>NC_138129.1:73644074-75124074 GCF_964188305.1 Podarcis bocagei
ACATTCTGGAATCAAACCAGAAACTGGGACAGTTTCTGTAAATCCGGGACTGTCCCTGGAAAATAGGGTCTGAGATAGGGAAAACTACTAGGGCACTGACAATGGACTAGTCTCATTGACTTGAATGGTCCTTTGTCAGGACAAATAATTTGGATTCTCTGACTTGTTACCTGGCAGTTCAGCACTTTGCCATCACGTCATTGCATTTTGGGCACAATATGTTTTCATGCAAGCCTGAATCTGTTTTGTGTGAAGCATAAACCTTGAGCCGGGGGAATCAAATCCACCTCTGTCTGGGCCATGGGACTCTCCTTAGACCACATTCCTCCCCAGACCCACTTCACATCCTGCCTCAGTGCCAGATTTACATATAAGCTAAACAAGCTATAGTTTAGGGCCCCCCACTATCTTTGCCCCCCCCCCAAAAAAAAAATTAAAGGGGAAAAACACCTGGGTGTACATTTCCAAAATATAAGATAAAAAACAAATAAAATAAAACCTACATACAGCAAAAGTGTTTTGTGTTCACTATTAATATACTTCTTAATTGTATTTCACTGTTAATATACTTCTTCTTAATTGTATTTCAGTTCAACAATTACTTTGATAAAATACACATTTTGTTACATGCCAATGGCTTTAAATACCTGTTAGGTCCATAAATCACCATGTTGCATATATTCAACACAAAAAACAGTGACAATTTGTTGTTGACAAAGGACAGCTGGACGTATAAAGGGCCCCATTACCTTCAATAGCTTAGGGCCTCAGAAAACCCAAATCTGCTCCTGTCCTGCCTGTCTGGGGTGTGACCTTGATCTCTCTTATTGATTCCTGCTTACCTGAATGGAGAATAAAGGTCAATTTTATATCTGTTGCTCCACCCACTTTTACCGCTGGCCCTGCCTACCACTGGCATGTGGCTCCTGTCCTCTTGGTGTAGACAGTCCTGAACCAGCGGTGGAGCAAGCCAATTGGGCGCCTGGGGTGGTGTGCGTGCCCTGGGGCCAGCCACCCGTGGGACACGGCGAGCCGGGCAGGACGCTACGCGGAGCCTCCGAGGAATCTGCCTGCCTCCTCCCACTCAGCCGCCTTACAGCTGAGGGGGAGGTGGTGGGCAGACCGTTTGGGGCGCCCAAGCCACCGTGTCACTCCCAGGAGAGACGTGTGGCTTGGGCATGCTTCAGGCCCTGCGGTGAGTTCCGCCCGGCATTTTGTCACCCCCCTCAATGGTGACACCCGGGACGGACTGCCCCCAGAGGAACCTCTTCCTCCGCCCCTGTCCTGAACACTATTTGGTTGTACCACATTGATCTGCCTAACTGTTTTCAGTGGTACCTCTGGTTGCGAATGAGATCCGTTCCAGAGGCCCGTTCGCAACATGAAAAGAGCGCAACCCGCAGCAGTGCATCTGCGCACACGCGGGTTGCGATTCGCCACTTCTGCGCATGCGTGTGATGTCATTTTGCGCTTCTGCGCATGTGCAAGCGGCGAAACCTGGAAGTAACCCTTTCCAGTACTTCCGGGTTGCCGTGGGACGTAATCTGAAAGAACGTAACATGAAGCGAACGTAACATGAGGTATGACTGTATATGCCACCCTATCCTATAGGCACCAGTCTGTTTGCAGCATTTGAAAGTGCTTCATGGCATGCACCTGCCCATAAAATATATGGCTGGAATGAGTAGAATCACACACAATATTTCCTGCCTACTCCTAAAATGTAGGACATTTGGCTTGCAAACAGGGTTTTCACTTTAGCCACAAGTGTGACCACGGGTCACACTTAGTAGATATAGACTCCCCATCCCCTTTTATGGTTCTCCAGGCTGCAGACTCTTCTCCAGTCATTCAAATAAGTGAGATGAATACTGGCAAGGCTCCATGTAACTGGGAACCCTGTTTTCCTGAGATTCCTGGATGTGTGAAGCCATGCCTGCTTGTAGTCATGGCCATCAGGGATGGGCAATGGGGTAATTTCAGTTTCTTTGAATTTCTCATCTCCCCCCCCCCCCCGCCATAATAATTTCAGTGCTCCACATTTTTGCATCAATGTCCTCATGAAGATTCATCAGCTAATTTCTAATAATATTCCCATGTTTGTGTGCAATTTTGTCAAATTTTTGCAAATCAATTTCCCCTAACACAAGTATACTTACCTAGTCAGATGGGTGGCATATAAATATATAAATATATAAATATATAAATATATAAATATATAAATATATAAATATATAAATATATAAATATCATTATTATTGTTGTCAGGCACCTTTGTGGGATGGCAGGTCTGGGAAAGGTTGTGACTGCAGGCAGGCAGGCAGGCAAAACTTATATTTGTAGGTATCAGAATACCATTGGGGGAGTCCCGGAATAAATATATTGCAGTATGCATTTACAGCCATATATATCAGTCTCTCGTCTTTCCTCCGTCCCTCCATTTTTTAAAAAATCACTTTGCATTTCTTACCAGGCAATCTTTGCTGTGTTCCATCTGAGTTAAGATTGCGAGAAACTACTGTAGTGAAAAACAAATTGCTGGCTACGTATCGTGGAGGAAGTTTGTCTGATATATCTATCATCTAGCATGGGGACTAGTTTGATTTACTTTACACCAGAGCAAAAGAAGCTCCGATTCAAAAGAGGAGATAGCACTATTCTATGACTCTTAAGTCGCGAGCAAGACTTGACCATTTTAATTTTGGTAAAAGGGTTAGCCCCACCCAAAGGGTACAAAGTAAGAAGCAACACAGTCCTTTGTCTGAATAGCTCTTGTTGGTGTCAATATTTATTGTATTCTATTCTCCTCTCCTCTACTGGCATGTGAAAGTGTCCTCCTTTATGGCACAGAGGCAGCAACAGCAGGCGTACAGGTGAAACTTGCACACTCTTTTCACACTGCATTATTAAGTTTGCACAAAGTGGGAGCAGATATTCGCAATTGGTAGTGCAATTTATTTGTTAATTGACTGAGGCGGCCATATTGGATGATAAGTAAACCCCATTGACCTCAGATGGGGTTGCTTCTGAGTAGAGATGCATAGGATTGCGCTGAATGTCTACTGGTGGGCATGTAAGCTAAATGGAGCCTCCATATTTAAAGACAGTACAGTGGTACCTCAGGTTAAGTACTTAATTCGTTCCGGAGGTCCGTACTTAACCTGAAACTGTTCTTAACCTGAAGCACCACTTTAGCTAATGGGGCCTCCTGCTGCTGCCGTGCCGCCAGAGCACAATTTCTGTTCTCATCCTGAAGCAAAGTTCTTAACCTGAAGCACTATTTCTGGGTTAGCGGAGTCTGTAACCTGAAGCGTATGTAACCCGAGGTACCACTGTATATCTTGGAAAGTCTCCAGCACCTCGCAAACTATAGAGGAGGACTGCTACACTGCTAGTTTATTTAACAAAATTTACATGCTACTTAATTGTAAATAAAGCCCCTAAGTGGTTTATAAGTAAAACTTCTGAGCAGTTTATAACTACGTAGTTAAATTCCGGGTCACCACTGGAGAAAGCAGAATGTTGGAACAAATGTATATATGGTCTGATTCTGTAGGATTCCACTTACGTTGCAATCATGCACTGCTTTGAGTTCTTCATACAATGCCATGAGATAGCATCAGCCCCACCTTTCTTGGCCAGGAATGATGGGAATTGTAGTCTTATTAATACTTGGAGGGTAATAAGTTCTTCCTCTCTGCACTACAGGTTTCTCTGCGTTATTCAGCCACTTTGCAGCCCATCTCACTGATTTGCTTTGGGATTGCAGTTTCTTTTGCGTATTCTCAACAACGCAGGCATACATGCACATGCTGCTGGGGATTATTTGAGAAGATGCAAATAGAAACTTCTGTAAATTATATTTGACTCTACGGATAGGCTGTATTGGTTTGGACACCTCTGTTTCTAGCTGCTGTGCTAAATTCCCCCAAACAGGAGTCTCTCCCCCCCTCCCTGTCTATTATTCCAAACAAGATGCGATGGATGAGTTTGGTTACATTTCATTTTGTGATGGCAGAGAAGGAAATTGCTTGAAAATCATCTGCACTTCAACGTCTGGGTGATATTTGTGCAAGATGAAAACTTGTTCAATGGTGGTTTTTATATTGCAACCTGGATTACGCGGGTTGATATTCACAGTCCTATAGTGGCATTGTTTGCAGACTCGAGCAAGGAGTATTGATGTGAATGCCATCTCTTAAATGACTTCTCTTCGGCTGTATTTGTTGTCCCACATTATCCTTTGGCACTCCAATATAAGACTGATAAAACAGAGTCTCACTAAAGGCCACTTTGTAAATTACTTTTTCCAACATGGAGATTAATCTCTGTGGAGGGAGAAGCAGGGGTCTCTTGTAACACACGCAAGCTGAGCAATCCTTTGCTTGTCTCTTCAGAAGTAAGTCTCTGTGAGTTCGAGAGGACTTACTCCTGGGTAAGTGTGTAGAGAATTGCAGCTTAAAGGTGGAATACTGGTTGTTGGCAACTACATTTTGAATACAGAAGGAACTTGAGGGCCAGCAATATTGGCTGTTCTGATTATCCTATGAACCAAGACATCAGTATGCTGATGACACCCAACTCTATCTGTTGATGGATGGCCATCCTGACTCGGCCCCAGACACACTGATCAGATGTTTGGAAGCTGTGGCTGGATGGTTACGTGGGAGCCGGTTGAAGTTAAATCATTCGAAGCCAGAGGACCTTTGGCTGGGTCGGGACAATATGGGATTGGGGGGGCAACTCCCATCTCTTGCGGGGGCTCAATTAGTGCCAGCACCATCCGTTAAGAGTTTGGGTGTAATCTTCAACACCTCTCTTTCCATGGAGGCGCAGATTGCAGCTATAACAAAGGCGGCATTTTTTCATCTCCGCCAAGCTAAGCAGTTGGCTCCTTACCTCTCTCGTCCTGACCTAGCCACTGTGATCCACATGACGGTCACCTCCAGACTGGATTATTGTAACTCGCTCTACGTGGGGCTGCCCTTGAGACTGACCTAGAAACTCCAGCGGGTGCAGAATGCCGCGGCGAGACTCCTTACGGGGTCCTCGCTGCGAGATCACATTCATCCAGTGCTATACCAGCTGCACTGGCTCCTGGTGGAGTATAGGATCAGGTTTAAGGTGCTGGTTTTAACCTTCAAAGCCCTATATGGCCTGGGACCCTCGTACCTACGAGACCGCCTCTCCTGGTATGTCCCACAGAGGAACTTACGGTCTTCAAACAAAAACATCTTGAGGGTCCCAGGCCACAGAGAGGTTAGGCTGGCCTCAACCAGAGCCAGGGCTTTTTCAGCTGTGGCCCCGATCTAGTGGAACGCTCTGTCACAAGAGACTAGGCCCCTGCGGGACTTGACATCTTTCCGCAGGGCCTGCAAGACAGAGCTGTTCCACCAGGCCTTTGGCCAGGGCACAGCCTGACTCCCTCCTTTGGCAATCCTCATAGAACTTCTAGCCCAATGGTTGCCATTAATTTGATTGGAATTAATTTTATAATGAAATGATTTTAGAATGTTTTATCATTTTACTGTTGTTAGCCGCTATGAGCCTGGCTTTGTCTGGGGAGGGTGGGATATAAATAAAATATATTATTATTATTATTATTATTATTATTATTATTATTATTATTATTATTATCAGGTGCTTAAAAACAAAACAAAAAACCCTTGTCTCCAATATGGTCAGCTTTGTCCAAGTTTAGGCCTAAGTTCACCACTAGTGTACATGCTTTAAAAGGTTCCAGGTTCATTTCCCAGAATCGCCAGCTTGGGCTGTGAGTGTGCTGGAAACTAAGGGAGCTTCTGGCAGTCAGTGCATGCACCACTGAGCTAAATGGACCAATGTTTTGACCCATCATAATAAGGCAGCTTCCAAGGTTCCTCTCCTTTGAGTAGCACTGCCTCTAGAGGGTGTCACAGCTGAACATTTGCTGGGGCTACCAGACCGGCACGCAGACCACCACAACTTCGAATGGAGCACCGAAGGCAATGTGAGGCACCTCCTGAATGAAGTGCCTTGAGGATCAATGACATAGCTGGGTTGGGGGGGGGGGTTCAGAGAGGCTGTTGCCCCAGGCACACATTTTTTTGGTGTGGAGTGGGGTGCCAAAATTCAAAAGAAAAATAATCTGCTTTCAGGTTTTTTTCTTTAAAAAAACAATCAAGTGGTGTAAACAAATCATGAAATAAATAATAATAAAAATGAAATTAAAAAAATGTGAAAATAAAATAAATAAGAATAATAAATGAATGCTAATAATAAAATAAATGGCCACCGCCGCTTTCCTCTCCCTGCTAGGAAGACCCTACCCCACCACCATTGCCACCGCTGCCCGGCCAATACTTGCTTTGCCCCGGACACTGGCAACGTACGCTACACCACTGTTGGGGATGTGTTGTGTCCTGGAACCAGCTGATCAGCTGTAGGTGCCTCAGCTGATCACTTCTGTTAGCCACTGCATCTCGGCTCTCACACAGGACTGAGCAGGGGAAGCAGAGGAGGGCGTATCTCTGAGAGAGTCTGTGAGGCTGTGCAGCATCCCTAGAAACAGTTGCAGTTTGGCTTAGTGAGCCTGGCTTTCTGGGTTAAGAGGTGTGCGTCTGTCAGCATTTCCTATGCTGATAGCTCAATCAGCCTTGCAACACCCCACCCCACCCGCCAATGTTTCAGATGGGCTGTTTATAAAACAACATTTAAGTTACGACATGTGCACACCTGTTTGATTTAACATTAATTGGGCAGATGCTGGTGATGTCTTTGAAAAAAAAAGGGGGGGCATCATTGATATTTAAAACTTTGCGAAAGGAAAGGAAGAGGGATTATGATGTCCCAACTGTCGGGAGCACAAGAAGATGGAGCGTTCCGGATGCAACAAACAGCTGGAAGTCAGGAGACCAGAGTTGCATTAAGGTAAGCAATACAAATGCCACGTGCACGATTGAACAGGTTAGTTTGACCAAGATTTCCCAGATGTAGCATCTGAATTCAAGTGAGTCGATACGTGTCCTTCTTGAGACATCTTGGATGGATTTCTGAACAATCTTGAAGATGCTCCATTCATTATAATTTTCTTACAGAGAGAATCTCTAAGAAGGAAAACCTGTGTTTATCGTAATACATGGAGTGTAGCAAAAGTGGTTGTTGCTTTTTCACTTATGCCCAGCTGCTGCATTCATGACATATAAGAAATACTCATGCGATGCTTTGCGCATTTTGGTAAACACATGTTTTCCTAACCGGAGAGGAATCTCAGCTAGAAAACTAATCTGTGAAGTAGTCTTTAGTATCTATCATCTATCTATCATCTATCTATCTATCTATCATCTATCTATCTATCTATCTATCTATCTATCTATCTATCTATCTATCATCTATCTATCTATCTATCATCTATCTATCTATCTATCTATCTATCATCTATCTATCTATCTATCTATCTATCTATCTATCTATCTATCTATCTATCTATCATCTATCTATCTATCTATCTATCTATCTATCTATATCTATCTATCATCTATCTATCTATCTATCTACAGTGGTACCTCGGGTAACATACGCTTCAGGTTACATTTGCTTCAGGTTACAGACTCCGCTAACCCAGAAATAGTACCTAGGGTTAAGAACTTTGCTTCAGGATGAGAACAGAAATCGCAGCAGGAGGCCCCATTAGCTAAAGTGGTTTCGGGTTAAGAACAGTTTCAGGTTAAGAACGGACCTGCGGAACGAATTAAGTACTTAACCCAAGGTACCACTCTATCATCTATCTATCTATCTATCTATCTATCTATCTATCTATCTATCTATCATCTATCTATCTATCTATCTATCTATCTATCTATCTATCTATTCTATCTATCTATTTCTATCTATATCTCTATCATCTATCTATGATCTATCTATCTATCATCTATCTATCTATCTATCTATCTATCTATCTATCTATCTATCTATCTATCATCTATCATCTATCTATCTGTCTGTCTGTCTGTCTGTCTGTCTGTCTGTCTGTCTATCTAATCTATCATCTATATCTATCTATCTTCTATTTATGTATTTTGCATAGCCAAATTTGGGCACGTAAAATAAATCAACACCGCACACCTTTCTGTGCTCTGCTGCTCACTGCCTGCCTTACTCAGTGCTCAATCTCACTACTAAAATGGAATGTTCGCCTGTAAAATGGAACCATTTAAAATGCAATCCTGTAAGAGGACATAAACCCTATGGCAGTGTAATTTTCTACCGTATAGGTGAGCAACTAAATGCATATTTATATTGCCTCCACATCCCTGAAGAAGACTCTAGAGCCAGCGTATTGGTGGAATGGTTATATTTATTGAAATATAATAAGATTTGCAAATAAAGATCCAATAATGAAGCGTGGGCTTTGTGGGCTTATTTGTCATACTGAGGGCAGCATCTCCTGGGCATGTCAGCCACTGCCACTTGGTGGCTTCCCAGCCAAGGACGGGGGGAACTTCTCATGCCCTTACTAGGTGAGCCTTGGAGTATGATGGTTGTTGGTATCAAAGCTCTGCAGCAAAGCAAGTGAAGTGGACACCCAAGAGTCTCCCAAGTCTGCCGAATCATATCATACCTGCAAAGAGCAGCCACTGGTCAAAGGGGAAGACCTCAGCCGTGATCCAGGCACCCTCAGGGACCCTTGTCCTTCTGATTGGTTTTGGATCAATACAGCTTAATCTGAAGCTCTATTTGAAACTCCATGTCTCAGGCAACGATGTTGACAAAAGGGTATGCCACAATACATCTGCTTCATCATGAATTTGACACGAGACTTTTTATCGTTTTCGTTAACCATACTGAAACCCACTGGATCAATGGCGAAATATAAACAAGAAGGAGGCAGAGAATATTCTGCTTGTTCTGCCATTGCACTTGGCTCCGTTAATGCTGGTGGAAACAGGGCAGTGAGTGGAAGGCTGCAACCAATATCATTTCTGATAGGGAATCTGTCTGTTGGCAAGAAAACTTTGCTGCAGGAGATCAGAGTCTACTTCAAACCAGATTGCCCCTCTGAAAAAGCAAATGCAAAAAGATCTTTGGTCCCAATCCCAATCCCTCCTCATCTGTTTGTTTCAGAATGAAAAAGACATTGGAAATGCCAAACGTGGAATTCCACATATGTCTAGAGAAACTTCCAAATATTTTTGGGAAAGGGAATAGCTTTGGAAGAGCAAGTAATCACGGAATCTGCAACTTTCCAAGGAGACATTTTCCTTTGGACATTACAGTCCTATATTGCCAGTTGGACCCAGAAATAATTGCATGGGCTTGTGACATCATTCTACCGGTGTCAGCATTCTCCACCATATTTTTCAACTGTGAAGTCCAATGCTTATTCCACAGTCTCGCTAATCTTTTTGGAACACTCAGAAGAGGAAATTTGCTGGACGCATACTGTGAACATTCAACAATTCAGCAGAATGAGATCTGGGTTCTACCTCTTGCCTTTGACGTCCAGCAAAATCAGGGTCTATATACTCAAATAATTAAGTCCCAATTAATTCAGATCTCATTCCTAAAATCATAATCTGTTTGCAAATCCTGAGTTCTTTCGGTTCTTTACTGAAATGTCTTCTCACATCTAAACTATCCAACAGTTTACATGTAGCCAACTTTTGAAAGCCACAACTGCTTTTGTAAGCAGCTGACTTCTTCTAAAAAGTTTTGATCTTAATTGGCAGCTGAGGCCCTGCAAGCCTTATAGCTACCAGTTTGCAACGCATGCTATGAAACATTACAATGTGCAGTTCAGGACTTCTGTAAACTAGAAGGCAAAATGCTTTGTAAGTACTAATAACTGAGCTGTGTCCCAAGAGTTTTCTTTTGATCTAACCAACACAGATCACTCGGACAGCTTGAATTGTCAATAACACTGTTTAAGGAATAGAGGTGAAACTGAGAGCCCCTCCAGATGGCCTGTTTATGGAGCATTCCTGATTTGCTTGCGCAAAGCTAATGCAGAGGTTAGATCATATCTGGTCTTTATCGAGCTTTCATCTGGATTTGCTCATGGGGATGTTACACTGCAATGAGCATTTGTCCGGCATTCATCCTGACTTCTTTCTTTTTCCTTTTTGCTGGATGTTTATATATCTTCCTATTAGTCATCCATCCACCCCCTTTTCAATGCAGTTCCCCATCACTTACCAAACCACAAAGGGCAAGATTCTCTTTTAAAGTAGATTTGTTGTACTAGGGCAACAAAGCCCTTTACCACATTTTAACTGCAGAGGCCTAAAGTTCTAGCATACATTTCCCACCCTATCCTATGATAAGAATATAATAATTTATTATTTACACCCCGCCCATCTGGCTGAGTTTCCCCAGCCACTCTGGGCGGCTCCCAATTGAGTGTTAAAAACAATACAGCATTAAATATTAAAAACTTCCCTAAACAGGGCTGCCTTCAGATGTCTTTTTAAAATCCTTGACATCTGATGGGAGGGCGTTCCACAGGGCGGGCATCACTACCGAGAAGGCCCTCTGTCTGGTTCCCTGTCTTGCAATGAGGGAACTGCCAGAAGGCCCTCGGCACTGGGTCTCAGTGTCCGGGCTGAACGATGGGGGTGGAGATGCTCCTTCAGGTATACTGGACCGAGGCCGTTTTGGGCTTTAAAGGTCAGCACCAACACTTTGAATTGTGCTTAGAAACGTACTGGGAGCCAATGCAGATCTCTCAGGACCGGTGTTATGTGATCCTGGCGGCCACTCCCAGTCACCAGTCTAGCTGCCATATTCTGGATTAATTGCAGTTTCTGGGTCACCTTCAAAGGTAGCCCCATGTAGAGCGCATTGCAGTAGTCCAAGCGGGAGATAACTAGAGCATGCACCACTTTGCCGAGACAGTCTGCAGGCAGGTAGGGTCTCAGCCTGTGTACCAGGTGGAGCTGGTAGACAGCTGCCCTGTTCACAGAATTAACCTGCACCTCCATGGACAGCTGTGAGTCCAAAATGACTCCCAGGCTGCGCACCTGGTCCTTCAGGGGCACAGTTACCCCATTCAGGACCAGGGAGTCCCCCCCACCCGCCTCCCCCTGTCCCCCCCAAAACTTCTGTCTTGTCAGGATTCAACCTCAATCTGTTAGCCGCCATCCATCCTCCAATGATTCTTCCAAGCATCTGAGAGTGGTGGACATGGTTCTCTTTCTCTCCCATTTCACCACCACAACAATGTTGCGAGGTAGGTCAGTGAGCTCTTATGGTTAAATAGGATGTGGGCCTCCTCGACCCTAGTCTGACACTCTAACCCCTAGGCCAAACTGACTGGAGTGTTGATGTGTGTCGAGATCTTTCCCCGGGATGGCCAACTTACTTAGTGGTTATAGGCATGTTGTAATGAATATGGCCCCATCTGTACTATGCATTCAAAGTATTATCATGCCACTTTGAACAGTCATGACTTCCTCCAAAGCATGCTGGGAATTGCAGCTTGTTTGCTTGCTGCTAAGAGTAGTTGGGAGACCCCTATTCCCTACAGGCAACTACAATCCCCAGAGTGGAATCACAGACAAACTCTCTTCCCAAGTAACTCTGGGAAACTGGAGCTCTTTGAGAGAAATAGGGGTCTTCCAGCAACTCTTTGTAGGTGTAACAAACAACGGGTCACAGAATTTATTTTGGCGGGAGCAGACCACGGCTGTTTGAAGTGGTTTGATACTGCTTTGCATGCCTAGTGCAGATTGCGTCTGCACCTTGGTAAATAAACTGCTGCACTTGTTTCATAAGGCATCACTGTGACACACAGACTATCGAACATGAAGGTGCAACACCTCAGACCCGCTGTTTACTAATCTGGCTTGTTTCCTTTCAGTAAGAGGAAGAGTGAACATGCAAATGGATTAGTTGGAGAAGAGCCTCATATTTTTCTATTCCAAGATGATTTCTGGGATGTTGTGTGTGTGTGTGTGTGTGTGTTGTTTTTTCCCTGGGAGGGGGGTGTTGTTAAAGATAGCAAACTTAGCATGTTGAGTGAAGGGTGTAAACAATATATTGGGGACTGTTAACGGGATGCAGTCATAACAAGCCATCCAAATTTCCATAAATAACACATCACCCATTTAACTACTAATTTATTATTCCAATTCTGATCTCCAAATTACTCAAAACGAGCTGCTTAAAACACACCCGTAAGATCTACTAATCTCAAGCAGCCTTCAAAGCCCTGCATCCAAATCAAATATATCAGCCTATTGTGGAGCAATCAGTTTGCTATTATAACAAAAAATTAGGGCAGGAAAAATAAACCTTTTGCAGTGAAATCAGCCGTATGAAGCGAAATTCCTTTTGAAAGTCCCCTGGAAAAATCACAGCCTGTACACCGAATTAGGCGAGTAAAACAGCAGGCAGTCATTAATGACTAGGGCCACTGTTTTGATTATGCCCTCGTAACATGTTAGAATTTGCAAGATGTATGGGTTGAAAGAAATTATAGATCCTGGAGAGAAAAGATACCTAAGCTTTCCTACCTAAAGGCTTAATGTAAGGGGGCTGCCAGATTTTGAATACAAGTGATTACGTGACAGACTCACTTAAAACCTTCCTGCATGCTTTAGCATCACGGTTCTTTTCTGGAAACAAAAAAACCCTTTGCAGGCTAATTATTTTGTATTCTTGGGTTAATTTCTCTCTCTCTCTCTCTTTTGAAAAAAAGAACACCGCCCTCTCAAACACTATATTTTTGGACTCTGAGTTGTCAAGTGGCTGGACAAAGCAGTGTTAAAAATTCAACGACTCTAATTACTAGCTGAGCAGTATAAAAACCTCTGAATAAATGTCAGTCGAGGAGATAAGCTCTTATCTTAATCTAATGGCTCCACAGACTTAATTTGTCAGGCCGGCCTGGTTGATGAAAAACAGGTTTCTATTCTCCAGCGTTTGCAGCAACATCTTTCCAAATCTTTGAAGTTGGATAGCAATACCGGCAGCAGCGGAGCCGTCTGGCAAAAATCTGGTGACCAAGCCAATTTAATTCCTATTGTCCTATTACACTAATTAATGTTGCTCTGCCTACACTGGTGCAAGGGAGACAAAAATGAAGCCAATTTATTTTTAGATTTGTTACATTCTGGGCTAATTGCTCTCACCCCATATTTCCTCCCCTCTGCAACGTGTTAATCATTTTGGGTCCCTTCTGGCATCCGAGAGGGGCAGGGTTTTAAAATTAAGGCCTCTTTAAGGAAGCACTTGGAGGGTTCAGGGCAATAAATTCCAGTTTCTTGAGAAAGTAAGGAACTCTGACTTGGGTGGGTTCCTTCTGAACACAAGGGATGTATGGGATACCCAGTGATGACTGTATCCTTTGAAACCTCTTTCTTAAAGGAGGTTTTAACATATTTAGAGCTTGAGGACAAACCAGTGTCAACAACAATTCATGCCAGGCAATTAACAAATGAAAAGAGCTGGCTTTTCAGTTAATGTTTTGTGTTGTTTCTTTGCTGTGCTGTTTTCACCAAATCAGCTGTGGTGCAGGGTAACTTCAAAGGATTGGTGTGAATATTACAGCACTCTGTATAAAACTGGAAAAAGACGACTTGCTTTTTTAAAAAAACAAAAACCCACCAGGGCCTTTTTCTGATGCTTTTGGGATTTCAAAAAGTGTGGTGTAGGATGGGGAGAGGAAATTATGCTAGTTCCATGGAAGAGGAAAACAGGGCTGCCTTTTTTTGGGGGGGGGGGGGAATTTATAATCTCTTCTTTTATGTCAGTGTAGCTGTGGAACTTTTAGTGGAATGATAACTGGCATAAAACCAGAGTAATGGAGTGGAGAATCAGACACATATTTTTTGTAATTAATGATGTGACCTCAAAACTGGAAAGCTACACTGGTCACATGTGTGAGAGCCTGGCAGCTGCCTATTCTTGGGAAAGAATAAGGCCGTTTGAAAGAACCAGCGAGATCATTGCGCTTCCTATTATTATGAATAATTGTCCTTGTTATGCTTTTTTAAAAATGTTTTTGTGATTGTCTTATTTGTTCCATTTTCTCACACCCTTCCTCTACAGAGCTCGGCTTATCGTTTGGGGGAAGTGAGGAAAGTAAGGTTATCCTGTGGGTTTCATGCTGAGCAGAGATTTTATGACACTTATCTGCAAAAGGCTTCACAATATTTTACATTTCCCTTTGTCCTCATAACAATCACCTATATAAATAAAAAAGGCAGTTCCCGGGTCCTGCCTCTGTGCTGCCTTCTAGCGCAGAAGTGAGAACACACTTCTCTCGCCACCCCCTGGGCCAAATCTGTATCTGCCCAACCCCTCCTGGGCCAGATTTGACAGGTGCCGGGTACCACCCACCTGTCAATCACCTGCTGCTACAATGACATCAGGTGACAAGCCTCTTTGAAGGCTGACTCTGGGAACACAAAGGGGTTTGCTTTGAAATCACTGCTAAAGATGGTTCCCTCCCTTCCATTTTAGCAGGGGTTGCAATACAAATTCCTTCCTGATCCTAAAGCAAAGCATTCTCCCACTGCCCATCAGCTGATCAGAACCAGTTGTTTCTCTCTGTTTCATCAGGGTTTGTTTTTTTGTTGTTGTTATGTACTGAGTTGAATAGGATCCAAAAGGCAGCACTCTGATTGGTCCTAGAATAGGGTCCAGATTGCAGCAATCTGACTGGACCACAGGAGCCACCCAATTCAGCTCCAGGTGGAAGTGAATCCGCAACCTGATTGGCCTACAGGTGAATCCCGGAATTAGCCAATCACGTGGGGCCCATTGTGTAAATAATGTATATAAAGCAGACATTCTGGGGGAACTTCCATTCCTCTTCACCACTATGAGCTGAATAAAGAGCATGAAATCCACTCTCGACTCCGAGTATATTTCAGGTTTAATGCAAATCCTTCCTTAAACTTGGGGCAAGGCACACTCCCACAGCCCATCAGTTGATCAGGGCCAAGTTGATGGATGATGGAAGCTCCTATCTTGTCATGTGAACAAGCCATAATAGGCTGGAATCAGATCCTGGTATTCTTGAGCCAACCTTGGTTACTTCTGCAATTGAATAGCTTTGCCCAAGGGCTTCCTCCAATCTGGAACAACCTGGGGTTGCAATTGGAGGAGAGAGAGAGAGAGAGAGAGAGAGAGAGAGAGAGAGAGGGCAGCTTTGAGCCGCCATTTTCAATTCCCCAGTGTCCTGGCAGCTTGTAGCCAGCCATTTCTTCTACCAAGGAAAGGCAGAGGAGCATGCACTGATGTAGAAGAGTTTGGATTTGATATCCCACTTTATCACTACCCGAAGGAGTCTCAAAGTGGCCAACATTCTCCTTTCCCTCCCTCCCCCACAACAAACACTCTGTGAGGTGAGTGGGGCTGAGAGACTTCAGAGAAGTGTGACTAGCCCAAGGTCACCCAGCAGCTGCATGTGGAGGAACGGGGACGTGAACCCGGTTCACGAGATTACGAGTCTACCCCTCTTAAACACTACACTACACTGGCTCATAGAAGCAGGTTCATGGAAGGGACTTTGTCAGGGCTTCCAATGGGGAAACAGCTGAGGAGGCAATCCCTGTTGGTTAACCAACAAACTATGTACAGCAGTGTCTGGGGCAGGGCTCCCATCACTATGTCCCTGTTCCCAATCTGCCTGTTTTCTCCCAGACAAGTCAAAAGAGCTTCCAACAATATTTGCAGGGCAAATATTGAAATATATGGCACTAGTGATTAGTGAAACAAATGGCTGGATCCAAGAGGATGGGATTTATTGGCAGATATAGGGAACACAGGCGTAGGGAAGCCTTTCTCAAACTGCAGGCTGCATTCCCTCAGGCAACTCTCCGGGGGTTGCAGGTCGGTGGTGGGTAGAACCAGAGCCAAACTAGGCCAAGTCAGATGTCAAAGTAGGCAGAGCAACAGATGTGACTCTGACCTTTCCGCAGTGAGCCAAATTCCAGGAAGCACATTCCAGTTCACTACATTCCAGCCACACCCAAGTCCGAGGTTTCTACACTAATTCCCACTCTGCATCTCTCCATCCTCCAGCCAGGTGACCAAGAGAACAGCCAAAGCAGCTGGGAAGAGAGAAGAGGTGTTCAGGGATTTTATAAGTTGCATATCCTTGTTTCTCACTTTGATCCTTTTATGTGAGTTGTATGTTTTGTGGTATTTTAGGCATTGGGACTCACCTTTATTTTGATTGATTATAGTTTAGTAATTCTTTATTATAACGGTTAAGTGTAAACTGTTTAATTATTATTTGCTGTCATTTAATTCCACTGTTTACTACAGTGGAACCTCAGGTTAAGAACTTAATTCATTCTGGAGGTCCGTTCTTAACCTGAAGACCACTTTAGCTAATGGGGCCTCCTGCTGCTGCCGCACCGCCGGAGCATGATTTCTGTTCTCATCCTGAAGCAAAGTTCTTAACCCGAGGTACTATTTCTGGGTTAGTGGAGTCTGTAACCTGAAGCGTATGTAACCTGAAATGTCTGTAACCCGAGGTACCACTGTATTAGATTCTAATGGATTATTGAGTATTGCTTTAAGTGATTACAAGTTGTTTATTTTAAAGCTATTGCGACTTTTTTGTATTGGATCAGATTGTTATTATTTATGTTTGATGTTTTATTATGGTATGTTTTTATATGTGTTTGAAGCTGCCCACAGTGGCTGGGGTCATCCCCAGCCAAATGGGTCATCCCAGCATGATGATGATGATGATGATGATGATGATGATGAAGAAGCAAGGACACATTCCAGCCTGGCAAAAGTGCTTGAGAGAGATCATGGAGGGCAGTCAAAAATGGTGCGACCTTCGGAGAGTCCTGAGGGCCAAACAGAAAAGCTTGGAGGGCCATACTTAGCCCCTGGACTAAGGTTGTGTCTCAACCAAGTGAAGGCTATTCTCAATGCTTTGAACATTCCCTTCCAGTCCTGTTTGCTTGGAACTCAGGATTCTGTCGAAACTAATATCTATCTATCTAAATACACACCTGAGTTTTATAAACTTGTTTTTCATTATGATGCTATCTTCGGACTCTCAGTAACTGAGGCTGCAATCCTAAGCAAATTTACCAGGGAGTAACATCCACTGACCACAGAAAGATTTACTTCCAGGTAAATACACGTAGGCTTGTGCAACGAATTGCACCATGAAAAGCTCATAATGGCACACCTTGGTCTTTTGTAGTTGCTGTTTTTAACCTTGGGACAGAAAAAAAGTACTGATTACTGCTCGCCAGTAATTTCATCAGCAGCTTAAAAGGACTAAGGTGGAAAGTAATTCAGAATCCATGCCCTGGGCATTTTTCGACCAAATATTTCACTAAATGATTTATGTTGATTTAAGTTAGGGCCATCAATTGGGGTGGGATTTTCCAAGAAGACTCCTGGCTACACATTCTCCCTATTACCTGTCAGGTTTCTAAATCCTAGGACGTTTGGCATGCCATTGAAAAGAAAATGAACACATTAAAGTAAAAATTTCAAAGGCGCATTTGAATCCCTTCTCCTCCATGAAATCCCAAATATTGATCCAATCAAATAAATCTCATTTCCATGATCCCATTCTGAGAGGGAATCTTCAAGCTGCTTATTATTTCTGTGGTTTGTCATATGATTCTGCCTGAACAAAAAGAGCAACGCAAGCCAGGGAGTTTAAAAAATAAATAAATAAATAAGGCTGTCAAAAGTCGAAATTCACAGATAATTTTCACTGACCAGGCAACACTGATAGACATTGGTTTGGTTTAGATGTAGCACTAAATCAGGGCAGGGAAACCTGTGGCCGTCTAGCTGTTGCTACAACTCCCATCATCTCTGACCATTGACTTAGAACATCTAAGACTCCCCATCCTTTTGCTAATCTATGATTTGATGTTATAAAAACGAAGCTAGTCTAGGAAGTTCTCCCCTCTGCTCCTCTGAAGTGGCTGTGACGAGGTCAGAAACCTTCACTTCATCTCGTTAATTTTCCAATACAAAATGAAGCAGCAGAACGATAGGCCGATGCAGTCAAATAATAATTTAGCTCCATCAGCCACTGTAAGGGGTTGGTTTGCACGAACCATAGTTTAGATTGCCCTCAGGATTGGATGATGCAACAAAGGACAATTAAACAGCAAAAGTGAAAGGGCTTTGGCTGTGCTGGGAGAGAAGCAAGGGAGAGGACTGCGTGAGCCTGGGGGTCGGGGTGAACATAGATGAGCCTCGTTCTCATAGTGCTGAACTGCACTGGAGCCAGACCTTCTGGCAAATCATTTTCAAACAGTGTAGAGCTTTCTCTTAATTCGTATGGTCAGCGTCTTCCTGTGTGCACACGGCGTATTTGTGCACACATGCAACTACATCTTAGTGCACTAATGCACTGATGTATATTGCTTGCGTTAGCTTTAAATGTTCTTTACCATAAAACTTAATGGTTTTGATGCTGCATACCTAAAAGGAAGCGTTTGTCATTCCCGCTATAAATGTTTGTGCTCAACCGTCTTAATTCACTGTGTCAGATAAGAGGAAATCATGTTAGCATATATTTATGATTTATCGCTCCTATCTAAGCACCGGAGAGGTTGAGAGTGTAGTTCTTCTTTTTAATCTAACAGGAATAGTCAGGTAAAAGCTACGCTGATCAGGCTCTTTGCTTGGGAGGAATAAGATGTGCAGGTGATTCCCTGACCTCTAACGTTAGTGTAGGCGTATTCCAGCTGATCCACCTCTGCAGAGGGCATTTGCAGGCTTTGCTTTCTTTCTGTCCTTGCATGCCAGTAGAAGCCTTGATTACACAAGGCAGAAAAAAGGCCAAGAATTAAATATATGTCCAAGATAATCAAGGATGGACTAAATATTCCAAGCGGTGCAAGCATTCCATGGATTTTTAAAAATAAAAGTTGGCTGCATGACTTGGATGTTTTCTAATTCTTTTATAACCATGCACCAGAATATATATGTATATATATTGGACCAGTCCAGCGTTATTCATTTTACAATGCCAGTATACAACGCTTGTTGTTCTGTATATAAAATTGAGCCCTGCTGATGTTAGATACCAGACCCTCCAAGTGTTCCTATTTTCCAGGGACAGTCCTGGATTTACAGAAACCATCCTGATATCTGATTTGATCCTGGAATGTCCCACTTTTCCTTAGGATGCCCCTATTTTCATTGGAGAAATGTTGGAGGGGACATCCCTGTTTTCACACACACACACACACACACACACACACACACACACACACACACACACGGTTCTATATTACTAATCAGTAATATAGAATTAACTCAGTACTGTTTTGTGATCTTTCATCTGACACCGAAGATTCAGATTCTGATATTATTATTATTATTTATATTTATGAGATACCATTGTATAATAAAAATTTTCTTTAAGGTTAATGCTTGTGGTTTATTGAAGTATATTTAACCAATTCCTGAGCATCTAATGATATCTCGTGACCCAGATCTCTATTTCAATGAAGCTGATATTTCACACACACACACACACACACACACAGTTCTATATTACTGATTAGTAATAAACTCAGTACTGTTTTGTGATCTTTCGTCTGACACCGAAGATTCAGATTCTGATATTATTATTTCTCGAACAGGTTGAAATCCAGCAATTAAGAGCAGTATGATTTTGAATCCTTTGCACTTGTTATACATAACTTAAGCTTGTTTGCAGTGTGGGGAGTTGTGATCCATCTGAAGTCAAGTGCTTCAGGCTGCAATCCTATATATACTTATCTGAACTCCATAGGGTTTACTTCTGGGCTGACAAGCCTAGGATTGTACTGTCAAAGTTTCATTGATTTCATCTGGTGAGTTAAGCTTATGCTCAGATCTCCCCCACTGAAATCATTATAATAACGATTACTGCAGAAGTAATATAATTAATAAGAGGAGTTAATAATAGCAATATGTAATTACTGTAGGAGTGATATACCCAAATATTCAATATTTGTTCTCTATAACTTAGCTTTATAGTCTAAACAAGGAAGTGGTAGAGGGGAGGGCAGAATAAAAGTAAGAAAAATAGGTTAAGCTTCACAGGGTATAGAAGAAATAAGGTGTGGTACTCAGCTAAGTGTTGCCAGAGTAAGCCCAATGAAATTAATTGACCTATCTTAGCCATGTCCATTAATTTCAATGGATCTACTCTGAGTAAAAGTTAGCTAACCCATTGTCATCAAAATTCCCTTGTGGGCATATTACCTAAAATGACGTAAATAAAGTGATACCTTGGTTTATGAACAGCTTAGTTTATGAACAAATTGGATTAAGAATGCTGCAAACCCGGAGGTAGGTGTTTTGGTTTGTGAACCTTGCCTTGGAAGCAAGGAATGGATTAAGTTCATAAACCAAGGTACCACTGTATGTAAATTGTTAACACAATACAATAGAACCTCTGCTTACGACCGCCTCTACTTGGGTCCGATCCAAGTTGCAACCGCGGCAAACCCGGAAGTAAATACCAGGTTTGCTACAACTCGTGCACACGCAGAAGCAGCTTCTGCCATCTGCACATGCGCAGAAGCGCGCTGCTGCCCAATGCGCCTGTGCACAACGGTGCATCTACCAGCAACCCGGATCAACTTACGGACAGCACTCCAGAACTGATTATGTCTGTAAGTAGAGGTTCCACTGTAGCATCATTTAATCAACGGTATCCTACATGGTGTAGTCAGGCAACCCCTGATATGCGAATGTTCTGCAAGTTGTTGACATATTTACATTATCATCAAATGATATGTCTACAAGTGAAATTTTGGTGGCAGTTTGGCATAATAAGGTTTCAACCGGGGTTTACCAAACTTTTGCGGGCTCATGGGCACATTTGCAAACCAGAGAAACCATCATGGGCACTGCCCATAAACAACCAAGCACATACCACAATCTCTAGGTAGGTTGAGAGCACCGGCGTGTGGTGAAATTCTCTGTAGGGGAACAGTTGGGGCCCTTGAGAGGGCGATTTGAGGAGGAGGGGACATTGTGCTTGTGAGCATCATGCACTGAGGGCCTTCTCGGTAGTGGCACCCACCCTGTGAAACACCCTCCCATTGGATGTCAAGGAAATAAACAACTATCTGACTTTCAGAAGACATCTAAAGGCAGCCCTGTTTTGGGAAGTTTTCCATGTTTGATGTTTTATTGTGCTTTTAATTCTGTTGTGAGCTGCCCCGAGTGGCTGGGGAAACCCAGTCAGATGGGCGGGGTATAAATAAATTATTATTATTATTATTATTATTATTATTATTATTATTATTATTATTATTATTATTATTATTATTATTTATGCCTCCCTCCCCAAACCAGGAAGAAGCTTCCCCGGCTTTGGAAAGGAGGCGTCAGGGCAGCATTTAGGGGACTAGCCTAGTCCCCCCAGTTCACTGACTGCATACCACTGGTTGGGAGAGAATCCTGTCTGAAATCTGGGAAAGCCAATCAATGTAGACAACACTTAAAGACATGCTCTGACTCAGTATAGGTCAGCCACCCACGTTCATATCTATTCTGGACTCCTTTGGTAGTCAGCATCTATTGGCTACTACAGAAGCCTTGTGTGAGGTTAGGGATCACTGAAGACTCTGAAGGAAGGCATCTATGGTCGCCATGTTGTCTTAAAGAATAAATGATACAATAAAAATGGAGGCAGCAGAAGCTCTAAGTGGCCCTTAGACTCAACAACCAGGGCAGGCAGATGGCATATACCGTACTGTATTGGTGGACTGACCCACCAAATGCCTGTTGGTTGACAAGTTAGGATGCTGGATCCTTGAGCAATACTCCTTGGGTGATAAAGAGTGTGTGTGCAGGATCCTTTGACACAGCTCAGTCGCGCCTAACACACCCCTGAACACACACTCGTGCTTTGTACACCCAGCACACGTTAGCAGAGACTGTGGGGATTTTGGGTACAACAAAGAGCGCCACAGAAGCTTGAAGTGTTGGCGTGCCTTGAAACAACATCGCAAGAGAATGCTTGGATAAGGGGAAGGAGACAACCGCTCTTTGCTGACTCTTGGGATTCCAGTAGAATGACTTGGTAGGGGGTTCCTAGATTTGCTTGAACTGGCTCTGTGGGCCTTCTTGCCGGGATCAAAGAAACTGCGAATACTTGTGGTCTTTTCAATGTTTTAAACTCTCTTTCTCTCCCCCTCTCTTTCTTTCTTGCATTGGGGAGAGCGAGCGAGTGGCTTTGTGTGCCGGCTGTTTAAAAACATACTTCAAAAGAAACTTGAATCAGTACATGCCTGTGCTATATACAAATTAAAATAATTGATTTTTGGCAGCCCTTTTGAGAGAGATATATAAATTAAGAGGGATCACATTTCCAATCCATTGCTCCGGATTGCATGTTGATTTCGAACCGCCGCTCCCTCACAAAGCTGGAAGTTTGCCACCAAACCGAAGGGAGCTGCTTGCTTTCATTTAATTCGACCTCCTCCTGTCATGGCAACTCCTCCCTGAACTATCACAGTTCCAACCTGTTGGGCCTTGGCTTGGGTCCAACGCTGCACCCTTCCCTTCCACCCCTTCCCGTCTGCTTTGAGAAACTTGCACAGAGCCATCAAATGAATCTGCACCACATCCCAGAGAGGAGCATTGCTTTGTGGGATTCCTGTTCCCTCTTCTTTTCTCTCCCCTCACCGGTGGAGCATGTCACCCAGTAAAGCAGAGCAACTCTCTGGCCTACACAGTGCCCATTCCGTGACGGATGGCACCGGGTCCCACACTATCTGTGCTGACCTAAAAATAGCTCTCAATTAACATTGCATTTCAAGAATTGGAAAATTTCCCAGAAGTCCATTCTCTCTCTCTCTCTCCCTTTCTCCCCCCCTTCTGTTTCATTACATTTTGCAGTAATAATACACAAGCCTGTAGAAAACATGACGGGTAATGAAAAATGTAATTAATATAAGCAGTGTAAAGCATGTTTTTTTTCCCTCCCTCTGTTGTCCTTGCAGAAAATTGCTGCTTTAAACCGAGCAGGATGTGGAAATGCATAAAGCAAACACTGATATGCTCTGGTTTGTAAATATCTTATGCAAAACCGTGAAGGCAACTGCTGTTTATTTTTTGACTCTCTGTCACAAATTCTTTTCGGAAAGTTGTTTCTGGGTTGTTGCCTTTGTGTTCCGCATCTCCCCCTCCCTCCCGGTCCAAATGTTGTCACCTTGGTAATTATTATGCCCTTTTCATACTATGGTTTTCACAATCAGGGGTGCAGGATTCAAGTCTTCTACCTTGTCCTCTTCCCACAACCACCTTAACTTCTTAGCCAGAAAAGATATTTAGGCTGCAATCCTATACCTCCTTGCCTGGGAGTAAGCCATGTTGAATGCAGTCAGACTTACTTCTGAGTAGACATGCCTAGAAGCACTCTGTTAGTCACACCCTTTAGAAGACGAAGAAGAAGAAGAAGAAGAAGAAGAAGAAGAAGAAGAAGAAGAAGAAGAAGAAGAAGAAGAAGAAGAAGAGTAGTTTGGATTTGATATCCCGCTTTATCACTACCCGAAGGAGTCTCAAAACGGCTAACATTCTCCTTTCCCTTCCTCCCCCACAACAAACATTTTGTGAGGTGAGTGAGGCTGAGAGACTTCAGAGAAGTGTGACTGGCCCAAGGTCACCCAGTAGCTGCATGTGGAGGAGCGGAGACGTGAACCCGGTTCACCAGATTACGAATCTACTGCTCTTAATCATTACACCACACTAGAAGATTTGCTGGAACTATTTTTTAAATTGTATTTTTATTGCTTATAATCCTTGGCCATGATTAAAATAACCACTGAACTAGGGACTTCCTTCCTTCCTTCCTTCCTTCCTTCCTTCCTTCCTTCCTTCCTTCCTTCCTTCCTTCCTAAAAGGAATGTCTCCAAGACTCCTAAATAACCTACAGCAAAGGGAAAAAAATTCCAAGAGCAGTTTACTGTATGGGCAGCAGCTGTGTTTGTGTGTGCTGCTGCTGTTGTTCAAAGTGAAACCAAAAAGGTTTAACACTAGTTAAACATTTGGGCTAGCACAAATCCCTTGTACGAGCTTAAGCAGCTCTTTGAATCCAGCCTCTTATACTGAAATTGTCAAAAACAACCCTGTGGGTTAGGCCATTGCTATGAGGGAGTGAAAAAAACTCCACTCAATATTTCTGAGTTGGATTATAGTGAACACCTGCCCTTTATCTTATGGGAGAATTTATGGAAGAAATAGCTACAAGGAGGATCATTCTGGTCGCTCATCATAGCTGGCTCAAGTGGAACCATCCTAAAATGGGCAAACATCTGATGCTGCCATAAGGTGAATCGAATTGCTGACCCATCTAGTTTGGCATTGCCCACACTGAATGTTGCTGGCTCTTCAGGGTTTCAGATAGGGTCTTTCACAGCCCTACCTGGAGATGTCAGGGATTGCACCAGGGTAAAAGGTAAAGTTAAAGGACTCCTGGACATTTAAGTCCAGTCAAGGGGTTGCAACGCTCATCTCACTTTCAGGCCGAGGGAGCTGGTGTTTGTCCACAGACAGCTTTCTGGGTGATGTTGCCAGCATGACTAAACTGCTTCTGGTGCAACGGGACACCATGACGGAAACCAGAGTGCACAGAAATGCTGTTTACCTTCCCTATACAGTGGTACCTATTTATCTACTTGCACTGGTGTGCTTTCAAACTGCTAGGTTGGCAGGAGCTGGGACAGAGCAAAGGGAGCTCACCCCATTGCACGGATTCGAACTGCCAACCTTCTGATCGGCAAGACCAAGAGGCTCAGCGCTTTAGACCACTCCAGGGACCATTTGTAAGCAAAGCATATGCTTTGCCCTTGAGCTGTGGCTCTTCCCTAGACCAGGTGGGACAAAATCATCTCTGGAAGGCCTGACCCTTTACCCAAGACACCTTCCAAATGTTGTGGAGCATTCTTGGCACAGTCTTCCTTTGAGAAGGGTGACATGCTGAGCATGCCTAAAGTGAAACAGAACAGGAGCTTTGCATGGGAACATTGCTTTGTGCCATGCTTTGCTCTCTTCTCAAACCACAGGAGAGTTATCAGAGTTGAAATGATGCTGCGGGAGCCTTGTTAAGGCCCTATGGCAAGCTTTGCACATGGAGTCAAAATAGAGCCAAAGTTGATATGGTAAATGCCAACACCCCTTAGACCGTTCCTCTTGGGTCTAGTCCTTGCGGCATGAAGAGAGATCAGTCTGAAGGTCACCGCATCTCCCCACCGTAACGATACAGCATTTCAAGCCCATCTTCTACGGCCAGCCGAGAAATTGCTCGTGGTTTATTATTTTCTCCTTCTTCACCCCTTCTCTCCCTCCCCCTTCCTTTCCCTGCAGCTGAGATACTGCGTTTGTTATTGTTTATTTTCTGCCTTGTTCCTGGTTCTAAAGGTTTCCCTTCTGCCCTCAGTTCTCTGTGAACTTTTCCCATACCACATGGGGCAGCTTGATGCCCTCTGATCCAATGTGGGTTCCCTTGCGGAGGCCGGTTTCCCCAGCTGAAGCAGCCGAGCCTCTCTCCTGTGGCATTCTGCACAGCCATTTGGAGTCCCAGATGTAGGAAATGAAATAATCCACGCTCATACAGTCATGAAAGTGCCCATCTGGCACACAGGAACATCACGCAGTGGAGTCACACAAGCGTGAGCTCACTTTTGTTATGGCATTTCATAAACAGAGATGCAGTGAGCAGGCAAGGAAGGTCTTTGGGATAATAACAATCATATTCATCAACACAGTGAGTTTAGAAATGTGGGGTTGGGTGGGGGCAGAAGCACGCGGGAGAGGAGGGAGAGGGACCAAGAACGATAAAATACTAATAATTGCTCCAAGAATCCTCAGGAGAATGTTCCATCTTGCTTTTGGCATTGCTTCTTATTTATATAGTTCAGACTTCAGCTAGCAAGACAGAATATACTAGGTCTCTCAATAAATGACGCTTCACCATTTCCCTCCTAAAAGGAATTAAGCCTTAAAAGGCCACCTCATAACATTTTGTTCCTAAAATGAAACCAAACTAAAACTGGAGTGTGCTGAGCTTGTTGGGAAGTCCAGCAATGCCCCTCTCCTCTAATCCTACAGGTTTTGATGACTTCAGTGGTGGTCTTGTGTATCTGCCATGAAGGCCACTGTTGTTGGCCTCCATGGGTCTCAAGAGTGCACCCCCAAGGGTGAAGTCAAACCGCTGCATTAGCAGCACCAAAGTGACGTCTCTGGGGTACGAGCTTGGCCGTGCTTATGGAAGTCCTGGGCTGCCCAGATGACAAGACCCTCCTCTCAGCCTCGCATATGTAGTTCAAAGGAAAGCAGAGCAATATGTCTAGCAACAGCTTGGCTGAACGAATTGCCAGAAGGAGATGTATTCACTGGTGGAGGAAGAGGAGTGCGGGGGTAGCGCACCACCCCCGGCAGCGCGATCCCGGCAGGGTGCCTTCGTGGCTGCCCCCCACCCACACTGGGCGCCCCACTCCCGCAGGCGGCACACCACGCCCCAATGAGTGGCGTGCCCTGCCCCCAGGATGCGTGCCAGCCCTGCCCCTGCCTGCTCTCCGCCCCCCGGAGCCTGAGCATGAAGCGCCACCACTGGGTGTATTACACTACCCAACAGTCTTGTATGTCTCCTACTGGCGACTGCTCACTAACTGGTGGTGCTAAAGGCAATAGGCCATAGGTGCACCAATCTTTTGCCCGTCAAAAGTTCCAGGTTCAATTCCTGGCATCTCTAGGTAGGGCTGAGAAAGACTTCTGCCTCAATTTCTGGACAACTGCTTCTTGGTCGGAGCAGAAAATAGTGAGCTGCAACGGTTCCATGCCCTCCAACATTTGTCCGATGAAAACAGGGACGTCCTATTCAATAATCAGCATTTCACTATTTATACCCCACACATCTGACTGGATTGCCCCAGCCACTCTGGGCAGCTTCCAACATGTTTATATAAAACATAGTAAAATATTAAACAGAAAACCCCTTCGCTATACAGGATGGCCTTCAGACAGCTCGGGGATTGAATAACTCCATACCCTCCACCATTCATCCAATGAAAATAGGGACATCCTAAGGAAAAGTGGGACATTCCAGGATCAAATCAGAAACTGGGATGGCTTCTCTAAATCAGGGCGTCCCTGGAAAATAGGGACACTTGGAAGGTTGGCGGTTCAATGGTCTGCTTTGTTATATAAGGCTGTTTCCTGTGTTCTTATAATTACCGTATTTGACATGCTCCAGGATTGAGATCTGGCATTAAGGTGGCTGCTTAAAGGTAAAGGGACCCCTGACCATTAGGTCCAGTTGTGGCCAACTCTGGGGTTGTGGCGCTCATCTCGCTTTATTGGCCGAGGGAGCTGGCGTACAGCTTCCGGGTCATGTGGCCAGCATGACTAAGCCACTTCTGGCGAACCAGAGCAGCGCATGGAAGCGCCGTTTACCTTCCCGCCGGAGCGGTACCTATTTATCTACTTGTACTTTGATGTGCTTTTGAACTGCTAGGTTGGCAGGAGCAACGGGAGCTCACGCCGTCACGGGGATTCGAACTGCCGACCTTCTGATTCGCAAGTCCTAGGCTCTGTGGTTTAACCCACAGCGCCACCCGCGTCTCAAGGTGGCTGCTTATGCACTGCCAAAAGTGAGGACAAAAAGGGACACCGTTTCCCTAAAAATTACATATGCTAATTTATATTTATAGATGCAAATATAGAAATATTTGCCTTGATTTAAATAGAAATGCAGGTGACTTGAATGCCTGCTTGGTTTGCTGTCTGGTTGAGCAACATGAAGGCCGCAACTCTCCCTCCTTACAGTTCTTTATTGTTAAAACTGGAATTGGGCAGAATAGACTTTCAAACAGACGATACCGTCAGATAGAGGACTGTCCTTTATAAAGCAGGACACTAGGCCAAGGTCATGGGACTGAAACGGTATTATTGGAGCTGAGTCTTGGCAAGCGCTTCTTCAAATGGAACGCTTCTCTCCCGGAAATCAAATCTGGTTTATGAATGCACTTACTTTCAAAAGTCCAGGCCAAAGTAAATATATTGACAGATAAAGGAGGAGATAATAGAAAGGAATCTGTCTCCATCTGCCTGACTCTCTCCCTTACACACACACACACACACACACACACACACACACACACACACACACACAGCTGACATTCCACCAGTGGAGTCATAATTACAGAACAAGGTTGATGTGTAAATTAATCCTGTTGGGGCTGGGTATGCATGTTGTATTAGTCCTCTTGTTAATCCAGGACTTTAATATGATTTCCTCAAAGACACAAAGACTTCATTGGGGTATTCTGCCCTGTCAGAATGAGATTCTTGGTGGGTGGGAAGTCAGGGAACACCCTGAGACAGAGAACTCCATGGCTCAGTACAAGTAAGTAAAGCGAGCCTAGATGTATTATTTTAGCTTTGCGAAGCAATTATAAGAATTTCCCTTAGCATTTTACTGGAGATTGTTGCATATAGCAGCAATATGATTTAGAGGTCAAAAAGATTTGATGTCGTTTTTCAGCCAGAAGCACCAAAGGAACTCTTTTTTATTAATATTATTGGGTTTTATAAACAAGAATAATACAATTCTCACTACAGCCAACCAAAGACAACTAGTCACACTCTTCGGAATGGACCTTGTTCCTCACCCTGAAAATCTTGCTCGTTTTGCCTCAGTCTCCATTTCAAGAGATACGACGGTAGATATACCAGAGGAATTGGCACCCGATGGCTCAGCACTGAGCTACACGTTTGTTTGTTTGCTTATAAATCATTTAGATCTGTTAATCACCCCATCAGCTACAACAAGACGTTTAAAATAATTCTTTTGAAAAGACATAACATGCAATTCTGCACTCACTGGTTTGGCAGCTGAGGAGGTGTCAGGATGAGGCAGAGGGATGGCTGCCTCTGCCGAAACACACACTGGTGAAATTGCACCTGTCCGCTGTATGGAGGCTGTGCCAAATAAGCTACAGTGGTACCTCGGGTTACATACACTTCAGGTTACAGACGCTTCAGGTTACAGACTCCGCTAACCCAGAAATAGTACCTCGGGTTAAGAACTTTGCTTCAGGATGAGAACAGAAATCGTGCTCCGGCGGCGTGGCGGCAGCAGGAGGCCCCATTAGCTAAAGTGGTGCTTCAGGTTAAGAACAGCTTCAGGTTAAGAACAGACCTCTGGAACGAATTAAGTATGTAACCAGAGGTACCACTGTACTCCCATACCCTCCAACTGTCCCTATTTTCCAGGGACAGTCCCAGATTTACAGAAGCCGTCCTGATTTCTGACTTGATTCCTGAATGTCCTGCTTTTCCTAGGACGTCCCTAATTCCATCGGACAAATGTTGGAGGGTATAGAGTTATCTGACCCCTGAGCCATCAGAAGGTAGCCCTGTGTAGGGAAGTTTTAAAATGTTTAATTAGAGTTGTTACATTACAAAAAGTGAGCACAAAGTTGTTGTGCTTTATTTGGCAAAATCTCAATAAGAGAGAGAAGTTTTTACCTATTTTTTAAAAATAGGGAAAACATCAAAAAAGCAACAGTTTTTATATGGCCATACGCCTGGGTTTCCCTGAACATTTTAGCCACTTTCCAAAAATTCTGCCCTGATGTCGTTTGCGGCGGACAAATCCCGGCTATGTCCGGGAAATTCCAGACATATGGCAGCCCTAGTTTAATATGTTTTTTAAAAAATATATGTTGGAAGCCACCCAGAGTGGCTGGGGCAACATCGTTAGATGGTGGGGTATAAATAGTATAATAATAATAATAATAATAATAATAATAATAATAATAATAATAATAATGATAATAATAGAATAGGACATCCCTATCTTCACTGGAGAAATGTTGGAGGGTATGTGGTCCACTGAGGAAGTTCTGCCCACACATCTCCAAAATGGAGTGGAGTTGTGGGTTGGAAGAGGAGCTCCTCTTTGCTAACTCCACCCCACCCTTTTTCAACAGAGCTGACCAACAGCATGCAAGAAATCTATTCCAGAAAAGGTCCTGGCACAAGTAATTCTCCTCCCCTGGCAAAATATTTGCTATTAGGGTTCCCGATCATGAGGAGGCTTCTCAACCCTTTCTACTGAATGCATTTTTGAGAATACTAAGGAAAAACCATCTTCCGCAGAAACTGCTGCTTGCCTTCTATCACTGTGCCATTGAGAGCGTGCTCACTTATGGCTTATGTGTGTGGTACGGAAGCTGTACTACCCAGGACAGGATGGGGTTGTGCAGGGTTGTTAAGGCAGCAGAGAGCATTGTTGGCTGCCCACTCTCCACCTTAGAGCAGATTTATGCCACAAGGTGCCATAGGAAGGCACTGGACATAGTAAAAGATCCATCGCATCCTGGTCACTGTCTCTTCGAGCTCTTGCCGTTGGGACGGAGATACAGGTCGATGAAGGCAAGAATGAGCCGTCTTAAGAACAGCTTCTTCTCCAGAGCGATCTCGGCCCTGAATGGGAAGCCCGGACTTTGAAAGTCATCTAATCTCCCTTGCTGTATTATACTGTATTGTTTAATTGGTGTTTTTATGGAGCAGTCAAGTAATTTTGTTGTCCCCGAAGGGGGCAATGACAATAAAGATATTATTATTATTATTATTATTATTATTATTATTATTATTATTATTATTATTATTATTATTATTTAGGAGGCCCTTCAGGCTCGCCTCATGTGAGGTTCGGCCAGTGCATGTGGCTCCTCCCCCTATGCACATGCTTTTCGAACGCACGAATGCGACTTTAGTCTGTTGCTGAAGTTGCCTTTGAAGGACTTTACGACGCCACTTGTTTCTTACTTTGACAACGTGCAATAACTACACACGGTGTCGTAGAATTCTGAAACTCTGCTGGGTTTCCACAGGATGCATATTAAACAGTGGCGTAGCGTGGGGGGTGCAGGGGGGGCCGGCCGCACCGGGCGCAACATCTGGGGGTTAGGGTTAGGGGGCGCAAATCCACGGGTTAGGGGGCGCAAATCCACAGGCTAGGGGGTGCAAATTACTTGCCTTGCCCCGGGTGCTGACAACCCACGCTACGCCACTGATATTAAATGTTGGCAAATGGATCAGAACAGATAGGCAAGGTAAACTAAGGTATGTTTTGGGATGCTCTGATCCGTAAGTCATGCCTCCAGTTCGAGCTGACATTCGGGGAAGAATTGCAGATTACTTAAAAAAGAAAAATGGTAAAGGCATGACAAGATTATTTCACCCCATAAATGGCGAGTGTTTACAAATGCGCTAGGTGACAGCTGGTATTATTTACCATGTCAGGTGAAAGGCTCAAAAACAGAGGTCGGCCTGACATGGTGAATGCTACCTGTCACCAGGTGAGGGCGCATTTATAAGTCATTTTAACTGCACAACGCTGACAACATCAAGCCCGTTTAGCAAGTAATGTGGGAAGCGACTATCACGCAAGTGAGCAAAAAGCGCTTTTGTTCTTGCCATGCACTGAGCGATTCTCCTACACGAACTGGGGAAGTTGACAATTTCTTCACTTTCCCCGTTATCGGGCAGCTGATCCTTTTGTCACGGGCAAAAGGACAGGATGTTGTTTTCTGAGGCGGGTGGAAAGGAGGGGGCCCTTGGTGCAAGGAGCTAGATAAGCTCACTCTACTTTGTGAATACTCTTGAGACAACGACACTCCAGCAGGGGATCTTAATATGGATTGTATTTGTGACACAATATTCGTAGTAACTCTGATATCTTCTCTTAGGATGTAGGAGGACGTGGTAGTAATGGCCTAGAGGATGGGGCCTTGCCACAAAATGGTGTACCCCTACTTTTGGTGACTCTTTCTCCAAGCTGGGATGTAGTGCTGGAGAGTAAGGCCCGGGCTTTCCAGAGCTCATTGAATCCTGACTCCCATCAACCCCAGCCAGCATGGCCCATGGTGAGGAATGATGGGAACTGGTGTTACCGTGGTGCTATAATATGAAAACACACAAGATAGGATCGGCACCATGGAATTGTGGCACTTATCAACAGTGGCCACAAAACTCACAAATTCAAACTACCCTAGAGCAACCTCTCATCTGTATCATCCTTTCTGAGCACAATTTCAAAGTACTGGTGCTGACCTTTAAAGCATAGCTGTCAACTTTTCCCTTTTCTTGCGAGGAATCCTATTCGGAATAAAGGAATTTCCCTTAAAAAAAGGGAAATGTTGACAGCTGTGCTTTAAAGCCCTAAACGGCCTCAGTCCAGTATATCTGAAGGAGCGTTTCCACCCCCATTGTTCTATCCAGACGCTGAGGTCTAGCACTGAGGGCCTTCTGGCAGTTTCCTCACTGTGAGAAACCAAGTTACAGGGGACCAGGCAGAGGGCCTTCTCGGTGGTGGTACCCACCCTGTGGAACGCCCTCCCACCAGATGTCAAAGAGAACAACAACTACCAGAGTTTTAGAAGACATCTGAAGGCAGCCCTGTTTAGGGAAGCTTTTAATGTTTGATGGATTACTGTATTTTAATATTTTGTTGGAAGCCGCCCAGAGTGGCTGGGGAAGCCCAGCCAGATGGGCGGGGTATAAATAATAATAATAATAATAATAATAATAATAATAATAATAATAATAATAATAATAATAATAATATCATCCTGCTGTTTTTTGCTTGCTACACATCTGGTGCAGATTTGTAATAAAATAATATCCTTCAATCATCTGCCGCCACAGTAGCTAATAGGAGGCCGAACTGCGAGCTAGTCCCCGGTTCAAATCTTGCCTCTGCTAAGAACTACAGACGCTTCAGGTGTCCCTGTTTTCCAGGGACAGTCCCGGATTTACAGAAACTGTCCCGGTTTCTTTTTGGATTCTGGAATATCCCGCTTTTCCGTAGGACGTCCGTATTTTCATTGGAGAAATGTTGGAGGGTATGAATAGGATGTCCCTCTTTTCACTGGATAAATTTTGGAGGGGATGTCCCTATTTTCACATTGGCAGGTATGGAACTATTTGGGCAGCCTTAGGCTAGTCACCAGTTCTCTGCCTCAGCTGTTCATCTATAAGATGGGTATAATACCAACCTACCTTGCTGGAAGGATTTTTGAGATATTGCGATGTGCTTTGAACACCTAAAGTAATAGGTGGCTTTGATACTTGTACAGTTTTTGTGTGTTATGTGGGTGAGATTAGATTTTTGCAGTTTGGGATGTATGTGTCAGGAAATGAGTTTTACCTGCAACAGAAGTGGCAAACTGTAGGGAAATGGTTGCAACAAGAACTGCACAGTTTTTGTGAAAACAACCCTCTAATTCAGAAAGGCCCTTTACCCCACTGGTTAATCCAGCCGTGTGGCTAATATGCTTGATTCACCATCTGGCTCCACGACAGGAAGGTTTTTATCTGGGAAGAACTTAGTATAATAAGTAACTTTACAAGCAGGAGTAAGCCATCCCAGCAGACTGTAAGAGAACTTGCAGAGTTCCCAAATTAATCTTTGCTCTAACCCTGAAAAGCCACAAAGCTAATTGGAGAATTGAAAGCTTTCAAAACATGTTAGGGAGCTTGATGGGTACACGTGGAAATAAACACAAACATTTAGATAAAGCCACCATTTTAATTGTATTAATTCTGCCAATTAATGATAATGGAAGAGCCGTCCAATTAGCTAAATAGCTAATAGTTTTATCAAGCAGAGGCTGGCAATTTAAAGCAAACAAATTCTTTCTAATTTTATCCCCTTGCTCACCAAGATATTTAAAGGATAATGGGGGAATCCAATAAAGGATATTGCTCAAAGAGAGCTACATTTAAATTGCCTAATGGCTTTAAGAGTTTTACCTCAATTAACGAATACTAAACCTGAGCACTTAGTAGATTCCTGTAAAAGAGACATCATTTGGCCAATTGAAGAGAGTTTAAGGAAAATTATAAATTAACGTACTCTCTGCATAAACAGTGGCTACATTATGGCTAATGCTTCCCGGCTCCTCAGCCCCACAGTGACTACCCAAACAGCAAGAGGGAAAACACAAACCAGAAGCAAGGAAACTATTTTCTGCAAAAATAAATGTACAAAAAAAAAGCAAACTTGTGATTATTCGTGAACAAATGTGATTGACCTATCTGGCATACTTTGGGCCACATCTTATGAGCTCTGAAATGTCTTGTTGAAGGGCAAAAATTCAAAACAAAAAACAACAGCAAAACTTGTTGGGCATTCAATGGACAGAAGAAAGCCCGCATAATAATGCGGAGTATAAAATAAATATCATTAAAGATATGTATGTGAAGAAGCATTCTGGAACATGTCCAGATTGATCCAGATGGATAATTGAAGCTATTGCCTTCCTATGTCTTAAGGGCTAACTATACGCTCCATGCAAATGTAAACTTTAGAGCTCTACCACTGTTTTAATTTTATTTTTCGTAAAGAGAAGTAGCTTCAGGAATAGATGGCTGAGGGTCGATGGAACACGACGCTTCCATGCGGAAGTTTATTGTGGACTTGGTCTTGCTCATGCATGCAAGTTTTTCACACTGTCCACACAAGATCTTTCTCTCTCTCTCTCTCATTAAATTTTCTGTTTTACAATTTAAAGTGCTCATTTTTACATCCTTAAGATATCAATGATTTCCTTTCTACCCTTTCCATGGTTCATTTTGCATATCATAAATCCCTGCATATTTTACGAAAAATATACCATTCAGTATGCCATTATTACATCCATCAAAACTTATTTACACTGTTGAATTTATCTTAATGTTGCCAGCGTTTTCCAGCTGTACACAGTTATTTCCCATATATTCAATAAACGTTTTCCAATCTTCTCTAAACGTACGTTCTTCTTGTTCTCTTATTCTATATGTTGAGTCTGCAAGCTGCGCATATTATGTCAACTTAAGTTGCCATTCTTCTCTGGTTGGGACCAACCACACAAGATCTTCCTCATCAAAGTGCCACCTGATATTTCCCCCACCGCATTTAATCCAGATCTACCACTTCTGCTTAAAAATAAATAAATACCAGATGGACATGATGTTGTTGTTGTTTAGTCGTTTAGTTGTGTCCGACTCTTCGTGACCCCATTGACCAGAGCACGCCAGGCACTCCTGTCTTCCACTGCCTCCCGCAGTTTGGTCAAACTCATGCTGGTAGCTTCGAGAACACTATCCAACCATCTCATCCTCTGTCGTCCCCTTCTCCTTGTGCCAACATCAGGGTCTTTTCCAGGGAGTCTTCTCTTCTCATGAGGTGGCCAAAGTATTGGAGCTTCAGCTTCAGGATCTGTCCTTCCAGTGAGCACTCAGGGCTGATTTCCTTAAGAATGGATCGGTTTGATCTTCTGGCAGTCCATGGGACTCTCAAGAGTCTCCTCCAGCACCATAATTCAAAAGCATCTATTCTTCGGCGATCAGTCTTCTTTATGGTCCAGCTCTCACTTCCACACATCACTACTGGGAAAACCATAGCTTTAACTGTAGCAGTAGATTAAATGGGAAAATATCATAGGGTAGTCATTTGATGAGGACGATGCTGTGTTGACCCTGCAGAAAAAGTCCATGCATGACAGCACAATAAACTGCTTTGTGTGGAGGAACTTCTGCTCACCTCCCACACAGTTTTAGCAAGGTGTTGATGCATGCTTAGGAACATACATGGTGGGAGCAACCCAGGTCTGCGTAACTGGTGACCCAGCCACATCCTATGGCTTACCAGCTGCTTTTCTCCCCTGCTTCATCCTCGTTTCTGCAGTTAGCAAAACCAGGCTGTTGATGGTGGGGAAAACACAGCCCTCTGCCCTAGACAGCATCTTGGGATTGGTCACCAGCACTTAGCAAACTGGAGTGAACCAATGTGTGTTTGGATAGCCAACAGGGAATTGCAGGTGGGCAGAACGCTGCTGCAACAGGCATTGTACAGACATCTCATTGGCCACTGTGAGAAGACAATGCTGGACTAGAGATGCAACCGGTTGGACTAGATAATAATAATAATAATAAATTTTATTTATACCCCGCCCTCCCCAGCCAAGATCGGGCTCAGGGCGGCTAGCAAGTTGATTAAAATACAATTTAAAAAACAAGATTAAAATACAACATTAAAACATTAGGATGCAGCCTCTTCACAGGAGGAGAAAGGAAAAAGAAAGAGGGGGAGGGAATCAAACTGATGCTAAGTCAAAGGCCAGGTGGAACAACTCTGTCTTACAGGCCCTGCGGAAAGAAATCAGATCCTGCAGGGCCCTGGTCTGGTTGAGGCTAATCTAACTTCCTTAGGGCCCGGGACCACTAGGGTGTTGCTAACCCTAACCTTAAGGTCCTCCGTGGGGCATACCAGGAGATGAGTCATGTTCTCATGTTCAAATGTTGCCGCTTTAAAATATAAGTAGCTGGCCTTGACTCAATGAATGTAAAGGTTTATTGTACCTTGCCACCCTTCATTATTCTAGCCTGCCCCGACAGAGAACCACCCCGTCCTCTAAACCCAGCATGCCAAAGTGGCTGACCCAGGTGATATTTTAAAATAATAGTCGTTTCCATCACCGACATCTTTCACAATAGGAGATTTCTAGGGATCTAAGCTTTGCTAAGTAAGGGATTGTTAGTATGAGAACCATCTGCCCGCCTAATAGCTGATATATTTAAAATTTCATCCCATTTACTGACTGAGCTAACATCCTCCTCTGTTCATTCTCTATTCGTGGCCTTTGTTTAGCAGCCATTAACAGTGATGTATCTAAGATTAACTTCTAATGTCGTCGTTTTTAACTGAGCCCCTGTTCTAAGCTTCACTTTAGTTGCTTTCAGTGGCTCTGCTGGCACAAAGCACCACTATATCTGGCAAATCTGGTCCCCGGAGGATATTCTTGGCATATGGGCATTCATAGATGGTGCAGAATCATTATTTTCATTTCCACTGGGAATCCCAGTGGAATCCCAAACACTCTATTGGCATAGAGCACTCCTTGCAATCAAGACACGCCTGATTAAAATAGGCATTAAATATAATTAAAATATACCTTGAAATCAGCTTACGTGCCAGATAGTTTTATAGGACAGCGTTGCTTTTCAGATACATTGACATTTGTTCCAATTTAAAATGTCAATCTCTATACTGACGAGAGCAAAATGTGGGTTGGATCTCTGAAAAAAATCTGCATTTGATTCATAGAATTCTCTCCTTTTTTTTACATTTACAATGTTGGTTTTTCCATTTGATTTTTAGAGGTATAGATTTGGGTTGAGCCCTTATGCAGCATCTGTTGCTAGCTGGGACAGAATCGAGTTGAAATGGAGCCAGCAATGGGAGGAAGCATTTCAAGCTCACAGCCAAGGCAAATTTGACCATATCAATCATACATCAGCACCTGGAGTACAGATTACAGGTAAGTCAATCCACTGTGAAATGTAAATAATCAAAAGGTAGTGAAAAGTGCAAGGGCTGCAGGAGGGGGGGAAACAGTATAGAAAGATTCCCATATAAATATAGGCTAGAAAGAATAGAAACCAGCTTCTAAAAGAGATGTAAGCCTGCAACTCTGTATGCACTTACTGAGAAGAAAGTCTCATCAAACTCACTTCTGAGAAGACATATATAGGATTGTGCTGTATGTGGCAAATTAGATGTGATGGCAGCAAACCCACTTTGCATGTCCCAGTTGTGTATAACATGGTGGCCCTTATATTTTAGAGCAAATTGTGCACAATGGTGGGAAGAGCAAAATCCTAACCCTTCTTACAGCTTCCCTCCCCATAGGATCAGTGCTCCCCCCCCCATTAAAAATGTTTAGGGTTACTGTCATTTTGACTCAAGAAAATCACCATTTTATAGTTCAAACTGGGAAAAATAAATACAGTAAATGGACAAAAGTACAAAGAACATGCATTACCTCATATTACACAGCTGTCAGTGCACAGTAACTTCCATGTTGGCATGAGGTGGTGTGCACTAACATCTTCCCAATTCCTCTGCTTGCTGTTGGTGTCCATTGGAGGTGGTAACAACAAAACTGACCAATCACCATGCTAGATTCCAACTCCTACTTCACAGATTAAACGCTCGCTTCTGTCTGAGACTCAGGAAACACCGTGACAGGAAATGAGGCTGCCATCGGGGGTAGCAATGGAACTGATGATTCATTGTGCTATTCACTGTGCTAGAGAAGAATCTAATTTTTATTTTATTTTTTAGTTTTTTCTCCTGTTAGATTCACAAATTGTTTAGGGGTATGCATACCCAGTGCCAGATTTACGCATAAGCTAAACAAGCTATAGCTTAGGGCCCCACTCTCTTGGCCCCCCCAAAAAAAAAATTAAAGGGAAAAAACCTGGATGTACATTTCCAAAATATAAGATAAAAAACAAATAAAACCTACATACAGTTAGAGCTTAATAATTATTTCACTATTAATATACTTCTTAATTGTATTTCAGTTCAACAATTACTTTGATAAAATACATATTTTGTTATGTGCAAATGGCTTTAGATACTTATTAGGTCCATAAATTACCATATAGCATATATTCAACACAAAGAACAGCGGCAATTTGTTGTTGTCAAAGGACAGCTGGACATATAAAGGGCCCCACTACCATCTGTAGCTTAGGGCCTCATCAAGCCTAAATCTGGCCCTGTGCGTACACCTGCGTACCCCCAGGGAAAAAAGCACTGCATAGGACTATGGCACACACATGGTAGAGTTTAGTAGGCAGACATGCACTTGAGAGAGTGGTAAGGTAACTGGTAGCCCAGGAGAGGGCCAGCTCCCTGGCCTTTCTCCTGCAGCTCTTTCTTTGCTTATGCCATTGGTGATTAATTGGTCCATTGCTTTGTATCACTGAATGTCACTCGCTGAACGATAGGCTAGCCCTGGATTCTTTTGCTCTGTCACCCATAGAAGCACCACACTGCAAATGACTCACTTGACATGTTTCCTCACCCCATTCCATCTCGCTAGCTGTCTGCCCGCTATTCCATGTTGGGTTCATGACCAAATTGGCTGGTTCCAGGTCAAGAATGTCGGGGGTATTGCTTCCCAATACAGCGGTGCCAACTTGAATAAAATATTGTTGGGGCCCAGGTAAGCCCAGCTCTGCCTAATTGATCACAGGACACTGTGCCCACATACCATTTGAATGGCAATGCCCGTTAACTTTGGGGACCCCCAGCCCCTCAAATATTTTATTGTGGGGGCCGAAGCCACCACAGCCCCAGAAGTTGGATCCTATGTGTCAATGTCATTGAGTATAGCCTTCTGTGGTTCCATGGCTAGCAGTAATTTTCCTCTGCTGGGAATAAATTATGTGGCTTGTTACTCCCGTTTTAATCAGTGGCAAGTCTGTTTAAATCAGGGAAATTAAATTGGTATAAATTGCTGGATCTGACCCAAAGCTCAGACAATCGGAGTGGATGTTTTTCATCAACTTCAATGGGCTTCCATGAGGCATTGACGGAGGTCAAGAGAAGGGCTTTGACGGCGTTTGTAGGTTTGCGGAATGATTTCTGGAGAAATAGGGGGAAGAGCTTCTCTCGGGTGCGAGAAAAGAAGGCTCCACATCTCTGGAAGGTTTGAGGTCATTGTGTTTGGCACACTCTCAGACAGCAAGGACCTCCCTGTATCGACAAACCATAAGAAAGGCATCTGATATATATTTGTTGCTGCAGATTAGCACAAGGAGTTGGATGTATGACAGCAGGTTCTGTGCTCATTTGAAGAAATGGACCACTCCTTTCTAGCCAAGGCTTGCCCAAGGTTGCTAACACAGTGGGAACTGCTGGCTGGGTAGGGTGCTGTCGTGGAGCTCCTGGCAGTGGCACCACTACTGCTTACTGGTATGGTGCTGGGAACAGGGTGGCAGTGAGGTTGGGGCAGTATGGGCACACAGACAGGAGTTGACTTTGCCACCGGGAGTCCAGCTTCATAGCACCGGGCCATTTCTCCTGTTACCACTGAGGTTCTAGACAGGGGTGCTCACAGCTCATAAATTAAAGAAATAAAAGAGGAAGGAGCCGAGGGGAATTCTGAAAGTGAGTGAACGCAGCAGTAAAATCTTGCACTGCCATCAATTTGGTGTTGACCTGACCCACCGAGTGGCTATGCACCCTAGTGGTGGCTGTGGGGATCTTGTGAGGGGAACTGCTCACACGGCAGAGAAACATGGGGAACTGCCTTATTCTTGAGGGTTTCAGACAGAGATTTGCCCCAGGACAGAGAGAGTCAGGGATTGAACCTGTGACCTTCTGTGGACAAGACCGCTGAGCCACTGCCCTTGATATCCCACTGTGTATGCGGGACCCGATCCACATATTGTTTGCCTAACTTTGATGTGCCTGATGAACACAGGCATGCTTGAACGAGAAAAGGGAATTTCCTGCAAAAATGGCTTCCTTCCAATCTGGCAGCTACCATTTACTACTGAAAGATATACCTTTTCTTCGGTGCCTTTTAGATGACACAAATCTGTACGTGTTCAGTTTATTACAGTGGTACCTCGCAAGATGAATGCCTCGCAAGACAAAAAACTCGCTAGACGAAAGGTTTTTTCGTCCGCGATTTGCCTCGCAAGACGAATTTCCCTACGGGCTTGCTTCGCAAGACGAAAACGTCTTGCGACTTTGTTAAGCCGTTTAAACCGTGCTTCGCAAGACGAAAAATTCGCTAGACGGCAAAACTTGCGGAACGAATTAATTTCGTCTTGCGAGGCACCACTGTATTTAATGCTGACCTCCTTAATCTTCTAATATTCAGGATTTTGGACTCAAAATGAGTAGAGACAGGAAACCAAACCAGGGGAAGACCACCTTCCAGTGAAATAGATGCAGTGTTTGAAGTCTGGCAGGTGTAGTGAGAAAACAGGTAGCGTACCTGTTTTTGTGAGTGCCGTAAAGGAGTCCACCTGGCTGGGAAGATGCTTCTGCCAGATTCCAAGGGTAGAGGGACTGCCTATAATGGGCTTACTATTAATCACTTCTGATGTTTTACCTCATTAACCCATGGCCCTAATTCCTCTCCTACTATCTTCATTGCTTCCATGAATGTTTCCTGACACCCTCAAAGCACATGCACAATTGCTTCATTTTCCCCAACCTTTTATCGTCATCATCTTTATTAGCTTGCCAAGCCACATCTGAGATGTGAGGTACAAAAGGTAGCCTGTTCTTAGCTCCAGAGTGTTGACTCAGCCTGCTTCCCTGATGCAAATGAAAAGACAGCCAGCCAGGTATGCCCTTTAGGTCTTGATGCTCACAGCAATTCGGAACCTGCCCATTAATCCAAACTTTAGCCATAACAGTCTGGGATTCTGGTATTTAAAAAGAAAAGGCAACAAATTCCGTAAAGGAAAGCAAGCATGTAGCTCCCTGTCTAAGGATCTTATGGAGCGCCGCTGTGGATTTCATCCAAGTCTCTACTCTGGTTTTAGCATTGCTCCTAATTATATCTATGTCAAAGCTTCCTACAGAAAGCTCAGGTCAGCATATTAACTTGAGGGTTATGATAAGTCCAAGATGGGGAACCTACAGCTTTCCAGATATTTTCAATCTCCAATTCCCATGAACCCTAGGCATCGTGGGTGAGGAATGATGAAAGTTGTAGTCAAACAATATCTGGATTCCTCAGCCCTGAATTAAGTTGAGAGGTAAGGTGACCAATCTCAGCTAGCAAGCTTTGTTGCTCTGCAGGAATTTGGACCCCGCTTGCTCTGCCCAGTCTAAATCCAGAGCTTTTATGGCACTGTGTTGACTCTCCACTTGAGCCTTTGATTGGAGTAGACATCTGTGCAATAATGATTAGTTCATTACTATGATGTTTCTTGGTTGGGTTATGAGCACCTCTAAGTTGGAGGACTTCTGGTGGTTCCCCATGTTCCTGAGGCTTGGTTGGCCCTCACTAGGGACCAAGCCTTTAGCGTGGCAGGCCCTGCCCTCTGGACCGCCGTACTACTAGAACAGAAACCATCCCTCCCATTGGATGCTTTCTGATTTATTTATTTTGGTAGGCCTTTACAGCATGATTTTAACCAATCAGTATTTATTGACGTTGTAAATGAAGTTTTTATAGATACATTGGTTGATATTTTTTTCTTATATGTTGGATTTTGCCTTGCTGTATTTTTTTATATGAAAGTGTGACTTATAAACCTGTAAATAAAATAAATCCATAATTAAATCAATAAGAGGTCTGATAAGAGGTCTCTTTCTAAAGAGAAGATGGAGTCTTCTTTTCCCCTGCTAGACTCCTCTTCCCTCCCTCCAAAAAACCTTGTTACTGTAGTTAGTCAGGTTAATCACCAAAGCCTCAGCTAATGGCATCCCCTCAGTTTTTCTCCCTCGTCTCTCCTGGTTTCTTTGCCTAATACTAAACATGCTTACCAGTGTGCTAACATCAACTCAACCGGTCTACCATATGTCTTGACCAGAATGTAAAGATGTTATGTCATGGCTGACATGGAATGGACAATGTGGAACTAGTTATGTACTTAGAATGATGTAAGCTGTATGTAAAAGAGTATAAAAGGCTGTGTGAAATCTGCTATCTGTACAATACCCATCACTTACGGGACTGTGCTTTACTGCAGTGAAGTTGATAAAGAGTATTGTCTTGCTGGAATCCTTTGTTGCATTTCTTATTAAATTCCCTCCCTGGAATGAACCTGAGGGGTGGTTTTAGCCACTCCCTTGACACCAGGAAATATATCCCAATAAACTCAGGAGGCTTAATTCCAAATAAACTTGTTAAAAATTGAGATGTCAAAGCAGTTTGATGTGAGAAATTAAACCACAAACCTGTGAGCACAGTTCCATCTTGTTTGTAGAATTTCTGTCTTAATTGTGAAATCCTACAAGATTTCATTGTGAAACACGACAAGGTAAGAAACGGAATTATTACACGGATAGCAACACTCCTACTCCACTCTGTTTTGGTGGGAAGGCTTCTTTGTTTCTTCTTTAAATGAAAAGCCGCGCTGATGATAATTATGACAATTGCTCAGGGTGTAAATCATTGCATAATTTTAATTCATTCTAAAATGAGAACTGGCAGTGACACTACCTGCATGACACACCCAGAACATTATTACTCAATTGCACATATCCTATTGTGACTAATTGCATAATAATTAGTCTTTCTTAATATTCAGGCACACATTAACATTCTGTCTGGCATGCTTGCTCCTCCCCCTCCCCCCGCAAAATAAAAAACAATGTACAGCTCATCAAGTATGTAGTGAACTGCTGCCAAGCTGGCCTTCAGGTTTAATATATTTTAAGTAAAACATTATTGCATACCCTACATATATCTGAGTAGATTTCTGGCATACCCCTCCTTCCTGCTTGATGTGTGCAAAGCTCATTTATTTGATTCCTGCCCACCTGATCCGGAAAGAAAATTGAATTGAATGTCCTTCATATGGAGAGAAGACTGGATTCTTCCAACAGTGGAATGGAGAGGAGGCCGTTTTGCCAATTCCCCTTGCAGCTGCTGTGTTTCCCATTATCTTCTCCAGAGGATTGGGTAACCCTTTGGAACAGTGTAGAAAGTGGAATGGGAAAAAATGGCCACCCTCCCCATCAGTTGAGATTGGTCCATTAGGGCAAAGGGGGCACTGTCCAACCAACCTTAGTCTGCCCTCAAACAGTCCCCCCTGCTTGCTTTCCTAATTAACTAGTCCAGCAAGGAGCACTAGCCATGGCAGCTTCCACCTCCTTAATCTCAGCGTTGTGCTTGCAGAGCTAAGCAAGGAAGAGGATGGAAAGGGCAGACTTCGGTATTTCAAAGTTCAGCGAACCCCAAATTTGGCACCCCTCCCGGCCTCTTTCCTTCCATTCTGCTCAGTTCAGTAGTAAATCATAGTTGTGGTGCCCTGTGGTACCCCCTAGGCTTGGCACCCAGTGTGATGGAACCAGTCACGCTGCCCTAAATCCACCTCTGAGGACGGGGATAAAGCTAGAATGAGTTGCCCATGCCTGTCATTGGCTCTGGTTCTGCCAACTGTTGGCCTCCCTAACTTCTGCCCTACCAATGCCAGTGGGCTCCAGTCACCACAGCCATGGGCGGAAGGCTCCCCTGCATCAAGGAGCCTTCTGCTGGGTCATTGCTGGATAAAACCCTTTGGCTTCCACATCCAGTTTAGAGAAGGTGTGATGCAAAACTTTGTATTCTGAATCTGTACCACTCTGGCCGGCTCCCAACAGAATATTAAAAACACGATCAAACATCAAACATTAAAAAACTTCCCTAAACAGGGCTACCTTCAGATGTCTTCTAAAAGTCAGATAGTTGTTTATTTCTTTGACACCTGATGGGAGGGCGTTCCACAGGGCGGGTGCCACTACTGAGAAGGCCCTCTGCCTGGTTTCCTGTAACCTCATTTCTCACAGAATGCCTTCGGCACTGGACCTCGGTGTCCGGGCTGAACGATGGGGACAGAGACACTCCTTCAGGTATACTGGGCGAAGGCCGTTTAGGCTTTAAAGGTCAGCACCAACAGTATAGTGGCAATGTTATTGTGAGAGGCTGTCATACATGAATACTGGAGGTGGGGAGGACAATGGCAGAGACTACAGGGAAGAAAGGTTGAATAGCCAAGAACGGATTTTGGAAAATAGAGGATAGTCTCTTTGTATGGACATCTCAAGTGAAAATAGTTCCGACTGCCTATCCAATGCTATTTTTGGCTGCCGGGAGACCAGAATGGGCATAGATGTATCTTATCATTATCTTATTAATTTGATTATTTATGCCTCCACCCATCTGGCTGGGTTTCTCCAGCCATTCTAGGTGGCTTCCAGCTGATCACCGCACTAGGCCCAATACACAATGGCAGTAAGACCAGCTCTGCCCCTATGATACTCAGTTTTGGGGCCTTCCATTGGCTGGTCCTGGCAGCATCCAGCTGACAGCAGTCTTGCCAGTGTTTATGATTAGCAGGTAGAAGGAGGGGTGCTGTCAGTGGAAGCCAGTGAGAGGCTGGGCAGAGGGACACCTCTCCCCAAGTAACCCACCCTCCCCACTGGGCGAAAGGTGGATTTGAATTGCTTTGCCTATCTCATTGACGTCCATGTCTTTAATGCTCCAGTTTAATCCATCTGTTGTTAAAGCTATATGTAATGTAGGCTACAAATTTCAAACGATTCTCAGCATTGTAGTGGAACTACTCTAAAGTAAGCGGTAGAAGGATTTCGGTTATATAGGCAGATTTGTGGGGGGTGATAGTTCCAAATTTGTGACATTTTGGGAAAAGATTGGTGTGGCAATTTTAAATAGCACTGGTTGTTTTATCCAGTTGCCCCAGAAAGGAGAAGGTGGGAAAGTAAACTTGGAGTCATTTATGTGTTTGGCTTTATCTTTCAAGTCCAAACGGGCCAAAATCCTTGAAATCTATTTTGATCTTACATTAAAGAAAAACAAACGGGGGGGGGGGAGAATTGCACCTGGCCCGACAAAAGTGACTTGTTTGCTTGACATGATTTCAAGTGGCTGGGATATTAAAACTCAGAAAAAAGGGGGTTTGTAATGGAAATGCTGACAGACTATTAACTATAGCATCGCTGCTCTAATAAATGGAATGGGCTGTCGTAATCTCTAGTTCATAAATATGCAAATACAAGACAGAGGATTTGCTCCAAAGGATGTCTCTATAATTTTAACTGACCTTTTCTGCTACTAAACGAGCCTGTTGCTTCTGGTTTCACACATTAAATACAAAGCGCTGACTATTTTGCTTCCGGGATCTCAGCCTGTTTCTCCTGGAAAGAGCGTCAGAATTTCCACCTTGTTCAGTGGCTGGGCCCCGAATGTCAACACAAGGTTGAAAGTCCCGATCACTGAGCAAAAAACAACACACCCCTCCTTGGCTGGGAGCATTTTTGGTTTTGTACACATTCATATTCATGCCTAAATTGTTTGCTGAATTAATTATTCCCCCCCCTTTTTTGAGGGGGGAATTGAAGTGCCTCTTTTCCATTCATGTGTCAAAGACCCTTCCGAACTGCCAAAATCCAGTCAGTCACTCGATGATAAACAGCCCATCAACACAATGATATCGAATTTGAACGTTTTCCAGTTTCCTGCTTTGGGCCAAATGGAGGTAAAACCAATGACTTAATATTTAATAACCTAAATGTAATTTGTTTTGTGTCTTCTACTACATGGGAAAGAATTGGACGGCGAGCAGTTTTGCAGATTCCAACCCCTCCCCCCTCCCCTTAATTATTTTAAGCTATTCATCCTGGTATCTGGCCCACTGATGCTCAGCCAAATTGCCAGCAGGGGAGAGATCTGTCCAATCCTGAAGCTAAATGAGTCACTGAGAGTCAATCTGTTTAGTTTCTCTTGCTGCTGGGGGCTCCTCTGTCCTGGCCTCCATGCTGCTCCAGTCAGTCAGGGTTGGGCCTCTTTCTCCATATCTCTGCTCTGCTCATCACAGCTGTTCATGGGTTCTGACTAGCTGGACACACGGTCCCAGACGCTTCGATCTCCATGCTACACAGTTCTCGCTCGGATGGAAAATGAAGACATCCTGGCCCTCCGTAGGTTGCTGTTGCAGTAGTTTATCAGGCATCTAGATGGGAAACGCAACAGACAAAACGTTCAGTTTGGCGTACAAAAACCTCCGCCCAATTGTGTTCCTAGATCCCAAGGACAAAAGCAGAACCTTTTCCCACACAGGACAGCAGCCCAAGATAACTGCAGCAGCAGAGAGCTTTCCTCTTTCCCTTATAAGCCCAGACTTGTCAGAAGTATAATGCACACATAATGAAAACACGGTGTATATAATCTCTAAAGTGGAATGCGAAGGTCCTTGCTCGCCTTGCTAAGAAGCTAAAACTCCATGATTTCCTCCCTTCTTCAGAGTCGCAATTCAATTACGCAAAACTATGCACCAGTCTTTAAGAACTCCGTGTACGATTAAGATAACTGGTATTTTCATGGTAAATGATTAAATTAGCTGACACTGTTTTATGCTGAACTTTGCCATTGAGGCTGACATTTTTATGCACAGTACGTTGTAGACGGCTGGTAATCTAAACTGCTCTGCGCCTCTCATCTTTCAAAGCATTTCAACAGCTATAGAGCCATTCGGTTTCGGTTTATTTGCAAGAAGTTGGTGTGCCTACATTCTGGCATGAGAAAAAACCTCTTCAGGAATTACTCGTGCCAAAGGGGGCCAAGTGTGATGAAAGGAACTGTGGGGTCGTGCATTCAGCCTCACCCCCTAAGTTGCATGGCTCCTCTGGCAGCTGTTGTCACTATCAATGTGTTGAGGTAAAACTTCTGAAGTGGGAGCCCACTCTACCTGCAGGGGCTCCCCACAAAATTTAGAACTGTGATAGCTTGGATTCTAAATTGTGTAGGAAACTTCCATTCCCAGACCTAGGGCCTCATTTCAGAACTTATGAGCCAACACTGTGGGAATGGGAGGAGCCACATGACTTTGGGTCAGTGGCTGGCTGGGGTTACATGCATGCGGGATGCGGGTGGCGCTGTGGTCTAAACCACTGAGCCTCTTGGGCTTGCCAATCAGAAGGTTGGTGGTTCGAATCTGCACGACGGAGTGAGCTCCTGTTGCTTTGTCCCAGCTCCTGCCAACCTAGCAGTTCAAAAGCTTGCCAGTGCAAGTAGAAAAAATAGGTACAGCAAATGGTGATTCCATGAGTTCTGGCACTTGTCACGGTGTCCCGTTGCACCAGAAGCGGTTTAGTCATGCTGACCACATTATCTGGAAAACCTGTCTGTGGACAAACACCGGCTCCCTTGGGCTGAAAGCGAGATGAGCGCTGCATCCCATAGTCGCCTTTGACTGGACTTAACTGTCCAGGGGTCCTTTACGTTTACCTTTAACCTTACATGCATAACTCTACAGCTCTTTCCACAATGCTTGCTTCCTAACACAAATAATGCTTGAATTGTTTTCAGAATATTCCTGCAACTGGCATGCACTTGTTTTTTATATATTTTCACTCGTCCTTGAATGCCACTAGGCGATACAACTCAATTTGGCTCCTGTTGACCTAGTGTACCGCCTAAAATTAATCTTGTGCTTTGCTAATATAAAGACGACATCATCTTTCTTGACACCTGAGATGCGTGTTTTCAGGGCCCACCCTGTCCCTGTGACTGTAATCTGTTTTAACTGTTTTTAATTATGATTTTTAAATTGTTTTAACCCATGCTGGGACCTGCTGGTGGAGGGCGAGTAATAAATTTATTATTAATAGTAATGTTTTCATGTTCAAATGAAACACCTGAAGAAGGTTTCAGAGTCTTATTGATCGCCCATCTGTGGCTTCAGGAAGGAATATGTATTTATCTCTGCTGTTCATTGTTTTTTTAAGTTGAAATGTTTATATTAACCCCTTGGACTGCCTGTAGGCTATGAATGCATTAAATTGAATTTTTTTTTTTAATTGACTGATAGATTTTCCTGTGGGACAAATTAGCTGGGAGCTGGTGGCGGTGGGGAGACCCTGTATTTGTTTTATGTTCAATCAGATTGCTTTGCATTTTTTTTTTTTAAAACATTCTTCTGCTGAATATAACTAGATCAACAACATATGGCTTGGCTGTCTTGCTTGAGCGATTTGGAACTATGTTGTCTATAGAGATCAATCTCTAGAACACCCATTGTCTGCCAGAAGCAAACAGTGATTTGGATTTCATGGAATCATCCACTGACAGATCTTGTCTTTGGCTAAGGGATTTTGGTTCTTTCTCCAGCCTCTGCCATTATAATGCAATTGCAATGTATCATACAAAGTAAAGATTTTGCTTATGAGCTGATGGGGTGAGCACAGGTCATCACACGCAGGCCCACGGAAGAGCACCCCTAAGAAAGAAAATGCTGGGATCATGTGACCTGGATCTTGCATAACAGGTCAAAATGCTACAGAGGCCAAGAGACCTCTGCCCTGTCATCCGGCCATTCATAAATGTTTAGCAAAGTTTATTGGAGGCTTTGCTGCATGTCAGGATTTCCTAACAAGACTCTTTGCTAATCATAAACAACTGACTAGGACTAACAACTCATTTTCTGTTTCTACACCTTGGATATTATCTTGGTCCCAACAGAATTAAATCTCCATTCTTGCAAAATACCTTGCATAGGTGAGGGAGAGGGGACTACACAGACCAAACAATTTCTGGAACAGTTCACAGCATCTAGGCAATAAAAGCACTTCTTTGAATGGACAACTGTGTGTGTGTGTGTGTGTGTGTGTGTGTGTGTGTGTGTGTGTGAATCTCTCTCTCTCTCTCCTCCCCCCCCAAGAAACTAATGACTTTTAGATTAAAAGCATTAGGCAAATGTTTGATAACAGCAAAACTCTATCAGCGAAATGGTAGCTTTCTGACAGAATGAGGAACTCCAAATAACTTACGTTATGTATAGGAATATTTGAGGCATTTGCTAATTCCGATACAATTCGCGAACTGTCTCACCAGAGTGGTGCATGCTCTAGTTATCTCCCGCTTGGACTACTGCAATGCGCTCTTTGTGGGGCTACCTTTGAAGGTGACCCGGAAGCTACAACTAATCCAGAATGCGGCAGCTAGACTGGTGACTGGGGGCGGCCGCCGAGACCACATAACACCGGTCTTGAAAGACCTACATTGGCTCCCAGTACATTTCCGAGCACAATTCAAAGTGTTGGTGTTGACCTTTAAAGCCCTAAATGGCCTCGGCCCAGTATACCTGAAGGAGCGTCTCCACCCCCATAGTTCTGCCTGGACGCTGAGGTCCAGTGCCGAGGGCCTTCTGGGGTTTCCCTCACTGCGAGAAGCAAAGCTACAGGGAACTAGGCAGAGGGCCTTCTCGGTAGTAGCGTCTGCCCTGTGGAACGCCCTCCTATCAGATGTCAAAGTGATAAACAACTACCTGACATTCAGAAGACATCTTAAGGCAGCCCTGTTCAGGGAAGTTTTTAATGTGTGACATTTTAGTGTATTTTTGGTCTCTGTGGAAGCCGCCCAGAGTGGCTGGGGAAACCCAGCCAGATGGGCAGGGTACAAATAATAAATTATTATTATTATTACAAGTGGACGAGATCTACCGGTCCCAAACAAAAGTGCAGATTGGAACAGAGCTATCTGCACTGGAACAGAGCTAGATCTTGCACTTTTTGGAATCTTGTCAACACTGTTCTAGGTTCAGTGGTTGGCCACTGTGAGAACAAGATGCTGGACTAGATAGGGCTTTGGGCTCATCCAGCAGCTTCATGTGTTCTTATGTTCTTAATCACATAGAAGAATCTGGGAGAAACAAATGCCTAGAACCAGCTACCCCCAGTGTATGGCCATTGTCGGTCAATTGCCATGGCCCACATTGCAGTGAGGCTAATCCCTGGGTCCTATTTGCTCTCTTTTTCCTTCCTCCTTCCTGATGCTGCTTGCTCACTTGCCTTCTCTAAGGGCTCAACCACACCTACCTTTGCTCTGCATTTCTGGGCACAAGTCCAGTCTTTCCAGGTTCATGTCTGAGAGTTTAATTTTTCGTCCCAGGGCTTTCCCCGGAAAAACCCACTCTTTAGTGTTGCAGCAGAGTAAATGGCAATTCGTGGAATTGCTGTTTCCTCCGACTCAGCGATAGAGAGCAAGTTTTCCCGGGGAAAGAGGCAGGGAGGAAAAAGAGGCTCAGATGTGGATTGGGAAGCTGCAAACCAGTGCCCAGAAAGTCCAGGCCACAAGGTAAGTGATGAGGCCTGAGGGAGTATTAGGCTTCAGAGAATCAGCTTCCTCTCCCCCTTGCCAGTACGAAGGAAAAGGAGTCTTCTTACCAGTTAGAAACTTTACATTGAGAGAACAAAGAACCCATCTCCTAGGAATAGCAGTGCTGCCAATAAAGAATTCCACCCCCTTATGTACCTACCCATGTCACTCCTACGTCTTGTAACCTGAGCTTGTCCCCTCTGTGCTTTGTGTGCTTTCTGTTCTGTCATTTTCTGAGCTATTCTTGACCTTGGGGAGGGCGCTGGAAGAATGTTGTCCAAAGACTGTGAATCTGTTAACGCTCTCTCTTCCAGTGTTTCTCCTCCTAGCTGTTCCCCATCCAGTACTTCCCAGCTTCTGCCTTATGAACTATGCCCTCTGCAAACCACTGTTCCAAATCTATAGTGTCCTCCTGCTCCTCGAAAGATTCAGAATCAGGAGGAGGGGGAGGCTCCCACCATTCTTCCTGAGCACAGTCCCTGACAAGGAGGGTGGGAGCAGGCAAACCAGCAAGAGAAGCAAGTAGAAAATGCAGTAAAGCTTTGCGTCATTTATTTTATTTTATTTTATTTATTTTATTGATAAGTGTGCTTACATACTGCCCCCTCACAAAATATCAGAGCGATGCACAGGATTATGAAAACATTTGCAAATCTAAATGCAGCATGGAACCATAATTGACATGACTGGCCATACAGTAAAAATTTAAACTGCTTAGGCACGTCAGCATTGAAAATGTGATGGCCTGGGATTCCGAGTCTGAGAGTGAACCGGAGGAATCCCAGCCGGCACAGGAGTCCCCGCCTCCAGGGCCGGCTGAACTGGGGCAAGGCCTAGATGCTGAGGAGCCTGCACCTGTGCCAGATCCTCAGGGGCAGGCACCAGGTGAGACCATTCTGGCCCCAGAGGTGCTGGAGGACTCAGTGGCTACAGGTGAGCCTCCCCCGGGGCCCAGTAACCCTTCGGCCTCTCCTGAACTGCAGAGGCTTAGGGCAGAGAGGCGAAGGGAACTGGTCTCTCCCAGGAGGAGTGCTCGCCTTAAGGCCAGGAGAGGCGGGGCTCCTGGGGGCCGGGACCGCCCCCGGCCTTAGAAGAAGATAAAGGTCAGGCAGCCCGGTCCCAGGTTGCGGGAGCAACGTCGTTGTGGAGTACCTGCTTTACCCAGACCTAGATCTGCACTCCCGGTGTGCCTGTTCCTCGCCTGGCTTCCTGCTCCTGACTCTCCGGTGTTCCTGTTCCCCGCCTGGCTCCCTGCTTCTGCTCTACCAGTGTTCCTGTTACCCGCCTGGCTTCCTGCTGCTGCCCTACCAGCGTTCCTGCTCCCCCGCCCGGCTCCCTGTTTCGGACCTCGCGTCTCATCTAGTGATCGTCTACCCTGCTAGTGACTCTGGACTGAACTTCGGCTACGGTATTAGTACCTTTCCCCCCCGGGACCAGCACAGAAAAGGTCTTCCAGAGACACCTGATAGTCAAGAGTGAGTATCCCTAACAATCTCTGCTGGAAGGCTGTTCTGCGGCATGACATTGGCAACACCCTTCCCACCAAGTGTTCCAGAAAAAAAAAAGACACCCCCCTTTTTTTTGGTGTGAGATCATGGAGGACATTTGGGGTGCTGCACTCTCACACAGCAATCTCATCCCCGAAAGAGCCACGTCCTGGTTTTTGATCTGAAAAAGTTGGACGGTATGCAGCACCAAATGCCTACGTTCTGGTTGAGGCCATTTGGGTCTCTGTATATTCTGTGTCTCGCTCTCTGGAAGATAGTTCCATCAGGGCTCAGAGAAAGAAGCAATTGAGTAGGTTGTGGTGACAACAAGGGAAAGGAGGTAGACCACTCAGGAAAGGGGTCCTAGTTGAGAGCATCTAGTCAAAATCCAGCTTCCCCACCCAAAAACCCCAAGAGGAAACCCTGACCCCAGCACTGCATAACACAATGATTTGTGGAGCTGTACACAGCCAAAATGCCTCATTCAAAGCATTTATTTTGGAGGTATGGAAAGTTTTAAGATAAGGGTGCCCCGCGCTCCAAAGCATTCTTCAGCGAATTAAATCCAAGCAGATCGGCAACATAGCAAATTAATAAGCTAATGTTTATCTATTGACCTACATAAAATATAGATAAATCATTAACATTGTCTTCCAGCGCAAACATATATGCATTTAATTTGGGGCCTAATGGGGTATGAGAACGAGACATACGCTGCTACTTTAATCATGCTTTTAGCTTTATTGTAGAGCACAAAAGCTGTTTTTCCATATTAGAAAGAAAAAAAATCATAGGAATAATCTGCTTCCTAATCCAATATGTGACAGCAATCATTCATTATGGAAGGAGGAGAGCAAAAACGGCAGTAACAAATGCTGACATATTTTTGAGGTAAAAAGAAAAGTGGGAAAACATCCAGCCCACAGGAAACACTTCCTGGCATAACGTGACAGTTTTATGGTATTATTAATTTGTAGGACTTGGAGTATCCAATGTGCTTCACAATCTTTTATCGGCCCCCGTCCAATAGAGAGTCAATACATTTAAGCCCAACGAAATCAGTGAGAATAAGTGACTTGAGCCTGTGAGGCGTTTGGTTGGGAAGGAGCCAGTGAAGCAGAGACACACCCAAATATCTCATTGTCAGGCTCTCCTCTGAGAGAAATTATTAGGATCAGGTCGCCGTGAATTAAAAATTCTTCCATTGAATTGAATACCCGAAGAAATTAACATTTATCTGTTGACCTACAGAAATGGAAAGTCACTCATTATTGTTGTCTTTCAGTGCAAACATGTACAGTAGTGCATTTCAGTTTAGACCTAATGGTCTAAGGAAAAGTGCCACCACTACCACAAAACCCCAGGGTGGAACAGCTTCCACCATATTGAGGTGAATGAAAATTCTTTGGCTACATCCAAACTATCCATTTAAAGCACAATTATACAATAGTAGTAGTAGTAGTAGTAATAATAATAATAATAATAATAATAATAATAATAATAATAATAATAGATTGATTTATACCCCGCCCATCTGGCTGGGTTTCCCCAGCCACTCTGGGCTGTTCCCAACAGAATTAAAGGCACAATAAAACATCAAACATTAAAAACTTCTCTAAACAGTGTTGCCTTCAGATGTCTTCAAAGGTCAGATAGTTGTTTATTTCCTTGACATCAGATGGGTGGATGTTCCACAGGGTGGGTGCCTTAGTCTACGGCACCCGGTATTCCCAGGTGGTCTCCCTAACTAACTAGGTCTGACCCTGCTTAGCTTCCAAAATCAGATGAGATTGGGTGTGTTCAGGGTAGTATGGCCGTAACCACTGCTCCCCTCACTGAACTACAATTCCCAGAGTTCCCTGGGAAGAGGGCTTGATTGATAAACCATTCTGGAAGCTGTAGTTCTCTGAGGGGGAATTGGAGTCTCTTAACAACGTTCACCCCCTGCATTGACCCCATCCTGCCCTCAGCCAGCACCTGCCTGCCTGTCTTGCTATTTACAATCAGCCCATAGGGTGGAAATGCGATTTACAATCAGTCCAGAGGGTTAACTTCCTTCTCCTTCATCTCAGGGCTTCTCAGAGGCGGTTTAGGGTAGTGTGACCGGTTCTGCCGCACAGAGTTTTAAAGCACAGACATGGAAAGTGTGGACAAGCCCTCAGTGTTGCCCTTGTAGATCTCAGCAGGGAAGTGGATGGGGATAAAACTAGTTGGTTCTGCCCAGACCCTCCAGGTGTCCCTATTTTCCAAGGATAGTCCTGGATTTACAGAAGCCGTCCCAGTTTCTGATTTGAACGTCCTGTTTTTCCTTAGGACACCCCTATTTTCATTGGAGAAAGGTTGGAGGGTATGGAATAGGAGGTCCCCAGGGCTTTTTTTCCAGCCAGAACTAACTGGACCTCAGTTCAGCAGCTCTCAGGTGGGCACTATTGCCAGTCGAAGAGAACGAGGGAGGGGTTCGTCATGAGTTCTAGAGTCCATGAGTTCTAGAGCCCTGCTCCCCCATTTGCCAATCCTGGGTGCAGGCTAGGATCTGGCTCCTGATAGGCAGCACAGGCTTAGGCCCATGCCATCTATCTGGAGAGGAGGTTGAACCTGAGATCCCAACATCGGGGCCTTAGAAGGGCCTCTGCCATTCTGCAATGCCACCACACCGAAAGGGTGAGCGGACTTCTAGAAAAATAGCACTGGACATCCCTATTTTCATTGGAGAACTGTTGGATGGTATGGAAAGGTGTCCCTCTTTTCACCAGAGAAGTATTGGAGGGTTAGTCTGCCTGTCATTGGCTCTGGCTTCGCCTGCTGTTGGGCCTTGCCTCCTTCCCTAGTACAGTGGTACCTCGGGTTACATACGCTTCAGGTTACACACTCCGCTAACCCAGAAATAGTGCTTCAGGTTAAGAACTTTGCTTCAGGATAAGAACAGAAATTGGGCTCCGGCAGCGCGGCGGCAGCAGGAGGCCCCATTAGCTAAAGTGGTGCTTCAGGTTAAGAACAGTTTCAGGTTAAGTACGGACCTCCAGAACGAATTAAGTACTTAACCCGAGGTACCACTGTAAGTCCCAATGGCTGCCAGCCACCACTGGAGTTAACCAACGATCCAGACCATATTCAGTTACCAGGCTCTTGTTTCCAGTGGAATTGCTAATCATTTACTCTGAGCATGAGTGCGGAATGTGAAATATCTCCGGCTTTAATATATTTTACAAGACAGTCTTAAGATATTTAATTCACTACCGGATAGTGATTGGCAGTCCAATACGCCTCTGCATGCTTTCACTTTCCTGACTTGACTCCTGTAAGCGGCTCTCCCAAAACGAATAGGCTGCAATTATGGAGATTCGGAAATCTGCAAAGCTAGTATATTTGCATCTTCTTTGTTAATCATGGCCTAGCATGATGGATGTGGTGTGTGCGCAAATAAAATAACATTATTCTTCTTTCAGCTGAAAGTTAAATTTATTAGCAATTAGAACTGGGGTGGAAAAGAGAATGAGGCCCACTTCCAATTCCACCCTCAAAAATCACACTTAAGAGTTTTATAGCACAACACACTTTAAAAAATAAATAAATAATAAAGTTTCTAGCGCTGAGATTATTTCTCCCCTAATTAAATCAGGGCTCTTTAGCCAACTATGAGAACCAAATTAAAATGTTGGAGCCCATTCTGTGTCAACTGTTCACAATGCCTGTGCTTCTCTCTGCCTCCCCAGTTTGGGAGTCCTGGTTTGAGGCAAGCCTTGGCCATGTTTCCACATATGAGAGGGTTAGATTAAAACATCTCCTGTTGTGGTCATGCTTCTAATGTGTGGCAAAGCTTTTCAGGTGTGGCATTCTGCAACCAGACAGGCTTGCAGGATGGAGTCTCCACATGCTCTGCGACACAGTGTGTTGTTCACAGGACTTCCCTGGCACGCCTAGACAGGCATTCCAGAAGTATGCAAAACAATGAGTCGATTCCATTTAGGAACGTGCCTTGGACTGTGGGTATTCCTGATTATACCATGCAAAGAGAAAAAACTGATACTTGGCATACAAATCAGCATCATGTGAATGGGAGCTTTCATGATAAGAAAAGGACACAAAATAAAAGAAGTAAGTTTGTCTCCATTAAAGCAAGGCTTGAAGTCAATAATATTATTAAAACACCACTGATGATAATGGGTGATATCCAACTAAGTCATATTCAGAGTAAACCCAATGAAATCAATAAACCTAAGTTACTTAAGCTTGATGATTTTGATGAGTCTACTCTCAGTGTGATTAACATTGGAATATGTGGAGAAGGGGCTGCTTTGGGAGCAAATGCAGGTCCAATGTGGCTTACGATCAGAACATCAAAAGATAAAATGAACAGTAAGGCAACATCCTAAAAACACTAAAGATTAAAATAACAATGATACAAAATCTTAAGACTGAAAAGCAACAACTCAGCAACACTTTATCTTTATTTACAGAGCCAGGAAGAACATAAGTCAACCAGACCTCCAGCAGCAGCAGCTAATAAAGACCTGGGAGGCCAATTGAAAAAGGCAGGCCTGTAACATAGCCATTCTGGCGCTGGGGCAACCCAGTCAGATGGGCGGGGTATAAGTAATAAATCATCACCATCATCATCAGGGCTTTTTTTAGCTGGAACTTGCTGGAACTCAGTTCCAGCAATTCTCAGGTGGCCACCATTGCCATTCCAAGTGAGAGGTGTTCATGGTGAGTCCTGTCACCTCTTTTTCTAGAAAAAAATAGCACTGATTATCATTATTATTATTTGATGCAGACCCAATGGAATGCAATTCCATAGCTGTGGAGCCACCACAGAGCAAGACTTCTCCTTCAGGGCAACCCACCTTACTGACCTGGGGGATGCACACACCAGAAGAACTTCTTAAAGTACAGGCAGAATGGCATGGGTGAAGACAATCCAATCAATTGCTTGAGATGGAACTGTTTAGGGGTTTAAAGGTCATGACTAGCACTTTAAAATGGGCCTGGAAACATGCTGATAGAGTTGAGGTGTTAAAAATATTGACCATTTCACCCCCCAGTAGGACTCTGGTAGCTGCGTTCAGGAGAAGGAGCATCTATGAATTTAAAGACAGCCTTGGAATTGTCTCATCTAGATCTGACCAGGACACACATCACTGTGGCAAGGCCCACCTTCTCTATATAGAGTGCAGCCAAAGCTTATAAAAAGCTGTGAGTGCCTATCCTAGTAGCATCACATCAGAGGCAAACACTGAGCCTTTAGAATATTTACTTTCTAGGTTCCTTCAGACTTAATGAGGGAAAATCCATTGTTTGCTTCACGCAGGACAAAGCAGCTTTATTTCAGATGACTGACCTTTCTCATTGCTGCTCACCATCTCCCTGTATTAATCATTTACACAGCATTTAGAGAGCATCGTTCAAGTGTCCGAATGCCTTCGGATGCACCACCCTGGTTCATAGGCAGATGAAACTATCAAAGCTTAAGTTTCAGGCCCCCTAATCCCAGAGGGGCCCCAGAAGAAACTTTAGTCCACATTGCTTTTTAAAAAGGGGTATAGTAGATGCAATATGGGTTGCATGACTCAAATTGATTAATTTTTTTATTGTATGTATTTCAATAGTCCCACAGTTTGAGAATCATTAGCACAGATGTTGTAAAGGTATAGTGATCTGTCATGGAATAACCACATTGAAGAAGATAACAGGTTACCCAGATCTCATTGCTGGTTGTGAAGGGCCCCCCATGACTGTTCAAGCTTCAGGGGGGCCCTTGAAGCTTCAGGGCCCCCCAAAATGTAGGTCCGCCACTGCCGTAGTTAGCCTTGGGTTAAGCTGGGTTGAAATGTGAATTGGGGGACCCCAGGCTCACTCTCATAACTGGCAGTGAGAGGGGTGGGGGTTGGTTATGCCACCTGTGGTAAATTGTTTCACCTTGCCTCATAGAGTGCTGGCCTCAGAGTAAATTGAAATTGAAATACGTTATTGTCACTTGTACAACTTGTATACAGTGAGATTACACGAGCACCCCCACTTAGCTCTCTTAGTCTTAATTCCCCTCGTTTACTAACGCACACCCACCAAACCCAAAAGTCAGTTGCCCTGTTGTTATCTTTTCATTCAGCAGCCTAACAGCCCACGGATAGAAGCTGTTCTTTACCCTGTTGGTGCAACTAATCATGCTTCTATATCTTCTGCCTGAGGGCAGGAGATCGAGAAAGTGCCAGCCAGGGTGTGAATCATCCCTGAGAATTTTCCTCACTCTCCTGAGGCAATGATCTTCCGCTATTTCATCCAGTGCATTCACGGGACAGCCCATAATATCTTGTGCTGTATTCAACACCCTCTGTAGGCACTTCCTATCAGATGATGTCAAACCAGCATATTACACCGTGATGCAGTATGAAAGGACACTTTCTATTGTTGACCGGTAGAAGGAGATCATCAGATGTTGAATGACATTGTTCTTCTGCAATACTCTGAGGAGATGGAGTCTCTGTTGGGCTTTCTTAACCACCTGGGTTTTATTTATTTTCCAAGTAAGGTCTTCACTGAGATAAACTCCTAGGAATTTAAAGGAAGAGACTCTCTCAACACAGCGCTCCCCAATGTACAGTGGGGCTGGTTCTCCTCTCTTCCTCCAAAAGTCCAACACCATCTCCTTTGTCTTGCTGATATTAAGGTGCAAGGTGTTCCCTAGGCACCATGTAGATATTTTTTGGACCTCCCCTCTATACGCTGATTCGTCTCCACCTGTTATTAAACCCATTATGGTGGTGTCATCTGCAAACTTACTAATTGCAGTAGACCGGTCAGATGATACACAATCGTATGTATACAATGAATACAGGTAGGGACTTAGCACACATCCCTGTGGTGTGCCGGTGCTGATTTTTAAGGAATTAGATGTTACATGTCCAATCCTCACTGTTTGTGTCCAATCTATCAGAAAGTCTTTAATCCAGTCAAAGATGGTAGGAGAAAGGTTCATGTCAGTCAGCTTTTTAATGAGGATATCCGGAAGGATGGTATTAAAAGCTGAGCTATAATCAATAAACAACATCCTGACATAGTTCTCTGGTTTCTCTAGATGACTTGCTGCAAGATGAAAGGCGGTAGCTATTGCATCATCTGTGGACCTATTTCTTCTATAGGCAAACTGATGATTATCAAAGTCTAGTGGAAAGCAGGTTCTAAGGTGTTGAAGGACCAGTCTTTCGAAGCATTTCATCACTACAGATGTTAATGCAATATGTCATGCAGTGTGATATCTCGCATTCAGTGTCATTCAGTGTCATTCAGTTCCAATATCTCGAACAAAAATGGGTGTGTACATCCATGACACAATGATACATTTCACGTTCAAACCCCAAGCTCCCCCCATTTTCAGAGGGCTAGAGCGATTAAGGTTTCTCAAACATGGTATCCTTATGGCTTTAGGCACACCAACACATGCACACATCATATTGTCTCTTATGGAGTCATGAAAGGGGTATCTTCACAAGAAGATTCCTTCCCAGCCCAGTCAAACAATCCAGCAGGCTTTGGATCAAGCATAAAAAATCCAATGCAAAACACAGCCCTTTACCGGTTAACTGGTTTGCTACTGTATCTAGCACAGAGGATAAAGAGAACTGTGTCATATGGGAATTGGCTTCCCTGAGGATAAGTCAACCATTCTGCCCCCTCCAAAACATCCTCCCCCCTCCTCAGTGGCACAGCTTTCTCAGTTAGGCTCCTTCATCATATCCTAGGCACCAGAGGCCCATCTGTGCAAATGTCAGTGTGGTTGCTCAATTGCAGGCAGCCAGCTTATCTGGAGTAAACAGTCACGCTGAAGATTTTAATCTTGATCACCAGGTTCAAATGATTATTGCAAGACTTCTGCAATTCAGAGAGTGGCGTTGGCAGTGGACAGCAGAACAAAAGAATATGTTATCACAAACTGACCGAAGCATATCGTAAAGTGCAGGGACTGGTAACTAGAGTGGAGCCTCTATAATCTGACCTTGACATCACGGTACACTGTCCTATGCAGATATAAGCCAGTACGATTCAATTTAACTAGTGCTCTTTTTACCCCAAAATTCATTGGCTGGCTCACACATGCATATTCCTTGTTGTGATGACAGCAACACAAAACAACAGCTTTTGTTTGTCAAATGGCCATGACAAACCAACTACAAACCAACTGCTGCCAATAAATAAATAAATAAATAAATAAATAAATAAATAAATAAATTTTTATTATTATTTGTACCTTGCCTTTCTGGCTGGGTTTTCCCAGCCTTTGCACTCCTGAAAGTTAATTTGATCCAGTGGACAACTTTGTCAATTGTAATTTCCTCTCCCCCATTCACTATCCACACTGCACTGGAGGGCCCCTCCACTTTGTGGAACAAATTCTTATGGGGTTCTAGGGTCTGTAGGGGTACAAAAAAAAAAACGGTCCCTCTCCTTTTCCATGCTTCTGCTGGATCAAAATCCTTTCTGGAGCCAGAAGTACCCCAGCTAGATTCGAATCATAACACATAACCATGGACTAAAATGCAATGTTTTCCAGTGGAATCCTTCACACATTCACATCAAACGGGAAATACATTTATGGGTGAAACAGGCCTAGGTATCTAAACAATGTGTAGCTGTCTTTCAATAGGGACAAATGTAAGGTTCTACACATAGGCAGGAATAGCCAGCTGCACAAATATAAGATGGGAGATGCCTGGATTGCCAGTAGTACATGTGAAAAGGGTGTAGGGTATTTAGTAAACCACAAAATTAATATGAGTCAATGGTGTGATGCAACAATAAAAAAATAAATTGTCCAGATCAAGGGAAGTACAGTGGTACCTCAGGTTACAAACAGCTTGAGTTACAAACACTTCGGGTTACAGGCTCCGCTAGCCTGGAAGTAGTACCTCGGGTTGAAACTTTACCTCAGGATGAGAACAGAAATGGCATGCTGGTGGCGCGGCGGCAGTGGGAGGCCCCATTAGCTAAAGTGGTACCTCAGGTTAATAAAGGTTTCAGGTTAAGAACGGACCTCCGGAATGAATTAAGTTCGTAATCAGAGGTACCACTGTAATAGTACCGCTCTATTCTGCCTTGGTCAGATCACACCTGGAGTACTGTGTCCAGTTCTGGGCACCACAATTTAAGAAGGATGTTGACAAGCTGGAATGTGTGCAGTGGAGGGCAACAAGATGATCAAGGGTCTGGAAACCAAGCCTTATGAGGAACGGTTGAGGGAGTTGGGTATGTTTAACCTGGAAAAGAGGAGACTGAGAGGAGATCCGACCGCCATCTTCAAATATCTAAAGGGCTGTCACTTGAAAAGGGGAGCAAGCTCCAGAGGGTAGGACCTGGAACAATGGCTTCATGTTACAAGAAGGGAGATTCCGACTAAACATCAGGAAGAATGCTCAGACAGTAGAGCTGGAATGGACTCCCTTGGCAGGTAGTGGGCTCTCTTTCAAAGGAAGCTTTAAAGCAGAGGTTGGATGGCCCTCTGTCATGGATGCTTTAATTGAGATTCCTGCATTGCAGGGGGTTGGACTAGATGACCCTCAGGGTCCCTTCCATCTCTGCATCTCTATGATTCAGGTGTGTGAGATTGTACTGAATTATAACTTTTAAAGCAAATAATCAGGATATCAAAATCACCGAAGAAGAAGAAGAAAGAAGAAAAGATAGCTGACATTTCTGCTCATTAACCAGTTGATGAGTTGGACTTGTTTGGCATTCATTCATTCATTGTCAGCACATTGTCCCCCACGTCTTGTCACCACAATCAACTTCACACCAATATCACCTTGAGCTCTGTTGATTCCTTGTGTCACTTGGAAGCAAGAGGGGCCTGCTACGTCAGTGGCCCATGTCACTTCATGTGTGTCACTTATAGGTGCTGCCAGAGTTCAAGCCTCTTTGGTACTGCAAGGTTAGTATTTCATGTACCATAATAATCAGATGTCAAGACAAGTAAGATCCTCACATCCTCATCTGGAGATAAACACAGCTTCCATTTGTTAGGACAGCATTTTTAAAGAAACATTTAGAGGCAATTCCTCCTAATATGTTTCTGAAGATAAAACAAAATGGTAGTGGCAATGGAGAGAAATAAGGCACTTTTGTGGTGGCCAAATGAAATCTTTCCCCATGGCGGCTGTCAATCATGTTGAGAGCCATTGCAGGAGCTCACAAAATGGGACTGGCTATTTTTCTATTGCATTATAGAGTTTTATTCTTGCCATTGTAGTCACATGAAGAAGACTGGACTTTTCCCATTGACGTCTTCCATATTGCTGCAGTGTTGAAGGCTATTTTGAATGCTACACACAGTGCTATGGTCTTGTGTTCTCGAAAAGTTAGTTATGGACATGTTGGCCTACCTATGGGGGAAGTTGTCCATGGCCTTTGGATAAATGGCAACCACTAAGCAGTAGTTTTCCTCTGTACTAGAAGGGCAAAAGTATATTTCTTGATAATTAAAATCCTCACTGGTTGGACCTTTATTCTGCAATAGATCATTAAACTGTTGCTTTGAATCTCTTTTCAACTTCATTTGTTGTCCTGAACTTATCTGGAGAACAATCTGTCCAATTTCAGGCCTTGGCATTCTATTATTGTGGTACTAATGATTACTGATGATCTTTTCCAGTACATGGTAGGGGCATTAACAGCAATTACAATGTCCCTGCAGACCACAGAACATGCTGTGCTCCCAAGGTCTCTGAGATATGAAGACCTCCTGGAGCTGTTAACTGTTGAAGACTATGACCCACGAAGCCAAACGGTTGGCTCTTCATTGACCTTTTCTATTGCTTTTTCTTTCCACCTGGCAGAAATGAGATAGGGGTGGAAGACATGGATGAAATTCTACCCCAATAACATGAAGGTAAGATGAGGAAGAAGATTTGTGAAGAACTCACAAACCCTGTGATGGCTAAGACAGGAATCCTAGGCACCAAGTGGTTCTGACAAGTATCTCATAACTTTGTACGTCTTTCAGTTATTTGTAGTGTGGAGAAAACTTTCCCTTTAGCATGGGCACCACCACAAAGGTAACAGCAACCTTGCAAGTACAAGTATGTGCAATGGAGACCCGCACTGTGATAGGATTAAGAACAATCCGAGGCAACCCTGGAATCATATCGCCCCATTTTAATGGCTTTCTGCCTGTTGCAGAGATAGCCCATCTTTATGCAGCTTTCATAGCCTCCATTCACCACAATGAAAGTGTTCTTTCTCATTCCGATGTAGGATTCTGCTATTTATTAAATCCATCTTCTAACGTGTGCAAATAAAAGAGTCTCTATTTCACCCCCAGAGGAGAATAAGAGGCAGCCAGCAGAGGCAAGAGGCACGGCTGGGTTTCATGCAGGAACTAAGAATATGAAAAAAGAGGAAACAAATACATTAGGAAAATTGCTGCCAGAGTTGGTTATTCAGGTTAGATTGTCCAGGGAGAAAGCTAATGTGTTCCCTAGCCATTAGGGAGGGATTTTCGTGACAGTAGTGACATTCATGAAACACTTTTGTGGTGCAAATAGCAAAGATCTTATGGCGTTCTCATTTAATTTAATGGGAATACTGTGGGGCCCTCATATTTCATGCCTTGAGATCACAGAGCTGTGCTGTATACATCTTATTAGTTAGCATATACAAATGCTGTTTGTATAAACTAACACCCACACTTAATTACAGACTCTGTTACTTGAACTTTTGTGTTATTCCACCCCCTGCACCCGCCTGTCCACAGTATTTTATTTTCCCCTGGGAAAAATAACAGCCCAAAGATCTGATGCTTCTGCATTAACTAAAGTTCAAACCTAATTTATTTATTCATTGTTTCCTTGCATTTCCTAACTGTTTGAGGTGGCTCCTATAATGATGCTCTGAACCACTGAACGTACATATCTCAAGAAGAAGGTCTCCTTGATTTGGCAAGCTCAAAAAGCAACATTTGACCAGATGTTTAAGGTGGGATGGAGAGTGCCATATGCTATTATTAAAGGTCTAAGGAGCTGTTTTGACTGAAAAGCCCTCTCTTCAGTAGTAGGGGGGCAAAATGATTTTATGTGGCAAGGGCAGGGAAGCAAAAGATTTTATGTTCTACAAAAAAGGCAGCCAATTGTTAATTTATTGTTGTTGCTTTTTTGCTCCCAGGGAGGCGAAAGATGGTTTTTTTCTGCTTCAGATACTGAAGTAACTTGACTGGCTATGTGTGCAATACATCTTGACGTAGGGCAGGCATGGGGAACCTTTGGCCCTCCAGATATTGCTGAACTACAACTCGCATCATCCCTGACAATTGGCAATGCTTGCTGAATCTGATGGGAATTGTAGCTCACAACATGGGGAGGGCCAGAAGTTTCTCACACTGACTTTGGGGGAGAGCTGTAGCTCTGTTTCCTGTGACTTGACAGGAGGGTGTGGTAGTATCATTTCCTGCTCTGCCTCAGGCAGCAAAATGTCTTGGGCCAAGCCTCGAAAGGGGCAAGATTAGCATCAAGGTTCAAAATATCTATACACTGATCCTGGGATACAGTGTTATTTTTCTAGGAAAAGAGACGCCGGAACTCACAATGAGCACCTTCCTTGTTCTTTGACCATAATGGCAATGGCACACACATGAGAGGTGCTGGATCTGAATTCTGGTGAGTTCCGGCTGAAAAAAGCCCTACTTTTTAAAGACCTAGTTGCCCAAAATCAAACGATATTAAGAGCATTTGTGGTGGTTAGTTTTTCATACATCATAATAACCAGAGAGACATATAGGGGGTCTTGAAGAATATGGACTGAAACATGGAGCGGTTATTCCCCCCCTTGCCCTTGATCTCTACTCACGGAATTTTCTAGATGTCTTTGAGCTATGAATTTCCTTAGTCTGCTTTCAGCAGTTCAGAAATTTAGTTACAGGACGCAACCCAAACGCTCTTCCAAATGTCGTTTCTAAATGGTCTCTGTGAATAACTGCAAGATTAAACTTTTATGTGACAATATGAGAGACTCCTACATGGAGTTGTATAAGCTGCAGGGAAATCATGGGAAGACTAAATCCGCTAATGATCCAGATATTATACTTTAATTTATTGATAACTAAATAATCAGAGGCTCTTTACAGGCTTCTCAAAACCTAACAATTGTGTATTGTGCATTTGACTTCTGCACGCATGCCGACACAAACAAATAAAAGCAATCATAACAGCTGAAATGTAGTTAGGAGCACAATTGAGAACATCTGTATTGTAAGCAGAAATAAATTAGAAATACTGGAGTGTTTTGTAGCTGTGAAACTGAAGAATAAAAAAATAACCCACAGCACCTGGATTAAGCAGTTATAAATAATGGATAAAGGGGAAAAAATCACATTACCCCCTGTAAATTCCCTCCCCCCACCATGAAATATATTTTATGAATGTAGAATTACAGTAATAAATGCGGCATTTGTTTCCAACTGCCCCCCCTCACCATAGAAGTTCATGAGTACAATATAGTTTGAAAGTAATGACCAATAGGTATAATATTTGCTGGAGAATGGTTCTACCATAAAAGAAATCTTTGTTTCAACCTTAACTTTTTAAAAAAGAAAGCACATGTTGAAACACCTCATTTTGCCTCAGTGCTTTTGTGAAGGCTACAATGCAAACACCACACACGTCCAGTTGCTAAGGGGGTGGTTTGGATACCAAGCATGGCAGAAAGGGACTACTGCACTATCCTACAAAACAGTAGACTGAGATTGGGACTGGGGCCCTACTGTTAGGGAAAGGGAGGCAGCTACCTCAGGCAGCTGATTTTGGGTGTCATGAAAGTTAGGTTCTTTGCATGTATGTGTGGAATAACACATGCAACCTAATCCTAAGCACTGTTATTCAGAATTTAGGCTCAGTTTGTCTTTATCATGCAGTGTGGTAGCTCTTCACCCTTCCCTGTTCCATCACTAAAGTACATCAATGAAGCTCTGTTACTGTGGTTAAGATGGTGGATAGTGGGGGTTGAGGAGGTGAGTCTGTGAGGGCCTGTGAGGAAGAACGGGGCAGGGTGACCCTGTGGCAAGCTGGGCTTAGGTGGGCATGGCTCAAGCAGCACAGGTAAGTATCAGGGACTGGTTCAGAGGAGGAATGGTGGAGACTGCCCCCCCCCCCATCCTGACCCTTCCAGAGAGGAGGAAGAGGAAGACAATAGAGATTTACAACAGTGGTTTGAGGGAGGTCACAGCTCAGAGGCAGATGAGGGGGAAAGTTGGGAAATAACGGGAGAGGTGGAGGCAGAACTGGAGCAGCCGTTGGCTGACACAGTGCCATTAGAAAGCCTTCCAGACCCACCATCTCCCAGAACCCAGCAAGCCTTAAAAGTAGGAGAGCAAAGAGCTCAAAGACAGAGGGCACAGAGCAGCACCCGTAGACGTGACGAATGAGGAAGTGGGAGAGACGGGGTGTGTGGAGACTCACTCGGGACAACGCCATTATCCAACAGACTGGGTTTTATAGCCTCTCTCTGTTAATATTGAAATAAAAAAGGATGGTAAGAAACTTTCCCTTGTCTTTATACTTCCTGGGCAACCAGCCGGGAGCCTCTGACAGCATCCTGGCAGAAAGTGAGAGAAGGAGGTCTAGGGCTCTGGTGAGGGCCCAAGATGTGAGGAGAATGGGTCAGGTTGGAGAGCTGGATGCTGCTGTTCAACAGCAGCCAGACCACATCCCCAGGCACAGCAGCTCTTCCCTTCCTCCCCTTCTTCTTCCCTTCTCTCAGACTAACAGATGGAGAGGGGCGGCATGAAAGTCACCATAGGCACAACAGCCTTTCTCTTCTCTCTCCCATTCTGTGTCTGCATCACCATCAGGCTGGGATGCCATACCCTCCAACATTTCTCCGATGAAAATAGGGATGTCTGATGATGATGACGATGAAATAATAATAATAATAATAATAATAATAATAATAATAATAATAATAATAATAATAATTTACTATTAATACCCCACCCATCTGACTTGGTTGCCCCAGCTACTCTGGGCCACTTCCAATGTATAAAGACATAATAAAACATTACATATTAAATAAACTCCCCTATCCAGATGGTTCAGGGGTCGGATAACTCCATACCCTTCTACATTTCTCAGATGAAAATAGGGACATCCTAAGGAAAAATGGGAGATTCCTGGATCAAATCAGAAAGCGGGACGGCTTCTGCAAATCCGGGACTGTCCCTGGAAAATAGGGACACTTGGAGGGTCTGGGATGCTGTTTGTTGTCTTTCATACCTGCTGCCTGAGCGTGCGCCCCTGTTTGCCCCTGCAATCTGGGCTTGAACGCAGCTCCTTCAACAAATGTGTTCCTGTGCTGTTGGTTTGTTGAGATTCACAGAAGCGTCCTTTGACTTCACCTGACTCAGAATTTGCCAACATATATGGAACCACTACTGTGTTGAGAAAGAACAAATAAAGCAATGCTTGTGGGAAGTTAAAGAGGAAGCGAGGCCTTAGTATCCAACAGCCGCCCAGCAGCTTCTAAATGAAAAAGGACAAGAACTTCCCTTCAGCTGGTAGATATAAAATGTCAGAAACACAAAAGAAATATTATGAAGTCAGGTATAAGTCTGGAGTGTTTTCCCCTCATGATTAATGATTGGTCTGGAACGGGATAGGAAAAGGTAAAACAAAGTTCCTCTTGAAGTAGTTTAAAAATGCCACAGCTGAAGTGGTGGCGGTGGGTGGAAATATTGTAACATCAATTTGAAAATAATAAAAAAATCCCCTTCCACTAAGATGTAAAGGTCAGGAAAGATTTGGGTGTTTTTAAATGCTGCCGTGGAGAAATTTTTATAAAGGTTAAGATGTCATGTAGTTTCAGAGTTATAGGCATTGGAGGGGGGCCCTTGAGTGCCAGCTGTGCCTCAGGCCACGGCGTGACTATGAGACACAATGACAGTGGACAGCAGGAGGCTGGCAGATCACGGGCGATCGCTGGGGAAAATTGTACCTTGCTTAGCGAATAATGCAAAGCTGTATGAATATTTCAGAAGCAAAAAACAATGCAATTGGGTGGGTGGGTGGGGGGAACCCTCAGCTTAAAAATGTACCTTCAATAACATTGCAAGGGTCTAATTTAATGCCCCCAAAGCAAGGAAATTTCCAGAGTTCACGCTGCCTCTCTGTCCGTTACTCAATTTCCCTCTCATTTGCAGTACAAGTACATATGGTTTGCAGGGGCCTCGAGAGCTAAATTCAACCTGCTTGAGACATTGGAGTTCAACCAGGTAGGAAACGCGATCCTGCTGCTTATGCGTCCCTTTAAGCACAAAGCGCATAAAACTCCACGTACGTTGCTGGAAAGGTGCGAAAACAGACAGTTGGCGCCATGGCGAGGTTGCTTATTTCCTCCATAATTTCTTTGGATGGAGTTCTTTGTCGCAATCCATCTACAGTGGCACCTCGGGTTACATATGCTTCAGGTTACAGACGCTTCAGGTTACAGACTCCGCTAACCCAGACATAGTACCTCGGGTTAAGAACTTTGCTTCAGGATGACAACAGAAATTGTGCTACGGTGGCACGGCGGCAGCAGGAGACCCCATTAGCTAAAGTGGTGCTTCAGGTTAAGAACAGTTTCAGGTTAAGAACGGACCTCCGGAACGAATTAAGTACTTAACCCGAGGTACCACTGTACTGAACTAGATGGGTCGATCACTGTTCAGACTTGGTTAGTAAGGCAGCTTCCCAGGTCAAAGTTCTCACCCATCAAGCTCAGTAATGTTTTTCACATCACTGGCTGCCGCCACCCATTTTTATGTGCAGATGCCGGGACAGAACCTGGGACATACTATGCTATGGATTCGGTCTCATGGTAAATTGCAATAAAATGTGTGTGCCATCTGGCTGGCCACTGTGAAAACAGGATAGATAGACCTTTAGTCTGATCCACCAGGGCTCATCGTACGTTCTTATCCAGTATCACTAGCAGCTTCGCTCTCTGGCATGTTAGGATGTCATTATGAGTTAGTGAAGTGAAGAAGGAGCTGGGAAATTCACAGGATGGTGGAATCTACTTGTACTGGTTAGTCCTTGAGAGGAAGATCAGAAGGTGTTGAGCTGCTCATTTTGCCAGGAAGAAGAGTTTGGATTTGATATCCCGCTTTATCACTACCCGAAGGATTCTCAAAGCGGCTAACATTCTCCTTTCCCTTCCTCCCCCACAACAAACACTCTGTGAGGCGAGTGAGGCTGAGAGACTTCAGAGAAGTGTGACTAGCCCAAGGTCACCCAGCAGCTGCATGTGGAGGAGCGGGGACGCGAACCCAGTTCCCCAGATTACGAGTCTACCGCTCTTAACCACTACACCACACTGGCCATGCAATCTCCATAAGGTCTAGTTTTGGCCTTACCAACAGTAAGGAAAGTTGTATTGCTCTCATGCAGGATACTTTAACCCCATATTTCTAACCAGGCTCCAGTACAAACACACATGTGCGTACAACCAGACAGTTTGAGTGACACGGTTTAATGATATTGAATCACACTCAGTAGAGGGGCAGTTATTTTAAGCTGAAACTGGCTGGAATTCTCCATAACAGCTGCAGAATATATTTTAATTAAATAATGCCAGTTGCACTTTAACTAAGCCAGCACATCTTCCTTCTGTTCTGATATTGCTTTTAAAAAAAATGTAGATAAGCATCTTAGCCTGAAAACCTATACATGTTTACGCAGAACTAAGTTATACTATGTTTAATGGAATTACTTCCAGGTAGATATGCATAGGACTGCCACCTTAAGCTACGAACTTAAAACCTGTATTAAAAATAAAACGAAAGCCTTTTATTAGACATACTTTTATTTCAGTGTTGCTCTTCCATTCCTGCCAATCTGTCCAAAGTAACCAAAAAGTAAGTAGCTTGCGAGAAGGTAGCTGTATCTTTTGGGAAAATGTGCCCTGGAGTAGCTGGACAACGAATAGGAATGATTGCAAATTTAGTTAAGTTCACGTTTTTAAACGAACTGCCCTGATTCACAGTTCCGGGAGTGATATGAGGACCAGATTGCAGTAATTAATATACTTCTACATCAGAAATATAGTACAATATGGGACTTGGCTCTTTTTAATATGTGTTTAATGTATAATACACTTAATTATTGCATATAATTAGTTGGACTTTTTTTGCACAAGTAACTCAGACATAAGTGGGCACTCGATGCAAGAGGCCATCTGATGCATGCAAGGCTCAATTGGGACAGAACTGCCAAAATCAGTGCATAAATCCATTAAAAACCGATTCCTCTTTCATCACTAGTTAAGATTATCTGCAAAAAGATTGTTTTATTTCTCTGAAATAAGTCAGTATCTCTGAATACATAACACTATTATTATATGAGGCAGGATTATGAGAGCATTGAATATCTGAGAGGATAAGGGATATCTGGTTAGACTATTTTGTTTGCTTTTATTCACAATGACTTCATTCCAATGTTTAATTGACAGCCGGGAAAGAAGGATGCCTTTGTTGAAGATTCAATACCTCCCATCCTTTAATTAAGTTGCAAGAATTAACAATACAACTTTGCTGAGCAGTAGTTCAGCAACTTTTAACTAATGAGTTTCAACCAATGGATTTTTTTTTTGCCCATTTTGAACCCACCTGTTACTCCCAACCTGTTAAGCACATATTTGAACTCTCTTCAGTTCTTTCTGTTGCCCTGTTTTCAGCACCCACTGTGAGCCACCCCCAAGGTTCCCCTCCTTCAATGGAAAGCCTTGACTTAAGGATGCTTGAGGAATTTGATTTGTGTGAATTGCAACCTGAACGGATCTGATATTGAACCTCCTGGACTAAGGTGCAGATCAGAACATGGTTATCCTTTGGGTGCAACACTACTCCCAAACCTACACTAGTATTCTTGGCTAAAAAAAATGAGTAACAAAATGCATTACAGAAGGCATATTTTATCTTTAAAAATGCATATGTTGAGAATTTGACTTGTGATTAAAAATGTAATAAGATACACAGTCGTACCTTGGATCCCAAACGCCTTGCAAGTCAAACGTTTTGGCTCCCGAATGCTGCAAACCTGGAAGTGAGTGTTTCGGTTTGTGAACTCTCTTTGGAACCTGAACATCTGACATGGCTTCCATGGCTTCCAATTGGCTGCAGGAGCTTTCTGTAGCCAATCGGAAGCTGTGCCTTGGTTTCTGAATGTTTTGGAAGTCAAACGGACTTCCGGAACGGATTCCTTTCAACTTCCAGGGTACCACTGTAGATTTAAATACATTTTTGGGTGAGGAGTAAAAAAAATAAAAAAATACTCACAGATTAAAGGGGAATTGGGACAAAACAAAGACATGCACACATTGCCTTGCTCCCGCAATTGAGTGGGGTTTGTGTGCATGGCCACTGCAGAATTTTGAGGAGGCCCAGACCTCTTAGTTGGCATGCCTTGACACACATAAAACTGATGTGACTGGAAATAGATGGATCCAACTGCCCTTAGCCTTGACCAACCATTTGAGAATTACTGAACTACAGAAATGCCTCAAGTGAAGATAGAATAGAAGATGGTTTCACTTCTTTGCTACTGAAGTCAAGGGAATCAGATTTTGGGACTGGAACAAAAGGTTGACCAAAAGACAGTGGAAAAAACCATTGTCATGACATTTGTATGTTTTAGATATGCCTAGTTAACGGCATATGATTTCAGTTGTATCAAAACACTATGAACATACAGTGAATCCTCCGGATATGAACTTAATTCATTCTGGGGGTCTGTTCGTACCCCAAAAATTACGTAAATACGTGCAGCACAATTGAGCGCTTCTGCGCATGTGTGTGTGACGAAACCCGGAAGTATACACTTCCGGGGTTGCCACAGCCGTAACCCGAAGATTACGTATCCAGAGGGTTATGTAAACAGGTACGACTGTAATATCATATACTTTTATTAGCTGCTGATCATTCAGCTTAATCCATCAAGTAATAATATTCTTAGGTGGTAATTTTCTGTTTTGAAGTGATAAGATGCATGAGCTATTTTATATAACACATTACAACTGTGCTGGCCTCCCCAAACAAAACAGTTTTGAAAGTCTTTCCATATGGGATAAAGAATTTTAATACACATAACATTTCCTGCATTTTCATCTCAGAGGAAGAAATGCATATTTGACAAAAAGAAAAAAGAAAAAGAAAAAACTCTTAATAATTTTCCCAGCCACCATGCAATTTTTACAGTCTGTCTCCATGATATCATATTTGCAGTGTGAGGTATGGTACAGTCTGTCATCAGAGTTGCTCTCAGTACTTCCTTGATGCCAGACTAATCAAGATAAATACATCATGTAGTAATAGAGGTGTAATTGCTTCAAAAGCCGCATTTGTTTTAAATGCTTCATGCTTCTTGTTAACACCAGCTCAGCTAATGTCCAGAGCTTTTATTTTACAGTTTACTTTTAAGTCTTCCCACGTGTTCCTTCATTTTTGGTGACTGACAAGGATGTATTGAAGGCTTGATTTGTTGCCTACATACATAGAGAATGCAAAATAAAGCTTTTCTCTGCATCTCCCAGTTCTGATGCAAAAACAAAGTAAGATCAAATTTCCTGAAGTAGTGGAAGCCCAATGAAAACTAGATATTGACTCAGAAAGGATCTCCAAGCACCTTTTGATAAGTTACTGTAAAAAAAGCAAAAAAAGGTAAATGACCCCTGGGTGGTTAAGTCCAGTCAAAGGCGACTATGGGGCTCATCTTGCTTTCAGGCCGGGTGAGCTGGTGTTTGTCCAAAGACAGCTTTCCGGGTCATGTGGCCAGCATGACTAAACCAATTCTGGTGCAACAGAACACTGTGGTGGAAACTAGAGCGCACGGAAACACCGTTTACCTTCCCGCCACAGCGGTACCTAATTATCTACTTAAACTGGCATGCTTTCGAACTGCGTGGTTGGCAGGAGCTGGGGCAGAGCAATGCAAGTCACCCTGTCGCGTGGATTCGAACCACTGACCTTCTGATCAGCAAGCCCAAGAGGCTCAGTGATTTAAACCACAGCGTCACCCGCTCCACGTATGTTACTGTACATCTGTGCTAGATATGCCAAACTCTGCAGAGACACTTCAAATACAAGCCATCACTCGTTCATTTTCTTGTGTGCCGATTTGTTGCCCTGCAAAATTTTTCTGTTGAGATTACCAGTAATGGTTGTAGTAAAGGTAAAGGTAAAGGGACCCCTGACCATTAGGTCCAGTCGTGGCCGATTCTGGGGTTGTGGCGCTCATCTCGCTTTACTGGCCGAGGGAGAAGGTGTACAGCTTCCGGGTCATGTGGCCAGCATGACTAAGCCGCTTTTGGCGAACCAGAGCAGCGCACGGAAACACCATTTACCTTCCCGCCGGAGCGGTACCTATTTATCTACTTGCACTTTGATGTGCTTTCGAACTGCTAGGTTGGCAGGAACAGGGACCCAGCAACGGGAGCTCACCCCATCGTGGGGATTCAAACCGCCGACCTTCTGATCAGCAAGCCCTAGGCTCTGTGGTTTAACCCACAGCGCCACCCGTGTCCCCCAATAGTTGTAGTAGTTGTGGTTAATTAAAAGAAAATACCAGTTCACTATCACCAGCAGCTTGTTTAATATGGGGCAAAACCCGTGAGGTTACTTTGGCCACAGTTTGGTAGACAGGAGTTTAAAAAACATAGCAATGTGTTAAATCATGGGTAGGCAAACTAAGGCCCGGGGGCCGGATCCGGCCCAATCTACTTCTAAATCCAGCCCGTGGACGGCCCGGGAATCAGTGTGTTTTTACATGAGTAAAATGTGTCTTTTTATTTAAAATGCATCTTTATTTAAAATGCATCTTTATTTAAAATGCATAATCACTACAGTGGTACCTTGGGTTACTGATGCTTCAGATTACAGATGCTTCAGGTTACAGACTCTGCTAACCCAGAAATAGTACCACGGATTAAGAACTTTGCTTCAGGATGAGGAAATCGTGCAGTGGCGGCGCAGTGGCAGCGGGAGGCCCCATTGGCTAAAGTGGTACCTCAGGTTAAGAACAATTTCAAGTTAAGAACAGACCTCTGGAACAAATAAAGTACTTAACCCGAGGTACCACTGTAGATATGTACTTAGCATGATGTAAGCTGTATGTAAAAGAGTCCAAAAGGCTGTGTGAAACCTGCTATCAGTACAATAGCCATCACTTACGGACCTCCGGAACGAATCAAGTTCTTAAGCCGAGGTACCACTGTTATTGTATCATTAACAGAATGTGTATTTAGTCTCCAAGCACCTTTGGCTGGACAAAACTCCAGTCCAGATCCATACACAGAATGCTTCTCATTGGTCTATTGAGCCACGTTCCTTAGATATTTGAGATATTGAGAAATTAGCCCCAAACCAATACAGGTAAGAAGCTCACAGATAAATGTTTTGAAGGATTCAAGGCTTCTCCTGTGCATTGCCCGAGTCATCATCTGCAGGAACTCCCAGCTCTTAGTAAATAAGATTCATGCTCTTATTTTTTACACAGCAAGATGTAACAGTGACAGAACCAATAAACTGCAGAATCAGGCGAAGAGGCACTTGTTGCTTGTTTAGACATATGACCTGACAAAAAATAAGGCGCAAACAAACACAATTCGCAGCAGAAAACCCCAAGGAGGACAAAAAGAATCGTGCCCAAATAAAAATGTGACACACTTCTATTGGATATATATTCAGCTTCTGTTGTTTTGGTTGGAAAACAGCTGCAGGTGTCCTCCAATTATCTCACCATTTTCGCAAATATCAACTGTCATATTTAATTTGTTCCGTTCATTGTGCAGCTTCCTCACGCTGCACAATTCTTTCACTATGCATTTACAGCCAGAGTTCCTACCACTCAACCTAACTTTCAGGCTAGTCAATTAATGCATTATTTACAAGTTCAACGCTATTAAAAACAGATTCTTAATTTACTAATGATTTAGGAGCCCCCAGGCAATTTTCCAATTGGTATTTTATAGAGAAGTGGGGGGAAGGACACCCCCCCCAAACAACTGGAAAAGGGGAAAGAAATGTGCCAGTGATACTTTGGCCTAATTGTTTCATGACGGTTTCTTCTGTGATTTTCTGCTGCCTTTAATTATCCCCCCTTCCTTCCTTCCATTTTGTAGTTCATAGTTAATGCAGATGCTCATCCAGCACTGAAAAATGGAAAGTCCTAATTGAATATACATATTTTTAAAGCAAAATCAGACGTTCTAGAATGACTCAGTGTAACACTAAACCATGGAATGGTGTTAGGAAGATAAACCACTCTGAATCTCAGGTCCACAAATTCCTCCCTCCTCCATTGGAAGAATTTGGAAGCTGCCACAGATGTTAGATTAACCACAAATTATTGTTATGCCTAAATCCTAAAACTGTGGTAAGTCTTAACTATGGTTGAGTGTTTAGACCTTTTAACCTCCCCCTTAAATATATTCAGACAAGACTCAAATTTTGGTTTGGTTTTTGGCAGAATTTAGGCCACAACTTTATTGATTACATCAAGTGAGCATAGGCTCTAGCTCCCTGCACCTCGGTCAGCCTAGGGTGAACACCTGGAACAGCGGAAAGCTGGGGTCAGGCTAGTCCACCACCCAGATGTTCCCCTGGACTCAGGCATGGGCACAACCCCTCCCAGGGTTGACCAAACCACTGAGTCCGTGGATTCCTTTAACGGAATACCCTTCACATAGGGATGGCGAGAGCGTTCTGCCATCCCTATCACCTGAACCAGAGCCTATCCGCAACCTTACAAGTTGTGACGATTTGCTACGCGGCAGGCAAAACCCAAATGGCAACAGCCAATCAGCCAAGTGGGAAAAATTCCTGCTGTACCCCTGTCCCAACGACAGATCACACATGATGGCATAGCAAGGTCAAGTGCAAGCCCTAAATATAGGGAGAGGTGGTTGGGTGTTCTGATGCACTGGCCCAAAGAGGAAGCTCAGGGTCATGTGCATGGGCATATATACGTCCCTCGATCCATTTGGCTAGTGTCCCATTGGCCGTGATTAAACCCAGCATCAAGGGACCTTCCAATAGGGTGTTGTGGCTATCCAATCGTACCCACCCACAACAGAGGGTTGTTGCCAGGTCGCACCGCAACACGTGCCCTCTTTGAGGGAGGACACGATTTAGTGTAAAGAAGCCAGCTTCATGAACAATTGTTTAAAACTGGTTTGTCTTTGCTAATGATAGTAAAGTCTGGGTAACCAGAGTTTACCTAGATTTGAATGTCCATAGCAATTTAGTCTAAGATGAAAGCAAAAGCTTCCAAATTTATGGCAGCACTGAAGGAGCAGTGAGGAGGGGCTCATTGGGGGTTCATCCTCATACACTGGTACCTTTCGACTCCCGAAACCATTCAAAAACCAAGGTGTGGCTTCCAATTGGCTGAGGAAGCTTCCTGCACTCAATTGGAAGCTGTGTCGGACGTTTGGCTTCCAAAATACGTTTGCAAACTGGAACACTTACTTCCAGGTTTGCGGCGTTCGGGAGCCGATTTGTTCGACAACTAAGCTATTTGAGAAACAACGTACCACTGTAATGCTAAACATGATTTAGCATTATATGTGTGAACATGGCCAATATGCAGTAATACAAAACAGTGTGATTGACACTGTTATTCAGATGTATAGAATTATTTAGGGCTTGGCAACGTTTGGGGTGTCCTGGTTTTTACTTTTTGAAAGATGGTAACCCTGGAATTATTTAACCATTTTACAGTACAGAGCCAGCGGTGCAACAGATTAAAAAGGTTAGAAGTTAAGGAGAATTAAATATCAGTAGCATTTTTGTGCTTTTGTGCAGCGCAAAAACAGCATTTCAAATACATATCTAAATTTCCGAAGGTTCATTCCCAGAGTTCCTCGCTTCTTATTCTGTGCTTGACTTCCCCCTGTTCTTTGCTCAGACACTTCATTAAAGCCTGGCCCTAGTACTTCTCCAGATCCCGAGCTCCCAAATTACAGCCACCTACAACAGAGAGTGGCCGGCATTAAAATGCTGACATTAAGTGTCTGAAGATAATTCATGTTAGTGACACTTATTTACAGGGCATACCTGCAATTTCACAGTAACGCAAATTAGTTTCAAACAGTAAATGTCAACATTTTAATGGTGACCATCACAGCTTCGAGATAATCGTGTCAGTGTGGGGCATGTTGATCTGAGATAAAGTGAAACTAACATGGATACATTTCACTCCTGAGGCGTAAGGAAAAGTGGCAAGGAGAATACTTTAAAGAAACTGAGGGACGGTGGCCATGAGCTTAAACTCCTGATGCCTTGTAATAGCCTTGGCTATAAGTTAAGCCTGCGTTATATAGATGGAAATCAGAAGGATACAAAAGGGAAACTTGCCATAACTGTACCACAGAGAAACTTGCCATAACTGTACCACATACCTCTAGCTCTCACTTTATGTAAGTTGTGTCCATTTCCATGAACTGCTGTGCACCAAGGTGGAAAACACTGCTCTACTCTGTAACAAATTAGACTTGTTTCATGTATGATGGTTTTCTTAAATGGCATCTGTGTCTCTGTAACTTGAATGTGTTGCATCCAGTGTACAGGGCTGGCTCAAGACATTTTGCTGCCTGAGGCAAAGGGCAAGAAGATATCCTTCCCCAGGACACATATGAGAAGCCAACAGGACTGGTAGTTGAATCTTACTCCACTACTGGTGAAAGGACAGTATCCTCTACTGTGCTCGAGGGCAGCAGGCTAGCATAGGGGGCACATGGCCACTCCCTGCACCTCAATATCTGCCGCCTGAAGCAGCTGCATCACTCTGCCTCATCGCAGGGCCGGCCCTGCCTCTGTGCATGTGTCTGTTTTCTATCATACATACAGCAGAGCATTGGCTGGTACATGCATATTTGACAAGGTATGTGCAATTGATGGGAATTTGTTGCTGAATAAAGTCACACAACAGGCAGCTGACAGAATCAGGTATATTCCATTGCATGAAAATGCCATTTCAGAATGACCTGGCCTGTTTCCCCCCACGATCTGTTTTGATAGCCAAAACTAATAATACACTAAATCATCTGTTAGACTTTCATAGTGACCTAAAGTAAAAACAAAACCAAAAAAGCAAAACCAAGCAAGTTCTGGATTTCACAGAGCCAACAAAACTAGGACAAAACGCAACACCCAGAAATACAAATGTGTTTGTAATTGGACTAGGCAGAACCATAAGGTTAGTTTTTTATAAGGAAAAGCTGTAAGACAAAGGGAAATCTTGAACAAGGGAAATCTAGTTTAATAAGAATCATTTTTACTGCTGCTGATTAAACTGGGTTTTGCATTTCCTGTGTGTGAAAACTGAGCAAAAAGGCTGTATTTGGTTTAACAAATTTCCTCCCATTCTCCACATCCTATTTAAATATCCATACACAAGATTTTACAGACGAAAAGGCATTCTTGGTGTCACTACTGAAATAGCCCCTAGAGAGAAGCAGCCTTATCACTGAAATGCTGAAGTCCTGTTTAATTTTGGTGCTTTGGCAATATCAGTTTTTCCGTCTCTGAGGATTTCAGTCCCATTGGAAGCATATTGCCCCTCTAATGGAAGATAAAGGGTTCAATTTTCATACTCAGCGGCTTTGACTTGGCGAAACCACCCGGTGATTACGTCTTCTGAATGCACTCCCCACGTGATGACAGCCGATATCTACCAAATCAGGGAGCCTATTAATTCTCTAGGCTTTCCACCTGGCACAGTAAATGTCAGCCATCTCCAAAAGGATATGCATTCATAAGGCATACTCACCACATGAAAATGACATGAGAAAATGGCTTGTTAATGATGTCGTCACATCTAAAGTGGGAATCAGGCCCAAATAGAGGGATAAAACTCTTCGGTTAATATTCAACTAAATCATACTCGACGCAGGCCATTAAAATCCACGGATGCAATAAACTTAACAAGTCCATTAATTTCAACGGGTGTATTCCAGGTATGACTTAGCTGGATATCATCCACAAATAGGGAGGCTAACCATATTAATGATTAGGCAGGGGCAAGACATTTTGCTGCCTGAGAGAGGGCAGCAAATAGTATTCCTCCCATCTCGCTATGTGAAGGTGCACATGAAAGTAATTTTGGCACCATAGGTAAAGGTAAAGGGACCCCTGACCATTAGGCCCAGTCGTGGCCGACTCTGGGGTTGTGGCGCTCATCTCGCTTTATTGGCCGAGGGAGCCGGCGTACAGCTTCTGGATCATGTGGCCAGCATGACTAAGCTGCTTCTGGCGAACCAGAGCAGCGCACGGAAACTCCGTTTACCTTCCCGCCGGAGTGGTGCCTATTTATCTACTTGTTCTTTGACTTTCGAACTGCTAGGTGGGCAGGAACTGGGACCGAGCAACGGGAGTTCACCCCGTCATGGGGATTCGAACCACAGACCTTCTGATTGGCAAGTCCTAGGCTCTGTGGTTTAACCCACAAAGAAGAACCTCACAAGTGTTTCTTCCTTGTCCCTAACGGTAAATACTGTTGCTTAAATGAATGAATGAATGTAAATGGCATTTCCATGAGCTCTGGCACTCGTCACAGTGTCCCGTTGCACCAGAAGTGGTTTAGTCATGCTGACCACATGACCTGGAAAAGCTGTCAGTGAACAAACGCCACCTCCCTCGGCCTGAAAAGCGAGATGAGCGCCGCAACCCCATAGTCGCCTTTGACCGGACTTAACCATCCAGGGGTCCTGTACCTTCTACCGTTACCATAATAATAAATAAATAACAGTTTTTGCTATCCTTTCATGACATTTGCTGTCAGAGGCAGCTGCCACACTCTTCCTAATGGAAGAACTGGCCTTGTAATTAGGCTTACAAGCAGCAGTACTCACTGTGCTTTAGAAATATAGGCCCCTGTTCTGTTCAAGCTGAAGAGCATATAACGGAAAAGTTTAGACACTGCAAACTAATTTCGCGTCAGTTCAACTTTGCAATTTCCGCTCTTGTCATATCTGTGTTTTGCATGCCATGGAATGGTGCTTCACTGTGCAACTGAATTAGTTTCACAGTGACTCAAAGGCATTAAAGGATGACTTTGAAATTCTAAGTCCTGACTGGGAGGGATTTTTAATTCCTTCCTTATAATGAAACCATTAACAACAATAACCAAAACTCCTTAACAGTTACACAACCCTGAAATATTATTCTCTCGACTTTGCTGGGTGGACCCAATTTGAGATCTCGGGTGGGGAGTTGAGTGCTTGGTTTGCATAACAAGCAAACAAACATGAGACAAGCACAGGCGTGCAACCTTAATGGTGCTTTGAAACATGAGGGTGAAGAGACCTGTGATTTAATCTAATGGCTGCATCTCTGCAGGGACGTTCTAAATGCCACCGAGTCTGAAAAAGCGCTAGAGCCAGCTCTGCTAGTTTGCGTGAGGGAAGCGGCGGGAGGAAATTCAGACTCTTGTTTTCACTCACTTGGTCAGAAGTATCTCTGTGAGCGCTCCAAAGCAGACAGATGCGATGTGGAAAACAAGACTGGGAGGAGGATCCTTAAAGGCAATCATCATTTGATAGACCAGAAGTGGAATACTGATCATTGCAGCCAGGATTGTGCAAAAGACAAGCCACTTGTGCCATCGCAACAGCATGGCTCTCCAAGGCGATTTTTTCTCGAGCTGGTACTGCAGAGAGGGAGGTGGGCAGGGGAAACACATGGGAAAAGACAAGAGAGGGGGAGAAAATGAGTAAAGGCAGTGAAATGATGAACATTAACTGCTAATAGTTTAGAACAGGGGGAAAAAACCTAAGGAATGATTCACGTTGGACCATAAATATACAAAGAGCTGCTGAAAACTTGTTTGGTTTTCACAAAGGGGCTTAAACCAATATCCCCTTATTTGTTAGTCTCGAGCGAGGCGTTTATGGCAGGAGGACGCATTAAACCTTAACCTATGCCAGCACGCGAGATATTTGGGAGTTTTTAAGGATTAAGACAAGAGGCAATGCATACCATTTATGCAGAATGGCCTTGAACTACCTGCAACAGATTGAGATACAGTTATTGCATATTAGCGCTCTGAATCTTCATTCTGTCAGGAGCTAACGGGGAAGGCGCGTCATCCGAGATAAAGACTTAGAGGGCCCAATTCAGAGGCTGCTCTCAGGCCTTCATAAACCTGTCTTTCCCTTGAATAATTTCCATTTTATATCTGTATAAAATGGCTCGAATCTACACCCAGATTTCTGCTGAAATAAATTGGCATTATTTCACCACTGTAAATTCACAGAATGTTGCAAGACATACTACTACGAGGAGGCAATCATCATTCTTCAGGGCTCAGGAAGTGCTAAACTGGCCCAACAGTCTGGAAGGGAATGGGGAAGCAGTTCATAGGCAGCTGCCCTAGAGCAGGAGCAAAACAGGAACTCACAATGGGCTCTACTCTTTTGCTGTCAGCAGTGCTGAACAACTGATAACCAAAAGGCAGTTCTGTGTTATCCTGAGCCCCATATGGAAAACAATTGCCTCCTAAATGGCAAGCTGGGTGCTAAATAGCTGCTTATATTGGGGTGGGAACCTTTTTCTTTTTTGAGCACTGCTCTCCTCTTGGGATAGGTGGAGCTGGGCTGGATCTAGTCACATCAAAGAAGCGTTTCTGTTATGTACTGAAGTTCTCACCCTGGGCCAGCAGGGGGATACTGTAGATAGTTATGCAAATGAAGGATCGAAAGTGACGTTCAGTGATTGGATAGTTTGTATGCAAATAAAGGATCGAAAGTGACGTTCAGTGATTGGCTAGTTACAGAAAATGGTTACTGTTGCATTCTAGTGGAGCTCTATATAAGCAGGCTGACTGAGCTCCTCAGTTCAGTTCTGTTCCAGCTTACAAATAAAGAGCTGCTTTGGAAGAATCGCTGTGTTGTCTGATATGTTTGCCCACAACTTAACAGTTTCAGTCAAGCGTGTTGTAAACTCATACAGGGAAATCCGGTTGGGAAAGATGGGACTCCACAGCGCCATCTGGTGTCACAGTGTTATACCGCATACACAGCGCATGCAAAACACTTTTTCTTTACCAATCTAGATGAGTCCCTGGAGTCAGTGGTGGATATTGACAATGTATGGAGGGGCATCTCTCTGTCTTTGTCCCTGTTTCTCCTCCTCGCCAACCTGCATGGGATTACAGCATGTCCCACAAGTTGCCAAACCCTAGCAGGAAGTGGTTGGAGCCTTACTTCCTCTTGGAAAGTGGCACCTGAGTGGAGGAACCTAAACCAAGTCAGGGACATAACAGTGAAGTACTGTGTAAGGTTAGAGGGAACATCATGCTAGAGGTAATCAGGTGTGTTCAGTAGGATGGTACACAGCACTTCATAAGACTACTTTTGAAGCTCCAACTTCTGCCTGGAGACCTTAATAAGCACATTTGTGTTTCGGTGTTTCTCTGAGTTACCTTGCCATTTGAAGGTATCCTGCCTGGTACAGCAGGCAGTTCCTCCAAGGAACCTTCCACTGTGAAGTCCCAGGGAGCCCTGTATCCACTTACAGCTTCACAAGTCCCTCCTAATGTAGAATTAGAAAGCTCCAACAATAAATTAGGGCTCTTTGCAGATGACCTAATGGTCACAACACCAGGCCCCAAAGCACAGCAACCTCCCTAATCAGAGAACTCAACACATTTGCAATGGTGTCGGGCCTACAGGTAAATTTTGCAAAGTCAGAAGCTATGTGCTTCAACACCCCTCCTCACACCCAAAAATAACTCAATAATGTCACCAAAATAAAACTTTGCCAAACCAAGTTCAGATACCTAGGAGTACAAATAACCAGAAACCTCAATAAATTGTACCTCCACAACTACAAGCCCCTGTGGCAACAAATTAACAAAGATCTAAAGAGATGGAACAACATGAATTTCACTCTCTCAGACAAAATAGCCATGATCAAAATGACCACCCTCCCAAAACTACCCTACTTATTCCAAACCCAATCTGGAGTCCCCCAACCCAACTCCGCAGATGGCAGAGAAAACTACATTCTTTTATCTTCTCACATAAAAAACAAAGAATAAGCCCCAAATACCTGCACCTCCCCATCTCAGAAGGAGGATGGGAAATCCCCAACATAGAAGCATATTACATTGCCAATCAAATACGCCATATAATCCCATATATACTAAAAGATGAGACAAAACAATGGATACACCTAGAGAGGGACACAATTGAAAATACCTGCACCACAGCATAACCACTCCTTCCAAACAAACTAAGGAAAATTCCCACACCACTTAACAGGTACACACAGACCACGCTCAAAGCATGGAAAACAGAAATAGGCAAACTATCCCCAACCCCATTCCCACTAATTCCCCTGGAGTACCACCCATTATTCCACCATGCATCACAAAACCTCCAGATAAAAACCTGGCAAACCAAAGGCTTTATATCGCCTAATAGACTATAAAAAGAACAAACAAGACCACCACAGCCAATCACAAACAAAACAACCACACCCTAGGCCAACCCCAACCCCTCTCACCAACAAAGGAACACAAGTGAATAGAAGAGAACCTGCACAAGCAACGCTGACACAAAACCCCACATATATTAAGTAAAATAGAAACACCGCCACATGACCCCACCCCCACTCACCTTTTCCCCCTCCAACTCTTTCCCCCTTTTCTTCCTAATGTCTCAACAAATGAAACTGATCTCTAAAAAATGTTACTTGAAAAAAGAGAGAGACATTGCACATACGTTTGTAAACCAAGAAAAACTTTAATAAAAATACATTTTTTAAAAAAAATAAAAATAAAGCTCCAACAATTTGGAATTTTCTCCTAATGTTGCTTAAATTTCTACTCATCACCTTGCTAGTCGTGAAACATAGTTCTGGACAATAAAAGCCAGCTAAGTGCCATTAAAATGTGTACAGTCACTCATTCTTTGGCAAATCTTCAGAGGAAGGGAGCATCAAAGTTATTGAGCCAGCTTTCACTGACATGTTTTCCAATGGGCTGATATGTTCAAGAAGTACCACCTTGGTGTGAAAGACTGATGTGATCAAATGGTACCTTATTGTGCATGGAGTTTGAAGGAGGAAAAGTAGCAGAAGAAAGTCGGAAGTTCTTAGAAAATTTGATGACTGTGGATGCCCGTAGGAGGTACAGTTCAGGAAGGTCAAGTACATTGTCGTGCCCACTTGCCTTGTCATTTCCTTTGAAACTTTAAAAAGCAAAGGGCTAACCGCAAATGAGAGGATCTTTGTGATCCAGGCATGCTATGTATCCTTTGTCTCTACTGATTGTTCCGAAGTTTCAAACGGATATTTCAAAAGCGCATTTCAGTCTGGAGTCCATTTAACATTTAAACAGGTAGACCTTGCCTTGAATGAGTACCACCAAACCCTGTCCCTTGTTTTGTTTTTTGTTGTTGCTATGTGATTGTAAAAAATAGCAATGCATTGAGAAATGTCACCAAATAAGAGCCTTCTGGAAAACAGAACATTTAGCTCTTGCAAGCTTACTATTCTATGCTGTTGTTGCAAAGCATGCCCCAAATTACAGTAGTTCATATCTGCGCTCCTGATAGGTTATGTGACTCACACACTGCGATTACAGAAAAATACCTGTGGGGTGAAATATCCATAACCCATGGTTAAGATTAAACACGGGTTGCAGGTAATCGGTGTTTAAAGTACATTTAACTTGAGTGCAGTACGGTTGGTACAGACAGCCCATGAAAATAAATACTAATATCTATTGTACAAAGTGAAAAAACTAGCATACAACTTCAATCAGGTGGAACAAAAGTGCCGTGCTATGCCCCACACGCAGAGTTTGTTAAGGCCAACAGATCAAATGCTCACAAAACAAGGGAGTCTTTCATTGCAGAAGCACCATGACTTACGCTTCGTTTTTTAAAAAATAAAAAATAAAATATGCTGCTTGGCGACTTAAGGAGAAGTGTAACTGATGCCTTCAGCTGAAGAAGCGTCACAGCAATTGTTCCACAGCACCTCGCATCCACAGAGAAATCCGTTGGCTACCTTTGCAGCACTTCAGAAAGCTCCCCTGGTCTCCAGATGCAGCCTTTAAATGCTGCAAGTTGGTATGCGCTTATTTTGGAGTAAATCTCAGCGAACGCAATGTGAGCTATTTCTGAAGAAGCGTGTGTAATATGGGACTACAGTGGTACCTCAGGTTACATATGCTTCAGGTTACAGACTCTGCTAACCCAGAAATAGTGCTTCAGGTTAAGAACTTTGCTTCAGGATGAGAACAGAAATCGGGCTCCGGCGGCGCGGCAGCAGCAGGAGGCCCCATTAGCTAAAGTGGTGCTTCAGGTTAAGAACAGTTTCAGGTTAAGAACGGACCTCCAGAACGAATTAAGTAATTAACCCGAGGTACCACTGTAGTTGCTTTGGAAGACGATCTTCAGGCATCTGCACAACATGACCGGTCCCTTTACTAGCAGTTACAGCAGTAATGGAAGGCCTGGTTGGGTAATGGTGCTAACCTGACCTCCCAGCAGCTGAGTCCCTGCTGCTTATCAGAAAAATATACAGTAGGAAAAAGCACTTTGAACATGAAATACAAGACTGGATTGACTTTTGGTTTTAGGTCTCTGTGCACTAATACGTTGTAACAGTGAAGAACGGGTGTTAGTTGCCAAATCCAGTTCTTGCATGAGATTCTAACCCATTTACAAATGGATCTGTTTTCTAGGGATGTTTTTCAACACACTTCTCTGTGTGGGTCTTTAGTTATAATAGATCTATTAAACTTAAATATGAGGGAGAACTAACAACTGTTTAATCTGGATCTAAAAATTGCAGAGCAGAAAAATATATATGTTAAAACCTGTTTGCTGTCCTCCACTTACTGCTATTATTTTGGTCTACATCTAATTCAGGCTATTTTTTATTTTGTTTTTATTTATGCATTTCCCAGTTTTCGTTATACACCTCATACATTTTCCATTTTACAATATTTCCATGCAGACTTCTCAACCTACCCATCAGTGACATTCTAAAAAACACCCACGGCCCTCAAATTTGCTGCATCTCCATTAATTTCTCCACCCTAGTTTCCTCTCTGCAGTTCCTTTATTTTGTCAACTGCTATTCAATGGTTCACCCCTACTTTCAAATTAATCTTAATGCCATATCTTTTTAAACATTCTCCAAGGTGCCCCTTGTTTTCCTCTCCTCCTAATTCCTTATTTTAGCTGTCATACTCACTAATTCTACGAATGCTATTAGTTTATACAACCATTGGTCTTTTGTTGGAATGGCTTCTTTTTTCCAAAATAAAAAAATTCCTTCCAGTAGCACCTTAAAGACCAACTAAGTTAGTTCTTGGTATGAGCTTTCGTGTGCATGCACACCTCTTCAGATACCTTCTTCAGTGTGCATGCACACGAAAGCTCATACCAAGAACTAACTTAGTTGGTCTTTAAGGTGCTACTGGAAGGAATTTTTTTATTTTGGAAAAAAGAAGCCATTCCAACAAAAGACCAATGGTTGTATAAACTAATAGCATTCGTAGAATTAGTGAGTATGACAGCTAAAATAAGGAATTAGGAGGAGAGGAAAACAAGGGGCACCTTGGAGAATGTTTAAAAAGATATGGCATTAAGATTAATTTGAAAGTAGGGGTGAACCATTGAATAGCAGTTGACAAAATAAAGGAACTGCAGAGAGGAAACTAGGGTGGAGAAATTAATGGAGATGCAGCAAATTTGAGGGCCGTGGGTGTTTTTTAGAATGTCACTGATGGGTAGGTTGAGAAGTCTGCATGGAAATATTGTAAAATGGAAAATGTATGAGGTGTATAACGAAAACTGGGAAATGCAGTTCCTTGCATAAACCATTCTTGTGGTTGCTGTTGCATACAAAAACAAATTGTGTATTTTCTTTGGTATCTCCTCTCCTATTGTAGCCAGTAGGAAGGCTTCAGGGTTTGTTTGTTTTTGAAATGTGAGTTTACATGTTTGGGTTTTTTGTTTTTTTAAAAAAATATTCATACACCATCTCCCAGAATTTCATGGCATGGCCACCATGTATGTACTAGAGAGCCCTCAGCTTCTAGGCAATTCCAGCACAGATTTGATCCTCTCTTATACATTTTAGAGAGTTTGCTGGGTGTCAGATACCACCAAGAAGCCATCTTAAATATATTCTCCTTAATCAAATAGCAATCCAAAAAAATTATCGTTCTCTTCCCTGACTTCTCCCACGCCAAGAATTCAACATTATGTATAAATCTGATGCACCAGTGTATCATCTAATTCAGCCTAACAGCAAAACCCTATGTGTTTTCGCTCAGAAGCAAGTCATGCTAAGTTCCAGTGGGGATTATTCTATAGTCGGTGTGTTTAGGATTACAGCCTAAATCAAAATTAACCAAGAGGAGAAACATAAAGGTCAAGACTCTATAAACTTGTAGCCGGGCTCTGTAACCTGGCACCTAGACGCACACATTTTTGCTTTGTAACATTTTGTATGTGTTTTTAAGGGCAGCGCCTGAAGCCCAGCTCTCCTGAGCAACCCTACAGTTACATGTCCGTCTCTAAGTGCTTGTTTGATGGAGGAAAAACAACTTCGGCAGGTTTCAAAGGGTTTACGGAAAACAACATGGGACTGGAGAACCACCAGATGAAATATCACGAATAGGATTTCCACTAGGTATAAAGTGACGTTGTTATGCCCGAGGAGAATGCAAACCCCATTAAAATGTCCTTTGAAGACATTGTCAGCAAATTTGTACTGTGCCGCCACAGTCTTTCAGTACATCCTAATTTGGACACTTCTAAATGTGACTTCCCACTTCACTTCCACCTGCACTTTTCTGCTTGGTGCTGTTCTGCGCATGGGTACCATTAAGATCTGCGAACAGTCAGATATCGCTGTTCAGGTGAATTGGCTTGGATTATACGAAGCTTTCCATTCAGGTTTTTATTTTTTATTTTATGCCTCGTGGACTGTTTTGCTGCACTGGAAGAGTCGCGACCCTCTCTCTTTCGACATTTGGACACAATTTATGCTGTCTATTTTACCCTTGGCGAAACTCGCGGCTGGTCTGCAAGATACCCCCATATCGTTTTTATGATAAATGAATGTCTTCGTTAAAATATCTTGGTCCCGCTACAGTAAACGATACACTGGCTCCGAGGACAGAAGAGCTTCTATTAGATGCTGCTTTTACCCAGCCTTTTCTGCTTTAACCAACCTCCCCACCCTCTCCATTACTTTCTTTGTTCTACTTTTGATATTCCTTTCCCCCTTTTTCTATCTCAGCTTATATTGTGATCTTATCAACTGTCAGTTGATGTGGGGCTCATGTTTCTAGGGATTCTCATTTCCCGTTTGGCTTGTTCTACAGATAATTTGTCGTAATCTTTCGGTATACTTGGAAAGGTACCGAAGTGCTGTCCTCCTGTCCCAAAGGCAGTGTTCCACAAAACAATAAAATAAGAGTTAGGCCACTTTGATTTTTTATAGAAATTCTACCCGCTCCTTCATCTTCTGCCTGTGCATTTGGGAATCTCTGCAATCAGCGTCACACAAACCTGGTTAAAGTTTTCAGGGGTTCCCTGAGTCTGGAGAGAGGGGGAGAGTGCTGAATATCAACAGAAAACGAGTCTGACAAGATGGGTCTCACAGACACCAAGAAATGACAATAGACCAGGGATACATGAGTCAGTTTACCATGGGCCCAAATCCATTTCACATGGCGTTATTCATAAATCTGTCCAGTCCTGTCTCCATGCTGTTCTGTGATTTTTAAATTTAAAAACCTGCATGAAAATTTATTATTCAAGAATGTGTTTGAATATATATTTACTGTAGACATTTCTAAATGTAGTAGTAGTAGCAGTAATAATAATAATAATAATAATAATAATAATAATAATAATAATAATATAGTATTGACTACTGGGAAGGGGATTTGTAGCGGCGGCCAAGAACATGTGTAATTTTAGACTTGTTCACACTTGGCACAGGTACAAGCTCTGTCTACACAGGTGTGAGTGCTTGTGTGAAAGAGCATACAATTTTTTTTGTTTGTACAGCTCGGCTGTTGTGCACCCTGGGACACAAACTGTATACTCATTGAATACAGTGTGTGAACACCTGCAATAAGGCAAGGCGCATATGTGATAAAATGGAGAGGAGTTGAAGCTCAACTTGCACAGGGAGGGATAGATTTCCTGTAATAGAGAGGAACACACACACACACACACACACATTTGTTGAATGCGATCCATATTTATGTTTATGTATACATGTAATAAAATCCAATATAAAGGCGGCACAAATAAGCTCTGACAACAAAGAAAGCATTTTGTGCTGTCAGTTACTTCATTTTCCATAGTATATAGAGGTGGGATTTCTAGGTAATATGCTTTATTTTATTTTATTTAAAGGATTTAAATATCAAAGTGTGCCCATGTATGACCCCAGCTGCATGAAATGCTATTTTGGGGCTGTTCATATAAGACATCTTCAGTCCTTAAACTGATATTCAACCAAGTGTTGAAAAGGCTAATATGGGAACCAACCCTAGAAGCAGGGCCAGCTCTTTATTTTGCCCATAAATGGAACAACATGCACACTTTGTTACAGACTGTGATCTTGGGATCATACGCAACAGTGTGCACCAGACCCTTGATGCTTGCAAGCTCTGACCCGAGTGGATGTTTCTCTTGTCTTTGTAACTCTGCAAGAATGTCTGAGCCTGATTAGCAATTATGCATGATAGCCTATCAAGTAATTAAATTATATACACATTTCTTCTGGTATGGAAGAATGCTCATGTTTCACAGGATGTCTGCAAGAAAAGAAGTCTGTTTATGTTGTGCAGTTTCTCCCCCTACACAATTCCTGCTGGTGAAGTGATCACGGAGAAAACCTCCTTTGACTCCTTATAATTCCAGCAGACCCCATTCCTAGAGAATTCGTGGTTCTCTTTGCCTTCAGACAGAAGATTGCTCTGATATTTTTTATTTTAAATTGTGATCAGACCGGTATGACTCAACTGATCCGTGAGGACATTCATTCATATTGCAGCTTGTGGGAAAGAAAAACAAACAAACCACCTCTCTCTTGGTCATGTTGGGAATGTTACTCTTTTTGCAAAGAACTCACTAAAAGGTAAAGGGACCCCTGACCATTAGTTACAGTCGTGGCCGACTCTGGGGTTGCAGCACTCATCTCGCTTTATTGGCCGAGGGAGCCGGTGTACAGCTTCTGGGTCATGTGGCCAGCATGACTAAGCCGCTTCTGGCAAACCAGGGCAGTGCACGGAAACACCATTTACCTTCCCATCGGAGTGCTACCTATTTATCTACTTGCACTTTGACATGCTTTTGAACTGCTAGGTTGGCAGGAGCAGGGACCGAGCAACGGGAGCTCAGCGCGTCGCGGGGATTCGAACCGCCGACCTTCTCATCGGCAAGTCCTAGGCTCTGTGGTTTAACCCACAGCGCCACCCGTCACTAGCACCCACTTATTTCGTCTCGCACGATAGCTGGGTGTCTTTTTTGTGCAGTATACTTTTGGCCAAGCAGGCTGATGAAACGCTCGCCTTGCGATTCAGTTTTGTTCCAAATCTTACAAGTTATGGAGCGGTCAAGGCAGAACCCTAAAAGCCATAGGAAGGTATGGCAAGCAGATATTTCTGGATTACAAATCCCATCATCCTTTGCGATTGGTCATGCTGGCTGGAGCTGATGGGAGTAGAAGAGTCCAACAACATTGACAGGGTTGCAAGTTTCCCATTTCTGTCCTAAAGAAAGAATAGGCAGAAGGGACAAGGAAAGCAAAAGCGAAGGGCATGAGAAGGCCATAGACCAAAAGAAGGAGGCTTGGGGGGGATCACTGAGGATTAGGAATTTGGCGAGGGAGTGAAATGAGAAAGGGAGCTTGGGGGAAGTCTGAGAGGAGAAAGAAAACAGAACAGAGAGAATATAGCTACATTTGCAGCTTCTGGGGACTGGGGAGAAAATTTGAATCAGTTTGCATTTAAAAGCAATATTACTCAACTCATACTTTCCAAGCAAGACAGGAACCGAAATACAGCAATCCCTTGAAATTCACACTTTTGTGAATTTTGCAACACCACTCCGCAGCCAAGTAACGTGCGCAAAAAGGAATATACTAGGTTGAATATATAAATGCATATATTAGAGGGGGAAACCATACAAAATACTAGGGTTTCCATATTTCAAACAGTGAAAACCCAGAGCTTTTTTGGGGGGCAGGGGGCAAAGTTGTTGAGCTTTCTTTGGCAAGATCGCAAAAATAAATTTAAAAAATGATGTTTTTGAGCTATTTTAAGGGATTTTCGCCCAGACATATGGCAACAGTACAAAATGCATTCTATTAAGGAAAGTTGCCTTGCACACATGTTTATAGCAGGCAGCCTTTCAAATCAATGCTAAAATTCTGATAAATTTCCATGCGGACTTGCACCCCCTTCACAACTGATGTGGAAAAGTGGAGAACTGAAGTTAATATTTGGAAAAATGAGAAACTGAGAGAAACTGGAATTGACATATTCTCCCTTCCTGCAGAGGTAAAGGATCATATATTGACTGGCGATAACTCCCCATATATTTGGCTGACGGCCTATATATTTGGCTGCTGCACAGAATCAGAAGTTTTGTTTGCATCAGCTGCTAGCCATAGCAATGAAATAAAATACAATGTACTGAAGCTAGAGGTAAAAACTGAACCAGACAAAATACACTCTGGAGGTTTACATCAATAATCAAATAATAGATCTTATTCTAATTGCCCCTGCTAAAAATTGTGCAGTTCTTGCTGTCACCTGATTATCTTGATCTGTTAGAAGAAAGGCACAGTAGCAATGGTTGAGTGACCTGGTATGGACAGAAGTAGAGGAATAATAACCTCCTGCACAGTTGAGCTATGCTGCCCAGACTAGAATCTGGAATAGACTGGAGTGAATAGGGGGGAAAGGAAGGATGGGGGGAAACATCTTTCTGTAGCTGAAATAATACAAAGGAAAAATCATATATTACATGGGGAATTTGGAAAGCTGCACCTAAAGAATTTATTTTTCTACACTGCTGTTAAGGGTATCGGGGGGTTGCTCGAGAGCAGTCAGGCAAGATGCCTCACTAGTCTGTTCTAAAGCTTTCTTATTGGTGCTAAAAAAAAACACCTTTACAATGCAGAGCGCCTCTATTCCATGTCTTGCTCATTCGCTGGCAGAATCCAAGAGTGGGCGGTCCTTAAATCTTCCCCAGCAGAGTAGTTTCTTGACGCCCAGTCTGCGCCTCCCCTCTCTGTGTGAAAGCCTTGGGTAAAGGGGGACCTCCCTTCTTCCCACTTTGCTCAGGCAAGGTGTCCTGGCACCGCCTTGCATCCCCCGAGCCCTGCATCTCCTCCCCACTAGAGTCGTGGCTTCCTTCCTCCATTGAGGAAGTGCTGCTTCCCACAATCTTTGGGGGCTCTCTGTAATCCATCCGCCTTTTCCCCTCTCGCCCCTGAGCCGATGGCAGTTCCCTGACAAGTGCTGCTAAAGTACAGGGGCAAGATGAAGGTGGGATTGCAGCAGTAGGCCTCATTCTAGATAGACCTTCCATAACTCCAACTATCCCTATTTTCTCGGGACATTCATGGAATTACAGAAACCATCCCGGTTTCTGACAGGATCCCGGAATGTCTTGGGGGGTGAGCTGGAGTTCGTGCCTTGTGGGAGCCAGCTGACTCACGACGCAGTGACACACCAAAAGACATGCGCCATAATTTTGGTCAGAGTAATCTTGGAGGGCGCGCCAGACATCGTGTATAAGTGTATGAGTAGGGCTCATTCTGAGAACTCGGGAAAAAGCAGGAACTCCCATTAGTGCCCAAGCTGTGACCCCACCTGAATAGGGAGAGCTTGGCCACAATTTCCCATGCTCTGGTAACCTCCCATTTAGACCCTTGCAATGCATCTGTGGTTGATTTGAAAAACATTCCAGAAAATGCAGTTGATCCAATGGCAGATGAAGATGATGGACCTTTTGGAGCTAGCTGACCTGACTGGAAGAATCCGCAACCAGAAAGAAGAGGAATATCAAGAAGATTGGAGGAAATTTAAGGACTATTTGAATAAATATTGTAATATTAAAAACTAGAAGTTACTTGAAAGTACCAAAGAAAATGCAGTTAATCCAGAACAGAGATACAAGATTGTTAACTGGGGCTAGGTGATTTCAGCACCTTCCATCTAGGTTTCGTCAGTTGCTCTTTTTTTGTTTTGACTCAGGCCTTTTAAACAATTTAGGTAATCCAGGGCTGCGCCCTCACTGCTTTTCCAGTGCTAGGTTTCTAATCCATGTTCAAATGACAGTAGGCAAAACGCGTATATATCCTTTACTTTGTTAAAAAATGCTATAGTTTGATGTGTTGTTTCTCACACTGACTGGAATCCTTAAGCCATTCCTAATTTGTCTCTAGCCAAGGTGTGAAGACCTTTGCAAGGGTTAAAGACACATCTGCCCTTCAACACAAACAGAAATGAACCTGACACTAATGAAGCTGTGCTGATGTGAGCAGCTGTGGAGGGAGAGCTCTGCAATGCACAAATAACCCCACTTCATTATGCTCTAAGGTGGCAATGTAAATATGCCCTGGGCCTCTGTTTTTAATGCTGAGAGTTCTGTTTTGTTATTTAGGTAGTCCCCCAGCCATCATTTTAAAACTGTTTTATGCTTTACTTTGCTTTACGTTTTATATTTACACACACACCTTTTTCTGGGGGTACGCAGGGGTACACATACCCCTAAACATTTCATGAATCTAAGTTTGGCCTCATTGTTCAAGAGGTAAAAATCTGGACACTCAAAGTGCCTGAACCAGAGCTGCCTGCACAAAAAATAAAATTTGAACACCAAATCCAGGGCATTTGCTTTAAAAGGACCCCCAAAGGAGGACACGTCTGGAAATTCCCGGCCGTATGGCAACCCTGTATAAGCTGCCGAGAAAACTCTTATGTCTTGGTGGTGGCATAAAATCAACACAAATGGTGTGCAGGTAGACACTTGCACACATACATTCGTGTGCATAGAGGCTCTGTGCAATCGCTCCAAATGAACACACACTTATTTCCCAAGTGCCTTCTTTGAATGTCCAAAAGCAACTATTAATGTGCAGTTAAATTCTGATACCAATGATCAACCAACCCAGAGGTAGCAGAACTCACACTCTGTGGTACTTACGGTCATCTGTACACAGCTCAGCCTATCTGCAATAAGGATGGATGGGGGGGGGGAAGAGTGTGTGTGTTCTGCACACAGCTTCGCAATGATTAAACCACTTCAGATATTATAGTGTTCTGTTCTTGAAGGATAGAGTCACCACATATTCTTTCTTGATAGGGTTGTCCCCCCATCTTGGAAATGCACAAGGACAAATCAGATCCTTACTACTACTATTGTTGTTGTTTCTGGGAAATACATCTTAATTGGCGCATAAATATCTCCATTCGGCTTTCAGGAGGAGCTTCACTCCACCAGCTCACATCTCTGCCATGATGGTATTTGAGGGTGCTCCGTCATGTCGCAGGCACCTCCAGCGATATTTTAATTGCCTACGAACAAATCTGCACATTCCCCAAAGCCCAAGAGAGTGATCTGGGCCAGCCCTAAATATATATTAGTGTGGGTGTTGGAAGAGGAGTGTCATATCAAATTGAAGTCTGAGAATGTCTCCAGGAAATCAAAAATCTTTATATTCGCAGTTATAAAGGGATCATGCTGATGCACCTTCGTCGCCTGCGCAGGTGTTGCAGGGCATGATTTAAATGACGCTGCCTTGCCCTTCGCTGAACTGCTCCCTTCTCGGCTGCACACCTGGACGCACAGCTGCTGAACTCCGTGGGCCTCCCGAGCAAACTCCCAGCCAAATGCCTTTTGGAAAGAAGAGAGCCGACTGCCCCATCTCAGGGCCACGGCTTGAATGCATTCGCTCGGAATTCGTCTGTAAATGTACATTGTTAATTTAGAGCCTGCTCTTCATTAATTAGAGGCTTAGTGGCAAGTGCCATTGAGCTATCTGCTATGTTTAAGGTTACCTCAAGCCCTTGTAAATGACTCGCTGATAACAAGATGAATCCATCTTCATTACTTGGCCACTCCTGTCTCGGTATGCTCTGCTTCCTGTAAAAGGGCGATGTCACTTGGAACCGTAGAATTAAACTTTTATCCAAACCAGATTCTGCACTTTCACCTCTCTCTCTTTTTCTTTTTTTTAATTCAAGTTGTTCCGATTTATTTCGCCTAAACGACATCTGATTACCTAACATGGAGAAGAGCAGCAAACGCAACCTGAAACAGCCAGCAGATCCCTTTTTTCTGCTTTTCCGTGGGGGGGGGGGTGTTTCACCCCATGGTGTGTAAATAAAATAAAATATTTTTTCCCCATTTTTCTTCTCATAAAGTTATGCCTTTGGATAGGATGAGGGGAGGTGTTTCCCTGAGGAATACAGGAAATTAATTTTAAATCTGAGGAATAAATATCTTTTTGTTCGGGTTTACTTTTGCTCGCTCTTTCAAATATATTATATGCACCGCAGCAGACTGTATGTGTCAAATCCACCTGAACTGTTTGTGCAAGCTTGTACTTTTGCCCAGATTTCCACTTCTGCACACCGGAAGCCACAAACCTTGCCTAAAGTTCACTATATACCTTCTCTGTTTGTGGCTTTCAGCTAAGGCAAGGTAGCTTGGATGTAATCATTGACTTCCTAAATACATGGTCCCCCCCCCTTAAGCTGAAAGCCCAATAACTTAAAGACACAAACTAACCTTTCTTGGCAGATGGTCTCTGTACGGAGCCACTGCTAGAGAGAGCTAATGTTACCCGCCATGGTCGTTTAACACATTAGGGTGCTTACAGGTATCACCTGCTGCTCTCATGAACCATGGTTCGATGTAAAGCATCACTGGCTGGAAAAGGTAATTGTAACCCTAATGAGAAAGAGCTCTCCCGAAGTTTTGATGCTCTGTGTTGCTGTAGGAAGGAGGAAAGAGGGGGAGAAGGTAGAGATGCTTACAGGAAGCTCTCCCCAAACTGAGGCATCGAGCCTTTAACTATGTGACGCTGCTATGTTAGTCATCCTTGTCAGCCAGTTCAGTAAATATAAGCAAGTAAATTCCTTGTCAGTTGAGTGACATTGCGAAGAAGTGATCAACTGCCACATAGTCATCAAATAATTGCACCTTACAATTAGTATGTTACCCCCTGTCAGGGGTGCCAACTTGAATGAAATATTGTAAGCCCCATCCCACATAATCGATCACATGACACAGTGCACACGCACCATTTGAATGGGAATACCCACCAATTTTTTGGGGGGGCTGCCCCCTCAAATAATTTATTGTGCCCCTAAAAGTTGGCTCCTATGCCCTCTGTGATGGACTCTGGCTTTCTGCACCTGCACTCAAGGATTCTAGTCCTCAGGATAGAATAGAGCAGCAGCTCTCAACCTGTGGGTCCCCAGATGTTGTTGGACTACAACTCCCATCATCCCTGAGCTCTGGCCTTGCTAGCGAGGGTGATGGGAGTTGTAGTCCAACAACATCTGGGGACCCACAGGTTGAGAAAGGCTGGTATAGAGTATTTCTAAAATGTGAGGGCAATTGTTTGACGAAGAATCAGCTGCAATAAAACAACTCCAAAACATATCCAGTTGGATTGGACGTTTTTGTTTCTCTCTTTGGCTAGTTGTAGACTTTGTATCCCAGACTGAAGTCGTCACCCTATTCGAAGGTTTCTACAAGTCCTTGCCCTTCTTTACTCTAAACCACTGGCAATGTCTTCCATGGAAAATCTGTGAGTAGGATTGCCAGACCTTCAGGGTTGCCCTGGAACCTCCATGTTTGCTTTCTTACCTCCAGGAGGCAGGTGAAGGGCTGGCTTTTTCTCTTTCTTTCTTTCTTTCTTTCTTTCTTTCTTTCTTAGCACAGTGTCTACTATCAAGGAGTATGCTAGTAATACAATCCAGTGTTCTTTGATGCTTGAGCTCTGCTCAACTTGCAACTTGAGAAACCACTACACTGTACTGAGCAGCCACTTTTGTAATCGAATTCGAGTAATGAAAATTTGTGAAAGAGAGAGAGAGAGAAGTAATCATCTTCGTGTATCATCCCTTTATTAACCGGAGCCTTCATTAAAGGATAAGGGAGAAGAGGATTGCTAGGATGCTGCATTTGAACACATCACCTGTGGCATCCTTTCCCCCCGCTCCGCCATTTCCCCGATCCCTAGCTTTTGTAACAATTTAGACGTGGCGTTATCTACATTATACATGATTGAAACAGACAATCTCAAGATGAACTTTTCTTAAATTTACCGGAAGGATGAGCTGAACTCTTTAGGTAAGTGCTCTTTAAAGTTAATGTGCTACTGTACAAAGAAAGCTCCCCCCCCCCCTTTTCAAAAGATAAAGCTTATATATTGTGGTGGCGGTGTCACCAAGTACAATGCTGCCACTGAAATGGAGGTCAAATCTGAAGGTTTTTATTATTTGCCAGCAAAAAGCAATGAAAAGTTGTTTAAATTTTTTTGTTACTATTATTCAAATGGAAACTGTTTTCCAGCTTCTGAGTCTTAGATCTCTGGTTAGGGTGGTAGTGGTGGGGGAAGAGTATCACTCAGCTGTTCAGGTTTTATTATCCAATGTTGCCAAGGAAGAAAGAAAGAAAGAAAGAAAGAAAGAAAGAAAGAAAGAAAGAAAAGAAAAGAAATCCAAGAAAATTTTTTGGATCCAAGTCAGGTCAAGGCGCCTTTTTTCTAGCAAAGGTTAAAAGCTATTCCAAAGGGTTACAGCATCCATAAAGGCAAATGAAATTATATATAAAGATGGATGGAAGAAAAGCAATAATTGAGATAAACCGTGACTGGTTCGGAAAGCTTTAGACTGAAAAAATGCTGATATTAAAGCCGGGAAATGGAAAGTCTTTCAAATCAGCTGTCACATCAAAGAGTGCAGAATTTCATTACATTTGCAACAATTATGTTTACTTTTTAATGTTTACTGGGCCTTCTGATGCAGTCCTCTTATTGTTCAGTTAAGCATTTCTGTAATAACTTTGGGGAGGGGGAATATTGTGATGCTGAATCTTCAACCCGCAGCTATCAACCACTGACCCAGCCCGCTCCCTGCATCCGTAATATCACAAGCCTTTGTCATGGAAAGAGTTATTGAGGTCTCAATCAATTGTATTGTAAAGTCACAAAACCCATAGCATGATTTGGGTAATGACCGTGCAGGAACAACTGTGGGCCTAGATATATATTTCCCGGTTTAACCCCAGCCTGCATCTCTTCTGCTTTGTTGTTTGCCATTAATGTAACGAACAGCCATTGTACCGGAGCAAGTATTGCAATGCGGAGCCTCTAGTCTATGGCAAATTAAGCCGGCCACGAGTACGAGATAACTTGGCCAGGAGCCTATTGTGGCCTGCAGAGTCAAGGGATGAAAGCAACACAAGTGAGGAGTTGATTGCAGGTTTCTGATTAGCCCACAGCTCCTTAAGCACCGCCAGATGTGCAGGATTGCACCCAGCACGCTGACACTCGGTTCCAAGATCTGCTTTTGTTCCTGCAAAGATGCAGCTGCCACCGAAGCCCATGCTCAAGGTACAAAGACTTCGGCTTGCTTTCAAGTCAGTGGCAAAAAGGGATCCGCATTCTACAGCTGCCTTCTCTGTTTCTCCTTTGCAAACTTAGCTTTGTTTAGGTCCAGGAGTCTGCAAGTAATTCACTTATCAAACCATACGCAGCTGGCTAGTCTGTATGTCAGTACTTTGGAATGATCGGTCTATTTCCAGGCCGCGTCTCTTATGAATGCGCTCATTCATAAGTCCGTCCCGTCCCGTTTCTGCTTTCCTCTGTGAACATTTGCATTCCAGTGTGGGTTTTCGAACGCATTTCTCACGAGACAGTCGTTTCAAAATTCATTTGGTCTCAAAAGATTCATTTCTAAAACAACTCATCTACGCCTTGCCTTTTCAAAACACATTTCAATAGGTTTTTTGAGCTGAAAATTCGCGGAAATGGTTACTCCGAAGGACAATTGCATTCTAATCGGGGCATCAGAATTCACTTATACAGTGGTACCTCAGGTTACATACGCTTCAGGTTACATACGCTTCAGGTTACAGACTCCGCTAACCCAGAAATAGTGCTTCAGGTTAAAAACTTTGCTTCAGGATGAGAACAGAAATTGTGCTCGGCAGCGCAGCAGCAGCAGGAGGCCCCATTTGCTAAAGTGGTGCTTCAGGTTAAGAATAGTTTCGGGTTAAGTACGGACCTCCGGAACGAATTAAGTACTTAACCCGAGGTACCACTATATCAGAATTCACAAAATTCAAGTTCTCCAGGCAGCCCTATCAGGACCAAATAGACCACACTTCCTTGTCTTTACAGTCAGAGAAAGGTCTGGTGAAGTTAATGTAGCAATGGGTGACAAAAATCAAGCCCATACAGTGGTGCCCCGCAAGACGAATGCCTCGCAAGACGGAAAACCCGCTAGACGAAAGGGTTTTCCGTTTTGGAAGTGCTACGGAAAAAGAATTTCCTATGGGTTTGCTTCGCAAGATGAAAATGTCTTGCGAGTTCCTGCGGGTTTTTCCCCCCTCCCCCCTTTTCCCCAAGCCGCTAAGCCACTTATCAGCTGATCCTAAGCCGCTAAGCCGCTTATCAGCTGATCCGCTAAGCCGCTTATCAGCTGATCCGCTAAGCCGCTTATCAGCTGATCCGCTAAGCCGCTTATCAGCTGATCCGCTAAGCCGCTTATCAGCTGATCCGCTAAGCCGCTTATCAGCTGATCCGCTAAGCCGCTTATCAGCTGATCCGCTAAGCCGCTTATCAGCTGATCCGCTAAGCCGCTTATCAGCTGATCCGCTAAGCCGCTAAACCGCTTATCAGCTGATCCGCTAAGCCCGCTAAGCCGCTAATAGCGCTAATCCTCTAATGGGCTTGCTTCGCAAGACGAAAAAACCGCAAGACGAAGAGACTCGCGGGACGGATTCTTTTCGTCTTGCGAGGCACCACTGTATTTATGAGGCACTGTCCCTCAGCTCCTCTCACAGCTGTTGTAAGGACAAGAGAGGGGCGACCATGCCACTTTGGCTTCTGGGAGGAAGGTAAAGGTATAGTTTTATCTTTGCCGGAGGCAGAACATAGCCATCATGGCTGGTAGCCACTGATATCCTTATTGTCCATGAATTGACCTAACCCCCTTTAAAGTCATCCATGTTAGTGGTAATCTTGTGGCAATGAATTCCATAGGTTATATATGTGCTACATGAAGAGTCACTGCCCGGACACTGAGGCCGTTCTCAGAACGCTTTCTGGCAGTTCCCTCACTGCGAGAAGTGAGGTTACAGGAAACCAGGCAGAGGGCCTTCTTGGTAGTTGCGCCTGCCCTGTGGAAAACCCTCCCATCAGATGTCAAGGAAAGAAACAACTATCTGACTTTTAGAAGACATCTGAAGGCAGCCCTGTTCAGGGAAGTTTTTAATGTTTGATGATTTATTGTGTTTTTAATATTCGGTTGGCAGCTGCCCAGAGTGGTTGGGGAAACCCCGTCAGATGGGCGGGATATAAATAATAAATTATGATGGTGATGTCCGGAATTTTCCAACATTTAGCTTCCATGAGAACCAGAAGTTCTATTAGTATGAGGAAGAGAGAAAAAACCCTATAAAATTTCTCCACACTATGCTTAAATTATTATCATGTCTTCCCTTATCTCTCCCCCTAAACTTAAAAGCCCCAAATGTTGTAACCTTTACTCAGGAAAGAGGGTTCCCCCCCCCCCCCAGCCCTGGGATAATTTTGGTTGTCCTTTTCTGAACCTTTTTCAACTGCTGACCACAGTCAGGGTTTCCCCAAGTTTGAGAAACCGTTCCTGTGGTCAATAACTGGGTCTCTAGCTGTTTTTGGACTACAACTCCCATCATCCCTAGCTAGCAGGAGCAGTAGCCAGGGATGATGGGAATTGTAGTTCAAAACAGCAGGAGACTCAAGTTCGGGAAACCGTGACCACAACTGGGTGGTCGCCAACTAAGTTCTACTCTGTTCTGTTCTCAGTGCCTTCGCTAATGACCCCTAACATGGAATCCATAGTAGCCACATACTGGCTTGACATTTTCATTGAGCTATCCACTATGACTCCAAGATCTCATTCCTGGTCAGTGACTGCCAGTTCAGAACTCTTAAGCAGTAGGATCTTTTGCCCAGTGCCCATCACTTTACACTTGCCTACACTGAATCACATTTGTCATTTTGGGGCCTGTGAGTACAGGGCAAGAGCATGCTCTTTTCAGTGCCGCCACCATCACGAGAGGCTGGGCAGGCACCCTGCACACCAACTAGTAAGAAGAATGGGGCAAGTTCTGATAGGGGTGGCGTAATATTGTTTGGAAGGCACAAAGGACAGATTGTACAGGGTTTTCTAAAATCTGGTGCTGGACCTGAACATCATAACCACCACAATATGGAAATATAAGTTTGCCTCAAACTAAGTTTTACTCAGAGTAGACCCAGTAAAATTAGGGGGCCCAAACTAGTCATGTCCATCAATTTCCGTGGGTCTACTCTAAGTTTTGCTAATAGTGTATTCAAACAGTAATGACTGTGATGCATAATTTGTTGTCCTTCAAGCTGTTCCAGGACTTTTTCATTTTATTGTAACTTTTTGTTGTAGCATATGGATATTAACAGATAATTAGCATATAATCTTGATAATCCACATTTATGTGCTCTGCTCCCAAAATGTTTAAAGGGAATTGCCCTCAGGGTGAAGATGATTTCATTTCGAAACTGCATCGGGACTTGCTGATTCCATGCTGTGCCTTACTTAGTAAGAGTTGTAGGGTAAAAGTCAAAGATGATGTTTTATTGGATGGCTGTACAAAAACACAGCTCTAAGGTGGCTATTGACTTGGCTAACTGGGCATCTGTTCCATTGTTAGAAGAATAATTTTTTTAAAATGTATGGATGATCAACAAGAAATCAAAAGGACTCAGTAGAGCCATGAAATAGGTGGTTATTTAGTACAGGTAAAGGACCCCTGGATGGTTAAGTCCAGTCAAATTTGACTATGGGGTATGGCGTTCCTCTCTGCTTTCAGGCCAAGGGAGCCAGCATTTGTCCACAGACAGCTTTCTGGGTCACGTGGCCAGCAGGACTAAACCGCTCCTGGTGCAACGGGACACCATGGCAAGAGCCAGAGCGCACGGAAACACCATTTGCCTTCCCGCCACAGTGGAAACTATTTATCTACTTGCACCGGTATGCTTTCGAACTTCTAGGATGGCAGGAGCTGGGACAGAGCAATGGGACATCACCACCATCACATGGATTCGAACTGCCAATCTTACGATCGGCAAGCCCAAGAGGCTCAGTGGTTCAGGCCACAGCACCACCCACATCCCACTTTATTTAGTATATTGCCCTCCTGCCCAGACTGGGTAACCTACGGCCCTCCAGATGTTTCTCCCCTCATCTATGGGTCCTTATGTGGGCAACAACTAGATTCTGGTCTTGCCTATGAAGTTTCTCAGGTTCTTTCCAAACCATGCTCTTTTCAGCTTCATCGCTTTCACCCCAGTCTCTCTGTCTCTGCCTGCCTTCAGATTTTTGCCTGGAGCCCCTATTAGACCTGCAGAGCATCTCTCAAAATTGCAGTCCCAGGCCAGCCATTCTGCATTCCTGGATCCTTATGCAGCTGCCCAGCCTTGCAATGGGAGTTGGCTGCCTCTCCCAGTTTGAGATCTCCGTTGCCTCCCCAAATTTGGGCAACTGGCAGGCGCTGGAATGGCACAGTTTCTTGGAGCTGTACTCTGATGTGGATAAACCCAAATGCTTCTTTCTTTCTTTCTTTCTTTCTTTCTTTCTTTCTTTCTTTCTTTCTTTCTTTCTTTCTTTCTTTCTCCCCCCCCCGAAGGATCTTGAAAGAGGAAACTCATTGCTTATGCTGCAATTTTGATAACCTAACTGGCAGAACAGTTATTCAAATTTTTAAGCTTTTAAATGCGGGAAGATCAACCTGGCCATCCACATAAATAATTTTGACATGACAAGTATGCGAATGCGATGATAACTGATAAGTGAAGCAATTACCTTGCTTTTTTGGATTATATTAAATGAAGATTCTGATAGATTAATGAAAAGAGACAAAGCAGACAAAAAAGGCGGCTGTAGAGCTTTTGGGCACCGTGTTATCTCTATTATACCATATTGAAATAGAGAAGCTATCACCAATCATGCTTCCTGTGTAAGTTTTAGCTTCTAACAGTGAACAATGAATAAATTGTCACAAGACAGTAACTGATAAATTGGGATTGGCAGAGGTTTTTCTTTATTCTTTTTTTAAAAAAAAGAAGTGTAAATAAAATTATTGGCTGCCCCATGACAGTACCTTTTGTGTGTACGGTTTGGGGGGAGATTTTGTTGAGTGTTGCAATTTGCAAGGTCTGCATCCATTTATGCTGCTCCTCAATTGTTCTTTGTTGGACTATCCATTTTAAGTAGTCAACTCCTTTTAAAGAGTTTACCCCAGCACTACCATTGTCTTCTCAGGCAACCTGAATTACACTTGGATTTTTTTGGTGGTGTTATTAAACTTGACTTCTGGCCTTAAACTAGGAATGAGGAACCTCTAACTCTCCAGTTCTTTTCTTTTTTTGGAAACAATTCCCTCCATACCTGAAGAATCTGGTTGGAACACACGTGTGTTGGAGGTGTAACTTCTGAACGCCTTGTTTTTATGGTTGTAAATTGTTTCAGATTATTTTTAATAGTTTTTAATTCTGTAACCCGTTCTGGGACCTGAAGCTGAAGGGCGGATAAAAATAATAAAATGAAAAATGAAAACTAAGATTGGAAGATCTGCCACCTGCCCTAAGTCCAGCACACCACCCACCAGCAACAGGTTAAGTCATTGAAGTCACCAAGAACTCAAGTGGCAGAATACTCCACCTTGGAAATTATCTGGTATTATCTACCTGAACATCTTCAGATGTTGCTATTTGGAGATGGGGATGTCTTTGGGCAACATGGTCTCAGCAGGCCTCTGTCTCTGAATGGACACCCTTCTTCTCACTACTGTTGTCTCTCTTGGCTCGCTCACTCTGAGAGGGCAGCTGAACAGTTGGCAGTAGCATAGAGGATGGCCAGCCAGGCCAGAATGCTTCAGGGAACGGCAGTAGGCTAAGGTTACCAGATTTTTTTCAATGAATCCAGGGACACTTTTCAACTTCCTATTAAATAGATGGATTTTGTCAGGGGACTGATTTGTAAATATGGGGACTGTCCCCAGGAAACGGGGATGTCTGGTAACATTACAGTAGGCTCCTTCTTGGGATGTGGACCTCCGCAGTTGCCCAGTGATGCCAAACTCTGGCACCACCCTTCCCTTCAGAAAAAATACATTAGCATGGTCTCTATTGTTGGCACTCGCTTTAGATTATGAAGGCAAGGTTTAATGAGCTAACCTCTACAACATATTTGCACAGTGGAGGTTTTTTCCTTTCCCTGCACAGGAAAAGAAAACTTTCTTATGACATCACAGGTCATGATAATGAATGAGCAGCAAGCATGACATTTGATTCCCACACAGACACTTCTTTCGATGCTGCTAATTCTCTGAATAAAAAGTGATTTTGTTCTCCTATCATCTCATTTAGAAGCCTGCTCATCTAACTAGAAAGAGGGAGAGGGAGAGAAGGATTCCTTAGCACTCCAGAAGCCTGAGAACTTTTCTTCTTCGCTCAAGTCTGGCAACTTGTTGAGCGGGTCAGCAATTTTTTTGTGGGTGTCACAGTTTTCCGAAATGTCAGAAGTAACTGCTCAGCTTATGGGCTAATTTCAGCAGCTTCTCAATTCGCTTTGAGTTGATGGATGATTTCAATAGCATGGCGTTAGCTAAGTATTTTGTGGAGTTCAGAACTAATTCTAAGAAAACATTTTAAGATAGATTTCCATATCATTGCCAGTTCCCTAGCTTCACTCCCAGACATGCAGTTGCCTATGAGCTTATAACTTGTGCATGTGGTTATCATTTTTTTGTTGAATCATAACCCAAACTGCAGTAAACAAGGGCAATTGAAAAAGGCAAGCAAAAATATGATTCCTGGTCTTCAAAATTATTAGAGAGAAGGGGGTAAAAATTAAAGGGGAGATAGGTGGAAACCTTTAAAAATAGAATTCATATAAATTACATTGCAGGGCTGGTGTCCTCCAGATGCAATGGACTACAACTCCCATCAGCCTCAGCAAGCATGCTCATTGGTCAGGGATGATAGGAGTTGTAGTCCACAGCATCTGGAAGGTACCACATTGGCTGTTCCTGTTATGTTGGCAATATAACTGAATAGCAGTGTGCAAGGAAACGTGTTTTCTCACGTTATTTTTATGACATAGCAAAGGAAAAGGAAAGCCCCCATAGTAAAAAAAATCACAGCTTGTTTCTGTGCTACTTTGAGCATCTTCTCGATTCTCAGTGAATAGTGAATTTCTCCATTGACTCTATTTTTATGTAGCTGTTTGGTTCTTCTTTCATTACGGTGAAAACACAGTGGAAGGCAAGATGTGTCACACATTAAATCCTGGACACGTAGCCCCTATAAACTGGCTGACTTTGTCAAAGCTCTGCAAACCAGACATAGCCTCCTCCGAACTCTTCAGAGGAAGATACCAGTAAAGCCAATAATATTGGGTGATACCCAGTGCTGCTCATACTCAGAGTAGACTCGGTTGGATATCACCCACCAACTCAAAAAAGCGTATAAGGATTAGTTACAAAATGACAGTAATGCTATTCAGTCTTGATCCAGCAAAGATGATTTGTTTGTGTGCATATCTTATGCAAAATGATGTTATGCGAGGTCATCAGTAATCAGAGTTGTGTGTAAATGGCCTCTTGGAATTCTCCACCTGATTTTGGGGCAGAGAAATTACAAGTGGCAGCAGCAGCAATTGTGTTGGCAGTCTGGCCACAGTTTTGTCCAGGTTGGCCACTGCTCAAGGGTCCCAGTGTCTGAAAAGACCCCCTCAGTGGTCCAACCCAATGGTACCACTTTACCACCCTTCTCGCTGGGCCTCTGGGGTCCCTTTTTAGCATGGGGTGGGGTGTGTGGAACCACTTTTGAATGGGAATTGGCAGTGGCCAACAACTGTTTTAATTTACCCACAATGCAATGCCAGGGCCCATAGATCTATTCAATCTTGTTCAAAAGTGGCACTGCTCCCCCATCCATTGCTAAAGTCCCAGCTAGGAGGGCAATAAGTGTTTGCTGCTACTGCTGTCATCATGGTGGCAGCAGAACAAAGCATGACCATAGGGGAAAAAGGAGAGAGTGTTTGGTGTGCTTATTGTTGGAGGTGGGGGCGGTCAGGACAGGAGCTCTTTCCCCTAAGGCTAACTGCAGCACCAGGTGTGTGTATGTTGGTTTTTATTGGGAACACAGCTGGGAAGGCTTAAATCTCCTTGCACCCTGTACTTCTGCTGAAAACCACCCCTCGCAAGATTAGAATTAAATAAATTCATCCCCTGACACAGCGGAAATCTAGGCAATCATAATAATACAGTGGTACCTCAGGTTACAGACGCTTCAGGTTACAGACACTTCATGCTACAGACTCTGCTAACCCAGAAATAGCACCTTGGGTTAAGAACTTTGCTTCAGGATGAGAACAGAAATCATGCAGTGGCAGCAGCGGGAGGCCCCATTAGCTAAAGTGGTACCTCAGGTTAAGAACAGTTTCAGGTTAAGAATGGACCTCCAGAACGAATTACCGCATTTTCTACCCTATAGGACGCACTTTTCCCCCTCCAAAAATGAAGGGGAAATGTGTGTGCGTCCTATGGGGCAAATGCAGGCTTTCACTGAAGCCTGGAGAGCAAGAGGCGTCGGTGCGCACCGACCCCTCTTGCTCTCCAGGCTTCAGGAAGCTATCCGCAAGCCTTTGGAGCCCGGCGGGAGTTCCTGTGGGCTCGCAAGGCTTGCGGGCAGCAGCCTGCAGCCCGAAGCACGGGGCGCCCTCTGGAGCGCGCCCCGTGCTTCACACAGATGTCCACAAGCCTTGCGAGCCTGGTGGGAGGTTTTTTTATTTATTTTCCCCCCCAAAACCGAGGTGCGCCCTATGGGCCAGTGTGCCCTATAGGGTGAAAAATATGGTAAGTTCTTAACTCGAGGTACCACTGTATGTTGTTTAAGGGTTATGTTCCGGTATGGAAAACAGCAATGGACCCAGACAAAACTCAGTTAATTGCATTTACTCTGTGTTGATTGCCCTTCCCTGCCCCCTGCCTGGCCACATCTTAAGTAAAGGAAATGCCTGATAGTATTTTTTTCCTTTATGTGCAAAATCACTTTTTCTTCTTCTTCCTTGTTTAAGATTCTTCTGGTTATAATTGGCAGCATGGTAGGACAAATGTCACTCAAGATCAATTAATCCAACAGCAAGGATCTAGCAAAGGTGATTTACCTATTAGAAATACTCAACCCTACGGCAAAATACAGAGAAGCCAAGTCCGTCTCTGCCCAGCAAAACACTGAGCTCACCCAGGACCAATTCTGTTCTGTAGTTATTCTGTAAACGTGTTAACAGAGAATGTCACATATAGGTGTGTGGCAGTAAGTATGAATTACTAGTGGATTAAAAACATGTGTGCCAAATCTCTCTCTCAAATGGGCCTAGTATATTAGTAGAGACTTGTGCATTTTCTGGATGTGATAATCGCTGATTCTAAAGGCTACTGTCTATTTTGATTGAGTAAGTGTGCTTTTAAAATGCTGTGAAAATAAAATAAAAGTCTATGCAAAAGTTGGTTTCTCTTGCTTCCCCTCAACAACCATTACTTGGATTTTTGATCTGTTGCTCCTCACCAGTTTGGACACTATGAATTCTAGGTACTGATAGAAAACTCAGGTTGCATGAGTTAGGACACTTGGCTGGCAAAGTAGCAGTACAATTAAAGCATCAAATTGCATGGAACATGTAAAGTCTACCACAGCAAGCAAGTCTCTAGAATCGCAGTGACTCCAAGCCAACCAGAGGCAACCAAAGAAATGTGCAGGTAATGCCACTCAATTGCTGGAGGTCAGTTAAATTGCTCTAGCAAACGGTGCTTCCTTCTCTATCCACTGATAGAGAACATGGGCAACTAACAAGCATTGGATAGGATAAGAACATTAGTTGTCCTACATTAGGGTTTCCCAAACTTGGGTCTCCAGCTATTGTTGGGCTACAACTCCCATCATCCCTACGTACCAGGACCAATTGACAGGGATGATGGGAGTTGTAGTCTGAAAACAGCTGGAGACCCAAGTTTGGGAAACCTTGTCCTAATCTATCTATCTATCTCTATCCATCTATCATCTGTCTAGCAATCTATCTATCTATCTATCTATCTATCTATCTATCTATCTATCTATCTATCATCTATCTATCTATCTATCTATCATCTATCTATCTATCTATCTATCATCTATCTATCTATCTATCTATCTATCTATCTATCTATCATCTATCTATCTATCTATCATCTATCTATCATCTATCTATCTATCTATCTATCTATCTATCTATCATCTATCTATCTATCATCTCAATTCACTCTATGATATCTCTGAGCAGTATATGCACAGCCCCCAGGCTCCTATACTTTCCCTATCTCTCCTCCATAACGGCTTTGACGAGGATATCAGAACTGGTACTTTCATTTTTAATCAATCATAGTTTTAACATTACATCCATTTAATAAACTATGAGTAATCTGCATCGCGGTTTATTGAGGCAAACAGTCTGAATGATTTGAAGTTGGCTTGCCCATAGTTAGGCTCATCACAGCTCATTTAGGTTTGGGCATCCTGCTAAATTATGTTTCACTAAAAAGTGAAAGTTTCTGATCTCCTTGCAGCCATGGTAGAGAAGGAAAGGGAAGAGGGAAGAGCATGAGTCCAAGGTTTGTTCATGGAATGATAAGCCATAGCACACACTGAATGAGGCCTACAATGGACCACCAGGAAAATGATTTGTAGTACTCCATTGCATGTGCATGTTTTTACAAAACAAAACAAAACTTATGATTTTGTTCCCTAGTAAGAAAAGTAATACTGTTGCTTAGCAAGCATCAGTAGCCTGAGTTGTGTGATTGCCCTCCAGACAGACAGGACTGCACTCTATGATTTGATCCTGGTCTGCAAAAAGGAAAAAAAAAAAGGGGGGGGGGAGATAAATAACTAAGTCCAGTCAATGACAATTATGGGGTTCCGGCACTCATCCGCTTCAGGTCGACAGAGCCGGCGTTTGTCCACAGGCAGCTTTCCAGCTCATGTGGCCAGCATGACTAAACCGCTTCTGGTGCAACGGGACACCATGACGGAAGCCATAGTGCATGGAAATGTTGTTTACCTTCCCACCACAGTGATACCTATTTATTTACTTGCTCTGGTGTGCTTTTGAACTGCTAGGTTGGCAGAAGCTGGGAAAGAGCAACGGGAGCTCACTCTGTCATGGGGATTCGACCTTCCAATCGGCAAGCCCAAGAGGCTCAGTGTTTTAGACCACAGCACCACCTGCTCCCTTCATGCACTCTATGATTTGATCCTGGTCTGCAATAGTGGTCTAGAGGACAGGCTTAAACCATAGTTTGCCAGTTCAGATGTGATGGAAACAATGGTTTGAACTTAGGAGGAAGTGACTTATTAGAACTGAGCAGGCGATGAGAGAAGGGAGGCAAAAAAGGGGGTGGGAGATGTGAGTCTAGAGCACATTTTCAGTTTGCAGACCTTGGATGTGGTGTGGAGGTCAGGAACGGTACATCTTTTAGACTTTTAGAAGACATCTGAAGGCAGCCCTGTTTAGGGAAGCTTTTAATGTTTGATGCATTACTGTATTTTAAAATTTTGTTGGAAGCCACCCAGAGTGGCTGGGGAGGCCAAGCCAGATGGGTGGGGTATAAATAATAAATTATTATTATTATTATTATTATTATTGTTGTTGTTGTTGTTGTTGTTGTTGTTGTTGTTGTTGTTGTTATTATTATTATTATTATTATTATTATTATTATTATTATTATTATTATTATTATCTGGGTTCAAACTGCCAATTAGTGCTGCTCTTCAAATTAATTTCCTTTCAAAGGAATAAAGGACACAAGAAGTTCTTGGGATTTTTTATTTTTTTAAAAAAACCAAATGCCCAGACAGGCATTTAATGGAAACTTGCAGCAGAAGGCTCCTTTGTGGAGCAGCTGAACATACATATTACAGGGATTCTTGCGGCAGAGCAACTGGCAGCCATTGCAATACTTCCTTGTTGCTTCTGCCCTGCTCGAAAAACTGATACCCTTGTCTGTGCAATGATATTAATCAGATATGAATAGCGAAGGCATTTCATTTGCTATTGATCTACTCCTAATCAGAAATCAAAGTGAACCTTATCCTGTGACAAAGTGTAATTATCTATTTTGTTAATTACTATAATTATCTTCCCCACATTTATTTTGACAGCAGTGTCAGCAGCAGAAAACTATTTCCTCAAATTGCTTCATGCCAATTATGAATTACAAATTCATACAATTTTGACAAATGATTTTCGTACTCCATCTTTGCACAGGCTTGGAGGTCGGGAACGCCCTCTTTGAAACAGTCATCAAAATGTTTTTGTCCCTGGAAAGTATGTGTTAGGAAAGGTCCTATTAAAACGGTTATGTATACTGTGTATTAACAGGCCTGATCAGGACGGGACGGGGAATCCACAAAAACTAAATATAAATAAACTGATGCTGAATATAAGCAAGTGGGAAGGATAAGGGAGTGGAGGTGTTTAGATAAGCTTTTAATATTTGATGAATTATTGTATTTTAATATTGACATCTTTCCGCAGGGCCTGCAAGACAGAGCCATTCCATCAGGCCGTTGGCCAAGGCACAGTCTGACAGTTGGTAATCCTCATAGAACTCTAGCCCAATGGTTGCCATTAATTTGATTTTGAATTGATTTTAGAATGAATTGATTTTAGAATGCTGTGTTACTTTTATTGTTGTTAGCCGCTCTGAGCCCGGCTTTGGCTGGGGAGGGCGGGATATAAATATATTATTATTATTATTATTATTATTATTATTATTATTATTATTAATTATTATTATTTTGGTGGACGCTGCCCAGAGTGGCTGGGGAAACCCAGCCAGATGGGTGGGGTATAAATAATAATTATCATCATCATCATCATCATCATCCACTGGTTGTCCCCATCCTGCATATCTTTTCACGCTGTACTTGTAAGCATCTTGTAAGATGGCAGCATTGTTTTGCAGGAGATAAAACAGAAGTACTTTTGGGACGTCCTGGTCTTTACCTTTTGAAATATGGCAACCCTAGTTCAAAGTATGACTAAATCTGAATTAGGGATGGGGAGAAACTTGATTTAGTTCACATTTAAAGGCAAACTTATCTAATTTGCACTTTCTGAAACAATGCACAATGAAACACAGCTATCCTTAGAAATTCACACTTTCTCAAATTTTGCAGCAACAACAATGGTTTTATTATTTCATTTGCTATATATGTGTATATGTGTATATGGGCGGCTTCCAACACATATAAAAACATGATAAAACATCAAAAACATTTGTGTACAATGTGTACAAAAATGAACAAACTAGAGTAAAATGTGCAATAATATGCGTGTAGCAAAAATAACACACCAAAATGCATTATATTAGCGAACATTGCTTTGCAAAAAGATATGCACCAGGCACATTAGTTATATTAGGCAAAACTGCATACGATTTTGGGAGAAGTTCACTCTAAAATCCTGATGAATTTTCATGAGGACTTAATAATAATAACTGCAAACTAATGTGGAGAGCTGAACTTAACGTTGGAAAAATGAGAAACAAAGAAAGTAAAATTAACCAATTCACCCACCCCTAGACTAAATCCAACTTATTTACTTTGAAGTAAGTGCTATTGGATTTCTCCCCCGCCCAAGGAAGCATCTTGGGATTGCAGCCTTACAGCTCCAGCAAGTTTATAGTGTGTCGGTACATTGTGTATCTCCTGCCAACCTAGCAGTTCGAAAGCATGTCAAAGTGAAAGTAGATAAATAGGTACCACTCTGGCGGGAAGGTAAACGACGTTTCCGTGCGCTGCTCTGGTTCACCAGAAGCGGCTTAGTCATGCTGGCCACATGACCCGGAAGCTGTACGCTGGCTCCCTCGGCCAATAAAGCGAGATGAGCACTGCAACCCCAGAGTCACCCACGACTGGACCTAATGGTCAGGGGTCCCTTTACCTTTACATTGTGTATCTGTCTGTATATTTTGAAACAATTAGACACTTCTTCCTCTGATCCAACAATGAAACAACAGCTTCCTCTGCTTCAGGTCTCAGAATCACACTCATGTCAGTCTCTCGCCTCAATATTCATAGCACCAAGAAGAGACAACTTGTGTGAAACTGCTTCATGTAGACAAATAGGCCCATGGAGAAGATGTCCAGGGTTATGGGTTTCATCTGCTGTTTTATATCTGTGGGTTTTTTGTGTGGCCTTGTTTTGCATCCTGCTCCTTATTGCTTTTCAAGTAGTTCTTGGGCATGAAAAGGCAGGGATGGGTGGTGGTGGGAGAAGCAACAAAGCGAAATGTTAATCCTCAACTAGCAACTGTGTACATGCCACCTAAGCACATCCGGTATCAATCTCTTGCTCTCCTATTTCACTGGAATCACTCAATAACTAATGCTCCAATTCAAATGGAAACTCAATCTTCAGAACATGGAAGGAAGCAAAGATCACAGCTGTCCATCCTCCGTGTCGGGTGAAACAGAGAAAGCATCATGTACTGTCGGCATGAAAATGTGACACGGTGACTTCACATTTTCACTGGACAAATTGGGAAAAAAACTGGTGCCAGGATTAGTAGATTACATGTTTGTTTTTATCATAAAGATAGCCTTGTTTTTACATTCATTTAAACTTTAATTGAATTGTCACAGTCGGCAATTTTTTTGCATTTCATTTCCCTCTGATCTTACTGCTTTTATATAACCTTTATCTAATAAACAACCTTTTATATTATCTGAATCAGGGACTTTTGAGATATCAGATATCACCCCATTCTCCAGTTCTGTTATGTACTAAGCTTGGATCCTAGAACAATAGGCAAGTAGGATCCTAGAATGCAACAACTGATTGGCCTGCAGGAAAAGACCAATCAGGCTCCAGGAGGGAAGCAGAATCAGCCAATCAGACGGGACTCATTGTGTAAATAATGTATATAAAAGCCTGAGGTTTTTTTTTTGGGGGGGGGAATTCAATCACCGTTTTACAAGCTGCAATAAAAAGCATGAACTCACTACAGGACTCCGAGTATATTTCAAGTACTCTTCTCTAAACAGCTCTACATGCACGTTTATGAATGTACACACGCCTCATGACAATTTAGGATAACACTATGCATCTGATGAAGAGGACATCAGTCCACAAAAATCTTTTGGCATTATACTTTCCCCCTGGTCTCACAGGTCTCACAAGGCTCTTTTACTTTCAATTCAGTCTCTCTGGACTTGTCTCTAGTATATTAGTGGAGATGTCTGAGAGACTGCACCAGCAACAACCAAAATATCCAGGGTATATTATCAACATTTTAGAAATCTAGGTTCTGCAAATCCTTGGTGCGCCTGCTGTATCTCCTCAGTGTCTCCTCCTTCACCACCAAAATGGAGTAAGAATGATGACACTGGACCCAATCTTTGTATCAAATTTGCTGTCACAAGGTATGGTGATGACATTATGCTTTGGCAGTGCTAAAGGGGGATAGGTAACTTTCTTGGAAGAAAAGCTGACCAATGGCTAGTAACTACGATGGCTAGATGCAACCTCCAGGTTAAAGAGAAGGATGGGAGTGAATTATAGTTGCTGGAGAGCAACAGTAGGAGAGTGCTGTTGCCTTGATATCCTGCTTATGGGCTTCCAATAGGAATCTGGGAATGAGGGGCAGAAAATGATGATGGATGTGATAAGCCTCTGTTCTGATCCAGTGTAGTGTCTCATGTGTTGGAGATCAAGGTTGAAACCCCAACTCAGCAATGAACCCCGCTGGGTGACCTTGGGTCCGCCACTCACTCTCAGCCTGACCTACCTCACAGGACTGTTGTGAGAGTAAAATGGGGAGCAGGTGAACTACATATGCCACCTTGAGCTCTCTTTTAGGAAAGGTGGGATATAAACGTGAATTATTTTTTAAAAAACTATGTTGTTAAGCATATGAATCCGTGCTGTTGTTTTAGCTCTTGTGGCACAAGAGAAGTCTCCGTAGTTTAATTATCCACTGTGTGAAGAATGAATTTTTTGTAACTGTCCTGAATCATTCAGCTTCATTGGGCAATCCCTGGCTGCCATATTATGAGCAAGGTAGAAAATCGTTTCCCTATCCACCACGCATAATTTTATAGACCTCCGTCATGTTTTTCTGCCAACCCCCATTTACTCAACTTTTTTTCTAAACTAAAAAGCCTCTGCTGCAACCTTTCCTCATAGGGGAGTTGTCTACATCCAAGTATGTCCAACTTAATGAAGCATTGGATTGATCTGTCAGCGACAAAGTGGCGAAGGCTGCTTCATTCCTGGTGAGTTTTTATACAAAAGATGCATGTATTTCAAATGCTTTCTCCTGCCTCTTCTGAGGCTTTAGGCTAGTTTTAGAAAGAAAAAAAAAACACCAAGAGAGGACTCTGAATATATTACTAACATATAATGAAAGCAGTCATTTAAAAAACTCTATAAATTAATGGGATTGCAACACCATCAAAATTAGCAGTAAGCAACAGCCACTTTCATATCAATGGCTTGCTTAAAAACTGGACTTTAAAGAACCATGTTAATGATGATGATTGCCCTTTGCCTTCATATCTCAGGTGTCAGATGCCAGGGAAAAGAGGTGCATTTTCAGTTTTTGTTGAAAGATGTATAGTGAAGAAACTCCCCCTCCATTTTATCCTCACAGCAGCCCAATTTAGGTTTGATTTAGAGATCATGACTGGGCTCAATGTTACCCAGTGAGCTTTATGGCAGAGAAGAGATTTGAACCCAAGTCTCCTTGGTCCTAGTCCAACACTCTAACCACTAAACCACCCTAGCAATCCATGAGCAACTCTCCAGATCTGTTTTGTGGGAAAGACTTCAGGGCTGCCAAGTGCTCTTCACACTAAGCATGGTTTGCCACGATCAGATGTAATACTTGCCCATGGTTAACACAAACCAAGGCTCACAAATTCACTTCAGGTCCTTAACAATGGTTTAGCTAGTCAGATGTATTGGTTGCCTGAACCATGGTTAAGGGGAAATCACCTTTAAAGGCTGGTTTGCATGACACACAAAACCAAACTGCAGCTTAATGAATAAATACAAATGTGTTGACTCCTGGGGAGGAGCTTGCAGTTTCTTCACTCCTGCCTTACCCTTCTGATGGCTGTGCTATGCTAAGCTAAACCAAGATTTGGTTTAATGTGCCATTTTACCAGGGACTTGTGGTTAAGCCCTCTCCTCACTATAGCTTGTGGATAGTGAGGAGGAGGCTTGGCTAAGAGTAGGAATGGGGGAGAAATTCAGTTCAGTTCGCAATCGCAGACAAACTTACCTAAATCAACACTTTCCCAAAGCAATACGCAAACCGCAACACAACCATCCTTCAACAGCCGCACTTCTCTGAATCAATCTATCAGTGTAAGCCTCCAGCCAAATAATGTGTATAAAAATGTCTACACTCAGGTAAATTGTGCACAAAAACTTGCATATTAGTGAAAATAGCGTTATATTATGGGGAAATGCTTTGCAAAAATGAGTACGTGAGGGGAAATTCACGCAACAATGTTGTTGAATTTTCATGGGGACTTTTAAAGAAAATCACAAACTAGGAGAAAATGTGGAGAAGCGAACTTAATTTGGGGAAAATGGGAAACGGTAAGAAACCAAAATGGACAGACTTTCCCAACCTGTTCAGATGGCACACTGAGCCTGTTCAGATGGCACACTGGTGCAGCAGCAAAAGCGACTCTTGTGTGCTCTTGCTAAGCTGAGGTTTGGTGTGTTGTGGTTTGTGAACCAGCTTAATGAAACAATTTTGGTATTCTCTCTCTCTCTCTCTCTCTCTCTCTCTCTCTCTCTCTCTCTCTCTCTGTGTGTGTGTGTGTGTGTGTAACACCTTCCTTCACCTGACTTTCTTAATCACCCCACTTCCTTGTGGTTTCTTTATTGGTCTCAATAAATAAAGCGACATTCTCCTGATATGCGTGAAAGGGCTTTTTATTCTCTTTACCACTCTGCAATTTGTACTTTTGCAGTTCAGCATCACCACAGGGCCCATTTTCAAACTATCATTTTTAAAGGTCACTTGTTTTGTTCCAAATGCAGTTGAGCCTGACCACGATTTAACGACACCTGAACAAGCAGCATTAAAATTACCCTCTGTGTGTGATCATAAATAATTATCAAGCAGGGGAGGGAAACAAAAAAACATACAGAGAGAGAGAGAGAGAGAGAAGAAAGCAAACAACATTTCTTTGCTAGAAACCAACACGAAGGATATTAGTTAAAATGTTAAAGTATATAAACCAATTATGCAAAATCCTTTCATATTGCCTTGCTTCATTTCAAACATGGCACAGGCTATTTTGTCTGTGAACTCGAGTGGAACAAAAAGCTACAGAATGCAATTTGTGTCAGGAGCTGGACTACAGAAGGACAACTAATTCTAATTAGTACAAATTCCCCACAGGCCAGAAGGAGGCCCTAGCGCAGGAACCAACTGCCTAATGCACTTTCTATCTTGCAACAGGTGGGCAGAGGTCTCCCAAAGGTTGCCATGGTGATAGCTAATGGTAGACCTTTCGCTGGACACCAGTAATTAATTGAGTGCATGGCCAGCCTTTGAATGTGATATCTTTTAATATACTTCTGAAGTAAAAAAAGATTGGCTCTTCTAATTGGTTAAAATTAAAACAGCAGAAGAGTTTGCCAAGAACTACAGTAATGTAATGCAAGTCTCCCCTCAAACCCTCAAACTCGAATTCTTTGCATATCTACAATAAGAGTGGTATTGTTGACAGAGGGTAAGAGACTCACCCCAGATAAAAGTGTCCTCCATCGGATAACACCAATATTTTATAGAGCAGGTTTCGGATGCGAACGCATTTATGCAACTTATTAATATTCATCATGGGATATATGCTAGAAATATGGCTTTTAAAAATAGTTATAAGTTGAGAGGAAAACATATATTTGGATCTGTAAATGAGTGGTGGGGAGAAAGATGTAGAGAAGACACAAGGGGAGGGTTGAATGGATAAAGTCTACATTGGAGCAAAGCCTACATTTTTAACTATTTGTTTTAAGCAAAGGTAAATGGTCTCTAATTCCTCAAAATTCATCTTGAAGTCTTGCTCCTTAAATTGCTGAGCCTCGGTTCTCCAGTGTCTGTTCCCATTTATGGAAACAATTCTGGTTATTGACTTTTATTTTTTTAAATATTATTGTGAAAGCCTATTTTTCAAAAAAGGGGTGAACAGAGCAGCTCTACACTTAAAGTGCTGGACACTTCTGCTAAGGCTCCGGAAAGGCCTCTGTATCCAATGTGTGTTCAGTGAGAGAGGAGAAGAAGAAGAAGAGTTTGGATTTGATTTCCCGCTTTATTGCTACCCGAAGGAGTCTCAAAGCGGCTAACATTCTCCTTTCCCTTCCTCCCCCACAACAAACACTCTGTGAGGTGAGTGCGGCTGAGAGACTTCAAAAAGGTGTGACTAGCCCAAGGTCACCCAGCAGCTGCATGTGGAGGAGCAGAGGCGCGAACCCGGTTCACCAGATTACAAGTCTATCGCTCTTAACCACTACACTACACTGGAGGGGGAAAGCCCACAACTAGAAAACACAAAAAAGAGGCAGACACGCCTCAGCATCCCTGAAAAATTCCACCAATGGCAACGAACCAGCAACTGTGCCAATAGGATGACCACCTGCCACATCCACAGAGGAAACCAATTAAATTACAATGGGGACAGAGTCCAAGAATAATCAACACACAAACACATACAAAAACCATGCAGCCCCACTCTATCATCCCAGGAGCTCAACCGGCCCAGTCCTTGTTACTGCCAGACACCACTCAGGGTATTGTTTTATGAGCATGGCACACAGGAAGAAGACACACAGCCCGACACTAGAGATGAGGAGAAATTGGATTTTGGTTGCGACCAAATGACCAAATTCCCACTTCTCAAATCAATGTGCTCACCCAAAAAACCAAACACCTATCCTTTGAAATTTGCACATCTCTGAATTTTGCTATGTGGTTCTCCTACCAAACAATATGTATAGCTGTGCATACATTGGAGAGAATATGCATAGAGATGCATATATTTGTGAAAATAATATGTATAGAAATGCATTTTATCAGGGAAGCTCACTTGACAAAAATGAGCATCCTTGTTACAACCACATACAAAGACGAGGAGAAAGTCAAACTAGAATGCTGATGAATTTTCACAACATTTTTTTTTTAAAGATGGCCGTTGCTGCAGAAATGTGGAGAATGGATTTAAGATTGGAAGGATGAGAAACTGAAAGAGAGAGAAATGACAGATTTGTCCATCCTCTGAAGAGTAGCCACACAGCTCTCTGGGCAAGACTCCTACAACAAACACAAGGGTCCACCCACAGAAAAAAGACCTTCTTGCCAAATATTCAAGAGGAGGGAAAAAAGGACAGGCACACGAAATCCCAAAGGCTGATGCGACTTCAGTACAGGATTGTGCCTTAAGGCGATGGTGATTTTCCTCCCCTCTGCTCAAGGAAAGTACTCCTTAAAAAGGTTTTCAAATAACACAGGAGTAAAATTATACTCTTATAGGGATTAGGATTAATTTGATAGGAGTTGCTTTTCTGAAGGTTTATTGCCAGGGAACAGTTTTGCAGTTCACACTGCTGGAACACAAATTAGTTACCAAAGGTGACTTATTAGAGGCTTCAGATAGTGGGGGGATGAAGACTTGAGCCTGAGTGTTTACTTCTCTGGCTTCATAACAGTGACATTTATGGAGAACAGAAAATAAAATTGAGATAACACACACTGCTACTTAAACTGGTCCTGAAAGTTTTAATGTATTGCAAAACAAACAAACAAACAAACAAACAAACAAACAAACAAACAAATAAGCAAATGTTAAAGTTCTTACATTTTGGTTTACATATACACACCAGTTCACACACAAGGACCCTGCTAGCACTGGCCATATGGCAGCCATTTTGCTTCCTCTTGTTTGTCCTCTCTTTGGAGATGAGCAAAGAGCACAGAAAACATTAGGCCTAGAAAGTTTACACCCAATTTCTTCCGTTTAAAGCCCGCCTCCCACAACTTTATTTATTGTTGTACATTTCTTTCTAAAATCATAACCCAAATTCCCCAGTTAATTTATACCAAACGCAGAAATGAGAATACTTTTTAAAATAAAAAGTATCATACCATGCCCGTCTTAAACTAATAATATTATTTGTTTCACCCTTATTATGTGTACAGAACATTTTAACTGAAATCACCCCAGAGGGGTGGGCCAGTTTACTCCCTTGTCACAAGGATGATTTTATTAATCAAATGCCTTCAATGCTACCTCATAGCATTTTCCACTACTATTGTTTGGTCTGTACCAGAGGCTAGAATGTGGCTTCTTTTAATAACACATTTGCATAAACTGATCTGAAAGATCTCCATGTGATGACATTACTCTAGGGCTGGCCTGTTATCTCAAAAAAGCCTGAGGTGCTGGTCCGAAAGAGATCAAACTCAAGAATTAACTAGTCTTTATAAAACAGAAATAGCTCTACAAGCAGTAAAACAAATGATTATCATTCCTTTTTGGCGGTAGACTATGCCAAGGCAGAGAAAAACAGAGCTTTCAAACACTGACAATCTGGTATATTGAAGTATGACCATTCTTTTTTATTTTCCACGTTTTTGGTCCAAAGACAGTTCTGAGTAATTGATTCCCATAATGAGCTATGGTTCGTTAGTCAATTTAATTTATAATTGAATTGGATGGATGTAACTCTGTGTAAAATTGTCTCTGAAGAATCTGTTTTGTTCGTCTGTTCAACTTCTGACAGGGATGGAAGAAAATCTAAATTATTCCCTTTTGCAAGGAGGGAAAACTCAGAAAAGTCTCAGTTTCCCTTGTGAAATTAAAGGGGGGATATTTTTAACTGTTGCCATGTGAAATGACTATGGCTTCACTAAAAAAATGTGTGCCTTTCAGTTTATGTGTTCATGTCTGAAATAATAGGTCAGCAGATAGCAACGTACAATAAAATATTGAAGAATTTTCCCGTTTTCCCCAACTGGACATTTTTTCTTCTTATAATGGATATAAGAAGCTTGTTCATATGTTATACTGAACACACGGACAAACTGTCTCTGCACATGTATATATGTACAACTGTTTGTGTGTCTATAATTGTTGATTTGTACAGTTCAGCTACTGCACATGCAGGTAAACAGACTGCATTCTTTTTGAATTTTACATGTGAATAACTGTACAAGTGTGAATTGTGTACACAGGTACGCAAATTGCGCACTCACTGAACATAACTTGGGAACACCCCTAAGCTCTGTTCAGGGTTTCCAACCCATTGTATGATCAGGGAGAAAAGGTCAAGCATGCTAACTCCACCCCATATCACTGCCCACATCTTCCTCCACAAATGGGAGGGCTAACTTCTGAAGTGGGGAGATTTTTCTATCTGTGGGCTCCCCTCTACAGATGTTTTCCTCCAACTCATGGAGGATGAAGAAGATGACTGGGCAGATGGAGCTGGTCTACTCCTCCTTACTCACACTCTTCAAACAGCCCTTTGCCATACAATGCCTAAGACAGGGGCCACTAACTACTCGTGCCCTCCATTGTATCACTATAATGAAATGGTAAGAGAAATGTCAGCATGGTGTGTCAAGTGAAGAGATCACTATCTTTCGTTTAAGGCAGCACTGATGGTCACCTGATGGGGCAAGGACCGTAGCTTGGGGTAGAGCACATGCTTTGCATACAGAATGCTCCAGGTTTGATCCCTTTGATCTCCAGTTAGAAAGATGAGGTAGCACGTGGTGTGGAACATCTCTGTCCAAGGTCCTGAAGAGCTGCTTCCAGGAAGAGTTCTTCTTCTTCTTCTTCTTCTTCTTCTTCTTCTTCTTCTTCTTCTTCTTCTTCGGTGATCCCTCGTAGCCAAATAATATTGTCTTCTATGAATATGATCTTGACAGTGTGTCCATACATGACTGTGGAGGCCCATTCTGGATCTGAAAATCCTTCCACAGTGGGGACATAGGTTGATTGAGAGATCTACATTGGCTCCCTGTACGTTTCCGAGCACAATTCAAAGTGTTGGTGCTGACCTTTAAAGCCCTAAACGGCCTCGGTCCTGTATACCTGAAGGAGCGTCTCCACCCCCATCATTCAGCCCGGACACTGAGATCCAGTGCCGAGGGCCTTCTGGCGGTTCCCTCATTGCGAGAAGTGAGGTTACAGGTAACCAGACAGAGGGCCTTCTCGGTAGTGGCTCCTGCTCTGTGGAACACCCTCCCATCAGATGTCAAGGAAATAAACAACTATCTGACTTTTAAAAGACATCTGAAGGCAGCCCTGTTTATGGAAGTTTTTAATATTTAATGCTGTATTGTTTTTAACACTTGATTGGAAGCCACCCAGAGTGGCTGGGAAAACTCAGCCAGATGGGTGGGGTATAAATAATAAATTATTATTATTATTAATTATTATTATTATTGATGGGTACTGTTAATAGTTTGACTTGGTGTAAAGGAACCCCCTATGCTGTTCCTCAAGCTAGCTTGCTCAATGGATTTTGAAAGGTTATCACAGGTATTTCTCAGTGAGTATCGACAGCTCCTCCTCCTGAGCTAGGATATGCTACACATGCTCAGGTGGGGGCTAGAGAAGCAGTTCCACGTTATAAATTAACCAGTAAAAGAAAAATCAAGAGTTTTGCAAATATCTTAAGGTGGAATAGTGTTGTGGGACTCCAAGGGAATGTTTCTTGCTTTTGTGGGAAAGTGATGTTGCCTTACTGACCAGCACAATCTGATTGCGAAGGTAGATATTTGTAGACAGACAGATGTCACCCAAAATGCCACTCAACTCCAGTGCTGTTGCAAAGGAAAATCCACATAAGGACTGACTCTCAAACTCTCTACTACATGGAGAGGTAGGGAACCGTGCTCACAGGAAACAGTCCTCTTCAATGAAACATTGTGCCCACTCCATCATGATGTTTCTATGTGCTACGGGTTGATTTAGAATCATGACCACCCCGTCCTAAAAAGTAGATTTATAACCCTTACGCGGTGTCTGAGATAAGACTGAAAACAGAATAGCAGAAATATTGAAGCATTGGATCATAATTGGCAAATAAAAAGAACACAAAGTCCTTTACATTTCTTTGACTCTCTTGTTGTCCGAGGCCGTATATCAAACTATTTCAAGGGCAGATTCAGGGTGGGATATCACCGAGAGACGCCAAAAGAGGATGTACCGTATTTTTCGCTCTATTGGACGCACCGGACCACAGGACGCACCTAGTTTTTAGAGGCGGAAATCAAGGAAAAAAATATTATCCCCCCCCAGCCCCAAAGAGCAACGGACAGGCTGCATGCAGCCTGTCCACTTCTCCCAGAGCTTCTCGGGGCTGCGGGGGAAGCCCGGGTTACCCCCCCCAGCCCCAAAGAGCAAAGAAGCCAAGACAGCGCACGGGATCCATGGCCGCGCAACCTCTCCAGCCAGGAGCTAAACCTCTCCAGTGCAGCTAAAGAAGACAAGGCAGCAAGCGCGATCCATCCCGCTCACTGCCTTGGCTTCTTCTTTAGCCTTGCACAGCATCTTTAGTCTTGCGCAATGGGATGGATTGCGCCCGCTGTCCACCGGGGCTGGACTAGATGACTCCTGGGGTTCCCTTCCAACCCTGCAATTCTATGACCTCGGAAGGTGTTTGGGGTCTCCACCACTGGAGGCTTTTAAGCAGCGGTTGGGGGACCATCTGCCTGGCGTTCTTTAGCTGTGATTCCTACATTGTGAGGGGGCTGGGCTAGATGACCCTTGGGTGGCCCTCCCAACTCTATACAGTCCTACAGTTCTGCGGCAGGAGATCCACAGCCACTTCACACAATGCCCACTCCCAATTTGTACCCCCCTACCTGCCACACTTCCCCCACCCCACTTAAGCTGAGGGAATTCCTGCCCAGAGAAACTCCCAGCAATCAAGGAGGAGGAATCCGCTGCAGCCGTGAGCAGCGGTGGATCCATGGTCCCCTTCCTTCTCTCCTCCGTAGTTGCTTTGAAGCAGGAAAGTGGGAGAGGAGCTGCTTACACGAGTGTAAGCTGCTCCCCTCCCACTTTGCTGCTTCAAAGCAATCACGGAGGAGGGAATCCGCTGAAGCCTCCAGCAGGGGAGGATCCATGGTCCCCTTCCTTCCCTCCTCCGTGGTTGCTTTGAAGGAGGAAAGTGGGAGAGGAGCTGCTTACACGAGTGTAAGCTGCTCCCCTCCCACTTTGCTGCTTCAAAGCAATCACGGAGGAGGGAATCCGCTGAAGCCTCCAGCAGGGGAGGATCCATGGTCCCCTTCCTTCCCTCCTCCGTGGTTGCCTTGAAGGAGGAAAGTGGGAGAGGAGCTGCTTACACGAGTGTAAGCTGCTCCCCTCCCACTTTGCTGCTTCAAAGGGAGCCCGGGAGGAGGGAATCTGCTGCAGCCTCGAGCAGCGAAGAGGATCCATGGGTCCCCTCTTTCCTTCCTCCGTGGTTGTTTTGAAGCAGGAAAGTGGGAGAGGAGCTGCTTACACGAGTGTAAACTGCCCCCCTCCCACTTTCCTGCTTCAAAGCAATTACGGAGGAGGAATCCGAAAGTGGGAGAGGAGCTGCTTACACGAGTGTAAGCTGCTCCCCTCCCACTTTGCTGCTTCAAAGGGAGCCCGGGAGGAGGGAATCTGCTGCAGCCTCGAGCAGCGAAGAGGATCCATGGGTCCCCTCTTTCCCTCCTCCGTGGTTGCTTTGAAGAAGGAAAGTGGGAGAGGAGCTGCTTACACGAGTGTAAGCTGCTCCCCTCCCACATTGCCGCTTCAAAGCAATCACGGAGGAGGGAATCCGCTGAAGCCTCCAGCAGCGAAGAGGATCCATGGTCCCCTTCCTTCCCTCCTCCGTGGTTGCTTTGAAGCAGGAAAGTGGGAGAAGAGCTGCTTACACGAGTGTAAGCTGCTCCCCTCCCACATTGCCGCTTCAAAGGGAGCCCGGGAGGAGGGAATCTGCTGCAGCTTCCCCCACCTCCCGCAGAAGCCGTGCGCTCTTTAAAGGGGCTGTGCGACTTCTCCTGGCTTTTCTGGGAGGTGGGGGAATTCCCCCACCTCGGAGAAAAGCCCGCAGGAGCCGCGCAGCCTTTAAAGAGGGTGCCGCTCTTGGGGGCTTTTCCCCCAGGAGGGAGAAGGGACTGCTGCAGCCAGTCACTCCCTTCTCCCTCCTAGAGAAAAGCCCGCAGGAGCGCACGAAGCTTGTGTGCGGCTCTTGAGGGCTTTTCCCGCCTGCCTCCCCCCTGCATTCGCTCCATAGGACGCACACACATTTTCCCTTGCTTTTTAGGAGGGAAAAAGTGCGTCCTATGGTGCGAAAAATACGGTACACTTTTCTTGAAGCAGCCTCTGTTTGTGCTTCCTGTGTAATTCCTGAAAAGAGAACTGGTGTGTATCTTCTCCATGGGAGAGAAGCTTAAGCTCTGGGTGCCTTGTGGGGAAGAAGCATACGTTTTCCCCTTCAAACATTAATCAGGAAGTGCAAATTGTGGATGTATGCCTCGTTCCCACACTTCTGTTGCAGCTTTTTACTTGCAATATATAAAACTACTCTCAAGACAGTGATTTTTCTTTTTGTCGAAGAATGGGGAAAGTTTCAGGATGGCAATATTGATGGCTATCTGCCAACCAATGTCAGTGTCATTGTTTCCTTAAAGAGAGATGAGAACTGGGTTAATAACATGCAAATAAACATGCAAATTACACTTGACCCTTTGCCTTACAACATGATCATACTATGTGCATTAGTACTATAAGGCTGTTCTGGCCACAAATGTTCTGGCCATAATATGCCACAGAAAGAAGAAAAGAAGACTGTGTGTGTGTGTGTGTGTATGATTTATTGATTTTTCAAAAATAACAAAAAGTAAAAAACAAAACAATACAAAAACAAAACAACACAAATCAAAACAAATTGACTTCCCTCTAGTCCCTTCCTTGGTTCCATTATTTATCAATATACTGCATGCCCATTGTTCAGTTTGAAACCTTATTTAAATTACTTATTATCCATTCATAACAAAATTACAAGTAGTTTTAAAGCCCTGCTAATGTATTAACCTGTGTACAATGCTTCTGTATATATGCAAAAGACTGGTCAAAATAGACCGGGGTCATTCAAAGGATCTAGAGTGTAATGATGAATTCAGTTTGCAAGTGTGATCTGATCACAGTTCTCAAAGAAAGCCCACTCAATCTAGCCGAAGGGAAGAAATTTGTTCAATTTGTATTTTATTTGAACCTGCCGAAGTCACACTTCCCGAGCCAACATGTAAACTAAAACACAGCCGTCCTTTGAAATTCAACACTTCTCTGAATTTTGCAGCGCAGATTGCCAACAAAAAGGAAAGAACGTAAGATACAAAAATGCAATAATTGCTGCGTGCAAAAATGCGCATGAGAAGAAATGCAGACCAAAAGGCATCCTAATTTTTGTACAGATTTCTCTTTTCAAAAGAACGTTGCAAATTGTGGTCTGGAGATTGGAAATATGAGAAATGGAGAGAGAAACCAACGTTGACAGTCATTCATCCCTAGCTCAGCTCTGAACGTGGAAACAGGTTTGAGAGATTTTCACAAGCACAGGTGTGCACACCTTACGGCCCTTGATTCATGCACATATCGATCCCCTTTCTGCTAAAAAGTATTCAAAAGTATTCTGCTGAAAGGCAGGACACATATGGAATGCAGACGACCATTATGGCATTGTGATCTGCTAGAAGAAGAAGTAATGGAGCCCGTTACTTCCAGCTTTCGCCGCTTGCACATGCTCAAAATGACGTCACACGCATGTGCAGAAGCGCCGAAACGTGACCCACGCATGCACAGACACGGGTTACGTTTGCTTCTAGATGCGAACGGGGCTCCAGAACAGATCCCGTTCACATCTAGAGGTACCACTGTACTTGATACATTCTGAATCCTAATACTAAAAATGTAAGGTATGAGATAACATCCGGCAAAAGCAAGACACTTGTATGACAGAAAGACAGCATGCCACAAGTTAGACATCAACCAAGTCTGGCTTGGAAATTGTCCATTTTGTCCCGTTAGAATGCTTCGATCTTGCATGGGCTTAAACAGCCCTGAGCAGTTGATGTGCGAGTCCAAGACACAAGAGCATCTAGCGGAGAGCATAATGAGATGTTTGATAACATCTACCCAGATGGCAGAAGCATTTGGGCCGTATAACATGCTACAGGGAAAGGCAGAATTCCTTGCACATTCGCCCATCAGCCAGTTTGATCTTTGTCAGGGGAAGCCGTTGCTGACCTTTAATAGGGTGCTGAGTCTGTGTTGCATTTCCCACATATTTTAAATTAAAAAAAAACACTTAAAAATAACTAGTTAATATGGGTAATGTTTGCATTTTATATAAAGAAAGGTATTCGTAAAGCCAGTGTGTGCCAGTTTCTATGTACTGAAAATTCTAGTGCTGCAAAATATTCACAGTATTTATGTGGTGTTAATCTCTCTCTCTCTCTCTCTCTCTCTCTCTCTCTCTCTCTCTCTCTCTCACACACACACACACACACACACGCGCGCGCGCCAAAAAAAGAAACTAAAAGAAATTTAGCTAGGGAAAGGAAAACAGAGCTTCATTGCAATGGGATAGGGGGGTGATAATCAGCTACTCTCAGTACCAAAAGGCATGTATATTTATCTTACAGCCACAGGACTGCTTTTGCTGTAAGCTGGGTGTAGAGAATTTGTACTGGAGAGAATTTCACATGGATCTGTAGAGGCAATCATGACACACTGCTCTTCAAACTCAAATGGCCTCCAGTTAAGGGGTTGCTTAACAATCTCATTTGTCTACATTTGCATCAAGTCCTCAATAAATTCAGATGGCAACAGGCTTCCAGGCTCCTTATGTTATTTGGATAATAGGGTTTTTCCTTTTCGTGTAACTGTAATAGCGGAACTGTAATGTCAAATCTTTGTCATATTTCGAGAAATGCATATAAGATTTCTTTTCGGAGGCAGCGATATCGTCTCCCTGCTGAATGCACTCATTGCTACAATGAAGAAAGCTACAGAGCTGACTTCTGTTTTTGGATACACCATTAAACCAGCAATGCTGTACTAGCACAGGGGGCTATATCATTTGGTCTGTTGTTGTTGCTTCCAATATTTAGTTTAACGTGGGCTGTTTGTTTCTAAATGAAAGAAGTATAGCATTTAACAGCAGAGGGAGACTGGAGCTGTTGCAAATCTTTTGATCTGCAGTGATTACACTGTTGAAAAATTCTTTCATATACCTCATTTTCAAAATAGGGAAGGTGTATGAAACAACAGAAGTTGTTTCCCTCTTTTTTTAAAAAAAAATACATGACATCAATCATTTCTACATAATGCACAAAACAAACTCTTCAGCTCAGATAAGATGTGTCACTTTAAACTTATGTTTGGAGGCACTTGTATCAGTGTGATCAATCACTTAATAGCCTGTGCAAGTTACATTTTTACTTTAGTCTTTAAACTCTCTTCACTCCACTTCTAAAACTATTGTTTTAATCTAAAGTAAGGACCATAGATCAATATTGTCATTTGCCGGGTATTACCAGACTTATATTGCCAAAAGTCAGACATCTTCAAAATTATTATTATTAAAACAACTATTGTAATCTAACGTTCGAATGCAGATCAATATTTTAATTCATTCCCAAACAAATACAGCGAAAAGTCAGGATAATTCTTTATTATTATTATTATTATTATTATTATTATTATTATTATTATTATTATTACTTTTGCTTTTAATCTAAGGTTGGGATGTGGATCAATTAATTCATATCCTAACAAATCTGGTAAAAGTCATAAGAATTTGTTGTTGTTATTATTAATTATTAAACTAGACATGCCAGCCTGCTGCTCTGATAGGGGAAGAGGTCAGTTGAGAAGTAATTGATCGTGCATTGCCTGGCTGGGTACAAAAGATGCACTGAAAATGAAAGAGAAGGAATGGGGCAATGGTAGACAATGGGGAGCCCAGGACCTCTCAAGGAAGATTTGTCCCTCTTCAATGAAATACAAACTTTTCACGTAAAACAACCCATCATTTGATTTATCATTAGCAGACGGTATGGGGGCAGGAGGTGGAGAGAAACCAACACAATCATAAACTGGAAATGGCATTTTATTACTGAACATCCAGAATAAATGACCAGATAAAGGGCCTATTCATCTACTGGCTAAGTCACTTTCTGAATGTCTATGCACTCACATCTCCTGTGGATGATTCCAGGATTTTGGAGTCAAGATCTACCTACCTCCTGCACAGTGCCCGAAAGACACCATCACACCTGGGACTGACCTCTGGCCTTCACCCAGCTCAGGCTGTTCTTCAGCAATAGCCATTAAAGTGGCAATTCCAACCATGTCAACTCTGAAGTAAGTCCTATTGAATTTAGTGGGACATTCTCCCAGGTATGTGGGCTTAGGACTGCAGCATTAGTTAGGTGGATGACTACAAAAAGGACTGCCCTTTGGAGGGCTTTTTGGACTGGTTGTTTATGGGATGTTTTGGCTTGTTTATTAAAAATATATTTTGATGTTTACAGTGCTATTTTTTATTATTTCGTTTGGCCTCTTTTATCTTTTATTTCCCTTAGATTGTGACTCCCTCGGGAACAGAACTATAAACATATTATTATTTTGGTGGGGGAACTGTTGAAAGCTACTCTATGCCCACTGGAGAGAGTAGGATATCAATCAATGTAATAAATGAATAAAGCACACAATAGCAGAAAAGGTAACTTTGGTGGTATCCCTATATCACAGGAAGATAATTGTGTGGACTGCTCAGGTGGGGCTTTTCCAGTGTCTCTTATTATTCTAGTGATGCCAGGTAGAGGTGGGGTAGAAATTCAGCTCAGTTCACATTTGAAGGCAAATCTGCCTAATCCACACTTTCCAAAACAATACATGAGCCAACACATAATTCACCCTTCAAAAATGGCACTTATCTGAATGTCACAATGCAGTTCTCTAGCCAAGTAATGGGCACAAAAATGCAAATAGGGTGAAATGTGGACAATTGAACTTAAGTTTGGGGAAAATGAGAAACCCAGAGAAACCCAAACTGACTGATTTGCATGATTTGCAGGTGGCAGAAGTATTGGCCCTATATACCTGAAGGAGCATCTCCATCATTCAGCCCAGACACTGAGGTCCAGCTCAGAAGGTCTTCTGGCAGTTCCCTCACTGTGAGACGTGAAGCTACAGGGAACCAGACAGAACGATAATGATGTTTGCATTATCTGCAGTTGAGGACCATCCCTGTCACATGAAGTGACCACCTTGAGGAGGTGTCACAAGGGGGTGAATGAAGATAGCAGCCAGTGACTCAATGGTGCTACATTGGCTGTAGCAGCGGAAGGATTCGGCTATATATCTGGCAACAAGATGACTTAGGCGGCCCTCTCACTTATTAGGGATAAAATGCCACAATACCTGCAGGGCCACAAGCCACCACATCTGTCTCTTTAGTTACCTTGGCTCAAAAGACAGGGCTGCCAGCTCCTCAAAGTTCAAAACCCCTTCCTTTGCTCTTCTGCCAACAAACTAGCACTTGTGGCTTGAAGTCTGCAGTAGCTTGAGTTTGGAGTTGACTTTATTGCTTTGGTTCACCTGGGATTTACACACCTCATAGATCTGGTTATAGTTTAATGTTTCAATAACCCACAGACGGAGGGAGAAGTCAGATAAATATCCAATTTATCCCATCACAGGCCATAACTACCAGATCTCATACGGTTTTCACCTTAGACCATAAATAAGGTTCACCTGAAATGTGCCCCCAGTTTATAAACCACAACCCAAATTTTCGGTTTGCATTATCTTTGCTGTTAACTTGCAAAAAAGTAAACATTTGAAACAGTAATGCCTAAAAAGAGAGAGACTGCTTTAAGAATATCCCTTTCTCTCCCTTGGAAATGAGGGAGAGAAGATTTTGGCTACATTAACTACAAAGTGCCACCCACGAACTGAGAGCTTAGTGCAAAATGAATGGAAGGTCAAACTTTAGTAGTGCCATTAATCTGTATTGCCACATACCCAGATTTGGGCGGGGAGGGATATGAGAAATGTAAACACAATTTCCAGCCCGCATTAGATAGCAGAAGATATGCATAGTCTAAGGAGATAACCTTTCATGAACATTGGGAAGTTTGACTTTATGTCACAAATGTGTTTTTGTTTGTTTGTGTGTGTACTCTTTATTATGGAGTGCTTTTTATCTAGCATTTTCTCAATTTTTACTTTGGGTGATGTAGGAAATGTGACTTCTGATAAAAATAGGAGCTATGAGGGGGAGAAATATCCCAAAGAATAATGCTATTTTTCATCTTTAATGTGCTTCTGACCTTACTTCATTCTCTACTTATCCTTTCTCCAGTTATTGGGGGATCATTATTCTTTTTGCAGGTGCCCCCTTGGCCTCCATTTTCTTGACTTTTTGTTTGCTTGCATTTTCTCATGCAATAATTCATCTCTACTTCCTTTCCATCTTCCGAGTCCTGTTTTCACTTTCTTCCTTAGTCTTTCTCTTATCCCTCTACCCGCTCCGCCATTCATGTCTTGCTCCCTTTTGCTTTCATGTCTTTTTAAACCACTTTCTCTTCCACCAGTTCTTTTTATGCTAACATCTCCCTTCTTGCTTCCTTCTTTCGGCTCCTATCTCTTTCCCCCTTTTCTTACCTCTATAGGCCAATCATTTATGAGATGGGGGGGGGGACTCACCACAATGCTGACAGCCTGTTATGAGGCCCAGGCAGATCATTCTCTTTCTGCTCTCTGTCAATTTTGCATGATTTCATTCATTAGTCCATTACATCTCGTTTCTGCATTAACCATGGACACTTGTATTTATATATGTATGCTACCACAAAACACATTTATAGATGTATTTTATCCCAAATACACATTTTAAAAAATGCATTATGGTATTTTCTTTGAGCCAAGAATAGTATTTCAAAATTCAGAGTAAATTGACACCTGAAGGTTAATTACATTCTGATCTATACAAGTCCAGGAGATGCAAATCAGGTTAGTTTTCTTTAGAGTTTACAGCTATCAAAATCCTTAGATATCCATACCTGTTACTACTTCCCAACCCACACCTCACTGGCCACAGAAGGGTCATTGCATATCAAGTGATCCAACTTTTTTATCTCACGTCATTCATTTTTCTCAATATTTTGTACACTTGTTGAATGATCAAAACTAAGTTTAAATCTAAAAAAATAATTATTTATCTCATCCTGTTTGTGAGTTATGAGGGTTTGAAATTTCAAAAAAATGACAATTTTGGCCTTGCCAGACTGCACAAAAACTTCAAAAGCTCAGTCCAGAATTGAGATACGTCTAAACTAAAACACTAATCTAAAAAACTAAAACACTAAACTAAAAACACTAATCTCTTCTGAACTCCATGGGCTTTAATATGATATACCACATGATGGACTTACTTTAAATTTTAAATTTAAGTTACAAAATTGTTTTTTTTAAAACAGTGATTAAAACAAGTAACATGATTACATTTTTCCAAAAAAATGTATTGAGATCCCATGATGAAATTTTGCAGGTAGCTCTTAGAAATATTAAACAATCAACATTTATTTTTTTTGAAAAATGTAATCATATTAATTGTTTTAATCATTTTTTGAATATTCCCAACAAAATATTAAAATACAGTAATGTATCAAACATTAAAAGATTCCCTAAACAGCAAACCATCGAAGATTACTATAGCTCTGGCTGATGGTCAAAGAGCAGAACGGCGACAAATGTCAACAGAGTTCGTGAGTTATTGATGCTGGATCGCGTTTGTCCGTCTGAATGATGAAGGAAGAATTGCATATTCAGTGTGAAATCATTACTGAGGTTACTGAGTTGTCCCACCCTCCATATTCTCCCTCTCAGGCCCCACCGGATTTCTTTCTTTTTCCAAAACTGAAATCTGCAATGAAAGGGCACAGATTTCCCAACATTTCCCATGTCCAAGCTGCTGTGACGAGGGAACAGAAAGCAATACAAAAAGAGGACTTCTCCAGAAGTTTCTAACACTTCTACGAATTTGTCAGTGGTGCATTGTATCAGAAGCGGCCTGCTTTGAAGGCCTGTAAGATGTGTATGCTCGAATATTTCTCGCTGTCCAATTTCTGTGACCATTCACCGAACTTTCCAATCACACCTTGTAAAAACAACAACCCCATAACCCCTCATGGCTACAACGACCCATGCTTGATATTCAGACAGGGGTACATGGAGAATGCCCCATTGCTAAAGAGGAAAAACAAAGAACTATGAGACTAAAGCCATCCTGGGCCGGATAGCCCAAGTACACTTACCTAGAAGGAAGCTTCCATTCAACCAGGTTGAATGCTATATAAAATGGCTGTCAGAATTTGGTTATAAATCTAGGGGAGATAGCTCATAGGACCTCACAATGATGCACAGGTGTTATGGCACATGGAATGGATTTGACAGTGGATGAATGATGATAGGAAAATGAGTCTCTTCACTCCAGAGCAAAACAAGGCATACATCAGATTCCAAGCTTAACCTGGAGATACCAAGGATTGGATTTGGGAACTTCTGCTTGCAGAGCATGCACTCCCTCTCTCAGCTATGACCCTTTGCCACCACCTATTCTGAAAAGGGTAGGCGAAATAGCCTTTATGCAGCACCGTGCGTTTTCTCCGCCACAGTATGAGAACAAACAGGCGCGTAGCATGTATGACACGGCGTGATCAAATGCTAGAAATATCAAATTATTTTGCGCTCTTTTCCATGATTAGTGGCATTATGCTGTTATGCAAATAATCTGTTATTTATAGAGAGATGCATTATGCAGTTATGCAAATTGCCTATAAATAATTAATATTTCTCATCATTATTTGTGGGGAAATATCCCCCTAAAGCATGTAATATCAGGTATTTAATATATTGTGCGTTCTTCTGCATATCACACTGTTGCGGCCAATGGTTTCCAAGTTACAGTCCAACATCTACACCTCTGTCTGTAATACACTGTGAACACTATGAATTAGTATTGTGATTTGGTCTTATCTGTGGCTACAGGTGTTGCTACAGAACAGGACGGGGTGGGGTTTGGGGATCCAAAGGGTGTATAATTATAATCCGTCTTTTTTCTTTTTATCCTGTTTTGTTATTAGTATGAAAAGTGGGGAATTCGTGGAAGGGAATTTGGGTCGACTTTAGAAAAAGGATTTAAGATTTAAGAATGAGCACTGATGTATAAATTTTGATGTTGTAAAACTGGTTTTTTAAATTGAACTAAATATAAAAAGGTTAAAAATTGGGGATAAGAACTTGTTGAATTAACAATTTGAATTGGAATATAAGAAGGGGAGGTGTGGGGAAGTCAGGGAAATATGTTATAGAAAAATAAGGATTGTAAACTGTATATGTTTTCTTTTTTGTTTTTTGTTTTTGGTTCTTTAATGTATTAAAATGGAAAATTCTTAATAAATATCTATTAAAAAAAAGAACATGAATGGTGTATAGTCATAACCCTTATCCCATACAAGTCCATGAAGCAAGCATATGCCTTGATGGCAACGTTTGAAAAACCACATATTCTTGACTGAGATTTGGAATCCATCCTTGAAAAAAATTGTTCAGTCTTGTTAAAATTCAATTAGCTTCCTTTAAAATTCCGCAGTTGCTTCACCTTGTTCCCTTAGCATTTCATCTCATCCACCGGATGCAAATTTTGGGTGGCATCATTAACCAAGGGTAGCATCCTTACCATTATCTATTGCAGGCAATGAGCTACTAGAGCCCTCTAGATGTTGTTGGATTCCAGCTCCAAGCAGTAAAGCCCATGATCAAGGATTATGGAAGTTTTAGACAAATGTGGAGGGCCACACGCTCCCCTTGACCCCTGAACTAGTGGGTTGGTTAAAAGAAGTGGATTTGATACTTTTTCTTCATGTGATCCCATTAATGTCTTAATGAGACCTGGTCAGTATATGAAGACAGACCATATTCAGTTCTCTTATCATGGTGGCACTGTTTTCTTCTTCGTTAAAGAAGAACAAGAAAATACAATTGTGTTGTTTTTAAAAAGATATTTTAAATCAGTGGCCACAGAAGAAAAACAAAATATCCAGGTTCACTGTATTGGCTAACTTTAATCAGGTAGCTAACTTTTTTACATAAAAAAGATTGACCCGTATATGTTTATATACCCTAAGCATACATAACTAGGTAAAAAGGTAAAGATAAAGGACCCCTGGATGGTTAAATCCAGTCAAACTTGACTATGCCGTGTGGCGCTCATCTTGTTTCAGGCCATGTGTTTGTCCACAGACAGCTTTCCAGGTCATGTGGCCAGCATGACTTAACCCACTTCTGGCGCAAATGGGACACCATGACGAGTGCCAGAGCGCATGGAAATGCCGTTTACCTTCCTGCCACAGTGGTACCTTTTTATCTACTTGCACTGGTGTGCTTTTGAACTGCTAGGTTAGCAGGAGCTGGGACAGAGCAATGGGAGCTCACCCCACCACATGGATTCAAACTGCCGACCTTCTGATTGACAAGCCCAAGAGTCTCAGTGGTTTAGACTACAGCACCACATAAAAAGGGCAATGGTGTCCAGTATGTGGCACAGAGGTATAGGGCAGCCGGCTAGCACTATGGAAATATGCAGCTGCTCCCAGCGCAGGCAGATGACATCATTAGTCTGTGCCCGTAGTGCTATTAGTCAGCAGCCCAGCTCCTGCATGGTGTTGACCCATTTGCCAGCTTCCTGCACTCCTGTTCTGTAACAACCTCCGATAAAGATGGGTAGCTCCTCCAGATGGAAACCATTTACTTTCACTTCTGTTTCTTTCACTGCCACATTCACATGCTTAAAAGTATGGACTATAGTTCTTGTCTCCCCCTTGATCACCACACAAAATTTGTCCTAGCAAACCACCTGCCAGCCACCATTGGGTTGTTTGAACTTGTCTACTATGGCATGCCAGGCTGCCGGATGACTTCCCTGAAAAAATGTACCAATTCCTGTTCATTCTTCTCTATTTTTCTCCCCTTAGTACCAAAGTTCCTCAGAATACAGAACTCTCTAGCTTCATTTTTATTTTTACAAAATGTACCCTAGCCTAATTTCAGATCCTGATTTCCCAGTACAAACTTAAGCAACAAATATATAATTATTCTCATAAATAACTCAGGACTATACAGTATATTTCAAGCAAGTTTCCCCACAAGGCACAAGTGCCCTATATTAAATTCTTTTTAAGTGTAAGTTGATTAAGGTAAAAATTAGTTGTTATTACCTTATGGACATTTTAGAATTTTGCAGTATTTCAAAGCCAGTTCTATCAGGAGTAGATTTGTTGCCGCCCACAGGTATAATCATCAGGAAAATTAATAATCATGTTCAGAGTGGTTATAAATCATTGTGGTTTAGGCAATTAATATGGGGAGGAAAAGATGAAAGATCTATAAGTGTTATTATTGTGTAAAGTATACATTGTGAACCCTCAGCTCCAACACAGACTAATTGCAAATTTCAGCTTTCTGATGTTGAATGCGTTACAGTACAAGACCATCAAAGAGAAGGAAGGGATTCAGAATAAATAATATTGATACATGCCAGTAGCTACTAGCAGTGTATGGAATATTCACGGATTAGCTTGCCTGCTAGATATATTGGTCTGAGATTCAATTTTTGGTGTACATTAGGAGTATATTTTAAAATGTAATGTTTGATGAGTCCTTAAGTGATGCTATGAAAGCCAGGACACACCACTTGTTAATGTAGGAGATAAAGAAATGGTCAGTCAGTACATAATCAAAGATGTGCTCCAACTGATCAAAGTTTTTCATTCAAACTATAGCATACCCTCCAACATTTCTCTGATGAAAATAGAGATGTCTTGAGACTCTTGAGAGTCCCATGGGCAGCAAGAAGATCAAACCTATCCATTCTGAAGGAAACCAGCCCTGAGTGCTCACTGGAAGGACAGTTCCTGAAGCTGAGGCTCCAATACTTTGGCCACCTCATGAGAAGAGAAGACTCCCTGGAAAGGACCCTGATGTTGGGGAAGATTGAGGGCACGAGGAGAAGGGGACGACAGAGGACAAGATGGTTGGATAGTGTTCTCGAAGCTACCAGCATGAGTTTGACCAAACTGCAAGAGGCAGTGGAAGACAGGAGTGCCTGGCGTGCTCTAGTCCATGGAGTCACGAAGAGTCGGACACGACTAAACAACCAAACAACAACAACAAGGGAAAGCGGGACATTCTGGGATCAAATAAGAAACTGGGATGGCTTCTGTAAATCTGGGACTGTCCCTGGAAAATAGGGGCACTTGAAAGGTATGCCATAGCTGTGAGTAGACCTGTTATGTCTTAGGGCCTAGCAGTTATACCATATGGGGGAGATATATAGCCACCGATCACACATGCCTCTCTAATAACATTTAGTTAAACAAGGAATTTACAGCACCATCAAAAGTCCCATGGACTCCAGTTGAGCCTAGTCCCAGGAAACTGTGTACAGAATTGCAACCTTAGTTAAACAAGGTAAGAAGAAGAATCACATAGGTTTCTTATCTGCTTCATTACATAGCTGTCTGCTGAAAGAGGACTTGCACCTGCGTGTGAGACTGAGATAATATATTTATGGAATTTATTTGTTCCAAGGTAAGCTTCTGGCAGTTGCATTCTAAGTGGATAGTACCAAAGAAGCATATACATTTTCACACAGAGACACACACTATGGAGCTCAGATGTTACTTATGGGTTTCCCATAGCTGTCTATACTCCCCACATCTAGAAACATTTTCTTCTTGTTTTTTGCAGGTATCGTTTAAATTCTAACCCAAGTTATTTCATGCCCTCTTTTTTGCTTTAGCAGTTTAGATACTTAGAGAGCTAAACAATCAAATAGATAGCTGTACTTCAGCTTTGGGGCAAATCCCAGCCTTCATGAACAGGCTGCTATATAGAAATTATAGTAAAATAACAACAACAACAACAACAACAACAACAACAGCAATTTATTATTTATACCCCGCCCATCTGGCTGGGTTTCCTCAGCCACTCTGGGCAGCTTCCAACTGAATATTAAAAACAATACAGCATTAGACATTAAAAACTTCCCTAAAGTTCCCTAGTAACTGATACACACTGTTGAAATGAAGATAAAGTACTTAATACATTCAAATAATGGCACGCCCCATGTACTTTGGCTTCCAACTATTGTTTTAGTCTATCAGGTGAATTGCATTTCAGGCTTCAGAAATGATTTATACGGCCTGCTAAACTTTCAGATGTATTACGTCCAAGCAGAATTATGAAGCCAAACACAGAAATCAAACGCAAATTTAATTCCATGCTGAAACACCAGGTCAAAGTGTGTCGGGGGCAGGGGGGGAGACACTAGCCAATTAGGTCAAAATAGTCACTAAAACCAGGAATAACTTTTCTACAATGATAATATGAACCATTTTAGATTAATGTAGCAAGAAGCAAAATAAAACAAGCGGTCAAAGTGTGTCGGGGGCAGGGGGGAGACACTAGCCAATTAGGTCAAAATAGTCACTAAAACCAGGAATAACTTTTCTACAATGATAATATGAACCATTTTAGATTAATGTAGCAAGAAGCAAAATAAAACAAGCGGTGCTTGTTTTACATTTGGATGTTGACAAATGAGAAGAACACATTAAATAGGCGAGACATTTCAGCCACTCAGGCCTGATAACTTTTAGTGATTCTAACTAAACATGTACTGGTAACTCTCATCTTATGCTTATTTAACATATATACGCTTGTAGCTTTATGCATGCCACCGAAAAATGATTTTTAAAATTTAAAAATGATGCAAAAATGGCAGGCACAGGGGGATAAAAAGAGAGAAAATGGGACGAAAATGACCACCTCTGGATCTGAACCATAGCCAAGCACTTCTTCTGGCTACTGGTAAACCCCAGTGGCCCTGATACCATTTGCAGCAGCATCCAGTGAAGGAAAGGAAGACTGAGAGCTGCATTCAGTAATTAAGTGGTTTTGTTACAGTTTTGTTATGGTTTTCTAGGGGGTGTTTTGGCTCTATGCACTTTTGTTTAGATGTGTGATAGCCAGGAATGTAACCCCTGCATAAGATGTGAGTTATGTGTATTGGGAAGTATATTGGGAAGTGTTGAGAAAATGACTGAATAATGGTGCTCTCCGGAGGTGCCAACTTGAATAAAATATTGGGAGGAGGCAGGTAAGCTCCGCCCTGCATAAGCGATTACATGACATGGTGCACACCCATCATTTGAATGGCAATGTCCATCAACTTTTTGGGGCCCCCAGCTCCCACCAAATATTTCATTTGAGCCCTTGGCCCCTAAGAGTTGGCTGCTATGGTGCTCTCTTCTAACATGAATGGGGAGACATTAGTGTGGGGTGCATAAGAGGCCATCTGGAAGACATGTGCAATTTGTGTCAAGAGAGCAGATAACATGCGAGGGTTTTGTGTTCTTCTGGACAGTCTGCCCCCCAAAAATGAGAATGGAATTATGATTGAGTGTCATTGAAACTAACTTAGAATGGACTTAGGCTGAGTTATCCATGCCTTGTACACACCATAGCTATGTCTGCATTATCAGTCTTGCTTTCTCTATCAAGAGAGCTTTGATTAAAAAAAATCTAACCATGGGATGGTTGAGCGCAACCTCTTGAATCTAATCTGTATATCTATCTCCATAGTTCTCCCAAGATATGGAGAATAAAGCTAACTTGGATAATGGGTTAGGACAGTATCAAAAGGAGATGAAAAATCAGTCCCCCCCCCGCCTTTCTGATTCACTAAACAAACAGTAAAATAGGCCGGTCTTGATTCCCTTCCCTTTTCTCTTTCTTTCTTTTAAAGATTCACCTGATCCATCTGGGTGGTTAAATTAAATGATCTTTTCCACAAAGGTCAAAAGTTAAGTGTCTTGGTTTCACGAGCCTTTGCCTGTAATGGGATGATAATCCAATTCTTTGACATGAAGAACGAATTCTCATCCTGTAGTTATTAAATATGCAGGAAGCATGCGTCTGAAGATAAATATATAGAAGTAATGAGAAGTAGAGCTGGGATAGAACACCAAGATAATGCTGGAAACACCCGTGGAACAGGAAGGCAGAGCAAAAGGGGGGGGGGGGAGGAATGGCAAAGGAATACATTACAAATTCAGATGCTCTTAATGTCAAGACTCTCGTACCCCACAATAAACCATAAGATGTGATGGTTCTAGTTCGGAGGAGAGATCTCGTACCAGCCTCATTTCCACCTCTGTTATATTCAGCTGATCACATGTTTTATGTGAAACAATGCACTTGTCAACATGAACTGAGCCAAAGAGTAAATCCTGATAAGACCAATGTGGCTAATGTACCACTCGGCCTGAGCAGGGCCTGCAAACAAAGCTACAAAAGTTACCACCTCACAAACATTACTTTTTTTTACTAGTCCTGCTGCTCACACATGTATAGGCTAATCATTTGTGATACACTGTGGGCCTGAAAAGCAAAAAAAGAGAGAACTAAATGCATACCATCCAACATTTATACGATAAAAATAGGGACATCCTATTCCATAACAAGCTTGCCAAAAAAGGTCCATATAGTAAAAGTTATGGTCTTCCCAGTAGTGATGTATGGAAGTGAGAGCTGGACCATAAAGAAGGCTGATCGCCGAAGAATTGATGCTTTTGAATTATGGTGCTGGAGGAGACTCTTGAGAGTCCCATGGACTGCAAGAAGATCAAACCGATCCATTCTTAAGGAAATCAGCCCTGAGTGCTCACTGGAAGGACAGATCGTGAAGATGAGGCTCCAATATTTTGGCCACCTCATGAAAAGAGAAGACTCCCTGGAAAAGTCCCTGATGTTGGGAAAGATGGAGGGCACAAGGAGAAGGGGACGACAGAGGACGAGATGGTTGAATAGTATTCTCGAAGCTACCAGCATGAGTTTGACCAAACTGCGGGAGGCAGTGGAAGACAGAAGTGCCTGGCCTGCTCTGATCCATGGGGTCACGAAGAGTCGGACACGACTAAACGACTAAACAACAACAACATTCCATAACAACGACAACAACAATGTTATTATTTATACCCCACCCAACAGACAGGGTTGCCCCAGCCACTCTGGGCAGCTTCCAAGGTATATAGAAACATAACAAAACATTACACATTAAAAAAAAACTTCACCATACAGGGCTGCCTTCAGTTGTATGGTTACTTATCCTCTTGGTTTGGGGGTCACATAACTCTATACCCTCTAACATTTCTCTGAGGAAAAATGGGATTGTCCTAAGGAAAAGCAGGACATTCTGGGATCAAATCAGAAACTTGGGCAGCTTCTGTAAATGTGGGGCCGCCCCTGGAAAACAGGGACACTTGGAGAGTCTGTAAACGCTTTTCCAGTTTTTGCTTCCCTGACTCAGCACACAGACGCATCTTTAGCTTGTTGCAAATTTCCAGGCATACATTTATAGCACATTACTTCTCCAAAGAATCGTGAGAGCCCTAAGGGTGCTGGGAATTGCAGCACACCCTTTTAACATTCTGTTGGATTATTGGATAAACGTCACCTTTTCTAACAAGCGTTTTCTGTTTATAGTTGTGGAAATGATCATCATATGCATATATTCTCACAGGCCTAAGGAATTGTGGCTCTCATTCGCCGCATTAGCAAAAGTGTTCCGGAACCGTACTGCCCCTGACTGTGGAATGTTTTTGCCTCATTCCTCAGACACTCAGAACATGAAGCCTGCTGCCTCCTAACAGACGTCTGCATTGCAATTCAGAGCAAGCCAAGACACATGTAGGATGGAATGTGGGTGGGTGGGAATTTCGCATTTGATCGGGGAAGGAGATTTGCAGCAGAAGTCGGGCATTTATCTGTGTTCGTGATAAGCCATACAACAGTATGGGGAAAACACCGGCCTTCGTACACTTTCACAATCTGCGCTTTATGAATTGGGTGTTTCAGGGAAGGAACGTACCAGAATGCTTTAGAACTAGGACACTTGTCATGAGGACCTATATCTGAGACAATACCCATAAACCGATGGGCACCTTTTCTCCTCCCCAGAAACATATCTGAAAAGCAGGTAAAGATTGCACCAGGCTTGGAACATCTACACATTTGTGCATTGACAGTTTTGTAGGAGCATCACGACCCTCGCTCGACACTATCTGTTTTTAATGAAGGACCAAGCCTTCCACCTCTTTGGGGCTGATTCAGGTCAACTGAAGTGAGTTCACTAGTCTTAATCATAGTGGGAATGTTTCGAAATAAGGTGGCAATGTGAGGGAGAATTGAAGGCGGTCAAACTGCCTCACCCAGCACCCTGAAGGGCTTGTGTGAGCAGGGCAGAAGGAATAGTTTACAGGACTGGCCTAATTTTCTCCAGGACTGGTTAGGGAGGTGGCTGTGAATGCTACTGATCTTTCATGCCTTCACCTACCCCATTTCTAAACCCCATTGGTGGGCAAGAAATGTAGAAGTTTGTTTGGTGGTGGGGAAGAAGCTTCTCACCTCAGCTCTCCCTCTCCAAGGTCAATCTGCTTTCTCGCCTTGAAGATGATGATTAGGGGCTTCCTACGCCATTGAGAGTCCCTCAAAGGCACCACAGCATTGCAAGGCCTGGTTATTGTATTTGAACCTTTCCTCTTTCGTTTGGCCTTATTTCCCCGTCTAGCTATGTTTTAAAGAAATATATTACCCAAGCCATTGTGTGTTGCAAAGCCAATACCGTATTTATGCGAATCTAATGCGCCATTGAATCTAATGCTCACCTCAATTTTCAAAATCTTGAAACCAAAGTATTTGCTGGCGCCATTAAATCTAATGTGCAGCCTAATTTTCACAATACAATTTGGCCCAAAAAGGTGCGCATTACATTTGAGTAAATACAGTAGCATTGGCCAAAAATAGCAGCAAGATTGTTATTATATTTTTAAAATGGTTCTCCCCTCATATTTTCTACTACTACTACTACTACTACTACTACTATACTGCCCTTCCTCTGAGGATCACAGGGCAGTTTACAATATAAAAATACATATCAGTGTAGCTAACAAAAACAATACCTTCCTCCAGTATAATATTGCTATAATGTCTAGGATTTTTCTATGGAATTTTTGTTCCCCAACCCATAGCTGCTTCCCCACTTTCTGTCAGATGTTAACTCTGGCCATATAGGGTTTATTCCCCCGCCCCCATTTTGAGATTTGGCCCACAGGATCACATAATCCTTTAATTCAGATTCATGTTTGGATGTATTTCTCTTCCATTAACGAGAAAGCATATTTAGATAATTTCAGCTGAAGTCACTTCTTTGTGCATCCATCTTCCTCATCAATATATTCCCAGTGTATTCTCTGTCGCATGGCGTTTTAATTAGTTTTACGAGATGTTGTGCATTCAGCAAAAACAAAAAAGAAAAAAGGAGAGAAAAAACCCCCAAAATATGACAAATGTGATTAAATGTTTCACTTTTGAGAACATCAGCTTAGGTAAGCTTTTACACAATAACGCATTAATAACCCTTTGCATGTGATATAAAACAATTTTCTGTGATTGATTAAGAGAGTTGTGATGTTAACAGCAATAACAATAGATGAATACTTTACTCATTGTGGAGGCAGATAGAGCATGTGAGAAGCACATAAAATTAGAGTAGCATCAGCAAAGAAGGCAAAGTGGAACTGAAACATTTTTGCTCTTATTTGAGTCTCTTATTTGAGTGCAAGGTTTATCAGTTTGGTAATAGTTTATCAATATTTCACTTAATATTTTAGTTAAGCAAAAAATGATGGAAGGTAAGGATGGACTGGTCTTTATTCAGATAATAAATGTGTAATCTTAATGCTCCCAGGAGTTTTCCCAGGAGCCATGGGATGGTACAACCTCCTTCACCTATCTATGGAGATCCTTCACTGCCCAGCAGTGGACAGCTTCACTGTTGTGGCTTCTGCAACTTTGGTCCTCTGTGGGTGGTAAGGGCAAAAAGGGCATGTTTGGTGGGTACATCCCTGGAATGGGAGAAAGCCTATGCCATCTCTGAAACTGGCAGTAATTTTCTCTACTGTTTAAACCAATGGGAGGGAAAATGGGGAAAAGGGTGGAACACTCAAAAGCCATTGCCAACATTCTCTGATGTCAACAGAGTCTCCTCCAGCCTCCATACGATTGTCCTGTCTGCCATTTTAAGAAAGTGAAGAGCAGCAGAAGGAAGGACCACCAGGCTGGGCTACAATTTAGCCCCGCATCTGGGAACCAGCTGAACTGGCGCTGATTAGCCAGCTGCCCCTGCCCCAGGAGAAGGACAGCCCAAAGCCTACTGGCCTAGCCAATCACAGGCAGGCAGTCAGGCAAACCCCTGGCTAATTGCCATATCACTGCAGAGGCTGTGGTCTGGCTGCAAAACCACCCACCATTTACGGTGAGCAGGTTTCGCAGAGGGTATTACACATTTTTTGGGTGTTCCATCGCACAGAAGAAATGCAGTGGTACCTTGGGTTACAGCCACTTCAGGTTACAGATGCTTCAGGTTACAGACTCTGCTAACCCAGAAATAGTACCTCGGGATAACAACTTTGCTTCAGGATGAGAACAGAAATCATGCTCCGGTGACGCGGCGGCAGCAGGAGGCCCCATTAGCTAAAGTGGTACCTCAGGTTAAGAACAGTTTCAGGTTAAGAATGGACCTCCAGAACGAATTAAGTTCTTAACCCGAGGTACCACTGTATGGGTGTTTTTGACAGAGAGTTGTGGGGCAGTCAATCCCAGGCTGTTCCATCAGGTTCCTAGCAGCCTGCATTTCTGGTCTGGCTATGTCACTGAAATTCAGCATTACCTAGTACTGAAATCCAACATTTCAGGTCCAACTGAAATCCTACTTTGGAATACCAATTTATCCAGCTCCTAAAGCAATACCTGATCATGAAGCTGAGGCCCCAATACTTTGGCCACCTCATGAGAAGAGAAGACACCCTGGAAAAGACCCTGATGTTGGGAAAGATGGAGGACACAAGGAGAAGGAGACGACAGAGGACGAGATGGTTGGATAGCATTCTCGAAGCTACAAACATGAGTCTGACCAAACTGCGGGAGGCAGTGGAAGACAGGAGTGCCTGGCGTGCTCTGGTCCATGGGGTCACAAAGAGTCGGACACGACTAAACGACTAAACAACAGCAAAAGCAATACATTCCCTCTCCATTTTTCTATGGTTTGGATCTGAGACTTCCCTTTCCATCCTTTCCTCCCTGGTCCCTGCAAGAAAAATGTAGTTTTTCCAGAGTGCCTGAGCCCTTGATATGGATGTCAAACACCCTGAAAACTACATGTCCCAGGTCTCTTTGTGCATGAAATGCTGCTTGCAAGATCAAACCAGGTAATGACGTCCCCAACATGCCACCTGTTTTTGGTAGTTTGAAGCAGCTGGGCTATGTGTCAGCACGGCCCCTTAATCAACGGATAGGATTTGCAAATGACTGAAAAGGGCTAGGAAGAAGTGGGTTTAGACTGAACTAACACATGGTGATGAAGGCATGATAGCAACATATCCTAAGGCAGCTTTCCAAGCCTGGTGCCTTTAATAGGTCACCTCATGAATGCCAAACATTGCCCTGAAACATTTACAGTATAGTCTCCAACATTCTTCCGATGAATATAGGGACGTCCCATACCATAACAATACAGTGGTATCTCGGGTTACAGATGCTTCAGGTTACAGGCTCCGCTAACCCAGAAATAGTACCTCGGGTTAAGAACTTAGCTTCAGGATGAGAACAGAAATCGTGCAGCGGTGGCATAGCGGCAGCAGAAGGCCCCATTAGCTAAAGTGGTATCTCAGGTTAAGAACGGACCTCCGGAACGAATTAAGTTCTTAACCCGAGGTACCACTGTAATTTGACTATTTATACCCCACACATTTTACTGGGTTGCCCCAGCCACTCAGGGCAGTTTCCAATATATATTAAATACTTAATAAACCATTAAACATTTTTAAAAAAACTTCCCTATACTGGATTCCTTGGCAAATAACTCCATACCCTCCAACATTTCTCCAATGAAAATAGGGATGTCTTAAGGAAAAGCAGGACAGAAACTAGGACGGCTTCTCTAAATCAGGGATGTCCCTGGAAATCAGGGACACTTGGAGAGTTTGTTACAGCAGAAGCAATGAACAACCTTCTTGACTTCTTTCCTGTTTGCTTTCTTTGTCAGCAAAGAGCTAAATCTTAGGTCACAATCATTTCTCTTTATGCGTTTCCATTCTCTGCCTACCATTTTTGTTTTGACCTCCAGTCACGGGGTTTTACTACACACATTCTTTAAGGATAAAGGCAATTAAAACAACAAACCCAAACGCCTGAACGAAACGTATTAAGTGTTTTGGTTGTGCCGAGCTAAAGGCTTTGTTTGCGATTATGCGATGCCCTTCTTGATTCATCTCCAGCTGCATCACGTCAGAAACTAACAAAATAATACTTGCAATAGTTAGATCAAATATACAAGTAAAAATGGGGAAAGAGCGAAGGGTAATGCAGAAATTCAAGATCCATTAAACTATGCAAGTATGCATGAACTGTAAAAAGTGGATCCCGTACATATCGGCTATAGCCTTTAGCTGTTAGCAGGTGTGAGTCAGTCAGTTGTACAATTCATTTGTCTACCTAATTGCACTGAAGATAGGCTTTTAGTTTGCCTATAACATTGCTAATGAGTAGGTTTTCAGTTCGATCTAACTAATTAATTCTTGTTAACTTCCTTTGCCTTGCTGTTCTTTTAATTTAACCAGAGACAGCCCCATAGTTGTTACTTGCGTTGAGGCTCCACCAGATTACTCTATTCATTAAGGGCTGTAATTGTTGGCCATACCCATTCCAAATGGTCATTACAACCTCTGGCTTGCATATTGAATAACAGCAATTTCCTGACTCCAACAGACTCTTATGTGAGGGAGGGGAAAATGCTAATAAAGAAAGAATAAATGATTCCCTGCTTCATTCAGTGGTGTGTAGATTTCTTTTACAGAAGAAATTGCACCGAGGTGGTAAAACGGGTTTCTCGCAGGCCCCCTGCCACCACCCCGAGTGAAAACAATAAGAACCAAGTCAAGCATTCCCTGCTACTGTGATTACAGCATCCGTAAAAGTGATTATATGGCTGCTGTAATCAACTTCAATGAAAGCTGCCTGTTAGAGCTTCAATAATTACTCATTTCTGTTAACAGCTTGCTTTCAGTTTAGTACTTTGAGGCCTAGAAAGAAAATAAAAAACCAGGGTGTTTTAATAAAAAGAACCTGTGAGTGCAATACTTTGTGGGGTAAAAGCTTGTGTGTGGGCAAAAAAGGGGGGAGGGAGGAAAGAAAAGAAAAGTTCGTGTGCAACTTTTTTGTCCTCTGAATAACAAGCCCTTTCCCCCCATTTAAGCTTTAGGTTCTATTTAACCAGCAATAAGCACAAGTTCATACAGGGTTCACTCATGTACCAAGTGTTTACTGAAGGAGGCACAATAGTTTAAATAAAGTGGTGGTTTTAAATATTTTACCCATTGCTTTAAACAAATTGCCAGCCCTTAACGTCTGTGCTCATTTGAAAACCACCACCAACAAATTGCCTCTGCTTGTGATGGATCTCCTTTCCCTGAGCTTCTCTCTCTCTCTCTCTCTCTCTCTCTCTCTCTCTCTCTCTCTCTCTCTCTCTCTCTTAACTGCTTAGCTTAAGTCAAACACAGCTCAGATCATTTTAGTAGTTCTCAATGGACTATAGAGCCAAGGTGGCCTTTTGGATTGTATACCAAGCTTGGAATTGTGCAGAAGTAGCCTGAAACTGCTTCTGAACCACAGTGATGTGGGAAACCCTGACCAGTTTCCCTCTGCAAGCTTTACGTTTCCGAGCACAATTCAAAGTGTTGGTGTTGACCTTTAAAGCCCTAAACGGCCTCGGTCCTGTATACCTGAAGGAGCGTCTCCACCCCCATCGTTCAGCCTGGACTCTGAGGTCCAGCGCCAAGGGCCTCCTGGCTGTTCCCTCACTGCGAGAAGCAAAGCTGCAGGGAACCAGGCAGAGGGCCTTTTCAGTAATGGCACCCGCTCTGTAGAACGCCCTCCCATCAGATGTCAAAGAGATAAACAACTACCTGACATTAAGAAGACATCTGAAGGCAGCCCTGTTCAATTAAGTTTTTAATGTGTGACATTTTTATGTATTTTTAATCTTTGTTGGAAGCCGCCCAGAGTGGCTGGGGAAGCCCAGCAAGATGGGTGGGGTACAAAAAATTATTATTATTATTATTATTATTATTATTATTATTATTATTATTATTATTACTTCAGTAGTGGAAGGCGCGATGAGACTCAACTGACCTCCCCCGACTGGTTGAGTCCCCACAGCTAATGCAACAGAGAGAAGGAGAGGTAAAGTGGTGGTGAGGTTGGCACAGTGTAAACATGCCCACAAGAATGCCAAATTGCAAGGTGCTGACCTTTAAAGCCCTAAACAGCTTCAGTCCTGTATACCTGAAGGAGTGTCTCCACCCCCATTGTTCAGCCTGGACACCGAGGGCCTTCTGGTAGTTCCCACACTGCGAGAAGTGAAGCTACAGGGAACCAGGCGGAGGGCCTTCTCAGTAGTCGCGCCCGCCCTGTGGAATGCCCTCCCATCAGATGTCAAGGAGATGAGTCTTTTTGGGGACATCTAGGGAAGCTTTTTAAGGTTTAATGTTTTACTATATTTTTATATATGCTGGAAGCCATCCAGAGTGGCTGGGGCAACCCAGTGAGATGCGCGGGGTACAAATTATTATTATTATTATTATTATTATTATTATTATTATTATTATTATTGGCATATTTAGTCTTAACAATTCACTGGGGAAATCCAGGGCAGCAAACTTAAACTGTAGAGGAAGCTATGAGTTCAGCGTCACTGAATTCACTCCCTGCTCTGCATACTGGTTTATTGCTGACCTAGGTGGAGATGACGTATCCATTCTAAGGAAATCAGCCCTGAGTGCTCACTGGAAGGACAGATCGTGAAGCTGAGGCTCCAGTACTTTGGCCACCTCATGAGAAGAGAAGACTCCCTGGAAAAGACCCTGACGCTGGGAAAGATGGAGGGCACAAGGAGAAGGGGACGACAGAGGACAAGATGGTTGGATAGTGTTCTCAAAGCTACCAGCATGAGTCTGACCAAACTGCGGGAGGCAGTGGAAGACAGGAGTGCCTGGCGTGCTCTGGTCCAGGGGGTCACGAAGAGTCAGACATGACTGAACGACTAAGCAACAACAGGTAGAGATGATACAGGTACAACTGCACCTATTGGCAAAATTGAAACTGTTTCTTCCATTTGACTCACACAGGCCTTGCTGGTGCTCAGGCCTTCTTTAAGAACGAAGGCAATTAAAACAACAAACCTGAAAGCCTGAATGAAACGGACCTAGTGTTTTGGTTGTGCCGAGCTAAAGGCTGCGTGATTTGAACGCAACAGAAAGATCATTACATTTCCTCTCTCCTTGCTTCAGGCGACATTTTGACGTTTCCTTTCTTCTTCTTTGGTCCTTTGCAATGACAACTCCAAGATGAAAAGTTGGTCTACCCAGTGGCATTGTGTGGGGAGGGCCACAGGGGCGATGGTCCTGGGCACATTTTTTTGGGGGGGGGTGTCATGTTGCTCCTCAACACCCTGCAAGCTCCACACCGCTGTGCCCCTGCTCGCCTGCAGCCCTTACCGGGTGCAACAAACCTGCACCCGAGGAGTGCGATCACATTGCCCTACCAGCCCTGTGCCCATCTGCGATGCTGCAGGGCTGTGTGAGCAGGACACAACAGGCATGCAAGCTTCCTGTTCAGGTACCAACCATGCATGCTACACTGCTGGCCTTTGTCAGGAGTTCAGCCTACACTTGAGTAGGACCCTGGCAGAGACACATGCCCGACTGGCAGGTTCCCTCCCTCCTGGTCATTTGTTCGGGAGCTTCAAAAGCTTTCTTCAGCCCAAACATCACGGCGGCCAATGCCAACAGACATCGGCACACTTAGGGAGCCGCAGAGTTTGCTCATTTCGCGTTACAGACCTCAGCAAACTCAGCATTTTGGCTAATCTACTATATTTACATATAAACACACACGGAGCACTGCAACGTGGCTCCCTCTCTCTCTAGCATCAGACAGCAAAAAGAACAAAGGACAATAGTCCCATTTCACGGAACACAACACAAACATCCTGTCTCCATCACTTTCCACTCTGTGGAGTCAAAACACACACCGTCATGTGATAGACAACAATCCCATGACTGCAATCATGGAGCAGGAATTCTAACATCCTCCCCCAATTCATGATCTGTGTTGAAGTCATCAGTGTACCTGCAACAAGCTCAAAGGAAACCTTTTCATCATCGCATAGGGGTATCCCCACATGAAGCAGAGTCTTTCTAGAAGATCTTAATAAGCAGGCTGGCTTCTATTCCCACCATGGAGCTAGATGGAACCTATCTGGGGTTCTGTGGCTCCAGTATCCATAAAACCACCATGGTATTAATCTTTGGCCGTTCAGCTATGAAAGAACTTGCTAAGTAGCAGCACAAAGCTAACCACGTCCAGTGAAAAGAAACTCCTTTTGAATTCTGCAAGGTAAGTGGGGTTAGGGCTGCACTCCAAGACACTTTGGAGGCTTAGTACTGATCGTCACCCCCATTGTAAGAAAAACTCATCTATAAAAGCCGGGACCGGTAGGGTTTATCAGCTCAATTCAGCCAAAGGCACCCATGTATGGAAGCACACTTCTGTAAGCATAGCCAGGACCAGCTATCTCCATTCATATCTTGCTGCTTAAATGGGACACACTGAATGGACCAGATGCTTCTTTTGATGCAGATGGAGAGGCTAAGCTCACCAGTTAGTTTTGGGAAGGAGGGGTGGCAGAATTAACCATGCCAGCTGGGAACCCAATCTGGGGCTTCTTGGGCGAAGGGAGGAGCTTTGGATCTAGTGGATCTCAGACTACCTCTACCTTGGCCATTTCAGGGACTATGGCCAGCAGTCATTCACCCTGCAGAGGCATATCTGGGTCTCTAGGGCAGAGATGTCCCCCTGCTGGTGGATCTCCTCTTTGCTGATAGAAGGGTACTTCTACCCCAGTTTAAGCCCCTCCAAGCAACAGATCTGTGGGTGGGTTTAGTTCATTCAACTGAATGGGGCTTATTTCCAAGTGCAGGGGTCCAGGCTGCACAACTATTTAAATGTAAGTATACCAGCTCAAGCAGTTTTCTGTATCCAGGTTGTCTACCTACAGTAGCATCTGAGTGTACTGTTTTCCTCCTCTGCCTTCACTACACACCTACTATTTTAAGAGAAAACAAACATTAAAAATCAACATTAAGTGGAGATCTAGTTTGGCTGAGAAACGTAAGAAGAATTGTGAAGAGGAGCTGTAGGAAGATGAAGAACGGACAGATTCCTTAGGGCTTTTCTTTTCTACTCTTCCCTTGACTGACTAAAGTGCAACATCTTAGAGTGTCTCTCATGTATCAAAAGCGACATTTGAGTGCTTTTCTTATTCAAAATAGTACCAGCTTCCTCAGCATCAAATGCAGTGCAGTCCTTTCAAATGAAGGCATCAAGGTAGACAGGTAAGTTGGGGTGTTCTGACACATATTCTCCTTAAGATGTGAAGAGTGTCTTTAAACCTTCTTGCTTGAGGAGGTGATTAGGGGAGACTATTTGGAATTATGTGTAAGTGGTATGCAAAAAGCTATGCTACTCTCTAGTCCAGCTTCCAGCTACAGGATTGCATTACTGACAGTGATATCTTGCAATGTGCGATGATACTTGAGCGGATTTCTTTTTTATAAACCATCCAAGGAAAAGATAAAAATGTAGCACTTAATTTTGTTGTAAGTTAGCAGTGGTTTCCATTGGCAAAATTGGGTAATTATGACCAAATTAACACAAATATTTATATTGCACCAATAGACTATATATATATATATATATATATATATATATATATATATATATATATATATATATATATATATATATATATATTGTTATCACAGAGGATTGTTCAGTAAGTATAGAACATATTTACCTGCATAACCTCTGGTGCAGCTGGTATGTCTAACAATTCGTTAAAAAATTGGAGTTCTCAAATAACTCTTGTCATATGTAGATTTTTAATTCCTCTGCTTAGAATTATATGTATAAGAATTACTCCATTTTGCAGACAGGGAAACTAAAGCCTTGGGATTGAGACAGATTTGTAAAGCTATATATAAGATGGCTTGAGGTGTGTGTGTGTGTGTGTGTCATTTTAGATCCCCCAATTTCATCCTTACACCCCAAAGATGTCTCTCTATGACTTTCAAATACCCACCTTTCCAACAGAAAGTACTGGCTTGCAAAAAAAGCTTTGATTTTCAAAAGACCTTTGGGTGGAAAATGTGGAAATAAAATAAATAAACCACAAATAAAAACTAGGTGTAGTGAGTTGCCTTTTACAGCAAGTACTTGTATTTTTACTACTTCAGTCTTACATCACTGAAATATCACCCACAAACAGGTTGCCACCTTTTTATTCTGGCAGTGTTCCTAGCCTTTTAGTAGCTACATGACAATTAAGAATTTAGCAGGATGCAACTTTTACTGGTATGGAAATCCAGTGAGAGGCAAACATCTAACAGGTGCAGATGTCCTATCATTCAGTTGCTAATGTACAGAAGCCCTGTAAAGATAAAGGTAGCAAACCTATTAGGAAAAATAAATCAGAACTATGATTTCATTTTATGAATTGGTGATGGCACTGCTGAGTACATAACAGAAACCTGTATGTGTCTAACTAACAAGCAAGCAAATAAACAATCCTCCCAAAAAGCAGAGTGTATTTCTCAGAAATCTCAGTCAATTTTTTTTTAATATAAAGCATCCACTACTTCATAGTATACAATAGAAAATATACTTATTCATAAGTGCAAGAGTCTGGCCATGGGATATACAATTTGGAAGACTTGAGAAATCCCTTTGTGAATTTTCCTAGTCAAACTCGCAAATCTATCATTGGATTCAGCTGGGGTAGAGTAACAGCCTCCACTTTTCAGATATTTTTGGAGAACTCTGCTCTCATGTGAAAACACTCAGATAACAGTTGGTATACATCCCCCTCCCCAATTCGCATAATGCACAATTCTATCTTGGCACAGACATCATGAAGATTTAAAGATCAGCAGTAAGCAAGTTGTATACACATGTTAGATGAAAAGTAAGCAGTATAACAAAAAAAAAGTTTCAAGAAATGTTTAGTATAAAACAGAGAGAATGGTTAAAAATGCTTCTGTATGTATTGTTTGCTCTTGAAGTAGCTATTCATTTACCAGTAATATCCAGAAGGCCAAGGTCACATAAAATCTTGTATTTTTTGTGTAGGTCAGTGCATTGAAAAGTTCTTGCATAATCTATATGCACACTAACCTCTGCAAGAAAGGTTCCTGCATGCAAAATATATGTAAAACCTTCTTTTTAAAATAGTTGCTCTGTATTTGGTAACTTGTTTCCATATGCCAAAATGAATTTAAGACTAGTTTAAATGGACCTTGTAACCCACTCCCCAATCTAATAGCATTATGATAGAAAAAATATATATTTTAGCCATGAATTACCACGTGCACCTAATTATGATGAATCGGAGTAATCTAACAGCACATGCCAATAATTTATGAATTGGCAAATGTCCCTTAAAACGTGGAATCAAGATAATTTTATCCCATATTTACCTCTGCAAACTCAAATGATAGTGGGGGGGGGGAAATTTAGAGGGTGTGGCGTTCGTACAGAACCCCCGGTCGTTTCACAGACTATTGACCTGTACACCACTGCTTTATTCTTCCGCTGCCACCAACCAGGTTTCTTCTGACGAAATACTGAGTCTCAGTCAGGTTGTAAAGTCCACAATGAAGGTAGTCAGCAGCAGCATTGAATGGAGCAGAATTGTCATCACTGCATCCAAATCTTTAGCCCTTTTCTGTGTTGTAACTTAAATGAATTTGACATTCACCGAATAGCAGAAAATATAGCAGATACTATTGATACCACACTCACAAGCATTCACATATATATCAGATTTTCATAGATTTTTGGACATGAAAGAATTTTGATAACATCATTATATAGTTTATTTACTAGGTGGAGTTGTATTCATGTTTCCTGTGGCTGTTCTATTCATATTTAAGCGATACAATATAGTCTAGCTTTCTGACCTTTAGATCTTTTATGCAATCAGAAGCAGGAAAAAGTTAGCTCAATATCAAAATAAAAAAGCACAAATTAATAAATTGATAACTATATTGCAATTCAACTCAGTCGAAAGCTTTTAGCTTTACAGAATTAACCCCTCCCCCAAAATCATTCACTTTTTATGACCAGATATTTTGATCTCTGTGGATTTAGGTCTCAGTTATCACAACCAATAACTATATTTTTTGTTAGATATCTTCAAATCTCAGTCAACCTCTCATATGACCCTTCTCTCCTGTATTGAAAAAACATTGTCCTAAATTAAACCATCTTTGTAAAAAAATATTGATGCCATTTGTAATCTGTCAATGCAGGAATTTTCTTATTTCTTATTTCAGCAGGCATCTTAAGGCAATTTTATGATGAATTATTGCTTTTTATTATTTGTATGGCTTATTTTTAATTTTTGTATTTTTATGTCAAATACTTGGAAAGTTTAATGATTAAGTGTTATATAAATGCCACAAATAAATAAATGCCAAATAAGAAATCATCCACCCAGCTCCAGATATTTTGTTAATAATAATAATTAGAGAGAGAGAGAGAGAGAGAGAGAGAGAGAGAGTGTTATGGTGGATTAATTGGAAAATGAATAAAGAAAGTAATTGGTATCTGCAAGGGTGCACATATTTATTCAGAATGATTGAGAAAAATGGAGCTGACTGTCTACCCCCCCCCCCAAGTATCCATATCTAGACTATCCTGGAACATTAATACCAACATCTTCATTATATTGAGTAAATTACACTTACAAATGCTTGTTGTGAATCTTGAACAAAGTGTTTCATATTATTTTTGAAAAGTCATTTCTCACCTCCTGACATTAAGCTTATATATATATATATATATATATATATATATATATATATATAGCAACAGAATCTTCTAAAATTTTGATTTTTAATTTTCACTGAAGTCATTATGATATATGCTTTTTGTTAAGCTCTGAGGCCTAAAAGCTTTCTACAGGACTTAATGCTAGGGTATTTTCTCTCTGAATTACGCTTATGATCACAATGACTATTTCTTCAGAAATTTCACTTAGCTATCAAGGATGTTACTAACAGCAAATGAATGTGCCTAAATAAAGGCCAGCAATTTTTTTAAAAAAGAACGCTATGAATCGATAAGAATTTTCCACCAGTAATTACATCTGGGTTGGGGAGGTGATGCTTGGTCGCTCCCCCCTTTAATCACATCAAAGCCACCACCAATTGTTTTTCCAAATTTTGCTGCTAAAGAGTTTATATTCATACCATCACACTTTCATAATAACTGATATTGATGGAGGTGGGGAAGGACACACAGGGATTTGTAAATTTCTAAGTCATGAGCCTCGGTTTCTTTGAGCCTAGTGCTGGACTCTCGTTTTTCTACCTGTAATTCCCCCCTCCCCCACTGCTGTCTTTAACCAATAGGGTTGTTTAACAAACTATTGCTTGTTGTTAAGTCAGGTTGCCTGATTTGCACTTTATGCCAAGCCAAGATTAGATGAAACTGAAAGTAAACTTGACACTTGTATCAGGTTTATCCAAACCATGGTTTAGTGTCGCATGTGAACCAGCCCATTGTCCAGAGAACCATGCAGGCAACAACATGCGCCCTGTCCCGTTTTGAACTTGCGTTTCCTGAACAACAGGGATGCGGCAGAGGAAAACACTTTTGAAATTAAAACAAGTTTGCAAAGTAGTTTATAGCCTAGGAGGGGGTCTGCTATAAAATCTAAATCCCACTCGATACAAGCAAAGCCTAGAAGCACCTAAAGTAACTCTCTGGATTATGGCCAGAAAATGACATAAAAGCTTGATTGTAAAAGAACATTTTTTTAAAAAAAGCTCTACTTTGGATTTCACCACTTTGAGGTTGCTGGATTGCTAGCGCTGTAATATTCTACTCTTTCAAAATGTTATATATTGTGTTTTAATAAGTGTTCCTTTTATCTGGAGGTTGGGGCACAGCCAACACCTCATCAGGTTCATCCAACCCAAGGGTGAGGAAGTTTATTTAATCTTTGGCAAACAAAGAGCCCATCTTTACCTCTTGTAAACTCTCATGCCTTTCTCCCCATTTGTTACAAACACTTATCTGATCCAACCTGCTGCCTTGGTCAGAAAAAAGGATCAAAATAATAACGTAAGATTCCTTTTGCCCCGGATGCATCTGCTATACTACTTTAAAATCACAAATGAAGCCTCACATACTTCTCTGATCCCAGCTTGTGCCCAGGGTGATTGCAATCTCTACAGCATGCAAGCATCAAAAATGACTGAGGCTGCTCCTCATATAATAGATTACTTTCAAATGAGACTCTCTAATCCCGCTGTACATACAGAAAAGATTAAAGAAGCTGACTTTTGGGGGATGGCGGTGGGAAGGAGTGAAGAAATATATATGCCTGGGTGAGGGAATTTGGAAAATTCTTCAAGAAAAAATAAAATGAAATCCATTTGTGTTGTCAAGATAATGTGCATATGTATGGTAAACTGCTTTATACAGAGTCTGGCCCTTGCTCCGTCTAGCTCAGTATCGTCTACTCAGACCGGCAGCAGCCCTCCAGAGCTTCCTGCAGGTGCTCGACCACTGGCCTTTCCCTTCTGGATTATCTTCCACTAGTCACAGCAAGCCAGGCGACATGTACAGATCTGTTTCTGCAGGTCTCGAGCTGAGTTGACAGAGAACAGCGACTTATTTGTGAGCATTGCAAAAATCAGCAAAATCGCATTTCCCGTTTCCTGAGTGTAACAACGGCATCCAACCAGAGGCAGAAGCAGCACTTTTCAAAAGTAAAAAAGAGGTACCTGAAGCATGAAAGGACCTCATACATGAAATGGAATTCTAATTAGCTAAGGTCCCCAAGTTGAATAAAATATTGGGGAGGGCAGGTAAGCCCCACCTTGCATAATCAATCACATGATGTTCTGTACACACACCGTTTGAATGGCAATGCCTATTAAAAAAAATTTATGGAGGGGACTGGCCTCATCAAATATTTTATTGGGGGGCAGAGGGACCTTGGCCCCTCAAAGTTGGCTCTGATGTGGAGACTCATGCCCATATGTGCATAGGTCCCCTTCGTACCTGTAGCCAATGAGGACACGGCTAGAAGATGTCTTGTTGTTTGAAGACCTGGCTAGCAGACATGACCCCACTCTAGCCCTCACATTTTCTGGAAATGGGTGACGGGCAGGGGTTGTTCAAATGCCTTTTAAAATGTGTAGGCTGCAACAAAGCCAGCTGTGTCTCCTTGCTACATGTATCTACATAGTACAGGCATAGGCAAACTCGGCCCTCCAGATATTTTGAGACTACAATTCCCATCATCCCTGACCACTGGTCCTGTTAGGTAGGGATAATGAGAGTTGTAGTCCCAAAACATCTGGAGGGCCGAGTTTGTGACATAGTACATACATTATAATTATTATTACTATTATATCCCCCCCAAAATGTTGCTTTCTATTACATTAAAGCAGAAGTAGCCAACATGGTACCCTCCAGATGTGCTTGGACTACTCTCATGGCTGGTGGGAGGTGTATTCTAACATCTGGAGGCCTCACCCTGCATCAGAGCACATATTGTGGGCCAATTGCTTTTGGGTTATGCACAAAGAGGCTCTTATGATTTGCATGCATATTATATGCGCTCATGAGACCATTACCGTACCTTCCGTTTTTGTATTATGCAGATTAATGGAAAAAGGATTCCGTAGTTTTGAAAGAGGACCCATGAACTATATTTGGTTTGCAGAGCTAAGCCTGTTGTCTTAGGGACGATGTGATTTATGCTACTGTAAAACAAGAGTAACTGACAACAGGTAGGAAGCCTGTTCCCAAATAGAAAGCTCTTTCATGCTGAATTATAACATTTTTTTTAAAAAAAAACCCAGCATTAATTTCGAATGGGAAGTGGAGAAAACAACCAGCTACCCCCTCAGCTGGCTCATGTACAGTAATTTCATCTTTTTCTCTTAATTTCCTTACAGCAATGATTCAGTTAGAACAAACAGTGGAAGCGAAATGTAACAGAATTATATGGCTTGAAGTGTTTATAATTTTCTCACTCCTCTATTAGCAGGCTAACTCAAATAAGATGAGGCAAAGCCTGCTCTGAATGGCATAACAAATACAATGAATAACTCAGGACATTTCCTCAGTACATTTATTTGTTTTTTTTAAAAAAAAAGTGTTGTTCCCCCTCCCCAACATGTAACTGAGTGACCTGGTTTGTGTCCCTTTACAATGACTCTGAAGGAGTTAAGGAAGAGGTTATTTACACAACACCGCCCTGTTAATCAGAAAGTGAAGTGTATTCTTTCCTTCAGCAAGGAAGCAAAAGGTGCTTTGAACTAATGGCTTTGATGTGGTTCATCTAACGAAGTCAATAATCTGGACAGGGGAAGCATAAGGAGCCAACTCTACCGCCTTCAGTTGCCACTGCGACCAAAATAAAGAAGAGATGTGTTCCGTCTTTAGGAGCATGGCTGTGTTTCCTTTATCAGATTTAAGTAGCTACTTAGCTCACAAATCTGGAACAAATATGGTGTCGAACACACCGGTGCTTGTCTTTCTAAGGACATCTTTCATGAGCTATATAGCTTTGAAACATCGGGAAAGCACAGTTCTCAACATACACACTGAGCGAAGCGAATGGATGGTGCCAGTTTAGGTCTCAATCCCGATTAACCACCGCTAAAGAACAACCAAACTGCAAAGAGTCTACAACACCTTAAAAAATATCTGGGGATGTGATGGGTTTGGAGGATGCACCCCCAACCTAAGAGGCACCCCTGAAAAATATCATGGAAACAACGTCCACCACGATGGCTTCTTCTCTCCTTACCCCACTCCAAACCCTGGAGTAAACTGGTGGCAGAAATTCTTTTTTTAGGAAAGGAAGTCTGCAAAGGTACTTGTCATAAATACTTCAGTCTTCTCTAACCTCAGGAAATGAGGTTTTAAGATGTAACTGGCCCATGTTCATCTTCAGAGCTTCTATGTTTCCCTGCACTGGGGGAGCAACTCTGTAATGCTATTACTATATAATTTGAACATATGTATCTTGGGGGCCTCAGAGACAAATGATTCATTTCACGAAAAGCTTATTAAACTTACACAGCCTTTAAAAAACACACCTAAAAACCAAAACGCTCTCCTACTGATAAAAGTGTAATGGCTGCCAATTAACCACTGGGCTAAGTTCAAGGTGCTGGTATTGGTGGATGAATCTTGGGACTGTTATATATCCAACTGATCACTAAAGCTATGCCAAAAAGAGAGAGGACTCCTTGTAGATACTGTCTCATCAGGAGGTCTGCTCTGTACAATATAGGAATTGGTCTCTTAGTGTGGCAGCACCTCCCTCCCGTTACATATCAGACAAGCACTTTCTCTATCTTTTTGGTGCCTATCGGAGACCTTACGTTTCCACCAGGCCTTTCACTGTTTAATGAGAAATTACTCATAAATGAAATGAATGGATAAAAAAGAGAGCTGGCATTGCTGTATCAGAAATAATTAACACAAACAGTACCCCACCTCCAAAGTTGCTGAACATCTCCCTCTATCGTGAGAGGATATTTGTCCCTGCTCTACGTAAAAAAAATTACACTGATTTCATTTTGCTGGAAATCACTGGGGCACAGGAAACAGCCAAAGATCAGCCAGCAAATTCATGATGAGACTTTTTAAGCAGAAATACGTTCAGTCACAATAAAGACTATGCCTCTGAGCATATGCAAACTGCTTTCTCCTCACCACTGAGCAACTGCAGCCTCGTCCCCTTCTCAGAATTAGAATGGAGAAATGGGATTTACAGCAGATCTCCATAATAAGAATTAAAGCCGTAACACCTCTCCCTTTTTTTGAGATTATCTACTTCTATATACCTCCATTGCCAACAATCCATAACTAATTGGTTTTCCTCCACACACAAGACAATACATTCCTCATTCCTTCCCAGCCAGCAATTCACAAAAGCATTTTATACCCACAGCCCCTAGCTCTTACCACAAACGTGCTCGTTCTTCTGGCTTTTATTTATTAATTAAATTTATAACCTGCCTTTCCTCTCAATGAAAGGCAGAGATAAAGCCATGAGCAAATCTTAAAAAACAATTCTAGTACAGATGCAGACTTATCTGTTCTCTAGGGTTGAATCCTGGCATATAGGAAGAAAAGGAGTATCCCAGAGCATGTGTGGGGTGCTGTTCTTTTACCATTGGACAACTTCTTGCCTTGCTCCACAAATAGAATTCAGGGACAAGGCTGCCCCTGAGCAATTTGCCCAGTCAGGACAGCTCATCTCTCCCAAGAAATCCATTGCTAGTTCTCTCTCATTCTAATTTCCAAATATTTATCACTTTATTTTATTTTATTAAAACCCTTCCAGTGCAACAGCACTTTACATTCACGGTGATGCGTTCCCCTGCCATAAATTAAGGAAGGAGACGAAAGCCAGAAAATACCTCCGTCGCCCAAACTCCTTTTTCTGTTTTCTCCCACTCTTTCCCCTCCCTATAATTCCTTTGCAACCCTTGGGAAAGCAGCGAGGGATAGCCAATAATAAAAACATCCAATTTACATTTAACAGTGAGGGATTTGTGGTGGGTTGGTGGAGGAGTTCAGTAGAATAAAAACCGGCATGTGCATTAAAAAAACAACAATCCACTTTATTGTGCTTACCTATTTGCTCAGTTAGAGTGGCATGGTCAACAATCCTGGTGGCATCAAGATTGGTATGGAGATACAGAGCTTAAATATACCAATCTGAGAAACAATTTGCTTGTTATGTGCTTTCTGGGCTTTAGTTTCAGCAGCCATAATTTATCTGCCGTGGAAACAAATGCCTCATAATGCAGAAAGAGTTACACATTTTAACCCCCTCTCCACCACACTTGAGTATGGATATCTGCCTCGACATTTCATCTGGTACAAGCAGTGGCGTAGCGTGGGTTGTCAGCACCCGGGGCAAGGCAAGTAATTTGTGCCCCCTAACCCGTGGATTTTAGCACTTGAGTCTCTTCCACTAGATTAGTTAAAGAAAGCACAGCCAGCACTGCAGTGAGAGAGAGTGAGTGAGTTAGCCAGGTAGGGGCAGAGAGCTGCGAGTGCGAGCGAGCGCCCCCCAGATGTTGCGCCCGGTGCGGCCGGCCCCCCCTGCACCCCCACGCTACGCCACTGGGTACAAGGCCTCAGTGTAATGGCGGACAACAGAGACTAACTTGGTACTGCTTTTCAGTGTCCTTAAGCATTTCAAGATGCTTCATCCTTTGTTGGGTGATGAGCCAACAGAAGCCTTGGATGAATTCATTTAATTCTCAGATGTCCCTGTTCCATAAAACCCTGCACCACCACCAGCAGCAGCCTTGTGTCTTAGGCCCTCCTAGCCACTGCAAACCTGTGGCTCCTTCGAAACCAGTCAGGCTCACAGCTCTCTGTAATATACCACTTCACTTCACCTTCCTTTAAAGAAACAGAAGGCTTGATGGCCTCATTTTCACTGAGCTTCATCTGCAAGTGTCCTTCTCTTAGAGGGCTTGTGTCACTCATTTCAAAGTCCAGGGGTTGAGAGGTATAATGAGGAAGGGCTTGGAGACACTTTCGGCGGTCATCCTGTACGCTCCGAGGTCAAGTGTTTTCTTACACTCCTAGCCATTTACCAAAAGTAAGTTGGAGCCGTGAGAGAGACAGCTGGGAATCTAACGGCCTCGTGAGTCCTGGTGGATAAATCTTGCCTTTGATCATATGCACTGACCTTGGTTGCAACAATAGTCAAGAACTCCCTAGCACCGGACCGAGCTGAGAATCTGTTGCTCCAAGCTTCCTGTTTTCATTCAGATGTGTACAAATTACCTCAACATGCCCTCCTCCCTCCCCACCTCTCCCGAAAACACTAAGGTCTGAAAGAAACTCTTGTTATATTGTTGCCACTTAGGTTACACTGAGCTTGCATTATCTACTCACAGCTTTAATGACTTCCTGCTGAGAGAGGCTCTGTAGAAGTCTTGGCAGCAGGGCTAAGAATAGCATTAAATGCAAGGTTATCTAGGCATTACACTCACTGTAACATGCAATTAACTCTCCTCTTCCATTTTCATTACACAATTATTCATTAATGTCAATTTAATTTTATGCATTGTTCTACATGACCGAAGGCTGATTACGGGCCTTTTCACTGCAATATCCCAAGTTAACTGGTGCCAGCCTCACTCAGGGCTGCCTAATTGCAATTTAGCCTAGACAATTCCTCCCATTTTTGCCCTCCAGTAATGGAACAACAGATCTCGGCCAGGTAAAAATTTTAAGGTGGAAGGGGGGAAAACACAAGGCTGAGCGATGCACAAAAAACAACTGGACTCTTTCTTCTTCTTTTTTTTGAGACAGAGAAAATACATGAGTTTAGAGCAACTTTCTCTTGACTGTGGTTTTTGTGTGACTGCTGGTAAGGCTCCTAGGAACAACAACAGCCTCATAATTTAAATTGCTCTTTGCTCCCCATAGAGATTTCTTCAGTTATGCAATACAAAACATAAACACTCAGTATTATAAAGGGAAACTTCCTATGATATTTAATTCATCAGTCTGGTAATGTTTCACAATTGTTGCATTTCTTTTTTTAAGTTCAATTGTTTTATGGTTCAGGCAAGCTGTTTGTTGTTGTTGTTGTTGTTGTTATCCTACTTAGCTTTGAAATAGCAATACTGTGACTTTTCTCTATGAACATGTATTCTTAAGGATAGTTCTCCCCCAGTGACCACCCTTCCACAGTAAGAGAACACACAATCTCATTTCTAGCATATATTAAGCCACAAGCTACCTTAAAATGCAAGTTCAGGCAGACAATCCACAGATAATTTGGTTCCCCATAAATTATCTCATCCCAGTGCTTAGAATCTATATCAGTGGATTATCTCTTAATTTTTCCAGTAACAGCGGAAGATGATAGTCTAAAATTAAGACATTGGAAGCTTTGAGTTTCAATAGTAGAAGGTGAGCCTCTCAAACAATGAAACTGTATTTTTAAAAACCGGAACATAAGATCAGATACAGTGGTACCTCAGGTTAAGAACTTAATTCGTTCTGGAGGTCTGTTCTTAACCTGAAACTGTTCTTAACATGAGGTACCACTTTAGCTAATGGGGCCTCCCGCTGCTGCTGCGCCGCTGGAGCACAATTTCTGTTTTCATCCTGAAGCAAAGTTCTTAAACCAAGGTACTATTTCTGGGTTAGCGGGGTCTGTAACCTGAAGCGTCTGTAACCTGAGGTACCACTGTACTTTCTTTCAGCATCTCCTTCCATGCTCTCTCTATTTCATGTAGGGATGGATGGCTTAGCCTTCCAATCCACGACAATTTCACAGATATTCATTCCTAAATCCATCCGGCCCCATTTTCTAAAGCAGAAAAGTGTATCACAAAATTCAGACAAATGCAAAATCCAAAGGATAAATATTTCTTCACATATTGACACCTTCAGTTTGCATGAAGTCCAGATCTTACAGCATGGTCATTTCAAGAGGAGCTTGTACCCCATAGCAGTGCAGCCCTGGAGTCCAAGGCATCTTTCTCAGCCAGCCTTCAGCCAGCCTGCCCAAGATGGATCTCCATCTTTGTCCCCCCCCTTCTACCCAGCATGCCTTGCTCAAGACTCTTTCCTGCCACCTCACACCCAGTTACCCCGCCCAGGTCTAAGATTCCTCTTAGAAGGCCCATCAACACCTTTTGCCATGCTATCCCCTCTATCCCAGGTGAGGTCCTGGTTTGGAAAGAAAGCTTAGCCTCCATTGGCCAGTGGCCAGCCTCCAGTGGCATGCAATCTTCCCTTCAATACTCCAAACAATCGAAATCCCACCATTTACCAATTTCTAGCCCCCCCAAAAAAACTATAACAATATGTTCAGTGAGTTATAGGCAATGCCTCTTCCCTTACATTGCCTGAAAGTTGAGAAAGCTGCTTCAGCACTTCAGCTTTTAAATCCTGCAGGTTTGTTTTGGGTACAAGTATTAATTAAAAATTAAAAATTAATTTCATACTGGAACTTGGTCTGCAGCTTTAGCTGGTTTTGCCACATGGCGTTATTTATTGCTCCAAAAATGTCAAAAACAGCATCTTCTTCGCTATTTGAAAATACGTTCATTGTGTAATTTTAGATTACATAACTAACATATTTCTAAACTAGCAAGGAAGATTTGTTATTTTGCTTTTCAGTAAGAATCAAAACATGCACATGATATGATAACAGATTCTACAAATTAGGCCTCCACCCACAACAATTGGTGGGATTTTAACAACTATAATAGATTTATATTAAGGGATGTTTACAGGAAAATTATGTGAGGAGGCAAAGAAAGAGACCCGTATAATGGCATGAGCTTGTATTCTTCCCTGTTATATCTCCATCTCTTTTAATGCACCCACATAAGTAGGTAAACCAATAGGTTATCATTGGCTATGATGATTTTCTTACAATGTGTGAGGCTATGAAATATGTTTTAAAACTCCCTCAATAGGTTTTAACATAATTGGATCAATGTGTGCACTTAAAACTTCCCTTTCCATAACTAGGCCCATAACTGGTGTTCAGGGAAATTTAAAACTATATATATTTTAAAAGTAGATTGAAACACACACACACACACACACACACACACACACACACACACACACACCACTATAAGGACCAAGTGTCAAAGAATGGAGAAGTAAAGAGCAAGTTTTGTCTCATGTTGGCTGAACACTGTGCTTACCAGAAGGCCTTAGGCAAGCCATTCCCTCTGAGCCTCAGCCCTGCTCCTATTTGCATCATGACTTACCTTACAGCACTTGTGGATAACTTGCAGTACTCTGCCTAATTTCATGTGACCCTTGGCTTTATGGAAGGTGGGGGAGAGAGAAAGAGATCCTTGTTCTGCTATTCTATTTGTTCCTTGTTCCACCGCACATCCTTTTCTTCCTACTGTTTTTAGTCTGTGGGTCAACTTTTGATGACATAAGCAAATCAGAAGCTGAACTGAGGTCAGGGACTGATACCCAAACAGACCCTCCAAGTGTCCCTATTTTCCAGGGACATCCCTGATTTAGAGAAGCCATCCTGGTTTCTGATTTGATCCTGGAATGTTCCACTTTTCTTTAGGATATCCCTATTTTCATTGGAGAAATGCTGGAGGGTATGGAGTTATCTGATCCCTGAGCCATGTGAAGGCCATCCTGTATAGGGAAGGTTTTTTTAAAAAAATGTTTAATGTTTTATAATGTTTTAATATATGTTGGAAGCTGCCCAGAGTGACTGGGGCAACCCAGTCGGATGTGCGGGGTATAAATAGTAAAATTCTTGTTTTGAAATGGGACACCCTGATTTTCTTCGGAGAAATGTTGGAGGGTATGCCCATATACCCGTCTCCACCAAGGAGGAGACAGGGGACTCCCCTGAGAAGGAGGCTAGTTCACCAACACAGGAGCCAGATATATGGAGAAACGTGACTCAAAGAAGTAGGAGGCCCAGGGTTCGTTCTGATTGTTTAGAATTACACAATCGCTTTGAGGTCCTCTCCCCTAGCATGGAAGACGAAGAGCAGACTCCATTTGAGGATCTCTCCCTCATTTCTGTCGATCAGGTAAATGAAGACGAGCAGCAAAGTCAGTCCTCAGGGAATGTGCAGGCGACCTTGGAACGGACAGCTCATGGAAGAACCCCGACCAAACCTAAGAGGAGGCGTGTAGTGGTGATAGGGGATTCCCTACTGAGGGGAACAGAAGCAGTGATCTGTGGGCCTGACAAGATGTCTCGGGAAGTGTGCTGTCTCCCCGGGGCTAAGATCCAAGATGTAACTGAACGACTGCAAGGAATCATAAAACCCACTGACAAATACCCCTTCCTCTTGGTTCATGTGGGAACCAATGACACTGCAAGCAATAGCCTCCAGAAGATCAAAAGAGACTACGAGGCTCTGGGCAGGAAATTGAAGCAATTAAATGCACAAATTGTCATCTCATCTGTCCTCCCAGTTGAACGACGTGGCCCAGGGAGAGAGGGAAAAATAGTGGAAGTGAACAGCTGGCTTCGCAAATGGTGTAAACAGGAACGGTTTGGATTCTTAGATCACGGACTGCAGTTTCTTGAAGATGGACTTCTGGCAAGCGATGGGCTGCACCTCACAACGGTTGGGAGAAATGTTTTTGCCAAAAATCTCAGAAATCTCATCAGTAGGGCTTTAAACTGACTAATGTGGGGGAGGGAGACAGTGCTCCTGAAGGTAGGAGTCTATCAATTGATGAAGATGATCATCCAAATGTCATAGACCAAATGGAGCAAACAGCACGCAGACCTAGTGGTGGGAGGAAAAAATCCTTAAATAAGAGACATGGGGGAATGATTAATGGACTTCAATGTCTGTACACTAATGTGCAAAGCATGGGAAATAAACAAGATGAGCTTGAGCTCTTGGTACAGCAAACTAAATATGACATAATAGGCATCACTGAAACCTGGTGGGATAAGTCCCACGATTGGAATGTAATAATGGGGGGATACAATCTATTTCGGAGAAACAGACCAGACAAGAAAGGAGGAGGAGTGGCGTTATATTTCAGGGATGTGTATACCTGTGAAGAGATCCAAGATTTAGAACCTCAAAGCCAAAGTGAGAGCATTTGGGTCAAAATTAAGGGAGAGAAGAATAACAGAGACCTCATTGTGGGAGTTTACTATAGATCCCCAAGCCAAACGGAGGACATAGATGATGCCTTCCTGGAACAGATGGCCAAGCATGCAAAAGGAAGGGAGATAGTAGTAATGGGGGACTTCAATTACCCGGATATTTGTTGGATGTCACACTCAGCCAAGAGCATAAGGTCAAACAGATTCCTCACTGGCCTTGCAGACAACTTCATTGTCCAGAAAGTGGGAGAAGCAACAAGAGGAACAGCCATCTTAGATCTGGTCCTAACCAATGTTGATGAGCTGGTTAGTGGGGTAGAAGTGGAAGGATCATTAGGCGCGAGTGATCATGCTCTTCTGAAGTTTACTATACAGCGGAAAGGAGCAGCCAAGCATACTAGGACTCAATTTCTTGACTTTAAGAAAGCCAACTTCATAAAACTTAGGGAAGTGCTGGGTGAGATCCCATGGACAGTAATACTAAAAGGAAAGGGAGTTCATGATGGCTGGGAGTTTGTTAAGAGGGAGATAATAAAAGCACAACGTCAGGCAATACCAATGAGACGGAAACATGGAAGGTGCCTAAAGAAGCCAGGGTGGCTATCTAAAGAACTTTTAACTGAGTTAAGATTAAAAAAGGATGTGTACAAAAAATGGAAAAGGGGGAAAACCACCAAAGAGGAATTCAAACAAGTAGCCAGCACGTGTAGACACAAAGTCAGAAAAGCTAAAGCACAGAATGAACTCAGGCTTGCTAGAGAGGTTAAAAGCAACAAAAAAAGGCTTTTATGGGTATGTTCGTAGCAAAAGGAAGAACAAAGAAACAGTGGGGTCACTCAGAGGAGAAGATGGTGAAATGCAAACAGGGGACATAGAAAGGGCTGAACTCCTCAATGCCTTCTTTGCCTCAGTCTTCTCCGATAAAGAAAACAATGCCCGACCTGAAGAATTTGGAGCAAATGATTCAGCAAAGGAAACACAGCCCAGAATAACTAAGGAGATAGTACAAGAATACTTGGCTAGTTTAGATGTATTCAAGTCTCCAGGGCCAGATGAACTGCATCCAAGAGTATTAAAAGAACTGGCAGATGTGATCTCAGAACCACTGGCAGTCATCTTTGAGAATTCCTGGAGAACAGGCGAAGTCCCGGCAGACTGGAGGAGGGCAAATGTTGTCCCTATTTTCAAAAAGGGGAAAAGAGAGGACCCAAATAATTACCGCCCAGTCAGTCTGACATCAATACCAGGGAAGATTCTGGAGCAGATCATTAAGAAAACAGTCTGTGAACACCTAGAAAGGAATGCTGTGATCACCAATAGTCAGCATGGATTTCTGAAAAATAAGTCATGTCAGACTAACCTGATCTCGTTTTTTGACAGAATTACAAGCCTGGTAGATGAAGGGAACTCAGTGGATATAGCCTACCTTGATTTCAGTAAGGCATTTGACAAGGTGCCCCATGATATTCTTGTAAAGAAGCTGGTAAAATGCGGTCTTGACTATGCTACCACTCAGTGGATTTGTAACTGGCTGACTGACTGAACCCAAAGGGTGCTCATCAATGGTTCCTCTTCATCCTGGAGAAGAGTGACTAGTGGGGTGCCACAGGGTTCTGTCTTGGGCCCGGTCTTATTCAACATCGTTATCAACGACTTGGATGATGGACTCAAGGGCATCCTGATCAAATTTGCAGATGACACCAAACTGGGAGGGGTGGCTAACACCCCAGAGGAAAGGATCACACTTCAAAACGACCTTGACAGATTAGAAAACTGGGCCAAAACAAACAAGATGAATTTTAACAGGGAGAAATGTAAAGTATTGCACTTGGGCAAAAAAAATGAGAGGCACAAATACAAGATGGGTGACACTTGGCTTGAGAGCAGTACATGTGAAAAGGATCTAGGAGTCTTGGTTGACCACAAACTTGACATGAGCCAACAGTGTGACGCGGCAGCTAAAAAAGCCAATGCAATTCTGGGCCTCATCAATAGGAGTATAGCATCTAGATCAAGGGAAGTAATAGTGCCACTGTATTCTGCTCTGGTCAGACCTCACCTGGAGTACTGTGTCCAGTTCTGGGCACCACAATTCAAGAAGGACACTGACAAACTGGAACGTGTCCAGAGGAGGGCAACCAAAATGGTCAAAGGCCTGGAAACGATGCCTTATGAGGAACGGCTAAGGGAGCTGGGCATGTTTAGCCTGGAGAAGAGGAGGTTAAGGGGTGATATGATAGCCATGTTCAAATATATAAAAGGATGTCACATAGAGGAGGGAGAAAGGTTGTTTTCTGCTGCTCCAGAGAAGCGGACACGGAGCAATGGAGCCAAACTACAAGAAAGAAGATTCCACCTAAACATTAGGAAGAACTTCCTGACAGTAAGAGCTGTTCGACAGTGGAATTTGCTGCCAAGGAGTGTGGTGGAGTCTCCTTCTTTGGAGGTCTTTAAGCAGAGGCTTGACAACCATATGTCAGGAGTGCTCTGATGGTGTTTCCTGCTTGGCAGGGGGTTGGACTCGATGGCCCTTGTGGTCTCTTCCAACTCTATGATTCTATGATTCTATGATTCTATGAAATAACTGAATAAGTTATTGGTCAGAGAACTGTAGTACAGTGATAGGTGTTCTATATCCTAATAGGTTGTTGTTGTTGTTGTTGTTGTTTTATACCTCACCCATCTGACTGGGTTAATCCAGTGCTGAAGGAAGTGATCAATCACTTCTTGCTAGCTAAGAGATAGAATAGGAACCAGAGGGAGGGAAGGAAGGAAGGAAAATTGTGAATGTCACAGAGGCAACAAAGAAAAAGACGAAAGTAAAATGCAGTTAGAAATGGGTAAACAAAGGGTGCCTTGCAAACTGCCTTGCAAACATCCTTGTAAAAACTTTACAATGATGACACACTCTGTAAATCTATATTTTATTCTGGGATGTGAATTCTGGACAAGAGAAATGTTACAGCTGCCAACTGGTGGCCCGACTCTGCAGTCGACTTCCTCTCTCTTTTAATATGTCTCATCTGGAGAGTGGGCTTTTTGACCTGAACATGTGACTTATGTGTTGCTATGGCCAAGATATGAACTGGAATGATGGTGTTGATCTGTAGGCAGAAGTTTCTGTCTGTTTTGGATGACTGAAAGCGAGACTTGCCTGATTTGAGGCCAGCTACTAGGGGCTGCGTGCTGGTTAAATTAGCTCATACCCTCCAACATTACTCCAATGAAAATAGGGACGTCCCATTCCATAACGATATTTTTACTCTTTATAACCAAAACATGTGACTGGGTTTCCTCAGCCATTCTGAGCAGCTTCCAACATAAATAAAAACATAATAAAACATTAAACATTTTTTTTTTAATCCCTATACAGGATTGTCTTTAGACAGTTTGGAAGTTGGATAACTCCATACCCTCCAACATTTCTCCAATGAAAATAGGGACATCCTAAGGAAAAGCTGGACATTCTGGGATCAAATCAGAAACTGGGACGGCTTGTCTAAATCAGGGTCGTCCCTGGAAAACAGGGACACTTGGAGGCTCTGTTAGCTGCTGGTAACTATCTGCGTAACTTATTAAGACAGCAAGTTGTTTTTTATTCTCATGAAGAGAGTGTGAGAGAGAGAGAGAGGTCAAGAGTTTGTCTCCTATGTACTCATGCAACCATTTCAGCATGCATGACAACCAAAAGTCAGCTAGCGAGGCCTCCTGTTAAATACACACACACACACACACACACACACACACAGAGTTGCTGAGTGGCTTGGCTACTCTGACTGCCAAACATATTAAACAGTTTTTCAAAATGAAATAACTGTTCCTATATCCCATACCAAAATTTACCCTCCCCGGCCTAAGTTAGTCAAACCAATTGTTTTTCATTATGGGTTACTTGCCTGCCAATTTTTGCTCTAAGGAACTAAGAGATCTTTGACATGTAGCAATTAGGATGGCAAAAGCAATCTAGTTAGGTAAAATTTATGCCTCTGCAAATGAAAAATATAAATAAATAAACAAAAGCTCCCAACAATAATGGGACCACTGCAATTTAAGACATCATTAGAGGGGTTCCTAAAGAAACACCAGGGGGGACGGGTGCTTACGAAAAAGAAACAAGGAAGTAATAGAATGAAGTAACTGAATGGTCCAGCCTGATGCCTCGGTTCTGTGAGTGTAATGCTGTTCACAGCCTCTTGTGCTCTCCAGATCTGTTCTAAAGGTTTAGTGGCTCTCCAAAACAGTGTGAGATGTGACACAGGAGATGGGATGTAGGGCGAAGGGAGAACCCAGAAAAATCAGTTTCCCGCTTTGCACAAGTATTAGAAGGGTGCAGTCCCCATCTCTCTCTCTCTCTCTCTCTCTCTCTCTCTCTCTCTCTCTCTCACACACACACACACACACACACACACACACACACACACAGTGTATACTCGCTGTTCTAGCTTCTGGGATAGCCACGCGAAGCCTCCTCAGGGCGTCAGGATGAAGGCTCCCTGTGCCCTGAAGAGGCTTTGCGCAGCTAAGCCAGAAGCTAGAACAGCAAGAGGGAGCGCTGTGCAGCGATCCCTCTTGCTGTTCTGGCTTCTAGGATAGCTGCGCAGCCTGCATTCGCTCCATAAGACACACACATTTCCCCTTATTTTTTAGGAGGGAAAAAGTGTGTCTTATAGAGCAAAAAATACGGTATATTTTCCCCCAGCCTTTACCGAGGACCTCAGGGTAGGGTCTAACAACATGATGAACACAGTTAAAACAACCATAGTTAAAACAGTATCTTTCTCAGTAAAACACTACACCCCATTCAGTCATCCATATAGTATGGACCAGCTTTCCCCAAAATACTAGGCGCACCACAGAAAGCTTGATCATTCTCTTCTTGAAACTTGGTTCCCATTTTTCACTTATATGTCATGGCTGCCACAACTGTGAACCTTACATGTGGGGAGCTAGCAGCCATTCCTGTGGTTATAGCTGTGCTTCTACCCGTTGCTGTCGCCATGCATCTCCCTGTGTCACCACCAGATTCATTTCACACCCAACTTTCTCTCCACACAGTGTTATCACTGATCCTTCACGGGTATCAAAGGATGTCAGAGGATTTTGAGCTGGATCAGATTTTGCTGTAAGGTGCGCTTGTTTCAGCTGCTGAGTGGATAGTCAGGTAGACTGCCCGTGATAGGTGCCTCCAAGCACCCAAACCTGGCACCTCAGACAGTCATTGTTTTGGTCCCTGGCCGACCACACGTCCAGAAGCATTGTCAGTCAATGCAGTGCTTAAAAAGCTATACCAAGGCCTGGATTTTCTGACTGGAAGGGATAGGGCAAAGGTCACCTTTCTGCATTCCCCCCCTCCCAAGGTGCACGTCAGTGCTGGCAAGGGAAGGTATCTGCTTCCATTAACTGCCTCTTGTGCAAGAAGTCTCACTTTCTATTTCAGATTTCCGACATGAAAGAGATCTAGACGTTGGGATTTATTCTTCTGTTGATGCATGGTTGGAACTTTCATTAACGCTAATGGGAATTATGCACACATATGGAGAAAAAATATATACCACATGGTGATAATGACTTGCATTTATATAATGTCTTCCGTCTCAAATCACTTTCAAACTCTTCCACTGCTAATTTCATCTGTTTGTTAGTCCTGATACTGTACTCTGGGCCAGGGAGGGGAAGGCAATTTTAACATCTGACCAAGAGATTAGCTTTTGTAATCTGTCAAATTGTGTCCATCCGTCTTCTCTGTTTTATTTGTGGTCAACAGGCATTCCATAAATTACAAGCTGGCAAGTCTGTCTATAGTCTTCAGTAATATCAGGCCAACCATGTTTCCCAGATGCAGGATAGATTATTTCACAAGCAAGGAGGCTACTTTCTCATGTGCCTCTCTTTTTTTCTGAATAGCTTGTCTGAATCTGCTGACCTCCCTCCAGCCACTGCTGCCTGATACAATTCTTCTAGGATGTGGTTGATTCCGAACAGCTTTGTAGCCATACATCCAGTGCCCAGGATATATATGTACCTTTGCAGACAGATGCAGTCCTTTTCATCTTGCAGTCACACATACCAGCAGGTACTCTAGAATATCTGGAAGGTGCATGGAAGTTTTTCTATTTGTACACTTCAACAAAACTATTCCCAAAGCCGTAGAAAGCTGCATGCAGAATGGCAGAATTATTCAGTCAAGCTGAGCTGATTCAAGCAAACATGCAGGTATGCTAATCAGTGACATAACAACGACGATTCATTATGTATACCTTCCTCTTCTACCAAAGCAGCATGCCGCAACAACCATAAAATCAAACAAGGTGATCACACAGTGACACAGAATTTCTAAAAGCAGTAACAAAAACATGGAACGCAACCAATACTTTTTTAAGGGTAAAAGATAGTCGTTTTAGTACGTTTCATCCTGCTTTCCTTCCATCACAGGCACTGGCAGAGGAAGAGGGGGGCAGGAGGAGCGCACCACCCCCAGCAGCATGATCCCAGTGGGGTTCCATCGTGGCTCCCCCCCCACGCTGGGCATCCCGCCCCCAGAACACGCGCCAGCCCTGCCCCCGCCTGCTCTCCACCCCCAGTGCTGGAGCATGAAGCTCCACCACCGATCACAGGACTCAAGGAAGTGCACATAGGTATCCCAAGTTGTTTCCCTGTCCAGGCACTGCCCAGATCACAGACTTGGTTGGCTTCAGCAAGATGGCTGCATCATGTGTCCATTCTAAATCTGGTAGCAAGAAAACGAGGTGTTGTACCTTAAAAGCCCATTGAAACAAGGGTGTTTTCCATATTTGGTAAAGAAATAAATAAAAATGAAATTCTTAGAAATCAACTGGGAGCAGTGGGACCAGGCTAGGGGGACCAGGCTAGTCCCCTAAATGTTCTTCTGCTGCTTCCTTCCCAAAGCCCAGGAATCTTCTACCCAGCTTAGGGAGGGAGGTGCAATATTCACGCATGCAACGTCAGGACATCATAACGTCACACATGCAATGTCACCCCCCAAAAAATTGCTCTTGCAAGTTGTTGGTGCCTCTGGCCCTAACAAATTTCACAGCACACCACTGACTGGGAGACCATTCCAAAGACCTGTGCCCCATCACAGAAGAGTCCGCCTTCTTCAAAAACAGCACACTTGGTATGTCATCTGAAACTGTTAAACACACCCCTGGCTAACAGCTTCCCCATCAGCAGCCGTGGACTGCGATAGACCAAGGAGCACTTCCAAGCTAGTTATTGGCAGACCCATCCAGAAGAGATCTGGACACCTCATCTAGATCATCCACATCTTTGAGTAGGAGGTATCTCCATCAACTCTATTCTGTTCCTCATGATAAGTTCCAGCCCATCACTTCTACTGCTTCCCTGGGATCGGCAGGACTTGCCACTCCATGACTAACATCTACCAATTTAATGGTTGCAACATTGGAGTCAAATGTTTCCTCTAGCTCAGGCATAGGCAACCTTGGCCCCCAAGATGTTTTGGGACTACAACTCCCATCATCCCTAGCTAACAGGACCAGTGGTCAGGGATGATGGGAATTGTAGTCTCAAAACATCTGGAGGGCCGAGTTTGCCTATGCCTGCTCTAGCTGGTCCCTTTTTGAATCAGTCGCGCAGTCTTCAGAGGCAGCCCCATGTAGAGTGTGTTGCAGTAATCCAAATGTGATTAAAGCATGTGTCACCATGGCCACATCTGACAACTCAAGGAGATGGCACAGCTGACTTTCCTTTGACTTTCTTCATAATCTTCCTTATCCCTTCCTCGCTTTCATTTGCTTGATGCATTCATATTTCATAAAACAAGCTGTCTTTAATAACCTGATACGAAGCCCAAAGATCTACCCTGATGTTCAAAATGTTGCCCACACATTTCATGAAACATTTTCCTCTGTTCTTCCCAGCCACGTTTTTTTTTCCTTAAGGGGGGTGTCATTATTATGTTCTCTCCCTGCCTGTTAGTGTAATTTTAATTTATCATTAAGCACCACTTTGCTTTTTAACATAAAGAATTCAGTGTGCTTGATGGAGCAGCACTTCATGGAAAGTTAGTTCCTCCACAGCAACAACTGTTTAGAAGAGAGTTTATTAATTTATCAGAGCCTTATGTTCAATTTCAGATTTTTTAGCTTAGGAACTAACAATCAACCGCACCTGTTACCAATTAAAGTATTAATGGCACATCAATCAAAGAAAAATCACTGCAAAAGGAGATTACACAAGCTCTGTACTCATGTCAATTTTTTTTGGAAGTCATCCTTTATTTCCCAAAAGAAATTAAATCCATAAACTATCCACGACCAATTCCAGACGTGGCTTTTTTGCTCCGATGTTTGTAGAGGCTTAACACCTGAGCCTTGGAGGGCAAGTATTTTGTTTCTATGAAGGAACTGGGTGTCCTGTATTTAAAAGGCAATAATGTTGTTTTAAACACAGATGCCAGCAGGACACTCTAAATGCTTTTACAAAGCTTGACAAAAGTTAATTACTAGGTTTACAAAGAGCCATAAAGCGCTAGTAAAGGGGGAGATTGATGGGATCTTATTGTTACTCACAAGTTTTTATGTTTACCTGTAACAGGCAAGGTGCTGTGGCACTGGGGAGAGAAATTGCATGGGAGACGTACTTCATCAACCTTTTTATTTTGGACAAATACTAGAGAGCTTATCCTTATATGGACAGACTTGCGATATTAGGACTGGTGTCGCACAGTTTGGGAGATTTTTTTGCTAAAAAAATCAGGAAAACAGTACTGTCAGTGAAAAAAATAATTGCCAGTATTGACTGCTCTCTCTCTTTCTCTCTCTTTTTTTCAAAATAGCAAAGAATGTACAAACTGGGCATCATGGATTATTCTTTTGTAAATGAAATGTACTCATTAATTGACATGAACTAACACATATGGTATGTGGGTGTCTGAGTACATGAATGTGAAGAAATTTGGGAGTTGGGTGTTGTTGTTGTACTTTTCTAGTTCATTTTTGTGGATCGCTTGAGCTTTCTTCCTGGTGGAGACAAAAGGTTATGTTCAGAGTACCCCAATGGACTTGAGCTTACCATGATGAGAAGCTGAAGTCTGTTGATTACAATGGGTCTACTTTGAGTATGACTTGGTCGGATGCTTCCCAATAGATTTGAAACAGAATTTATTTCAGTGTTTTTATCCCAGTTGACTAGCCCAGTCAAAGTGGGTTCCAACATCAAACTGTAGATGGGCAACGCAACCCGAGGAATGCTGGCTGTGAGGAATAGGCACCATTGATCTTAGCTGCGTATACAACTGCAGATTTAACATCTCTAGAAGAATCACTTACTAGCAGCCAGGGCCAGGGATCTGTAATGGACTTGTTTATTTTGTGGGTCAAATAAATATCTGGTCATGCTTTCCAGTTTGTCAGAGAGCCTGAAAAACCCTAAAAAGGACATTCACGTCTGTAGAACAAACTGAGTTTCTTGATCTCTTGGAAAATAAAACACTTGGACTTCTGTTTTCCTGTTTGAGAAATGGAAACATATTTTTAAAAGGGGTTTTAATACTTAAAATACTCGATTCTTCCTTCTTCTTTTTTTATAAAAAAGGCCTGTCAGATTCCTTCCTCTTGTTTGCTTCAGAAAGTGGTGCTTTGATTGTCCATTAGAGAGTTGTTTACATTTCTCCAAAAGCTCCATTTAGTTTTCCTGACAAGGTGGAATAAGTGACTGACTGTGATGGATAGAGGCACCTGTCCTAATGGCTGCTCAAACTGTGCCCACTAGTGCACGTTACATTGATAAATTGACAACAGTTGGGACATGCTCTGCTAACAGCAAGAATGAGGCTACTAGGACAAACACAGGCGGTTAGACAGTCTGCTTTAATATTCTTGGGAAAGGTATACAGACTTCTAATCTAACACCCCAACAGCTGCAGTGAGAAATTAGTGCGGAGGCTGGGTTTCTTTGTTACCTCAGTATTATCATGGGTAGCTAGTTTGGGAAGTATACTTTGCAGTCAAAGTGTTTCCCAGTCTTCTTGTTGAATACGCACCTGCAATGCTTGCATCTGGGGCTCCAATTTCCTAAAACAGAGGGCAGGGGGGAGTTTATCTATGCCTGCTCGCATGTAGTGTGTGAAGGGGAGGAAAAAGGAGCATAAAGGCATGTTAAATCTGAAGTTGTTTTTGCCATCCTTAACAAGGAATCAATCACAACATCAGTTCTCAAGCCAAATGGCAGAAATGGAGACGACCGTCTCAGCCTCTACTAGGACACTGTAGAAAAAGAGTGGCGACTCAGGTAGGGCAATTTATTGTGATAAATGGTAACCCCAACTGCAGGCATCTCCCTCTCTGTATGCATAAAAATTTCCTTACCTTGATGACATCCAGTTAGGCGTTTCATCACTTCTGCTCCACATTGCTGACAGCAGCTGGGAGAGTAGGGCTCAAGCATAGTTTGATAACGTCAGGATACAGGTACATCTCGTTACACGTGATACAAGGAGAAAGGGCTAATTTTGGGTAGCTTCCGCTTTCTTGTTTCTCATCATGCATAGTTCTGTCATAGTGTGGTTCTTCCAAGGCCTTCATTGCTGTGGGTGCATTGAGTTGCATAGTGATGAGATGCTTCAGTCCCACAATTTTGATGGAAAACATGCTTGACCCTGTGACCTGACAGTCATTTCCATGTTCATGATGCCAGTTTCCCCTGTCAAGTTACTGTGTTTATGGCAGTGACTGGATAATTTGTGGCCCGCCAGATGTTACTAGATTCCAAGTTGCACCATCTCTGACCACTGGCTAGGCTGAGTGGACCTGAAAGGAGTTGGACTCCAACAACACCTGATTCTTCATCCCTGGTTCATGCAAAGCACATCTGACTGGTTGTCCCCCACCCTAAATAACTAACCCTCCTCTTTATTGTGGGAGGAATTCAACATACTGCTATGGCAAAGGAAGCTTTCCAGCTTGTCAATAGAATGATTCTCCCTTTCCTCCTGCTGTTCTGTTCTTGGGGTTCTCCCAACCCGGAGCAGGTTTCAGGGGCATTTGGGGAGAAGAGAGGGGAAACCCCCATTGCACTGGCTTCCCTTAGCAGGACTTGTCGGCTGAATCCCACACCATGTTTTGTTATTTGTTTTGGAAAATGTTTGCAGAATACTTAAAAAGTCAAGTGCAAAAATGCAAATAGGATTTGAGTAAGAACAGCAAGTGGGGTTTCTTGTTTTTCTTGTGAGACGGTATAGAGTAACTATAATATTCAGCATAAATTGATTTTTTTTTTTTTAGGGAACCATGGAGGGAGGGAGGGGAAGTTGTAGGTGGAATGATTGAATGCTAAATTTGAAATGTCGTTGAGTTGTTTATTTGTTAAAAAATTATAAATAAAATTATATATTAAAAATGGTTATTCCTTTTGGCTGTAAGACAATATTTCGTGTTGGAAAATATGAATGATCAGGGCAGTGGGTTCAGAACAGCAGAGGCAGCCCAAGACATTTTTCTGAGGAGAAGGACCAGATCATACACACCATTATAAATTCAGAAGGTGACTGCCCTGGCAACTGAATCTTATTGTAATACTGGTGAGATGACAGCATCGTCCACTGAGGGCAGCAGGCTAGCGTTGGGGAGCGTGGGGGGGGGGAGTAGGGCATGTGACACACAAGTCTCTGTCCTCCAAAACTTTGCTACCTCCCTGCAACCAACTCCCCCAGCAGCTGCCTCACTCTGCCTAATGATAGGGGTGGCCCTGGGGTTGGAAGTGCCTAGGCAATTTTGATTGTTTTCAAGCGAGATCATAATCAAGGACCACCTCTCTCCATATGAGCCCACCCAAAACCTGTGACCATCATCTGAGACCCTTCTTCGTACGCCTCCTCCACAAGAGGTCCAGAGAGGCAGCAACCCAAAAACAGACCTTTTGTGCCTTGGCTCCCCATTTGTGCAATGCTCTCCTTAGGGAGGTTTGGCTGGCGCCAGGCAAAAACACTCCTCCAACCAGGACTTTGGTGGATTAATATCTTATACCCTTTTAAATGTTTTGGTGGGAGAGGTTGGGGAGTTATTGGTTTGGGGGGGTGTTCTTTTTTATTATGTATTTTGTGTTTTTTTTCTTGTATGTTGTGAACTGCACTGAGATCTATACATGAATGGCAATAGATAAAATATTATATATATATATATATATATATATATATATATATATATATATATATGGCTGCAGCTCTATGCATAGTTACTTGGGAATTACTCTGTGGGATGCATCAGAGCATGCCGTAAATCTTCCATTACATTTTCTTGATTATAAAGCAACATCATTTAAAAAACAGAGGTTAGCATGCAGAAGCAATCTTGGTGGCATCTATCCACTAAGCTTCAGACCTTCCTTCCAAGGTCCAGCAAAGACTGGGAATGATTATTTTCCAGAGGAACTGTATAAAAGTTGACCAATTATTTCATCCTATAGCCAAGTCTGCTTTTGTTACTTTTCCGTTGCTTCGGTTACGTCTTGTTTTCAAACTCTGTTACCTGTTCTGAGCTTAGGGATATATGACAGTTAAAAATCTAAATAAATATTGCCAATGCTGTGCATTATAATCACTGAGAGTAAGATTTATGCTCAAGGGAAAACATCCCAGTTATTTGAATCATAGACTGATGAACAATTTCAGAACTTTACGGCCGACTCCCCCTCCCTTTCCCCAATCAAACTACTATCCAATCAAACTAGCATTGCATAATCCAGCTATATCCTAAGTACTTGAGCAGTCAGTGGGTTCACCTTAATTCATAGGGGCTGGATAATTTTAACCCAAGACTGAGCCAGTGGAGAAAACATTGCAGGAGCCTAATGCCAGGCCATTTAAAAAATCAGAAAAGAATGCAAAAGTAGAGGAGGAAGTATGGACAACAATAATACTCTCCTCGGTTTCCAAACGGCCTCAATGCTGATTTTATGTTAAGACACAGTTTGTCTTTATGATCTTCATGGATAATGAAGCAATTAAGAGCCATCATATATAAAACATGCAAGTAGTCCATTAGATACCAAACAAACCATTAGCTATACCATGTGTAAGCTGATGTGACTGGATGGTTCCATACGCCAGTCCTGAAGGTTTGCCAGAGACCCTATTGGGACAGGCAGCAGTGGGTGTTATGTCAACTGCAATCCCCAGCTGCCAGTGACGTATTTAGAGGTAGACATGGTTATGTATACAGCAAGTGGGGAGACCCTATTTTAGCAGGGCTTTCAATGCAAACCCCTTCGTGATCCTGGAGCAAGGCACAGAGGTGCGTTGCTCCAGCAAATGAACAATTGGGAACTTGTTTTGTTCTTTTAATTTGTTCTTTGCAGCAACCACTGGGGTAGGGGTCAGCTGCCTCCAAATTTGATTATCTCAGAGATGCTGCAGGAGATAATGTTTAAACCATGGGTAGGCAAACTAAGGCCTGGGGGCTGGATTTGGCCCAATCGCCTTCTAAATCCAGCCCATGGACAGTCTGGGAATCAGTGTGTTTTTACATGAATAGAAAGTGTGCTTTTATTTAAAATGCATCTCTTGGTTATTTGTGGAGCATAGGAATTCGTTCTCCTCTCCCCCCCCCAAAAAAAAATAGTCCAGCCCACCACATGGTCTGAGAGACAGTGCTGAAAAAGCCCCCTGCTGAAAAAGTTTGCTGACCCCTGGTTTAAACCCTTCCCCAGCACCAGCTTATTGTTCTATATTTGACTTCCATAAAGCTCCTGAAGCCAAGGCTCCAATACTTTAGCCACCTCATGAGAAGAGAAGACTCCCTGGAAAAGACCCTGGTGTTGGGAAAGATTGAGGGCACTAGGAGAAGGGGACGACAGAGGACGAGATGACTGGACAGTGTTCTCGAAGCTACCAGCATGAGTTTGACCAAACTGCGGGAGGCAGTGGAAGACAGGAGTGCCTGGTGTGCTCTGGTCCATGGGGTCACGACTAAACAACAACAACAACAACAACAACAACAACAACAACAACAACAACAACAACAACAACAACAACAACAGCTGCTGTTGGTCCCACATTCCCCCTAACTGCAGCTAGCAGTTTCAAGGGGTGTTTTAGAATGAGAAAAACAGCATTGTGGAAGCCCTTGTGATACCTTCCAGATGTTGTGGGCTACAATGCACATCACCCCCAGCTATGGGCCATGCTGGCTGGAGATGATGGGTGTTGTAGTCCACAACATCTGGAAGGTGACATAATGGCTACCCCTGGTTTAACCATCTTCATAGTATTTGGAGCTCCCCATGGTTTTTTCTTAACACACACCAAAATGGCAAATCAGTCACAACTCTCCCACGGATCATGTAATTTGACTCCAGGGAAGATGAGCCTTGTAGCAGCCGTGCTAAATTGATGACCCCAGGACCATCTGTGAAATGGCCCCATCATTTGAAAGCATTGAGGAGTTTCTACTACATGGATGGTACAAAAACACCCCGAAATATTTAGCTACAAACTGCTTAATCCAATTTGTCATAGAGGAAGCACTTTCTCTTTCCTCTTTTCCCAGGAATCAGAATTCTAGGCAAGGATTCCTATTTATACAGGGTTGTGTTGTCCTCACACTAGACATGGAACAACAAATGAATTTAAATAAATGAGGAATTTTCAATGGCCAAGGATCCCCCTTGAGAGCTCTGAGCTTCTGTTTGCAAAGAAACTTTGGGGGCTGGAAGTCATTCCTCCCCAGGTGTCCTTGACAGTAGAGAGACCCAGCAGAGCTCTTGCTCAGACTCGCATGCTTAATAAAACAGATATCCAAGATAGGGTGATGATTATTAAGGCAGGCTCTGTCCTTTATTAGGCCTTCTTTCAAACAAATACAAACAAGCCCTGTGAAAGTATCACAGTAAGGGAGGATGAAATTAAAAAAGCCAAGCACAATGGCATTAGCATGAGAGGTTATGACAAACGCAATCATTATTGTAAACAAATCCTAAACGCATGTAATCCACAAAGAAACTCTGAAACAATCCTTTTCCTCCATAGGGATCTGCTGTGGTATAGAATAATACAGTATCATTATAATAATATATAAAAAAGGGAGAGAGCCATGAGGCATATCGCTAAGAGGGAAAACAACATCAAAACAAAACACAGAGAAGAAAAGGAAGCAGACGGTCTATTGTTTTTCTGCCCAGGGCGAAGGGAACAAAGAATTTTTAAAGAATGTTAACGTCATACCCCTGAGTTTGACCACAAGTGAAAATGACCTGCCTGGAACTTGAATGAGTCAAGGAGGTTTTTTTGTTATCTCCCCTTCTTTTATTGATGTGTGTTGTTTTTCCTCTGTGTACATGTGCATGCGCGCCACACAATTGTGTGAGCTCACCCCATTTATAATGAATCCAACCCAGGAACGTAATTTTACAAATGCACTTTTACATTTAGAATGCTGTTATCATAAAAACAAAACACACACTGTGCGGGTAGTCAGCCTGACTTATAGCAGCTTGGTTCAACCTCGGCGAGATAACCAAGAGTAATGGTTTTTGATAATCAAGCCGCAGTATTAATATAACATGAACCGTAAATGCTTTTGTGCTGCAGCTCTGAGTAAGCTACCAAATCTCATTGGAATATAAAGGAGTAAAGCAGTATGGCTCTTTGTTTTCTCTCCTAAACTAAAGTGCTTCAGAGCCTTGCCATAGATGCTCCCCTCCCCGACTCCCAGGCAGATTGTGAAAGTATTTTCTGAAGTGGATTGCTCTATAGGTGAATCACTGATCCTCATGTTCACATTTCGCTCCAGCCAGAAAAGTGCTCTGCAAAACTTGCCTGTAAAGTCTTGTATGGCAGTGTTCAGATTCAGAGCAACCAGTGTGGTGTAGTGGTTAAGAGTGGTAGACTCGTAATCTGGTGAACCAGGTTCGCATCCCCGCTCCTCCACATGCAGCTACTGGGTGACCTTGGGCTAGTCACACTTATCTGAAGTCTCTCAGCCTCACTCACCTCACAGAGTGTTTGTTGTGGGGAGGAAGGGAAAGGAGATTGTGAGCCACTTTGAGACTCCTTAAGGGGTGTGAAAGGCGGGTTATCAAGTCCAAACTCTTCTTCTTCTTCTTCTTCTTCTAATAAAGGTCAGTTTTCACAGTGGGGCCTATCAGTGTCCACAAGATGAATATAGTGGTACCTTGGTTTACAACCATAATCCGTTCCAGAGGTCCATCTGTAAACCAAAACAGGTTGTAACCCAAGGTGTGCTTTCGCCAATGGGGCCTCCAAAAAAAGTTGTTCGTAATAAAAAAAAAAAGGGTTGTAATCGAAAAAAAGTTTGCAGACTGGGACACACACTTCCAGATTGTTTGCAAACCAAGGTACCACTATACTACTGTTTCATAAAATATCAGGGTGGTGTACAGCAATACAAAAATATTCAGATTTTCCATTGTTTTGCTTCATGCTGCTTTTAAAGCATGCATTTATTTATTGTAAGTTGCTTTTAGTTACCGTATTTACTCAAATGTAACGCACACCTTTTATGGTCAAATTACGTAGCGGAAATTAGGGTGCCCATTAGATTTCATGACGCATTTACATTCGACAGCAAATACTTTTTTTGGTTTCAAGGTTTTGAAAGCTGAGGTGCACATTAGATTCGATGGCACATTGGGTTCACATAAATACAGTACTTTGGTACCAAAGTGACTAAAATGTTTAATAATAATGATAACAACAACCCGTTAAAAACAGGACAAATTGATCATTGTGTTGACTGGCAACTCAATAAAATTTTAAACAACTGCATAAGCCTATTGGCATAACAAAAAGTCTTCAAGAGATGTCTGAAAGTCAAAAGAAGGAACGCCTACTGAATCTGTTGAAAGTATGTTCCACAGCATGGGAGTGGGAACAATAAATACCCATCTTCTATTGAAGACCTGTTAGACCTCTGTTAGGTCAACTCTTGTTGACATCTCCAGGCTTCTAGTCTTATATATTTTAATCAATAAGTTGTTTGATCTACAATCTAACATACTGCAGTGCTTTTCCTGAACACTTTTATGAGTACTTTGTTTAAGTATTAATTTTTTAAAAACTCAACTTCTGCATTAATAATGGGAGAAGACAATTCCTTCTTCTTCACCAAACAGAGGGCCTTCTCAGTAGTGGCGCCCGCCCTGTGGAATGCCCTCCCTTCAGATGTGAAGGAACTAAGCAGCTATCTTCTTTTTAAAACACATCTGAAGGCAGCCCTGTTTAGGGAAGTTTTTAATATTTAATGCTGTATTGTTTTTAACACTTGATTGGAAGCCGCCCAGAGTGGCTGGGGAGGCTCAGCCAGATGGGCAGGGTATAAATAATAAATTGTTGTTGTTGTTATAGCCTTGAAATTGTGTATGAACTAATGCAAGCATGTGGAAGCTGTGGCCTTCCAGATGCTGTTGTACTCCAACACCCATTATCCATGACACTTGGCTATACTGGCTGGGGCTGATGGGAGTTGGAGTCCGCAAACATCTGCAGGGCCACAATTCCCCATCCCTGGCCTAACGGAACTCATTCCAGCTGCAACCAATAGTGAGAAAAGAGCCTAAATTATTCCAGTTTTCATTGGGGGGGGGACGGGGACGGGACATGCTACTTGTAAGATTTATGGGATGTGGAGTTCAGCCTATCAAAAACAAAGGCGTTTTGATGAATGTAGCTGATTTTATATACATTGTATATACACGAACACCACACAAATGTTAATAGAATTATACTGAGTCAAAGCACAAGGCAACTATGAAAACAATATATTCCTAAGGTAGCAGTGTCACTACCACGTCATTTTCAAAGTAGATCTGTCATCAGAACATGTTCTGTTTCAAAGAACTATAATCTCTCATTAGGCTAAACACTGTTTTACTGACCGTATTTTTTCCACATATAAAAACTCACATTGCTTATGAGGCTAATTTAATATCAGTGAGTGGTGTGGTACAAATTGATGACAGAGCTGCCTTTCTTGAAATCTCACATTTATTTCTTGCGGGTGGTGCATTAAACAGAGCTCCAACTCTTAACTACTTTTGATCATTAACGATCCCATGGCAATGTTGGTTGGTTGGGTTTTTTGTGTGTGTTTTTTACAAGACTCCAAGTGTTAAATTAATCACATCAACCTGGTCAAATTCCAGCTCATGTAATCTTGCATGCCTAAAATTCCAATTTCAACTGGAATCATTAATTCTTTTTCTACAAAACATATCCAGAGGTGCAGTGCAAGGTTTATGTGGCTGAAGCAGAAAAAGTGGAATCATTCTTACCCAACCTGGAGGGAACTCAGTGTTATGTCAAACAGGCAACTTCTGCCAGCCATAAGGTAAAGGGACCCCTGACCATTAGGTCCAGTCGTGACTGACTCTGGGGTTGCGGTGCTCATCTCGCTTTATTGGCCAAGGGAGGTGGCATACAGCTTCTGAGTCATGTGGCCAGCGTGACTAAGTCGCTTCTGGCGAACCAGAGCAGCGCATGGAAACGCCGTTTACCTTCCCGCCGGAGCGGTACCTATTTATCTACTTGCACTTTGACGTGCTTTCGAATTGCTAGGTTGGCAGGAGCTGGGACCGAGCAATGGGAGCTCATACCGTTGCGGGGATTCAAACTGCTGACCTTCTGATTGGCAAGTCCTAGGCTCTGTGGTTTAACCCACAGAGCCACCCGTGTCTGCCAGCCATAGCTTACCCTTATTGTGATGATATGGCTTGGTTTATCTCCCACCAAGCAACAGCCAGTAAAATGAGTAGGGGGGATGAGTTAAGAGTGCAATCCAAACCCCACTTCCTATAGTGGGATTTTGTGGAGCAACAGAACCACTGCAGAGGAAGATGGCAGGACAAAACAATTAGGCTACATCCCTGTGCCACCTCTGGCCTGGCACAATTGGGTACAAATCTGGCACAATATCATCTGGCATCAACAGCAGGATGATCTCAGGATCCCTCCCTGCCCTTGGAACAGCCATTTGGACTTCCACCAGTACACCTCTTGCACTGCACCCACAGCGGCCAGTGGGAATGTGGCTCAATCCAAACCTCTGTCTGATGTAAGAGGGCTTTGGGTTGCTCTGTTATTTATGGGTTTCATTTATAATGAAACTTTTTAACCTACCTTTCTAAGAACATGCTAACTGGAGACACCTAAGCTTTGGCAAGAACCATTTCAAACATAAGAAGAGCAAAAGAACAGCCAAAACAACAGAGTGGATAAGTCAAGGGCCTAATTTTACAGAGACACAGGCCTTTTTTCCCAGCCAGAACTCACCACTATTCAGTTTGGGCACCTGTCAGCTGGGTGCCATTGCCTTTATAAGAGAACAAGGGAGGCGTTCGTGGTGAGTTCTGGCACTTCTTTTTTTTCTAGAAAAAAAGCACTGCAAAGGATCCAACTGAATACAGTGGTACCTCAGGTTAAGAACTTAATTCATTCTGGAAGTCCGTTCTTAACCTGAAATTGTTCTTAACCTGAGGTACCACTTTAGCAAATGGGGCCTCCTGCTGCCGCTGCGCAGCCGCTGCATGATTTCTGTTCTCATCCTGAAGCAAAGTTCTTAACCCGAGGTATTATTTCTGGGTTAGCGGAGTCTGTAACCTGAAGCGTCTGTAACCTGAAGTGTCTGTAACCCGAGGTACCACTGTAATACCATTCTCAAAGCACATATACAGTGGATCATGTAAATCTCTCTGGGAAGGTGTGTAACGCCCGAGTAAGGACATGAGTAAGTGATCCTAGTTGTTATACAAGGCATGGGGTGGTAAATCTGCATTTCCTAATTTCGACAGCGGCTATACTGTACATGCTATACAAGCCATTTAAGGATGATTTTTATTTTAAGTGACATACATATAAAATGAACAAATGATGTAGTTCCAGCACAATACTGGCATTTTCAAGACACTTCCTCTCCTCCCTCCCCATTAAGGCTCATCCATGTGAGTTACTTCACTGACACCTCTGTGCTTTCAATCAGTTTTCAGAGTTCTAAACTTAAAACAGTTTCACAGGACCAGTTTTCAGTTTGGCCCCCCCCCATCTGCATCCAAATAAGTGAAATCATTAAGAAGCATTGCAAATTGCATTAGCCACTTCATCGCCCTTAAAAAGGAAAGACTACAAAGGATGAACAAGAGAAGGGAATTACCCCTTACCCCAAAACAAACGAAAAACAGGGCAAGAGTCCATGCAGAATAGAGATGTTATGGTTTGGCTTTGCTTCTTTCCATAGCTATTGTTAAAACGACCATTGCTTACAGGTGTTGAGGCAGGGCAAAGTTTGTGTCCTTTGGCAGCGGATGAAAGGATACAGTCTCCCTTTGACGTGATGCAAAACATACTTTATAACTGGATACACTAGAAAGAAATCGTGGCGCCCTATTCCAAAGTCAGACAAAGTAGCATAGATTTAAATCACTGGCATAATTTATTCTACTTCAAGGGGATGACCAAAAGTTTCCTTCAAGTGGTGTGGTTGCTGCTGAAACTGATAGAACTTGGCTTCCCAGACAGTCTCCCATTTGGTCAGACCTAGGTTAATGCCTTTGGGGGCTTGGGGGCTTGCCCTGGGATGTTTGGCAGCTCATTCAAAGTTAAGCACTTTGAAGTAAACAAGGATTAAATCAGTAGATCACACCCACTGAAATCAACACGGACGTTTAGTCATAACTAGTGATGTAAGAATACGTCATTTTCTGTTTCTGCCCCTTAATCGACACATGTAGCAATGTTTCTGTTCCGCTGCAGTTCATCTTTTGCCAAAATCTATGTTATTCTCCCCATTGTCTGCTGTGGTGAAATTACATAACTCGTGTCATTTATGTAATTAATAATGTAAATTACATTGTCGTTAGGGTGTTCCCCCCCCATTCATTTCAATCCAAAGGAAACTGTGCAAATGTGGGAAAAACCAATCAACAGTTTGTGGACTGAAAGCAACAACAGTGAATGCCAACCATATTTTCTGCACTGAGTTCCATTCTGGACATGGGACAAATAAGCAAACACCGGCAATTTCCACTGCCATTTCTCTTTTCCTAGGAATTCTCTGACATCCCTAGTCAATACAACTTATGTTCTACTGAACTAAGCATGACAAACTTAGTCTCAATCCAACCCTATGATTCCAATGTCAAGTGTAGAGCCAGTGCTATAAATCTCTTCAACTGAAGTAAAGGGGACAGGGAAGTGCTTAACCTTAGCCAGCTTGTGTCAAATTATTAATAAAACATCACCTTTTGGGGGGTATAAACTATTTTGAGCTGCAGGAATCCTGATCTGCTTGGATCCCTCTTCTGCAAGAATGGTTAATCATTGTTAATCCAGCCCTGAAAACCAGTTCTTATAGCAGAATGAACTAATGATGTCAAGCGAGACTATCACATAAGGCATCTTGTTTTGAAAATACTGGGTCTATATTTAAAATTGTTTTTGAGTTTTCCTCTGGGCTGCTGAGGCTATACATTCGTCATCTTGACCTATCCAAGCAGGATCACAATTCTGTGGGCTATTCTCCAGGTAGCTACTTTTGTTGTTGTTGTTGAAGCAATAGTTTGTTGTTCAGACAGCTGGCTTGACTTTGCTTACTTACTAGATAAGTTTTTCTTGTAGAAGAGCTAATGTCTCAATTGAAAAAGCTCCATTTTATGAATCGATAGTGGCCTCACTTCAAGATACAAAAGAAACAGAAATACAGCCTGTTTGTGCTATATAAAGTCTATGGATTTGCTATTTCTGACTTCCACAGATAAGCACGAATAGAAAAAGTGTGCAGAATGGTCATATTTTGTTGTATGACAGATTCTTATTGTCTTACCTTTTCAATGGCAAAGGTTAACACTTTAATATTAAATATCCTCTCTTTGATTTAAGGTGTATGGGGTATTCGACTGGCCAGCTAAATGAGCTGAGGGTAGCCAATGAGTCTCAAACCTTGTACACCTCCTTCCAGCAACTCCTGCAGCCAAGCCGGTGCAGAACATATTGCTCTGCTTTCTTTTGGACCACATCAGTGAGACGGCCAGGGGGCTGGGGCTGTGTCATCTGGGCAATACAGGACCTCCATAAACACTGTCCAGTCTTATGCCCACAGAGAGATCAGTTCAGTGCCGTTAACTCAGTGCATTGACTTCATCCCCAGGGGCACACTCCACTGTCTCTTGAGACAGACAGATGCCAACAACAACATCTCTTTGATTCCTCTATTTTAAGCATCATTTAGTTTTAGCTATTGTGCAAGCCGGGGTTGGAGAACCTGTGGCCCTCCAGGTGTTGTTGGGTTCCAACTACCATCAGCCCCTGCCAGCAAGTGGTCAGGAATTATGGGAGCCCCCCAAAATATGGAGGCCCATAGGCTCCCTACTGATGATATAAGCAGATGTTCGGAGGACTATTTCCCAAGATCTATTCAATTTCTTCCCCCTCCCCCAAATGTTCTAAAGAAGAATTTTGTGCATTGCTTATTACAGTGGTACCTCGGGTTACAGACACTTCAGGTTACAGACGCTTCAGGTTACATACTCCGCTAATCCAGAAACCCAATTCAGGTTAAGAACTTTGCTTCAGGATGAGAACAGAAATCACACAGTGGCAGCACAGGCCCCATTAGCTAAAGTGTTACCTCGGGTTAAGAACAGTTTCAGGTTAAGAATGGACCTCCAGAATGAATTAAGTTCTTAACCCGAGGTACCACTGTATATTACATCAGATATTCTTACAGTCTCTTAGCGGCTCTTGATGCGTATCAGTAACAACTGACTGAATCCATTCTAGATTCATTGGCAGCCTCACCTCAAAACTGTCATGCCCTAGAGGTAATGAACAGGGAAGTGGGATCATGTGGGTTTTTCTGGACCGCTTGCTGTGACTATAAAACTCTTTGATGGCACCGGGATGGCTTGATGGGAATTCCAAGTAATACATTCCAGTTATGTGAGTTCTACTTATTAGGACCCTAACAGGCAGCTCTCTGAATGTTGATAATGATCTCGTCTGTGGAAACAGACCTGTTGGGTTGCCCAGCATCAAGGAGCTTAAATGCCATGGCATTGCCACAATGTCTTCTCCATTGGACACTGCAAATGGTTCTGGATTCAGGAGCTAGACTCTTGATGGTGGATGCCCAAAGAGATCATATTATACCTGTACATCGTTCAATGATCTCCAGTGGCTGCTTTCTGGAACCTTTGGATCCACCACAAAACTGAAGATCTTCTTGCTGCCTTTTCAGCACCCTGCTCTGATAACAGGCCTTTTTCTTGTGGCTCATAGAATGGAAATAGGGACCACTGGGCTGAGCTTCTTCTTCACCAGCAGAGAAGCTTCTCCAATAAAAACACTTGGCAAGTGGCAACATTCAGAAAGGAAAAACCCAGATGGCAAAAGCCAGAATTAAAACTGCCCTCACAAACTATAAATAATCATGGAATCCATGGTTCTCATGAGATCATGGCAAGTATTTCTATTTAGATACATGACCTTGGCACACTGGATTTCCTGAAAAATGAAGGACCAGCTGGGGTTAATGGCCTACAGCTATGCCTAAGGCCATCAAGTCTCCCAGTCAGTCATTAATCCCCAGGATGTACCCTGGGCCTTGATCATTTCTTCTTAATTAAGGCCTTAGATCCTCAGGATCCTTCCATTGTGCCAGGAGACTCTTTATTTACTTCAAGGAATGTGTTTTATGTACCTCAGCTTCCTCCGAACTTTTCCCTCTAAAGATATTTGACATGACACGTTCCAATTTCCTTTCTAATGGCCAATGTTTAATATGGCTTACACACAATTACCCCCCCCTTTAATCTTTGGCACAGGCCCTTTACTCCAAAAACTGGGGGGGGGGGGTGTATGAGGCAGAGGGGGGGATTAATCCATTTTATTTTTTTGTCCCATGAGAAAATATAACTGTCATTTCTGCATGAAGGATATTGAATCTAAAGTAAATTACTAGCCAGGTTTTAAAAGCTTCCATTTTTAAAGCAAATAAATCCCAAATTAAATACATCTAAATGAGAAGGGGAGGGAACCAGAAAACATTTAGTAAGGATAAACAGATACGGCATGAGGAAAGAACTAAAAATGAGAGATGCAGTAACAGAACCCACTTCTTTTTTCCAGGTCTTAGCCATTCATTTTTCATTTACTCTTGGGAGTCGTTGTATTTTTACTAATTCTGGTTCATAAAATAAGTCTTAATTACAATTTAAAGTAATAGCAAAAACAAGCAAAAGCACCTCATTACAGTAAAGTTGCATTGCTCTTAAAATGTGCTTAATTTTAAACTAGAGGGGTGTGTTGTGTCCTGCATAGACCTTTTGCTTCTAATTTCAGAGCCTTTGTCTATTATCTTTGAGAATTCTTAGAGAACAGGTGAGGTCCCTATAGACTGGAGGGACAGGGGTCCCCTATCAACTTTTAGCACCCTTAACAAACTGCAGATCCCAGGATTTTCGGCAGTGTGGGGATGCCATGCCTGTTGGAGTTGTTGCAACAATCATTTAAATGTACAGTGCCTTGTACCCACAGGTATGTAATGTGAACTTTGGGTGTATGAATAAGACTAACGGATCAGAAAACTTCTGAGAGTTCATAATCAGGAGCTTGAGGCAACCTGGATCTACAAGATTATGAAAGACACGAATCCTGAAAGGACTTTTTTTGGAACATCCCTAAATGCATCAATTAATTAATCAATCCCTAAATGCTATTCACTGACCTATGCCAACTCCCATTCGTTACTCTGAAGAGCTTTTAATATATTTTTATTCTTTTCATTCTGCTGTACTAGTGTTTATTTAGCTCCTTTTAGTTTTTTATTCTTCTATCACAGTCATTTTAATTCATTGTAGCTCACTAGCTTGAGCTCTATTGAAGAAAGGGCAAGGTATTAATGTTTAAAACAAATGCATATATAATAGCTCCCAAAGAAGAGATGTAAAGGTGTTCCCTCCATTTTATTATTCCTTTTGTTTTCATTATTTAAAACTTCATTTCTTTCATTCACTGAAATCACATTCATTTCATTAGTCATTTGTTTTTGCAATTCATGTTCCTGAGTCCTCCCCATTATTTTTCCAATAAAACCCTGCTTTTAAAAATATGCTCCCTCTCTCTGTGTGTAAGGGAGATTTCAGCACCTTCCCCCTGCCAGCCACCATTTTATTTCCCCAGAATGGTCTACCCATTTTGTCTTCCAGCGTATCCTTTGGTGATGGTGTTGAGGATGAAATGATAGCTGCCTTTTTTTGGCCCCTGGCAGCCTTCATTGGCAATTTCCAGTCGCTCTCCCCAGAACGTTCCAGAATGATACCACACCAAGGCATGAAAATCAGACCAGTAAGCTAGAGAAACAGAACACCTGCCTCTTGCAGTGGGTGTAAAGGGGATTTCTAAAATGATTCCCATCCTTTTTTTTACCCTCATTACTCACAACGTTCATTGGCCACCAAGACCATATAACACCGGTCTTGAAAGACCTACACTGGCTCCCAGGATGTTTCCTAGCACAATTCAAAGTGTTGGTGCTGACCTTTAAAGCCCTAAAGGCCTCGGCCCAGTATACCTGAAGTAGCGTCTCCACCTCCATTGTTCTGCCCAGACATTGAGGTCCAGTGCCAAGGGCCTTCTGGTGGTTCTCTCGCTGCGAGAAGCCAAGTTACAGGGAACCAGGCAGAAGGCCTTCTCGGTAGTGGCACCTGCCCTGTGGAACGCCCTCCCACCAGATGTCAAAGAGAACAGCAACTACCAGACTTTTAGAAGACATCTGAAGGCAGCCCTGTTTAGGGAAGCTTTTAATGCTTAATAGGTTATTGTATTTTAGTGTTTTATTGGAAGCCGCCCAGAGTAGCTGGGGAAACCCAGCCAGATGGGCGGGGTAAATGATAATTATAATTATTATTAGACTGAAAATTAGGATGCGGGTGGCACTGTGGTCTAAACCACTGAGCCTAGGGCTTGCCTATTGGAAGGTTGGCGGTTCGAATCCCCGCAACGGGGTGAGTTCTTGTTGCTCGGTCCCAGCTCCTGCCCACCTAGCAGTTCGAAAGCTCGTCAAAATGCAAGTAGATAAATAGGTACCGCTCTGGCGGGAAGGTAAACGACCTTTCCGTGCACTACTCTAGTGTCGCCAGAAACGGCTTAGTCCTGCTGGCCACATGACCCAGAAAAACTGTCTGCGGACAAACGTTTGGGACTACAATTCCCACCATCCTTAACCACTGGCCCTGCTAGCTAGCGATGATGAGAATTGTAGTCCAAAAATGGCTGGAGACCCAAGTTTGGGGAACCTTGATTTAGACCAAGGGTGGCCAACTCCCAAGAGACTGTGTTCTACTTACAGAATTAAAAACTGGCAGGGATCTACCCCCGTCAAAGTTGCTGAGCTTTTTTAAGGGAGGAGGAAAGCTCCGTTTGGGGGCAGAAAAAGGAGCAAGCACTCACCAACAGATCGCTGTAGGAACAAACAGCCTTACTGAGTAAACTACCATATTTTTTGCTCTATAAGACTCACTTTTCCCCTCCTAAAAAGTAAGGGGAAATGTGTGTGCGTCTTATGGAGCGAATGCAGGCTGCGCAGCTATCCCAGAAGCCAGAACAGCAAGAGGGATTGCTGCTTTCACTGTGCAGCGATCCCTCTTGCTGTTCTGGCTTCGGAGATATTTTTTTCTGATTTTTTTTTTCTTGCTGTTCTGGCTTCGGAGAATATTTTTTTTCTTGTTTTCCTCCTCCAAAAACTAGGTGTGTCTTGTAGTCTGGTGCGTCTTATAGAGCGAAAAATACGGTGCTTCTTCTGTTCTGCAGAGCATGCAATAATGGAGGGTGGGGTGAGGTTGCCAGGGCCGGATTCTATTTTATCCAGCAATTGACCACGATCTACCAAAACCTGGGGATCTACCAGTACATTGCGATTGACCTGTTGGACATCCCTGATTTAGACCTTTATGCTCAATCTGAATGGCTGTAGCTCAGTGGCAGCATTCCTAGCTAGGATGGAAAAAGACTCACTGTTTAAAAAGCTGGAGAGCTGCTACCAGCCAGTATGGACCTTACGGAGCTACATGGATCAATGTCCGACTTGTCATCAGGCAGTTTCCTAAGTTCTTAGCACATGGAGATTGGAAATGTGGGGGCATTAGGGGTTGAGCTTTCATGTTGGCCCCTCCTCACATTATGCGCCCCAGCTTGCTCACCCAAATACATACATAGGGCTAATAGTCTCCCTGTATACGTGGTGCATCACAAACCTATTTCCAAAATGTTCATATTTTCATGTCTGCTTATCTCTAGGGCCTCTTATCCCCCCCCCTTCCTTCATATGCATTGAGCCCAGAACGAAGTGCTGACCTCAACTTTGTATTCTCTATCTATTATCACATTATGCCACAACCTCAGTATTATTTAAATGCTGGAGTTTTGCTGGAGATCTTAAGGAGTCTCACAATTGCAAAGTGTCACACAATTTCATAGAGAATGACTACAGGTAAACAGCATATAAGCAGGAACATTGGCCACTTGTAGAATAACTCCTTCGCCTGCATTTCCAATTATATTCCTTTCTGGTAAACAGCAGACAATGACATTTCAACAGTTCAAGGCAGTAACCACAGAAGATTACCTAAGAAAATGAAAGAATCTTTTTTTAAAAAAGCAATGGGGATTTTTCTTTTCTTTTTGTAGATTAAAAAGCATATTATTGCCATTAACCTGGGTTAAAAGCTGGGCTTGGATACAAAAAAACTCTTTTTGCTAATCATGTTACAGATTAAAGAATTCATTCTCTAAGTGCTCCAACTTTGAATCTTCCAGCGAGGACAAACTTTGAACCTTGTTTAATGATGCTGGGGGAGACTTTCTTCTCTTGAACTACTGCTAAAAGACTTTAAAAATAAATAAATATTTTTTTGGGAAAAAAAGGAAAAGGAAAATAATGTTATTTCAGCAATGAAGCACTTTAAGAGACTGACTGAAACCACAATGTATAAAAAGTATAAGTCGGGCTTGGCAGAAGTGAACTAAATAAATAGTGATGCTAAGCGACATATCTAACAATGTAGCCTCAGTGTCTTGTCATTAGCACAATTATGTCAGTACAGTCAATCAGCACATTGCCTTGACTTTAAAGGAAGAATCTGAATGCATGCTTTTAAAGTCGGAGGCAGGGAAGCAGCGGAACGGAGGGATCATCACATTAAAACAGCAAAGTGACTTCATAGCTATTCACGGCTCCTCTTTGCTTTTCTTTAAACAACCCACAAGGTTATACCTTTTTCAAGTGCTTTGTTATCGGAGTATTGTTGAAAAATTATTCTTATGGTCTCAATACCATCTGAAATACGCTTAGGAGGAAACCCAAAGAGTGGCAGAAGGGGTGGGGGGAGGACTGGAGGCAAACATTCCTTTCATAAACGATACACTGATTTACTACTTAAAAGTGATAATGAAGGGCATCCAATCGTGATCTTCAAGTAGAGATAAACAACACACACACACACACACACACACACACACACACACACACTCTTTACAGGCCTAAGCATCACTTTTCTGTGTGAGATAATAGCAGTTACTGGTATTATCAAATTAATAACCATCTGATAGTGACCACTAGGGATGGGCAATTTCAATTCTGTCAATTTCATTTTTTCGTTTCCCCAGTCTTCCATTTGATTCTCCACATTTCCACATCAGTTTGCAATTATTTTTTTCACAGTCAAACATTTTAGCGTGAATTTCTCCCAGCATATGCATGTACAGTATCCCTGTTTAGGAAAGCTTTTAATGTTTGATGCATACTGTATTTTAATATTTTGTTGGAAGCCGCCCAGAGTGGCTGGGGAAGCCCAGCCAGATGGGCGGGGTATAAATAATAAATTATTATTTTTATTACAGTGTTACCTCTGGTTACATACTTAATTTGTTCTGGAAGTCCGCTCTTAACCTGAAACTGTTCTTAACCTGAGACACCACTTTAGCTAATGGGGCCTCCCGCTGCCCCTACGCCGCAGGAGCATAATTTCTGTTCTCATCCTGAAGCAAAGTTCTTAACCCGAGGTAATATTTCTGGGTTAGCAGAGTCTGTAACCTGAAGCGTATGTAACCTGAAGCATCTGTAACCCGAGGTACCACTGCATTATTATTATTATTATTATTATTATTATTATTATTATTATTATTTGCCATTTGTATGGTAACATTTTTGCAAAGCTGATTTCCTCTAATAGAATACATTTCTGCGTGCTATTTTCACCAACATACACATTTTTATTCTCACATTACCATAGTATATGCATTGTTTGTGGGGGGTTTTAGTACATGTTACTTGTCTGGGGAACTGCACTGAGGAAAAAAATAAGAGAAATGTGAATTTCAAAAGCCAGCGGCATTTTGTTTCAAAAAGTGTGAATTAGGCATGTTCGCCTTTAAGTGTGAGTTGAATTGAAGCCTCCCACCCCACCCCACCTCTAGTAAACCCCTCGTCCCTATTAAGGTTTTGGGTATGTCTTAAGTAGCAGCAGCAGAACTACAGCATCACCACTGATGCTCAGAACACGTGAGCCAGTGTGGTGTAGTGGTTAAGAGCAGTAGACTCGTAATCTGGTGAACCGGGTTCGCGTCTCTGCTCCTCCACATGCAGCTGCTGGGTGACCTTGGGCTAGTCACGCTTTCTGAAGTCTCTCAGCCCCACTCACCTCACAGAGTGTTTGTTGTGGGGGAGGAAGGGAAAGGAGAATGTTAGCCGCTTTGAGACTCCTTTGGGTAGTGATAAAGCGGGCTATCAAATCCAAACTCTTCTTCTTCTTCTATGTGAGTTTCTACATATTGACTGGCAATGGGAAATCACATAAGGTACCCCTCACTTCCTCAAGAAGACCTGCCTTACACAGATGTCAGGAACCACAGAGCACCAAGTTGAGAAGACTAGTTGTAAAGCCAAGGTGGGGAATCATGGGCAAGTTTCCAGGGGCTACATCTGGGCCAGATGCAAAAGTGGATGAAAACAACACACATGACTTTTACCTTTACACAGCAGGCTATATTCTAGTCTGCAAAAGTCAAAGGTTTACACACACACACACACACACACACACACACACACACACACCCCTTCTAGACCTCCAAATGTCTCTATTTTCCATGGACAGACCTGGATTAACATAAGCCATTCTGGTTTCTGATTTGATCCCGGAATATCCCACTTTTCCTTAGGATGTCCCCATTTTCATCAAAGAAATGTTGGAGAGTATGGAGGTATGTGAACCCTGAGCCAAGGAAGTAACTAACTATACAACCTTTAGAAGACGTCTGAAGACAGCCCTGTACAGTGGTACCTCGCAAGACGAATGCCTCGCAAGACGAAAAACTCGCAAGACGAAAGAGTTTTTCGTTTTTTGAGTTGCTTCGCAAGACAAATTTCCCTATGGGCTTGCTTCGCAAGACGAAAATGTCTTGCAAGTTTGTTTCCTTTTTCCTATGGGAAACCGTTTCAATGCATTCCTATGGGAAACCGTGCTTCGCAAGACGAAAAATTCGCAAGACGAAAAAACTCGCAGAACGAATTAATTTCATCTTGCGAGGCACCAATGTATAGAGAAGTTTTTTTAAAAAATGTTTAATGTTTTATTATGTTTTCATGTATGTTGAAAGCTGCTCAGAGTGGCTTGGGCAACTCAGTCAGATGGGTGGGGTATTGTTGCTGCTGCTGTTGTTGAATAAGACGTCCCTATTTTAATCAAAGAGATGTTGGAGGTATGATATTCAAACCATAGTTGAAAGACACATCCCAGCCAGGCAAAAGCACCAAGGAGGATACTAAGCAGAACGGTTATTGGCAAGTCCTGAAGCCTAGATTGAGAGGCCAGTTTATAATCCCTGTTTTTATTTAGCTGTTGCTGTATAAAATAGCCATGTGGGCTCTTCCCATTAATACTTGACATTTGAAAGTCATTTAACAGAATCAAGCTATCACATCACTGGAGATAGGTTGTTGTTGTTGTTTAGTCATTTAGTCGTGTCCGACTCTCCATGACCCCATGGACCAGAGCACACCAGGCACTCCTGTCTTCCACTGCCTCCCACAGTTTGGTCAAACTCATGCTGGTAGCTTCGAGAACACTGTCCAACCATCTCGTCCTCTGTCGTCCCCTTCTCCTAGTGCCCTCCATCTTTCCCAACATCAGGGTCTTTTCCAGGGAATCTTCTCTTCTCATGAGGTGGCCAAAGTATTGGAGCCTCAGCTTCACGATCCGTCCTTCCAGTGAGCAGGAGATAGGTAGGTTTGGGCTAATATACTCTAGATCAGGCATCCCCAAACTCGGCCCTCCAGTTGTTTTGGGACTACAACTCCCATCATCCCTAGCTAACAGGACCAGTGGTCAGGGATGATGGGAATTGTAGTTCCCAAACAGCTGGAGGGCTGAGTTTGGGGGTGCCTGCTCTAGGTCTTACATCCCTGCCACTGTGGGGACAGTGTGGAATCGTAGTTAAGAGTGTCAGGCTAGGGCCTGGGGGAGACTAGAGCAGGTATCATCAACCATAGCTGGGGTGACTGTGGTCGATGAGGCTGACACATCCATATACCGCCCAATATCCCTAATGCCAGGTAATTTTCGAACAAGTTAAAAAGCACAGGTCCCAATACGGATCCTCAGGAGAACCAGCTTCTTTAATCCTTTGTTTATGACAACTGTTGATTTATTCCTACTCTCTCTCTTTCCTGTTCTTTAACCTGTTACAGATCCATACGAGGACCTGCGCTCTTATCACATGACTGCTAAATCCTCTAAAAAGTACGTATATAATTATTTTGTGCAGCTTAAATTATCTCTCTTTCATCATCATCATCATAATTATAATAAAATTTTATTTGTATCCCGCCCTCCCCAGCCTAGGAGGGCTTGTGCACTGTTCATTATATTTATATATCTGTTATTCTGCAGATTCCAAATATGTTACATAAAATATCAACAGATATAGGTGGGACCCATTCCAGTCTCAATTCTGAGCTTAACAGAGAAGCTGCCTTTTATTCAACTTTTGAAACAACTGCTCAACAGTTTGGGTGCACGGAGGTAGAATCCAGGAAGCATACAATGCACAGAAATACAAACACAGACTGCTGTTTTCTGAGTGGATCTCTGGATTTGGAACATTTAATTTTTTTCATTATGATTTTGGTTGAACAATAGGTGCATTTATATGACTTTTCAGCATAATTAGAAGTTTTAGAGCAATTAGAAGGGCCTATATCTATGACAGTCAAATACCAAAGAAGATAGTTTTCTCTCTTGCACTTTTTTTTTTATTAAAACATAAAAGTTAACTTTTCATTTTCCCTGTTGGATCAAGCGAAATGTTCAGTTAACTTTCTTCTCTCTTTCAAACTATGCTGCATCAGCAAAAATTCAGTAAGGAACATTAATTATCAAATGTGCCAGTTTTGTGACTATTAAGTACCTCATTAGATTCTGTTTGGGAAATTGCATTTATGAGCGTTTTTATACAGAAAAAAAAATATCTAGGCATGCTTGGCATTCTGTAACTCCACATATACAGTGTGAGATGAAGATCATCTATGCGGCTGCTGTAGCATATGTGGTTTTTGTTAAACTAAAAGCACTTCAAGCAAATTTGTTACTTTATCGCAGGAAATGTAACATTTGAAATATGAAGCTCTGTAACCCCAATCTTCTCTGATCAACATGCTCAAAGGGCTTTCAGAGGGAGTAAAATAAATGTGCAGCAGAAAGGGTTTAAACGAATGAAAAAAGACGGTGTGAAATGGTTTTCCATTGTGTTATTCCACGTTACAATTAAAATACCATCTAAAGATTTACACCTGTCCATCCATCCATGTAAACACCTTTATGCTAATTTCTATTATACAACTCTCCCTCATGTTGATTAAATGAGCAGGTATGTATTTGGTTTTCTTTAGCAGGTATATATCTATATGTATATACTGTACCTGGCTTTCATATTATATACAAACCTCTCACTCTTAGAGCAGAAATCCACATACTTTTAACAAAAGGAGGAGGGGAACGAGGCAGGGAAAAAAATAAATTAAAACTGTGTTTAAAATATATCATCTGTCCTAACCTTTCCTCCATTAGGGAAAATATGCCTGGAAAAAAGATTAAATACAAATTTGCTTTGCTTTTAAACCCACTTAAGAAGCACCTATCCCATCTGTCCATATAAATTCCAATGGAAAACACGATGACATGCAATTACTAATCTCAATGTACACAGCTATGCCTCGGGGACTTGGTGGTTCATATTTTACTGTTCTGTAATCAAATACAAAACTAATGAGTAAAAATATGCTTCCCCCAATAAATTCCCAGCACCTGGACAAGCGTCTGACAGGGAAATGGAAGATGCTCACACAAAATTCATTCTGCAAAGCTATTAAAGTGTTATACTTGCCAACAAGTGTTCATTAAACAAGAATGAAGGATCTTTATGCCAGTTTCTTACCAAAGGCTTTTTAATATTTTAATGGAGAGTAAAGACTATTTATCTGAACTCTGATCAGTTAATGTTCAAATCTGTTATGAAGAAACAAGGAGTCTTTTATAATACCTTTCATAAAAATCCACTTTGCAATGCTTCAAATAAAGACTAAGCACTGTAAAAGATTATGTTGCATATAAACAAAATCAGTATCGTTTTGAAATTATATGGTTATTCCTGGAACTCTTTCTCACATCAGAAATGTGTTTTGTATATATTTTTATTTAAAGAGTGGTTTGATAAACACCCCCCCCCCCATGATACAAATGGAAAAAGGGATTGGAGGTGACATCACTTTTTCAAGAGCTGGGAATAAAACAAAGCCAATTTCATGGGACAGATGAAAGACGAGTGAGAATAATAGAACCTACAAACCTAGTCCATATACCTCTTTAGGAAACAAGAGCTTAGATAGAGGTGATGGTAATCGAGAGATAATCTTCCATAAAGGAATCTGTGAGCTGCTTCTCATGTTACACTTGACATGGGTACTGAACTGTTCTGCATAGCAGAATGCTAAACGGGAAGGCTTTTCTCTAAAAACCACTTAAGCTTCCCTGCAGGCAAACTTTAGAGGAATGTATTAATGCGCACTTTGAGTCTGTGAATTTCATAATCTTTTGTACTGTACTCAGCTCCTTGCTTCCATGTTTGGCACACCAGAGCATCAGAAAGCATTGCCAGGGTTAAGGATGGCTGGTCATTTTCCCACATGTATTATTTTATCAGTCCGTTCTGCACTCATTTGTGGATTTTTTAAAGGGAAGAAATCCACATGAAAATTCATATTCATTTAGCTCTTAAATACGTAGTTTGAACACATTGTTTTCAGGGAGGAAAAAAAAAAAAGACAGATCTCATTCTGAAGCACACATTTTCATACGTATCTGTACATTTTAAAGCCAAGAACTGCATTGCTAAATTCAGTGAAGTGCAACACCTGAAGGACAAGTGCAGTTCACATTGCATCACAATTCACAAAGATCTAATTCTTTGATTCCCTGGCTGAAGGACACCCTTGATGCCACTTATTAGTATGCCACAGTATGGAAGTACTACAGCATGCATTTGAAGCATGCATTTTAGGAGCCTCCTATGGCGCTGTGGGTTAAACCACAGAGCCTAGGACTTGCCGATCAGAAGGTCGGCGGTTCGAATCCCCACGACAGGGTGAGATCCTGTTGCTCGGTCCCTGCTCCTGCCAACCTAGCAGTTCAAAGGCACGTCAATAGTGCAAGTAGATAAATAGGTACCGCTCCGGTGGGAAGGTAAACGGTGTTTCCGTGCGCTGCTCTGGTTCGCCAGAAGCAGCTTAGTCATGCTGGCCACATGACCTGGAAGCTGAATGCTAGCTCCCTCAACCAATAAAGCGAGATGAGCGCCGCAACCCCAGGGTCGGCCACGACTGGACCTAATGGTCAGGGGTCCCTTCACCTTTAATCTTATGTTTGCTTCCTCAATACTCCATCCTTGGCTCAGACACCTAGGTGGCTCCAAGCTATGTCCCCAGCTATAGAGCGGTCGCTCAGTCTTGCCATTATTGGCAGCTGTGGTTTCCAAAGTAAATAAATAGAAAGATAGATATGGGGATAAATACTTTGGATTTGTTCCAAAGAACATTTGTGTGCAAACAGTTAAAGCTGATGATTTCGATAAAAACAATGATGGTGACGACAACACAACTTTTCTCCCAGCTGTCCTTCACCCAGGCTAGAGGTCTCTAAATACTACATGTATTAGCTACCATCTTAGAATAACCCCAACAGATCATGGGGGAAATTATGGAAAGAGAGTTGGAAATTTATGGCTTGTGAAGAGATAAGGGATAATTTAATAAATATGTTTTACAGATGGCATTTAACGCCAACAGAAATACATAAAATGTATGAAACAAAATCAAAGTAGAGGGGACACTCATACATATGTGGTAGACATGTGATAAAACCAAAGGCTTGTGGGATATAGTGTAATAAGAGTTAAAGAAAATGTTTAAACAAGACTTGTTTAAAAAAACAGAAGCTTTTTTTATTGGGGATACCAGACACAGGTATTGCCGGAGAAAATAAGAAAATGTTACTTTATGCCACAAGCGGCAAGAACACTAATTGCCAAAAATTGGAAAAAAAGAAATAATCCTGACAAAAATAAAAAATAAAAAATGGCAAGACAAACTATTTGATTATATTGAATTGGTTAGATTGACGGAGGCAATTAGGGGTCAAACCAAGCAAAAATTCCAAAAAGAATGGGTAAAATATAGAGAATATCTTAAAAAGCAGTGCCCTCAAATTAATACTTGGACTTGCTTTGATTAATTTCTGCAGAATAATTTATGGTATTTTAGTTAAAAACAGATAGAAAAAGAGGGTAATAATGAACTGAAAAGGAGACAGTTTACCAGAAACGAAAAAAGAACCGTGTTGAGGATGAAGGAAGTCAATTAGAAGAAAAGAAAAACTGAAGAATGGTATATATATGTGTGTGTGAGAGAGAGATTATTTGTTTTGCGTGGACAGGCGGAGTCCCCAGATCCTGCACGGCCCCCCCGTCATGTGGAATAACGACTCAAGACAACGTGCTATGGGATTAAATTGGCCACAACTTTATTAAATTTCAAATGTGGGTAGACCTTGGCTCAGGCATTGGGCGTTCTCCCTCCCCGGTCCCCAGCCGGGGACCTAGGGAGCATCAGGGTTATCCAGTGTGTGTGGGGGGGGATGGGCTAGCTCTGGAGAACATATGTTCAAGCAGAGATGGCCGCCCCGTAACGCCGCCGCCGCAGGAGAGAGCAATGACGACTTTTCGGTGTACGGCCAAAGCCTCCCTTCAGAAAACCCCTTTAACGGGGAACCCTGGTATCGCCGCCGCAAGAGGAAGATGGACAAAAGGATTCCGCCCAAGGCCTGATACCGCCAAAGTTGTGACGTTTTGCTACGGGAAAGGCGAAACCTGCCAATGCAGGGAAATTCCTTTCCGGCCCTTTAACAGCGACCTTAACGTAGCAGCGCCCGCATACCTGTGAAGAAAAGTTAACCTGCAAAACCTGTGAAGAAAAGTTAACCTGCAAAATAAGACATTAACTGAGGGTGGGTAGGGTGGGAGAAGCTCTGGAGCCAAGTGAGGATTCCTAGGTAAGATCTTCCCTCTATTGTGTGGGCAGGTAATCCCTCCCCTACCTGGCCTGGTCTCCTTGGCAACGCTTCCCCCAGGTGGGATTGGACAACTGACTGAGGTAGGCGGAGACCTCCAGGTATTCCACCTGAGGGAAGGCAAAGCCAAGCCTATGCTGTTGGGGCCGCTCCAGATCTAGGGGCTGCACGCGTCCACGCAAAGGGCGCCCCCCATTTTAAGCAGGGAGCGGTCATTGTATAAGTTTTTGTACATTATCATGTCTTATTTGTATTTTTGTGTTTTGTGGTTGTTTGTTTTTCTCTTGATTCTGTACTATTATTTTCATGTTTAGTTTGACAAGTGTGTGTGTATGTGTTGTAAATAAACTCTCTCTCTCTCTCTCTCTCTCTCTCTCTCTCTCTCTCTATATATATATATATATGAGAACTCCATCAGATTCTACTTCCTTGACCCCACTAAGGGTGACTTTCCTACCACATTAACCCTCAGAGGGCCATATTGGGATGACCAACCAAGCATATTTCCCCACAATAAGAGTTCTTCCTGTCCTGGATTGCAGAAAGGCAGTGTACATTTCTTGCTTTAAAAATGATGCCTGCTCAACCTCTATGCAATTAGCCAGTTCCACACGTGGAATCTGCTGTTATTATGTCTAGTTATTCCCTTAAACAGAAAGCAGAGCTGACGGGCATAAATTTAAACTCACAGAACCCTCCTTTTCTAAGAACCAATTGGCCTGTCAGGGTGAGATCCAAATCCATTGCTGCTGGCCAATGTAAGAGAAGGGGAGCTGATTTTTCATATTTTCCATGTCACTGCTACAGCCCCTTGTGCTTTCCCTGAAAATATGTACCAAAGAATTGGGGGTCCCATCAGAATGGACGCGGTGTACATGGAGGGGGGAAAGGTCAAGGAAAAAATTGCTTCCCATTCTCTTATGTTAGCAGACAACTCTGCTGGATCAAAAGCTATTCTGCATACATATATCTCAAAGTTGGCAAATATGAAAAATCAGATATGTGTGTGTAGCAACCCTAAATCCAGGAGGTTATGATGTCATGAGGGGAAAGCAGAATTCCCCAGAGGGGTGAATGTACAAGAAATAACTCTAAATTGTGCAAATAAGCAAATTAAACCAAACAGTCCAGAAAAGGAGGTGGGCAGGAAGAATATATACATTTATAAAAAGAAAAAAGAAAGACACCGTGAAGCAAGTAACAGAATAGGCATTTGCCAAGAAGACTGGAAGAAAGATTCAATCTCGCCCATATTATTGATCTGGCTCAACCATCTTGCATTCAGATGACAACCTAGAATCATTACTTGAAATTCTCCCAACTTTTTGGAATCAATTACACCAGTGCTTTTGCTCTGATACCAAGCTGCAAATGGATGGCTGGCCATTAAAACTTTATACTCTCGAGCCTGAATCCAGCAAAGCATTTCAGCACATGCTTAATTTTAAAATTCCTTTGTGGCTCTAGAGGGTTGGTGCCCAATCCAAGCAACGCACATGAAAATTCATGGAAAGGTTCCCAGTGACGAGCCGAGCAATCAGATCTGGCCCCCGTTAAGCCTCTCTCTCTCTAATCAGAGCACAATACAGAACACAAACCAAATTTAAAAGCTGCATCTCATGCAAGTCTATTCAATCTTTCATGAAATCAAATCTTTATGAATACAACTTAAATTTCTCCCTTAAAAAGTGTGTGTGTGTGAAAAATTAAAATGACTTTCATGAATTTGCATATGTTAAATTATACAATTGCATGCACAGCTGCTAGTTTTATATATCCATATGAAGCCTGGAATGCCATGTTTCGGTACTAGTTTTTAATGTCTGAAGCACAACCGACAGAACTTTGCAAAGGCACAAAGATACTTAGCCAATCAAAGTACCTACATAGGCTGGCTTACTTTGCACACATGGTACATTACAACCATTGCATTTCGCTGAACTTTTACTAAATGAACTACAGTGGTTCCTCGGGTTACAGACGCTTCAGGTTACAGAGTCTGCAAACCCAGAAATAGTACCTCTGGTTAAGAACTTTGCTTCAGGATGAGAACAGAAATCGTGTGGTGGCGGTGCGACGGCAGCAGGAGGCCCCATTAGCTAAAGTGGTACCTCAGGTTAAGAACAGTTTCAGGTTAAGAACGGACCTCCAGAACGAATTAAGTTCTTAACCTGAGGTACCACTGTATTTGGATAGTGCCACACATTACAGAATCCTTGAGAGTCATCTTAGCTACATGATGCTATGTTGTACGTAGCTCCTATTAAGGAAGAGATGAGAAACTTGTGGCCCTCCAGATGTTGATGCACTAAAACGCCCATCATCTCTGATTATTGGAGGTGCTGACTGGGCCTGATGGGAGTTGGAGTCCAGCAACACCTGGAGGCTCCCCTTCCATTAGCTAAAGATACAAGCTATGTTTCCACATATTTTGGACTCCAACTCCCTTCAGCCCAAGCCAGAAGGCACAAAAAGTTGTATTTAAATAACATTTAAATGCGCACTTCAAATATACTTTTTTCTTCAAATATCTTACTTTATTTTAAAAACTTCTGTCCCCCAGTTTGTCCACAGAGACTCAAGGTGGCTAAGAAACAGTATGCAAAGAATATGCAAAGAATAAAAAAAAATATAATCCCAAATTCCCTCAACATACAGTCCAGTCAATACATTAACAATAACCCTTAACTAACCATTTTTGCCTTGGCTTATCTGAGTCAGTGACTCAAAGATAGGCATTTCTAAACATATTTTATCAGAAATTACACGTATTTTCTCTCAAAATATGCATTTAAAAATATTTTTAAAATGGTTTTTAAGCAGAGAACTGTGTTAGAGCATTCGTGAGGCGTTAAAGCCTGTGTACAACCAAGATCCGATCTATACATTAGCCAGAGAGGCGCAGATCAGGTCAGTTCATATCTGAATTTGAAAATATCAAATTCCTCAAGCATTCCTCCATCTGTCCTGCTAACTGCACACTTCCCTGTGATGAAATGAGCAAATAAATCTGAACAGTGATCTTAAGCGCACAACACAGCACTTCAGTGACCACTTTACCAAATGCTAGCCGTAATCTGCATTGGATTTGCTGCTTTCCAATGACTAATTTTTCATCATATACACAGATACCGAGAGGCGACTCTTTCCTTATAAAAGGGCCTCCCTCCCTGCTTCATCCCACAGCCTTCTGCTCCATTTGGTGTAAAGGGTAGCATTGCATAGTGAAGCAACATGCCACGCAGTGCAAAAATTGTGCTATACAGTGATACCTTGGGTTAAGTACTTAATTCGTTCTGGAGAGCCCTACTTAGCCTGAAACTGTTCTTAACCTGAAGCACCACTTTAGCTAATGGGGCCTCCTGCTGCCGCCACGCCACCGGAGCATGATTTCTGTTCTCATCCTGAAGCAAAGTTCGTAACCCGAGATAATATTTCTGGGTTAGTGGAGTCTATAACCTGAAGCGTATGTAACCCGGGTTACCGCTGTAAACTGTGGCTTTTGACGTAACGATTATTCAGTCCATTGTGGAATTAAGCCTCAGTGAAAAGAATGGCGACTGCTATCTGGCTCGTTATCATTTTTCTAGATCTCTGTTGAACGACTGCATACATCTACATGTAAGCCAATCCCAACTAAGGCATGTGTTTATGAGGTGGGAAAGCCTCTCGTCTTCACTGAGGGGAAGGGTTGTGAGCGGGAATCGCTTCCTATGCTCACAGGGGGGGCGTGGCTAAGTCCCTTGTGTCACAGAGTCCTGGGCACGCATCATGCCCCCCAGCCAGCCAATTTGGCTGGCTGGGGGACATGGTGTGGCCACATTTAAACGGCCGCAGGCCCACGAGCTCTTCCTGTTTTGTTCCTGCTTCCTCAGATCTCCTGCCCTCCCTCTATGTCATGGGTTGTCAAACTAAGGCCCGGGGGCCAGATCGGGCCCAATTGCCTTCTAAATCCGGCTCGTGGACGGTCCGGGAATCAGCGTGTTTTTACATGAGTAGAATGTGTCCTTTTATTTAAAATGCATCTCTGGGTTATTTGTGGAGCCTGCCTGGTGTTTTTACATGAGTAGAATGTGTGCTTTTGTTTAAAATGCATCTCTGGGTTATTTGTGGGACATAGGAATTCGTTCATCCCCCCCCCCATATAGTCCAGCCCCTCACAAGGTCTGATGGACAGACCTGCTGAAAAGGTTTGCTGACCCCTGCTCTATGTCTTGCATTCAGCACCTGACCTTGCTATGGACCTCGTTTGGTCGCCTGTTCAAGGGGCCTGGTAGGAATTTTTTTCCACGTCGCAGATTGGCACCAGCCACTTGGTTTTTCATCTACCTCGTAGCAAATCGTCACAACTTTGTAAGGTTTGGAGGTTAGGCATTGGGAAATGTGTTGTGTTGGAGGGGAGGTTGTGGCCATCACCTACCCCTCCCCTTGAAGGGTATTCTGTTAAAGGAATCCGGCAGTCGTGGTTCCTGTCCGATGCCCAGGTGGTGGCTAGGACCATGGCACGAACTTCTGGTGACTCTAGGGCAGTGGTGCCGAACCTTTTAGAGACCGAGTGCCCAAACTGCAAACCAAAACCCACTTATTCATCACAAAGTGCCCAGAGTTGTTGAGCTTTTTTGGGGGAGATGCTGACCACTAACACATAGCACCGACATCATTGTCTGCTAAAGCGCCAAAAAAGTCAGCACAGAAAGGGTTAAAAATGAACGCTGTTACGTCCAATCAGAAACAGTCACTGACACAGCAAATTGAAAAACAAACCAATCACCTAACACAAACTCTGGCTACCGGGGGGGGGGGGTCCGGGTTTTAACAGCGGACGCAAGCTGTAGCGTGAGGGGAGGCAGGAGAACAAATAGGAAAAAACAACATGAAGAGCGCAGGTGGGCCAATGGCACGTGACAGCAGTGAGGGCTCTGCGTGCCAAGTCTGGCACGGGTGCCATAGGTTCACCACCACTGATCTAGGGGAAAGCTTCCAGCTGATTTGCATCAACAAGCTCCCCCTACAGGTTAATAACCCTTGTGTGACTCTCTGCAGAGCAGGCAGGAGTCAAGTATAGTCTGTTTGGTTCCAGTGCCTAAGCCAGTACCACTCACATTCTGTAACCAATAAAGTTGTGGCCTTTTTTAGCCAATTAACCTAAATTACTTGTGTCCATGTGTCTTATTTCATCACAAAGCAGGGAGCGGGGCCTTGACTCACAAGTGAATCCCCTGAGAGCAACTCACACTTGGTTGATCCAGGGATCATCGGGCAATGTGAAATATAACCCTGAATATCTTTGGAAGCAGAGTAGGCCCCACTGGGACCACATAACACAGGTCCTGTAGGATCTTTACTGGTTCCCAGTACGTTTCTGAGCACAATTCAAAGTGTTGGTGCTGACCTTCAAAGCTCTAAATGGCCTCGGCCCAGTATACCTGAAGGAGAGTCTCCACCTCCATCGCTCAGCTGAGGTCCTCCTCCAAGGGTCTTCTGCTGGTTCCCTCACTGCGAGAAGTGAAGTTATAGGAACCAGGCAGAGGGCCTTCTTGGTAGTGGCACCCTCCCTTCAGATGTCAAGGAGATAAAGAATAACATAACTTTTAGAAGACATCTGAAGGCAGCCCTGTTTTGGGAAGTTTTTAATGCTTGATGTTTTTATTATGTTTTTAGATATGCTGTAAGTAACCCAGAAATTCTCAAATTTCCCCGGCAATGAAAACATACACATTAGTCTACATGGGTATAACAACATTCATTGTTGTACCAAAAAAGGATAAATCAAAGAGGTGTACTTCTGCAACACATAATCAGTTTGTGACATTCATTAACAGAGGGTGTGGTGAGGGCTGCTGTCTTCCAGAGGTTTGAAATAGGAGAGGAAAACCAACAGGAAACCAATGGCCTTCCATACATTGCTGGACTCCTGCTCAGCCTGAATGGCTAATGGCCAGGGATGATGAGAACTGTAGTCCAAAAACATCTATAGGGCCATAAGTTACCCATCTCTGCCTTAAAACAAATGCCTGGAAAATTCAAAGAGAATAGGTCTGTCAATAGCCATGCTTCCTAAATGGAGCCTCGCTTTACAAAGGTAGCATATTGACAAAAATCAGACAAGATGAGCACCCATTTCATGACTGGCTACTTCATTTCCTACTGCAAAAATAAGCTGGAAAAGAAAGCTTGTCAGTAGAGACAGGCCTACAAAATTATCCTTTCTGTCTCCCTCTCTTTCTTCCCTCCCTGATTTTTCAATGAGCCTGAAATATTGAGGGTTTTTTAATACCAAAGCTGGAACAAGATTATAGTTGTCCTTGTACGTTACCTTATAAGGAAGATTTTGACAGCACTAGATTGCATTCATAAAAACTAATGAAGATTCCTCCTTAATACGCATTGCTTTCTTCCAAGTTTGGACTTGAAGTGACAACGTTACAGAGAAATACCCTGCAGGTTTTTTATTTAAATTGCGTCCTATAAAACAATGTCCCCTTGTCAGTCACCACTAATTCAGCAGAAGTTAACCAATAAATCTCTCCAAAGGCCAGCAAAGCGCTTAACTTGGCACATCCCTAATAAAATTAGGAATGTGACTTTATTACATGAACCTCACGTAGATTTGGCCAAGATATTAAGATTTTTGCTTATGGCAACAATGGCTAATGTGGATTGGTATTTTCATTATAACACACCCCACAGCATTTCCAAGTTACGTCTCAGGTTTCCAAATTGGACAATATTTTTCAACGGCATTTGACACATTGCTAGGTGCTGTGGTTGAAACTCTTGTCGCCAAAGCTGCACACAATTTAGTGTACTTAAAGGCAGTAAAGACTTTCGGTAATGCTAATTCTGCTGCATAAATGAGGGCAAATTAATTAATACTTCTATTAACGTAACCTGATTTCACTTTGTTCAAGCAGAGAAGCACTTATAAGCTTTTAACCCAAGCTCAGATATATTGTTTCAGCTCAAGGCAATTTTGCAAAGCGATTTATACAGGAATAAGCTGAAAATGCTGGTGGGGGGGGGGAGGAGGGAAACAGCAAGATTTGGAGGGTCTGAAATGCACACTTAGCAGTTTCCCCCATTTCCACAGGAAAAAACATATTTGCAAAATTGTTGGACGCTCTGCGCCCTCGGAGCATTTTATTTTAGAAAATCCTGTCATATTGTGCTTATAGTTCTTTTATCTATTCCCCACTTTCTCTCTCGTACCATCTCTTTCCTTCCATTTATAACACCTCTATTCTTCCCCCTCCTTCTCTCTTCTTCCCCCACCCCTTTCTTTACACCACCTTTCACTTTCTCCCTTTGTTATGTATTGTTCAAGCTATAATACCATCGGCTCTGTAGACAATAAGATAGTGGTCTCACCTGGCACCAGGTGAGCACTGTAGAAGCCAATGGCCACACCTTTGGCAGAGCTCAATATACACAGGACATTGTCCCTCCTCCATGCATAGCCGTTATGTTTAACATGCAGCAATCTCAACCCTGCAAGACTATCAAGTCACGGAAGTTCACCTTATGATAAATACAACATAGCACGAAAAAGAAGTATGATTGATGCCCACTAAGCAGACTGTTTATCAGACAAACTCATTTTGCCAACTTTGACATAAACTGTTAGTTTTCTTATCGGACTGACATTGCGAGACCAGCACCTTGGTGGAAAAAAACTTCCCAAGAACTCTTCAATGACCTCTAAACAGCGCTATCTTATCATCATCTGACTTTCTACCACAATAAATCATTCACAAATAGGTTAAAAGAAAAGCTGATATTAGAAAATGGATTTATTTTCCATAGCTATAGACTTCAAAATGTGGCAAGACTTTCGGTGGAACTGGGTGATGTTGATGAAGTGTGCAAGGAGACTCTTTGCTCCCACTGATGTTTTGTGAGACAACTGTCTAATGTGATTTGTTATCTCCCAGAGAGAGAAAGAACTTGATTACTATCCATTGGGCCCTTATTAATTGTTTTGTGGGCACTTGGTAATTTGATTCTCAATACCGAACTTGGAAGCAGAAAGAGATTCCTTGGCCTGAACCCAGTGAGATCTTCTACAAATGGAAAATGTCCTTCTATTCAGAGAAGGGCAGCTTCTGTTCTCAGAAGAAGCTTGCGTCCAGAATGGAAGGGAAGAGTTACATTTTTGCCTCTACCCTACAGCTCCAAAAAATAACTCCCATGCAGATCCAGAAAATCCTGTGGAGGAGATCATGGTGGTGGTGGTGCTCAACCACTCATGGAGTTCTGGATCAAACTTTAAAAACCACATAATGATCAGGAACCTTTGAAAATCAGAAGAGGGCTCATGCACCATTAATAGTTGTGATGGAAGCTATACCTGCTGAAATGCCCTATTAAAGGTGCAAGAGTCCTTTCCTCTTTTCCATTTAGCAACTTCCTTGCGAAGTGTAACATTCTCTCTTTCTCTGTGTGTGTCTCTCTCTGTGTGTATTTCGCAGTAGACAGAAGTATAGTGGTACCTCAGGTTACATATGCTTCAGGTTACATACGCTCCAGGTTACATACGCTTCAGGTTACAGACTCCGCTAACCCAGAAATATTACCTCGGGTTAAGAACTTTGCTTCAGGAAGAGAACAGATATCGTGCAGCAGCGGCACAGTGGCAGCAGGAGGCCCCATTAGCTAAAGTGGTGCTTCAGGTTAAGAACAGTTTCAGGTTAAGAACAGACCTCCAGAACGAATTAAGTTCTTAACCCAAGGTACCACTATAATGATTTCCGAGTTAAGCATACAGAAAGCAATAATCCCAGATAATGTTACTGTACATTTGACTTGCAATTGGGGTTCCTAGAACTGAAATTCTTAGATTTCAGAAGACTGACAACTGCAAGCTTTCTGACAAGACATCTTGCCCATGATAACCCATCTTCCTCTACAATGTGGCAGCCATAGGAAAGTTTGCATGCTCAGTCCTCAAGGTTCAACAGTGAAGCCCAGCAATTCTGTCCAGTGCCCTGTGTTTACTGAGCATGCTTCCCTTAACATGCTCCAGAAATGAACTCTCTGCTTTTGCACTGGGTTTCCTTGGCAGTTAAGTTGGTGTGACCTGAAGGTAGGAAATGAAAAACAACAACGGGAGTAACCCTATTCACATGTTGCTCCCTGTGAGGGCTATGTGAGGATGGAGTGGGGCTTTCTTCTCCACACTGTGCTCTGTTGCTGTGTGAGTGATTGAAGAATTATACCAGAGTCATTTCCCCCTAGACGCCTGATCCTTTCTCCTTTCTTTCTCCAAAACTGAACATGAAAGTGGTAGCCAAGAAGGCCTCACTCTGAACTCAGCATGGCCTTCAAGTCATTTTTACAAATATGGCAGCAATAGAAGCAAAAACAAATCTTGGTTTACTGCTGAAAAACACTCGCTGAGTAATATAAAGCAAATTTACTTCAATTTACTACAGATAATCATATGCAGATCTGGAGTCTTTATATTTTACAGCTCGCCTTAATTTCACGTCTTCCAACTGCAGACAGTACACACATAAAACATTTCATCATAGTGTTTCGATGGAGTCCCTCTCGCCTCTAAAAAACAAAAAAAAACACTATTTCTGTAACAGAATATCCCATCCCAAATTCCTCATCACGTTATTTAAAACACTGTTTTCCATGTCAAGGTTGCAAAACTGCACTGACATGACTAATTGAGATGTAACTGAGAGCTGCACAATGCAAAGTAGCAATTGGGGGGCGGGGGGAGAAAGTGGAGCTGCATTTTAAAGGTCTTTGCTTAAGAAACCATAATGCAGATAAGCAGTTTAACTACACAGTATTTGTCAGGCTGCACAATAGTTCCCAGCTCAGGAGAACAAAAGTCATTTCCTCCTCCACCATTTTGGTATTTGACATCTGAATCACCATCCTTAAGACACACACGTTAAGTGTACACACAACGTGAGCGGGAAATATTATCCTCTGCCCTCACCCACTTTGGTTATCAAAACCTAATGAGCTCCAAAATAGATACATTCCCACTATTTCGTATTAAAGAAGAGCTAGTTGCTGATCATTCGTCTAAAGCAGGCACGTCCAGCTTCCAAGATCTACTCCCAGTAGATCATTGGAGGGAGGAGGAGCATGTGTGTGTGTGTGTGTGTGTGTGTGTGTGTGTGTGTGTAAGGGGAGGATTGCCATAGTTGTTGAGCTTTTTTGGGGGAGAAATGCCATAAATCACTCACAACAAAATCCACAGCTAACAAACACACAAAGCGCCAATCATCGTATCCCAAATCGCAATCATCAAATGCCAAACGACCGCCTACTAGAGGCGATGGAGGAACAGAGTGAGGGGGGAGGGGGCGGAGACATTCACCCCCCTTTTTTGAATCCTGTGAGCAATAAGGATCCCACAATCAACCACGATCACCCAGGGATCTACCTATCAATTGCGGTTGACCAGTTGAACATGTATGGCCTAAAGCATTCACTGAGTTACCCTGAAGGAGCATCTCCACCCTCATCATTCAGCCCAGACACTGAGGTCCAGCACCGAGGGCCTTCTGGTGGTTCCCTCACTGTGAGAAATGAGGTTACAGGAAACCAGGCAGAGAGCCTTCTGGGTAGTGGCGCCCGCCCTGTGGAATGCCCTCCCATCAGATGTCAAGGAGATAAAGAACTACACAGTTTTTAGAAGACATCTGAAGGCAGCCCTGTATCGGCAAGTTTTTAACATTCAACGTTTAATTATCTTTTTATATTCTGCTGGAAGCTGCCCAGAGAGCTCGGAAAACCCAGCCAGATGGGCGGGGTATAAATAAAATCACCATCACCACCACCACCATCATCATCATCATGGGTTAGTTGGGGTTATTTCTTAGCCCCAAAACTGGTTTGTAGGTAGCCTTGGACAAACCTCTCTCTGTTAGACTCAGTACTCTTTCTGTAAAATGGAATTAACAGTCTACTATTTAGAGAAATTTAGTGTATACTGCAGAAAAATACTGCCTAGAGCTAATGGGTCAAACAGCCTTAGCATTTGTGCCTTTGCACAAGGACAGCCTTTGTTAAGTTTTCAAAGGGTTAACTGGGGAATGTTAAGAAGGAGAAAGGAAGAAAAATTAGAAGAACTGTGAAGGGGAAGAATGTGAAATTTGACTCTATCCAGCTTGTGTTTTGCTACACAGAGATTCAGTAATTTTTCTCATAGCAAATTATTAGAACATCAAGTTCTAGCAGGTATTTACTACCATCATCAATGCCCTCTCCTGATTGTGTGAGTTTAATGAAGCTGGTACGCTATTGGCAATCAGGTGCATGCAATTCCAACAGTAAATTCAGAAGAGGAAATCAGAACGCAGGTCTCCCCCCCCCCCACCATATTCCCCCCCTTGAGAATAATCTGGTTGTAACTCTGACTTTCAGAAGGACAGAATTAAATTGGACCTTTCATCTACCTAAATAGAAATATTCCTCTTTCATGCACCCTCTCCCATTCCCTACTTTTCATTTCAAGTCTATTCCACCAGAAAGTCCTCTAGCATGAGCCTTGTTGAAAAGTTCAGGAACTGTGTTAAGGCCATTGCAGTATTCTTAAATGTGTTGTAGACATTCTAAGCCTATAACCAAACTTAAATATATGTACCTGAAACAATTGTGTCTTATTTATTTCTCTGTTTACCCCTACCTTCAGATCGCTTCTCTTGCTTTGTTATTTCCCCGGTGTCAAATTTTAGATTGTAAGCTCCTTGGGGACAGGACCTCCATAAAACATAATGCACACCAGGGGAGCCAAGTTGCCCCCAAGATTGAGAAGAAGAGAAGAAGAAGAGTTTGGATTTGATATCCCGCTTTATCACTACCTGAAGAAATCTCAAAGCGGCTAACATTCTCCTTTCCCTTCCTCCCCCACAACAAACATTCTGTGAGGTGAGTGGGGCTGAGAGACTTCAAAGAAGTGTGACTAGCCCAAGGTCACCCAGCAGCTGCATGTGGAGGAGCGGAGACACGAACCCGGTTCCCCAGATTACAAGTCCACCGCTCTTAACCACTACACCACACTGGCTCTGGTGTGCATTGATTGTGTGTGACATCACATGCATGGAGTGATGTCACATTGTCTGGAAAAGGCCAAGCACTCTGGAGGAACCGGCCAGTGTGCCACACTCAGTTCCACACTGGGCCTCCTATGCACCCTCAACATTGAGGGGGCCAAAGGCACCTTGACCCCCTAGAGTTGGTGCGCCTGATCCCCACTGACAATGATACACAGTGGAACTTTGGTTCTCAAATTTAATCCGTTCCGGGAGTCCATTTGACTCCCGAAAGCATTCAAAAACTAAGGGGCGGCTTCCGATTGGCTGTAGGAGCTTCCTGCACTCAAGCAGAAGCCATGTCAGATGTTCAGCTTCCGAAAAACATTTGAAAACCGGAACACTTACTTACGGGTTTTTGGCATTTGGGAGCCAAAACGTACCAAGGCGTTTGAGAACCAAGGTACGACTGCATAAAGAAAGAAGTGATCCTGTGACCATATTGTTTATGTTCCTGTTCTGTTTCCCCACATTTATCTGGCTCCCATGTCAAATTTCAGAGTGGAAGCTCTGCAGGGGCTGCCTTTGTGTACTCTGTAAATTGCCATGCACTGATGCTATAATAAGAAAAATGAATAACAATTAATAAATAATAAATAATTCCACACTAACACCAGTGACTGAAAAGCGAAATAAAAAGCGTCCACATGACATATTATGCTAGCAATAAGTCCTGCAACGCAGCTCTTAATATTACTTTAAACAATGAAATTATTCAGGAATCTGAGGAAATTCTTTGGAAGGGTTTGCTCGTTGGATTCCCCTAAGTCACAAACTGAAATACCACACGCAAGGAGAAATACAGTTCAGTTGCATAGTTCCATCTTGCATATGCAAATATCACAGCCCAATCTTATGTCAGCTTCAAAAGATAATGTCATGCAGAAAATTAAGACCATCTGATGAAACAATGTTATGAAATGTGGTTGGACAGAGCGGCTCGTGGCATGTAACAGTTTCCACACCAAAACACAAGAGTCTGTGCAAGAAACCTCAAATTCTGAACACTTCAGCAGAACGCAGTTTATTCATTGAGGGACAGCTGGTGTGTGTTTGTACGTGTGTGTCTGCTAGTTAGGACAAGGTTGCATAGCATTTGTTAATTCAGTCTTGATGCAGAAAATGTCTCGTGTCTCAGGCTATTCATTACCAGTTTGTGAATTTCTGGGCCAAACTATGTTACAAGTTCAAACCCTGGTCTACCCCAACTGCATATCAAAGGTCGGGGAGGTGGGGGTGGGGAACAGGTCCAATTTTTTTTAGAGAGAAAAGAAAGCTAACCTGTCTTCTTCTGACCCACAGCTGGGCATGGAAGATAATTTCATTTGGTGCATTAAGTGAACAGACCAAATTCATAAATATTGCTTTCATTTGGGGCAGACTCCAACATTAAGCAAATAGGTTTGCTGTAAAGGTAAAGGTAAAGGGACCCCTGACCATTAGGTCCAGTCGTGGCTGACTCTGGGGCTGCGGGGCTCATCTCGCTTTATTGGCCAAGGGAGCCGGCGTACAGCTTCCGGGTCATGTGGCCAGCATGACCAAGCTGCTTCTGGCGAACCAGAGCAGCACACGGAAACGCTGTTTACCTTCCCGCTGTTTACCTATTTATCTACTTGCACTTTGATGTGCTTTCAAACTGCTAGGTTGGCAGGAATAGGGACTGAGCAATGGGAGCTCACCCCGTCGTGGGGATTCGAATCGCCGACTTTCTGATCGGCAAGTCCTAGGCTCTATGGTTTAACCCACAGCACCACCCACGTCCCACAGGTCTGCTGTAGCTTCCATCTATAGTTTGGCCCTCATCTGGTGGCAATTTGGGGTGGGGGTGGGGAAGCTATTTTCTTTGGATTTATTTAGCCCCATCCTGTGGGCAAGACAAGAGGAAACAGAGAACCTGGGGCTTCCGCATGAAACAGCAGGCCACTTTTGCCCCAATAATGTATAGTAAAACAAAATGTCACAATAGCCAACTCACCCCAAGACAGCAGCAAATAAAACAGAATGCAGCAGGGATGTGCTAAGTATTATTTGGAAAGGAAATAGGCAGAAGTAGGAACCAGCACTTGATTCTAAAAGTAGTAGCCACACATTTGCCAGAATGTCTATTTCCGCCACGCTAACCATCCCCACTGTCACTATTTTTTAGGAATTTCCATTTTGCTCGGCCAGCCCACCTTACTCTGGGGCCTTGCAGAGATTTTGGACTACAGTTCCCATCAACACCAGCCAACACAGTGCTGCTGACTGGTGCCATTGGGAGTTGTAGTCCAACACGCCTGCACAGCATCAGGTTGGGGAATGCTGTCCTAAAGAATTTAACACGAATGGTAAAGGCTTGTGGAGAACAAACAGGAGAGGCTAAAACACAAATATTTCGTTGCTACATTCCAGCAATCTCTTTCTGAAAGCTGATGAAAAGGCCTGACAGGCCTTTATTGGAACATAAATTAACTGCACCAGAGCCTCATTTCAAGAGTTATTTTGGAGGAGGGGGGCAGGAAACCTATACAATTAGTTTGGGACTATCAAAGCAATTCTAGAGTCCTTTGGTGGCACGGTGCTTATCTGCATTCACTCTCTTTCTCCTTCCCGCCATAAAATGAAATAGAAGTAAACATTCCCATAATACTGCATTATTTACCACTGGTAGTTTGCTAATGTTAGAATCACTGAATTAATAGCATCACTGCTGCTAATATACGCTCAATAACGAGTTGGCATGCAGAGGCAAAAATCCCTATTCATTAACATTGCCTCACCTTCACATCTCTCCCTTTAGAAATTAATCCGTTCCCCCAAATAAACTCACTTGCTCGCCATTTGCATAATCCAGTTATCATTCCGGAGAATCCCATAAAAGGGCCTTAAATATGAGCTGTAGTAGCTGCAAAATTGTCTCAAGTGCCACTGCCAAAAACTCAGATTAATCTCAAATTAGCAGCTATGTTTGAAAACGCAGGCATATATTTGTCTTTTCTTCTCATTGCTATTAATTTTGACCTAGCCACTAGTTGAAGTGGTCATGCAAACAACAGATAACCCTGTTTAAAGTAGGTCCACGATTAATAAAGTTACTAGGTGTACTGGAAGAAGCAAAGATCACCAGTGTTGAAGCAATGATTCTTCAACATCAGCTTTGTTGGACTGGTCATGTTGTGTGGATGTCTGATGATCGTCTTCCAAAGCAACCACTCTATTCCAAACTTAAAAATGGAAAGCGTAATGCTGGTGGTCAACAAAAGAGGTTTAAAGACTGTCTCATGGCAAATCTTAAAAAATGTAGTATAAACACTGACAACTGGGAAACACTGGCCTGCGAGCGCTCCAAGTGGAGAAGAGCCTTTACCAAAGGTGTCATGGGCTTTGAAGACACTCGAATGCAGGATGCAAGGGAGAAATGTGCTAAGAGGAAGGCACGCTTGGCAAATCCACACCGTGATAAACTCCCACCCAGAAACCAATGTCCCCACTGTGGAACGACATGTGGATCCAGAATTGGCCTCCACAGTCACTTACGGACTCATTGTTAAAACCGTGTTTATGGAAGACAATCTTACTCAGCTACGAGTGATTGCCAAAGAAAAGTTACTAGATCATTATTGTGAAATGTTCACACGTCGGTGCGTCAGTTCCATTTGTAGAATGGGAAGTTCAACCACCATCTAAAAATGAGGAACCAGTTATTCTTGACTCTGCCTTCAGTAAAGACCAGAAATTTGTACCTCTCTCCTTCTCTGCTTCATCATATTGGAAGAGGAAATCCCTCCATTTTACATTTTACCATGATTTTGTATTGAGACTTGAGTCTAGTGATTACTCTTGGCTACCAAACGGATAATTTTTGAACTTTAGTTTACTATTCTTATATTGATGTAAGGCAAAGGCATTGGCTTGATTTAGTGCTGGCAAGGCATTAATGAAAGTGATAGCCCCAATCTGCTCACCAAGCTACAATTCCAGAGTGATTTAATGATTAATCCTTCTTTCCAGGGAATTCTGGGAATTGCAACTCTGTGAGGGGAATCGGGGTCTTCAAACACCAATCAGTATCCTTAAGAAACTGCAGTTCCCAGGATTCTCTGAGGGAAGCCATGACTTCTAAAGTGGCATGAGAGTGCTTTCTGTTTATGGTATGGTTGTGGCCTTATACTGACACATGTAAATGACACAGAAGCTGTGTTTCCTTCTCATATGCACAGAAGCAGCATCCCAAGCCAACTGCTGCTTTCGTTTTACTACTTAAGTTTTTCATTTATCTCAGGTATCTTTCGTACCTGAGGTTTTATTTTGTTCTTGTTGTTTTTAAAAAAGCAAAGTGTGCGTTGACTTTTAGAAAGAGATAGATTCTTGCACCTTTCGCTGTTAGATGTTTCACTGTTTCTCCATCTCATCATTCAGCTGTTTCTTCTGGCAAAGCCAGAAACCAGGAAAGAGTCATCGAGTAAAAGAAAACCAATAAATTCTGAGCAATTTGCTGCTAGTCCTGTTGTCTTAGTGCAAATTGATCCTTTATTTACTTCACCCAGAAATGTTTCTGGTGACAAGTCCATCAATTCACTACCAGCCTAGATTAAATGCTAATAAACCAAATGTAAAAAACAAACAAAAAAAACACCCCAAAAGTCAACCTTTTCATTATGGCTCACACCAAAGGAACCAAAGAACTAAATTTTAGCATCTGCAAAATTTGGAATTTCTTTCTTTTCCCTTTAAAACTTGCAAATTATGCAGGGATTGTGAGTATTTGCATTTTCATAATACACAACTCGTGGAGTGAAATGACAGAAGCAGCTAGAAAATATTATTCTGGAAAACAAACAAGGAGGAAGGTGAATTCTCTGTAGAATGAGGACATAATGCTATTTGCCACAAGCATTTTACAGCGAATCAAAGAATTTGAATGGATCTGAAAGATGAATTGGTCCATAGAGAACTAATGTAGTCCCTCCAGATGTTGTTGGACTTCCATACCTGACCTTTGGCCATCCTGGCTGGAACAGATGTGAGATTAAGTTCAACAACATATGGAGTACTCCTGGTCTAGTCCACCCTTTATTGATGTAGGAAAGCCTCTAAAGGTAACTATCCAGCTTCAAATCTTCTAATGAAGGAGAGTGGGGCCCCCCATTTTTAAAACGGAGAGAATTGCACTGCAAAAATCAGAAATGGCTGTGTTTTCATTCACACTTTTTTTCCAGGAAGTGTGAATGTCTCAAGTTCACCTTGCAATGTGAACTGAATCGAATTTCTCCCCCCAATCCTGGCTTCCCGTAGGTATCTGCTTGGCTATTGCTGGACTAGATGGTCTGATGCATCCTAGTTGGCCCAAGAGATTTTGCTGCCTGAAGAGATGGAGCAGCGAATGGTACCCTCCCATCCGTAAGTCGACTTGCATTAGTAATCAAGACCAGACGAGGCTGCTGTTGTTTTGCACCTGAGGCAGAAACCACAAGTACCTCTTTCCCCTCCCTGTCAGAAAAAACACACAACAACAATAAAGTAAACAATGAACAATTTTCACCCCTTTCATGACACTCCAAACCACCTGCCTAAAGTGGCAGCCCCTCATTCTGCCAAATGGCAGGGTGGGCCCAGTGGGAGAGTGTGGAAATGAACACAAGTTGTTTGGAGACTCTATGGTTATATCCAAGGCACTGTGAAGAGTTACCATGGATATCTGTCACCATGGAAAATTCCTCAAAGATGAAGGGGGCAAGGTCAGCACACATGTAATGTACATTGTGTTCCTCAAGCCACTTTGAGCTCACTGAGAACTATTGTCTATCCCCATTCATGAGGGTGGCTTTAAAAAAACACACAAAAATCCCATATTGAGAATGAGATGAAAAGAAAAACCTGAATATTTTTCTCCTTTTAATCTCCAATCGAAGTACCTACAATGTGAAACCAAGCTACCCTCGGGGCACTTTGCTACATTTATCAGAAACCAAAGATTAGAACCATTTTATGGAAATTAAAGATAATGTGGAACATTTGTCAACCTCACAGCCACACAGAAATGTGGAACAGCATCACTAAAAGCTTCTCAGACACCATGTAAAATGGATTCAGCCCAGCTAGTTGGTTGTGGCTCATCGTGTAGCATAAGTAACTTTTAAAATTGGCCGCTTCCTTCACTGCTGAACCACTATCACCTCCTGAGTTCTGCTGATGAGTGAGTCGGGGCTTTTCCATGTTATACATCCCAAACAAGTGCGAACTGCATTTTAGATACAGTAATATCTGTAGTTTCAGCAGTGGTATGGTTAGGTGATTTTAGGCTCTGAACTTTCAGAGCAATCCTAACTGCAGAAATCTGGTTATCTCTATCCCAAATTATATTCAGGAATGGGGCCACTGCTGGCTGAGCCAACCCAAACCTGACAGAGTGAAAACAAGCCTTTAGAATCCAGTTTGACATACACCACTCTTTTGGGTGTAAGTTTTGCTGGGTTGCTAGATCATATGACTGACCTGAAAGAGCTAAATCATTTTAGACTCAGGAATTAATAGCTTTCTCCCTCAATCATTTCATCGCATCCTTGAGATGATACAGTCACTGTATTGGGAGAGCCTCCTGTTCATTTTGCTGAATGGGGCTCTGGACTTATGCCCCAAAGTCCTCCTGCCCCAAGACACTGCTGCTCTTGTAATCATAGAGCTGTAGAGTTGGAAGGGACCCCAATAATCACCTAGTCCAAACCCCTACAATGAAGGAATCTCAACTATAAAATCTTGCAAGCCTGAGTCCATTCTGAGCTTCGGCCCACCTGACCTTCACCCTGTAACTGTTGGCTACTCGTGCAATGGGGCCTCCCGCTGCCGCTGCCACCGCACCACCGGAGCGCGATTTCTGTTCTCATCCTGAAGCAAAGTTCTTAACCCAAGGCACTATTTCTGGGTTAGCAGTGTCTGTAACCTGAAGCGTATGTAACCTGAAGTGTATGTAACCCAAGGTACCACTGTACTCAGCTTTCACTTGCCTAGTATGAAACCCAAAAGGACATTATCCCTCCCCCACAAGGTTTCCAGTACTTCTACTTCATCAACCAGTTCCTCCTTGTTGGTCAGGATCAGGTCCAAGACACGTGATCCCCTAGTTGCTTCTTCCACCTTCTGGGAAATGAAATTGTCAGTGAGGCAATGGGGGAAATTGTTGGACCTTACATTCTTGTCAGAGTTTGAGTTCCAACAGGTAGCTGAAATCTCCCATGATTTCCTCTTTTCTCAGTGCCTCAGATCTTTTGAAGATGCAGACGGATTCTCATGTGGCTTGACGCCTAGAACGTGGTCCTGCCACCTTCGCAATTTTTGCCTGGTCCCCCCCCCCCTGATGTTGAGCAGGAAATGCATATTGCGATGATGTCAGAACAAGGGGCTAGAGAAGGAGAGGTGGAAAACACACCCAAAAGGTGCTAGTTTCAGTGGTATCTCCAAGTCTCCTTGCAGTTCTGCCCCTTCACAGGAGAGGGAACAGTGACGACAACAGCTGGCATACAGGAAAGTGATCGGTTTGACTGCAGGATCACTCCCCTCCCCCCCCCCCACAAAAAATACAATCCAGGAGGGTCTATTGTTCTGCTTTCCTCCAGCTGCTTACATCTGTCCATGCTGTAATCTAAACAGTTCTAATAAATCAGTGCAATAAGCTAACGTAGCTAATATCTACCCACTAATAAGACTAGAGAAAATTTCAGTTGTGGCCATTTTATCTTCTTCCCTGTGATCTATCATTCGATACCAGAAAGAAACAGACGTGGGGTGGGGGTGGGGAAGAAATGTGTGTCAAATTAAATGTATAAACATTTAACAAGGTGTAAGTAAAGTCATCTGTCCCACGTACAAATCAGTGCAGGGAGAGATACAATGTGCTGCGCTGAAACACAAGGTTTATTACTTAATGACCCTCGTTTTATATTCCTCACAGCTTAAGCACAGGTTTTGTACTGTTCAGGCAATAAAGGAATCTCCTTGTGTCATAAATCACATTCCGATCTTTAGCCAACCGACTCCAAAGTATATCATCACATCATTATACCAAGGAATTCTTAAGAACAAAAACTGCACAATATCCGCAGAAGGGACAACTTTCCCAGGGCAAGTGAAGACTTGGAGCTTGATGTTACGGGAGACAGTCTGTCTCTCCTTCTCTCTTGTGATAAGATCTAGTGCAGAGGTGGGGAACCTCCAAAAGCTTCCCTTCAAGCCTCTCTTTAGCACCCCTTGGAACTCTCCCGAAGCCATGACTCCACTTCAGGCCATGACCCCCCTTGGCCCTGCTCTACCCCCTCAAGTGCTTTTGATTGGCTGGAAAGGGCCTTTGAGCACTGATAATCCCTCACGCTTACCTGGATGGAGTAGGCAGAGATGCGGGGCGTGGACTGGTTGGACACAGAGGAATGGTGGGAGGAACCAGCTGGGGAACCACCAAGAGAAGGAGGCTCAGAGCCTGGGGAGTGGTGATGAGACAATGATGAGTGGGCAGACAGAGAAGAGAAGGAACAGGAGGTGTTGGAAGCTGAAGAGGAAACAGGGTTTAGTGAGCGGGGAGAGTATGTGGCAGAGAGGAGTCCAGAATCAGAAACATAAGCTGAAGCAGGCTAGTGGGAAAAGGGAGGCCAAGAGGCAGAGATGAGTCAGGCTGGAGAAGAGTCATGGGTGTTTCCCCCTCCTGCTGTGACAAGCTCCCTTCTCCCCCCACCTTGTCTCCCAGAACCAGAAGCGGGCTGAAACAGGCAGAGCAGCGGCAGGCTGCAACTAGATGCAGTCTCAGATTGCTTGGGAATAGCCCTGGAGAGGAGGAGGCTTGGATGGCTACATGTGCATGTGCTGGGTTCATACCCAAGGCAAGGAGGGAGCGATTCCCTCCATATCCTTTTGCTGGAGAGCCACAGCCTAGGGAGCTGAAGAGATGCTTTCCTACGATAATTAGATAAATCCTCACCTGCTCACATTCCTTTGAATTTGGTTAATTGGGTTAATGCTTGTTTGCAGTTCCTCCAGTTTGTTATATTTTAATAAATATAACCTTATTCCAATTCTGTTTCCTTTTTGAGAGTGGGAGCAGGGTCTCATCCCAGCTTAATATTGATCCATAACAGAAACTGTTATGATTGGTTTCTTTATAAAATAGAATAAAAAACTTTACATCTAAAATAAATAATTGTCTAAGCAATCAGAATCCAAGTGCAAAAGAAGGCTGTCATTAGATTTTTATTAGCGAGCACTAAGCGCCTCAGTTGGGAACTTCTATGAATTTCTGAACAAAAAGGACTTCTGATAGTGGTAGTATGATGATAATTCTAAATTTCCTCTTTGCAGCTGCAGTTGATCCCCAGTATTTGCTAAAATCTCTCTTTTTTGTGACTTAACAGTTATTGGCTCAGCTACTATATTGCCTTAGAGCACTTTTTTTCCCGTGGAACCATGAATTAATTCCACATGGCAATACGACTCCCCCTACTCCTCAACCTTTTCCTTGAGGTGGTTATAAAACGTCTGTAGAGAGCAACAATTTTTATTCTACTTAATAACAACTTCTATAAGGGCACGGGTTTTAGTGGAGTTTAAGTACAAAACACACCATCTCAACTAGCCCTTTTATGTTACAAAACTTCCATTAAACTAGGGCAGGAACATTCATTTTACGCAAATATTCCTTAAATCAGGGTGTTGTTTTGGTTTATTTTATTTTTTGCGGTTCGTACACCTGTAATTTGAATGAAATTCTTGAGAGACATCAAAACTTAGACAAGTGCTTTTGCTTTTAGGCAGCTACTTAAAACTTCTATTTTTAAGAAGGCTTTCCCTGAAAAATGACTCAGGCATTTTATCTTGCATATCGTGTAGACTATTGTAACACAATGCTTTCAAGATCTGTTTTTTAGACTGTAGCATATGCTTTATTTTTACTATACACATGCTGTTCTTTTGATGGCTTTGTTGTACACAGCTTTGAAAATATTTATCTGACAAAGTTGCCTAGCCAGTGGGATTTACCAAGTGCTTAACTTCGGCTGCATTGTGCCTGCGAGGAGGAAATGCCACCCCTAAAATTCTGCAAATGCATGCCCATTTGCTAAATGAGGAATCCCAGAGTTAGAAGGTTCCAAAAGCCTATTGGTAGTTAAAGAAAGCCTGACAACATGGCTGCAGCAACTACACTCCAGTGAAAAATGACCTTATTTATGATAGCAAATTATGCCACATGGGTGCGGCTATTCCGACTTTCCCCCAGTGGTAGATTCAAGGAATTCACAGAAATGCAAAGCGCATCCTAAAGCTAATCAATTGCACCAGCATTTTCTACTCAAAATCTTAGCTAAAAGTTCCAGAAACGTAAAGCCACTCTTATTTAAGGCTTGGATGCCTCACTCTTAAGCACTTGCAACCTTGGCTCCAGGTCGGGCTCCAGGTTTGAAGAGCCCTGGGCAAGCTGTTCTTGGTGAGTCCCCTCCCTATACTAGGAGAGCCTTTCTTGTTTCTAGATGGGCAGGCAGACCTTTTTATCCATAATAATGATGGGGGAAGTGCTCTATTGAGCTCTAGGCAATGCCTATGAACTCTGCTCCCTCCTCCAGGCTTATTTGCCACTGCCCAGGCCTACTGTGGATTCAAATGCCATTCTCAAAATCCTGTCCCCAAAGCAGGCAGACTTCAGGCAGAAGAAATAAGCCTGGAGAGGCCAACCAAGCAAGATGGAAATGATCACCAAGAGAGGGCCATACAGAGGACGCATAAACCAAAAGAACTTGAATACACAGCAGCTTCTGGAGAGAGAGAGAGAGAGAGAACTCTGAAAGGGTCAGCTGTTTGTAATGCAAAACTGAAACTGAAACCACAGTGTCTGAGAGGTGACTCTGGCAGTTCCTGTTATGGCAAGCCAGCAGGGCCAACAAATTGCATGCATAGCAGAGTGCGTTGGCGGAGAGATGGGCAGGAGGAGGGCATGGGAGGCCAAAGGAAATTTGCTTGCTGCAGGACAAAGGCGCTGAGACAGGAAAAGGTAGCCAGTCACGTGGGGAGCACAGCCAATAGAAAAATAGGGGCTGTAGCAATAATGGGTGAGCAGAGTCTACAGCCAGGCCTAGGCAGTCTACACCATGATGTGCTCTGGCAAAGCTTGCAAGGGTCACTTGCATGCCCGTCTTGTCCAAATGTTCAGGCTGGCTGTGGCTTTGACCTAGAGGAAGTAGTCGTGTACACTTCCAAGTCACTAAGCCCCGAGCCTCTGCCATTTGTGTGTGAAGTGAGCCAAGCATGTTGGCATTGCCAGTTTGGGGGTTGCATTACTAGGCTATCCAGGAATGTGAGAAAATCCCAATATTTAAAATTTGACACTGCATGGAATAACAGTTCTCACCAGAAAGCATGAATATGCTGTAACACAATGCAACAAAAAATAAAAATCAATTTTTTTTGTTATGATGGGCCTTTTTGGGGAGGTGTTTAGTGTAGCCTCACATGACGGACACTAATTATTGTGACACCTTATTGGCAGCAGCTGCTGGACAGAAAAGGCCATGTGTAGGATCCAAACAAGTTCTTAGTTTTGTCTCCTGCTTCCTTCTATAATCTCAAGTTTATTTATGGCTAGCCGAAGCCGGATGTCAAATCTGGGTCCCTCAGAACAAAATCTTAATAATTAACTGGCAAAACTGAACATGATCGTTTCTGACACACCTACACTGGTAATTATTGCTTTGAGGCCATTTACTAATGAAATTAATGTATTCATTGCCCTAACAAATTAGCATAACTCATACATAATGCCCCACATTTCAAGACCTTCCTAGGAAAACAACACTTAATAGTGCAGAGTGAAATGGCAAGGGCATGGCAGAGAGGCAGCCTGCTCTGAATGACTGCATGTTAAAAGCCGCCATGACTAAGAGAGTATTATAAAGCAGAATGTAAACACAGTATGGGTAATAATACCATTAACAGGGTCACCAAAGGCATACTGTTCATTATCATTTTTGCACTTCAAAAAATATTCAGATCTTATGACGGTAGTAACCACAAAATTTAATAAGCTTGCTACTTCTTGCTGCTACATAGCAGGAAAATCATTCTTTGCAGAAGCAGTTACTTCTTCCCCATTTCATTGATAATGATTACATGGGTGATGTTTCTCCTCTTAGCAGGAGGAACGTAACATGTCTAGGATCATTAAGGAGAGAGAAAACACAGTAGATTGGTCAATGATATAAAAATGGTAAATGTTAATTCTAGGATCAAGGAACTTATGGGTTAAGAGGAGAGTTTAGATGCTTACAAATTCAGTAATGTACCCAAAAGCATGGAAATTAAATGTGTGGGTTAACTCTACATGTAAACACAACCAACTCGTCACCCATGGCACCTTGTCAAATGCACAGGCCTCCAGCAAATATATACAAGTCACTCGTTGCCTGCTGGAGGATAGTTATTTGTTGCCTTTGGGGGTGAATGTCATTTCTCAATCCTAAAATAAGCATGGAGAAATCAAGCATGGAAAACTGACTGCCGTTCCTCTGCTGCGGCACACAAGGCAGTGTTGGGAAACATGCATTTATTTCTTAATCCATTAAAGATGTTCAATCAATCATTAAAAACACACACAAGCAGACAAACACTGTAAGAGTCAATGTGGTGGAGTGGTTGCAGACTAGGAGGAGGGCGAGACAAGGACCATGTTCAAATCTCCATTCACTCCATCAGTGAATGCTTGTTTACTTGAGGTCTCAGATGCAACTCCTGACATCTCTGGAAGGTAAAGCTCTAGGACTGGGGGAGGAGATTAGTATGAAGACCTGGAGAGCCTCTGGCCATCAGGGTGGACGATATTGACCTAGATTGACTAGTGGCAGCTTCTGATGTTCTTGTTCCTCATCATTGCAAACAATGCTGTCAGCCTGGGCTTTCACTTGTGGATTGAACAGATACAAAGGATTTTTAGCACATTATATGTGTTAATTGGCTCCCCGTGCCACGATGTCTGTGGCCTCTCCACAATCCTTTTTATAGTGTATTCATGGTGATCTATGCTCATGATGCTATGGGGGCGGTCATACATGAATCCACTTTCAATGTTGTTTACAATGGCAAAGGTTTCAGAGCAGTCACTTTACTTCATTTCCAGTTGGGGCCTGTCCTATAACTTCCTCCTGAAACACTGTAACTTTTTTGTGTCTCCCATTTTCATTGCCTCTGGATAGCAATGGTGTGTTAGTATTGGGGAAGCATTGCAGAACAAACAATAAAGCAGAACAAACCTGCCACCAAACGGAGGACATAGATGATGCCTTCCTGGAACAGATGGCCAAGCATGATCAGAGGTAGCAGGGCAGCAGTTGAAGAAGGAGCAAAAAGGGTTTTCTTGTGTGTGTGTGTTTCTTTGTGGCTGATTAGCTGTTCTCCCTGTGCAAAGGTCGAGGGGGCAAGGTTTCTGTTGAGGAAGGTGATTAGCTGTGGGAGGAGCTTATCAGAGGTAGCAGGGCAGCGGCGCGCGCCTAGCGGCGCGCGCAGTTTGATCCATCTTTTAGATTTAGCGGCGCTAGTCTCAAACGTTTGTTGGGGGAGACCTAGGTTTTTTTGTGGGGGGGAGTTATTTGTCCTGTCTTCACGCTTTTTATGATGGAGGACCACTGTAGCCACCCCAACGACGTTCTCAAGATGGAGGGGGAGGGAACAGCTGCAGTCGCCTGCGGTTCCTGCGCAATGTTTGCCATCTTGCCAAAGGTTGCAGGCAGCTTTACCTGCAGCAATTGCATGTTGATTGCTCTCTTAAAAGACAAAGTCCAGCAACTGGAGGAACGTGTAGCTACGCTCCAAAGAAATAGAGATCTGGAGCTCTTCTTGGAAGCAACAGAGCACACCGTCTCCACCAAGGAGGAGACAGGGGACTCCCCTGAGAAGGAGGCTAGTTCATCAACACAGGAGCCAGATATATGGAGAAACGTGACTCAAAGAAGTAGGAGGCCCAGGGTTCGTTCTGATTGTTTAGAAATACACAATCGCTTTGAGGTCCTCTCCCCTAGCATGGAAGACGAAGAGCAGACTCCATTTGAGGATCTCTCCCTCATTTCAGTCGATCAGGTATATGAAGACGAGCAGCAAAGTCAGTCCTCAGGGAATGTGCAGGCGACCTTGGAACGGACAGCTCATGGAAGAACCCCGACCAAACCTAAGAGGAGGCGTGTAGTGGTGATAGGGGATTCCCTACTGAGGGGAACAGAAGCAGTGATCTGTGGGCCTGACAAGATGTCTCGGGAAGTGTGCTGTCTCCCCGGGGCTAAGATCCAAGATGTAACTGAACGACTGCAAGGAATCATAAAACCCACTGACAAATACCCCTTCCTCTTGGTTCATGTGGGAACCAATGACACTGCAAGCAATAGCCTCCAGAAGATCAAAAGAGACTACGAGGCTCTGGGCAGGAAATTGAAGCAATTAAATGCACAAATTGTCATCTCATCTGTCCTCCCAGTTGAACGACGTGGCCCAGGGAGAGAGGGAAAAATAGTGGAAGTGAACAGCTGGCTTCGCAAATGGTGTAAACAGGAACGGTTTGGATTCTTAGATCACGGACTGCAGTTTCTTGAAGATGGACTTCTGGTAAGCGATGGGCTGCACCTCACAACGGTTGGGAGAAATGTTTTTGCCAAAAATCTCAGAAACCTCATCAGGAGGGCTTTAAACTGACTAATGTGGGGGAGGGAGACAGTGCTCCTGAAGGTAGGAGTCTATCAATTGATGAAGATGATCATCCAAATGTCATAGACCAAATGGAGCAAACAGCACGCAGACCTAGTGGTGGGAGGAAAAAATCCTTAAATAAGAGACATGGGGGAATGATTAATGGACTTCAATGTCTGTACACTAATGCGCAAAGCATGGGAAATAAACAAGATGAGCTTGAGCTCTTGGTACAGCAAACTAAATATGACATAATAGGCATCACTGAAACCTGGTGGGATAAGTCCCACGATTGGAATGTAATAATGGGGGGATACAATCTATTTCGGAGAAACAGACCAGACAAGAAAGGAGGAGGAGTGGCGTTATATGTCAGGGATGTGTATACCTGTGAAGAGATCCAAGATTTAGAACCTCAAAGCCAAAGTGAGAGCATTTGGGTCAAAATTAAGGGAGAGAAGAATAACAGAGACCTCATTGTGGGAGTTTACTATAGATCCCCAAGCCAAACGGAGGACATAGATGATGCCTTCCTGGAACAGATGGCCAAGCATGGAAAAGGAAGGGAGATAGTAGTAATGGGGGACTTCAATTACCCGGATATTTGTTGGATGTCACACTCAGCCAAGAGCATAAGGTCAAACAGATTCCTCACTGGCCTTGCAGACAACTTCATTGTCCAGAAAGTGGGAGAAGCAACAAGAGGAACAGCCATTTTAGATCTGGTCCTAACCAATGTTGATGAGCTGGTTAGTGGGGTAGAAGTGGAAGGATCATTAGGCGCGAGTGATCATGCTCTTCTGAAGTTTACTATACAGCGGAAAGGAGCAGCCAAGCATACTAGGACTCAATTTCTTGACTTTAAGAAAGCCGACTTCATAAAACTTAGGGAAGTGCTGGGTGAGATCCCATGGACAGTAATACTAAAAGGAAAGGGAGTTCATGATGGCTGGGAGTTTGTTAAGAGGGAGATAATAAAAGCACAACGTCAGGCAATACCAATGAGACGGAAACATGGAAGGTGCCTAAAGAAGCCAGGGTGGCTATCTAAAGAACTTTTAACTGAGTTAAGATTAAAAAAGGATGTGTACAAAAAAATGGAAAAGGGGGGAAACCACCAAAGAGGAATTCAAACAAATAGCCAGCACGTGTAGACACAAAGTCAGAAAAGCTAAAGCACAGAATGAACTCAGGCTTGCTAGAGAGGTTAAAAGCAACAAAAAAGGCTTTTATGGGTATGTTCGTAGCAAAAGGAAGAACAAAGAAACAGTGGGGTCACTCAGAGGAGAAGATGGTGAAATGCAAACAGGGGACATAGAAAGGGCTGAACTCCTCAATGCCTTCTTTGCCTCAGTCTTCTCCGATAAAGAAAACAATGCCCGACCTGAAGAATTTGGAGCAAATGATTCAGCAAAGGAAACACAGCCCAGAATAACTAAGGAGATAGTACAAGAATACTTGGCTAGTTTAGATGTATTCAAGTCTCCAGGGCCAGATGAACTGCATCCAAGAGTATTAAAAGAACTGGCAGATGTGATCTCAGAACCACTGGCAGTCATCTTTGAGAATTCCTGGAGAACAGGCGAAGTCCCGGCAGACTGGAGGAGGGCAAATGTTGTCCCTATTTTCAAAAAGGGGAAAAGAGAGGACCCAAATAATTACCGCCCAGTCAGTCTGACATCAATACCAGGGAAGATTCTGGAGCAGATCATTAAGAAAACAGTCTGTGAACACCTAGAAAGGAATGCTGTGATCACCAATAGTCAGCATGGATTTCTGAAAAATAAGTCATGTCAGACTAACCTGATCTCGTTTTTTGACAGAATTACAAGCCTGGTAGATGAAGGGAACTCAGTGGATATAGCCTACCTTGATTTCAGTAAGGCATTTGACAAGGTGCCCCATGATATTCTTGTAAAGAAGCTGGTAAAATGCGGTCTTGACTATGCTACCACTCAGTGGATTTGTAACTGGCTGACTGACCGAACCCAAAGGGTGTTCATCAATGGTTCCTCTTCATCCTGGAGAAGAGTGACTAGTGGGGTGCCACAGGGTTCTGTCTTGGGCCCGGTCTTATTCAACATCTTTATCAACGACTTGGATGATGGACTCAAGGGCATCCTGATCAAATTTGCAGATGACACCAAACTGGGAGGGGTGGCTAACACCCCAGAGGACAGGATCACACTTCAAAACGACCTTGACAGATTAGAAAACTGGGCCAAAACAAACAAGATGAATTTTAACAGGGAGAAATGTAAAGTATTGCACTTGGGCAAAAAAAATGAGAGGCACAAATACAAGATGGGTGACACCTGGCTTGAGAGCAGTACATGTGAAAAGGATCTAGGAGTCTTGGTTGACCACAAACTTGACATGAGCCAACAGTGTGACGCGGCAGCTAAAAAAGCCAATGCAATTCTGGGCCTCATCAATAGGAGTATAGCATCTAGATCAAGGGAAGTAATAGTGCCACTGTATTCTGCTCTGGTCAGACCTCACCTGGAGTACTGTGTCCAGTTCTGGGCACCACAATTCAAGAAGGACACTGACAAACTGGAACGTGTCCAGAGGAGGGCAACCAAAATGGTCAAAGGCCTGGAAACGATGCCTTATGAGGAACGGCTAAGGGAGCTGGGCATGTTTAGCCTGGAGAAGAGGAGGTTAAGGGGTGATATGATAGCCATGTTCAAATATATAAAAGGATGTCACATAGAGGAGGGAGAAAGGTTGTTTTCTGCTGCTCCAGAGAAGCGGACACGGAGCAATGGAGCCAAACTACAAGAAAGAAGATTCCACCTAAACATTAGGAAGAACTTCCTGACAGTAAGAGCTGTTCGACAGTGGAATTTGCTGCCAAGGAGTGTGGTGGAGTCTCCTTCTTTGGAGGTCTTTAAGCAGAGGCTTGACAACCATATGTCAGGAGTGCTCTGATGGTGTTTCCTGCTTGGCAGGGGGTTGGACTCGATGGCCCTTGTGGTCTCTTCCAACTCTATGATTCTATGATTCTATGATTCTAATGCACTCTTATTGCGGCAAGAGCATGTTGCAAAAGACACCCACAATAAAACACCAGTCTGGAGGGGTCCTCTGTCATCCAGAGCTGTTTTTCGAAGAACCACCATTAAGTTTCACTTTGCTCTGACCTCACTTTTTGCAACACTTCATGCCTCTGATGAAGCAGAGTGGAGTCTGTGATAACTTATGCCACAATTTTGCTAGTCTCTAAGGTGCTACAGGGCTCTTTGTTATTCTGTGCATATTTATTCAAAAATAAGTCTCACTGGCTTCAATGGGGCTTACTTCCAGGCGGATAGGATTGTGGCCAAAATCACCATTCAACAAAATTAAGAAAATAAGAATCAGAAACCCATCTTTATAAGAGCCTCAAAGAATTAATCAGTCACTGCCCATGCTGTGAAAGGCACACTGAAATAACAGCAATTTGAGCTGGTGTCTGAGGAAGGGTAAGGAAGGAGCTGATCAGATATTCCAGTGCAAAGAATTCAGTAATATGCATAGATGAACCAGGCTAAGCTGTCTGAAACTTGAACCAAAGGGTGGGGGTGTGACTTCTCTGGTGTAGGCATAAAGTGCTGGGCCATAAGGGAACATCTGAAATACAGAAGAATCCACATTTCAAAGACCTTGCTATGTTAAAGGTCACTTAACGCGTCAAGTGGTCCGTTTTCTATCCAACAGTAACAGATTTGAGAAGGAAGTTGACAATTCTCTTCTCCATTACTCTGGAACGAAAGAACTCCCCTTTGCACAACGCAGACAATGAGATGCAGAGTTTTTATTATTCTTCCAAACTCAGCCCATTTGCAAATCTGTATCATATTTCACAGAACTCCAGAATAGTTTCTTGATTAAGATGCTGCATTTTATCATCCATCATGACTTACATGCCCAGACATTCCTACACCCACCACATTCTTCTTGGGTGATGAAACTGTAGTCTTCCAACAGCAAACAACAACAAATGGGACTAGTGACTACTGTCTCTTTTGCCTTTCCATTGCCCAGAGGACAAAAATATGTCTCAGAGGTCTTCCAGATCACACTGTATACCAATTTGAACGCTTACATTCGAATCAACAACATCAGTTTGCTAACACATAGAGGGAAAGGAGGGTTCGAATGACTATTCTTGGACTCTGAAAAAGTACTCCCTTCGAACAAAGTAAGGGTGGAATGGAGAATTCACTAGGATGCTTTTACTTATGAATCCACTAACAAAATGAATCAAGGATTATTGTGAAATAAAGCAGTAAGGGTTGGGATTGTGCAACTAGTGACACCCTCATATGTTCTACTAGTTCTGGGGTGAATTGTGGTTCTGGTAGGAATGACTGCACAATTGTTTTCTCCATGTTGTGTTTTACTTTTGGCAGTTGCTGCCTGGGCCCAGCAATACCGCTACACAGATGCAGCACCAAAAACGGTCTGCTACCCAGGAAGGATAGGATGGAGAAATGGAACATAAAAACATAATTAGTTTGTTTTGCTTCCCATCCAACATTTAGGCTTTGTTTACTGTACTGAGATTATATCTGAGATGTGTGGTAGATATATTTTGTCCAAGTACCTAGGGAAGGGGTCACCCACCTCTGCTTGCTCATTTGTAAGTTTCTCAGGTGCCACAAGATTCTTTGTTATCCTGTACATATTTATTCAAGAATAAAATGTCGCCTTGTTCAATGGGGCTTACTATCATCTTACTTACTTGTTGCACTATAATCTGGGTGTCAGAAATCATTTCTGAGGAGAGTTAATGTGCAACCAAATTGAGACACAGGTGAGCATCCTGCCTTAGGAACACGGGTCTAGGGATGGGTGAATCTGTCAATTTCAGTTTCTCTCAGTTTCTCATTTTCCTGGTCTTCAGTTCCCCACATTTCCACAGCTGCATTGTTAAAAGAGTCCTCACAGAAATTCATCAGCTCCTAATACACACATTTGCGCCATTTTACCTAATACACAATCTTGGAAAGCAATGTAACACGCGTCCATATTTTTTGGGTTTCACCAATATACGCCTTTTTTGTGGAAGATGGTCCTCAAATATATCCATTGGCTGGAGAACCGCATTGCCAAATTTGGGGAAGTGTGAGTGTCAAAGGACAGCTTCACTTTGGCTTGCATAGTTTCAGGAAGTCAGAATTCAACAGGTTCCCCTTAAAATGTGAACCAAACCAAATCCCCCCACCATCCCTACATGAGGCCAGACATGATGGTCCTTCCTGCAGTGCCTTAAATGTAGCTCTTGCAGTGGCTTTCTGTAAATATTATCGTTGGTAATCACTATAACAGTTTTCTGTCTTTTCCCCATCTAGACTGTAATGAATAGGATGAGCCTTTGTTCACGAATGTTCCTTCCTTTAAGTGGATTTAATGACTTCACATTTTGTAATTTACTTGAGCACTGGAGGTTTATTAAAACAGAGCATTGAATTGACCCACATACCTGTGTCACAGGGCTGTTGTGGAGTTTCATAATGAGATGTTTGCAAAGCGGGTTTTTTTCTAAGTGAAAAGTGCTAAGTATCTTTATTGCAGCGCGATAGAGATCACAGAACACAAGTGAATTAGTGCTAGGCATTAATCCTTATAAGGGTAAACATACCACGGGCAAAATAACATTGCAGTTGTTGTTTTTTCAAACATCCAGCACTTCATTAAGTACCACATAGGGTTATATAACTCTGTGAAGGCATAACTATGCAAAGTTTATAATCACAACAGGGAGAAAAAATGTTCTCACGGATTTTGCTTCTACGCAGAGAAGCAGGCCACACAGAGTTCCTGCAGCTCAATGGAGCTAGACCCTCTAGACACAGAAAAAGACAAGAGTTGCCTACTTGGACTTTTTCCAAAATTAACTCCTAATGCAGAGATCACAGCTGTCCCTGCCAAAACTGTGAGTGCAGTTGGCCCGTTGGGAGTAAAAGATCTACAGCATGAAGTCATCAGACTCAACTGGATTTTCATAAACTGATAACCAGGATTTTGCATTTTAAAATACTTTTTGTTGGCAGTTTTAACCTGTTTCTTGTCCAGTAGGTCATGCTCAGTCTTAGTTGTGGTGAGCTCTTTAGGCATTTCACCCTAATATTAGAGGCCAAATTCTGTACCATGTTGCCCCATGCAGCAAAATATATTGAGGTCCGCATATATAACTGAGACTCAAATCCTAAATACACCTTCCTGGAATTGAATCCCATTAAACTTCTGTGCAGACATGCATAATCTTGCACTGCCAGAGCCACTTTCTGAACAACTCAGGTTCAGAAACCTTGGGTTTAAGCTGATTTCTTTCAAACTAACCACAATAAAAAAATTCCTTCCTGTAGCACCTTAAAGACCAACTAAGTTAGTTCTTGGTATAAGCTTTCGTGTGCATGCACACTTCTTCAGATACACTGTGTGCATGCACACGAAAGCTTATACCAAGAACTAACTTAGTTGGTCTTTAAGGTGCTACAGGAAGGATTTTTTTTATTTTGACTATGACAGACCAACACGGCTACCTATCTGTAACTGAAACTAACCACAGTTAATGTTAACGACAGTTTCTGGTGTGGATGACATGCTGAACAAATGTAGAAGCAAACGTTTCAAACTGCTCCTCCTGGCCAGATGAGAGGAGAAGCACGCAAGCAATTGAAGCTAGGCTTGTTTACATCTTGCTATACCATAGTTTAGCTGGACATCTGAATGCAGCAACTGAATCTAAACAGAGGTGTGCTTTTGGTTCTGCTGTTATTTTGTGCATTATCTTCTCTTCTCCTGATAATGGTCTGGTGAGTCTGATGGTCTTGAAGATGGAAAAAAACTAGTTTCTTTATACATCCATCTTTGGCTTTTTCTATACATGATTGAAGTTCTTTGCTACTTTCTTTCAGGGCAGTGGTTGTGTGCAACTCGACCTCCACATCATGGCTCTGTAACAGTACTTACAGAGTTGCTGTTGAAAGCCCCTTGCTCTTTTTCAAATGTATTTTCATGGGTTAAAACAAAAACAAAAACTGGCCTAATCAACATGTGTTGCCTTTTAGAACTTCTGTTTTGAACATCTATAGCTCAACAAGACTTCTGAGTTTAGAACCTTTGGAAATGACATCTCTGTGAGATTCACAAAGCTTCTAAGATTATTATTCACCCAGAATTTTGAAGGCTCTTGAAGCAATTCTATTTATGTGTGAGAAGAAGATGCTGATCAATCAAAGATGGAAGGGGTGCAATCACAAGACTCCAACTTCCTGAGTCTCCTGTATAAAACTTTGATATCTAGCACTTAAAGCAAATTCAATCCAGACAACTTTGATTCAGAACACTACCAACTGTCCATGTCTGTGACCCCCATTTTGACTTACAGAAGACCACCCTATACATTGCATACAGGTCCCCAGGTTTAAAGCATTGTTCTTTTAAGGTGCTACATTACCATCTTGGATTGTGCCCCTTAATCAGCCATTAGTACAAGCCAATACATCAACCTCTGTGTGAGGAAGTGTGGCTTACTGTCATTGCAACAGTTATGGCAGATCAAGTTTGACTGTTACAAAACACCAGCCATTTTATTTGTTCCTGTACAATTGTTTTTAATCCCTTAACTTTCTTAGGTATTGGGCTGCATCTTCTTCCCTCCCTTCTCCCATCCTTTGTCTACAGAAGAAATGATGTATCCTTACTCATGTAAATAACATCCAGATGAATAATCATGGATGGCATCCAAGATAGACATGTCAGGTGAAGTAAACATTCTACAGCAGAACAACCCCTTAAGCTATTCCTTTGTAATACTCTTACCTGCGTCTGCCACAACGATTCTTTCACATGATGCACCTCTGAAAGGAGCATTTGATGGCTGAAGTGCCATTTGAATTAGGGAATTACACGGTGAAGAGCAAAGACCTTCTATCAAGAATTGCGAAAACAATGCTACCAAACACATAGGAACCAGAGGCCCTGCTTTTCACAGATGCAATACAAGTCATGTATGACTTCTTTTTCAATATGCACTAGGCCAATGCGATAATGCAAATGGATCTGTTGTTGGTACAGACTATTTTAAGCTGTTTTGTGTTGACGCTGAAGCAAGGACTGCAGACAAATGGGCATTTGATTGGCCCCAGTGACAGTAAGATGTTTGGTTAGCTGGGTCACCAGCCTGATCTGGCAGACTCCTGTTCTTATGCACATTTTTTAAAAGTGTGGAACTGTGCTCCTGATGCAGTTTGAAGCACTTTGACCAAGATGACCATATTAGAATACTAAAACAAAGGGACACTGGCCAAGCAATCAGCATTTCTACTGGCCACCAAAGATGTTGCTGGGTATATATACCTGTGATTGATAAACAAATTAATTTGTCCACATGTGCGTAACCAGGGGAAGTCTAGACTGCTCAGCTAGCCAGAAAAAAAAAAATGTGGATCTATATCCATTGGGAAGCATGTGTACATGTTTTGAATGATTTCAAAAATATCAATATATAAAAAGCCCACACCAGAACAAACAAAATAAAATAATCTGCATTATTAACAGAATATGCACATCAAGACCATTTGTGACACATTGAAGCACTTTGGGTGGTATTCAACTAAATAATTGCAGGAGTGGAATGACTTCTGCCTGTGAAACATGTCCTTCCCTCCTCTCCTCCCATCAGCCACCCTATGCCATCCCCAAATATGCTTCCAAAAGTTTGGGGAACCCCCAGAACAGATTTAGGTGCTGTAGGATGAAAAGAGTCTTCTGAGCAAGGGGAAATCCTTGCACTAATAGGCCCATTGACTTAGTACTACATTGAATTCCACCGATTATCTACCATATCACAGTGACCATCACAACAATCTTAAAATGTAAGCCAGTTCTGTGATTTATATATGATGCAAACTGAGGATGAAAGACGAATGACAACATCATCTAGTGGTTTTGTGGTTGAGTTCCTAGTTCTTAGCTCATACTACGTTTGACTAGCTCTCAGGTTAAAAACGGTTTCATTTTACTCTTAATCAGAAGTTTTATGAAGAAATGATGTAAGTAAAGAATAATAATGAGTGACTTACCTCGGCTGTACACACTTTGCACCTTGGAGCACCTTCACCCTGAAGACCCTGTAAAAAGAAGAGGCATTTAGGAGTAAAACTGATCTCAAAAATGGGTGCTGCAGAAGGGGGGGGGGAATGAACATATGAAAAAACATCAGCATTATCTGCTTGGCAGCACCGAAGACTCGCAGGGCCAGATCAGTAATGCAAAATGAATGTTTTACAGTTTCAGAATGTGGTTCACATGTGATAATTGGCACCATTCTTGCATTGTAATTTTTTCATTTTATGCTAATGCTCTTAATTAGTCCTCAAGTCAATAAGGCACAAAAAGATAATGGACAATCAGCTTAAAACAGGGCTCAGGACTGCGGAGTCTCTCTGAGCCTCGAGAAGTAATCAAGTTTATGGTGTTTAACCTTCATTCTCAAAGAGAAAATGGATCTCGAGCAGCTTTGGCGGGACAAAGCATTCAATAAGTATTGTTTCATTTTTATGGCATATCATTCCAATTTTTTTAAAAAAATGTAATGTTACTTTTAGAAACCACAGTGTCTACAGTGTCATAAATTAAGGCTGTACGGCAGCAGTGGTGCCCAGGGATCATTGGCCCCAATGGCGTCATGGAACTGAGCTGTGAATGCGGGAGACTTATGGCCAGTTCAGATGTAACACAAAACCATTACAGTGGTGCCTCGCAGGATGAAATTAATCCGTTCCGCAAGTCTCTTCGTCTAGCGTTTTTTTCGTCTTGCGAAGCAACCCTATTAGCGGCTTAGCAGATTAGCGCTATTAGCGGTTTAGCGGCTATTAGCGGTTTAGCGGCTATTAAAGGCTTAGCGGCTATTAAAGGATTAGCGGATTAGCGGCTAAAAGGCTATTAGCGGCTTAGCGGATTAGAAAAAGGGGGGGAGCGAAAAAAAATCGGAACACTTGCAAGACGTTTTCATCTTGCAAAGCAAGCCCATAGGGAAATTCGTCTTGCGAAGCAGCTCAAAAACGGAAAACCCTTTCGTCTAGCGGGTTTTCCGTCTTGTGAGGCATTTGTCTTGCGGGGCACCACTGTATTTATTAGAGTGGGAATGATGGTTGTACCCAAATATCTCCTCTTTCCTCCTCCCCTTTCCTAGTCCCTTCTAATGAAAGACTTCCCGATAGGATGTCTAGGAGTCCTGTTTTGTCCTAGAGAGTCTGCTGTTCACCAAGCCACATGGTAAATTGGCTGTCTCTTTCGAATCCTAGTTTAAGCTGGCTGTTTTTATTGACCCCTGTTTTATGCCAAAAGCTCCTGAGTGAATACGTTGCGAGATGGCACTTTCTGGACTTAACGGTGCAATCCCATGCAAGTATACTCCGAAGCAGCAAATCTCATTGACTTCCATGGGGCTTAGTCTCAGTTAAGTGAGTATTGAATTGCAGCCTAGATGACAGGTTTCAAAATGGATCAGACAGGAAGAGCTGTACTTCTAATTGGTGCTAAATGACCATTGGGTTGTAGTACTCAGAATAAAGCCAAGTTCCTCAGCTTCAGGGAAGAACCTTTCAAAAATGGGGAGGAGGTCACAGGAGAGAGCTCCTTCACTCTGCTGCAAACAGTAAAGGCAGCATCCAGTGTTTAGCTCTACTCAAAGTAGACTCATTGAAATTAACAGTTACGACTAACTGAGGCCCATTAATTTCAATGTGTCTGAGTAGAATGCAGCTGGATGCGACCCTTTGGGTGGTACTCAACTTTTACTCAGAGCAGATCCACTGAAATTAATCAGTATGGTTAACTAATGTGCGTTCATTTCGGTGGATCAGTTTTGAGAAGAACTTAGTTGAATACCACCCTATATCAACTTTGGAGAAATCTCTCATATTTGGGTATCTAAGACTTGATTGAAAGGGGGGAAATATGTCTGCACCATATGTTTGATAGTGCTTAGAGATATTTTACTAAACAGACCAATGTGGGAAAGGAGGACCTTAACAGTAAGAGTAGACATGAAGAAAATAGGTTTTAGGTCACAACCCTATGCCCACTCACCAGGGAGTAAGATCCACTGAACTAGATAAGATTCACTTCTGAGCTGACATGTTTAGAACTGCAAAGTTAAAGGCTTGTTTATCCCGATGAGGATGGACATTGGGAAACATAATGCAGATATGAATTGAAAACACTTAAGGTTTATGAAGGATGACCCTCTCGTTTGATTCTCCCACTGATAATGCTTTTGTGTTTGTTTTTCGTGTTTGGCTCATAGCCGTGATGTTGAATTTGGTAGCTACCATCTACCTAGCATCTTTATAAAACTTCTTATGAAAAGAGCAAAGAAAGCACTCTGTATTTGATGAAGAGTATTTATAAAGCTACTCTTGATATACACACACGTTACTTTCTGCTCCCGAGGAACCATCTGAGCGGCAGGCCTAATCTCCCGCAAATCCCTCAACTTTTCATTTCTCCGGGGTAATATATAACCTTCCTGTCTGTAGGTAGCCATTGTCACGGGAAATATTTTTTCTCCTACCTTCTGAAAGGACGTAATTTATAACATGAAATTAAAAGCATCAAATTAGTAACCCAATCCCTGTATTCCAGTTTAATGAACTAGCGCCTTCACCGCATTATTGTTTTGTGCCACTGGACCAATCTGTTTTGTTTTGCAAACAAAATGTGGTTTTTATTAATAAAGAAATGCAGAAGGAAAAAAAGAGAGAGAGGCATCCTTGGCACAGTTAAAATGATGTTTCCCAGGGGCCTCCATGGTCTCATTTAAAACAGCATTTTCATCATTTACTCTCAGCAAAAACGAGAAAGAGCATGAATATTTGTGCCTTTCCCCCATTCCTTTTAAAGGTTGAATGGGGATAGCTGGGTGTACATTGTGTCTAATGTTGTCCCCATTGGGAGAGCACAAAGGCTTCGGACATTGGATGTCCAAATCCCTGCTCAGCTCTTAAGCTTACTTTATTAGGGCCAAAGTGGGCATGATGTGAAACACATCACAAATCACATCTGGCGCTGTGTGTGTGTGTTTTAAATTATAGGATTCCTTCAAATTATTCATTTGAGTTAAACCACAGAGCCTAGGGCTTGCCAATCAGAAGGTTGGCGGTTCGAATCCCCGCGACGGGGTGAGCTCCCGTTGCTCGGTCCCAGCTCCTGCCAACCTAGCAGTTCGAAAGCACGTCAAAGTGCAAGTAGATAAATAGGTACCACTCCGGCGGGAAGGTAAACGGTGTTTCCGTGCTCTGCTCTGGTTCACCAGAAGCGGCTTAGTCATGCTGGCCACATGACCCGGAAGCTGTACGCCGGCTCCCTGGGCCCATAGAGCAAGATGAGCACCGCAAACCCAGAGTCGGTCACGACTGGACCTAGTGATCAGGGGTCCCTTTACCCTTTTACCCAATAGGAACATAGGAAAGAGCATTATACTCTGCTGGGGCACAGGTCCAGCTAACTTAGCTCAGTTGGCTAGAACGTGGTGCTGATAATGCCAAGGTTGCAGGTTGTCCCCTACAGGACAACTGCATTTTCCTGCATTGCAGGGGGTTGGACTGGATGGTCCTGAAGGTCCCTTCCAACTCTACAGTTCTATGAGTCTATAACTCAGAATTGTCTACATTGGCTGGGACATTCTCAGGCCTACCAGGAGACACAAGGGATTGAACATAGAACATAGGACCTTCTGCATGCAGAGCAGGTGCTGAATGGACTTCTGCTTGAGTAATGGGACTTCCCCTACTCTCACCTGAAGCGCCCAGAGAAAATTGCATGGGGATTGCAGGGGGAAGACATCACCTAGGTTTTGGGGTTTTCTTACATCCCAGAACTTCAGCTGGTTGGAAAGGACCTGTGGCGATCACACAGGGCCCCCGGACATTTGATGGTCTATTGACCCTGTGCCACCACTGTGATTGCTTTCTTCACTGCCACCACCCCGTTTCTCACGGGGACACACGGAGTCCAGTCAGTTGTTAACATTAACAAATAATCAAGTTTATTTTTAAATGCAGGAACAAGCTTATGGTTACAGTTAATTTTTCTTGGCAGTTTCTTAATCTTAGTTCCTAACAACTTCAAACTGATTATTCCCACTATCTATCTGACTCCACCTGACAATTCCTCTCACTCTCTCACAATACAACTCTACCAACCCACACCTAATCCTCCCTCTTCCTTCTTCAACTCCCAAACCTCATCTGCCTTTCAAAACCCCCCACTCTAACTTTTACTCCCCCCTTGCATTCCCACTGGCCAATCACATTCTCACTCATTTAACCCTTTCCTAATGACCCACCTAGGAGGCAAACGCCACAGGACCAATGGAAGCTATTTCCTTCCTTACTGCAGTTGGAACCACCCCACTCAAATCAGTAGCAATGGGAGCTTTGATTCCAGAGTTGGTAGAAACTGGGCTATGATTATTGCTAAGGCTCTGACAAGGGAGAAAGGGGTTAAACTTGCCCTCCTTGTGCACTGCAATCCAAGTGAAAATTGGCCTCCCTCGCAGTTGCTGATATTCTTTTCTTTTTCTAAAAACAAACAAACCGTAGATGTGGTTTGTAATGACGCATTTAGCGTCTTGTCTAGCTTGACCCTTATCAGGCTCCCCCCCCCAATAAGAAGAAATACTGCAAAAATGCACAAAGTCCTTGGGTCTGAAAAGTAAAGATGCTAAAATAAGGAAGAGGAGAAACACAAAGTACAGACCCAGAGAATTATTCTAGGGTTTAAGGATGGATTGGTGCAATGTACTTATGGGCCATTTTGACAACCAAGAAAGGGCCCCCAAGAGAGCAGCACCACAAAACCATATTTTTTTCAGACAAATTCTAACATTGCACCAGTGGGCATGATGGGATTTCCCCTTCTCCTCCCGCAGTCCCTATATTGTCCAAAGAGTATTCCAGCCTTCTGAGGAGAATTCTGATGGTGTCCAGTGGGTGGGTTTGCAGGGGTGAGGAGATGGCAAATTTCAATTCTCATACACAGATTTTTTTCTGCACAAGTCAACATCACCCCTTCTTTTCAAGCAACATGTTTAGCAGCTGGTGGTTAGACCAGCCTCAGTCACGATGTCTGCCACTTCAAATTAATAATATCTCCACGTTAGAGATGGACACCAGAACTGAGTACCATTCTTGAAGAAGTTTGACAGAGCTAGGTTTTGGTCAGACCTTTACTGTGTATTGGTCTGAGGTTCTGAAGACCCAAGTTCTGCCATAGGAACTTTTTTAAAAATCTAGTGCAGGGCGGTGCAACTTTCATACAAAGTGGGCCGCAAGAGGTACTTTGTCACAGAACCTGTGGGCCGCACACTGCCTTGTTGGGTGGGTGGGATGTAGGCCAAAATTTGATGCCCCTCCCCATTCCTCGTGCTACCATGCGAAAGCCAACAAAGCAACACACCAGGTTTGGGGAAGGAGACATGAGACTCTGGCAGGAGGCCCTCCTCCTCCTTCCCAAAGCTGGGGAAGTGCTAACCAGGCTTTGGGAAGACTCTAGGACCCTGTCTGAGCCTTCATGTCCCATTCCCAAAGCCCAGGGCCTCCTTATCCAGCTTTGCGAAGGCAGCATGAGGGCTGACATCAAATGTTGCTGAGGGTCTCAAAGAAAGGCCTCAAGGGCCATTCCTTGGGCCATGTGTTGGACCACCCTGCCAGTTCTTTCAGGGCCAGTCTGTACAAAGTCACACCATTGCACCCTGTGGATGTCAAAAGGCTGTCTACAGCACAGCCTGTAATATACCATATTTTTTGCTCTATAACACGCACCTGACCATAACACGCACATAGTTTTTAGAGGAGGAAAACAAGAAAAAAAATATTCTAAACAAAACAGTGGATGTATGATTTTTGTGGTTCATGCTGTGGCCACAGACATGTGATCTGACAGTGAGTTTGGAGTAGCCCAATGCAAAAATCCTGAGGATCCATGTGGATCTGTGCTTTGTAACCACGTTTTAAGTGGGGAGGGAAGGAAAAGCACTCAAGGGACAAGGAGAAGGATGCTGCTAATAATGCAGAAGAGGGGTTTAAGGGGAGAAGGAACACATGTGGGGTGGGTGGAGAAGGATGCTGCTAATAATGAAGAAGAGGGGTATAAGGGGAGAAGGCTCCTCTCCTCTCCCACTTTGCTCCTTTAAAGCAAGCAGGCTCTGCTTTTCTCCCTCCTCCCCGCTCATCCCCGGCTTAGCGAGCTGAAAAACATTGCTGCTATGTAGTGAGCTGAGTGGGGAGGAGAGAGGGACAGAGAGCCTGCTTGCTTTAAAGGAACCAACCAGACAGGAGCCGCTTACACTCGTGTAAGCGGCTCCTCTCCTCTCCTGCTTTGCTCCTTTAAAGAAGCAGGCTCTCTGTCCCTCTCTCCTCCCCACTCAGCGGCTCTTCTCCCGCTTTGCTGTTTCAAAGCGAGCCACGGAGGAGGGAAGGAAGGGGAACCATGGATCCTCTGCTCACGACTGCAGCAGATCCCCCCGCCACCTGTAGGCATTCCCTCCATAACACGCACAGACATTTCCCCTTACTTTCTAGGAGGAAAAATTGAGTGTTATGGTGCAAAAAATACGGTATCTAACATTATCTGTTTCATGCTGAAACGCTTTGGGTTGTGATGAGATGCCTGGTTCTCAGCTACTTCAGTAAAGAAAAAGCGTTTTAAATGCGCTATAACACTGTGACACCATATGGCACTGTGGAGTCCCATCTATCGCCAACGTGATTTCCCATTATGAGGTTTACAATGCATTTTGCTGAAACTTTTTTTTTATGTTTCTAGATCCAGCCCTGGTCTGGTTAGACATAGCTTACCATGGTGTCTGGGCATATACTTCTCTGAAAATGTTACCAAACATTTGCTATATATATATATATATATATATATATATATATATATATATGCTTTCGTAGATTTTCACGGGTACAGGAATGTAGGTTTTGGTGTCTTCGGGTGTCTTCCCGTGTAAGAGTTGGGGTGTCTAGGCGACGTTTCGACGAGGTCTCACTCGTCATCTTCAGGCTGGTGCTTTCGGCTTCTTGTTACTAGAACAGAGCAGGATCTCAGTGTTTGAGTTCCTATAAATACTGTTGAGGGGGTGTGGTGTATAGCCTCCAACGTTCTGGGCAGATAGGAAGTTCCTAGGTTAATGTGCCTTTTCTTCTTTTGTTCATTAATTACTTGAGGGATATCTTGAGTGATTACTTGAGTGATATTCTGATATTCAAACTTTGGCTCAGATATGTTGACGACACCTTTGTAATTTGGCCACACGGGAAGGAAAAACTAGATAGCTTCCTCACACATCTCAACAGCCTACACCCCAAAATACAATTCACTATGGAAATAGAAGCCAACAACCAACTTCCCTTCCTTGACGTCCTAATCTACAAAAAACCTGATGGCTCCCTAGGACACACTATCTACCGGAAAAAAACACACACCAACCGCTACTTACATGCACAATCACACCACCACCCTGCACAAATAAACTCCGTAGCCAAGACTCTCATCTCCAGAACCAAACGCCTGGCTGACAAAGACCACTTGACAACTGAGTTACAGAATCTCTCAAATGTGTTAATCGCCAACGGATACCAGCAAAACAGGGTTACGAAGCTAATCCAAAAAGAAACACCCCCAAAAAACCAAGACACAGAAGAAAACAATGGCATGGCCCTCCTTCCTTATATCAAGGGCACTACAGATAAAATTAGCAAAATCCTCCATAAACACAATATCAAAACAGCCTTTTGCACCAACCAAAAAATAGCCAATATCCTCAGAAACCCAAAAGATAAAATCCAGTTAGAAAACCAAGGGGTCTATGAAATACCCTGCAAAGTCTGCCCAGCCACGTACATTGGACAAACAAACAGACGAATAAATGCACGTATCGCAGAACACAAGAATGCCGTCAAAAAAGAAGAAAAAACTTCCTCTCTTTACCAACACATGAAAGAAACAGGACACGAAATTAATTTTGCAGATTCCAAATTGCTCTTTAACATGGAACATCACCACAAGAGAATAATCATGGAAGCCATCGAGATAGAGAAACACCCTCACAACATGAACAAGCGTGACGACACGTCCCGCCTGCCAGACATCTGGAAATTAGCCCTCCCCACAAAAACCGACACCAGAACCAGAGGCACACAGAACGCCATCTCCAATCAACCACACCAGACCCAAACCCAGACCCTCTCCACAGATAAATTACAGACACCATCCAGTAGCCAAACCATAGTGGCACCTCCGGATGCTGCACCCCCCTGCAATCCCTACACAGATCTGGCTGGCACAGGGCACAAAACCACAGCTCGCCCCTATACACGAAGCCAAGCCAGAGCACAACTAAGTGCAGTACAACCATCTTCTCAGAAAAACTCTTCACAAGGTCAAGAGGTCAAGACACGAAAGCTTTAGCAACTAATCCACACCTAATGACCCTCCTAAGTGGTACTCAGAATATCACTCAAGTAATCACTCAAGATATCCCTCAAGTAATTAATGAACAAAAGAAGAAAAGGCACATTAACCTAGGAACTTCCTATCTGCCCAGAACGTTGGAGGCTATACACCACACCCCCTCAACAGTATTTATAGGAACTCAAACACTGAGATCCTGCTCTGTTCTAGTAACAAGAAGCCGAAAGCACCAGCCTGAAGATGACGAGTGAGACCTCGTCGAAACGTCGCCTAGACACCCCAACTCTTACACGGGAAGACACCCGAAGACACCAAAACCTACATATATATATATATATATATATATATATATATATATATATATATATATATAATTTAATAATAATAATTGATTTATACCCTGCCCATCTGGCTGGGTTTTCCCAGCCAAATATGGCTGTGAAGGACCCATCCAAACTAACAGGTCAACCAGGGCTTGCTTTCCCTTACCGCACAGCATTAAAAGTTTCGTAACTGCTTCGAAAACAGCAAAGTATGGATGCAGAAGCTGTGGCTTTCCAGATGTTGCTGAACAACAGCTCCCATCGTCCCTGACCATTGGGCATGCTGGCAGGGGGTGATGGGAGTTCCACAACATCTGGGGGGTCACCCAGTTCTTCACCGCTGCTTCAGGCAAATTACTTAGTTTGAAAATGCTTTAGAGGTTCACTGATTAAATAGGGCACTGGCACCTCCTTCGATTTGTTATACTTCTATGGATCACAGCTATTTTGACATCAAGCAGTTCCGTAACTGCAGTCCTGAACAATACCAATATATATTTCCCCATCTTTGGTGTATCTGGTTCAACCCTGTAGCATTTTGCTCACTGTTTCAGCTAGGCGGTGTTTGCCTACGGTGTACAGACATGTCTGAGATTAATCCAAAGAGATGGATCAAGCTAAAAGAGTCATTTATGCAGCTTTGGACTATCCAAGAAGGATATTTGTGCACAAAGTATTGCTAACATCAAGATTAGGGGGGAAAGGGGGGGGAACCCCCAAGAGATACTCTTAGATGTCTGCAAATTAATAGATGAATCCATTAAGAAATCGCTGCTCAAAGGAACTGTGGCTGGCAAAACAAGGAAGTATAGCTGGTCTGAGAAAAGAAACCTTCAGCTAATTTTGAAATATGAGTTCCTTGTATTATATTGTAGCCACGAGGATAAGCCAACACAAAAGCATTATGATTTACTGCTGCAATACAGAGAAACAGTTTTTTCCTGTATAGTTCCTTTCCAACATGTCCATCACTAACTAAGGTAAAACATTCTTAGCGCAGCATAATCAGATCTCATAGCTTCATTTTTACAGCCAAAAGGGGGATAGCCAGACTCCAGTAGCTGTAAAGAACTGAGGAACTGAGGAGAAGTTGTCCATTTCACAGCATTTGAAGTGCTCAAATCTGCATTTTAAAACTTCGGAAGCAACTGCAGTGGAAATAAAAAATGACAACACAGAAGTTCTTCGTTCTGTCCCATGAGTCAGCTATCTTTCTCCATTGTTAGTTCCCGACACTGAGGAGGGGGGCGGAAACGAACTGCATTTTCACTCACACTGAAGATGGTAATTTCTTTCAAAACCCTAAAAAGTGGGTAAACCCTTCCCTTTTTAAGTCTTTGGCCTACTGAAGTGACATTTTTAAAACTAGCAAGCAAGAAAGCAAGGCACGGTTTGCAGTGAATGGTGGTGAATGATGGAGGAGGACAACAACAACATCCCCAATTCACAGCCACATTCATAGATAGTTAATTAGGAGGTAGGCAAATACTTTAAAAAAAGTTTCTTAGTGGAGAAACTCTACAGTTATGGCATTCTTGCTCACCTGGTCTTACCTTCAACTGTTTCTAAAATGTATGGAACAGAAGAACACTAGCAGAGATTGTTCGAGGAAGGCTTTGTGTATTTCAAAGACCCCTATTCACCTACAGTCAAGGTGATGGAAGATTTTTCTTTCACTGCAATAATTTTCCTCAAAAACAACACCTCACCTTTTATTCCATATATTTAGTAACAAACATTCACTTACAGAGGAAAAAGTAAGTGGGTGAACTTGGGGCTACATTAGGCTCCTTTGAAAACCAAGTTTGCTCGCATAGTCCAATCGCGGTCATTCCCTGATCACACTAGAATATAACAATGGTGGAAGAGGGGGGCAGAAGGTTAAGGACATTTTTATTTACTCATTCCAAACATATCCTGACCTTTTAATGCATTCAGATTGGCTTACAATAGGTAAAACAACAACAACACCATGGATAGGTGTAAGATATAGAAATGTGTTTATTCTTGTTCTAGAATGATGCTTTACAGCAAAAGAAAAATGAATCCGTATGATTTTTTTAAAAATGTATTTAAAATACAGGAGTGCTTGGTCTCTTTTTGACTGAAGCTGGGCAGCATGACAGGGTCCATTGTTTGACAGTGGGATGGTCTCTCTCAAGAGGTTGTGGACTCTCCTTCCTTGGAGGTTTTTAAGCAGAGGTTGGATGGCCATCTGCCATGGATGCTTGAGTCAAGATTCCTGCATTGCAGGGGGTTGGACTAGATGACCCTGGGGGTCCCATCCAACTCTACAATATGACTCTGTGAATAATGGACACTTTATATGCAATTCTCTCAGATGGTGGTGAGGACAGCACATGGATTTGATGAAAGGGACCTTCTGTTTGGAAGATAGGACCCATTGCAGCTCAAGAAGAACTACAAGTTTTGGGAACTATGGCCATGAGACATGGGTCACAAACTTGCAAAAAGTACTCCAGCTGGCAAAATATGCTTCTTCTGGATGCCCAAATGCTAGCTTTCAAAAGTTTTGGCTCTGATTGGTTGATGCTCTTTCCCTCAATGAACAAATAAGGAAGCAGCATGACTAAAAATCATCAAATAAAAACCACAGAGACTCATTGGGTGCTCAAGGGAGTAAGTGAAAGGTATTTTTGTTTTGGACTAATGCGACTTAATAATTAAGAGCATGTTAAATTTGAAGTGCCTAGTTCCAATCTCTGCTGAGCCACAAACTTGCTGGATAGCTCTGCTTCTCAGCCTCACTCCCCATCTGTAATATGGACACACTAATATTGGACTAGAGATGCGGGTGGTGATGAGGGTTAAACCACAGAGCCTATGACTTTCTGATCAGAAGGTCTGCGGTTCGAATCCCCGCGATGGGGTGAGCTCCCGTTGCTCAGTCCCTGCTTCTGCCAACCTAGCAGTTTGAAAGCACGTCAAAGTGCGAGTAGATAAACAGGTACTGCTCCGGCGGAAAGGTAAACGGCGTTTCCATGCGCTGCTCTGGTTCACCAGAAGTGGCTTAGTCATGCTGGCCCCATGACCCAGAAGCTGTACGCCGGCTCCCTCGGCCAATAAAGCAAGATGAGCGCCGCAGCACCAGAGTCGGCCACAACTGGACCTAGTGGTCAGGGGTCCCTTTCTTTACCTTTAATATTGGACTGTCCCTTCATTTCCCCAGTCCCACAACTAAAGATACAACAAATTGAACCTTGCTCACCTCTACTGATTAGTAGATGTCCGTACATTCAGCTCTCTACAGGCATCATGTCTTTTCCATCACTAGATGGGGCTTACTGCTTCCTGCAGGCTTGCATTGTTCTAAATGCACAAGGTCATTGCATGTATTGATCAGCAAATAGAACTGGCTCCCATTTTTGCTGTCAAACATCTTCCAGCTCTGGATTGGTGCATCAGGTTCATTTTGCTTCTGATTTTATGCACATGTTTGCTGACATGCTTATTTCCACAGAGAGCTGCTTAATTCTCCCAAATGTACGAGAGGGTGGAATGAGCTGGTTTGAATAGAGCCGGTGATGTTTCAGCAATTTTGGCTCTTGGCAGATTCTAATGCAATAGCCCAAGATTTACAGTTAAAAGTGCCATGCGGCCAACAGAATGGGAGCCATTTTTATTCCCTAGGTTGGGTGTGAGGGTCAGAGGCAAGTCCCAGATGTAGGAAGAGCAGAAAAAATGCCATCGACGCACAGTGACCACCTACATTTCAAGGAAATAAAAGGCCAAATGCCTGAGAAGAAGCAGGAGAACTTTCTGCCTTCCTGTGTGGCTGCAATCAAACTGCAAAACTGGGCACAATTCAAAATTGGGGGTTCCTTCATGCTCCTCAGTGCTACAGGCAGGTGCAGGTGGCACTGTGGTCTAAACCACTGAGCCTCTTGGGCTTGCTGATCAGAAGGCCGCCGGTTCAAATCCCCACAATGGGGTGAGTTCCCTTTGCTCTGTCCCAGCTCCTGCCAACCTAGCAGTTCGAAACCATGCCAGTACATGTAGATAAATAGGTACCACTGTGGTGGGAAGATAAACGGTGTTTCCATGTGCTCTGGTTTCTGTCATGGTGTTCCACTGTGCCAGAAGTGGTTTAGTCATTCTGGTCACATGACCCGGAAAGCTCTCTGTGGACAAACACCAGCTCCCTCGGTTTGAAAGCGAGATGAGTGCCACAACCCCATAGTTGACTTCAACTGGACTTAAACGTTCAGGGGTCCTTTACCTTTTACCTTTAGTGCTACACAAGCTGTACACCAGTACTGTTGAGTCAATGACCAAGCAGACAGCTCCTAAAAGCATGATGAACGAAGGGCTACAGCTCGATGGCAGAGCCTCTGTTTTGCACGCAGAAGGTCCCACGTTCAAATCTGGGCATCTCCAGGTAGGACTGTGAGAGATGTCCTTGGACTGCCTGAAGTCCTTGAACTTAAAATGGTCCCCCACTCTTGATATATGGTTTGTGCAGATGCAGTTGTCCACAATATTACATCATTGTTCCAAACCATGTCAATTTCAATACAGTGGTACCTCAGGTTACATACGCTTCAGGTTACATATGCTTCAGATTACAGACTCCGCTAACCCAGAAATAGTGCTTCAGGTTAAGAACTTTGCTTCAGGATGAGAACAGAAATTGTGCTCCAGCGGCGTGGCAGCAGCAGGAGGCCCCATTAGCTAAAGTGGTGCTTCAGGTTAAGAACAGTTCCAGGTTAAGTACGGACCTCCGGAACGAATTAAGTACTTAACCCGAGGTACCACTGTATAAGCATTTACTGTAGTTAAGACTAACCCGGATTTCCCAATTAACCAGGATTTGAAAACACGGCTGCTTTTAACACAGTTCACATTGCTGCCCATACCTAGGGAGTGCAATGCTTCCCTACAGCGTAACCCATTGGGAGCGTTATAATCATATCAGAAGTAAAAATACAGTGGTACGTCAGAAGTCGAAAGGAATCCGTTCTGGAAGTCCGTTCGACTTCCAAAACATTTGGAAACCAAGGCACGGCTTCTGATTGGCTGCAGAAAGTTCCAATCAGAAGCCGCGGAAGTCATGTCGGACGTTCGGGTTCCAAAGAACGTTCACAAACCGGAACAGTCACTTCTGGGTTTGCGGCATTCAGGAGCCAAAACGTTTGACTCGCAAGGCGTTTGGGATCCAAGGTACGACTGTATGTGATAGTCTTGTGTAAACCAGGAGCTGAAAGAAGACGATTGGATTTTAGGAAGACAGCTTTATAAATCTCCAGCAGCCCTTTCCAAGGCACACCACATATTGGTTTACATTTCTTAAACTACCATTTCAATTTGGGAGGGAGGGCTGAAAGACACTTCTCTGTGTGCTTCTCACACTTCTCACACAGAAACATACATTCCGTTTTACCATTAACCTAATCTCCAAAACATAAAACAAAACAAAACAGCTCCTTGCAGCTAAAGTTTGGCCAAAAATGGGTGGGGGAGAGGAATAAAAAGAAACCACCAACAATTTGCACAAAGGAATGCATACTCCTCTGTGAGTTTTTGGTCTGCTGCCATTTCCCCCTTTTGGCAACCATTGCAATGTTGTGGGCATCGTACAAATGCATTTGCGGCAGCCCGAGGGTTAAGTCAGACATTTCTTATCTTTGACAGATGGTTAATTTACAGTCATTATTACTAAATTCAATTGCTTAATAAGTTAGATATGACAAACACGTGTGTAGAAATCTTTGCCAAGACACCCTTCTCGGAATCCGAGGATGAAGCAAGCCCTGAAACACTTTCCCCATACATCCTCATGCTGAGGGTGACAGACTGAAGCACATTTTTAATTTTCCTATGGATTTTTCTCTTTAACTCTTTAAGATCATATGCTGTCTTACTAGAGTACAGTGGTGCCTCGCAAGACGAAATTAATTCGTTCCGCAAGTTTTTTCTTCTTGCGAGTTTTTCGTCTTGCGAAGCACGGTTTCCCATAGGAATGCATTGAAAATCAATCAATGCGTTCCTATGGAGACCGTCCGGGGACAGAGGGGACCTGTTTTAAAGCAAGGGAAGGGGCAGCGGGGAGAATCGCTTCTCCCCGTTGCCGCCCCTTGGTTCAAAAGGGGTCCGGGGAGAGAGGGGAAGACGCAGACGCCTTCCCCTCTGTCCCCTCTTTTGAAGCAAGGGGCGGAGGGGAGAAGATCGCTTCTCCCCGTTGCCGCCCCTTGGTTCAAAAGGGGTCCGGGGACAGAGGGGAAGGCGCGCGTGCGCCTTCCCCTCTGTCCCCGGAGATTGCGGGGCTGGCAACGGGGAGAAGCGATCTTCTCCCCGCCGCCCCTTGCTTCAAAAGAGGTCCAGGGTGCGGGGGCAAGCTTCGTTTTGCGAAGCAAGCCCATAGGGAAATTCGTCTTGCGAAGCAACTCAAAAACGAAAAAACCTTTCGTCTTGCGAGTTTTTCATCTCGCGAGGCGTTCGTCTTGCGGGGCACCACTGTATATTTCCAAGTCACGCAATCCAGGAACTGGGTTAGGCAGAACTCTCAATTAACCAAACTGGGAGTATGGTTCTAGTCTTATGCACCTGTTACAGGCTTCTGAATCTTAGCATGTGAACGTCTCTTTCAGGGGTAGCCAACGTGGTTGTTGTTGTTGTTGTTGTGGACTACAACTCTCATTACCTCCAACCATCAGCCATGCTGGCTGGGGCTGATGGGAGTTGTAGTCCTCAATATCCAGAGGACGCCATGTTGGCTACTCCTGAATTCTATCCCCCAAGATGCACATGGAATGTCCATACTGCACACGCAAAAGGTCACTGTGAGGGAGCCAGTCCTGAATACACAACAGCCCCAGGCTGTTCCAAGACATTTTGACTCCCGAGGTGAACCATAAAATGGTGCCCACCCAACAACCAGGGAAGAAGGGGTAAGTGAAGATCTGCATCAGGAACAAGGGGGGTGGAGGAGATCAGCAGCAGCTCCATTTCTCCAAGAGGCGATATGCGAGGGGCTGCTAAGGACACTGCAGATCCACCATCCAAGGAACATGCTGCAGCCATTGTTTCTGCTACAGCAGCAGCAACAACACTGGGCAATGCATTTCTTGGAGACCAAATCTGCCGCCCCTGGGGATCCTGCTGCCCGAGGCAGTCGCCTCACCTTGCCTTCTGGGTGGGCCGGCCCTGGTTCCAGGTTTGTATTCACTTGCTTCAAAGTTATGAGGATAGCAATTGGTTATGCCCCTAGAGAAGCAAATGTGGAAGTCGGTGGTAAAATCTTCCCTGCCCCTTTGGTGATCATCACTTTGGCAAGGGGAAATTTCTCCATAGGTATCTGAGGGTCTGTTGCTACATTTCTTCCAGTCCATTTCTTGCACAAGCCCCACTCTTTTCTGTGGTGCCAAGGGCATGGTGGGCAGTAGGTAGCTGCCCATCCCTGCAATGACCCGATGACCTGATTCACAAACACAGAACCTCATTTGTAAAACGTAGTAGAAATCCCCCAAAGCCTCCTGTGGAAATAAATGAGAAGAAATCTAAGTGCTCAGAAGCTATTTGTACATAAACCATACCAGGTAGGAAGATGCATTAAGATTTGCATCAGCATTTCAGTGCACTAAACAATTTCAGCTCATAAATAAAGGCGGATCCCAAACTAAACCGATACCGTTATAAACCTATGTAAAATGTAGAGCATTAATAAAAAGCCTGCTTGTCTTTGCTCATCTGTCAAGCTAAGCCCATCCACATAACCCCCCAAATGGTCAATATTTATTCTTTTTTAAAATATTTTTTATTAATTTAAAACATAATAATTATCATACATTCCACAAAATTTCACCTCTTATACAATCTTTTTGGACTTCCATCAGCACCTCTGGTGATCTCCCATTTTTATAATTTCTTCTGCATTTTTTAAATTCATATTGCCTTTAATTATCATAGCTAACGTTATCCTTTTCGTTCAGTAATGCAATAATTCAAATTATTTCCCTTACAAAACTTCCTGCAAACACATGGTCAATATTTATTCAGAGGGAGAGAGAAGAGGAAAATATTGGCGTAACTTAGCTTGATACATCTCCACTACAAGCTAAGGAACACATAGGTAGGGCTGCCATACAACTCAAAAGCTCAACAACTCAACAACTTGAAAGCTCAACAACATTTGTGTCTAGATTTTCACTTTTTGAAATATAGCAACCCTAATATAGGGTTGTGTTCAACATAACACTAAGGTTAAGATTCTATCAGTGCAATGAATTCCTCTTTCTTTCCCCCCACATTTGCTTGATCCCTGAATCTGTTCCGGAGTTTACTCCAACCCACTGGAGCATATTTGGGGAGAGCAGGAACATGCAGTGGGAGGAGAAAAAGGAGAGTCTTGTTGCACTAGCAGTCATCCTTACACACATACAACGATTTCCTTGAACACTGGCGCTACTTTCCAATGCATCTCAATGACCAAATTCCCCCCCCCCCATTAGTCGCTAGATTTAATAAATCCTCAACCCAGTCTTCTTCACAGGGAGGTTTGGACTTTCTCCAGTTTTTCAGAAATAGACATTTGGCTGAAAGACCACAACATACATGACAGTGCCATCATGCCCAGCACAAAACAGCAGCCATTGTGTTCCAGGAGTTCCTGACTCAATAAGACATGTCATGAATTTCAAATCCAATAGACTCTCAATACTGAATTCACTGCATCAGCATACATGTAATTCCTTCTGGGAGGAATCATACACTTCGATCTTCAGGTCAGAGACCTTCTTGGAATTTGCTTAACTTAGAGCTCAGTTTGTCCCTTAGGCTTGTGGGTCTATTGTATCTTGAAATAGTACTATGTTTGGGGTCTCCAAGGCTGGCAAGGCATGAGGCAAGAATGCAGTGGGCCTCTCTTATTCTTACTTATTTCAAGGGCACTGTCTCTGCCAATCACAGACTTTCCTCTCATGCCCCGTTGTGTGAGAAGCTCATTTAGTTCAACTCTAGCCTGGGTCACCTGAGGATAATGACATTTGATAAGCTCAAAGCTGCAGACCATAGGTCTGATGGTAGCAATCATCACTCATTGCCCATGGACAGAAAAATGTTTTTCTCCTTGTCTCGTGATACTAGATCCCAGGGCCATCAGGTGAAGCAGAGTGGTGGGAGATTCAAGCGCAACAAAGAAGTAATTTAGGCACGTGGTTAAACTTTGGAACTCAAAACCACATGTAGTGAAGGGCACCGATTAGCATGGATCTGAGAAGAGGGTGGATGAATTCATGGAGGGGAAAGGATGCTAGAGGCAACCTACCACTGAGGAACAAGAGGAGAAGACAGCTATTGCTTTCATGTCCTGTTTGTGAGCTTCCTAGAGGCATCTGACTGCAGGAAAAAGGATGATGGAATGGAGAAGGATGTTGGTTGGACCCATATGACCGTCTGTTCATGTGGAGGTTCACAGAATAGTGTGTGTGTGTGTGTGTGTGTGTGTGTGTGTGGAAATGCCCAATTTCATCATTAAAGGGAGCTCCTCTGTTTCATCCTCACCTGCACTAGCTCCCTCCCCGTCAGCCAGACTCCATTACTGGAAGCGAGACAGGCTGAGAGATGAATGCTGGGGGGTGACAGCCTGCAAGGAGCGCTCTTCTCCTTTCATCTCTGCACCCCTTTTGATGTTAAAATTAGACACTTTCCCCACTTTAGACATCAACTGTGCAGACACTTGAACAAACAAAAGTGGCTGTCACCATCACGTCGGGCTTGGCCCTGAGTCTATGATGTGGGATGGAAGAAGAAGACTGGGAGAATGCAGGAAATTGTGATGGATGGGTTATTTAATCTTGTCACTCTTGAAACAGCCCCTCCTGGGACTGGAATACAGACTGGGGACTGCAGGACTGAAGGCTACTCTCCTTCCCCCCCCAAAAAAATGCCTGTGGAAAGGGAGAATAGTTTTAACCTTTTTCGCCTCAAATGCTAGCATTTCTCAGCCAGGCCTGGCTTTCACCTTGGTATCCTAGTTTTCATTCTACAAGGATTTTGTTTTTACATAGGGCAGCATTTGAACATGTGAATCCTCCTTCCTACGTTTGGAAGTGGTACATGCTGAAGGAGGCTGTACCATGTTCTTCCTTAAAATGTACATCATCTCTAAAGCACTAAAATGATGCTTCTGTGAGGCAAGGCTAGGGAACCTTTTCCAGTTTGAGAGCCACATTTCCTTGTGGGCACTGATGGGTGGGGCCACAGGCAAAACTGGATAGAACAACTCATGTCAATGCTACCTTTGCACATACATACCCCTCCAACCTCCACCCAAGCAAGCAAGCAAGCAAACAAACGTACATTATCAGGGTTCAAAGGCACATTTCAGCCAGGCGAAAACACTCAAGGAAGGTGCAAAGCCCACCTATCAAAATTTCCTGCATTCTCCTATCACTGCCTCTTTTTAGATGCCAGGCAAAAACATTCTTAATAACCCAGGCTTTTTAATTGGGAGGGTAGCTAGATATGTCAGTGGCCTTTGTTGTGCCCATCCTTTAAGTGGCGTGGGTAGGACTTGTTCCTTTTAATATCGTTTATATGTTTTTGTTCTTTCTCTTTTCATTGTTTCAGTCACTCTGGGACACCTGAGTGCAAAAACGCGACTAACAAATAAGAATAAGACTAGTAAAAATAAGAAACAAACAACTTATTCCGGAGGGCTGGAGCTGCAACACTAAAAGCTCAATTTCTAGGACATATGAAGCCCACCTCTGGGGTGTGCGCAGTAGTCTAAGCAGTGCTCCATCTGAGTTAGGCAGTTGCCTAGCAGAGATGTATAGAGGCAAGGCCTTCCTTTCAGCAGCCTGGTGCTAAGTTGTTTAGGATATGACTTTTGCCAACTGAGTGCTGGGTTAGGCTCATCCTATCTATGTCAGGTGTCCCAGAACTGTAGTAACTAAAGCCCCCATGCACTTTAACGTTGTGGATACTATTGTAATGTGAATTAAATAAATAAGTTTCCCCAGTCCTCTTGTGCCCCGTCTCGTTATTCTGGTGTGTGCAGGGATTTTGTTCCTGTGCTCTGCTCCTGAGCTATGCCCCATTACAAAGCTCACCGAGAATGTAAGCAAGTTAGACACTTTTAAGCACATTTGACCAGAAGTTATTTCTTGATTTAGTTTCGCTTACGAAACATGCTCAGAATCACAGCCCAATGCCGGCATCGCACAAAATCGTAACAAATAACCGCGGTCAATTCTAACAAAAGATGGGGACTATCACGTTGCATTTAGCAATTTGACCACCAGACCGGCTTCCTGTTCTGGCAAAAAAGGGAAACCACTCCAAATAATAGAGCCTAAATTATAACGTTAGGTTTGTGAACTCTTTGGGGAACTGGGGAAATCAATTCCATGAAAAAAAAGAGAAAAAAGGAGAAGTCCTGGGTCTGTGAACATATTAAGTAGTGCTGATACTGAATATTTGCCACATGTGTTTCAAATTAGGGGAGGGAGTTCTAAAAACCTCTTCCAAGTCAACATCTCACTTATTTATAGCTTGATCTTGAGACTTTCCTAACAAAATATTGCATTTGCAGGGATGCTAGTGCAGGGAGCTATAGGAAGCTCATCCATTGTACCCAACAACCCCACATCCTGATGATACTCATTTTTGGCTAACTGCTAATGGAACCAATGACCGCCAAGCACAATGAAAAAAAGTTGTCTTGTGATGTGGTGATGTGGTAAGTCTCCCCCCCCCACACACACAATAGGAATGGACTGGAATCTGAACGTCTGAAGGAGACGTTTCATAGTTTCCTTTCATAGGAAGCAATTCATAAATGTAAGCAAACAAACAAATAAGCTACACAACATTATATTTTCTTCTGTGTTTGAATACTTTGCATTTGGATGCTAGATAGCATCCAAATTCAGACTCCACATCTTGCAGCCATGCCTGTGATTAGGTGCTACATACATTTTCTTTCCTAATAATGGCCAATGAAACTCAACTCAGTGGAAACTCAACTGCTACACATCTAGGCTGTCTTCTTCTCCTTCTTCTCCTTTGGTGATCACCCGTAGCTGAGTAAGATTATCAGCACCCTGCTTTAACCAACTGAGTTATCCAGAAGATATCAACTTAAGTATAAGGCTAAGCACTTGTATTTACTTATTTTCTCCCATCATGGAACCCATGGTGGTAGCCTACACATGGTTCCACAGCAGTCACCCATCCAGACTGTGATCAGACCCATCTGGCTTCAGCAAGCCTCACAAACCTTCAGGCCATATCCTGGAACCAAGATTATAAACCCATGCTTGTGTGCTACAACTAGGGCTTATTCGGTGGGAAGGGTTGTCGCTGAATATTCTCCAGCGGGGGTGGGGGTGGAGTCCTCTCCAATGGTCCTTCCCAAAGGTATTTCTACAATAATAAATTCGGAGAACTTCTGAAAAATCACAAGCAAGAGCCCTTTTGCAAATGAAGACAAGGAAGGCCAACCGTAGTGTAAGATGCTGACGTACACTGTCTCAGGAGGAGTGAGAGACCAAAGATGCTGAACTGGAAGGACATATTCTGCATCAGTTCCCTTACCTTTTGTATCCAAGTTAAAAGACATTTCTGGTGAGCAATCAAGTTTTTGCAGTCACAGAAGTGCAGCAGAGCGTCACGGCCCATCTCGTCTCCTTCCCGACAGATAAAACATTCTTTTGACTCTAATTAAAAAGATTAATAAAGTAAGAGAACACATCAGGTTTGCATCAATCAACTGCCCATGTGGTTCTTATTATTGTAATTAAAAGTTATCTCCTCAAAAATGTTGGATGAAAGTGCCACGATCTGCAATTGAAAACACATTGAAGGGAGTTTTCCCAACTTATTCTATTTTAAACAGTCAGATTGGAGCAACGCTCTGGAGATAATGTGTTCAAAAGGGTCCTTAGAGGCAAAATGTCAGCAACCATATATTTACGTCCTTTGAGAAGCCCTTATAAAAATGTGCATTGTGCATCTTTCTGATTTTGTTGGTTTTTTTTTTTAAAAAAAAAAGCTGTAAAGGGTGGGGGAGAGAGTGAAACACAGTATCAGCCAAACCCCATTCAAGTGTACAACTACAAATGATAGTATTTGCCTTTTACTATCCATTCATTAAATCACTCCTTCCTAATGCATTTCTTTATTCCACTGGGAGTTTTCATCTGGGTTTGCATAAAGGACTTGGGAGCCTTCAGGCAGAAATTCCAAGCTCTTGCCCTGGATGCAATAGTTGTTGCCCTAAGGAAGAAAGGCATTGTGGGGGAATAGTATGTGCACTGGGCCCAGAACTTGGGCCCATCTGATTGACAGGCAGCAGCCCTCCAGGATTTCAAAGACCACATCAACATCATACATTTAAAACACTACGATACCACTTTAAACAATCCCTGGAGTGGGTCAACAGTCAATGCCTCTTCATGGGAAATTATAGCTCTGTGTGGGGAGTAGGGGCCTCTTAACAAACAACAGCTCACAGAATTCTCTGAGGGAAGCCATGAGTGTTTAAAGTGGTCTTTATACTGTTTTAAGTGCTTGGTGTGAAAGCGGCCAAAGAGGAATTTTGCACATGTCTTAGATGGGCAGGGATTGAACCCTGGTGACTTCTGTGTGCATGCGGGTGATGCTGTGGTCTAAACCACTGAGCCTCTTGGGCTTGATGATCGGAAGGTCGGTGGTTCGAATCCCCGCAACGGGGTGAGCTCCCGTTGCTCTGTCCCAGCATCTGCCAACCTAGCAGTTCGAAAGCAAGCAAGCAAGTAGATAAATAGGTACCGCTGTGGCAGGAAGGTAAACAGTGTTTCCGTGCGCTCTGGCTTCCATCACAGTGTCCCGTTGCACCTGAAGCGTTTTAGCGCTGCTGGCCACATGACCCAGAAAGCTGTCTGTGGACAAACGCCGGCTCCCTTGGCCTGAAAGCGAGATGAGCACCGCAGCCCCATAGTCACCTTTGACTGGACTTAACTGTCCAGGGGTCCTTTACCTTACCAACTTGAATAAAATTTGGGGAAGGGGGAGGTAAGCCCCGCCTTGCATAATCAATCACATGCCACTGTGAACACACACCATTTGAATGGCAATGCCCATTGACTTTGGGGGCCCCTCAAATATTTTATTGGGGGGCAAAGAGCCCTCAGCCCCTAGGAGATGGCTCCTATGGCGTGCACAGCATGTGGTTTACAGCTTTGGTGTGGGCTTGACCAAGATTTGGGGGTAAATCCATGCCCCCTCCTCAATAATTACAAAAATAATAAACATGACACAAACGATGATTTCAGCATTCAGTAATGCCTCTAACCTGCCTCACTCTGCTTCATCCCTTCTCGGCCTACAGCTAGGTGTGGGGGGAGAAATTTGGTTCGCATTTTAATACGGACCTACCTCATTTCCTGAAATAAAATGTGAGCTTGGAAGACAGCTAACACTTCCAAATTTGCACTTCTCTGAATTCGGTGATACAACCAACTGCACACACAGACACACAAAATGCATGTATATGAGGAGGGTGTGCCTTAAAAAGCCACTCTTGTTGGTCAAAATCAACCTACAAAAATACATTAGACAAGTGAAAATGAGTGGAGAAGGATGGAAAGTTAAAAAGTGGGAGGCAGCCTCTCGGGCAACGGTGCAACCTTTGATAGCCCATATGGCATTTTCAATTAATCAAAATTCCATTTTAAGCTGTGAACAAACTGTTAATTCACTGTCACTTGCCGATGCTTTCAGACCTTGAAGAGAGCTAGAGTGAAATCAAGCCTGATCCTCAAAATATCAATTAACCACGGCAAGTAATTGATTGATGCCTTTGGTCCAGTAACCTAGCAAGAGTAACACAAGTCCAGTTCTGAAGGAATCCTGAATGTTTTGAATCTGTTCCTGGTGAAACAGAAGATAATCCTGCCTTGGGGCCAAAGTAGCTACTGGTGGAGTAGGAGCTGAACAGGGAGTTCCCACCACTGCAAACTGGGTTGGGGGGGGGCAGAAGTGCCAACCAAAGTGGGATACACTGCCCTCAAACTGCCAGGAAAAAGCTCTCAGCCAGATACAAGCTCTTAAGATAGCTGAGGCTGGAAGGGAATCTTACCAGTAGTATCTGAGCCCAGCCTTTATGCTCTGATGGGGGTTACCAATGCAGATTGGAGGGCCAGGAGTAGGAAATTGGCTTCTGAGAACGATTGCCCTCCGCCAGTACAATTCAGAGGGGTAGCAGCAAGAAATAAATATGGAGGTGGGGTGGTAATGGGCCCAAGAGAAAATACATATCACGATCCTTTAACCTTCATGAAAGCTCCACATGGGAGACAACTCCTAGGGCCAAGGTCCCTTCAGCACCCCCAATGAAACATTTGAGGGGGCTGGGCCCCCCGAAGTTCATGGCCATGGTCATTCAAATGGTGTGTGTGTGCCACAACTTATGACTGATTATATGGGACGGGCCTTACCTTCCCCCTCAATATTTTGCATAACCTCCAATATTTCTCTGATGAAAATAGGGATGTCCCACTCCATAATAATAATTTTAGTATTTAAAGCCCAACCATCTGACATCCCTCTACAGAGCTGCCTGCAGATGGCTCTGGCATCAGATAACTCCATACTCTCCAACATTTCTCCAATGAAAATAGGGACATCCTGCTACACCCTCCAACATTTCTCTGGTAAAAATAGGGACGTCCTAAGGAAAAGTGGGACATTCCATCTGGGACTGTTCCCGGAAAATAAGGACACTTGGAGGGTCTGTATTTTATTCAAGTTGGTACCCATGCTTGCCCACACTCTCTAGAAGAGGAAACCAACCACAGAGGACTCTGCAGTCAGTTCAACAGATCTTTATCTTTGTGGGGGGTGGAGTTTGCACAGATTTCCATATCTATTAGCCCCAATAGTTTCATGGAAAGCCAAGATACAGATACCCCTGAATAGCAAGTGCTGGATCCAAACAACCAGGGGAGGCTCGCACCCTTCTTGTGAACTTCCCAGAGGCATGTGGCTGCTGGAAGCAGGATGGCAGGCCAGCTGGATTTTGGTCTGGTCTAGCATGTTGATGCTTATTGGAGGGGGGAGGGGAAGCACACAATATGGTGTTGATGCCATGACAGAAGACGAAGAAAGAACAAAACGGTTCCTGTATCTGCATCAAGAAAACAAGACGGCTGTGCACTGTGTTCACCACTTCACTTGCGAGCCTAATGCATGTTTTGTTTTGTTTTTTTGTAGCACCGAATGCAGTGGAAATAAGAGTAATGACGCCAGGTGTCTGATAGGGAAAGCTTGTTAGGGCCCACACTATGTATGACAAATTGTTCAGGAAATGTGACCCATCTATGGCTTCAATATCTCCACTACTTATGGTACTCTGCTGAGTAAGGGTTGGCTATGTAAATTAAAGATGCCTCGGGATACAGTACTTTTCACCTGCGCTTAGAATCTGCTGGGTTCCCTAAAACACACACACAACTTTTGAGAATTAAATATGTGACACACTTCCCCGTTCTTTCCTTTGTTCTGTCTCACTTTGAGGGCTGCAACCCTAAGCACATTTCCTTGGAAGTAAATCCTATTTTAAAATCTGTCTGGACTAGCTTCTGAGCAAACATGGATAGGATTAGGCCATTGGTGTCTTTAAAGGGTGACATACCCACCATGGGTAGGAAGGAGAGATTGCTTACCCGCCAACATTTATCCGATGAAAAGAGGGACCGCCCCATTCCATAATAATAATTTTACTATTTATACTCCATACATCTTACTGGGCTGCCCCAGTCACTCTGGGCAGCTTCCAACATATATAAAAACATAATAAAACATTAAACATTGAAAAGATTTCCTTACACAGGATTGCCACCAGACGGCTCGGGGGGTCAGAGAATTCCATACCGTCCAACATTTCTCCAATGAAAATAGGGACATCCTAAGGAAAAGTGGGACATTCTGGGATCAAATCAGAAACTGGGACGGCTTCTCTAAATCGGGAACGTCCCTGGAAAATAGGGACACTTGGAGGGTCTGAGATTACAACCAGCTAATCACCTTGGTTGTAATTGCTCTGTGATATGGCTGGGAAAGCAGAGCAGGCTGGCCAGTTCTGGGGGGTGGGGAAGCTAAAGTAGCCAAATTGTTTTAGATGAGGCAGCGTAATAAGAACCCTCTGCATAAATTCAGCACGCCCAAATTGGACATTCATAAACCCTCCCCAAAGAGTTCACTAGTAACGGGAAACTTGGCACAGCAAACTGGAGTATATATTCATTCCTCTGAAATATTAGTATGCCTTCACACCCCTCTGCCATGGGCCCAGCCTTCCAAAAAGCCTCTCAAAACTCTTGCTACGTTTTGCACTACCGAGAGCGGCACACACAACGCTCAGTCCTACTGCTGCCTTGCCATACCCCATCAAGCGGCCTCAAATTAAACAAGCTTCTCCTCCTCTCCCCCGCCCCCCCCGCCAAATAAACATTAGACTGGCCAGTTGAGAAAAAACACATCCAAATACCCATTTTAGGTTTCAGTGTTGAACATGAGGTCAGCAGCACTGATTAGTAGTTCCGGGCTGATTGTCTTGTACACATTTCTCAGAGGTTCTGCTCCATCATTAATTGTTTCTAGGTCAACTGACTACTTCTATTAAGATGCAGTTTGAAATTAGGGTTAATAAAGTGGGGGATAAATTAAGATTAATAAAGTAGTTTTAAGAGAACCAGAAGAAAGTCTGGGCTTCGGCACTGCATAAATTATAGCAATTTAACTATTTAAAGAAGACTCCCTTGGATTTATTGACTTAGTCTTGTCCTTAATAAGCAGTACTTATGTGCATGTATCCTGTTGGGACTGGATGCAGGGAAATCCAAATTACATCACATTACTGATGTCCTCTAACTTGGCATCAAGCGTTCCAGCTGAAATTTACAAGGCAGGAGAACGCTGCAACGTTAAATGAAAAAATCAGCCAGAACTTATTAACTACATGGGTGTTTTAATTAGTCCATAGGGCAAAATGTGGTGCAGTCAGGATAGGGTGGGCTTTGCATAAAAGAAAACATGAAATCAAGTTTTTGTGCGGCCATGGGGCTGGCAAGACAAATTACTCTCTTTAATAACCTGAATTCTATGGGCATGAAACGGAAAGAATGACCTACTAGGGAAGATGAACATGCAATACTGGATAGTTCTTTGCGCATATCTTCCACTATATAACATAAACCTCATATCTTCTTTTAAATAACAAACACAGGTTGTTGAGTGCTGATGACTATGTAGCCAAAATGGCCCCACCCAAAAGCATGAAGGACACACACTGAGGCATTCAGAAGTATGTTTTTTAAACAAATGCTACCCCATAGCAAGCTTACCATCCCAAATCCACTATTAGAGGACAGATACCATGATATTGCAGTAGAACAGAGATGATGTCCATCTAATTCTGATGAGATTGAATCCATATTGCCCACTATATCACGACGCAGGTGGCACTGTGGTCTAAACCACTGAGCCTTTTGGGCTTGCTGATCAGAAGGTCGGCGATTCGAATCCCTGCAACGGAGTGAGTTCTCGTTGCTCTGTCCCACCTCCTGCCAACCTAGCAGTTCAAAAGCATGCCGGTGCAAGTAGATAAATAGGTACCACTGTGGTGGGAAGGTAAATGGAGTTTCTATGTGCTGCTCTGGTTTCACCAGAAGCGGCTTAGTCATGCTGTCCACATGACTTGGAAACACTGTCTGCAGAGCAGACAAACGCTGGCTCCCTTGGCCTGTAAAGCGAGATGAGCGCCGCAACCCCAGAGTCGTCTGCGACAGGATTTAACTGTCAGGGGTCCTTTACCTTTACCTTTTATATTGCAATACCCAGCGGGAGCTAATTCAACCATTATTAAGGGAACTACCTGGCCACTCAGAGAAAAATTATGTTGAATACCTTCTTGCTGACAAAGATCTGAATAACACCAGGCCTGCGTGAAATTCTGTTTTGTGGCAAAACAAAACAGAATTTTGCGACAGGCCTGGTGACAGCGATGGTCAGTGAATGCATACGGATTTCAAACTCTGGATGATAGGTTTTAGCTGAAGGAGTGTTTTTTAAAAATGTAAATAAGTATATAGGGAACTGTTAATTTTGTCTACTACGTCCACCCCTTGGTGCTGATACAGTACATGTTGCTGATGTTATTTCTGTCGTCTGGTCTTTGACCGCAGTAAAGATTGATTGGCCACCCCAGACCACACACATATGGGCTGCACAAGTGGGGCCTAGAAGCAGGAGGGGAGAATGAAAATGTGCACAGACCAGCACACTAGCTAATGGAGCCACATCTGCTTGAAAGCTCTACAATGTTGCACCAGAGAAGTCTGAACTGGTAGCTCCAAAGTGGGAGGCAGCAGTGCTTCTAAATACAGTGGTACCTTGGGTTACAGACGCTTCAGGTTACAGACTCTTCATGTTACAGACTCCGCTAACCCAGAAATAGTACCTCAGGTTAAGAACTTTGCTTCAGGATGGGAACAGAAATCATGCGGCGGCAGTGGGAGGCCCCGTTAGCTAAAGTGGTGCTTCAGGTTAAGAACGGACCTCCAGAACGAATTAAGTTCTTAACTCGAGGTACCACTGTACTGGAAACCACAGGAGGGGAGAGCACTCTTTGTACTCGAATCCTGCGTGTGGGTTTCCCACAGGCATCTTGTTTGGCCACTGTGGGAACAGGACGTTGGACAAGATGGACCATTGGCCCTGATACAGCACGCTCTTCTTATGTCCTGATGCTCTGGGATGGCTTAGGATCTAATGGATTGGGAACTAATGGACTCCACTCCCCAGCCAAGAAGTGACTCATTGGGGGGGGGGCAGGGGATGATCTTCCGGCTACTGCTGGCTTCTGATCCCCACACTTTTGGTGGGCCCGCCAGGGATCTCCACAGTTATGGAGGCCTCCCACCAAACCCTCTCCAGATTGAGAGTTTTGATTGCTCTGTAAAGCAGGAGTGCAGGGCCCTTAGACAGTGACGGTGAGAGCCCTGGTCCAAATAAAGGCTAAGGCTGCAATCCTTAGTGTGCTTACTATGGAGGGAATAATTCTGGCATGTGACCAGAATCACTGAGATGCTGACCCAGCACTGATTGCACCGCTATGCCTTGTTCAGCAACATCACTCTGATGATGAGTCAGTGATGATTATAAGTTATCATGTACCAGTTGGAGACCGAAAGCTCCTCAGAAGAGGTGCATTTCCCAAACATTCCAGATTATAAACTACTCCGCAACACTATTATGCATAGCTTCTAAAGTGCTATACAAGCTTTATAACAACCTCATTTTCCCAGTAGGATTCTTATCGGGTTTCGATTGGACACACTGCCTGAATTTCAATGGTGCACCACCAATTTACACCAGACAAGGACCTGACTGACTAACCATAATGAGACTCTTGTGGCTGAAGCCTTCACAGAACAATCTGAGGATATATGGCAAGGACTGACAAAGCCAAAAAAACACAAATAAATAAAAGTTAGGGCTGACATTCCATTCATATTTCATTCCATTTTATTCAGTTATGCTTGCAAAGAGTTGCTATCATGCAAACCTGCCTGAAAGAAAGCCAGCAATCTTCACTACAAACTCGTCTTATTCTGCTGGAGGCAACTGTATTCTTGCTGCTTGCAGTGGCCAAGGCATTGTGGTGTAGTGGTGAGAGCGTTCGACTTGGAAATGTAAGATTGGATTAACAACAGATAAATTAAAAAGGATATGAATCTGCTGAATTAATTTCTAAAAAAGGGATACAAGAATGGGAGACGTGAGGAAGTCGGGAAAATAAGTTAATTGAAGATGAGAAATTAAGAAAGAGGGAAATTTTTGTTTTTTGTTACTATATGTGTCTTTATCTTTTTCTCTTTTTTTCTTTTGATGTGTTTAATGTTCCCATTTTTGTATTGTATTGTTTTTTGTGACTTTGTATTTTCTTTGTCTTTGTATGCTTTTTTATTGTGAAATTTAATAAAAATATTTATAAAGAAAAGAGTGTTCGACTTGGACTGAGGAGACCTGGGCTTAAATCCCCATTCACGTCTTGTATTTGATGGGTGACCTGGACCAGTCACAGCCTTCACAGGATTGCTGTGAAGATAAAATGGAGGGGGAAGAGGAAGAGAAACATATATACTGCCCTCTGCTCCCTGGAGAAAGGGTGGGAATAAAAATGCAATTCATTTATTTATGGAAGAATCTTAACCCTGCTTTACTAATGCATATGAGTTACCCAAGACACAGACTGCTTCCATTGTGTAAGAGGAAAAGGACAAACAGAGCTGTGGGTCACCAGCATATTGATAACAACAAACTCAAAATCCCTGAACAATCTCTCTTCCAGTGCCTTTAAGTAGATTTTAAGCAATAGGAAGGGAGGGGCAAAACTGATCCCTGAGAGACACCATGTACCAGTAGCCTTGGTAAAGAACACGATCTCCCCAATATTGTCTTCCACACCTGAGTCCCAAGGAAGCACTTGGTCCACAGCAAAATGCCCCCACCCAAACCCACCCCCTGCACTGCGGAAAGACCACACATTAGCCTTAATCCTGTGTCATCCTTATATCCGTTTTATTCACTTACACTATGGTGATGCTGGAAGCAATCCCTCCCCCCAATAATTAGCTGTGCTTCCTTTTGGTTAGGTTTAAAAAAATGTCCAAAAAGATTGGTTGAGAGCCTATGCTGCCAAGCCAGAACATAAATCTTCCCTAAATGTAAGGAAATTTATGATGAAGGGAAAGGCCAGGTTCGAGTTTGGGTCTTCTCGGAATGACAATCACAAAGATGAGGTTAAGTCTAAAAATAGAGGAATCAGATCTTGGAGTGATGGGCACTTTCTTCTTTACCAGTTTAAAAGTCCTACAAGAGTCATTCCTCAGTTGGCAGGATCTGTGCAGTTCGTTGTCATTACTGAAACCACACACATACAATAATACCACCAATTTGGATGGGAGTATTATCACTACTATTCTAGTAAGAATTACTCCTACTATTATTACTATAATACTACTATTATTACTATTCCACCCGAAGGAGCCCAGGGTGGCAAACGCATCAGTGATAAAATAATACAGTGGTACCTCAGGTTAAGTACTTAATTCGTTCCGGAGGTCCGTACTTAACCTGAAACTGTTCTTAACCTGAATCACCACTTTAGCTAATGGGGCCTCCTGCTGCCGCCAGACCGCCGGAGCACGATTTCTGTTCTCATCCTGAAGCAAAACCTTAGGTACTATTTCTGGGTTAGAGGAGTCTGTAACCTGAAGCGTATGTAACCTGAAGCTTATGTAACCTGAGGTACCACTGTACAATTAATAGTAAAATAAAACCATATTCAACACAACTGAAAACCTCTAAAAGCAATTAAAACATCTCAAAACAAGTAAAACCATCCTCTACTCTCACAGCTAATAATTTCAAGGTCCCCAGGAGCAGCATCTTCCGACTGCTGTCCAAATTTTTCACACTATCCTGTTTTGAAGACCTGCATGTTGCCAGCACCAAATGTTTCCTGAAGAGACATTCAAAAAGCCACAGGACAAATACTGAGCGATCTATCCCGTTTCATTTTTTGCTAGCCAGCTCTGGCATTCCAGAAGTTTAAGGAAACTCCAGGCATGTTTCCCTAAGCATCTTGGCTATTACCTTTGGCGTGCCAATCCATTCAACATTTCCCCAATCCTTTAAGAATCCCTTTGTCTTAACGGGGCTCTCAACATGTCACAGCAATGGGTTTCGCAGATCAGTCATGCATTATATTTCCAGGCATTTATCCACTACTTAACGGTCTGGGTTCCAAGTACGGTGGCAAGTCAGCCTGCCTGATCTTAAGAAAGCCAAGGCCAGAGCCGTCTCTCTACTGGCCCAGCTCTGTCATGTGACCCAGGTGAAGCACTGAGGTACAGGAATGCCATCATCATCATCACAGAACAAACACCTAAGGAAAATATACCTTTCCACAGAGCTGGGAAAGGTTGTCAAACCCAAAATGCCTCCAATTGTTTTCAGAAAGTACAATTTGTCGGGCACCTGTCACACCTCAGCAGGGATGCTGTTCCACACAGAAAGCCATGCTCCAAGTTACTGCACAGCAGGCTTCTGGTATTGTAGCAGCTTCAAGGAGAAACTGTCCTGCAGAACACAGTGACCTTCTGGTAGGGGTGGGCTTACCCATCAATTACTGTTTCTCTCATCCCCCCCCCCAATTTTTTCAATTCTCCACATTGGTTAGTGATTTAAAAATAATAAGGGTAATCATCATCATGAAAATTCATCAGCAACGTAGTGCAATTTTCTCTTATAGATGAATTCTTGCGTGCAATTTTGCCCGCCACAAACACTTTTTGCAAAACAATTTCTCTTAATATAATGCATTTTTTTCATTCTGTTTCCACTAATACATGGCATTTTTATGCAGAATGTACCCCACCATATGCATTTTTGTACACATTACTTGGCTGGAGATCTGCACTGCAAATTCAGGGCAAGTGCCAATTTTGTGGCCGTGTTTCAGTTCCCATATAGTTTGGGAAAGAGCAAATTAGGTAGATTCGACTTTAAATGTAAACGGAATCAAATTTCTCTCCAGTCCCTCTCTAATGGGTATATAAGGGATTAAAGAGGCTTCTGAAATATTCAGGTCCCGAGCTGCATAGTGCATTAGACGTCAGTACCAAAACTTTGAGTATGGCCCAGTATGGCCAGTGGGAAAAGATAACTGTTGTCCTTTCACCTTCCAGTGGGTATGGCCAAAGCCCCAATTTCTGTCTTGCAGTAGGAATTGGAGGAGGCAAGCGTTGGTTCAGGCTATACAAAAGGATAAACGACAAGCCCCCTTTTCCTCAGTCGGCTCTGCCCTATATTTAACGGCACGATATCTCTGGTAATGGAGCTGCCCAAACTCCAGCAATTTCTTCATCCTCCTAGTGCCTGAAGGATTAACAGTATGCTGGCATTGTGTTAACTTCTGTACTGCTTTATTTCCCCCTTTCTCAAATTGTTCTTGCCTTTTTGGCCTCTCCGTGATTGAACAGATGTTTTCAGTGAACTCTTGACAAAGAAGCCAAGTTTCCCTCTCCCTCCCTCCCCCCCCCCCGCAACTCGACTTTCACCAACATAGTATGTGTGTACTCTGCACACTCCACTATTTAATCACATCAATGCAAAGAAGGTACCAGGAGGTGCCAGGGCACTCCTGCAAAAGGATCAGAAACACTGAAATTGCTGTGACAATAGGCATGTACACACAACTTGCAAAGATGGAGACGTATTATCTCGTACTGAACCACTGCCCAAGATCTTTATTTTATGTGGTGTTCTGGATTTTGGATTTTTATTTTAATATAATGTTATGGATTTTGGATGTTTCTTTTACATAATTTACTGGATCTTGGATCTTTATTTTATAGAATGTTTTAGATTCCACACACACACACACCCCACCCAATTCAAGAAAATGGGAAAGGCAGTGATTATAAACCCATTTTGCCCTGTATATGAATGAAGCAGCTCAGCTACGGTATATGAGGGTCACTGCTTGCTCCCTCCTGAATTTCTAAAAAATAAAGTGGGATTTTTGAGTGTTCCTGTGGATGATTTTAAAAGCCTCAAGGGGTTTCGTGAGTGTTTGATAGCACTCCCTCTTCCCAAAGGGAGAAAAAATGCCTTGTCCGAGGGATTAAGTCCTGAAAGCCAATGGGACAGTAACAGGTAAATCATAGTGCCTCAATCAGCACCAGTGCTTTTTTTTTTGAGGGGGGGTACTCAAGGGCAGGGATGCGGGTGGCGCTGTGGGTTAAACCACTGAGCCTAGGACTTGCTGATCAGAAAGTCGGCGGTTCGAATCCCTGCGACGGGGTGAGCTCCCGTTGCTCGGTCCCTGCTCCTGCCAACCTAGCAGTTCGAAAGCACGTCAAAGTACAAGTAGATAAATAGGTACCACTCTGGCGGGAAGGTAAACGGCGTTTCTGTGCACTGCTCTGGTTCGCCAGAAGTGGCTTAGTCATGCTGGCCACATGACCTGGAAGCTGTACGTTGGCTCCCTTGGCCAATAAAGCGAGATGAGCGCCGCAACCCCAGAGTCGGTCACAACTGGACCTAATGGTGCTCCCTTTACCTTTACCTTACTCAAGGGCACGCAGTCCCAGCACCTCTTTCTTTTGTTGTTAAAAAGTGTGGCACTTCATGGTGAGTACTGGCACCTATTTTTCTAGAAAAAAAGCACTGGTTAGCACCATAGAGATACAACTGCTGTCCAAGAAAGACAACCCATAGAAACAGAAGTTGACTCAAAGATATGTAAATAGGTTATTTTAAAAACATATCGATCCCCCCCCCCCCGCCCAGGGTGTATAGTGTGTGTGTGTGTATGCTTAAGTAATCTGCTAGTTTTTATTTATGGGAAGGATATTTACTCCCATGGCGTGGAGAAGTATCTCAGATCCTTAGGTTCACATGTTTTGAAGACATCTGAAGGCAGCCCTGTTTAGGGAAGTTTTTAATGTTTGATGTTTTATTGTATTTTTAATATTTTGTTGGAAGCCACCCAGAGTGGCAGGGGAAACCCAGCCAGATGGGTGGGGTATAAATAAATTATTATTATTACTGAACTAATTTTCATTGGCCAAATAACACCCCTCCTTTGCAAAAGAAAAAAGAAAAAAGAGAAAGCTCGACAGATGGATCTGCAATTCTGTGTGCATGCAACTCACATAGAGAAGATGCTACTGGATGGAGGACCTCTCACAAGCTTGCAGATTTGCATACAAAGGCAGCAAAAAAGCAACAGTGAAACTGACCAGCTTTCTTTCCAAATCTACAGCAAATCCAGTAGCCCCTTGCAGTGAAGACATGAAATCAACAGGAGGAGGGGGCGGGGGAGAGACAGGACGCGGGTGTGCAGAAAAGCCCCAGATGCCCTTTCTATTGCACACTTATGCTGATTTCTGCCTATGATGATATCTGGGCAGTTAGACACAATCCAGCTTTGAATAGTTTGCACCTGCAAAAGTTTCGGGCTGGACGTGCTGCTTCATTTCCAGTCAGCTCATACCCCATAACTTCCTGATGAAATCTTGTAATGTTCCAGGGTTCGTTTTTGTCTCACATTTCTTGAGCTATAGAGCAAGAGGACCCCTTCAGACAGCAATAATGCTACAACAGGGATGCGGGTGGCGCTGTGGTCTAAACCACTGAGCCTCTTGGGCTTGCCAATCAGAAGGTTGACAGTTTGAATCCATGTGACGGTGGTGAGCTCCTGTTGCTCTGTCTCAGCTCCTACCAACTACCAGTGCAAGTAGATAAATAGGTACCACTGTGACAAGAAGGTAAACAATGTTTCTGTGTGCTCTGGTTTCCATCACGGTGTTCCGTTGTGTCAGAAGTGATTTAGTCATGCTGGCCACTTGGCACGGAAAGCTGTCTGTGGACAAGCACCAACTCCCTCAGTCTGAAAAGCGAGATGACTGCTGCGTCCCTTAGTCGCCTTTCACTGGACTTACAGTAACTGTCCAGGGGTCCTTTACCTTCCACAAAGTATTGGAAGACACAAGATCTACCCACCGTGGAAGAGTGGCAGATGAAAGTGATGGACTATATGACACTGGCTGAGATGACTGGCAGAATCCGCGATCAGAGGAAAGAGACGGTGAAGAGGACTGGAAGAAATTTAAAGTCTATCTTAAGAACTATTATAAAATTGATGAATGTTAAAATGTCAAGGTGTTGAGAGAAAAAGGGATACAGTGACATAAGATCAAGTCAAAGAAAAGATTAAGAGAACACGCATTTGACAAAAACTGTTTAGAAGTTGCTGAAATAATTTAGTAAATTGGGATGCAGAAGGGGGAGGTATGGGGAAGTCTGAGAAATGAGGGTTATGGAAAAAAAGGTCATGAAATTATACATGTTTGTTTGTCTTTTTATTTGTTTGTATTGTTTAAAAAATGTTGTAAAATTTTTATAAAAATTTTTTTTATAAAAAAAGGGGTCCTTTACCTTCTACCTTTACCTAATGCTATAGCATCAGGGAAGCATTGCAGAACAGCCAATAAAGCAGAATGGTATGTGTGGATTGTCCAGTATAAATCCACCACTAATGGACTACTATTACCTCAATGGGGTATTCGTGGGGTAGGGGTGAGACGTGAAGTTTCACTCTCACACTAGGTTTCAGAAGTAACTACTGAAACAGGCCTTAAGTTGCTGAACCATCTCAAATCTTTGTTGGGGCAGATACACTGTTCTGGCAAGCAGATACCCTCCAACATTTCTCTGATGACAATAGGGACGTCCTATTCAACAACAACAACAACAACTTTATTACTCATATCTCAGCCATCTGACTGGGCTGCCCCCGTACTCTGGGTAGCTTCCAACATATATAAAAACATAATAAAACATTAAACATTAAAAAACCTCCCTATACAGGGTTGCCTTTGAATGTCTTCTAAAGGTTGTACAGTTACTTATCTCCTTGGCTCGGGAGTTGCGTGTCGAGGTCCCCAGGTCCACCCCAATAACTCACACATCACACAGAATTTTTGTTTAAGGTTTTTGGCATACTTTTGGCCACAACTTTATTAAAATACAAATTTGTGAGTGGTTGCTTAGGCATTGGTTGCGACTATCTGTCCCCACCATGGGGGACAGACTGACATTCCGCACAATGCGAAAGTCAGAATGGGGGAATACACTTGGGGGTTACGCGGAGCAGGGTATCTGCCCTCACCCCAAATGCAACCAGGAGCTCATTGCTATGGCCCGAGCCCCCTTGACAGAGTGGACAAGCAATAGTTAGCCCCCAATTCCTTTAACAGAATCCCTTGCAGCAGCAGCATTAGAGGGGCAGGCACAGCCAATCCATGCCCCTCAACCAACCAAACCATAAACCAATGCCTAACCGCAACCTTACAAGTTGTGACGATTTGCTACGCAGTAGGCAAAAACCAAATGGCCCCAGCCAATCAGCCAGATGGACAAAATTCCTACCAGACCCCCGCTCCAAAGCAGACGACCCCATGACAGGCATAGCAAGGTCAAAGCGAACAACCCTATTTTAGGGAGGGAGGGAGGGACGGGCAATCCGCTGCACGGGCGAAAAGAGGAAGCCCTAGCCTCGTGCAAGGAGTTTTAGCATTTCTGGCTGTCAATCAATAAATGGAAACATTAATTTCTTCCCAACAACAAGGGAAGCCCCAATCGCATCAGTGGCCAATGATCAGTCAGCCCGCCTCCAACTTTGGAGTGTCCTGGCGGCCCCCACCGCAACACGTGCTCTCCATGAAGGAGAACACGCTTTGCCTAACTCCATACCCTCCAACATTTCTCTGATGAAAATAGGGATCTCCTAAGGAAAAATGTGACATTCTGGGATCAGATCAGAAACCAAAACAACTTCTGTAAATCTAGGACTGTCCTGGAATAACAGGGTCACTTGCAAGCAGATATAACAGTGGACAAATTAGAAATTATATAAAAAATAAAAGTCATTTTTAAAAAATAAGAAGGGGAAAGAATCATTTTCGACATGGCCAACAACTATCCAGTTTAATGGATTCAGAAATCCTAAACTCTTTTCTGCAAATGTTCTCTTCAGCTCGACGCTGCTCATTTTTATGCATTAGTACAATACACAGAAAGAGCCACAAACATAGGCTTCATGCTTTCAGATCCCCTACCGTACAAATCAGTCCCCTAACACTTTATGATTTATGCAGCTTGCCAGTGGAGAAGTAGGCCATGCCAGCCTTGAAAGCACTTTAGTTTGGTTGCTTTTACTCATGAAGGACATGTTGTCCTGTAATTATTTTGTCATTTCTTAAAAAGGTAAAATCCTTAACAGGTTCGTGCAATATGTGTAGCTATGTGTACTCTGTATGTGAGTATGTGTACGTCTGACTTTATTTCATGGAGCTGGGATCATCACCCCCAACGACTTTACTAAGCGCTACATAGTGAAACTTCAGACAACCGAAAACGTGCTAAACATTTTCCGAGTTCCTGGTGCAGGGGATGTTTCAGGGGCATTTGGTACCATAACGCCACGGAGTGGAGGGCATCGTGAATACAGCCCCATTGACTAATCCTGATTCAGCCAAACTAAAACCAGCTGCTACCTCATCTTTTAGGCCAACTAAAATGACACAAAATAGTGCACAAGCTTCCGAGTTTTTGAGAACTCTGAGAAGAAAAAGCAAGCAGACAGGATAAAGAGAGAAGAAGCCGGCTGAAGCTGAAGTCGTGAGTTCTGTACAAGTCTTAAGATGCAAAATGGGAGGAGGCAGCAGACGTTAACATGCCCTCCAAGTGTCTCAGTTTTCCAGGGACTTTCCCGGAATTATGAAAGCCATCCTGGCTTCTGATTTGGTCCTGGAAAGTCCCTATTTCCCCTGCCAGTGCCGTCGCTGCTGAGCTCAGGGAGGAAGATGAGCTGGCGCTTGTCCAAAGTGTCAGTAGATGCAGCTGGACAGCTGCGAGTGAGTAACTCCTTGCCTATCTATGGCCTCTCCATGGCTGCCGCTGCCAGCCTCCACCCTTGAGCAGCTTGTGGTGGCTGCTGGAGAGTGGGCGAGGGGCAGGAGAGGCTGCAGCTTCCATGGCTCAGCCCCACATAATGTGCTTGCTCTGAGGGGCAGACAGAGGGCAGGGACGCCCTGGGCAGGAATAAAGAGGGAGCAGAGTGCAGCACAATGAGTCTGTTTAGGGAAGCTTTTAATGTTTGACAGACTATTGTATTTTAATATTTTGTTAGAAGCCACACAGAGTGGCTGGGGAAACCCAGCCAGATGGGTGGGGTCTGAATAATAAATTGTTGTTGTTGATTTTTTTAATTTATTTTAAAAAATGTTTTCTGCATCCATGGCTAATCTTGCCCCTTTCAAAAATTTACTTTTCTTTTTGTAAATCTACCGAATGATAAATGGCCTCGGCCCAGTATACCTGAAGGAGTGTCTCCATTCCCATCGCTCAGCCCAGACACTGAGGTCCTGCTCTGAGGGTCTTCTGGCGGTTCCCTCACTGTGAGAGGTGAGGTTACAGGGAACCAGGCAGAGGGCCTTCTCAGTAGTGGCGCCCGCCCTGTGAAACACCCTCCCATCAGATGTCAAGGAAATAAAAAACTATGTGACTTTTAGAAGACATCTGAAGGCAGCCCTGTTTAGGGAAGCTTTTAATGTTCGATGTTTTATCATGTTTTTATATTTTGTTGGGAGGCACCCAGAGTAGCTGGGGAAACCCAGCCAGATGGGTGGGGTATAAGTAATAAAATTATTATTATTACTATTATTATTTAATCATCATCATTAAATAAAATCAGAATTAAGGGGTTTTCTCAGGACAGCATAGGGTGGGTGTGTTCTGTTGGCGCTATGGGGGCACTCACCCTTCTGCTGATAGGAAATTCTCTGTGGGCGTGGGGTACAAAAATGGGGAGTTAAGGAGTGTCACTTGGAGTGAGGAGTGAGAAATGTCCCCATTTTCATTTGAGGAAAGTTGGAAACTATGACTGTGCTGGGCAGGTGGCAGGTTGTGTTTAGGCCCCATCTGAAACATACTGTAGCCCTAAGACATTGTCATCCCTCTGATGGGGGCATGTTTGATTACGGTGGAAGCCTCATGAGACTTCATCTTGAGGGGAGGGTATGAGTGGAATCCCATGGCCAACCTGGGACAATTGTCTGGAGGAACTGGTTTGTTGTATACAAGGCATTGTCACCTTTCCCTCAAGGACTTCTTCTTCATTTCCTTCACTACCTAACCCTCCTACCCTTAGGGCAGTTGTGTCAGGGGGTCAGTAGGTTGTTTGTTTGTTTTTTACTGTGCCACAATTGGCCTTTGGTCTCCCCTTTTCTACATCCTTTGCACCATCCTCAATCAGATTGGCTTGCAATTTGAGTTTTTGATTTAGTTGTTCCAAGTTACTTGGGAAAGTAAGTTGTAAGCACCACGCAGCTCTGCTGCTCTCAATACAGTCACACCTTGGTTTTTGAACAGCTTAGTTCTCAAACATTTTGGGTCCCAAACACCGCAAACCTGGAAGTGACTGTTCCGGTTTGCGAACTATTTTTGGAAGCTGAACATCTGATGGGGCTTCTGCAGCTTCCGATTGGCTACAGGAGCTTCCTGCAGCCAATCAGAAGCCACACTTTGGTTTCCAGATGTTTTGGAAGTCGAACGAACTTCCGGAATTGATTCAATTCAACTTTCATGGTATGACTGTACACTGCCAGAAAGAAAGGCCTTTACTCTCTGGAGAACTTCTGCCACTCCACACAATGAAGTTACCTCCTGCCTCCTGCTCCAGCTTCCTCCTTCTTCTGCAGAAAGAAAAAGACAGCCTGCAACATTCAGCTTCTCTAATGTTCTAGCTAAAAGAAAACAAATGCCTTCTCTGTTCTCTGTTCTCCACTCTCCACCTCCGCTGATTTAATAGGTGCATTACTATGTGTATAATGGTTACTGGTGTGTAAAGAGCGGAATTAGGAAAGTGGAGGAACAGGAACATCCAGGAACTGGGACTCTTTGATTAACACACCTCTATACTTAATATGCACTTAAGCCATTGATCAGTTAATTGCACTAGCTATTCAATTAAGGCATTCATGCCTGTCACGGTATGCTCCAAATGTACCATATATACTTATTATACACTTAAGCCATTGATCAGTTAATTGCACCAGTTATTCAATTAAGGCATTCATATATGCCTCCTACAGTTCACTGTAAAATGTGTACCATATATACTTATAGGCAGCAAATTATCCCAGGCAACAATTGGTAAACATTCCAAATTGCTATCGAATGAGGTGACTCATTCATGCTCATTCCTATGGGTGGCTTGTTCCTGAACAACAAGACTAAGACTCATTCTTTGCTGAAATGTGAACACAGCCAATAGGGAGAATTTTATACTAAGGGCATAGCCATAAAGTCCACATTTTGGGCCAAAGATGCACATATGCATCTGATCTGGCAGAGGTGACTTGGGTAGACAACTGGCCTCCTATGATGAGTTTATGTGCACCATAAAGAAAAGGTCTCAGCCTTTCTCCATTGTTCTTTAGATGTTCCTCAAGGTTTTGACTCCACTGTGGAATACCCCCTCTCTAAAACAAGTCTAACACTACAAACAACATTAAAATATAACAGTTATGCTCTTTTTTGTGTATTTCTTCAAAACCTGAGGTCCACCTAAGCATTTTGATACTGGGGTGAACTTTGGAACCATGGCGCCCTGAGCTAAACCAAAATTTGTTGAGCCCCCCAGCCCTCATGCCGTACCAGGCTTCAAGAAGGAGCCTTGAGGGCTCAGCAGGGTCCTAGAGACCTCCTACCTCATTCCCAAAGCTGGGCAAGCACTAACTAGGCTTTGGAAAGGAGACAGAAGGACTCTGGGACCCAGTCAGAGCCCTTACGCCTCCTTCCTGTAGATGGGAAAGTGCTTCCAAGAAAGTGCTCTGCCCAGAGCCCAGTGCAGGAGAACTGGTTGTGCTGCCTTATTTTTTTAGTTGCTGTTTTGTTAACATTGTTTTATAGATTATAAATGACTTATTGGTCTGTTCATTGTTAAATGACTTATGCCGCATTCGTGATGTTCAGCTAATATCTTTGTTGCTGGTTGGTTAATAGTATTTCATAGATTGCAACTATCTTACTGATGACGTGTTAATTATATCATATGCTTTATGCTGTGCTCGTGATGTTCTATTATGTTATTGTTATTTATTGTTCGTAAGCTGCTTTGGGGTTCATTTGAATGGAAAGCAGCACAATAAATATAATCAATCAGTCTAGTGGACTCCTTCAGCTAGAGGACGGTCCTCTGTAAGACAGAGAACCTGGTCAACCTAGCTATTCTCATAATGGCTGTGCATACCACTGGGCAACCTCATCATTATTTTAAGGAACAACAAGAGACAGACCCTCTCTCCAACCCTCTTCATGGACTATGGAGGGGAGAAAATCCCTTTACTTCTCCCCACAAAACCCCTGAGCCTACTTGTTTGCCGTTATACAGGAAGGGCTTTTGTATATGCATATATATTTCATTCCACCTTGCTCAATAGTTAACAGATATTTTTTTAGATTCCCCATTATACTGAAAAGGGACCAGAGTTTTGTCTTTACACACAGTGGCTGAGAACCTGAAACACAGAACAAAGCAGACATAGCACAGAGAGGCTCAGAAACAGATCTTTTCTTTCTTTCTTTTTAACAGATACAAGGCAACTCTTGAGGCCTTGCACCCCTCTAAAAATAGAGATGAAACAGGGAGACTGATTCATCGGGACAGATACCACAAAACTAGAACTGGCCCTAAATAACAGGGACAGCAGGAAGCTAAGCATGAATCACTGCTCCGGGGGTAAATCAAGAAAGACTCCTGTGGCACCTTAAATCTATAGGGGGCTTCCAGGGGGAAAAAAACCATAATGTTATAAATGGGTCTTTCAGATATCGCAAATGAGTCCTTGGCAACAGGATTTTAAAACTAATCAGATTTTTTTTTTCTGTGGAAAGGGTAAATATGGAATAAATGGGGGGAATGATGGTCCGGAATTTTGATAGATATGGTGCATGCATGCTATTTTTTTTAAAAAATGCATGGTTGAGGAGCATTAATCCCACAATGGATACCTGCATGGAAAAACCCTACTAAATTAACTGTGGGCTTAGCTTCTGTGGGGTTCAGTCTGCTTCATTGGATACATACAGCAGATTTCATGGGGTTTGGGCCACAAAACCCTATGTCATAATAAATTTGGTAGTCTATGGAGCCACACAACTCTTTGCAACAACAAACTCACAAAGCTACTTCCCTGGAACTGCTCTGGAAGAAGGCTGCCTCTTTTCAACCCTTTGGAGTTTAAGAATTAATTCAGCCTATAATTCAAATATGCATGTGTGTGTGTGTGTGTGTTGGAAATGGAGGAGAAACTTGATTCAGAACACATTTAAAGTCAAATCTATCAAATTTGCACTTTCTGGGGAAGAACACGCAAACATAACCACAGCTAACTGTTGAAATTCGCATTTACCTGAATTTTGCAATGTGGTTTTCAATGTGTAGAAAAATTCATTATATTAGGGGGAATTGCTTGCAAAAATGTTCACATCAGTCAAAACTGTATATAAAATGTATTTATTAGGATAAATTCATACTAAAATGCTGGTGAATTTTCAAAATGCTGGTGGAAATCCCATAAGGATTTTTTCCGTTTTTGAAAGCCACATTGTGATAAATGTCGATAACTGAATTTAAGATTAGAAAAATGACAGAGTGAGAAAACCAAAATTCACCGATCCTTCTCCATAGTGTGGGCATGTATGTATGTGTATATAGCCCCAGCCATCAGAAATTTGGGGAACACTGGTCTAAACCAGTGGCATATTTCCATAATCATTGAAAAAACGGGATGTTATCAGGACAAAAATGACCTTTCCACCTTTTGGGTTTCCTCCAGCAATGGTGGCAATATGCACATTTTCTGAAGGAAGTTAACTTCCCAGTTGCAGCTGCTCTTCGAATTGCCCAGCTTGAACTAGTTTCAGTAAAACCCTTAATGTCCATTAACCATAATGTACCCGTGTTGTATTTTAATTTTAAAAGGATTATCGAGAAAATCTACCCTTTCCGTCAACTCTCTTTGAAAAACTGGTAAGTGTTTTAGTCGATATCCACTAATATCCTCACCCACTCTTAATCAATTATCAACAATGAAGTGTGTAACAGTGAGAGGGAAATATCCAGATTTTTTAATGGTGGGAGGCAAAGAGTAAAGATTCAAAACTTTTTGCTGCCTTGGCCACTCACTTAAAATTCAGTACGATATGCAGAAGCATTAGAAATGTAGACAGTAGTTTATGTGTCCTATGCAATTCTTTACTGATATGGCAAAAATGTATTTTTCTTTTTCATTTGCAGAGACTATAACTACAGACCATGGTTTTATCTGCTGTTCCTGTTTCTGCTTTTATGATGTTTTATTTTGTCTATAGGCTTGTCTTGTGTGTAATTGTTGTGATCCACTGTGAGCAATACAAATGAATTGGAGAGGCAGAATCTGGAAATCCAAGTGTCCCCATTTTTCAGGGACAGTTCTGGATTTACAAAGGCCATCCTGGTTTCTGATTTGAGCCCAGAATGTCCGTTTTCCTTAGGACGTCCCTATTTTCATTGGATAAATGTTGGAGGGCATGGAGTTATGTGGCCCCTGATCCAAGGAGATAAGTACCTATGCAACCATTAGAAGACTTCTGAAGGCAACACCGTATAGGGAAGCTTTTTAATATTTAATGTTTTATTATGTTTTTATATATGTTGGGAGCCACCCAGAGGGGCTGGGGCAACCCAGTCAGATAGGTGTGGTAAAAATAATAAAATTATTATTGCTATTATTATAGAATAGGACGTCCCAATTTTCATCAGAGAAATGTTGGAGGGTATGCAATAAAATAAAATATGGGGCGGCTGGTAAGCCCCACCCCGCATAACCAATCACAAGAAGCAGTACACACACACTATTTGAATGGCAATGTCCACCAACCTGCAGGGGGAGGCCCCCTCAAATATTTTATTGGGGAGGCCAAAGGGATCACTAGGAGTTGGCTCCTATGTCACCCACTGTTCTCGGGGTGTTGGAATGAAATGTTTAGGAATTATGATTAAATACTGTCTGACCTTATAGGTTATAGCTCAAATTAACTTCTAAGGATTATTTTTTTTAATATTTAAATGTTTGCTCTATGTGGGGCTACCTTTGAAGGTGACCCAGAAACTACAACTAATCCAGAATAGGGCAGCTAGACTGGTGACTGGGAGCGGCCGCCAAGACCATATAACACTGGTACTCAAGGATCTACACTGGCTCCCAGTACGTTTCCGAAAACAATTCAAAGTGTTGTTGCTGACCTTTAAAGCCCTAAACGGCTTCGGCCCAGTATACCTGAAGGAGTGTGGTCCAGCACTGAGGGCCTTCTGGCGGTTCCCTCCCTGAGAGAAGCGAAGTTACAGGGAACCTGGCAGAGGGTCTTCTCGGTAATGGCACCTGCCCTGGCAGAGGGTCTTCTCGGTAGTGGCACCTGCCCTCCCACCAGATGTCAAAGAAATAAACAACTATCTGACTTTTAGAAGGCATCTGAAGGCAGCCCTGTTTAAGGAAGCTTTTAATATTTGATGAATTATTGTATTTTAATATTCTGCTGGAAGCTGGCCAGAGTGGCTGGAGAAACCCAGCCAGAGCCAGATGGGCGGGGTATAAATAAATTGTTGTTGTTGTTTGCTGTTTTATTTATTTATTATTATTCTTTTCATTTATTTATACACCACTTAAACATTTGCATTTCTTTGTTGCAATCTCAGTGAGAATTATTCTTGGGAACTAAATTTAGGAAGTTACTACAAAGTGCATAATGTATGGCATTTATCAAATGAAATGCAAAGTGTAAAAAGGGACTACTATAATTTGCATGCTAAATATGTCAGTGAGTAAGACATATACACGAACGTTTCCAGCTTTGGAGGGAAGAAAGGGTCTCCTTTCCTTCGCATTACTCACTAAAGAGCTATTTTCAGCAGACTTAGTTAGCTCACCCACTGCTTGCAATACATACCTGTGATTTCTCAATGTTTAGAGCAAAAACATATTCATTCAAACAGGGATCCACTTTCCAGAAATCATTAACTACAGTATTACTGTAAGAGCTAAGTGAATTCAAAGCAAAAAGGCTTCACAGGCTTTGCTTTCTCAGCACTTGTGAGATGTTAAGAAAGGCCTGTTCCTTCATTCTAGAAATGATTCTTTTAATTATCTTCCAATTTATGAAAAACTGACATCTTTACTGGTCAATAAATGCTCCGACTGTTTACTCAGTGGCCATGTTCCCCCATTTTGCTAATACGGTTTGACTGCAAAAAAAGCAATCAGTCGTTTCAAATTTTTACATGCATTTCCCCTCATAAATTATGATTAACAGCACAATCCTATGCATCTCTATGCAATCCCCATTGTGTTCAGTTGGGATTACTTTCAGGTAAGCATGTATAGGATTGCAGCCTTCCATACAAAACAGAACCTTAATCTAAATGTTAAGATTTCATTTTAATTTATTTTGTATATTTGGAGTTACTTGGATGCAAATATTTTTTGTTTATGGATAGATAGGTTTGAGCTTTGCAGGTATTTCATAATGACAGTTGGATAATATATTAGACTTGGATTTGAAGTAAGTTTTTAACAGTCATAGAATTTCAGAGTTGCAAAGCTGGGAAGGACCACTGAGGGTTATCTGGTCCAATTTCAACTAAAGCATCCATGACAGATGACCATCCAACCTCTGCATAAAAACCTCCAAGGAAGAGGAACCCATCACGTTCCAAGGGAGTCCATCCCACTGTCAAAGAGCTCTTACTAGGGCTAGTGTTGAAGCAATGGTTCTTCAACATCAACTTTGTTGGTCTAGTCATGTTGTGGGGATGCCTGATTATCATCTTCCAAAGCAACTACTCTTTTCCCAACTTAGGAATGGGAAGCACAATGTTGGTGGACAACAAAAGAGGTTTAAAGACTGTTTCAAGGCAATTTTTTTAAATATGTAGTATACACACCAACAATTGGGAAACACTTGTCTGTGAGCGCTCCAATTGGAGAATGGCTTTTACCAAAGGTGTCATGGGCTTTGAAGACACTCGAACTCATGACACAAGGGAAAAACGTGCTAAGAGGAAGGCACACTTGGCAAATCCACACTGTGATCAATTCCTGCCCAGAAACCAATGTCCCCACTGTGGAAGGACGTGCGGGTCCAGAATTGGCCTCCACAGTCACTTACGGACTCATTGTTAAAACCATGTTTATGCAAGACAATCTTACTGAGCTACGAGTGATCGCCAAAGAAGAAAGAAGAAGACCAGGGCAAGGCAATATATCGATATATCATCCAAAACCTGTCTGAAGTCCATATCGTGATACCTGGCAATATATTGTGAATTATGATGTGTGACTGTGTGCTATGCAAAAATCACAATGTGGGGGAAAACCGTGAAGCCAGCCAACGCTTCTCTTGATTGCTGCAGCACCTGTTAAACGCTGCTGGCTTAGCTCTCCTCCTTATTTAGGGGACAGCAAATCACAAGAGCAGGCACCATCAAAAATCACGATGCAGGAAGAACAGTGAAGCCAGCCAATGCCTCTACATAGCTCCATCCTTATTTCAGACACTGGAATATATCGTTATATCACAACATTTAGCTAGTGATATATTGCGATGTTGAAGACCAGCCTCCGCCCAGCTCTAGCTCTTACCCTCAGAAAGTTCCTCCTGATGTCAAGGGAAGTAATCGTGCCACTGTATTCTGCTCTGGTCAGACCTCACCTGGAGTACTGTGTCCAGTTCTGGGCACCACAGTTCAAGAAGGACCCTGACAAACTGGAACGTGTCCAGAGGAGGGCAACCAAAATGGTCAAAGGCCTGGAAACAATGCCTTATGAGGAACGGCTAAGGGAGCTGGGCATGTTTAGCCTGGAGAAGAGGAGGTTAAGGGGTGATATGATAGCCATGTTCAAATATATAAAAGGATGTCATATAGAGGAGGGAGAAAGGTTGTTTTCTGCTGCTCCAGAGAAGCGGACACAGAGCAATGGATCCAAACTACAAGAAAGAAGATTCCACCTAAACATTAGGAAGAACTTCCTGACAGTAAGAGCTGTTCGACAGTGGAATTTTCTGCTAAGGCGTGTGGTGGAGTCTCCTTCTTTGGAGGTCTTTAAGCAGAGGCTTGACAACCATATGTCAGGAGTGCTCTGATGGTGTTTCCTGCTTGGCAGGGGGTTGGACTCGATGGCCCTTGTGGTCTCTTCCAACTCTATGATTCTATGATTCTATGTCAGAATCTCCTTCCTTGTAACTTGAATCCATTGGTTTGGGTCTTACCCTCTGGGGCAGAAGAAAACTCCTGCATGGGAAGTGATCTGGAGCAAAGGATGGGTGACGTAAATTATTTGCTCCTCTTTTTTTAAAAAAAAGATGTCATTCTCCTTCCATTATCTTTCCTCAGGAATTGTTTTCCGAGCCACAGCAACACCCATTTTATTGTCATTTGATTGTTTGAAGGCAGAGTTCCTTCCAGATACATCCTGCCCAGATCACTATATAAACAGTCTGTCTGCTGCCACCTGTATCCATCCAAACAGACTGTCCACAATAGTGCGTCACATTTTCAAACGCCCCTTTAATTCTCTCTCCCCGCCCTCAATGTAACAATTTGTCCGGTTTTTAGCAGCGCCTAATCTCTCTTTTGTCCCTCTCCCCTTCCACCATGACATACGTCAAGGAGGCTTCCAGCACTGCTAAACAGCCCCCGGAACCTGTGCTTTTTCATCACGCCTTGCTAAACATTTCATTTTCAGCTTTGCATTTTTTTTGGGGGGGGGAGGAAATAGGCCTACTGCAATGAAATGAAAACCTAGCTGAAGTTATTTCTAATTTTATTTGTTAAAATATTTACATTGGTTCGAGTCCTGGCCTCTACTGGAGGGTAGGACTCAAACCAATGGCTTCAAGTAACAAGAAAAGAGATTCTGAATAATATACGGAACAGCTTTTTGACAGTAAGAGCTGTTTGACAGTGGAACAGTCTCTCTCGGGAGGTTGTGGACTCTCCTTGCTTGGAGGTTTTTAAGCAGAGGTTTGATGGCCATCTGTCAGGCATGCTTGAGCTGAGATTCTGGCATTGCAGGGGGTTGGACTAGACGGCCATTGGGTCATTTCCAACTCTATGATTCCATTTGAGCCAAGGGACTATAGAGTTCCACGCTATTCTCTTCTAATAACAATATAGTCCAATGCAGAATGGTCAAACTGGACCAAAATGTACCAGCAGACACCAATGCATGTAGGCTCGGGACATGGAATCTTCAAAAAAATATGAGGCACGTGTTCATAACCAGCATGCACTGGGGTTTAGGCTGCCATGCAGAAGTTATAGTCAAGGCATGGAGGTTAGGGGTGGGTAGCAGCAACAAATAGGATCCATGTGTGTATGATCCTTCGTATAGGATCCATGCGTGCTGAAGGCTATGGATGAAAAAGAATCTTCCCTCCACACCTGGATAATTGGGAAGGGGTATTCTTTGGTATTCTGAATTACTATTACAGTGGTGCCTCGCAAGACGAAAATAATTCGTTCCGCGAGTCTTTTCGTCTTGCGATGTTTTTCGTCTTGCAAAGCACGGTCCGTTGCAACTGCGCCTCTTCAAGCGACTTTAAGAAAAAAGCGCAAGACGTTTTCGTCTTGCGAAGCAAGCCCATAGGGAAATTTGTCTAGCGAAGCAACGCAAAATCAAAAAACCCTTTCGTCTAGCGAGTTTTTCGTCTTGCGAGGCATTCGTCTTGCGGGGCACCACTGTATAACTTGGAAGCAAGTTGCTGCCAGGGGCATTATGGGTACTTTAATGAGCTGAATACAGTGAAAGATTATGAGTCATAGGGTAGGTGGGCAGTGTGTGCATGAACTTAACAGTGCTTAGTTTTTTGCTATTTTGTTAATGTTGTTAACATTGTTTTATAGATTATAAATGCTGTATTGATTTGTTAAATATATAACAGGACTTTTGCTTTAAATGTGATGTTTAGCTTAATTTTTAGTTGTCGCTTTGTTGACAGTGTTTTATAGATTGTAATTGTTTCACTGATGATTTGTTAATTGTTCTACATGATTTTTGCTGCATTTGTGATGTTCCATTACGTTTTATCATGTTGTTACTATTGATTGATTGTAAGTTGCCTCAGGATCCATTTGTATACAAAAACATGTATACAGTGGTACCTCAGTTTACGAACTTAATCCGTTCCGGAAGTCCGTTCTTAAACTGAAACTGTTCTTCAACCGAGATGCGCTTTCCGTAATAAGGCCTCCTGCTGCCGGTGCCCTTCCACTATTTGGCTTCCATTCTTAGACCGAGGTAAAGTTCACAAACTGGGACACTACTTCTGGATTTGCGGATTTCGTAATCGTTCATAAACAAGGCTGTTCTTAAACCGAGGTACCACTGTATTGGGATAAATTTGAACTGAAATGTTGGTAAATTTTCTTGAGGACCATCCTGAGACCTGCGGGCATAGGGCGGTATATAAATTCAGTAAATAATAATAATAATAATAATAATAATAATAATAATAATAATAAACAAAAACAAAATGCAAACTAATATGGGAATGTGGACAACTAAATTTAAAACTGGCCAAGTGAAAAACTAAGAGAAACCAAAATTGATAGATTCATCCATCCCTAAATTTGCATTCCCAATCTGTGGCCTGAAGCAACAGTTGTACTCTACCTTAAGGTAAAGTCATCCCAGAAGGAAAGGCACTACTGATGGCTTAATATTTTTCTACATATTAAATCCATTTATGCCAGTGTTCACTTCTCACACAATACACACTGAATCTTAAAATAATAATAATAATAATCAGGAAGTCCTTAACGCCAAGAAAATATTTCCTTTCGACAGAAATATTTTTCCAGAGTGATTGATTTAGAAGGGCTGAACTCATATTCGGTGCCTGAAATCCAGGAACCACCAACTGGGCTGGGATTCAAAATTATAAGAATAGCCATCTATTTTGGGGAGGGGTGTGTGTGATGCAATGAGCAGCGGAGGCAACTGCTTTCCTCACCTATCCCACAAGGGAAAGAGGAAGGGAAACATTTAAGAATTAGTGAAAAGAAAGCAAGGAGCTATTGAGTTACTGCAGCGAGCTCTGCTAGAAGCAGGATCAGAGTTTTCATTAGAAGGACACTTCACTTAGGAATTTAAATCTTTCTTTTGAAAGCAATCATTTGATATGGGAGTTAGGAGAAAACAACGTAATAAATAATATGTTGGAGGATTGTGGGCAAGGGAAGCATGGGAACTCTCGGCATCCTAATTGAGGCCTTGGGTGGAAGTCAGATTCAACAGTGTTGTTCAGTGTGACTGGAAAGCTGTGAACATGGTCAACGTGGAGTTGCTACGTCCAACAAATGATTAATCTGGCAGCAGACTGAAGTGGTGCTCTGTATATTCATTCACCCTCAATTCATGCACTTTCCAGGATGAGAAGGAAAGGTCCCTAATGCCAATAGGTTGCCAGTGGGCACATCCCTCACTCCCCCTGCATCTATGAAGCCTCTGAATGCCCACCACCGTCATGCCATCTTGGTCATGAAGTGGTGAGGGTAGCTACCATTTTCTCCCTTCAGAAATGCATAGAGCAGCAGGAGGAAACTGGAAGAGAGACACTCTTTCCCACATCCTCTCCCAGCTTGGTCCACAAAAACTACATCTGTCCGACGAAATGACAGTGTTTTACAACAACCAATACGAGGGGTGCGTTTGAGGAATTCCATCTTTGCGAATTCTGATACAAACTTACCTGATCTGCGCTTCCCAAACTAATGTGTGGATCAGAACTTCATGGTCCACGATACTTTGCATTTCTCTGAATGGTCAAAAACTGGATCAAAATGCATTTTAGAAACTTGCACACTTTGAGCGAAAATATGTTGAAAATACATATTTAAATATGGTGTTTGTGTGCACAAAGATGAGTTTAATTACTGGTTAAGGTGGAAACAGAACATAATGAACTTCTGGCCTACAAAAGTGGCATGAACCAGAAAGAGCCTATTTTGATTATCTAGCACTTGCCATGTTTTGACTTACACTGAAGGTTCATCTAGTTCTGGAAATGGCTTTCCAAGGTCATAGGCAGTAGTCTTTCCCAGTTTTACTGTCTATGAACTTGAGATACCAGAGGATGGGTTGGGGACCATGTGTCCTGCCACTGTGCTACTGTTGAGTCTACACTTTTAACTGCATGCTTCCCACACTAGAACTATTGACCAAAATTCTGAAATGAATTTCATGTGAATACTTTGCCCTTCAGCTTACTTCAGAATGATGGATTTAACTGAGCAGGGAGGAAGGGAAGTGTAGACTTTTCTCTCTTTCTACCCTCCAATCAACCCCTTTGTAAATCATTCCGTTATTTTAAGGAAGAAGAAGAAGAAAAAATCATTAGAATTATGGACTCAACCAGAAATTAAATAACATGCTTTGCTTTTCCAATTTATTTTTTCCCCAATCAGCTGCAGTGCAACACCAAATGCAGGGCAAAACCAGGCAGAGCTACACTTCCTACCATGTCATGGGCTGTAAACTCTGAACAAAGGGTGATCAGTAAAATAGCGTTGTGTATAACTTGTGCAATGTTCATAAAATAAATTAATGAACAAATAAATATTCTTTGATGGATGCGTTAGCTAGTTTCCCACAAATCCCCCTGCCCCTATTCTCAGGGGTAGCATGAATTGTGAGGGGAGGAGGATGACATTACTCCCACAGGTACCCCTGCCGAAATATCTTACGCTGTGCAGTTGCTAAACCTCTGCAGTGTGAGTACACTGTACGCAACACTCAATGTCATCCACTTCTCAAGAAGTGGGAAGTATCAGAAGTCAGTTCACTAAGCATTATTTACAGCTTCTGATATATATATATATATATATATATATATATATATATATATATATTCATTGCCATCAGTTGTGATGAAGATCGGGTTAATGCTTGAACTCATCATTGCATCCCTTCCCCACCCATGGCATTTATAGCGTTCATTTTCTCAGGGAGGGTAAATTTAATCTTCTACACATTACCAGGAAAAGTGATAGCAGCACTTCTCTCTTATGATGAAGGCACCTTCATCAAATGAGGTTGCACCACCTACTTCACAAAAGGAGATTTTGAAAAGACCTTTGACAAGATCTGTGTCCACTTCTTGAGAAAAGGATAGCGGGCAAGATGCGAGGCTGCAAGCAGAGGCTGGTAATTGGTTTGGTCCTTTCCACAAAATCCATGGTTCTTTACAGAATTCTCATACAGTTATGCGGGGAGATAAACTCCAACCAGAGGCTTCTCCTGACACCTGATTCTCTCGTAGCAGCACCCAAATCCAGCCTTTGCCAGACTGGTGCCCTCCAGATGGTTTGGACTACGACTCCCATAAGTCTCAACCAGCACAGCCAATGGCCGCAGATGATGGGAGTTGTAGTTCAGCAACATTTGGGGAGCACCAGGTTAGCAAAGGCTTTCTTAAGCCACTTCCCCTCAGGACAGTGGTTCAAAAGAGCGCAACGTCCACATTTCTCAGTGACTTCCCCTTTCTTAGACTTCTCAGGAACCACCTTATCTCAGGCATTCCAGTGATTTCTGCTTCTTTCCTCAGGCACCAAGGTATGGTTCTCCCTGAGGCAAAAGATGAAACACTGCCCCCTTCTTGCATGTAAACAAGCTAATCCTACTTTAACACAGGGAACATCCATCACATCTGAGGGCAGCAGACTAGCTTAGCGTGACCAAGGCAAAGAAGGCGCTCCAACTGTAGGGGTGCCAAGGTGTCTTTGGCCCCCCTCAATATTTGTTGGAAAGGGGCTGGACACCCCCCCCAAATATTGGGGCCCCCAGTGCTTATTGTGCACCACAAATCGCAGCTTCAGCGACTGGCTCCTCCAGATGTCATGACGTCGTGTGACGCATGTCGGGCCCCCTCAATCTTGGGGGCAAATTGGCACCTCTGTACTAAATAATTGTATAAGCCAACCTAGTACTTTCATTTACATGCCAAACATACACCTTAAGTTTTAAACTCGGCAATGCCTCCCTGATTTCTTTCTTTTGCACCTGATAACACTTGCGCAGCTTGTATACAACACACACAGAGCTGATAATGGAAGCAGAGAGTAAGGTATCCCTGCATCCTCTGAGTATATTTCACTATTTTACAAAGGACCACCTGTTATTTAAAGGGTTCTGCTGTCTATGTTTGGTTTATGTCCAAAGGAGGGAAAGCACTCAATATGGAGGCCAAATGGCCAAAATATTGGGAAATTTTGGAAGAAGAGGGTGACAGATTAAAATTGCAGAGCTTTGAAAAATTAAAAAACAGAGTACGAGATTGGCTCCATTATTAGCAAATAATGGAGGCATATAATTTGGACAAAAAATTAGGCTTCCAGGTAGAAAAATCAAAATTGGAAACAGAATTGTTAGACCCTAAAGTTAAGAATTTGTCAAGAATGCATAACTTGCTGTTGAAATGGAATACTCAAGATGAAACGGTGAAATCTGCTATGATTAAATGGGCACAAGATGTTGGACATAATATTATGATGGCTGACTGGGAACAGTTATGGACCACAGGTATGAAGTTTACGGCATGTAATGCCTTAAAAGAGAATTTAATGAAAATGATCTATAGGTGGTACAGTGGTGCCTCGCAAGACGAAAATAATCCGTTCCGCGAGTCTCTTCGTCTAGCGGTTTTTTCGTCTTGCGAAGCAACCCTATTAGCAGCTTAGCGGATTAGCGCTATTAGCGGCTTAGCGGATTAGTGGCTATTAAAGGCTTAGCGGCTAAAAGGCTATTAGCGGCTTAGCGGCTTAGAAAAAGGGGGGGAAGCGGAAAAAAATCGGAACACTCGCAAGACGTTTTCGTCTTGCGAAGCAAGCCCATAGAGAAATTCGTCTTGCGAAGCAGCTCAAAAATGGAAAACCCTTTCATCTAGCGGGTTTTCCGTCTTGCGAGGCATTCATCTTGCGGGGCACCACTGTACATAACACCAGTCAAGCTTGCAAAAATCTATCATCTGCCCGATAATAAATGCTGGAAATGTAATGAAACTGAAGGCACATTCTTTCACCTTTGGTGGACATGCCCAAAGATTAAGGCATTCTGGGAGATGATCTATAATGAAATGAAAAAGGTATTTAAATATACCTTCCTGAAGAAACCAGAGGCCTTTCTCCTGGGCTTGGTCGGCCAATTGGTGCCAAGGAAAGATAGGATTTTTTTTATGTACGCCACAACAGCAGCAAGAATACTTATCGCAAAGTACTGGAAGAATGGCAGATGAAGTTGATGGACTACATGGAACTGGTGGAAATGACTGGCAGAATCCGAGACCAGGGAGAAGAGTCGGTGGAAGAAGATTGGAAAAAATTTAAAGTATATTTACAAAAACATTGCAAAATTAATGAATGTTAGAAGGATGCTGGAATGAAGTTATATGGTTTTAGCAGAAATGTAATAAAGAATTAAGTAAAAGCTGATTGATAATGGGCCAAAATGAAAAATTTAAGGTTAGACCGTTAAGATAAATTATAGAACAAAAATTGAGAAAGATGGAAAGAATTTGCTGAAACAATTAATTGAACTAGAATACAAAAAAAGGGAGGTGCGAGGAGGTCGATGAAACAAGTAAGTGAAAGGTAAAGATATGGAATATTGGATGTGTGTTTTAGTGTTATTGTTTCTTTTTGCTGTATTGTTGTATTGTTTTTCTATGTCTTTCTTTTTATGTATTGTAATGTATGTCCTGTTAAATTTTTTGTTTTTCTTTTCTTTTTTCTATAATTTTTAAACCTTTAATAAATATCATTTTAAAACAACAACAACAACAAAGGAGGGAAAGCAAAGAAGCTACCCATCAACGGTTGGCACCTGAGCAGGCACACAGGTCACCTGGTCAAATTTCTTCCCATTGGTTTGATGTATTATGTCGAAATTATAGTAATTATTCCTCAGTGTGCATCTACACATATAAAGCATGTTATGTGAATGTCTGTCGTCTTTTGTAGCAACAAGCAAGTGGCCTCCCTAATAGAGAGGGGAAGATGGAGAAGTGAAGGTACCTTAAATCGAGTCAGATCACTAGTCTGCCAGCCCAGGGCTGACAATTTTGGTTCAAACTGGGTCTTCTAAATGAAAAACAAGCACTGTAAAACACTATGCTATGGCTTCTCCTCTGGCGTTCATTTGCTAACAAATGCCGCACTCCCCAGCACATACAACATGAACTCAGCTGCTCAGCTTAGACAGCATTGGACTATAGTTGGTGGAGAAGCTGCAGCCCATCTTTAACATCCCAATGAATTGCTTGCTCCTTAATACTCACTATGACTTTGCTGAGAGCCAATCAAAATACTCAAATCTGCTTTACAGGTAACTTCGGGCCTTCAAATCCAACACAAATAGCTGCTCTATTTGAATTGGTTCTGGCCTTCTCAGAGATAGCATGCTCATCCCCAGTCGAGTGACTGTCAATTAGGATATCATAACGCCAACCAGAAGATCGGAACCAAATATTTTGCTTCCTTAAGTTATCTTTCAATGCCAGCATGCTGCTAATTTTCCATTTCACCACAGGTGGGACAAGGCTCTAATATTTTATTATGCCTGCAGCACAAATAACTGCAAAACTGTCTTTCAACAGGCTTTGCATAATTTTCCTAAATACTTGCTTCACAATTTTAATAATAACCATCCATAGACATACCCAAATGCAGGTGTGCAACCAGAATTTCTCCCTCTGTCTCACAACCTGCTTTTGTTGCTGTTGGATAGCAATACAAACCTCTTCACCTTTATAAGCATTTTCAAAAACTAATCTACACCTATCCTGGGTTGCTTGTTCTCTTTTTGGATGGCAACAGTATCTCCATAGCTATTACGGTTCTCGGCTGAACACCAACCACATTTTCTGTGGTATCCATTACTTCCCAGGCTAACTTCTAGAGCTGATTTACTTCTGAAACAGCTGCTGCAGATGTGTTAGTAGACACACACACACACACTGCTGTGCTGTGGAGCAGCAGAAATGCTTAGAAACTGGTATAACCAATGGGTCACATCCCCCCCCCCAAAGGTTGCTCTTTTAAAGTCACCTATAGGATTTCAGAGACCCAGAAGCCCTCTTCATGCATTTGTTAATCAATGTGTGAGGAAGTTCATGAGAACATGCCTTGTACCTTACATATTAACACACACAACAGCCAAGGGGTTCCTGTGCACATTTGGATGCTTGCATGCAGCTCTTCCTCCATGGAGATGAAAATTCAGGTTGCTCAATGTCCCCATCCACAAGGAGGAAGCCCCATGCATGTATATCCATACACATTGATGGCCACCATCACACTGACACAGCTAAACACTGGTGCCACCATGATGATGATGATACATCAACACAACACAAATATCCGAAACTAGGGGGTGGGGCTAGCTGCCACATGTTCAGTATCTACAGGTACCATATGGCTGAAAAAGGGCACAGAAGGGTCATTTCTTTGCCTCTGATTGTTTAATGATACATTTACATTCTTCCTGTTATCTATCCGTAAGATAATTTCCTTCACCTTCCAATAATCCCATGGTAACATCCATACTGGAAGGTATAAAAAACGTATTTAAAGCTACTTGGAAATTTTGCTATCAACCTTTTCATTTTTTATATGGGTAGTGCTGTTGACAGAGTGAGTGGTCCCATCACACCTTGGAACTATGGTCAGCTTTACCCAGCCCTTTCAGATATACCAGCATTTCCCCTATTGCCCTCTCAGAACTACAATTTCTAGAGTGGTTTAGCAATCCAATCCCTCTTCACATGGAACTCTGGGGATTGTAGCTCTGGGAAAGGAATAGGGTTTTCCTAACAACCCACAGGCAATGACAAACCTAGACAGCATCTTAAAAAGCAGAGACATCACCTTGCCAACAAAGGTCCATATAGTTAAAGCTATGGTTTTCCCAGTAGTGATGTATGGAAGTGAAAGCTGGACCATAAAGAAGGCTGATCGCCGAAGAATTGATGCTTTTGAATTATGGTGTTGGAGGAGACTCTTGAGTCCCATGGATTGTTAGAAGATCAAACCTCTCCATTCTGAAGGAAATCAGCCCTGAGTGCTCACTGGAAGGACAGATCCTGAAGCTGAGGCTCCAGTACTTTGGCCACCTCATGAGAAGAGAAGACTCCCTGGAAAAGACCCTGATGTTGGGAAAGATGGAGGGCACAAGGAGAAGGGGACGACAGAGGACGAGATGGTTGGATAGTGTTCTCGAAGCTACCAGCATGAGTTTGACCAAACTGTGGGAGGCAGTGGAAGACAGGAGTGCTGGCGTGCTCCGGTCCATGGGGTCACGAAGAGTCGGACACGACTAAACGACTAAACAACAACAACCCACAGCACCCCTTAAACTACAGCTCCCAGAATTCTTTGGGGGAAAGCCATGACTGCTGAAAGTGGTGCCACAATGCTTTAAATGTATGGTATGAATGTGGCCCTAGTTTCTTGTCACGCAGTGGTTGTCCTGCATGAACCGCATATGCACATGGGAACCCATTCAACATTATCCCATAGCTGGGTTTTGCATGGGAAGGTCAGAAGTGCTGGGCAAATTGTCTTTCAGGGAAAGACAGCATGATATGTCTTCTCATTGCAGACTTCATTATTCTAGGGACCCCATTAGCATCTAATGGCTCCATAAGTATCTGACGGACCCCAGTGTTCTTCAAAGCAAATATTTAAAAAGTTTATAACAAACTCTTCTTACATGCACTCAGAGATTCATTTCATCAGATACCAGTGTCCCAGAGATTCTGGCTTTGACAACTGTAGTAAGAAAAGGAAACAACACTGCTCAAGAAGCACAAAACACTTCCCGTGCCCCATTCACAATGTTAGCTTTCTTTGATCCGGCCTTCCTCTCCTCCCACTTTATTCATACAGATATGCGTCAGAGGCAGCCTGTCATTTGTCTATGAAGAACAGAGAGTTACCTGCATTGATAAGAGGGGCAGAGTCAGGATGGACTTTGAAAGGTTCGCCACCACTGTCCATTGCCAGTTTCCTCCAGTGCCTGGCCAATGTCCTTTTATGCTAACTGCTTTGCCCCCATGTGAAGTCTCGGGGCTTCATTCAGGTGTCCCTTTGCCCGGTTGCATTTCCTTCCAGCTCCTAGCACAGCAAACTGGTCAGGCCTCCAGCATTTCCTGCACAAACACTCTTCACAGTCGAGCAGCCGTTAAAATGCCATCACGCTCTCTCTCTCTCTCTCTCTCTCTCCCTCTTGCAATATCCTGGCTCCGAACTTCAGAAAGCACCGCGTCAACAAGCTGCTTCTTTCAACTTAACAATACAGCTGAGAGGTGTTTATGTTTATGCAGGAAGTAAACGCAACCTAGACCAATAGAGCTGTGCTGTGGGCTTGGCCTGGGGCTGGGGCTGATGGTGATTTCAACTGGAAACAGGAACTGAAAGTACACTCCCAGCCCCCCTCAACTCCCTTCGCCTGCAGTCTGCCTGGCTGTCTTCGGCAAATGCCTGGCTTCACTGTATTGTGGTCATCCATAGAAATATGTGTCATGCTTGCTGTGGCATGTTAATTCATTGTCTATTGTCATATCTATCTATCTATCATCATCATCTCTCTATCTATCATCTATATCTGTGTGTGTGTGTGATCATATTGCCTTCCTTAAAAAAAAAAGTCTGAGAATTAAAAACATCTGGAAGGCCTTTGCAATCTATCATAAACAAGAGGAAATCCAAATCATGTGACTTCTAAGAAAATGATGCAAATTGAATTCCCTGCCAACATTTACAGTAATCTGTTTTTCTTTCACTTTGCCCCCCTCTTGCTTGTAGGAAGACGAGGGGAGAAAACAGCAATAAGAAGGGAACTGCTTCAGATGCGAAAATATGCTAAGCTCAAGAACTGTTGCTTTATTAAGTCGGCTTAATCGTTTGGGGGTATGCTTGCGAATTGCAGGAGCAAACCGCTCAGCTAGATTCTGCACCTCCTTCCCCACCCTAGCCACCTTCTTTGTAAGGAACTTGTTGGAGAAGACAAGAAGCTATGTAGGGATCCTAACGCAGGCTGGCTTTGCAGTTTGGGGCTCTGTTCTTTATGTGTGATACATGCCCCCAAAAAGGGAGGATGCCACATTAGTAATGCACCTCTATGAAACCACAGGGCTGGTTTTATTGCTTCAGGTAATAGGGATGTGTTGCTAAAAACAGATACAGCCTGAATACGCACTTTATGGAGCACCCAAGAGGTCCAGAGAGAGAGAAAAAAGCAATAGAAAAGAGAGAGGCATTCACGTACAGTACTGTGAAGTGAGTTTATCTCAGCCAGGAATAAGAAACATACAGCAGCCATAGGAGAAAGAATAAACTTGGGTAAACTGAAAGTATATCCCCCACCTCCCACTAATCCTGTAGGAATGCTACATCTTAATTCTCACAATGTTTTCGAAAAAAACAATTATTCTTTGTCTCTCTGTCTCTCTCTCATTCTCTCAACCTTCTTTTGACAAGAATTCTAACCAAATTCTGCGGCAGGACTCCAAATCGCTCTTCAGGGTATGCCCAGTGAGATTTATCAATTTATCTTGGGATGTTTTTTATTTGAACAGGAGAAACTCCCTGCTTTACACACACTCACACACAATATCTTAGCACCATCTGCTTTTGAAAGAAACCCCCGATTTCAAAAGGGGTATGGCAGGTGGTGCTGAAGTTCATGAACTGTAAGCCCAAACCCCTGACTTAAGAACGCACTGAGTCATTCTGTGATACCATCCAATATGATACAATAAAGCCTACGCTCCTTAATTCGTTCCATATTGGAGTCTAGATAAAGCTACCAACGTATCAGTGCAGGCATATTACCGGATATTTTAGGAGTTTGCTGATGTAATCGTAATCACAGTTGTATCCTATCCTGCCTCCAAGGAGTTCAAGGAAGTATGGAAGGGGCTGTTTTATCCATACTATCCTAACCAACAAACCTTGTCAGACAAAGAAATACGATACGAAAATCTTTATTGTCACTGTCCCATACAGAACAATGAAATTGAAAAAATCTACATAAGACATTCAAAAACCAACAAGCCTGCTATCCCAGCTATCCCAACCTGGTTAGCCCCCTAAAAACTCTGATACCCCATTTTTAAATACAATATACTCCCATAGAGACTCCTTACACTGCGTTTAAAACCAAAATTGCATTTGGATAGAAACTGTTTCTCAGGCGGCTAGTCCTAGTCTTTCTAACCCTGTACCTTCTTCCAGAAGGCAGAAGCTGAAAGAGATCATTTCTGGGGTGCCCACTATCCTGTGCTATCTCTGCAGCTTTCTTATGGCACTTGGAAGCATAGATTTGATCCAAGGTGGGAAGAGTGCACCAAATTATTCTCTCCACAGTCTTTACAACCCTGAGTTGCTCAAGCCCTCCCACTGTGTCTCATAGTTTGCTGGAGACTTGAACCCATTTCTTGTGGAACCATTACCAACACTTTCTCCTTTACCACTCCAGCCCTGTAAACTAATCCATGGCACTGGAGATATTTTGATAAATGTGATATAGGTGGAGAATGTGTAAAGATTGACCGAGGTGAAAGACTTCAATGGCTACTAGCCATGTTATGCCGCAGTACAGTGGTACCTCAGGTTACAGACTCCGCTAACCCAGAAATAGTACCTTGGGTTAAGAACTTTACCTCAGGATGAGAACAGAAATCGCACGGTGGCAGCGGGAGGCCCCATTAGCTAACACAGTACCTCAGGTTAAGAACAATTTCAGGTTAAGAACGGACCTTCAGAACAAATTAAGTTATTAACCTGAGGTACCACTGTATTCTATACCATAGAATCAGGACTATTTTTCAGCTGAAACTCAGTTCTGGCATCTCTCAGATGGGCGCCATTGCCATTCAAGGGAGGAGTTTATGGTGAGTTCTGGCACCTCTTTTTCTAGAAAAACAGCACTGCCTAGAATAACAAGAACACCAGATAGAGTGACCACTTAGACAATGCCAAAAAAGAGGAGAAATGAGAACAGAGATTTGCATAAATGGTGTGTGTGTGGAGAGAAAGAGATATGCTAATTTAGAAATAATTACTGTAATTTAAATAGAAATGCAATACATCCACCATAATGAAAAGACTATGACAGGTGACCCATATGCTTGTTAAGTCTGCTGTCCAGATACAGTGGTACCTCGGGTTACATACGCTTCAGGTTACAGACTCCGCTAACCCAGAAATAGTACCTCGGGTTAAGAACTTTGCTTCAGGATGAGAACAGAAATCGTGCTCCGGTGGCATGGTGGCAGCAGGAGGCCCCATTAGTTAAAGTGGTGCTTCAGGTTAAGAACAGTTTCAGGTTAAGAATGGAACCTCTGGAACGAATTAAGTACTTAACCTGAGGTACCACTGTACAGACTGTTGATGGGCAACCTCAAGGCCACAGTTCTCTCTTCTTTAAACCATAAACCAGGCTTGGGGTGGACAACCCTTCAAATAGGTACAGATCATGAGAGTGTTTTCACATACCGTCTCTTGTCCAAAAAACATTCTCGCTAGTAGGTGTAGCGTTTGCCTCCATGACAGTATTGAGAACAACACAGATGCATTGGTCTAGTTCACACAAAACTTTATGTGGTTGGAAACTGCACCTTGTAGGAGAAGGGGCTCTATCCTGCTCACCCAGCTCACCTGGTCCCATCTCTGGGCTCCCATATGTATTCCATATGTGTAGATAATGTTTGCAAGGGTAGGAGGAGCCTTTGCGGAGTCTTCTGGACGTTGTGGTCCACAACTCCTATCACCCTTGACTTTGGGCGATGCTGACTGGGGATGATGGAAGTTGTAATCCAAAACTTTGGTCTATGCTATTTCACACAAGCCCTACATATGTAAAATTCAACATATGCAGTAGGTCTGAGCTACTGGGTCACTAAACTCCAGTAAAGGATCTTGCCTGCACACATGTATGCTGGTCTCCATCTGTGGATGTCTGGTAGATACACAAGAAGACAGTCCATCAATAATCATCTTGCTTCCCCATTACGTGGAGGCATCACATGTTTCCACAGGTTTAGTCCATGTTCAGAAGCAAATGAAGAACTCAGTTTCAGTTTCTGAAAGAAATCTGTTTGAGTAGATATCTCAATACCCCACCCATCTGGCTGGGTTTCCCCAGCCACTCTGGGCGGCTGCCAACAGAACATTAAAAACATGATAAAAGATCAAACATTAAAAACTTCCCTAAACAGGGCTGCTTTCAGATGTCTTTTAAAAGTTAGATAGTTGTTTATTTCCTTGACATCTGATGGGAGGGTGTTCCACAGGGTGGGCGCCACTACTGAGAAGGCCTTCTGCCTGGTTCCCTGCAACCTCACTTCTTGCATTGAGGGAACCACCAGAAGACCCTTGGAGCTGTACCTCAGTGTCTGGGCTGAACGATGGGGGTGGAGACGCTCCTTCAGGTACACTGGGCCAATGCTGTTTAGGGCTTTAAGGGTCAGCACCCCACTTTGAATTGTGCTCAGAAACGTACTGTTAGACAACCCCCTTCTTTCTGTGGCTTCTGTCATGGATCATTCTGTTTTTTAATTCCTTGCAAATTTATGCTACATGTTGATATTTTAAGGGCGAGATTTATACCCACACACCAGTCCCATTAATATATCCATGCCAAGAGTTGCTGGTGACCCCCATCTCCTTCATTCTACTCATTCTGTTATGCATACATTACCTCCTTTCTAGCTTCAGTATATAGAATCAGATATTTTTTCATGCATAAAGGAGGCTGCCCTTTCTTTGTTGCAATTAAAACCATTCCTCCTCCTCTTCCCCCCAACCCCCAAAAGCACATGTTATTGGGACACAGTAATACGCTTTCCCTAATTTGCAAATCTACAACATATATAACCTCTTGGGGGGGGCACACTTGCATCTAGTATATATAAAGAAGTGTTTATTTTGTTTGGGGTTTTGTTTTGTTTTTTTGTAACATTTTTTTAAAAAATGAACACAGAGAATGCTCCCTTTTCTTTTTAATATATATTTATTTACCGGCTTCCTGACTTGCCCCCTTCGAGCTACGCCTTGGGTCTATAAGTGAGAGATGGCTAGTCATGCATGAAGAATAGAGGCTTAATTAATTGAACTTGAACTGTAAAATGGTGCACTTGATGTGGTTAAGGCACATTCCACACTTTCCCCCAATAAAGAATGTGACATTTTTGTGGAAGTGTTGAAGAATGGGGCTAGGAGCCATCAAACGACCGAGACTTCATTAAAAAGGTATAGCAGGGAACCCCTTTGCCCTACTTTCCATGCAGTCTTTTCTCTCCCCCCCCCCACAACCATTTTTTAATTAACCTTTCATATTGTATCTCTGGTTACATCCCCCCTTCCAAATACCATATTACTAATATTATATAAGGAGCTTGCATACTTATAAAAGCAAGTATATGGATTTGGAACATTAAATGCTTAGTTTGTTGAAGGTGGGGACAGGTTTTCCATGTCCAGTTGGAACTGCCATGGTAACCATTTTTCATTTCTTCCATACTCAAGTTCCTGGATTGTAGTGATCCCCTGCATTGAAAAATATTGTTACAATATCCCAAATTATCCAAGAAAGTTGATCAGGTTTCCATAAAATAGTGACTTCATTGTTAGCAATGGCTTATTTTCAACCATCTCATGAAATGGCTCTCTCTCTCTTTGACATTCAAAGCTGCAAGCAGGGAAAAAATATATGAAATATATGGCTTCACATTTTCATTTAATGATATTTATTATAAAAACAAATTAAGGGCATTTTAGGCCCTCTCTCATTTCCTCATAAAGCACACGTTGCCACTATTTTAAACACACTCGCGTTATGGGAGAGAAGTCAACCTCTCAAATGCCTCCTACTCTCTCTCTTAGTGAAAAACAACATTGGATCTCCAAAAGTAGCCTTATTAACACGAAAAGCACTTTTCTGTGATCAGCAAGACCTTTCTTTTAAAAGAAAGCAAAGGTGAGGTTGTTGTTCTTTTTTTAAGCTATTGGCAGCTTTATTTTGTTTTTGTTTTAGTTTGTACATGTTAAGTTTCATTTATTTCAGAACTGCCAGTGGAAATAGCTAGATCACATGCTCCTGAAAAGTAATATTCCAGGAAGAGAAAAGCTGTACATACATTTTGGTGTTTACCAGGAAATAACTGCTTCTCACAGTCTTGAAGGGACTTGATATTAATGGGAGCGTGTTTGTTATGTCCCCAGTTCAGATATTTTCCACTGATGGGTACTAACAGTCTGGTCCCATGAATTACTGACCTAGTTGTGCCTTCAAGCCAGCCTTGGGGGCTGATCCCAGTTATGATGTACTAAGGGTTCGCCATTCCTGACAGTATAGTTAGGGTAGGGAGGAGGCTGCTCAAAGAGGGCCATTAGAGTGGCTCTGTTGGAATCGAACCCATGAAACCACACATCATCTTTATAGTAAGTGGATCTGTGTGCATTTCTGGTGTGGTCCCGCTCCTCTTCAGATGACTACCACCTGCAAACATCTGTTCCTGCTGCAGTAGCTAGTGTCTGCAGTAGCTACTTATGCCTGGAACACTATTTCTCACAGTGCATCTGAAGGAACTTCAACTTTCTTCTGAAAGCCCAGTATTCCAGCAGGAACCCTTGATTAAACTCTGGCCTCCATCCTACATATGTCTCAATGCACGAAGGCCAGGGATGGAGTCAAAGGACATAAAGAGACCAGGGTTGTTGGACCAGCCAGTGCAATCGTCTTCCTCTCCACATATAAAGTAAAAATGAGGGTGTTTGTGGGTAAGGATGGGTGGTTCTGTCCAAGCCTGGAACGGGTGCAGCAGTTTGGCCCATATTAGGCCCAATATCACCACATGATGGCAGCTAGGCTGCCAGCACAGTGCTGCTCAGTGCTATTTTTCTAGAAAAAGAGGTGCCAGAACTCACCATGAACCCTTGTTCTCTTATAATGACAATGGCACCCACTTGAGAGGTGCTGGAACCTGGAAAAAAGCCCTGGTCCTTCTCTTCCCATGCTTGGAAAGCCTAATTTCCAGATCCTGGGGGATCCTACTAGTGGCACTTCCCCCAGCCAAAATATCCGGAGGCTGGAAGGGAAGCTCCACACCAGCAGAGCGATGCTGGTGTCATACCATAGCCAGGTCGATGGAGGCCAGCCAGGCTGGATGTAGTGTTGAAATGCATATTGGATTGCAGCTACCAACATTGTGACATGCGTGAGACATCCTTTGCTTGCTTCCATATACCTCTAAGTTGAAAAATAAAATTATGCATTTGGGGACACTGTTGTAGCAAGCACAAAATATGTTCTCTCTATTCCCAATAGGTGAGAGTGGTCCAACCGATATCTCTCTCTCAAATACGCACACCCTCTCCTTATTATTCCCTCTTCATGCACAGTATTTGTAATGTGAAAGTGGTATTCTAATATGCAGCAGTGAAATGGATTTGTAAAATAAAAGATACCTTGAATCTGTGGACCCTGATCAGACCTACTGCAAGCTGGTACCAATTAATGTCCATCAGTTATCCACCTTTAACTATCTGTCGCGTGTGAGCCCAATCTATCACACCACTACTTGACAACAAGTAGGATCGCATGCAGGATCCAAGTAACGTATAGACTCATCCTCTAAATCCATCTTGAAGTGACGCCTGGACTCCATCAAAAGGAGCCTATCTTCTTGCCAACTGCTTGAATGGGTGAATTCTTACACACTGCAGTAGACTGATGTGAGAGTCATCAAGCCAGTGTATCAGTACATATAGCATGTAGGCAGAAGGAAATAGATGGGAATCCAAGAATGATGACACAGCAGTCAATGCTGTGTGGTTTAGTACACTGCCCCAGCTTCAACTCAAAAACTCTAGGTTTCAATTACCAACCTTCTCTTTAAATGAGAGGGTGGAGAGCAAAAGGCTGTTGGTGTTCTTCTAATTGCTAAATGTCCAGGAAATCTGAGTAGCAACAGCAAGATAGATAACTGAGCAGGCAGACCTAAATCAGGGAATGTAGTATTATTGGTCAAAAAGTCATTTCGTGCGTGTGCACACAGAGTTCGTGTGATTTGCTGGCATGTTTTCGCGACAGCATCTTCAGTCTTGCAAATATTTTTGCTCACTCTGGATCATGCGAGACGAACGAGAGTGAAAAGTTAAAGGGCATTTCCCTGTTTGCCTCACTTTATACAAAGTGTTCAGAACACACATGGAGCTAAAGTTAAACCATGTATAGTGCAGAACCAGAACTCAAATTAATACATCCACTTTAGCTGCAGGTTTAAATATGACAATTATCTGATTTATAATCCCAAAGAATTGTAAAAGGTAAAAAGAAGAAGAAGTAAAGGACCCTGGACGGTTAAATCCAGACAAAGGTGACTATGGGGTTGCGGCACTCATCTCACTTCAGGCTGAGGGAGCCAGTGTTTGTCCACAGACAGCTTTCTGGGTCATGTGGCCAGCATGACTAAACCACTTCTGGCACAACAGGACACTGTGACGGAAGCCAGAGTGCACAGAAACACCATTTACCTTCCCTCCGCAGCCACACCTTTTTATCTACTTGCACTGGTGTGCTTTCAAACTGCTAGGTTGGCAGGAGCTGGAACAGAGCAACGGGAGCTCACCCCGTTGCATGGATTCGAACTACCGACCTTCTGATCAGCAAGCCCAAGAGGCTCAGTGTTTTAGACCACAGCGCCACCCACTTCCCTCTCAAATAACTGTAGGTCTAAAGATAACATCCGATGATACATAGTCCAATCCTGTGTGTACTAAAGTTTGATCAAGGAAGCTTATCTCACCTATGTAACTCATACGCAGAAGCAGCTCCCTGGATTAGATGAAGCTGCTATGCTTGCTTCCTGGCAGGTGTCTCACTGTTGCTTAGCAGGAGAGGCAAGGGAACAGGGAGGTTGGTGCAGGACAAATGCAGCAGCAGGAGAACATTTGCACCACACCAAATCCACCGCCACCTAGCCTTGCCCTCTCTTGGTAAGCAACAGCAATGCACCTGTCAGGAAGCTACCATACTGACTTTGCCCCTCCCGGCAATTCTCTTCTGCTCATCTAAAAGTAGAATACCACTGGCCATCATAAAATAAGCATCTGCTTCTTGGGCAATGAGACTGCAGGACCTGGGTCAGATTTACAAATAAATAAACCAAACAACTCTAGATCAGGGTGTTATCAGGATCCTAATGACACATCTGATTATATAGCAATGTCACATACATATTGAAAGAGGACACACACACAGAGAGAGAGAGAGAGAGAGAGAGAGAGAGAAGGAACCTAAACAATACGGGAATCCTCCTCAGATGAGATCATAAACAGACACTCATCAATCTCTTCAGGTCACTTGACAAGAATGAATAGAACCATTCACGTGTGGTTCTGAGAATGTTCACAAGGTGCGGTGCACTTCATCAATAACCCACCACAAATGATGAGTGGTTTCAAGCATAGGCTGCAGAAGCATCAGAGAATAATTCCCTTTCAGTTTCCATATGCATAGTTCTACCAAGGCCAGGAGCACATTCTTACTGCCAAGCCTAGGTTGAAAGCCATTCTGGCAGGGGCCCAGATGCTTTTCCCTTTTATTCTTCTTTTTAATTTTTTTTTTAAAAAACGAAAAGCTTACAGTAATTTACGATCAATAATTACATAAAAGGGGGGAAATGTTACATTAATTAAAATAGTGCGTATGGGTAGACATTATCATTTCATTTCTCATTCCAGTTCTCGACGTAGCTGCCAGAATTCTCACCCGTTAGGGAGTCTCTCCCCCGCCCCCATTCCCTGCCCACACATACAATTTGGATGGGGGCAAGGAATAAGAGGTGATCATGGATGTAATGGTAAGAAATCAGAAAATCAAGTTGGAAGTTTTTCTGCTGGGGCCACAATTGGGGCCAGACAAATCAGTCTATTTCAGTTTATCAGAGTTTCTCTTTTTTCCAATGTGAATTCCAGTTTGCACATTTCAGCAGCAGCTTGCAATTACTTCCCCCCCCCCAAAAAAACTCATCATAGAACTTTGTCAGTATTTTAGTGAACGCATTCCCCAATATCCACCCCTTTGCATGTGGTTTTGCCTAATACACTTGTATTTGAGATCAATTTTCTCAAGTACGATGCAATTTGTGTATGCTATTTTCATTAATATATGGATTTTATGGACACATTCACCCAATATATGTCCTTTATCGTACACATTTTTGTTTGGAGAAGTGCATCACAAGATTCAGAGATGTACGAATTCGTTTGCGCAGAAAGTTCTAGAAAGTGCAGGCTAACATTCCAGCTAATTTCCTCCCTTTCCCTAGATCATAACCCGATAAATAAAGGCCATTGCATGCACTACTTCACAAAATGAAACTTCTAGCAAGTACATTCTAGTCTTTCCTGGCTTTGTTTCATAAGACAAGATGAGCAAGGATTAAAATCACAAGCAGTTGATTGCATCCTTCTTACCACTCCCTCTCTGTCTGCAATAGTGGGTATTACAATTAAGCACTCCCACTCTGTAATCAAAGTAGCAGCCCCAAAGACCAAGGGTTTTTTGTGTGTGTTTTTTTAAGGTCCAGCTTTCATCTGTTTTGCCCAATCAAGGCCACTAACTTCCTTGGGAAGTTCCTTGTGGTTTGACAACTGAAGGCAAAATTTACCATCTGTATATATTTTTTCTACCTAGAGATACTGGTACAAAAAACAACAGCCATCCCATTATACCACAATGCATATAATTTATGGAATTGCTTTAGTTTGCACTTTGTAAAAAAATAATAATCAGAAATACTTTATCCTTGCTAACTGCAAGCTTTAATTTAAAGCAACATAATCATACTCAGAATGCATGTAATATAATAATGACCTCTATTAAAGATCATAAATAGCAATCAATTCTGTAGAAAATAATGATCAACTTAGATAATAAGTCTGATTGCATTCACAAGCCTACTATGTGCCTACGGTGTGTTATTTCTCAAGCCTAGAATAGAAATAGGTTTATTGAGAAGATTCTTGGCTAAATATCAAAGGAAAGACAAAGCAAATCTAAAGTCGCTTAATTAAGTCCAGAGGAAGTCTAAATTAGAGCAGCTTGCAGATTTTTCTCCAGCTCACTTGCTTTAACCAATTCAGACCAATCTGATGTAGTTATATGTGCATATTATACATGGCTTGTTCACAACTGCAGCTCATCCGAGCCCTGGAAAGAAGGGGAAAGAGGTTCCTGCATTCCTGGCATTTGGCACCAAAGGGACAGACTTTACCTGCAAGCCAGAAACAGACACAAAATACCCACCAGCAGTCACCCTGGGGTTAGTTAAGGAGAATTGAGAGTAGATTCATACTTTGAATATTTGTTGATTTCAGCTAAATAGCTTAGCTTTGTACAGAATACTGACCTCGCTTCTAAATTTGCTACTGTACCAACAAGGACACAATAATTGTGATCTCCTGTACAGTCTCAAGCGTGTAACACATTGGGTTGATCTCAGGACCATTTTGGTCATGGGAAAGCATTCTGGTTTAAGGGAAACTCATCAGCTGAGAATCCAGAACAGGAAAACAAAGCAAAATCTGACTACTTGTGTGTACAGTGACAAAGGAGCACAGGAAAGGACTTGGAAACTTTGCATGGAGTCTGGAAAAGGATAGGGTTAGAGGGTTAATTACTTGAGGTCTAAAGGTAAAGGTAAAGGTACCCCTGCCCGTACGGGCCAGTCTTGCCAGACTCTAGGGTTGTGTGCCCATCTCACTCAAGAGGCCGGGGGCCAGCGCTGTCCAAAGACACTTCCGGGTCACGTGGCCAGCGTGACATCGCTGCTCTGGCGAACCAGAGCCGCACACGGAAACACCGTTTACCTTCCCGCTTGTAAGCGGTCCCTATTTATCTACTTGCACCCGGGGGTGCTTTCGAACTGCTAGGTTGGCAGGCGCTGGGACCGAACGACGGGAGTGCACCCCGCCGCAGGGATTCGAACCGCCGACCTTTCGATTGGCAAGCCCTAGGTGCTGAGGCTTTTACCCACAGCGCCACCTGCGTCCCCCTACTTGAGGTCTATGTAATGGTTAATATAATCAGCCCTTGAAAAGTGGGGCGGGGAGCAATACTGGGTAACAGACCAGGTACATGTTCTGGTCACAACTAAGAGGTAACAATTCTAAATAGCCTAAACAACTGTGCTTTGGAACAGTTGGTCACTGAGCCAACCAGACAGGAGACAACCTTGGGCTTAATTTTAAAACAGTGTCCAGGATCTGGCGTGAGGTCAAGTGTTGTCAAACCAGTTGGAAATAGTGACCACAATGCTACCACATCTATGTGGAGGTAGACTACTGCAAGTCCAACAGAGTCACATGTGATTCTGAAAGAGAACATTTCTTTAAAAATGGATTCATACAATGGAAGTTGAAAGGGAAAATCAAGAGAGTGAGATCTCTCCATGACACATGTGGGGCAGGGGGCATTCAAAAACAATATTCACTCAAGGTAGAATTGTACCACAAATGAGGAAAGCTGCTCCAAGTCCCAAGAGGATGGTACCTGACACCCACACTAGGTCACAACACACAGGATGGACGTCAGAGCTGGACAGGTTTGCAGAAATACAACAACAACAACAGAGCAAAACCACAAAACAGCCTAGCAAGGACTGAACAGATATAGTAGCCATTGAATGTTGATGGGTCTGGTCAAGACATTGTCATGAGTTGGTAGGACACCAAGGAAAGGGAGGGGGAACCCGGTGAGGGGTATGGCCACAATTGATGCACACTGGGACAAGCTGAAGATAGGAACTTAGGAGGTACTCATGGAGAACATCAAGGGGGGTAGCCTACTGTTCATGGGAGCCAGGGGAAGGAGACACATGAACTAAAGGTGCCCCCATCTCCACGGTCATGGCAGGCTCTACGGTGTCAGGAACAGCAGGCAGTGGACTCCAGGAGACTGAAGCAGACAAGCAAACAGAGCCCAGCTCACTAGTGGACCAGCTGAAGATCATAGGACTTGTGAGGTCTGGGAGGAGATGGTGTTCATTGGACTGGATTAGGCTCTGGGCCGGTGAGGATCATATGCTTTGTCAAGTTGGAGGGACACAGCTGCTCAGCTGGAGCAAACTCAGTTGTACCAATCAAATTGGGAAGGATAAAAGGGAAGCAAGGCAGAGACTCAGGGTCTGCTCAATTTTCTCTGTTGATGCAGACGGGTGGGGAATGGAAATCCAGTATACTGTATGTACGTAGGCTGACATTCTGAGCAGCCCTGGTTCTCACACTGCAATGCATTGCTGCAGATCCCCCTGCTTTTGTCCTATTGGTACTGTAATATGTGTTCTCCATCTTTTGGCTTTGTACCTGTGACATATCCTTCCAGTGACATATTCACTGCCTTGTCTTTAAATAGCACCTGAAACCCCATCTTTTGAAAATTAGTATTCCGACTTAAGAACCTTGGGCCTCCTGATTTTTCCTTCCATTTCCCTTCCCCTCACCTCCTTTCTCATTGGTCTGTATTAGAACTGAACCAGTGGGCAGGATTTATCCCTTAAATTATTATTTTTTTACAATGCTTCATTTATAACTGCTATAGAAATTCTAAATATTATTACTATCGTGTGAAATTGATGGTGAGTTTCAGAAGGTCTAATAAATCTCTAAAGTGCTCAAATTTTAAATGCTAATTTAGATGAACTTGTAACAATCTTATAAACATTCCATTTTACAATTTCTCAATTAAAAACTCTATTTCCGTTTCACAAAAGAAACCCAATGACAGCCCCTTTTTAGAATTCAGTGTAATATGTACCTTATAAAACACTGCTAAATGGTATACTGCTAGGGTTTACCTTAGCCTCCCGTTGCCATGTGCAATATAGTTTTATTGATTCAAACTCAACATAAAGCGCTACAGTGTGCTGCAGTTTCATTGATTTCACTTTTAAAGTCCCGTTAAAATAAATTTGGCAATTTTATTTTCTCAAAAATTGAGTGAGCTGTCTTATAAGCAATATACATGTTTGGTATCTGAGGAAATTTCTGTACTCAGTGGTTTCTGTAAGTGAAAGTCATATCCCATAATGTCTCCATCTAAATTAGGCTTTTAAGTTCTCACTACACTACTATATCCATGCACTGCCAATCATCCATGGGTGGGATTCAGCCAACCAGTTTTCTAATTCTCTGAAGTAGATGTACTTTACAGACTGTGTATAACAGTCTCTCTCTCTCTCTCTCTCTCTCTCTCTCTCTCTCTCTCTCTCTCTCTCTCACACACACACACACACACACACACACACACACACACCCCTACTTCTACCCTTACCACTAGGGCCATGGTGTCACCATTGAGACCCCCGCTCTCCAACACATACACAGCAATGTGGCCATGCAGTGATTCCCCCCCCCCCGTTGTCATAATAGGCTAGCATTCCATGTTGTCTAAATTAAAAGGCTGGATGGCCTCCATGGATGGAATCTAAGCTTGGCTCCCTCTTCAAAGCAGTGCCCTGCTCTAGCCCTCTCCTAAAATGACCACCAGGGGACCCAGTCATGGTGGCATAATTGGCAGCACAGCTGGTCCAGTCTGGTGATTGCAACTGCTAAAATGGCTGTCCTAAAAAGACTGGCCACTTGGGGGCCTAATGAGGAGGGTGGGGAGTGCTAGCACAGCTGGATCAGGCAAGTGAGAGGCACTTATGGGTCCCTGTGGCTCTTCTCCAGTGCCCAACCTAATCAAGTGTCAGTGCTGGAATTGCAAAGTTTTTTTAAAAATATATATGTACAAACAAGAATACACACTACCCAGCTTCCTCCAAATTATTTTAAGGTTAGAAAGAGCATGATATAAACAAAATGTCCTTGGACCTATTTGTCTGCAATTTGCAGACTTAAGCCTTTCTGGAGGGGCTCCTATACCTCTAAATTTTATCCACTTTGGCCCAGAGGGAAAAGTTCCATAGCTGTTTTTAGATAGTGAATGGGTAAGCACAGAACTTCATTTACACAGAGTGATTCAGGAGCCAAATTGTTGTTCAAATTGGAAAACACACAGGGCAACTCAGAAACAGACCACACACGCACACACACACACAGTGGTACCTCGGGTTACATACACTTCAGGTTACGTACACTTCAGGTTACAGACTACGCTAACCCAGAAATATTACCTCAGGTTAAGAACTTTGCTTCAGGATGAGAACAGAAATCATGCAGTGGTGGTGCAGCAGCAGCAGGAGGCCCCATTAACTAAAGTGGTGCTTCAGGTTAAGAACAGTTTCAGATTAAGTACAGACCTCCGGAACGAATTAAGTACTTAACCTGAGGTACCACTGTATATATATACACACACAAGGTTAATCTTGGGGCCACTAATCTCCTCTCCCCTAAATATCTCCACTGGAATAATTTCAAAGCAATCCTACAGTGGTAGTAGCTATTACAGTGAAAGAGGCTCTTAGATTTGACTTGTATTTGAAAGCACAGATTGTATTCAGTGCTCATGTCGTTCCAAGGAAATATCAATAGTCTTGTTTACTGCTTCAGATAAAAGTTTGTTTTTAGAATAATGTTAGAATTCTTGATGAGTGGAGGAGGCAAGATTGGCAAGAAGACTCTGCTTCCTTAAAGATATTACTGAACACTCCACAGTCGGTCCATTTCTTATGGCTTCTATTAATGTCAATATGAGTTTTAAGGGATTACCCACAGGAAGGTCTTGGAAAATAAGATGTCAACATCTCAGTGAATCTAACCTGAGGCAGATCTTTTTAAATGCATCCTGTAAATATTAAATAAATTTGCTGACTGCCTGGTAGATGCGGCTGCTTATTGTTTAAGAAATATTTCAACATAAAGGCTAAAAACTGTGAAAATTTTGGCATGTGCCAAGAAGAATTTTAGAATTTTGACAGAAACTGTGATCTAATTAAACAGTAAGACCTGACAACAGTCACCACTGTCTGTTAATGACCTCCTGGGGGCAGTTAAGCATACCGAAACAAAACAAAACAGACTGAGAAGGTCAACAGCCCTTTAAAAATAAGGCTCTCACCATTCCTGTGGCTCTTTTAACTTTGAGCACCCACCCCATTTATTTTACAGTGTGTGAAGTGATGCAAAATGGACCAACATACATGACTGCTGAAGCAATTGTACAGCGTTATTCAGTAATCTGGTAAAGCTTAAAGCAGCAAGCCAATTCTGTCCTTGACAAAAAGAAGCCACTGTTGCCAGGACAAAGATTTCATGCTATCTAACACCTGCCAAACTGTCACCTCCTCACCTAGGCATCACTGCTGGCATTCTTCAATAGAGAGGGGACAGTTCAAAGGGTGTCCTGGCAGTGTAGATTGAGTATGTTCTGAGAGTATGGTCTGAATGAGACAACCACCTTGATGGGACTAAACTGCTTGGAGTCTCACAGAATCATAGAATTGTAGAGTTGGAAGGGACCCAAAGGGTTACCTAGTTGAACACCTGAAATGCAAAAACCACTGCCTGGGTGGAAGATCTGCTCTTCGCTCCATGACGGAAGAAAGAGAGCTATAAATGTAAAAATTAAGACTGAAAAATGTGGTTCTGTTAAGTTCAGTGAACCCATAGGGCCAGATTCAACTTAGCAGGGTCAGATTTAAGGTGCTGGTTTTAACTTTTAAAGCCCTTCACGGCCTAGGACCCTCGTACCTACAGGACCGCCTCTCCTGGTATGCCCCACGGAGGACCTTAAGGTCCATATATAGCAACACCCTAGAGGTCCTGGGCTCTAATGAAGTTAGATTAGCCTCAAACAGAGCCAGGATCTTCTCAGCACTGGCTCTGGCCTGGTGGAACGCTCTGTCTCTTGAGACCAGGGCCCTGCAGGATGCGATCTCTTTCCGCAGGGCCTGTAAGACAGAGTTGTTCCACCTGGGCTTTGGCTCAGAATCAGTTTGATTCCGTCCCTCTCCTTCTTTTTCCTTTCTCCTCCTATGAAGAGATCACTCCCTAATTGTTTTAATGTTGTGTCTTAATCTTTTAAATTGTATTTTAATCAACTTGTTTTTATTATTGGTTGTTAGCCACCCTGAGCCCAGTCTTGGCTGGGGAGGGCGGGGTATAAATAAAATTTATTATTATTATTATTATTATTATTATTATTATTATTATTATTAGCAGGGGTGCTAGTGAGAACAAGAACAAGTTGTGTAAAAATGAAAGAGTATGTGAACCAGTGCCTTCCTTTGACGTGAATGAAGATGCTCATGTTCATTGAAGTGAGTGGGAATGTTCATGATCAGAACTCACACAGTACTTGAGATTGGGGTGGGAGAGTAATTATTTTACCTTCCGATATTGATCAGATACCATTTTGCTGAGATACTTTTTAGGAGCCCATTCATCCCTCCCTCCCTTTCAGTGAATGTGCAGAGAGAAAGACATTTCATTCTCTGTAAAGCATGTGATTTATTTCCTACATACCGTTAAAAAGACTTTTCCATAAATGCTCCAATAGATCCAAGTCAAACATCACTTTGGCTTCTGGAGCAAACTTATTTCCAGTCAATAACTGGAAATTACACAAAGTTATAATGTTTGGATTGCAAGAGACTAACTGGCAGTCGGCTTTACAATAGGGCGCCAGGGACAACTGTTTGCCTGACCTAGACCCATGCAAGTAAGTTAAATCATTTCTAATTAATTTCAAGTTGCAATTTCCATGCAAATAGGAGCTGCATTTATGCCATCCCAGTATAATCTGAGTCAATGGGCTCCTCTACTAAAGATATTAATGTGGTAGCTGTGGAATCTGCTCATGTACCTGTTGTTTGCTAGGGACGTTGTCTCACTATTAGCTCAACTGTTCCCTTTCCACTGGTGCAGAACATCAAGGGATGGCAAAGTCAACACATCAGGGAAAGGTGGGGAACGGTAATTTGTGGTTCGAGAACCCGACTCCCGCACCGTGAAATGAATACGCAAGGACACGTGATATAAGGTTAATGGGCAAGAAAAGGCCACAACTTTATTGATTACAGCAGTGAAAAGGTATTGGCTTAGGCATTGGATATCTAAAACAAGGGGGTTTATTCACCAGTAGGTGGAGCCTGTTGATGCTAATCCAACTATAGGCTCTCCCCTGATGTCACCGGGGGTCGTGCCATGGCCTCCCGCCAAGCAGGCATCGGACAGAATACACCACCGCCAGATTCCTTTAACGGAATACCCAAAAACTGAAGGCATAGGCGATGGCCACACCTAGCCCTTCGACACACCACAACACAATATTCCAATGCCTAACCTACCCACCAATACCACAAAAGTTGTGACGATTGCTACGAGGTAGGCTAAAAAACCAAAAAGCCTAATGTTAAATGGAAAAATTCCTACCAGGCCCCCTGGACAACCAGGGCGACCAACCTAAGGTCCATAGCAAGGCCAATGAACTAAGACCCTGAGCTCAAAGGGAGTGGAGGGTGGGTGACTCGCGACGAGATGACAGCGAAGAATGAGGCCGAGGAGAGGCTGGCGCCGCAGCAAAAGGCTGCTGAACACGCTCCCCCGCAGGCACCTGGTTGGGTGGCCGCCGAGGGGCGTGGGCGCCAGCCAGGTGAGGGGAGGAGGCAGGGGGCTAACGCCCCCTGCTAGGGGCGGAGCTCAGGCTCCCACCCACAACCACTCCCCTCTCTTCCAGGGAGGAGAGTCTTTATTTACAAGAGAGTCTGGAATTTGTATCAGTAAGTGAAGTTCACTGGAATACACTGTCTAGAGAGAGAGAAAATGTTTTGTATACTTGCCTATTTTGGGCAAGAACTCCCATTTGCCATTGCTACTACAGATAAGCAATTTTGGTTGTTGGTTTGTTTGTTTTTACATAAAAAGATCTATTTTGGTAGCGACAGAATAATTTGGCCACAATAAGGAAATTTTGTCCATGGTATGATTCTTATTCAGCTAGTCCTTTTGATATGTTGGCACCCTATTTGCAAAATTTAACAATTCCGAAATACAGACGCAGCTTCACCTACACAAGATTAAATATTCTGCCTTCAGCTGTACTTGAGGAACGAAATTTTTAAAAATCCACTGAAAAAACGCTTATGTCCATGTGGAGATGGCAGTATTGAATCAGTAGCTTGTGTGCTTCTAGCCTGCACACTTTGTAAAGATTTGAGGAGTGAGGTTATTATCCCTTTACTACTGTCCATACCAGGTCACTCAGCCATTGCTACTATGTCCTTTCTTTTAGGAGATCAAGATAACCAGGTGTCAGGGCTGCCTCAGGTCTCAGCTCACAAAAGACCAACGCCAGGTTCTTCTTATATACAAGGATGTTTATTGCAGTTCATTATTGGTTCCACAACCGAGGCGCGCAGCCCCGCGTCTCTTAGCCTAGACGTTTTAAGTCCCCTCTGAATCGGTCCCGCCCCTACACCAGCTTAAGAGGCTTGTGCTAGTCCACCTCTTCCTGTCTTTCCTTTTCCGCAGGGTCTTTCTGCCCCCCTGGGTTCCTTCCCTCCTGCTCTCTCCTGAAGCAGATTCCTCAGATGCCTGTTCCCCCCTCCTTCGTGCTTTGGGGCCAGGCTCCTCCTCCGGGCTTTCTCCATTTCCGCGCGCCTCCACATTTGAACTTGGCGCGCGTTCGCTACCCCTGACCTTCCTCTTGACACTTACACTACTCCCTGTACTACTCTCCGCCTCTTCCGGCAGGACGTCCTGCCCCGATCTCCTTCCCCTGTCTCCTTCCTGCTCCGCTCCGTGTGTCACACTGGGAACTCCACTCTCTTCACTTCGTTCCTGCTGGGAAGCCGGCCCCGATCTCCCACTCCCACTCGGGGTTTCCCTGCTGCTTCCCTGCTCCTGGCAGGTCCCCCCTGCGACCCCCCTTGGCCTGACTAGGGGCGCCCCCTTCTGGGAATCCTCCGATTCACTTGAGAGACTCATGGAAGACTTCAAGTCATTGTCATCCTCTTCCTCACTGTCCTGTGATTCTTCCCCATCGCTCTCCGTCTCCCCCCTCACCTGTGCCTCTGTCTCTGAACCCCTGACACCAGGCGACAGCAAAAATGGCAAAAAATAAAATAAAAAAATTAGCAGGGGCAATTAGAATAAAAGCTGTTATTTGATTATTGATGTAAACCTCCAGAATGTATTTTGTAGAGTTAAGTTTTTACCTCTATCTTCAGTACATTGCATTTTATTCCTATGGCTAGTAACTGATGCAAATAAAGATTCTTCTTCTTCTTCTAATCTTTCTAAATATCTATTTTGGTACCTGCACACTTTAGCTATTCTCCTCATTTAAAGTCCGAGCCTCATTGTGAAAGTGGGGAGAATAATCTGGATTTGTCTGTTCGTTTTTGACCACCCATCTCCTAAATTTCTGTTTTAAAAAGTTTTTTTGTCCCACTCCTGTCCATTTCTGAGCAAGGGAAATGAGACCGGATGACAGGTTTATATAAAATTTTGAAATCAAAGTAACATGAGAGGCTGCCATCCCAGCCCCACTTATCTAGCAGGAAACCCCATAGAATTAAATAGGACTTCTACATATTGTTAGACTTGCCGCTGTAAATGACTTTCTGGTGTCTTTAAGGTGCCACAAAACTCTCTGTTGCTTTGGTGCAAAAGACCAGTGGAGGAACCCCTCTGGAAACGCATTAACTTTGAAAGGGAATGCAAAGGGAAGATAACTGGTTTATAAATATCTGTTGGCGACTGAGATATGCACATTTATTGTGTGCTCTGATTTTTTAAAATATACATATATTTCTGCATGAGCAGATGACAAAACAGAAGACTGACTTGTGTAAAATAAACCAACTGCAGCTAAAGGGGAAATAGAAGACGAAAATGTGGATTAATGTCGGAACGCCTTGAGGAACGTTTGCCCGTTCCTAAGTGGGAGTGAACCAGTGGACAGAATCGATGGTGTTGGAAATTAAGGGTATACAGAATGAATCAGTGGGCAGATTCAAGGGGATTTAGGTCTTACTCAATTCCAGGTGAGTGCTGTCTGCATGTTTGTCATCACTTTATTACTCTAGCCTTGGTGATTGGCAGCCGAAGCTTGAAAAAGCTTGTTTCTGCTGTACTAGTTCGCTCCTTCACACAATCAAGCCAATCCTCCATGCAAAGCATCAGTAAGCGTGGAACATGTACAAACTGTCAGCTCTCCTGTGTGGTTTATCCCTTCTGCATTCAGTGGCAAGAGAGTTCAGCAAAAACGTGGATCCTCAGTGAGTATACAAAGTGGGTTTGAAAGGAGGCCTCTCTGCCATTGTTCATGTCCTCTGAGCACGGCAAAGAGAATGTGGCTTGGATTTTGACCCCCTTGCCCATATGATTCTGCAACAATGGCACTTGCACCGAAGGAGCGTTTTATATTCCTCTTCCCTTTAAACCTGATATGTTCGATATTAAGAGGAAAATAATTACATCCTTCTCCTGGGAGGCTTATTTTAAATCCGAGCTACGGCCCCACAGAGGCCAGTGCTTACATTTTTCAAAATTGATTTTAGGCAGTGTAAACAGTCTGTAGCGGCATTTGATGTTTCCTCACACTCGTGGTGACACAGTATCGCTGAACTGTTGCCCAACGCAGCACGTGTTTTCCATCTTTCGGCATTGCTCATTATTTTAACCCTTTGGCCGTAGGCTGGCAAATGGCATCTGACTTCATGCATAAACTTGTGGCTACTGCAGTATTCACAGTCAGAAGAAACACATCTGTTAAGACTTTCATTAAGCCTCCCAGTTTGCAACATGGTACCTCCTGGAGTTATTTGACCACTACAGGCTATATAATAAGCCAAAGTCACTAGGCTGATTTATCTCTAAAGCCACGTTCTTCATTAATTATTGGTAAGGAAGTTCTGTTCTATTTTTAGGTGTCTGAAATGATTATTTGAAATGCTCGTCGTCGTCGTCCCCCGCCTTTTTATCTTTTTGGTAGTTGGGAAGTAAGGAGACAGCTTGTATGAAATGTGAGTCTGGAGAAATAACTCTGGTTTGGCTAGCATTTTCAAATCAGGGTTGGGAAATATGCAGCCCTTGGCTTAATTCCATGTAGCCCTGCCCTCAGCCTAAGTTTATTGGGTGGGTGGGGAGACTGTAAGGAGAGGAAGGGGGCAAGTGGGGAAAAGGGGAAGGCAGAATGTATGGAAGGGGGAAATGGGGAGACTCCCTTGCAAGTGGTCAAGTAACAGCAGCCCCCTCTGCCCCCAAAATAACTTGTTTGGGAGCTTTCCGCAGGCTCCTGCATACAGGGAACCCAGTGATGCTACCTCTGACCACATGCGCATTCAGTAGGCAGAACAGGAAGTTCCTCCCAGCCCAGTCCAAAGTGGGTTTGCACTGCAGACTTAAGCTACCCAGAGTCTTCAGCAGTATGGATGAGTCCGGACTCAAGAAACCATTCTGGCTAGCTTAGACGTGGAAGCTTCTGATTGCCTCCTCACGCAGGCACACTGGGAAAAACAGAGGCGAGCGGGCAGCACACGAGACCAAGGCCCATTCACATAACCCTAGCCTGGACCATAGTTTGACATTATGTCTGAAAGGGCCCTTTGAGTGCCTATTAGCATTTTCAAAGGGAAAGTCAATGGAATTCTTTGTTTCTGGTTTTCACTTCAGTGTAGGCCTCACACGGCAGCCAGGCTCATTAGGAGGCTTTAAGGAGAGATAGGGGTGTGAATGATTGGCAGCCTGTGGTTTCTCTAAAGGAAGCATTATTTGGGCCGCATCCTCCCCTTGCGCTTTTGATTACCATCTTCCCCAACGATATTTTATTGTTTACGTAAGGTGAGATATAAGAGGTCGGGGTGGGTGGAGGGATTTTGTTGTTGTTTTTAATGTAGACATCTTAAAACAAATGGCTTGGGTCTATTTGAATACCACCACAACTACCTAAAGTCAAGTTGGTGCTCTGAAGATGTGCAGCGCTGACGATGAAACATTGAGAGACCGTTTCATCATTTCAAGGTTGGAGGCTAAGACCAATAGGAATTGATTAACTAACCTGGCAAAAACCTGCAGAACTCTGCAAGGAATCCTAGCATAATTTAGACTGGCTCGACACTACGATTTAATGGGAATCTTAAAGGGGAAATCCTCAAAGGTCAATTTTGAGGGCGATGGGGATGAACAAGTCTCTAAATTTTTTACTGGCTCTAGATATGGCAGTACTCACCACCATGGTTTGATACAATTTATGTCTGAAGAAGTCTGAAAGTTTAAATCCCTAAGATCTGAACTGCTTCCTATACCCTGATAGATAGATATAGATGAGAGAGAGAGAGATGATAGATAAATAGATAGATAGATAGATGATAGATAGATAGATAGATAGATAGATGATTGATTGATAGATGATAGATGATAGATGATAGATGATAGATGATAGATGATAGATGATAGATGATAGATGATAGATAGATAGATAGATAGATAGATGATAGATAGATAGATAGATGATAGATATAGATAGATGATAGGTAGATATAGGTAGATGATAGATATAAAATACATCTTGTGTGATTGTGCAGTGTATTGTCCAATGAGCCATTTGGCTCCTGCTCACTCACCATCTCAGTAGTCTCATCCCAGTTGTCCTCCCCATTTGACCAATCCTGCCAAGAATTCTTCAAAGGGTTCATGACAGTATTTTAGGAAGAAATCTTGGAAGTAGTCCAACAGGCAGATATGGGGTCGGAAAGAAGGAAGGGGGGAAAGCCAAGGCAGCCGAGGGAAGGGAAAGATATGATGCACAATGACCTAATATAACAAAACATTACATGGTTTATAATATCAAAATGTGCTTTGAATGATATAGCACTGCAGAAAGAAGACATCATGACTGACGGAAAGCATCTGGGCTTCAGTTCTTCTATCAAACAACCCAAAAGGGACTTCTCTATGTTCTCTACCCTGACCTACATGAACCACTGAAGCCACTTGGCAGTGAATTATTAAAAAGCTGTAGCAGGAGCTTGGCACACCTCTAAACTCCTGGCTTTCCTGTTCTGAAAGGTTAAAAAATAGAGAGTTTTCTCTTTGTGCTAGTGAGGGAGCAACTGTGAGCTCACCAGCACTCTGCTTGCAGTGATAACCTTGTTAGTGCTCCATATAACTGCATGTAACCACTCAGCATGACATCCTTTCCTATTTCTCTTTATGAATAATTTTGTTATACCTCATCCATTTTCAAGTGCTCTTTATTACAGCATGCCACTACATTTATTAGATTTCCCATCAGAGGATTCTTCTTCTTGTTATCCTTAATAGTGCCATGTACTGCCCTCTCTTGCCTGTAAAGCTGGCAGTCTTCAAAGGACATTTATTAGTTTATAACCCATGCCTTTTAAAATTCATGCCAAGAATTTCTTATGTGTAAAAGCAAGTTTGCTATAAACGCTCACAAATAGGCTGGGGCGTAATCCTAGGAGGGAGCAGTGTTAAGCTAACGAAAAATTAAAAAAAGCAGGGAGTTGGATAAGCATTGTCCTTAGTTGCCCTTGCCGCTCCCAGGTGCTCTTGGGGTGTCAGAAGAATGAACACACTCAGATGACGTTTGCATCATCTATATCCTTGGTTGAAACCAGCCTTTTGCCAAAGCACACATTAGTGAGTCCCTCACTGTTTTGTCCCTAGACTCTTGCCATCAGTTGATGCTAATTCATTAGACAGGCAGCAAGTTTACACAAGCACGATGGACCATCCTTCACAAAGGTATGGCCAGGATTGAACACCTTGGACATCTAGACTGATCAGATCCCCAGCAAGAAGGGGTTGAGTCAAAAGTAAATTCTGATATATTTGGGCAGCTGTTGATTAAGATAAAGCTGTTGTTTGGACAAAATAAAATTAAAAAAATAATTAAAAAATCCTTCCAGTAGCACCTTAGAGACCAACTAAGTTAGTCATTGGTATGAGCTTTCGTGTGCATCTAATATGGATAATTAAAGAACCAACCAAGAGACAAAGGAATTTTTTTGGCTTGGTTTGCATTTAAAGGCAAACTTACCAATTTGCACTTCCTGAAACATGACGTGAATTGTTACACAACAATCCTTTGAAATTTTCACTTCTCCAGATTTCGCAATGGAGTGTGCTAGTGTAAAGTGTGCATATAAGTGCATGTATTTTGAAAATAACATACAGAAATGCACTCTATTGGGAATAATTAATTAATTAATTAATTAATTAATTGCCTGCCAGAATGGGAAGCTTGAAACACAAAGCCAGGCAAAGGCAACTGTTGATGAACAACCTTGCTTCTTCATGGCTTCTGCAAAACTGGGAACATGCAATATGAGATCCACTTGACCAACCCTCATGGCAGAGCAGACATGGAAGTGAGACTTGACAATAGGCCTCTTTCTCATACACTGCCTATGACTTTAAGACAGACACAATCTAAATATGAAATCATTTGAACAAAATGAGTACTTGCTGGGTGATAATTTCCATTTACTTTCCATAGGTGTATTCTTATGTAATGAGTTGAATAGGATCCAAAATGCAGCAGTCTGATTGGTCCTAGAACAATACAGCAGTATGATTGGTCCGCAGAAGCCACCCAATCCAGCTCCAGGTGGAAGTGAATCCACAACCTGATTGGCCTACAGGAGAATCCCGGAATTAGCCAATCACGTGCAGCCCATTGTGTAAATAATGTATAAAAAGCAGATATTGTGGGGGAACTTCCATTCCTTCTCACCACTATGAGCTGAATAAAGAGCATGAAATCCACTCTCGATTCTGAGTATATTTCATGTATACTTCTCTGTGTGTGGGGGGGGGGGTAGGTGTGTGTTTTCTCCATTTTGATACCTCTTGCCCACTTTCATTCTGCCGATTAAGCTTGGTCTATCAGAGGCAACAGTGGAAAAAAGTTAATGTGCATGTATACACACAGGGGCATTGATGGACTATGTCACACCAACTCTCTTTAAAAAACTATTCATTATCTGTCTCTAGCCAAAGTGACTCATCCACATGTGTTTTGAAAGGAGCGCAGAGACTTTGGGCAAAATAACAGTGAGAGTCTCTGTTTTGAAACCTCAGAGGAATAATAAAGAGTTAATAGCTGGTTATGAATCGGGAACATGGTTTGGAAAAGGAGATGCAGATGACTTCATTTAAAGAACACGCTTTGAATTATTCATTCCCAAGGAAGGAGAAAGGTAAGCAGTTGTCATGGCTTGCCGAAGGAAGGCCGCTGGCACTCTTGAGTGGTCCGTGGGCATCGACCACCCTGCTTGTGGCCATTGGTTCTTCTACTTCTGTTCTTCCCAGCCCCCGGCAGCTTTCACAACTTGGCATATTTGCACAAAAAGCCCTGGTTGTGCCACCCCCCCCCCTTAGTAGTTGCACACTGGCTCTGTGGACAGCAAATCGTAGTTCCAAGAGAATCTTTGTAAGAGATGGAATAACAATGTGACTTTGGGATTAGCTGATATTTGAACCAGGAGCATTTTGTGGGGCGTAATTTCAGTGCGAGAATGGAAAGGCATAATGGGAGGCTCTTAATGAAATCCACAGAGGTGCCAAGTAGAATAAAATATTGGGAGGGCCCAGGTAAGCCCTGCTCCACATAATCAATCACATGACACAGTACATGCACACCATTTGAATGGCAATTCCCATTAACTTGAGGGGGCCAGCCCCCTAAAATATTTTATTGATGGAGGAGGGACCTCAGCCCCTCAAAGTTGGTGTCTATGGAAATCTGCAATCCCTACCTGCTGACAGCTTCCAAGATTAGTCACGTTATGGCTGTTCTGTAGTCTTCTAAACCTGTACTCAATGGGGAGTATCAAAAAGGATGTGAGGTTCAGGGGAAGCCATGAGCTTTGAACGTATGGTGCAACCTCTGACTGCCCCAGCGCTTCATCCAACTCTGGTCCTCTCTACAGTGAGCCCTGGCCACTACAAAGAGAGAAATTATGTGCACAGCTTCTAAGTCCTTCCTGATCAGTGCAGGATGAAGATGATGTCATTAAGGACAGCATCTGCGATTACATATGTATGAATACTTTTGCCTATTCCTTCTTCCACCCCATCTCTCTCCCACCCACATGCCGTCGCAGACTTGTCTCTTCCAGTCTTCTGCCAGACATCTTGTCCTGGGCAGCCAATGGGACCCGGGCAATGAAAAAGCACGTGTGAATTCTTCAGAGAACTTTGATCTGATCTGTTCACAATACTTTGATTTGCTGCCATCGAGGCTGACGAATGAGGAGAGAAATGTAATCCCAAAGCAAAACAGATCTATGCATTTGGTCTTTCAGCAGAAGTTGGCGGCAGATCCTGGAATGCACAATATTAAGAAAATTTATCTTGGTAAAGTCTCAGGAAAATGTATGTTTTTATTCTACCCGAAGTAAAAATATTGGTCAATGTGAAATTAGAAAGTGAAAACAATACTCCCCCTTGTTCTTTTTTTAAAAAAAAATCTCCCTCCCACGCTCAATTGGTATCCCATACCAATTCTAAAACAAATAATATATATTGTATGAGGGGTTTTTCCTTAATAACATTTTATTGGTATTTACTTCGTCTTACAGCAAATACTTTTAACAGAAAAAACCCTAAAGTTACAATAACATGCCAGAGTAATTATAACATAACATCTGATTACAGAGCATCACAGTTCACATTTCCTTACCTTCATTTCCAGAGTTTTCTGTTTCTAAGAGAGAGAAAATTTCACTGAATTCCATGGAGTCAGTGAGAGCATAGTAGGATGATAGAGCATTGGATTAGGACCTGGGAGACCAGGGATTCAAATCCTCACTTCGCCATGAAACTCCCTCAGTGGCACTGGACTTGTCACTCATCCTAACACACCTCACAAAGTTGTTATGTAGTGAAAATGGAGATATGATTACAGTGGTACCTCGGTTTACAAACTTAATCCGTTCCGGAAGTCCGTTCTTAAACCGAAACTGTTCTTAAATGAGGCTCGCTTTCCCTAATGAGGCCTCCCACTGCCGGTGCCCTTCCACCATTCGGATTCCGTTCTTAGACTGAGGTAAAGTTCACAAACTGGGACACTACTTCTTGTTTTGCAGAGTTCATAAACCGAATAGTTCGTAAACAGGGCTGTTCTTAAACTGAGGTACCACTGTATTTACATATGCTGCCAAATTTTCTTAGGAGGAATGTAATAAAGAAATAAATAAAACAGAAAGATGCACACTGAGGTAGATAAAAAGTCTGCATAGACATACTTAGTGACAAGCTGTATGCAACACATATACTCAAGAGTCTGAATCAGCATATAAAATGGAATGAGTGTCAAGAAAATGTTATTCATCTGTTCAGAATATTTTCACCTCACCTTTCAATGTAAAATATTTCAAAGGCTGATCACAACTAAGCCTACTGAGATGCTTAGGAAGTTGAGGAAATTTTAATCTGTTCTATTATTCCTTTGTATGTTTTAAAATACATTTGTGAATTTTTCTCAGTGCTATGGTTTTAATTTTTTGTAAACCACTTTGAGGTGTTTTTAAAAAAATAATCAAGCACTGTATAAATTTTTGTGAAATAAACAAACAAACAAACATGTGACTATATCGTTATTTTATATCTATTTATCTATTTATCTATATTTATCCATTTATTCATTTATCTATTTATCTATTTCCCTCCTTTTCTCCAGATCGGAACTCAAGGAGGCTTGCACAAATTTAAACAACACAGACAAAATACAGAAAAGTTAAAAACAAATAAAATGTAATGTTCAAAAGTAACTGCGGTAATCTATAACAGAATTAAAATGATATAAAAACAAATCTATGAAAATACAAAAAGCATATCGTAAATTAAAGACAGTAACATCATACAATAAAATAATGAAAGTTATAAAAAAAATTAAATATCTAATGACATTAAGAAATCCAAGTAGTGGCAGGCCAATGTTGTTAAAATCACCAGAGCAGTCTAACCTCTGGCAATGATAGTCTGCCAAGAAGGCTTTCAATAAGTATCACTCAGATAAAACATAAGCCAGTGATGAGGAGAAAATCTTGAGCCCGGTAGCACTTCCGATTGAGGAGGCCTTGAGCTACCCTTGCTGATTAGGTGTGGCAATGCCTCCCCCCCAACCCCTGTGTGCTAATGAATAGAGTTTGCCTCTGAACCAGCATGCCCTTCATCCACCATGCTGCTATGAAACCTGCAAGTATCTGAAAGCTGTCCATGAGAAGGACATGGACATTGTGTATGGGGCTATGGAGGGCGGTTGCCAATGACTGCCACCAGCTTGGATGGGTTGAAAAGAGGTTTTGGTAATAAGGTTAATAAGAATAGGTAAATATAGATAGTTATACGGATGAAAATGTATAGTTATAATAGGTTAAGTATAGAGCAAAGTTAAATGAAAGAGGGTAAGGATTTGCTGAAAAGACTTGGAAAATGGGAATACAAAAGGGGAGGTGTGAGGAGGTCAAGGAAATAAGCAAATGAGATCAAAGATGCTGAAAAATGGATTTATTCTTTTTTAAAATATCTCTTTTTCTTCTTCTTTTCCTATTTCTTTTCCTTCTTTCTAGGTTGCCTTTTTGTCAACTTTCTTTTTAGCTTGTGTTTGTTAGTTTTTGTTTGTTTTTTCTTTATGTGTATTTTTTTGTATAGTCTCAATAAATATTCTTTAAAAAAATAATAAAGAAAAGAGGAATATACAAAACGATGGTGGGTAGGATCTTCGATGGCTACTAGCTATGATGAATATGTTCTCCCTCCAGTGCTGGAGGCCGTATGGTCAAGGATAGCTGTTTCTGGGAATCACAAGTGGGGAAAATGCTGTTGGGCTTGTGTCCTGATTGTGGGTTCTCCATTGCATTTAGCAGGCCTCTGTTGGGCAAGTTGGGCCTTTTGCCTGATCCACCATGGTTCTGAGAAGATTGAGATATTGCCCATACATAGTTGCCAGCTCCAGGGGGGTGAGGTTCTCTGGGCCCCTTAATCTTTTTTAAGGGGACCAGGCCCCCTGTTTTTCAGGCCAAATGTGGAGCCAGGTGTGGAGTGATGTCAGGACGTCACACAACATCACACGTGTGAGTGTGTGATGTCAGGACGTCCCGTGGTGCCCCCTCAATGTTCTTCAGAAGGTGGCGCCTCAATGACCATGTCAGTTTTTTATTTCACAGAAGCCTCATAATACACAGGTGCCAACATATTGTTTCACAGTTACTATGAATGGCTCCACTCTTCCTGCAGAGACTGAGTGAAATTTGGTGAGGCTCCTTCAAACATAACATTTGCCGTCTTAACGTTAATTCACAAAATTTACCAATGAAAGCATAATTTGCACTCAAAAGTGGGAGGGATCATTTCCTTCCAATATCACTGCGGCACATCTATCCTCTTGACAACTGCAAAATGCAAAGCTTTAACTGGTAAATGGAGACCTTCTTATCTTCCGAGGTTCAAAACATCCCAATAGCTTCTCCAAAATTACCATTGAAAACACATGCACCTGTTTGGTGTACCAATATTTCTGAATACTTCATTATCTCCCGGCAATGCTGTTGTTCTGGGGAGACGCAGGGGTACACATACCCCTAAACATTTTGTGAATCAATGTTTGGCCTCATTGAGGGGCAGTATTTCAATATGAGTAGGGAAATGAGAGTACCCCTAAACATTTTTTTTAGGAAAAAACACACTGTCTCCAGGTAGCTGAAATCCTTTTTCTTGTCACTATGTAATGTAGCTTCCAATAGCATGCTCCTAAAACTGTGGCTTCCAAAGAGAATTTCCCGGTATCACTACCAAACAAGTACTGGATTAATCTAAATGATGGTCCTCCAGCTAACACTATCTTGTTTAGCTTTAGCGCGTGGACCTGTGCCCGCAAAGTGTGGGGCAAAAAATAAGTGTAGATAAGCCCTAAATGAGGAGACACAGGCGATGCTGTGGTCTAAACCACAGAGCCTAGGGCTTGCCGATCAGACGGTTGGCAGTTCAAATCCCCGCGACGGGGTGAGCTCCCGTTGTTCAGTCCCTGCTCCTGCCCACCTAGCAGTTTGAAAGCATGTCAAGTGCAAGTAGATAAATAGGTACCGCTCCAGCGGGAAGGAAAATAGCATTTCCGTACTTTGCTTTGGTTCTCCAGAAGTGGCTTAGTCATGCTGGCCACATGACCCAGAAACTTTACGCCGGCTCCCTCAGCCAGTAAAGCGAGATGAGTGCCACAACCCCAGAGTCGTCTGCGACTGGACCTAACGATCAGGGGTCCCTTTACCTTTAAGCCTTAAATGAGCTGCATGTGACCTTAAACATAGACACATATACACCCTCTGAGCTCATCTGGAATTGAATGGAGCTGACTTTGAATTACCTCGTGCCGCCACAAACAGTTGCATACCCCTCAACCATCCCAATTTAAGCAGGACGTCCCAGAATTACAGAAGCCATCCCACCCAGCTCACCCAGCTTCTGATTGGATCCCGGAATGTCCTGTTTTTCAGTCTGCTACTCTGGTGTGAGGCAGCTGGCTTGCACTGGACCAAAAGATGCTCATTTTAGATCAGGGGGATGCATTTGCAGCCAGGAATAGTAAGGCTCACCAGCCACGAATAGCAGTGCTGAGCTGCCACTCCTGGCTATATCAAGTTGCCATATGTAGCTGAAGTTTTGGTTCGGCAAGGCCCACCAATCCCTGGCTGCAAATGTACGAAAGACCCGTGCAATCGGGAAGTGCCCCCTTGCTCCCCAAAGACCTATTTTGCCTTGCTCAGAGCTCCCTGCACCCACTGTCTTACCTTCTGCCCCCCTCCTCCCTCACACCCAGAGCAAGGATTTATTCAGGGCTTGCAGAAGAGCGAGAAAGAGGACTGACAGGGAGTGGGAGAGATGGGGAACAAGTGGACATTTAAATTAGGCATTTGGTTTCTGAGTGTTCGCAACTTGAGCACTGGAGCAGCCCTGTTGATTTTTGGCCTGAGCAAGTGGTGACTTGCTCCCCCCCCCCCCCGTGCACAGAAGCACAGTTCCCAGAATTCACTGGGGAAGGGGAAATGTTTAAATCTGTGGCATGCCTGCTGCTTTTTTATTATGATCTCACAAGCTCTGCAGCAATCCTGAGCCACGCAGCGCTATTAACACCATCCCTGTCTTCTTGCCCTTGTGCCTCTTAACCGTTCTTCCCAGCGGAGAGCCTTCTGCCTGCTTCTTACTGCCTCGGGATCCGATGCCAGACTGAAAGCACGCCAGTCCCTCCCGAAAAGCCACACATGAAGCAGTGGCCACAGACAACCGCTTTCTTTCTTAGGCTTCCCTGTAAAACACCACACAGACCTTCATTCTCAGACACTTCCATAAATATAGCACACTGAAGCAAGGAGAGGGCTTTTTTTTTTTTTTTTGGTCCAATTAATTATATGAATGCCCACAGCATTGAGTCGTATGCCTCTCCGCTACATTGTACTTAATTATTTTTTATGTTTGCATGTTGCTAAGCCAGGACGTCTTTCATAAATCTGATCTTATTATTGCAATTTTCTTTAGCTTTATTCAAAATAAAGAAGAATGAAAACATAGGAGCACGCAGTCCGGTAATATATTAATTTTGCCACAAGAGAACTGTAAACTGCCCTCGCCTTTAAGTGCATACGTAATTGCCTCAATGTCTTAGGCTATCCTTTAGGGGGTGCAGGCTCAGGTAGTGATTTTTTTTTGGGGGGGTGGCTGCTTGTTAGCCCTAATGATGGAAGCGAGGCCCACTGCCTCTAGCAAAAATCTGAAACTATTTTGAAACAAAGATATCTTAACAACCTCAGAAATGGCGGGTGCCACTAGTTAGTGAAAAAATATAGAATGAGCCAATTATTCTTCCACAGTAAAGCAAAGTATGTAATTTGCTAGCATCACCTACAGGTGAAAGCTCAGTACTGTGCACTGCATGTATGGGAAAATGTGCTTTTGAGAGGCTTAAAGTGGGCAAATGATGGAAATAATCAGCAAACAACGGTGTCCAATTTGCTCAAGGTCCAACTTGCTCAGAAAGCATTCGGCTCCCGATGCTACACTCCCCTGCTCATACTCAGAGTGGAAACAGCTGCAGACAGACATCTTTGTAATGTGCGAATGGTCAGATGTGATTCAGAGAGGAGTAAACTGAGAAGGTCCCAGGAGCTTTGCTGTCACATGTCTTAGATTTAGGCCTGATCACATCCACATTAGAAAAGGCAAATTGCAAAGGAACTGAAACTGATTAGGCCGGTTGTATACAGTGCATTGTTATGCAAGAGTTTCAGCAAACTGTTGAGGTTATTCATTTGTGTGCAGGATGCATATTTAAATAGCCCGGACATGCAGCTAAGAACTTTGGCCAGATCAGGGCTCCCAGAAGTGTACATGAGTCCCCATCTGTGCATCATTCAAGAAGGAGGAGGAGGAGGAGGAGGAGGAGGAGGAGGAGAATAATTTAGATTTGATATCCCGCTTTATCACTACCCGAAGGAGTCTCAAAGCTGCTAACATTCTCCTTTCCCTTCCTCCCCCACAACAAACACTCTGTGAGGTGAGTGGGGCTGAGACTTCAGAGAAGTGTGACTAGCCCAAGGTCACCCAGTAGCTGCATGTGGAGGAGCGGAGAAATGAACCCAGTTCACCAGATTACAAGACTACCGCTCTTAACCACTACACCACACTGGCTCAACCTTTTAAAGAACGCAAGAAGACAAAAAATAGTATTCCAGCCAAATGTTTGGACCAAATATTGGCCTATTTGGGCCCCACCAATTCATTCTTTAAACAAAGAATGGATGTTAAACTCATTCTTGCAATCTTATTAGTGCTACCTCTGTTCACATTTTCAGCCTGACCCTGGGCACGTTTAGGAGACTAAGGGCTTTCCCCAACTTTTGTTTGCCTTGCCACTTTGCTCCAGGAAAGCCCATGGTTTAGCACCGAACAGGAAACCAATGGCAACCAGGTTTTCTGAGGATTGCCATTGGTTCCGATTTAGTGCGAAAGAGTGGGATTTCCATGGAAAAGTGGTAGAGCAACCCCAAGTTGCTTTTCTCTGACATTAATGAGACCCTACAGTTGCATACCTTCTCTTGCTTCTTCTCTGCCCCACAGTGCAACTTTCTGAACTGCTTTTCCTGTAACAAAAGCTACAGCATGGCTTTTCTGTGCAACTTCTGCCTCAAGTTCGTTGGGTTGTTATCAGCAATAGTAGGGCTACACAATAATATGCTAGTGAACATTTCTTTTTGAAACACCTGTCTGTTGGTTTATGTGAAGGCAGGGGAAGAAGGGCATTTGCTAGGGAGAAATGGTGGGGAAAAGGAGAGGGTGCTTAACCCTTTTTACAACCACCAATCCTCCGTTGACATTTAACCCCCTCCCAGCTAGATTTATCGTGGCTATACTTCTGCCTATCATTTCGCCTGCTGGGAGAAAACATTTTAAAAATTCCCATTTGGCCCGCAGAGAAGGCTGCTTTGGACAACTTATGGCCACCTGGCCTATACCTGTGGAGATCAAGTGTGGGACAAGAAAGACATGACTGGACTAAAAGGAATTTTGCATGTCAAGCCTTGTGCACTGGTCTCCACAAGTGCGGACAACCAATTGGAGCTTTGCAAACCCAACAATCAGCTGGTCTACACAGTGAGAGAATAATTGGTACAATTAATTTTATTTTGCACGAAATTGTTTCATTAAAAATGTGGGATAATTCCCTCCTTTTTATTTAAATTTACATCAGTGAAGAAGATGGACTTGCTGCCCCTTGGCATTTCCAGAAAAGGCCCTGTTGTTTGAAGGTTTCATGACAATAGCCAGAAGTCTCTGTAATGATGAACAGTTTGCTGTTTCAAGTCTTGCTTCGGTAGCATTTCTCCATGGGACAAAGGGTTATTCCCCCCCCTCCTTTTAGGCTGAGGCAAATGCACCTTGCCCTACAGAAGCCTGCTGAAATTCCAAAATCAGCCCTTTCATTTCCCGCTTTATGTTCCAGATTGCTTCAGTCGGTGCTTGATGAAGTAACCTGCGATGCGTCAAACTCCATCAGAGAAGAAGCCTTGGGAAACCATAATTCCCTTTCCCCCTGTAGCCTCAGAATCTGTCTCCAGTAACTTCGATGAGCCAAACAGCACAGAAACAACCTTTAGTTGAACCTTTGGGCCTCACCATCTAGCCCATAATTCTTTGTCAGGCTGCTGTATATTTTTAAGTGCATAATAAGCATAATTTAAGGTACTTAACAGGTTGCCACAAATATAAATAATGGGAGAAACATCTTCTTGGAGTTAAACTAAGAGATTGGCAGGGAGCTTACCTAAAGGCAAATGGGTTGAAACATGTCCAGGCCTGTACTCCTGTTTCTCAGTTAAATGCACTTTAGATGTAAACTGACAGCCTGCTTTAAAATAAAAAATATATATAAAAAAATTAACCACTTTTTCTCCTTGCTCAAATGGCTTGTGTAATGGGTTTCCCATTCCATAACAGCAAAGATGGAGCAATGAGACTCTTCAGCTGGCTTAATCAAGCCGTCTGGGAACATGCACATCATACGATCTGCAGCTCAAGAAAATGGCAAGGTTGGGGTGACCTATGGTGTGATTTCAGTAACATCATATTTCATCCCAGAGAGTAGTGAGTGTTGGTGTGGGTGTATGATTTGTTTGAGTGCGTATGCAATTCTTATATGGCCCTTCTGGAAACCAAATTGTCTGGAACTAGAAGATAGCCATAGTGGGGCTCCTGTGCCTCTAAAGCCACAATCACATACTCACTGACTTGGGAGAAAGCCCCACTGAAATTGCTGATGTGAATATGCATAGGGTCAGGTGACTGAAAAGTATCACTCAGGACAGGAAGAACCATACATATGGAATTTGAAAAATTGGCAAAATGTCCAGGTTTTTGCCAATAAAACCAGGAAGTGTGTGAGGTTCATTTTCCCCAAAAAGCTCAACAACGTTTTGACCGGATTGAGATATGGCAACCTTAGAAGAACCTTAGTGACTTGTCAGGGGGGACTTCAAAGCAATTTTAATAAAAATCAATGAATTTCAAACGAAAGAATTCAAAGACGGCAGAATAATGGAACAATGGGTTATTTAAAGGAATCAGAATCTACCCACTCTATCTAGCTGAAGTTGTACCACTTGTTCACTGTAAGCTGTGTGGACACTACAAGCTCATATGAGCTCATGCATTGCTTTTGTCATGTCTGTCTTGGTTTGTTTACACTGCAGTTTCCCATAATATCCACAATGGGAAATGGTTATAAGTTTGTTTTCAATGAGATGAAACCAGGATCCTGATTTCATCTCCTGGTCAAAATTAAGCTACAGTTTCCCTTCCTAGATGTAATGGGAAACAATGGTTTAAACCACTGTTTCCCAAACTTGGGTCTCTGGCTGCTTTTGGACTACAATTTCCATCATCCGTGACTACTGGTCCTGCTAGGTAGGGATGATGGGAATTGTAGTCCAAAAACAGCCGGAGAACCAAGTTTGGGAAACAATGGTTTAAACAAACCATGATGGAAAGGAGAGAGGTGGTGAAGAGGGGCATGGCGGGGCTCTCAAAATTGTTATCCTGTGGATTATTTGAGTGGGCCCAAATAATTTGAACTGGGCCTACCTGTCCTTGAAATTCTAGGTAAAGGTAAAGGGACCCCTGACCATTAGGTCCAGTCGTGACCGACTTTACTGGCTGAGGGAGCCGGCGTACAGCTTCCGGGTCATGTGGCCAGCATGACTAAGCCGCTTCTGGCAAACCAGAGCAGCGCACAGAAATGCCGTTTACCTTCCCACTGGAGCGGTACCTATTTATCTACTTGCACTTTGACGTGCTTTCGAACTGCTAGGTTGGTAGGAGCAGGGACCGAGCAACAGGAGCTCACCCCGTCGCTGGGATTCAAACCGCCGACCTTCTGATCGGCAAGCCCTAGGCTCTGTGGTTTAACCCACAGCGCCACCCACGTCAGGTACAAAAACAGCATATCTAGGACAGTATGCATGAACGAAGGGATACTTTTCGTTTGGTCAGAAGCTGTGCCAGCCTGCTATTCCTGCTTCCCTACGAGTTAGCCAGGGAGTCACACAAAACTGGTGTGAATTTTCTTAACAACTTCTTGCATACACTTTGCTATATTTTGAGGTTCACTTCCGCTTCTCTGTACCCAATAAAACGGTAATGTGCAAACTGCTGAAATACAGACATTGGGGCCAGGAGTTTAGGCATTTCCTCTAGAAAACGGATCTGACTGCAAGAAACAAAATGTGTGCACTGTATTAGTTTAAGCAGGTACACAGAGGCTGGAGTGAGCTTCTCCTTTGTGGAGCACCTGCAAGGAAGTGATATCCTAACCGGTTTCCATGTACATATGCCTCTTCTGGCTGCTCTGATCAACGCCCATCAATTAAACAGCTGAGACCTAAGCAGAAACATGTGTCCATGCCTCTCGTGGGCTGCCCTCCTTTCTCAGTGCGGTGTACTGAGAAGGCAAGGGCATAAGTAAGGCTGCAGCCAGCCAAGGGCTCATAGGCTATGCAAATAGGGTCCCCCACCCAGTACAGCTTAATGCTGTCTATTTTTCTGAACTGGGTCCATGCATGTTTAATGTCACAGTCTTGCCATACACCTCTCGGAAACGAGCGAGATCATTCAAAACAGCTGTTTATACATATTTGCGAGAGGGAGGGGAAGCCACCACAATGCGCTGCGCTTCGTCTCATGTCAAAAATTCTTCCAAGTTATTGTAAAAAGGGATTGGGAACAGGAGCCACAAGGCAAACCCCTCCTTAATTTTCTGTTTTTCCTCCCGTTGATTCACTAATGTTAAGCCCTGGGCCTGTGTTCCCATCACTAGAGGAATTCCCGTTGACTGCACACAACTGATGTTTGTATATGTTACTGTAATGCTTCAAAAGCATCAGAGCCCGCTGCCTTTATTAGCCAGAACTAAACAAAAAGGCTGGATGATCCTCTTGTGACCTTACGAAACTTCGTGCGGAATCATAGTCACTCAAGGGCACCCCAAGTATCCGTCTGTGGGAAAGGGATCGGGGTTGATTAGCACATTTAAAGGCAAGGGGGATTGGCAGAAGGATTCAGAACTCAACAGATAATGGACTGCCTTTAATAATGGAGCTAAACGTCCAGTGTTTGAGAGCCAGTTGCTCAGCTCTCAGAACTAGAGGAAGAAAGCAGCCATTGCACATTTGCATGGGAGCCAGCATGGTGCAGAAGACAGATTGCCCTGCCGAGGAGCCCTGAGTTCAGATCTCTATTAGCCACTGATTGATCATGGGGCAGTTGTGATTTCTCAGCTCAATCTATCTCACAGGGTCACTGCGAGGAGAAAATGAGATAAACCCCATGTACATCACCCTGACTCCTTTGGAGGTGGTGGAATACAAAAGTACAAAATGTGGAATTGCGTGTTTAGCCATACCCTCCAACATTTCTCCAATGAAAATGGGGACGTCCTATTCAGTGCTTTTTTCTGGGGGTACGCATACCCCTAAACATTTTGTGAATCTAATGGGATAGGAAAGTAAAAAAGGAAGAAAAAAGTTTCTTCTCTAGCACGGTAAATGGTCAGTTCCATTGCTACCCCCGGTGGCGGCCTCATTTCCTGTCACAGTGTTTCCTGAGTCTCAGACAAAAGTGAGTGTTTTATGTGTGAAGTAGGAGTAGGAATCTAGCATGGTGATTGGTCAATTTTGTTGTTACCACCTTCGGTGGAGGTTTGATTTGGCAACGGACACCAACAGCAAGCAGAGGAATCGGGAAGATGTTAGGGCACACACAACCTCATGACAATGTAGAAGGTCCTGTCAGCTGTGTAATATGTGGTATTGTATGTTCTTTGTACTTTTGTCCATTTACTGTATTTATTTTTCCCCATTTGAACTATAAAATGGTACAGTGGTACCTCAGGTTAAATACGCTTCTGGTTGCATACGCTTCAGGTTACAGACTCCGCTAACCCAGAAATAGTGCTTCAGGTTAAGAACTTTGCTTCAGGATGAGAACAGAAATCGTGTTCCGGCGGTGCAGCAGCAGCAGGAGGCCCCATTAGCTAAAGTGGTGCTTCAGGTTAAGAACAGTTTCAGGTTAAGTACGGACCTCTGGAACGAATTAAGTACTTAACCTTAGGTACCACTGTAATTTTCTTGAGTAAAAATGAGAGTACCCTTAAACATATTCTTTTTAAGAAAAAAAGGACTGGTCCTATTCATGAATAATAATAGTAGTAATTTTACTATTTATACACTGCCCATCTGAGTGGGTTGCCCCAGCCACTCTGGGCAGCTTCCAACATATATTAAAACATAATAAAACATTTTTTAAAAATTTAAAAGCTTCCCCATACAGGGCTGCCTTCAGATGGCTCAGGGGTCAGATAACTCCCTACCCTCCAACATTTCTCCGATGAAAATAGGAGATGGAAATTTGAGTTCCCTCAGGTGCACCCAGGTTTGTTGTTTGAGTTGACAAAACAAGAGTCATTTTCCTTTTTTAGAAAGAAGCAAACGAGGGCCTATAATATTTCCCAGTCACCCCCTCCCCACTCTTCCACACATTCATTGCAGTTATAAAAGCTGAAGGGAGAGCATGGCCATTTGGATTCCAGGCGTGAAACTGTGTTCACAAGTCTTAACGTCTTAAGAAGAAATACATCTCAATCATCCGCACTCTGAATGTTTCATGGGGAAAGCAGAAGAGTTCCTCGTGTTAAAAAACCCTCAGTGTTGCGCATTGGTATTCTACACCCCAAAGACACAAGGCATCAGGCGTTGGGCAAAAAGTTAAGCATCTTACCCAGAATAAAACCAGGATTTTTGCCGCCGTCAACAGATTTTAATATGTTTGCACTTGCCACATAGGCAGCAGTAAGTGAAACTACATAGGCAGCAGTAAGTGAAACTTCTGTTTGCTTTTTTTTTTTTTTACCATATATACGAAACGTGCTTCTTTTAAGATGTTCTTTTTAATTCTCAAGATGGTGCTGCAAAAGTACCACAAGGAAAGGTTACACAAAGCAGCCGCAAATAAAGTGCATGTGCATTAATAACTTAGCTTGGCTTTTTGTTTAATGTCCAAGATGATTGGAACAGATTGTATCATGAACTACTTTCCCTTTCACTAATTAAATAGCACTCCCCACTTTCCATAAAGCATGCTGGTTGTTGTTTTTTTTAAAAAAGAAAAAAGTATCTATAGTCACTCCGCTGGATAAATTACTTTCAAGTAAGTGCCATAAAGCCCATTACATTCCTTCTTTAGAAGTGGATCAGGTCCAAACAGACAATCAAAGGATTTCAAAGGGATTATTTTAGATTAGTAAAAAGTAAAGGAGTCATGAGGCTCTGACACGATCGTAAAGGCAGAACGGATAAATTAGAAGCCACATACCAAACAAAAGTGCTCTTGCAAAAGCAGCAGTGGATCCAAAAGGGGGAAAAAAAACAGAAAAAGAAAAATCCTACTGTATTAACCTTAGCCCAAATGGAAATCTGTTTATACAGGAATAAAAATGTCAGAAGTCCAATGCTATCTCCTTTGCAAATAAAAAAAAAAAGTCATTTCAAGTGAAAAATAATAAGAGCCACAAACTTAAACTGGGCTGCCTAAGTAGTCTGGGGCCAGGTTGGGGGGGGCAGTGAGAAACGGGGGCTGTTCTTTCTGCAGGTCCCATTTTCAATTTCGGAGAACAGCCCATGTTATGATTTAGCATATTAATGAACCATTATTGCATAACTGTAGTTTTATTGGAGATATATGACCTGCTAAACGATGCTGTTTTTCCGGGGGGGGGGGGGAGTTTGCAATACCAATTCTATGGGAATGTTTCCTGCTGCCAGTTCCTAAATCTTTCAGGAGCTGTCAGCATGCTCAGAAATCAAGCCCAAAATACCATAGCAGGCATCAGGACATGCCTAACCATTGCAGAAACACCTTAAAACATGAGAGATTATTGAGAACAAGATCATCCTATCTCAATTGTCAATCTGAAGGACACTGTCAGGTACGTGAAATTTAAGCTGCTCCTCGTCGAAATGAAACTTGACATTTAAAAGCAAACTGGGTTTTTTTTCCTAGCTAATTTCTGCCCAAAGTAATTATCCTCAGAGCTACATTTACAACCCCCTTTGATACTAAAGTGAAATACTGCTCAGAACAACAAACCAAGAATAGAAGTCTGTCATTTCTAGTCAGACTCTGCCTTTACACACAGATAAAAAATTGCAAGTAGCCATGTTGGTTTATCGAGGGAGTGGGAGTGGTGAACTTCCACAAAGAAACCTTCTATTAGGACTAAAGGAAAGGGCACAAAGAAGTAAACAAGTTTTAGAGTTCCTTAAACAATTGTGATGAAGAGTTTTAATTGACATAATAATAATAATAATAATAATAATAATAATAATAATAATAATAATAATAATAATAATACCACCCCCCCATCTGGCTACCAAAAGGATTAAAAGCACAATAAAGCATTAGACATTAAAAACTTCCCTAAACAGGGCTGCCTTCAAATGTCTTCTTAATGATAGTTGTTTATTTCCTGGACATCTGGTGGGAAGGCGTTCCACAGGGCAGGCGCCACTATGGAGAAGGCCTTCTGCCTGGTTCCCTGTAACCTCACTTCTCACAAAAGCTTGTTCACTTATTTCTTGGCCCATATCTCAATGGTAGGGAATGAGGTTTTTTGTGTTTTTTAAAGGATTTTAAATTCTAGTGAGGATCAGGTGTGAGGCAAGAGGAATGATCACACCAGAAGAGCCTGGAGATCCCCAGCCAGTCAAGGTCAACAACAATATGCTAGACCAGTGGGAAACCTTTGCCCCCCCCCCCCAGATCTTCCTGAACCAGAGATCCCATCAGCCCTAACAAGCATGGCCAATGGACTGGGAATATGGGAATTGTGGTCCAGCAAATCTAGGGTGGGACAGAGGCTACAGATAGAGACAGAAATAGTCTGGCCCAGGTTAAGGCAGATTCTTCGATTTTTTTACTTGGTTCAAATGAAGGACTTACTGTTATTCTTGCATGTGACCAAGATGCTTCATGGCCTATTGGTAAGCAGAAACATATATCACAATTCTGGAAAGAGGCTGAGAGAGCATATATGGACAATTATTTTACAATAAACTTTACTACAACTTGAAGATGGTATATGGTTATATTTACCCCTCTTACCTTACTCTGTAGGTAGGATAATGCAGATGACCAAACTATCCTGGGATGAGAGATCTCACAGACCCTCCAAGTGTCCCTATTTTCCGGAGACAGGCCCCTTTGAGTTATGTTACCCCTGAGCCAAGGAGATAAGTAACCTTACAACCTTTAGAAGGCATTTGAAGGCAGCCCTGTACAGGAAAGTTTTTTTTAAAAAAAAAGTTTAATATTTTATCATATTCATATATATGTTGGAAGCTACCCAGAGTGGCTGGGGCAACCCAGTCAGATGGGCCAGGTATAAATAATAAAATTATTATGATTATTGTTACGGAATAGGATGTCCCTATTTTCATCAGAGAAATTAGGGTATTAGCTCATCCTGGATATATGTGGCTCATTGTACGCGCTCTGTAGAGGATCAGAACCAGAAAAACTCAAAGGAAATATGTGGTTCATTCCTGCAAAGGCTACAGGTAGCTTTACTAGGGATTTTAATGAGGTACTATTCATTATTTCCGTAGCACATGTAAGGCATAACCCAAAGAAGTACATGATATAGAAATGTACTTAGAAATGCCCTGCAATGGGAACTGAACTAATACCACCATGTCCTTATTACTCATTTCAATGTGCCGTCCGAGTATTCCTGCCCAAAGCTTACTAGGAAACTGATTACTAGTGCTTCCATCAAATCTGATTACCTGGACTATCCTATTACCCTGTTCTTATTCTAAAGGCCATTTTCCAAAGTGGTGCTCCAAAGTTAAATGGACAAGACCTGTTATTAGTTAATGAGGGTCAGGAAGGGGGTGGACTTTATTTAAAGCATCACATCCCTGCTTAATCTGGTAAAAGGAAGATTTCCGTCCCTTAGTAGAGTGATCTACGTGGCTATTCGAGTTATGCCTTTCAAATTATATCAGGGAAGCAAATCTAGTACTTTTGTACCTTACAGACTCAGTGTTTTTAAAAAATATATACTGTGCTATCAATAGGCTGAAGATGGCCTTTAGTTTATCTTAGTTTGTTTTAAAAGTATTTCATTTATTTATTTAGTTAGTTTATCTAGGTTTATTAAAATTTGTTAAAGACTATTAAAGGTAGGGCATGTCTTGGCAGATGGGTGGGTGGGTCTCTACTTGCAACAACACCTTGGGGAGACACTGAAAGAAACATCAGAGCAGGGCTGGACAGAAGGTCGATCAGGATCTTGTGGGAAATTGCTGGAGGGGGGGTTAACCAGTGCAATCATTGTGCTTGCAGAATTCTCTCTTGTTTGCCCTGCACTCCCCTAAAATCTGTTTTGGAGGAATGAGAGACCTCCCCATCCTGAGTAGGTTAGGTGGAGCAGGAAGAGAGGAAGTTCAATTGCATGAGTGGAAGTCATTCCAATATCTTAATGACTTCATTGGTTACTTGTGGTACACCAGAAGGACGTTCTGATTCTCAATTGTTTAACAACATCAACATGTCTGCTCCTCCAGTCCTTAGAGTAGAGTACAGTAGAGTACAGTACAGTACAGTAGAGTAAGGCCCCTCCAGACTGGTGGGATTTTGTGAGTGGATTTTGCAGCGCATCATTGACACAATAATAGTACATCAGTGATGGATTTATATTGGACTGCCCACATGTCATTCTACTGTATGAGTTGTTCTGAGCTGCTTCCCCAATGTTGCCAAATTATTTCCATCTGTAGTGGCACGTTTGTGCTGTATAGTGAAAAAAAAGCAAGAGAAAAGAACAGCAAACCTGGAGTATTTGTGATATGAAAAATTACAGGATTTCAGCAAGAAGCTACAGGGATCTGATTGGAAACAGGGCAGTATATCAACCCCCAAACCTTTGCAGGTGCAAACAGTTTTCAAAGTGAGCTCAGGTGGAACCACCCCAATTCGACTGTGAACTCAAATAATACACAATAGAAAGACACTAGTAGGAGCCCAAGATGGAGGCAGAAGTGACTGATTTGGAGACTGAAACTGGGGAAGCAGTACAAGGCTGGAACTAGACACATCAAAAACGTGTTTCAGGATAACGCGTTGTAAACTTCAGAAAGGGAAATCATGTTGGCAAAAGACGGGGCTCGGCAGTGCCATCTGGTGTCAAAGTGTTATAACGCATATATAGTGCTTTTTCTTTACGAGTGTAGCTGAGTCCCAAGTCATTGAATTATATCTTTGGTGGGATGTTGCCTACCCAAGCTCATGGCATTTTATAATAAAACACTTACTAAAATTTAGTCTCAAGGTGCCATCCAACACATTTCTTTTTATTGTGTATGACTGTTGGTATTTGTTTAGTGTTTGGCTGCAGAATGGTGATGACTCTCATAGATAACCAAGGCATTTCCACCATTATAGAATACTGTGTTCTCAAAAACTTGATACTGAACTCATTCAGCACCTCCAGGAGAGATCAAGCTATATATTTAAATAAATACATGCACACCTATGATAAAGGACATTGTTTTAGCCCTCGAAACTCCAACAGCGATAAAGCTGTACCCGTTGGACAGCTGGGAATTTTGCTAATATGGGGAAATCTCCCAGATGGTGTGGCAGTGTGTAAATCCTCAATTTTAAGTCCCCTGGATGAGGGATATGGCACAGCACAGGACATGCAAAAGCATGCTTGAGAAAATGTTTATGTCAGCAATTTACACTGCCCCAAAGGGGCCTGGAAAGCACTCCCAGGTCAGCCCCAGAGGACCATTTGCCTGGGGAGCTTGTAGCCAGGGCTGCTGCAACAAACAGCTGTGCAAGCCTTGGGGAGGCAGAGACATCAGAGGACATCAGAGGAGGGATGAAAGGAAAGAGGGACAGAGGCCAGTTTTGCCCGTGGTACCCCTGACCATCATTCAAGGCATCTCAGGGCACACTGGTTGAAAACCACTGGCTTTTTTTAATAATATTTTATTAAGTTTTATCAGTAGAAAAGTTCAGAAAAATACAAAAACAGAAAGATACAAAATTACAAAATACAAAAATACAAACATTAAACACAAAAAAGAAAAAGAAAAAACACATATAAAAGAAAACAAAACTCCCTCTTTTTAATTTCTCATCTTTAGTTAACTTATTTTCCTGACTTCCTCACGCCTCCCTTTTTTGTATCCCTTTTAAGAATTGGTTCAGCAAATTCATATCCAATTTAGCTTATCTATTATCAATTCCATTTTACATTTTACCTTGTTGCTAGAACCCCTTCAGTTCATTTCAATGTCATCAGCATTCAAAAATTTTACAATATTTCTGTAAATAAATTTTAAATTTCCTCCAATCTTCTTCCACAAGCTCTTCTTCCTGGTCTCGAATTCTGCCAGTCATTTCCGCCATTTCCATGTAGTCTATTAGTTGCATTTGCCATTCTTCCAGGGTGGGTAACTCTTGTGTCTTCCAGTGCTAAAAACCACTGGCTTATATGGCTCCCCCCTTTAATTGTAGATTTGTACAGGAATGGGACAGAACTATCTTATGAATGTAGGCATGTAAGACTGGCACAGACACTGAACTCCATCCCTAGCCTCTGGCTTTTGAACCGGCTTCGAAAGAGTCAAGAAGGTCTGGCAATGATGATTAGCCAAACCTCCAGGTCAAGTGATGATGTATTCAGAGGCAACGGAAGTTGCTCAAAATGGAGGTGGGTGGTCAGACTTTGCGGAGAGGGCTGTTGTCTTTGTGGCCTTCTTGTGGGCTTTCCAGTAGTATCTAGCTGGCCAGCAGGATGTGTGACTATTAGGGGGTAGGATCTTAACTCAAGAAGGAGGTAGATCCTCACCACCACCACAGATGACATTTCCATTGTGGTTTTAACCTGTTTTAAACCACTGCCCACACCTACATCCACTGATTGCACCACCTTTCTCTTTCTCCTGTTTTATTCACTCTTTTCTTTTATTGCTCTTTCCTGTGGTCACCCCCCCCCCCGCTGCTTTTAAATCAGTTGCTGGCCATGGGCAATATCCCAAATAAATATGTAAAGGACACATGATAACACAGACGCTTCTCAAAAGCAGGATCACATTCCAGAAACAGTTTCAACTCACAAGAAGCAGGCTGTGCTGTCCATAGACAAGTGCAACTCTTTCCCCCACTCCTGTTTCCCCTCCCCCACCCTCAGGAAGAACTGTTCAATAAATTTCAGTCTTATCACCTGCAGGTTGAAGATTAATAAGGGGATGCTCCTGCACAACTCCCATTGACATGAAACAAGATAAGCCTTTTCCTAGGCCTTTCCAATTCCAGAAGGAAGAGAATTCTCTCAGCAACTTATTCCTGCACACAAACACAAATGAGAGAGAGAGAGAGACTCCAGAACTGTCATAGACCTGGGTAGCTTAACATCCTTATAGAAATTGTCCCTTCCACAGGTTATCTGGAATCCCTGCGGCTAAGTGATAATGCTGATATCTCTCATCAACTTGGATAGATGCTGTCGCTTTGAGGCTTGGTTTCATACGTCTTATTTTTAACCATTTGTTCTGATTTCTTTGCACAACTTTTGCAGGGAGGTTCTATAAGGTCCATTGCATATCGAGCATTCATTCTGATTTGGTGCGAGGGAAGTTGTCGTTGTTTAGTTGTGTCCGACTCTTCGTGACCCCATGGACCAGAGCACGCCAGGCACTCCTGTCTTCCACTGCCTCCCGCAGTTTGATCAAACTCATGTTGGTGCTGGGGAAGTTATACAACACTATAAGTCAAGCAATTGCTATTCCACACTTCCCAGGGTGTTTCCCCATCACTTTCCTTACAGCAAAAATAATTCTGGGTGATACACACACACACACACACACACACACACATACCAGGTTTGTTTATTTATCTAAGAAAATAATATTCCATCCATCACCCTATATCCCAAAGCAGTTTACAAAAAAAACACAGAATTGAAAACATTGATGAAAGAGTTAGAAAGTAGAATATAACAGCAATCATGGTGCAACAACAACCTGAGAAAATGGCAAAATCTACTTCAATTGCACGCCGCCAATTTTCCATTTCACGATCCAGCCCTACCCACAAAATGCCAGCAGGCTGGAAGCAGCACTAGGCTCACGTCCATACTCTCCAACTAGTTATGACTGCCCTTCTTCAGATTCACACCCTGGAGCTGGCCGATAACAATACACTGTTTCCTTTAATACTCCTCAACTTTACTGCATTTTCTCTAATGCAGCCTAATCCTGCTCAATTTCCAATCCTCTGCTGCTCATACATTTTGAAAGAAGCACCATTAACACTTGCTTTTACACACATTACGCTTTGAATCAACTTTGTTTTGTTTTTAAAGGGGCAAAAATTCCCTAAAGGGCAGCGCTGGAGAAAGTTTAAACATTTTCTATTCATCCTGTTCAACACCGCTAACCAGAAAGCTGCTGAATTCCCCCCGCCTCCCCGCCATGTTCAGGACTCCACTGCATTTGCTATCAAAGGTGACATTATAAAAACACTACTGAGATGATAAATGATTACATGGTAGAACCACCTCTTATCTCCATTCAAAATGAAACACAAGGAGGTCGCTTGCAAAATAATTGTTCTGGACTGCTTTTGATGCTTTAAAAATGTACATTGCTGTCACCAATCATGGAGCCCAAGAAAGTAAAATCTCTCATTGCTTCCATTTCTTCCCCTTCTATTTGCCAGGAGGTGATGGGACCAGTGGCCATGATCTTAGCTTTTTTGATTAAAAAACATTAGCATTCTGCTATTGCAAGAAGGAGCAAGGGTCATCACAAACAGCCAGTCACTGGTAAAATAACCCTATGGGAAGTGTCAGGGAACTGACATCGGAGCTAGAGGTGGAGGGAAGGCTCCCAAGTGATGCTGGAGAAGGACCCAGCAGGGAGAGAGGCAGCTCATCAGCTGGGGAAGGAAATCAGTGCAACACCAGGGATAAAGGGGGGCAGATGGGGGAATCGGTGAGAGGGCTCCAGGACTCCTCGCCGGACACCAGCGGGGAGAACACGGGTCCTCCGCTACCCACACCCTACCTGCGCAGAAGACTTCCGCGCAGGGAGAGTAGGAGGAGACTTGGCGTCAAACAGCTTTTATGCTGGAAAAGGTTTAAGAAACGCCCACTGACGGATTCTGCTAGCGACTGAGGCAGCCACGAAGTGAAGGGCTGTCCAGACAGAAAGGTTTAACCAGGCAACCTAGCCAGGAGTGGCGGCAACTTACGCACAAACAACCCCTATTATTATTACAGGAAGGTCTTGTGGAAGGGCTGTAGCTCAGTGATAGAGCGCCTGCTTTGCCTGAAGAAGGTCTCAGGTTCGATCCTCGGTATCCCCAGGTAGGGCCAGGAGAGAACCCTGCCTAAAATCCTGGAGAGCCTCTAAGAGTCTTTGTAGACCATACTGAGATAGACCAACATGATGAGATAGATAGACCAATGGGCCAACTCTGCTGAAGACAGCTTCCTGCGCTCCTTTGTATGTGAACTGCTTTGAACTAGGGTGTGGTGGTTTCTTTGTTAAAAACCACAACATTCAGAGAAGGGACTTGGAAAGGAATATTCTTCAGCGGGTACAGTGCCTCTCCCAGACATTCCATTGCCACCATCCTGGCTCGGGCCCCACCTGGCTCTCTGCAAGCATCGCCAAGTTTGTTCCAAAGCGGGTATCATTTCTTAGGAGGGCTGGCTGGATCTGGAGTAAACATTCCCAGTTCATTAAGATTTGTTGTTGCTGAACATTTTCCATTACCTGGATTTATGTGCTGTGTGGTGCTTAATCATGTTTGCAAGGAGGAGAGCACTTTTCATTTTTGCTTTTCAAGATTGTGCTGGTGATCACACACGCACACCCACTTATAAGCATGCCCGCATATACAGATTCTTTTCATTTGGGTGTGCGCAGGGAGGGTGATGAATGTTGATGTTTATGAACTTCAAGGTATGGCAGCCTTGGAAACTGAAGTGCTTTGTTTATGCAGAGTCCAGTTACAACCCAGAGGGTGCCAATGCAAACTTCTCAGGTCAGACTACCATGCCAGAAATGTCACCCACATTCCCCTACTTAAAAGGGCAGCCCTCTTTCGAAGCAAAAAAAAGTGGGGGGATACCTCCCTTTGCAGCCACTGTGGTTTTAAAAATCTGAGGCCTAACTATGCTGTCTCAAACACAGCAGTTTTAAAATATGCTTTTATCTGATTCCCCCATTTTTTTTTTATCTCAGCAGGAATCCACTATTACCAGCTAAGCTGATTGATTGCGTCCTCTAACCAGCCTCTGCACCAGGCACACAGCATGTCCTTTGGACTGGAAGTCAGCTTTCATCCTCCAGGACCACCTGGATCAGCAGCTATTTTGGGTACTGTCAGCACACCACAAGGTCAGAGCACCTCTTTTCTTTTTGGGAGATGGCAGCATCTTACCTGCAAAATGTGGCGCCACTCTCCTTTCAAAGGAGTCAAGTTCCCCCGACTTTTACTGGAGCTGTCTGGAAGGAAGTATGATGCATCTCGTGGCTATTTCCCTCATTTGTTCCAATTCGTTCTTTCTGATCTTAGGCAACAATGTGAAAAATAATTTACGGTCCGAAGAGTGCCTGTTTCAAAGCCTTCCATCTCTTTGTCACACTCTGGTGTGACCAACACCAAGGCAGAACTATGTAGATCTGGGGTTCCAAGTGTGGCACCCAAGGGAATATTGGTACCCCCTGCCTCCTCTAGTTTTTTAAATTTTGAAGGGTTTGGAGTCCTTTTGTTGTTGTTTCCAGGGAGGGACACCTATCATTTTTGGGGTGGCTCCCTTTTTGTCATGTGTTTTATTTATTTGTACTATGGAACTAGTAAACTGTAATATAAAAATGAGTGGTGGGGAATAAGTTTTATTTTGTCTGCATTTAAAGCCGAACCTACCAAATTTTCACTTTCAGAAACAATACAAAGCTGCACTTTGAAATTTTGTAGTGCCAGCCTCTAGCCAAATACAAAAATGCAACACTGGGATAAATTGTGCAAAAAATGCATACATTTAGTGAAAACAACACACAGCAGTAACACATTTTATTATGGAAAATTCCTTTGCAAAAATGTGTGCATTAAGCAAAATTGCAAACCCAAATGTGTATATTCAGAGAAATTTGCTCTAAAGTTGATGAATTTTCATTTGGACATTAAAAATAATTTCAAACTGATGTGAAAATGTGGAGAAACTGAACATAAGATTGGAAAAATTAGAAACTAATATTGATAGATTTGCCTGTCCACTGTGGCACTGGGATGGGAGCAGATCCATGTTGCCTCCTTTGAAATGTTAATGTCCCCCATTTGCGAATGTTTGACAAAATAACTATACACCAGTCACAAAGAGTAATTTCCTCCTATGTAAGTGAATGGCTACCATTCACTACTGTGCTATTCTGAAGACTCTCATGGCAGTGGAGACAACAATGGTATCTCGTATCTGACACAATTTTGCAGTGTTGCGTATCTATGGACACTGTGCTGTATGGATCTGTGTTGTGCGCCTGTGCCACATATAGACTTTACTCCCGTTCCACTTCCCTTACCAGTCTAGCTGATGGGGATTTATGGAAAGGCTAAAATGTTTGAAAATATTGTAGGGAAAATGTGTTTTTCTGTTGTTGGGGGGGGGATAAGCAGAAGTGTGGGGTGCGTGTGTGAAATATATGCATTACTTATCAAACCTCTACTTAACTTTATGACTTCTTGAACATGAAATGTATTGTGCATAATAATTTAACACATAAAATTGTACAGCTTGTTATGTTTATGAAACTCTAAAGCATAAATGACTTCATTTTATGAAAAACAATAATTACAAATATACCCAGTGTCAGCTCGAGAGGGGGGGGGGAGGGAACTGCAAGTTGCTGTGCCCTATGGGAGTCAAGTATATCTTAGGGCTTTTATGCCAGCTGAGAAAATAGGAATAAATCATAAATACATTTTGAAATTAGGAACCATCCGCATTACAGTAAACAAAAGGTTTTATTGCCTGGGCTTATAAGCAGCATTGTCAGGCAGAAACTGAAAAGGTGTATTTTTTAGAGAGAAGGATAAGAAAATAAGCACCCCTGTAAAGCAGCTTTGGTTAGAATCATAGCTTGCCCCTGAGTGCACAGACTGGACAAATTCACGGAGTTACCAGTGATACCAGTGACTACTAGCCAGTCAGAGGCCTCTTCTTCTTCTTCTTCTTTGGCGATCACTCATAGCCAACTAAGACTGGCTTTTATGAGCATGGTTTTAACAGTGAGTCTGTGGAGGCCAATTCTGGATCCACATGTCCTTCCACAGTGGGGACATAGGTTTCCGGGCAGGAGTTGATCATGGTGAGGGTTTGCCGAAAGCACTTTCCTCTTAGCACGCTTCTCCCTTTCGTCCTGAGTTCAAGTGCCTTCAAAGTCCATGACACCTTTGTTAAAGGCTGTTCTCCAACTGGAGCGCTCGCAGGTCAGTGTTTCCCAATTGTTGGTGTTTATACTACTTTTTTTTAGAATTGCCTTGAGAAAGTCTTTAAACCTCTTTTGTTGACCACCAGCATTACACTTTCCATTTTTAAGTTTGGAATAGAGTTCTTACTTCGGAAGACGATAATCAGGCATCTGAACAACATGACCAGTCCAACAAAGTTGACGTTGAAGAATTATTGCTTCGACATGGGTGATCTTTGCTTCTTCCAGTACACTGGCAATAGTTTGCCTGTCTTCCCAAGTGATTTGTAACATTTTTCAGAGACACCATTGATGGAATATTTCAAGGAGCTGGAGATGATGTTTATAAGTGGTCCATGTTTCACAGGCATACAATAAAGTTGTTAGTACAATAGCTTTGTAAACAAGCATTTTGGTGGCCTACAGTTGTCCTGGTCCCCAAACACTCTGCCCTTCAATCGGGAGAAAGCTGCATTTGCCGAGCTCAGGCCGAGCTCAGGCCGAGCTCAGCATCAATGTCAGTCCTTGTGGAAAGGTAACTGGCCAGGTAGGAGAAGTGATCAACACTTTCCAACTATACACTATTAAGTTGGATTTGTGGCACTGCAGTGGGGTTGTTTTGTGCTTGTTGGTGCAGCACTTTGGTTTTTTGGATGTCGAGCGAAGATATTCAGGATGAGATCATCCTCTGAGTGTGCACACACTATGTTGTCATCAGCATATTGAAGTTTTATGATGGAAGTTATGGTAACCTTATTCTTTGCTTTCAGTCTACTCAAGTTAAAGAGCTTTCCATCTGTTTGATATATGATTTCTACCCCAGTGGGGAGTTTCCCTTCAACAGTGTGTAGGAGCATGGCAACGAAAATAATAAATAGAGTTGGGGCGACAACACAACTCTGTTTAACACCTCTTCCCACTGTGAATGGTTCACTTTGAGAGTCATTGTTATCTGTGATTGTTGCTGTCATATTATCATGGAGGAGCAAATTTATCTCAGCAGCCGACAGTCAGAGGTTATCTTCTGAATACCAGTTGCAGGAAACAACAGGAGGGCCCAGTGCTCTTCTGCTCAAGTCCTGATCGACAGTTTCCCACAGACATCTGGTCACTGTGAGAACGGGATGGATCTCATGGGTCTGATCCAAAAGGCATTTATTATGTTCTCATACCCTCCAACATTTCTCCAATGAAAATGAGGACGTCCTGTGTGTGTATGTGTGTGTGTGTGTGTGTGTTCTAGTAACTCTGTTCTAGTAACAAGAAGCCGAAAGCACCAGCCTGAAGATGACGAGTGAGACCTCGTCGAAACGTCGCCTAGACACCCCAACTCTTACACGGGAAGATACCCGAAGACACCAAAACCTGCATTCCTGTACCCGTGAAAATCTACGAAAGCAAATATATATATATATATATATATATATATATATATATATATATATATATATATATAAAATATTACTATTTTATTATTTGTACCCCATGCATCTGACTGGGTTGCCCAAGCCACTCCAGGAGGCTTCCAACATATATAAAAACCATAATAAAACATTAAACATTAAAAATCTCCTTGGCTCTGGGGGGGGGGTCACATAACTCCATACCCACCAACATTTCTGTGATGAAAATAAGGATGTCCTGAGGAAAAGCAGGTCATTTTGAGAAGAAATCAGAAACTGGGATGGCTTCTGTAAATCCGGGACTGTCCCTGGAAAATAGGGACACTTGGAGGGTCTGAGAAGTTGTTGTCTCTTTCTTGTCAGTTTGCACCTTGTTTTATGTGTATATTTCCAAACAGTACCTTTCACGAAGTTTCAGTCAAGCTGCTTCTGTCACAAAGATGGAGGAGTCTGAGGAAAATGAGAAACAAGTGGAGCCTGAGACTGTTCTTTGTCACCATATTATAGAAGCAATATACCAGACAGACGCCCAGACGGCATGAAGTAATTCTGGACCACAGCAGAAAGAGCCTCATTCAGAAAAGAAAAGGTCAACCCTCACATTTATGTATATGTATTAAATCCCCACCCCAAAAAAAGTACAAAAAAAGTTATCAACCCAAGAGATTGAGCCCATGTTACGAGAAGAAAGAAAACAAAAGATGCTACACCACTTTCCCTCTTTATAAACTTCCTTAGCAGCAGCTGTAGCACCATTAAACATTTCCTCACAACAACAGAAAGAGAGTTCAGATTGTATTTATCCCAGATTATTGTATTTGTGGATCTGTGAGGAGTGTGAGTGCAAAAGCACTTCCCCAAGTATATACAAAATTCGAAATTTAACACATCTCAGATGTATTGTAATAGCAGCATAAATGTCTGGGTTAATGTTATGTGTATGATTAGAGTTTTTCTCCTTTTACATAAACATTATTTTTGCACAACCTAAAAAAAAAAAATAGAATTGACAATCATCATGTTAATAGACGACAGAAATCTCTAAAAGGTAATTGCATATGTACATTTGGCGACAAAGAATGATAGCTGGTGCGTATTGGGTAGATTTCATTGACAGATACGATCTAAAATCCTGCTCCCCCCCCCCTCCACCTACACAAAGATCTTATTGGGAGACTTTTAAATGCATAATGTGGGACAATAAGAAAATAAGTGCAGCTGCTTCTTTCTCACAAATAGGTCTGGTCCAAATGCATTGCTGCTAATATCTGAACCACTGAGAGGGGACTGTGAGCTCTCTCTCCCTTTACATCCACCCCCTCTTCCTGCCTGCCGTTGCCAGATTTCACCAGGTATAGCAGGGTAGCCAATGGACCCCACAATCCTCTGGAGAAGCTGGCTCCTCTGCTAGTCACCTACAGATGTACAAGAGGATAAAAATTCCCCAGTCCTCAAGGATCCCCCCCCCCATTTCAGTCTCTACTCTTTGCTGTTAATCTCGCCAGTTCCGCATACTCCATCGTTTTCGAAAGCCATTCTTCCTTTGTTGGAACCGCCTCTTCTTTCCATCTTTGGGCATACAGTATTCTTGCTGCTGTCGTTATATACATGAATAAGTTAACCAACTCTTTTGGTGCATCATTGTCTCGAATTCCTAAAAGAAAAGCTTTGGGTTTCTCAGGAAACTTTTAAATCTCATTATATACTGTAATCCATTCTCAGTAGTGACCAGCTGGAAAGGGGTTTCACTGCAGACCTGGCCTCCTGGCAGCAGCATCTCTGCCTAATACTGGGATGGTGAGGCAGGTCAGTGGCAAGGTTGGGGCAGATCAGGCACAGTGGCAGAAGTGCAGGATTGGCTCTGCCAGTGTGCTGAAAGCCACCATCTCCCTCACCCCATCACTGCCCTAGCAGGATCTCCACCACCAAGAGCACAGCTCTCTCTGCTCCTGTCCATTATAAATCCTTACATTTATGGTTTTATTGAGATATCCTCTGATGGGCCTCTGTCTGAAAACATTTGGTTTGTTGAATACTTTACCTGCTACTGACAACAACCTTCCCCACTCAACACACACAAACAAACACATATATCCCACCAGTTACTACATTTCCAGACCCTCCATGCACCCCTATTTTCCAGGGACAGTCCCAGATTCACTGAAACTGTCCCGGTTTCTGATTTGATCCTGAAAAGTCCCTCTTTTCCTTAGCATGTCCCTCTTTTCATTGGAGAAATATTGAAGGGTATGGTAGGACAACCTTATTTTCATCAGAGAAATGTTGGAGGGTATGGAATTGGATGCCTTCGGGGCTTTGCTTCTGGCGGAACTCACTGGAACTCAGTTCTGGCACCTCTCAGGTTGGCAATTTTGCCATTCTAAGAGAATAAGGGAGGTGTTCATGGCAAGTTCCAGCACCTCTTTTCCTTGGAAAAAGATAGCACTGGGTATTTTCATCAGAGAAATGTCAGAGAATATGCATTCCTGCCTCCCCTGGGCAGCAGGCCTTGTGTGTTGACTTTCTAGCATCACAAGCATTGTTAACAGGAAGGATTAATCTGAAATTGCAGGTCCTTTAACTCCTTGAACAATTGATTTCATTCACCTCGCAGCGCCTCCTTGCACCAAGCGCGGCGTGATAAGTATGAGGCCCCACAAACGGCGGGACCTGGAGATAACTGCAGCTGTACATCAGGTCCCATCAGGATGCGGCAGGTTCTCCGTACTGTGGACTCCATATATTAGCACTCAGAAAAGTTGAATCAGCACACAAGTCCATTTCTTGAAAGGTATTAATCGCTTTAAAGGGAAAGAATAATAACAGGGCGATAGAGAGTGAAGGAAGGAGACGGGGAGAAATGCAATCTGTTAGGAGACTGGGACAGAACAAATGAAAATTAGAGCGGTAGTTTGCTGTCACGAGAGAAGCCTAACCGGTGAGCTACACTTCTCGGAATGGCATTTTGCTCCTGTAGTAACTCCTGGGAATCAGCGGACTCTTATATGACCATAAACCACAGCCGGTGACCAGGGATCTATATAAAGGCATTGTCCTGACTTATTCCATCAAGGCTGGCATTAGATGGTTGGGACCTCCAAGGGAATGAACCCAGGGTCTCAGCTTCCAAAAGTTAGCTCCTAGTATGTATGTGAGGGTTCTCAAAGGGAAGCCATAAGCAGCCCATCATGACTTTTTACTTAGGGATGAAGCTGGTTCAGTTCATCTGGTTTCTCTCATCAGGTTTCCCCCCCCCCCTCTTCCCACAGCTGGATGTGTACACTGATTCCACCCAACAAACTGCACAATGGGATGGAGATAAGTTGATCTGTGATGACTCATCTATGCAAACAAGTGACCATGGTGCAGAGGTCATCAAATGTTGAGAATGCATAGTTGAATCGACCCACAATGAAGGACAAACTGCAGAGATCCCAAGGACTGAAAAGAATGAGAAGACGGAAGAATAGAGCACTAAAGGGAAGTAGAAAGCTCTTTGGAGCTCCAGGGATTCCTATAGGCTGGTGTCCAAAGAAATCACTCATCAATCACAGCTCTGATTTCACTCATTGGCCAAAAACATCGAAAGGTGGGGGAAATCCCTTAGAAGTGTCTTAACTTTCTTTCTATGAGGGCCTCTGCTGATATGGGTTCTGATGTCATTCACCCAATTGTACCATTGTAAACCAGATACAAGGGAGTGAGGAAAACCCTTGAGTGCTCCAGAAATGTGTGGAAGAATTGGTGTTCCTTGGAGAAGCCCATGGAAGCACGTGCCAGGCAGATGTCTTCTTATGCTCTCACCACTTCTGACACCATCGTGCTGAAGCAACATGGGTGGTAGGGCCCCTTAGGGTTAAAAGCTTCTTCCTGGAACAAAGCAGATTTCAGCTGTTAACCCCAGCAGACCCACCCAGGTGGCCTCCCCACTATCAACTCAAATGGGAGGACCAAGTGGAAATAGCCCAGTGTCTTCCATTAAAACTAAACCCCTTGTTTCCATTTTAAATATGGGGCAATTGAGAAATCTTTGCAGGATTACACACATACAGTATTCTTAATTGGAATAGGTCTGAGAAAATGTGAGACGAGAAGCATTATGTGCTCCCATTGATGCATTACTTACCCTTTTTATTGCATCTGTGTGCTATAACATTATTGAACTCTAAATATTTGGAAAGTGTTTTCTCTTTTACTGTTGTCTACCAGCAGTCATTCCACCAAGGAGTGATGGGACTGCCAGTGTGATGTAGTGGTTAAGAGCGGTAGACTCGTAATCTGGGGAACCGGGTTCGCGTCTCCGCTCCTCCACATGCAGCTGCTGGGTGACCTTGGGCTAGTCACACTTCTTTGAAGTCTCTCAGCCCCACTCACCTCACAGAGTGTTTGTTGTGGGGGAGGAAGGGAAAGGAGAATGTTAGCCACTTTTTAAGTTGACAAAATTGCCTGTAGTGACTGGTGCCCATTGGAACTTGGTAGGGCAGAAGACAGGAAGACCAACAGTAGTACTCCTTCGGGTAGTGATAAAGCGGGATATTAAATCCAAACTCTTCTTCTTCTTCTCCTTCTCTTATCTCTTCATCGGCTCATCTAAGAGATCTGTAACTTTGAACTCCTTGAATCCTTTCATTCCAGCTGCTAGTCACAATAATTCCAACTTCCCCTTTTCCTCCTCCCTCCCATCCCCCTTTCCTTTTGCACCTTGACTTTCAGATGGTAAACTTGAGGGCAGGAGCTGTCCTTTTTCTATTTTGGAAACTGGTAGAATTCTTTGTCTGTTCTCTAAGAATTCGGACACATTTTGACATTGCATGGCCATTTTTTGCATGAGAGCTCCTGAGGTCAAGAAGCAGGTTTTTGTCTCAGTTTGGATACAGTTAGGCACCATTTTGGTGTTCCTGAATCCTAATTATGTGGTCTTTAATACAAGGAACTTGCTTCCCCATAGCCTCTCTCAATGGCCCCCCGGCCCCTTTGAAAATTTCAGTGGATGAGAATGTTATGCAGGTGTGTGTATTGGCTGGGTGTCAGCTTCCCATTTCCTTGCCCCCCACCCTAGAAATTTTGTTATGAGACTTGCAACAAACACCTGGATGAAGATCTTGGGGCATTTGCAATTTTCCTTTTGACAAAATAAAAAAAATCCTTCCTGTAGCACCTTAAAGACCAACTAAGTTAGTTCTTGGTATAAGCTTTCGTGTGCATGCACACTTCTTCAGATACACTGAAACAGAAGTTGCCAGATCCTTCTATATATAGAGAAGGTGGGGAGGGGTATTACTCAGAAGGGTGGTGGGAATCGGAGATTGGCAGATAGCTGAGATGAGCCTGATGAGCTTGTTGACGACTCTTAACGACTGTAGTAGGTCCTACCCTTCTGAGTAATACCCCTCCCCACCTTCTCTATATATAGAAGGATCTGGCAACTTCTGTTTCAGTGTATCTGAAGAAGTGTGCATGCACACGAAAGCTTATACCAAGAACTAACTTAGTTGGTCTTTAAGGTGCTACAGGAAGGATTTTTTTTATTTTGACTATGGCAGACCAACACGGCTACCCATCTGTTTCCTTTTGACAGTTAAGCGTAAACCAGCAATTTAAAAAAATGCCCTATTCATTGAGAACATGTCTTTTTGCATTCTTTTTATAGGTAGGGGAGAGGCATGGCTTTTTGTGTGTGTTTTTTAAGGAGAAAAACCTCCAAGTCCATAATGTATCAATTAACACAAGTTTACTGCAATGTGATTTTGTTCAGAATGTGAGTTGACACTTGAAAGACAAAAGAATCCTGGCACAGGGTTACATGAGCAATATGGATTCCTAGTTTATGTTACACGAAAACTTTGGCAAACTATTACAAACCATTGTCAGTATGATTATCGTGCCACGTTAACATTGTTTGAAGGCTTTTCGGCATTGCAAAGAAAAGGGCTTTCAAAATGTTTGTGCTTCTCATGACGAGAAACATACTCTTGAGCCTGTTCCTTGAGTCTTGATAGCAATCAGGGGGTCCCCTGGGCAACACGGGAGAAGAGCTTTTACCCTTGCATGTTGTTAAATGGGTTAGCTCAGGACATGATCCCCACCGGGATGATCTTCTGCACAAGCTCCGTTGAAATGCATGGGAGCTGCACAATAGCATCTTCATTTCTGAAGTCTGGGAATCTGAAGAGAAAGAATAGGAAACCAAATCCAATGAGGAATGCCTGAAAGAGACATGAATGCTTCTCCTACAGAAGATAAGATCAAGAGGAAACCTGATAGCTCTCTTCATGTCCACTTTCCTCCACCTCCCATTCACTATTGGCAAATAAAACAACACACAGCTGTAGCTTGTTTCCTTTTGACAGAAGTGGATAGAATTTTAGGCAAACTAACTAACCCCTCCAGAGTGTCTGCTAAATTGCATGCAAATAGGCCCATAAAGGAAGGGACGCAGGTGGCGCTGTGGGTTAAACCACAGAGCCTAGGACTTGCTGATCAGAAGGTCGGCAGTTCAAATACCAATGATGGAATGAGTTCCCTTTGCTCGGTCCCTGCTCCTGCCAACTTAGCAGTTCGAAAGCACGTCAAGGTGCATGTAGATCAATAGGTACCGCTCCGGCGGGAAGGTAAACGGCGTTTCCATGCGCTGCTCTGGTTCGCCAGAAGTGGCTTAGTCATGCTGGCCACATGACCCAGAAGCTGTATGCCGGCTCCCTCGGCCAATAAAGTGAGATGAGCGCTGCAACCCCAGAGTCAGTCACAACTAGACCTAATGGTCAGGGGTCCCTTTACCTTTACCGTAGGCCCATAAAAATATGATTTGGGGGTGGAAAGAACTAAAAGGAATTCATTTCCCTGATACAATAATTTCCTCTGATTACAAGCTAGCCCTCTTAGTTGTGAAGGAACTCCCTCTCCTCTGTTCCCATCCTGCCATCTTAAGTTTTGCCCTTACAAAACTGCTCCCTTCTCCAAACCAAGGGCAGTCCTGATGTTTCCGGACTACAAGTCCCACCATTCTTTTCCACTGCTCATTCTCATTTAATGGATCCAGAGCAGGGGTCATTTCCATAGTTGTACCTGGATTATGGGACACCTTGCCTGTTGAGATTCAAATGCCCCTCTTTTTCTGATGGTTAGTGAGAATGTTTAGTTAACCTAAATAAGGATTTGTTCAATAACATTTTTATCCGTTTTGCCTGCCATTCCCCCCTTTTCTTGTATCTTATTGATTAATTGTGAATGGGATTTTAAGCCATATTGAGTGGCGTGTAAGTTTCAGAATGGTGAGGAAGGAATCTTATAAATAAACCGAAACAAATATTTCTAGTTAAGGATGTTTGAATAGTGAATTCTAATACAAACTGAGCTGTTATGCACCTCTCTGGTGACCAGGCAGGATTCAACTAACTAACGCCACTAGTAGAAGCCAATGCAATGACTTCTGCTAGTGCAATAGGGTCCCTCTCAGTGTTTGAAACTCCCACTATTCTAGGCACATTTTGTGACAGGGAATTTCATTAGCGCGAGCAGTTTTTGATCTCTGGGCGCAGTACTGAGCCTAAGATTTCAGATTAACACTGCAGAGTGGAAGAAAAGGAGAACCTTTTTCTGCCTCGCCACTTCAAGCTACTCTCTGAAGACTGGAGAGGAGACCCTCTGAAGAATATTAGGGGGGTGGGCAGAGGGAGACTAGACCATGTGAAAAATGAACACAATATTTTAGCTGCCACTCATTCATTTTCAGCTTTGTATTCTTGTTATAAAAAAAGCACGCCTGGACACCCCGTTGTTGCACCCATAACCTCAGTTTAAGGTGCCATTTAGCTCCTGGCTTTCATATCTCAGTTTCTAACACTGGTTCGTCTCTCCCTCTCTCCCCATTATTGACCCAAGGGGGTGGGAGAACCCCCTGAACAGCACATGGGGGAGGAGAGGGTGGATAATTCTATCTGGGAAGTTGAAATGCTTCCACTGATGAAACAATTGCCATTGTATGAGAACTTAGGTATCTACTTGGTTTCACATTTTTTTGGAATGATATTCTTGGCAGTTTATACCTATCAAAACACATATGAAAATGCAAATTTTGAAATCAAATCTAGAAATTTAGAAATATACATATATGAAAAAGCAATCTTTTAGTGCAACTTTTCCCTTTTTAAAATAGCGATTAATATGGACATGAGGTTGAACAGGCTTATGGATGAACACATGCAAAAGGAACATGGATGAGACATCCATTCTGTTGCCCATATGTATGACTCATGTGCAAAAAACCAAAAGCATCATAGCAGATTCCCTCCTCCTACCACATGGCCAAATAAGACTCTTATCATAATGTGTGGCAGCTGATCTTAATATAACCACACAAATGTTAAGCCTCAAGCATTCAGGCACAGTTGTGTTACATGAATTACATGGAATAATTGTGTATGCTATAAGGATGTCAGAGAACTCTGACCAAAATGGAAGGAGGTGTGGAAATTATTCACTTTTTCATCACCTGTCCAGAATGGAAATCAATGCAGCAGCTGATTAGTATTCACAGTTGTTTTCAGTAATTGCTGACACACCCATACCCCAATTTGCACTGCATTTCCTTTGAATTGAAATGAATGGGGTGTGATGACGCAATGGCAAGGTACTCATAAAAGGTAAAGGTACCCCTGCCCGTACGGGCCAGTCTTGACAGACTCTAGGGTTATGCGCTCATCTCACTCTATAGGCCGGGAGCCAGCGCTGTCCGCAGACACTTCCGGGTCACGTGGCCAGCGTGACGAAGCTGCTCTGGCGAGCCAGAGCAGCACACGGAAATGCCGTTTACCTTCCCGCTAGTAAGCGATCCCTATTTATCTACTTGCACCCGGGGGTGCTTTCGAACTGCTAGGTTGGCAGGCGCTGGGACCGAGCAACAGGAGCGCACCCTGCCACGGGGATTCGAACCGCCGACCATGCAATCGGCAAGTCCTAGGTGCTGAGGTTTTACCCACAGCGCCACCCGCGTCCCCAAGGTACTCATATAATTATATAAATTGCATTGGTTATGTAATTTTGCTGCAGAAGACAAATAACACAGTTTTTGTCAGAAGGCCAACTGCAGCAGAAGAGAAACAGTACTGCATGTGACAAATTGCGGTGGGGGGGATGATGCCATTTTACAATCCTTCTATATTGTTAAGTGCTTAATCAGATGTCTTGTAAGTCAGAGAACCAAGAGCAAGAATAATAATGCAGCATAAAACATAATCATAGAAACTTTTTATGCTTCAGAAAAAAGCCTAGGAAAATGTGTCTGAACTACAACGCAGAACAACTTGAGTTTGCATGGAGTCTTCCACACAAACTGTCTCCTGGAACACTATACAGAATCATCTAAACTAACATTTTAAAATTATGCAACTCAGTTGCAAAAAAAAACCCAAAATGAAAACAAATGATGAATAAATTAAAGTAGTCATAAATCCAATTAGAGAGAGAAAGAGAAATTAAGAAGTATAAGCAAGACCGGAATATGCATTTTTAAGAAGGGGTTTTATAACAAATCGAGAATTAATGAGGCAAAGAGATACCGGCATACCGGCATGTGGACTCTTGCTGTGCAAAGGAAATAGTATTGTCCTCCTCAGCTGACATCAGGGGAAGGTCACCGTGGCTTGAGGGGATTTGAGGCTCACGTGTATAGGCAGGGACTCTGCCCATAATGAAGCATGGAATTCAAACTGATACACCATTACGTCCCTAACTGGAAATAATGTAGGTCCTTCCATTGGCTTGAAAAGTACCACTTCATCCGAGCTCCCTCAATGGGCAAAATTAACTCCACAGAGCCTTAGAACATAGCACAAATTATTATGATGTGAACCAGCTGAGGATTGGTACCTAGTTAATGTTTGTTGTAGGTGGTGGTTGTCTTATTCTGATGTATGGAAGTGTGATGTGATGAAGAGGCACTAAGGAAGCTACACAGACTTGCATATTAGAAAGATTTTTATAGAAGGAAGGACCTTCAAAGCAAAATTAGACGCCAAATACAGCCCTGGTCCCAGAATTCTGGGAACACTGCTTCCAAATAGGTTTCTAGCCTCACTGGATAGCAGAGAAGAGCTTGAACGTCCATCTTGAAAGACTAGGCACCGTCAGGATTTGAGAACATATTACATTGTCTGGATACTGGATCCCTGAAAAAGAGTGGGACGTGTAGCCACAGTTCAGAAAGTTCTTGGAGAAGACTCTGGTTCGACCCCGAAACCCTGTGCCCTGAAGCAGATATCTAGTCTGGTAAATTCTGTAATAAACCAGAATTGGGTGGTGATGGGCATAGGGGGAAAGGCAGGAATGAATGTTTTTGGATGGACATCAACTGGATTCTCAAAAACAAATAAGTGAGTAGTATCACTGTAAATACTGGGGGCGGGATGTGAGTGTTAAAAAGAAGCACATCAAGAGGCATAAGAGTTGCATGTTCGTGATTAATTAACCAATTAAGACTGCAATTCTATATACACTTACTCCCCACGCCACTGAATACAATGCAGCTCATTTCTGAAGTTGCGAAGCTCACTAGGTAACTTTGAGCCAGTTACTGTCTCTCAGCCTAACCTACTTCACAGGGTTGTTGATGTGAGGATAAATCAGGGAGGGCCAGAACCATGTGCACAGCCTTGAGCACTTGAGAGGATAGGTGGGATAAAAATTAAACAGAACGATCACATCTAGTTTGCTTTGCTGGCGTTTTATCAATACTTAGAAGTGCAAGGGTAAAACACTGCAGAAGAAGTCTTGTAATTGTTCTTTACCTCAGTATTGCTTTTTTGAATGTTTCATCAAATGGGTGCATATAGAAACGGCCAGAGGTGGGGGCATGAATGAACATATTTGGTGGTCTGCACAAAACCTGGAAATATGCAACAATTAAGAATCCCTCATTCATTGGTTCCAATGCAAGCATTGCAAATCTCCATAACCCAGGGAGAAACTGGCTAAGAAACATCAACTTCTACCTAGGACAATAGTAGCAGTGCCAGTATCTTGGGGTGGTTCGCTCTGATCTCCACACAGGTCTTTCATCAGCTTTCTGAACAATCATCTCTGCTTACCTGCAGATGTCTCCCTCCCTGCCTCCCTTCTCTCTATCTGCTCACATAAACAGCCTTCACTTGGCACTTTCTCTCTCAGCCCTCCTTTCTTTGAACTCGCTCAACTCCACTGAGTTATGTCCTGAGTAGTTAGTAATGGAGGTTTCCTCTGGGTAGCGAAGTGCAGATTCATGATGCTGTAAAACAGAGGAAGTGTATGCCACGGAGTCAGCGTAAAGGAAAGAGGACTCCGGACTGCAAACTCTAATGATCTTCCACCAGCACACCAAACATTTATTTGTTATGCCTCGTCTCAGGCGCCTTCAGTTAACCCCTTGCGGCAAGTACAGAGTCAGACACAAATTAAAGCCTCTCCAATGGCTTTGGCATTCACGGCAAAACGTCTGCCCTGTTTTCCAATGGGACTTTTGTTTTTCTTAGGGAAAGCTCACACTGCTCCCGCATATAGGTTGAGGCAAGAGGGGAGCAGGAAGAGATATTAGTTTTGCCTAGTTTTCCGCAAGAGTCTGTTCCCTCACTGCCACCCCACCTACCCCCAAAACCATAGGCCTACTTAGCTATTCAATTTAAGTTCAATTTTTTGGGGGGTGGGGGTTCTTGTCAATGAAGTCAAACTGGGAGTCGAAAGAGCAAAGATGGTTTTGAGGGCCTTCTCTCTCTCTCTCTCTCTCTCTCTCTCTCTCTCTCTCTCTCTCTCTCTCTCTCTCTTTAAGGGCTTCATTAAAAGCAGACAGTTTCTCTACCCTTTTAAGAAAACCTGTTATCTGATGACGTGAATTAAAGTCTCTCAAATGACTAATAATCATATCAAGGCTGCCATGTCAGCTTGTAGATTTGAATAAGAGGGCTCTGAAAATGTTTGCATGCCTCGATGTGCCGGCGCTAAGAAGCTAATGTGATAGCGCTGTCATAAAGCGCTGGGAAAGACAGGGCTTAATGTAATCTGTCATGTCATATGCTAATCTTCAGCCATTACTTGAGTGCTGTAAGTAAGTAGAAAGCATTTGGGAGAAATCCTTTTCAATTTCTCTGAGTACCACTTCTGCTGCTGGTCAGCTCAAATGGGTTTTTGTGCATTTAATGCCGAGCTCAAGTCAAGTTGGTTTAGGTCACACTTAATTAACCAGCCCCGCTGACGGCAGAGGGCTTGGTGCGGCACGATGGAAAATGGGTATTCCTGATACTGCCTAGCGTGTAAATATTTCATAAGTCGGAGGGAAAAGGAGACTTTCACAGTCCTTGATAGAGAGGATGTCCTTACACGGGGTGGGGGGGGAACAAAACACACGCTGTGACTCTTTAACAAGGTCTGGGGTGGGAGGGGGGGCTGTTGTGCCTGTTTTCCTCCTGCTTGTACATGTGAGCACAGTTTTCACAAAGACGATTATAAATAGTTAAAGAGATTTCCTTTTTGTAACTGGGAACTTTTAAATCACTCAATACAAGCTGCCACTTAGCCAACAATGGAGAGAAAAGGGTTTTTTTAGGGGGGGGGGAGGGAGAGACTGCTTTCAAGTTGATGTACTTATTAATAAGGCCAGAACAAGTGATCAAAGGCTTGAGAGAATTCACTTTGCTTATTTGTTTTAGCAAATTGATACCAACATTTCTCGATGTGAGGCAGGTTAAGAAGGGGGGGGGAGCACCGGAAGTCGAAGTTTGTGAGAGACGAGAAATGAAATGTATTAGTGGCAATGATTGGGAATTTCAGGACCATTTTGGCAAAAGGGTGCTTGGAGGTCATTTTAATGACAGGCGCGGCACATGGAAATGAATGGCTTCGGGAGCAGAGTATTTGATAGTGATGGGTTGAGATGGGGCACCTCTTGAAGACTTTGCCCATTCATCCTAGGTGATCCACACCATTAAATGAAAAATGTATCTAATATCACCAAGAAAAAAAGATGGAACATAGGAAGCTGCCTAATATGGAGCCGGAACATGATCCAACTCAACAGCATGTCCACTGACTGGCAGCAGCTCTCCGGGGGTGTAAGGCCAGGGTCTCTCTCAGTTCTACCCGGGGATTGAACCCGGAACCTTCTGCATGAAAGGCAGATTCTCTACCCCTGAACTACTACATGTTGTTGTCTTTGGCATCTGCCTGTATTGGGAGGCAATGGAGGAGTGTGCCTTTTGGAGGGTGAAGTCAAACTCTTTGGAGGTTGCAGGGCCTGCCGTGGCTGTAGAGACCAATACAGAGGAGAGACATGTTTTGTTGCAGCTGGGGCAGATGAAGGCATCCATACCCTCCAACATATATCCATTGAAAATAGGGACATCCTATTCCATTATTATTATTATTATTATTATTATTATTATTATTATTATTATTATTATGCAGCTTCCAACATATATAAAAGCATAGCACTATAAAGATATATAAACTGCTCACACAAGATCAGAGCAGTGTAGGGGGGGGGGACAAGTATAAAGTACAAATCAAAACATAACACAGTGAAAATAACAGTACAACACTAAAAGTTGATCAGTGGAATGAATATACAGTGGTACCTTGGTTTTCAAATGTCTCCGTTGACGAACATTTCGATTTACAAATGCCATAAACCTGGAAGTAAATGCTTCGGTTTTCAAACACGCCTCGGAAGTCAAACATGCCACGCAGCTTCAGCTGAGTGTGAGATCTGGAGGCCTAGCTGTCGGCTGTTGAGTCCTCGGTTTTTGAACAGTCTTTCAGAACAGATTACATTTGAAAACTGAGGTACCACTCGTGTGTGTGTGTGTGTGTGTGTGTGTGTGTGTATCTTTCCCACAACACTTCAGTTTATTTGGGGGATGGGGCCTTCCTGGCTTCATGGCTTTCCCCATATTTAGTAGAGTTAGAAATAATCAGTATAAATATTCTCGCAATTGTCCCTCACTGCCTGCAGTCTTGAGTCAAAGACTTTGAATTGTCTGTTTGGTTCATTCTTCTTGGGAGTATTGCTAATGAACGGTGCAAGTTCTCCAGTCAAATAAGCCCTCTGAGGACCTGAGTTCCCAGAAAAAGAAATACCCATTCAAAAAAATAAATAAATGATTGCATGAACACTTAGTTTCATATGTGCCTCAGCTCAATTTCCCTGATCTCTGGGATCATCCACCTCAGAGCTAGCCCATAGCAGTGGTGAGGGGCATCAAGTCTGGTGGCCAGGTGTGGCCCTCCAGGTCTCTCTGCCTGGCTCTTGAGACTCTCCACAGGCCAGACACCCCCTCAGACCTGGAGCGTGAGACATTTTTCTTGGGTGGTATTTGTCCTTGAAAATCAACAATGTCTCTTGCTTGCCTCAGTTGAAAGCAGATAATGTTGTTTGAGTATGTGTAGATTTCAGTTTACTGTGCAAAGATATTTAAATTCACTGCTACACCTGCTTTTGCCTCTGGCCCCACCTACCACTAGCATATGGCCCCCAGAATGCTGCCCAGAATGAAGTGTGGCCCTCAGGCTAAAAAGGTCCCCCACCCCTACCTTATATGCATTGTCAGGTCAAGGGGCTTTGGGGGAGGGAAATAGCAGCTGCAAGTTTATGGCTGCTAGGAGGTGCTCTGGGGAATGGCAGTGACGTTTGTTCTCCTCTCCCCAGCAAATTAATGAACTTTGTTCAATTTTTGCTGCTCATAAATGATGGAGGTGGGTGGGTTAGACATTGAAATTATGGGAATCCTTGGTCACGGACCATAGTGACCTTTTATCCAAAGTATTAAGGTATGCTTAGCATGCCTACTCATATGAATTTGCCACTATGTACAGATTCCTTAGTTTATTATGTCACCACCAAATTTATAACCCAGCGAAAATACACTCAACCAGAGAATGCAAACAAACCATTTCATCAAGGTTTAGGTCAAATAGTTTAGATAGATGGAGGGTCAGTAAACAAAGAAAAAGTACCCAATATGGTAAGAACAGGTAAAAAAAAAATGATTTCCTTAGTTTTCACTGAACTTTTAAGGAGAAAAAAGGGATAGATCCTAAATTTGTCATGGTTTATGGTCAATAGGGTATAGGAAATCAACTCCTGGTGACAATATTAAACTATGAATGTATTTGTGAGCACCTCTGCAGATAACTACCTGAAAGAAAGAGATCAATAACATAACAGATGAGAAAAAGAGAGATTATTTTCCCATGCAAATGGAAACTCACTTAAATGAGTACAAAGTACAGACTAAGGCCGCACAGCAAGAGGTCTGTTGCAAGATTATCATTTTGAAAATATTTATATGCATTAAGCAATTCAGTTTATTTGACACAAAGAGAACAAATCAAGAAAAATGTAGAGCTGCTAAACCATTCGTTTTATTATTATTTTTTATAAAAATTCAGGGAAACACCCACGACTGTTGCTTTTCTGTAGCAATTGAACTGTAGGCTTGGAAGACTTCTCAAAGGTCACCTGATCAGTCTCCCATTTGACAGTCTAATAAATGATTAATGCTTTGAGTATGGGGTGGGGCTATCTGTTGAGATGGTTATGGGGAGGTGGGGATGAAATGCATTGCATCACCATTTGCCAAGAGGAAGAACAATTGGAAGGGGCAAAGCAGAGTGAGGCTCTTACCTCCTGCCTCTTCCACTTTTCCTTCTTGCAGTCATAGACCTTGCATGTCCTTCATCAAGATCACAGGGAGTGGTCTCAAGACATGCATCCCACTATCTTTCTGAAGCTAAGCAGGTCTGGGTTTGTTCAGTGTCTGGAGGGGAAACCAGCTGAGAACGACATGTATGCTGCCTTGGATTCCGTGGCAAAAGAAAGATGGGTTAGAAAATGTAAGAAAATGGAATACATGTTTTTGGAAGGATCATACCTCAGTGGTAGAGTGCATGCTTTGCATGCAGAAGATCTCAGGTTCAATCTCCAATATCTGCAGGTTGGTCTTGGAAAGGCTCCCTTTCTGAAACCCTGGAGAGCAGCTGCTGGTCAATGTGCTCAATGAACCAATGTGTAAGGCAGCTTCTAATATTCCAAGATTAGTCTCCAACTGGAAGGGAACCCTAAAATGTGGTTTACCACTGATGGAGACCATAGGGCATTTTGAAAATTTACACAATCCTGGTAGCATCCCGCATTGGTGTGGAGGTTACCCACATAACTGGAACACATGACCAGTTCTCACAAGTTCAAACTCCATTAGGGTGACCAAATGTCCTAGCTGTTTGATGGGATCTCAGAGGACAGTTCTCTGTTTCAAGGTATCTATGTGGAAGGCTGTTCAGTCTAAGCCTAAAGATACATATTCAGGGGCCTTGAACCCATCAGAAGTTAATACTTGGACAGATGACTAAGCAAGCACACAGGTCACCTAGTTACCATCTTCCCCTTTATAACAAGGTGTATTGCATTTATCTGCATTATACTAGATATTTATTATACTAGATATATAGTGTGATACGAGTTAGTGAGAGCAGTGCATGCTTGCACAACAAGGTTTCTCTTTCCTCTCATCAAACCCTTCAGCCTCACTGTATGGCCTCCAAACCTTCTGCAGATGGTTGAGCAACCCTCTGGAACAGATTTTGGGAGAACATGGGAGAATGTAGGAGGGCAAAGAGAAATGGGAACCTGGTGTATGTTGTGTGAGCATGCGGACATCATTGAATATCATCCATAAAATAGCACATGCAACTTTTATGTAAATATATGTCCTCCTTTGTCCTGATGTGGAAGTGGGCCATGTGGATGCAGAACCACCAGCCCATGGAAATGTTTTTGTTGATCTTCAGCAGGGCATCTAACATTCTGATCAGCCTTGAATCTGTCAGTTGCGTGTTATCCATCATTTATAACATAACATTTAAAACCTATTTATTACAGTACTTTCAGGAAGTTCATAGTTTGTATGAAGGGGGGAAGTCCTGATCATGGTCCTCTTATTAATCAGATGAAAAACTGGATGAAAGGACTGAAATTGAATTTCCAAATATACAATACTACTAAATCTGAAGGGGGGGAAATGAATTATGAGGAACAGCATAATCAGATACGGAAAGCCTTTGATTTTTGAAGTCCTGAACTAAAAGATGTTAAATGCATTTCAGATGAAGTAATAACCCATGAAGGAAACAAAAGTTTCCAAAATGATAAAATGCTACAGTCTACTGACCAAGGAAGAAGGATATGTTTTACCTAAATGATCTCTGTAAAAGAAATAGATTTGCTCAACAAACCAGGTGCCCCATAAAGTGAGCGGCCTACAATATCTTGGTTAGATTAATGATATGTTCGTAGAATGTGAACATTGTTAGTGATGTTACCCAATTTCATAATGACCCAGTTTTGAAATATGAGTTTGGTGTGCTTGTAAGCATACTGGTACCCTAAATCAGGACAATTCCCCCATCTCTCTTGTCTGGTTTGGACTGAAATCTAAGGCAGAAAAGAAGAACCTCTCCAGCACCCCCTCCCCTCACGTGGCCACAGCTGCTGCTGTGGTAACTGAAGAAAGTGGGAGATCATCTCCTCACCCTCCCTCTAGGTTGATTAGGATGCTGCTATAACAGTGTCATAACAGGGACATGGGTGGCGCTGTGGGTTAAACCACAGAGCCTAGGACTTGCCGATCAGAAGGTCGGCGGTTCGAATCCCTGTGACGGGGTGAGCTCCCGTTGCTCGGCCCCTGCTCCTGCCAACCTAGCAGTTCGAAAGCATGTCAAAGTGCAAGTAGATAAATAGGTACCGCTCTGGCGGGAAGGTAAACGGCATTTCCGTGTGCTGCTCTGGTTCGCCAGAAGTGGCTTAGTTATGCTGGCCACATGAGCCAGAAGCTGTACGCCAGCTCCCTTGGCCAATAAAGTGAGATGAGCGCGACAACCCCAGAGTCAGCCATGACTGGACCTAATGGTCAGGGGTCCCTTTACCTTTACTATAACAGTGTTATAGATACCATGGACAGTGGGAAATGCAATTTCCCTAGGTTCCTGAGAAAAGTGCATCCCTCAGCATTCCTTACGCCTATAACGCTGCTGTAGTAGTTTCTCAAGAACAAGGAAAAGGAAGAGCAAGGAAGAAAGGAGAAAGAAAGATAGCAGATGGGGAGATAGAGACCCCTTGTTCCCCAAAAGCCATCAATGGCCCCACAGGGTCAGGAGGTTGGAAGGTTCATGAAGTAGAAGGTGGGGAAATGGTCCCAATGGACGAAAAGCATAACTGGATCTGGATCAGGCTCAGAATTAACCAAGCTGGTTAATTGTGGAAACTGCCCAGCCCAATTCCAACCAAACCGGGATGGGAGGATGTGTACATATTTTTGTGTAAAGAAGTTTTTAAAATGAGTGTATTGTGGCTTTGCTAGCTTAAGAAGATTGTAGGAAAAGAAGACCGCTGTTGGGCCAACAGTTACACCTGTTAGCAATTTGACAAGGAAAAAAAATGTTCTGATGTCCGGTCACTCAAGAAAGCCCAGCAGTGCTTTTAAGAACAAGTGCTCCCTCTGCCAACTGTGTTTCTAGACCAGGATCAGCTCAGATTGCCTCCTAGACGGAGGATGCATTAGACCCTTAATGCAAATGTGTACTACTTGCAAAGTTTGATTGTAGGCTTCACCTTGGTGACGGGAGTGTAGCATAAGCATCACCAACAGCCAAGCAAAGCTTTAAATTGTGTGTGTTAGGTCCAAAAACTAAAGAGCAGGTAGGACAGCCAGCTAACAGTTCTCTTCACAACGCCAGCCTAGCCTTCTGCCTGGCACATGCAGGAAGTTTTTGCTTTGTTTTTAACACTGGGGGAGCAGCCAAAGACTCAGTCCCAAACTTGCTGTCTGAAGGTACCGTCTAACAACAGATACATCACAGAGCACCGCTGATTATAAACAAATCTTTCCTTCTCTAAAGGTACACTAATGGCCCCGGATTGTGCAGTGGATCAATGGAAGACATTATTGATGTATTATAACCATTTATAGTCTGCTCTTCACAGAAAGATCCCAAGGCAGCAAAATACATAAACATTTTAACCAAGAATTAGCAATACAGAAACCAAACCAAATACAAAAAAACACACCAAAAAACCCATCAATAAAACCCACAATAAAATTACAGCGGAAAAGCCACAGCAACCAGAAGCAAAAAGAAAAGAAAGAAAGAAAGAAAGAAAGAAAGAAAGAAAGAAAGAAAGAAAGAAAGAGGCACTCTCAATCTCCCAATGGACTCCACCCCTCCCCAAAGCCGTCCACAGTGCACTTCGCGCTCCCCAAATGCATTGCCTTCATATATCATTGTGATGCACCAATGTGGAGCTCGCACTCCTGTTGCCCATTAACCTAATGCTCTGGGGGAAATGCAGTACTTTTCCATGTCCTCTGTCATTTGCTTCATGCTGTAACTTGGGTTGACTGGATCAAGGCTCTATGGTACAAAGTGAAAGGACCTTTAAGGCAATTCTTAGCCTCTCCTTAATGACAACTTCCTTTGCTCAAGTCACAACAGCTGCATGCACTTCTGGCATTGGTACAACTGGGAGTGCCGGAAAAGTGCTGAGAAAACAGGAAACAGCCTGGGTCTACTCTCTTTGCCAGAGATAGGGAAACTGTGGCCCTCCAATGATTGATGAACTCCAGTTCCCACCATGGTCAGGGATGATGGGAGGACAACAGTTACCCCATTCCTGCTCTGTACCCATCGTGAAAGCCAGAAGAAAAGCTTCAACTGATACCAGAATGCTTCCTGTCAATGATGTGAGTTAAAAGATGGCTTCTGGTCCACTGATTGCTTCCTACCCTTGACTGGTTCTCCAAAGTATAAGTCAGAAATGTTTCCAAACCTTGATTCAGAAATGTCAGGGGCTAAACTAGTCCAGATGTTTTTGGACTCTGAGCTTCATCAGCCCCAGCTAGCAGAAACAGTGGTCAGGGATGATGGGAGTTGAACTCCAAGAACATCTGGAGGACCACAGGTTAGCCACCCCAAACTAAACCTTGAACCTTCTACATGTGCTCAGTCATTGAGCTATGGCCTAAGTCAGGGCTAATTTACAATAAATGCAGCAGTATTGTCACATGGGGTGTGTGTGTGTGTGTGTGTCAGCTGCTTAACCTGGAATGCAGAGAACCTTATTTAGAAAAGTAGCAGTAGCTAAAGTTTAGATTTCCAATTAAAGACAATCAAAGTAACAACATTTGCAAAAGGCCCTGGAGCGATTGCTAGCCAATAAGGAATCCTAATGTCTTCAACCCAGGTCCAAAAGTTAAAAGAGAGATCCACCCACATGTAGCCTTCACTACCCAGAACGTAACTGAGCACTAGAAAAGTATGAAAAGTATGCAGGAGGGAATGGACATAGAACAAAAGACTCTGCATTTCTACTTCTTCCCGATCTCTCGCCATTTTATCATATCCATTGAAAGACATAGCAGAATCCATTTAAAAATACTGCATTTTTGTTTGAGTTGCATTGCTGTTGCTGAGATTCATTCTGTAAAGCTTCTCTTCCGCTCTCTCGTGTTTTCTCCCGGACCACGGAGGAAAACAAAGGAAAGGCCAGGTTTTTTAAAAAATGTACTTATGTTCAATTGTAATTCAGCTATTAAATGGACTCTTATCATAGAAGGAATTGTGCTCAATTTCACGTTTTTCGAAGCGCAGGAGCATATAATGTGAGCTTACAAAAATATTGTATTTTGGAGAATTGTGTGAGCTGTCAGAAGGGATCTCCTCCTCCTTCTTGTCTATTTCAGACTTCTCTGGAGAGCTTTCAGAATTATAGCACCAAACCTCGATGCAGTTGTTTATTTGGAGAATTTTTTAGTGCAAGCCATCTATAATGTTTGCTTTGAAGTAGTTTTATTGGTTACTTCTGTATTTGTATTAAAAATAACACCCTTTTTTTGGGGGGGGGTCTTTTTTCCAGTTCTGAAAACAATAAGCATGATCCAGTGAAAGATAAGCACTGTTTTTATTCCATGTTTCGGCACTTTAGGGGGTTGTATAAGATGGCCCTTGGGGTCCCCTTCAATGCTGCAATTGAATGATTCTATGTCAACAGAAGTGCTAAGCATTTGCTTAAACATTTGCGTGGACAGGCGGAGTCCCCAGATCCTGCACGGTCCCCCCGTCATGTGGAATAACAACTCAAGACAATGTGCTATGGGATTAAATTGGCCACAACTTTATTAAATTTCAAATGTGGGTAGACCTTGGCTCAGGCATTGGGCGTTCTCCCTCCCCGGTCCCCAGCCGGGGACCTAGGGAGCATCAGGGTTATCCAGTGTGTGTGTGTGGGATGGGCCGGCTCTGGAGAACATATGTTCAAGCAGAGATAGCCGCCCCCGTTACGCCTCCGCCGCAGGGGAGAGCAATGACGACATTTTGGTGTACGGCCAAAGCCTCCCTTCAGAAAACCCCTTTAACGGGGAACCCTGGTATCACCGCCGCAAGAGGAAGATGGACAAAAGGATTCCGCCCAAGGCCTGATACCGCCAAAGTTGTGACGTTTTGCTACGGGAAAGGCGAAACCTGCCAATGCAGGGAAAGGAATTTAAAATAAGACATTAACTGAGGGTGGGTAGGGTGGGAGAAGCTCTGGAGCCAAGTGAGGATTCCTAGGTAAGATCCTCCCTCTATTGTGTGGGCAGGTAATCCCTCCCCTACCTGGCCTGGTCTCCTTGGCAACGCTTCCCCCAGGTGGGATTGGACAACTGACTGAGGTAGGCGGAGACCTCCAGGTATCCCACCTGAGGGAAGGCAAAGCCAAGCCTATGCTGTTGGGGCTGCTCCAGATCCAGGGGCTGCACGCGTCCACGCAAAGGGCGCCCCCCATTTTAAGCGGGGAGCAGTCATTCTCACTGGAATCAATGGTGCTTAACAGTGCAAGCCTATACATGATCCAGACCCTGCAATCATCATCTGAGTCCCTTCTTTGTGTGCCTCCTCCACAAGAGGTCTGGAGGGTGACAACATGAGAACGAGGCTTTTCTGAAGTTGCTGCTGCTTGTGGAATGCTCTTGCAATGGAGGCTCTGCTGGTGCCTTCATTACATATCTTTAGGCACTAGGCAAAAGCATTCCTCTTCTCTCCGGCTAATTAAACCATCTATGGCCTTTTAATCTGTGGGTGGAGGGTGAGGGGGAAGGTATTGTTTTGTTACCATAGTATGAATTTTTCTGTTTTTATATTGTAACCTGCCCTGTGATCCCCAGATGAAGGGCTGTATAGAAATAATAATAATAATAATAATAATAATAATAATAATAATAATAATAATAATAATAATTATTATTATTATTATTATTATTATTATTATTATTATTTACATCCCGCCCATCTGGCTGGGTTTCCCCAGCCACTCTTGGCGGCTCCCAGCAGAATATTAAAATACTAAATATTAGTATATTAAAAACACAATAAAACATCAAACAATAAAACTTCCCTAAACAGGGCTGCCTTTAGATGTCTTCTAAAAGTCAGTTGTTTATTTCCTTGACATCTGATGGGAGGCTGTTCCACCACTACCAAGAAAGGCCTCTGCCTGGTTCCCTGTAACCTCAATTCTCACAGTGAGGAAAGCACCGGAAGGCCCTCGGAGCTGGGCCTCAGTGTCCGGGCTGAACGATGGAGGTAGAGATAATAATAATATCTGCTCAAAAGCAAGTCGTGTTGCATACTCTCCAACATTTCTCCAATAAAAATAGGGACATCCTATTCCATACCCTCCAACATTTCTCCAATGAAAATAGGGACGCCCTATTCCGTTGTTGTTTTATACCTTGCCCATCAGACTGGGTTGCCGCAGGCACTCTGGGCAGCTTCCAACATGTATAAAACATAATAAAACATTTTTAAAAAAACTTCCTCATACAGGACTGCCTTCAGATATCTTCTAAAGGTTGTATAGTTGTCACCTTGGCTCAGGGATTGCATAACTCCATACCCCTCAACATTTCTCTGATGAAAATAGGGATGTCCTGAGGAAAAGGGGGACATTCAGGGATCAAATTAGAAACTGGGATGGCTTCTGTAAATCCAGGACTGTCCCTGGAAAATAGGGACACTTGAAGGGTCTGCTGGTGCGGCTGAGGAGAAGTAGGAAGGGGCAGTGGTAGGCTGAGATTTATGTTCACAAAGGATGGGCACAAATGTTTACTGTACAGTGGTACCTCGGGTTAAGTACTTAATTCATTCCGGAGGTCTGTTCTGAACCTGAAACTGTTCTTAACCTGAAGACCACTTTAGCTAATGGGGCCTCCTGCTGCTGCCACGCCGCCGGAGCACAATTTCTGTTCTTATCCTGAAGCAAAGTACTTAACCCGAGATACTATTTCTGGGTTAGTGGAGTCTGTAACCTGAAGCGTATGTAACCTGAAGCGTCTGTAACCCGAGGTACCACTGTACTCCAAATCAGCAAGTTCAGGATCTTATACCAAGCCATATGCACAGGCCTAACTTCAGCCACGAGATCTTAAGAGGAATTGTGTCAACTTGCCATCTGGCTCTCCTGCTGGAGCCTCACGTTTCGCGCCATCATACAATCTGGCTTCCTTGAGGCAGTTGCAAAGTCGGTTCATGACCACCTGAGGGAAACCATGCCATCTGGAAGAAGGGCACATCACGAATCTGATATGATTTTACTGGACCAGGACACATCAGAACGTTTACTATAGACCCAAGCATGCCAGTAAAACTGTTTGCTTCCTATAAAGCTCTCCAAGCAATCAGAAGGCAAATGGAATTCTGATTTGAACTACTTATAGAAATTACTGAGTGATGCCACACACTGACCACCAAGTTAACATTTTGATTGTTTTTGCTAAGCCAAAACTGGAACGTATAGCTAATGCCGCAGAATCAAGATTCAAGATGACTATAACAAATTGGAGGACTGGGCCAATACTAATAAATGTCAGGTTCTACGCTTTGGCAAGAGTAACCAGCTGCACAAATGACTTGCCAGTAGTAGATGTGAAAAGGACCTAGGGGTCTTAGTAGGTGCTTCAGTTGAGATTCCTGCATTGCAGGGGGCTGGACTAAATGAACTTGGAGTCCCTTCTAACTTTACAGTTCTGGGAGAGCTGTGGAAGGGAAGATGACCAGGTCTTTTCATGCTCATTAGCAGAATCACAGCAAGAACTGGAGTTAAGAAAGGGGTGCAACTTAAAATCAAGTAATTTGAAGCCCAATCTGAATCAAAGCCAAATTAGTTCATTTTAGGTAGACTCATTCCAAAATTGAGCTGCATTGCTCATAAGAAAGCAGAATAGCTTATTCATTTGAGTAAGTGAAATAAGTGAAATTCCCTTGACTCAAAATTGTTTCTGATTTTGGAAGCACTCCTTGGCTGGTCAGCTCAGTGCAGGAAATGCTCAACTCAGTACTTTAAAACCTCCCATTTAGTAGTTTTGTGTTTACTTTTTAAACCACGTTGCAATGTCCCTTGACTCAAGCTGTGATGTGCACCAGATTATCACAACCTGCATTTTTTGAGGCCTAGGTTCTGTGGAACTAACCATTTACATCATAATGGGTGGCTATCCTAAGCGCTGCCAAAGAAAACTACCTTAATTGGAGCAGGCCAAAGTGCCTTTCTAATCAGGATGAAGTTGAAGATATGTGGGCTGTTGGTTTTGGAAGGGAAGTAGTTGAGGTTGATGAGTGGAGTGCTGACTTATTTAAACGCTTGTTTCAAAAGTAGCTCCCAGACTGTGTCTAACCTCCTGATTGTCTCTACATCCACTTCCTTCCCTCTCAGCTTCCCGTTCTCCGGGTTCCACTCCCCTTGGATGCCTTCCCAGGTCTGCCGATCTGCTCCAAACTTCTAAACTCTAAAAGCATTCCAGTGTCCAAAACTCTCTCAGTTCCTGTACTTAACAAAGAACTTCATCAAAGAAAACTGGGAGGATGTGCAATTCTGACCCAAACTTAATAACGAGCAGCAACAGAGGTAGACATGAACGATTACATCAGGAGGCCCCAGTTCAATGAGTGCATGCAGGGCTTTCTGCTCAGAATAATGAAGTTAATATCCTTCCCTTGCTGAGGTTTGGAGAGAGCCTATATCATTTCCTCCCACAAAGTCTGCCCCGTTCACCCCACATGATTGGTCTGCCAGAACAGTCACATCAGATGCACTCTGGAAACTATTTCAAAGCAGAGGTGGGAAACCTGTAGACCTTCAGATGTGGTCAAACTCCAGCTCCCATCAGCCCTAGCCAACGTGGCCATTGCCACTGGTGATGAGCACTGTAGCTCAGTAGCATGCAGAAGACACCATATTAGCTGGTCCTGAAGTCACATTTTTTATTTCTAAAGAGATTTGTAATTACAACCGGAATATGCTAATAGCAAGGACCGCAATGTAAGATAACAGCACACATTAAAACAGACAGATTGTGCAGATTGGTGTCCAAAAGAGGCTGTGAAATTCAGATGTGCAGCTTCGTGCTGTGGACAATGGCTTCTTGTCACAGTGTTGCCAAACTGTTCATGTCATATTCCATTATTTGCCATTCCTATTATGCACAAAAGTCAAGGCTATGTTGTGTTTGTCCTAACCCACGTCTATCATGGATTTTCTATCCAATGTAACCCTCATAACATGATCGTGTAACACACAATGAGAGGATAACTAGCTTCCAAGGTGAGAAGGGATTTGATTGATTTCCCCATTTTTTCCCTAGGGCTGATCCCAATTTTCAATCAGTACAACATTTGGTGTTTTTGAAGGGTGAGATCACAGGCAATTCCTTCTGTATCTGGCTATGTCAGCCCAGAATGTGTTTTGTGTGCTCCTAGACTTTGCACAATAGGCTGATTGCAACCTAACGCCAGAGAAAATATCTATTTAGCATATTTCTATTCTATGCTTCCTTTCCAGAGCTGTCAACAGCATACATGTGATTTCATAGAATCATATAGTTGTAGTCTACTTAGTCCAACCCACTGCTTGGTGCCAGAAATCTGGAGAGAGACCATCCCCAGCAGATGCCTGTCCAATTGGACCTTTCCCATCAATACCTTTCCCCCAAAATCTACCCCCTTGTAAGTTTAGCCCATTGGATCTTGTCCTTTCCTTTGGGTGAATTCCAACATTTTATCCCCCAGGTTAAATCAGTTGCATAGCCAACTAAAGAGGCCAACTCACCCCAACCTCTGCTTTCTGAATATCCCCCTAACCACTGGCTTGGGGGCTCCATTGTTCGCATCCATCTGTCTCTGGAGACAATGGAGTGTGCCTCAAGGGGGTTAGCAGCACCAAAGTGACCTCCCTGGGGCACAAGCCTGGACAGTGTGTACAGAGGTCCTGGGCTGCCCAGATGACAAGAGGAAAGGAAAGCAAAGGAAAGCAGAGCAATATGTTTGGAACCAGCTTGGTTGCAGGAGTTAGTGGAAGGAGGTGTATAAGTCTTAGGGACTCCACTCTGGATTTGTGTAGGATTCCTTCTTAGCCTTTTCTTCTCCTGAAGATATCTGACAAGATAACAGAGGTGGGGGGTGTTCCATACAGATCATATATTTAAGGCACTTGACTTCCCCCAAATAATCCTGAGAACTGTAGTTTGTTAAGGATGTTGCAAATTGGAGTTCTGCAAGGAGTAAACCACACTTGCCATGATTCTTTGGGGGAAGACAAATATATATATTGTATACATAGTCTGGATCTACCATCTCGAGAACAACTACAGTGGTACCTCGGGTTACATACGCTTCAGGTTACATACGCCTCAGGTTACAGACTCCGCTAACCCAGAAATAGTGCTTCAGGTTAAGAACTTTGCTTCAGGATGAGAACAGAAATTGTGCTGCGGCGGCGCAGCAACAGCAGCAGGAGGCTGCATTAGCTAAAGTGGTGCTTCAAGTTTCAGGTTAAGTACGGACCTCCGGAACAAATTAAGTACTTAACCCGAGGTACCACTGTATTTGCAATAGCAATCATTTCTGTCAGTGCTTGCCAATGCAGCGATATCACGAACACTGCATATGCATAAGTATCATAAGGAACAGAGAAGGAACCCTGACAAGCGAAAAACAATGTTCTGGACTGTATGGTACTGGAGTGAGCAATATGTTCAGCACTGAGAGCAACTTTGAAACTGTGTTGTAAGCCAGAGGGCTGTGTATAATTTTATGCTTCTTTTTATTATTAAGCATTTATGTAGCATTTTAATTTGCATACTTAATTGTACGCAATTAATACTCTTCACACAGAAGTCTTCATGAATTCTTCAGTTGCCAAACTAGAGATGGTGCACAAGTTGCCCATATTCTAACCTTCTTGCCCTCAAACTTGTTTTTATAAAAAAAATATCCTGAGTTGGCTGTTACAAAAACTAATGAAGGGGATCATTTAATCATCATTATTAGAAACTATGTATAGTTAAAGCTATGGTTTTCCCAGTAGTGATGTATGGAAGTGAGAGCTGGACCATAAAGAAGGCTGATCACCGAAGAATTGATGCTTTTGAATTAAGGTGCTGGAGGAGACTCTTGAGAGTCCCATGGACTGCAAGAAGATCAAACCTATCCATTCTGAAGGAAATCAGCCCTGAGTGCTCACTGGAAGAACAGATCCTGAAGCTGAGGCTCCAATACTCTGGCCACCTCATGAGAAGAGAAGACTCCCTGGAAAAGACCCTGATGTTGGGAAAGATGAAGGGCACAAGGAGAAGGGGACGACAGAGGATGAGAAGGTTGGATAGTGTTCTCGAAGCTACCAGCATGTGTTTGACTAAACTGCAGGAGGCAGTGGAAGACAGGAGTGCCTGGCATACTCTGGTCCATGGGGTCATGAAGAGTCGGACACGACAAAACGACTAAACAACAACAACATTAGAAACTCAGTGGAATGGAAAATGATAAGTGGAATCCAACTAACTCTTTCCAACAGTGCAAGGACTTCTGCTTGCACAGTGGAACTCCCTGCTCCTCCACCATGCTCCCTACATCTGTTCTGGGGGTAACCCTCTGGAGCAGATTTCGGGAGGACCCAGAGTATGTGCAGGAACAGGAGATGGGAAATTCCATATTGCAAGCTGAAATGCACAGACAGAATGAGTTTCTTGGATATTGCCCAATAGGGATAGAAGGATCTTGATTTCTGGCTTACTTACTCACCATTCACGCATCCCTCTGTGCCTCAAACTCGATGGTCTAGTGTGAAAACATGAAAATTCCAACTCATTCACATGTGGAAATCCTTACTACAGCCGCCGAGGGATGTGCACGCATGTGCAAACCAGTGTAGTCTCACTGATAGCAAATGCAGGCAGAACAATAGGTGTGCTGGGTGAAATTGCTCCAGCTGTGTGACTTTTCGCCTGTCTTGATTCTCTAAGCCATTTCTGTTTTTCAGTTCCCATGTTGTGTGTGTTAAACAAAGCTAGACTAACCTTAAACCTTTTCCATAAAACAGGACGACATGGCATCAACAGCATTCATTGTGCATCCCATATCTCCAGGTTCCTGTCAGCTACATGTCACCTGCAATGCAAACACCAGGAAAAATATGAAATAATAATTTCATACATCATCTATGTGCACGAGCCAGTCAAACATTCAATACAAATTCAAACTGCAACTACACAATAAAGGAAATACCCATCCAAATAATATTTCAAATGATTGAAAGCCTTTTGATTTTGAAGTGTATTCTCTTAAGCTAAGTGGTCCCCAAGACCATCGAGAAAATTCAATTGTTTCATTTTAAAATGTTTCTGCCCAAAATTATATCAAATCCTAATGTCTCGGTAGAAACACATGGGATTGGATTGCTGAGTGGGCGCCTGATGTCAGAGAAGAAATCTAATTTTCCTATGGCATTTGCTCATACTGTCTCAAAATGGATAAAATTTTAATGGGTAATTTTCTGCAGCAGGTCGCAAGCCATTGTGCTGGGAAGATGTGCAAAAGTGCAGTTACTGTATGGCACGAGGGGTGGGGGTGGGGACTCGGGGAACAAAAGACAGCTAGAAACGGGTCTAGCAATATAATTCAAGGCACATAAAGGTATGCATACCTATGACATGTCACAATGTAAAAGACATGTTTTATACTTCTGCTAATTATAAGAGATTGCTCCTATCCATTTTATTTACATGTTAAAAGAGCAGCATATATTTAGTCTGGAGAAAACAAGATTAAGGGGAGACATGATGGAGGCCTTCAAATAACTGAAGTAGGGCTGGGGAGGCTGGGAGATTTGATTCAGTTCACATTTAAATGTGGATGTACAGTACCCGATTCACACATTTTGAAACAAAAACACGGCCATCCTTTGAAATTCGCACTCCTCCGAATTTTTCAGTGTCATTCTCTGGTCACGTAAGTTGTACAAAAATGCACATACACTCTAAAATGCATGTATTGATGAAAATGGTATTTCAGAGGTGCATTGTATTAGGGGAAACTGTTTTGCAAAAATGTGCCACGATAGGAAAAAAATTGCATAGAAACAACATGTCTATTAGCAGACATTTGCATTAAATGCAGATAAATTTCCATGAGTGCTATTTAATTTTATCTTATTTTAATTGCAAACATGAAAATGTGGAGCAATGGAGTTCAGGAAGGGGCGCAGGGGGCTAGTGGCTGTTGTAGATGGATGGAAGGCAAGGAAGCTCCTTTCCAGATGACCCTGCTTCACATCTTGAGCTTTGTTTAATGGCAAAATCAGGACGTTTGGCCACCATCACTGTAGTGAAAATAATATCCAGTCCAGCTTCAAGAGACCATGAGAGCTGGGAGTATATGGCCCTGATGTTTCAACTCCAATCACCCTGGAAAGCATGCCAATGTTTGAGCAAGATGGGAGTTGTAAGTCTGACAACATCTGCCTGCTGCCACCTTGTTTCTTTTGGCTCTCTTTCTTTCTCTGCCACTGTGGAAGCAACTAGGCCTCAGCCTCATCGACCTTCTCATGGCCTCCAGCACAATTCCCCTTCCTGAGAATGTGGATCGTGGTTCTACCTCTGCCCACAGAAAATGCTTATCTGTATCCAGTGATTTTTTTTTCTACAGTGGTACCTCAGGTTACAAACACTTCAGGCTACAAACGCTTCAGATTACAGACTCCGCTAACCCAGAAGTAGTACCTTGGGTTAAGAACTTTACCTCAGGATGAGAACAGAAATTGCGCACAGGTGGTGCAGCAGCAGCGGAAGGCCACATTACCTAAAGTGGTTCCTCAGGTTAAGAACAGTTTCAGGTTAAGAACAGACCTCTGGAACGAATTAAGTTCATAACCAGAGGTACCACTGTATTAAAAAATGTTTAGAGGTACTCTCATTTTCCTACTCATATTGAAATACTGCCCCTCAATGACGCCAAACTTAGATTCACTGTCTGTATCTTAGTGGTTTTCTCTTTCTTTGAAATGTTAATAATGTTGCTTAGGAGCTTAGGATGAAAGGAACTCCACAACATTTGCCCAGGAAAGGTACACAGGATTGCAGGGAAGTATAGTTTCAATAAGGCACTAACTTCCACAATAAGAACTCCTTATTCTAGGCCAAGAGGATAACATGGATGACACAATCATTAGGAAGTTATGTTCAGGGTCATGTCATGTAAAAAATATAATAAAACCACAGCTGATGTCAATGACTCAAAGGTGCTGACTAGTAATGAAGAATTAAAATTTTTAAAAAAATACAGCTATGACAGAAACCACGATGTAAATGGCCTCTTTTTTTCCAGGATGACAAAAATGTCATATCAGGGAGGGATGACTTTGCCCATTAACTGTATTAATGTTATCACTTAATATTCACAACAACATGCTTGTTCTAAAGAGTTCTTATCTGACTAGTTTGCCTTCAGAAGATTGGGCTATTCATCATGTAGGGCTTGGGTCATATTAAGAAAACTACAAATGAGCATCCCCAAATGCTTGTGTTAATAGTTGTACTTGTCTTCAAATATATAGGAAAACGTGACATTCTGGAGCCATATGGTACCAGTATTAGTGATCAACCATAGAGTATTATTTATTGGGAGGTGCATTTATGACAAGAGCACTACAGTCAGCTTCATAACTGAATCTACAGTAGTATCCCAATTCCCTGCTTATTAACATTAGGCAGGCATCCTCAGCACACTGCTTTTAGACACCTGCTTAAAAATGAATTACCTCAGTATGGCTATCCAGACACATAATTTAATTATGTGCGCTTGTTTTTAATATTTCCTGATTTAATCTGTGTTTTATTGATACTTGTTTTATATTGTTTTATGCACATTGCTTAGAAAAGGGATAGTCAATGTGTTGTTCTTCAGATGTCTTTGGACTCCCATAAACCCCGGTCAGCATGGCCAAGGTTCAGGAATGATGGCAGTTGCAGTCCAAAAATTTCTAGAGGCCACTAGAATTTGTTTATCTCTGGTGTAGTGGGATGGTGACGATATTAAGCTGTTTATATGATATTTTTCCCCGAAATGAGTAATACATTCTGAATATATTTACCTGGAAGCAAGGGTTGTTGTGAGGCTAAACTGGACTTGAACAAACAACTCCAGAATGGGTTGCGTGATACTATGCTAGGTCATGCTTTGTTCCTGTGACAGAAACCTTTGAGAGCCCCATAACAAAAGGCCCAACAGAAGCTGATAAAGGGAAAACTGGACAGAAAACCATAGGCTGTGGATTGTGTAAATCAAAACCATCTCATGCCTTAACATGGACTTCACCCAGACAGGTTGAGAAATATCTTCACGAAACTCTTAGCAGAACAAATGCTACTGAGTAGCAGAACAAATGCTACCAAAACAAATGCTATTTCCGTGCAGTATTTATTTTCCTTTTCTGGGGGCAATTCCTTACCCCAGAGATGGCAGGAGCATCTAGTCTTAGACAACTGTCTCCTGTCTAGGTGCAGACAGTTTAATAGTGCCTCTGCTCATACAGGACTTTCAGATGGGTGGCTCCTAGCACTAATAAATCATTGCTGTTCCTCTGTAAGTTACGAGAAGAATTGCAATGGACTTTCCGGGCTATCAGAAATATTTAAACTTGTCTTAACATTCCCTCTACCACGTTGCTGCCACACAAGTGGGCATGACAGAGTTACTGTGTGGGTGTGGAAGGAGAAGGTGGTATATATATATATATATATATATGCAGGTTTTGGTGTCTTCGGGTGTCTTCCCGTGTAAGAGTTGGGGTGTCTAGGCGACGTTTCGACGAGGTCTCACTCGTCATCTTCAGGCTGGTGCTTTCGGCTTCTTGTTACTAGAACAGAGCAGGATCTCAGTGTTTGAGTTCCTATAAATACTGTTGAGGGGGTGTGGTGTATAGCCTCCAACGTTCTGGGCAGAGAGGGAGTTCCCAGATTAGTGTGCCTTTTCTTCTTTTGTTCCTTAATTACTTGAGGGATATCTTGAGTGATTTCTTGAGTGATATTCTGAGTACCACTTAGGAGGGTCATTAGGTGTGGATTAGTTGCTAAAGCTTTCGTGTCTTGACCTCTTGAGCTTGTGAAAAGTTTTTCTGAGAAGATGGCTGTACTGCACTTAGTTGTGCTCTGGCTTGGCTTCGTGTATAGGGGCGAGCTGTGGTTTTGTGCCCTGTGCCAGCCAGATCTGTGTAGGGATTGCAGGGGGGTGCAGCATCCGGAGGTGCCAATATGGTTTGGCTACTGGATGGTGTCTGTACTTTATCTGTGGAGAGGGTCTGGGTTTGGGTCTGGTGTGGTTGATTGGAGATGGCGTTCTGTGTGTCTCTGGTTCTGGTGTCGGTTTTTGTGGGGAGGGCTAATTTCCAGATGTCTGGCAGGCGGGACGTGTCGTCACGCTTGTTCATGTTGTGAGGGTGTTTCTCTATCTCGATGGCTTCCATGATTATTCTCTTGTGGTGATGTTCCATGTTAAAGAGCAATTTGGAATCTGCAAAATTAATTTCGTGTCCTGTTTCTTTCATGTGTTGGTAAAGAGAGGAAGTTTTTTCTTCTTTTTTGACGGCATTCTTGTGTTCTGCGATACGTGCATTTATTCGTCTGTTTGTTTGTCCAATGTACGTGGCTGGGCAGACTTTGCAGGGTATTTCATAGACCCCTTGGTTTTCTAACTGGATTTTATCTTTTGGGTTTCTGAGGATATTGGCTATTTTTTGGTTGGTGCAAAAGGCTGTTTTGATATTGTGTTTATGGAGGATTTTGCTAATTTTATCTGTAGTGCCGTTGATATAAGGAAGGAGGGCCATGCCATTGTTTTCTTCTGTGTCTTGGTTTTTGGGGGGTGTTTCTTTTTGGATTAGCTTCGTAACCCTGTCTTGTTGGTATCCGTTGGCGATTAACACATTTGAGAGATTCTGTAACTCAGTTGTCAAGTGGTCTTTGTCAGCCAGGCGTTTGGTTCTGGAGATGAGAGTCTTGGCTACGGAGTTTATTTGTGCAGGGTGGTGGTGTGATTGTGCATGTAAGTAGCGGTTGGTGTGTGTTTTTTTCCGGTAGATAGTGTGTCCTAGGGAGCCATCAGGTTTTTTGTAGATTAGGACGTCAAGGAAGGGAAGTTGGTTGTTGGCTTCTATTTCCATAGTGAAATACAATCCCCCCGAATACATCCTGGACCTGACCAACCACTGCCTAACCAACACGTACTTCATCCACAATGGACAAAGATATAAACAGATAGAAGGAGCACCTATGGGATCACCCCTCTCACCGGTCATCGCAAATCTGTACATGGAACACTTTGAAACCAATGCTTTAGACAAGTCAGAACACAAACCCAAACTTTGGCTCAGATATGTTGACGACACCTTTGTAATTTGGCCACACGGGAAGGAAAAACTAGATAGCTTCCTCACACATCTCAACAGCCTACACCCCAAAATACAATTCACTATGGAAATAGAAGCCAACAACCAACTTCCCTTCCTTGACGTCCTAATCTACAAAAAACCTGATGGCTCCCTAGGACACACTATCTACCGGAAAAAAACACACACCAACCGCTACTTACATGCACAATCACACCACCACCCTGCACAAATAAACTCCGTAGCCAAGACTCTCATCTCCAGAACCAAACGCCTGGCTGACAAAGACCACTTGACAACTGAGTTACAGAATCTCTCAAATGTGTTAATCGCCAACGGATACCAACAAAACAGGGTTACGAAGCTAATCCAAAAAGAAACACCCCCCAAAAACCAAGACACAGAAGAAAACAATGGCATGGCCCTCCTTCCTTATATCAAGGGCACTACAGATAAAATTAGCAAAATCCTCCATAAACACAATATCAAAACAGCCTTTTGCACCAACCAAAAAATAGCCAATATCCTCAGAAACCCAAAAGATAAAATCCAGTTAGAAAACCAAGGGGTCTATGAAATACCCTGCAAAGTCTGCCCAGCCACGTACATTGGACAAACAAACAGACGAATAAATGCACGTATCGCAGAACACAAGAATGCCGTCAAAAAAGAAGAAAAAACTTCCTCTCTTTACCAACACATGAAAGAAACAGGACACGAAATTAATTTTGCAGATTCCAAATTGCTCTTTAACATGGAACATCACCACAAGAGAATAATCATGGAAGCCATCGAGATAGAGAAACACCCTCACAACATGAACAAGCGTGACGACACGTCCCGCCTGCCAGACATCTGGAAATTAGCCCTCCCCACAAAAACCGACACCAGAACCAGAGACACACAGAACGCCATCTCCAATCAACCACACCAGACCCAAACCCAGACCCTCTCCACAGATAAAGTACAGACACCATCCAGTAGCCAAACCATATTGGCACCTCCGGATGCTGCACCCCCCTGCAATCCCTACACAGATCTGGCTGGCACAGGGCACAAAACCACAGCTCGCCCCTATACACGAAGCCAAGCCAGAGCACAACTAAGTGCAGTACAGCCATCTTCTCAGAAAAACTTTTCACAAGCTCAAGAGGTCAAGACACGAAAGCTTTAGCAACTAATCCACACCTAATGACCCTCCTAAGTGGTACTCAGAATATCACTCAAGAAATCACTCAAGATATCCCTCAAGTAATTAAGGAACAAAAGAAGAAAAGGCACACTAATCTGGGAACTCCCTCTCTGCCCAGAACGTTGGAGGCTATACACCACACCCCCTCAACAGTATTTATAGGAACTCAAACACTGAGATCCTGCTCTGTTCTAGTAACAAGAAGCCGAAAGCACCAGCCTGAAGATGACGAGTGAGACCTCGTCGAAACGTCGCCTAGACACCCCAACTCTTACACGGGAAGACACCCGAAGACACCAAAACCTGCATTCCTGTACCCGTGAAAATCTACGAAAGCATATATATATATACACACACACACACACACACACACACACACACACACACACACACAGTGGTACCTCAGCTTACAGACACTTCAGGTTACAGACTCCGCTAACCCAGAAATATTACCTTGGGTTAAGAACTTTGCTTCAGGATGAGAACAGAAATTGCGTGGCCCAGTGGCAGCGGGAGGCCCCATTAGCTAAAGTGGTACCTCAGGTTAAGAACAGTTTCAGGTTAAGAACGGACCTCCGGAACGAATTAAGTTCTTAACCCAAGGTACCACTGTATATATATTCAAGGTTTAGTGCTTGTTAATTTAAGCATGGCTGGCAACACAATGTCAGAAAACCCATTGCTGCCCACAAAATTCCCACCACTGCCCACAGAATGTGAAAAAACCAAACCCTGAAGCATCAGCCCGCAGGATGAGTGCTGCCACACAACAGATGTTCAGTGGCAACATTGATGCTGTGTGGTGGAAGGAGCTCAGCATTGACACCTTCTGTCCTTAGTCAGATGTAGGTTAAGAAGATACAATGTATGTTTAATTAGGGTTTTTAAAAAAACTGAATTAAACATTGGCTGCATCCCCAAACTAATTCAGGACCAAATCTGGGGTGGGTTGGTTCCTGAGTTGGCCTGGGGCAGGTCAGCCTGATGGGAGCGTGTGGCCCAGATGTGGGCAAAGGGTAGGGGGGCTGTGAACAGCCCTACTAAATCTGTAGAGTGGGAGCAGTCGTAGACGAAGTACCTAGTAAATATGTGCAAGATGTTCTGGAGATGTGCAATGCTACCCATTCACTAAGCTGCTTTAACATGCCCATTTGGGCTTTAAGAGGGGAGGGAGGAAGAAAAATTAACTGAGTACAAACTTGCGGATTGACAGCGCTGCCGACAGAAGCCCTCTATTTATCTAAAGTGCAGCACACCTGCTGGGCAAAACGACAGCTAAAATATAGAAAAGCTGCTCGGCAAATTTTATTTATAGTCATAAGGCCTGGTGGTAACGCAAGTGACTGAATTTTCTGTTGCATACAGTTTCCTGATTGAACTTTCCTTTTGATAGTTTCTCTCTCACCCCCACCCCACTTCATATTTTTCCTCAGTCCAGAAAAAGGATTCCCATCACCAATCTCTCTGTGCTGTTCTAATAAAGCTAAGATAAGTAAGAACCTGCTGCAGAAACATCTTCAGATGGTGAAAATCTCAGTCAGGAGTAGGCTTATATTTTCGGCAACTCCCCCTTGAAAGACTGACATGTGTGGAACTTGTCTGAGATTATTTCACTCATTTGGGCCTCCTAGGAATGTTGCTGTTATTGAGGTTGTCTCCCTTTCTTGCTTTTCACAAGGCCTATAAAATTCATTTATTTGTGATGGCATTTGGGTGACTGATTGAATGATTGATTGACTGACGGCTTTTAGTGCCTGCTGTGAAAATGTCTTTTGGTGTTGCATCTAGATTGGGGTTGCAATCCTAAACCCACTTACCTGAGAGTAAGGCCCATTAAATTCAACAGGACTGAGTTGACATGGTGAAGATTGCACTGTCAATCATGCTTAGAGCTGACCTATTGAAATCAGTGGGACCTTAGCCATGACTAACTGAAGTCCCATTGATTTTAATGGGTCTATGCAAGACATGATAAAATCCACACATGACCCACTTTATTTAAATTATGCTGCAGTCCTATACTTACCTGAAAGTAAGCTTTACTTCTGAGGACCGCAGTCTTCATTCTGTTTTAATTTGGGCATGAATATGTTTTCTTGCGCACCACTTTGAAGCAGAAATATGATCTAAATAAATAATCTTTGAGATCATAAAAGTGATCTAGATAAGTACACATTCCCTTGAAATTCCTCAGATGTTTCACCTGGGATGGAGCCCTGGTTTGCTTTGAAATTTGCTTTAGGTGAGAGTTTGGCAGCTAACAAACTTAAGCTAAATAATCGATACCACAACCCTTTTTTTACAGTTGGGCATTTCATTGACAAGGCTTCTTGGAAGAGAGGAACAGGAACGCCTCAGACAAAATATCTAAAGGATTTCAAAAACCAGTGAAGTCTGCACCATTCCTGGTAAGTTTTTTGGACAAAAATGTTCCTGAGGATTTGCTAGCAGGCCAAGCTGGTAGTTTTATTATTTTTCAGCCTCTGCACTGTTGCCTTTCTATTTCATCCAGACTTAATGTCATTAGTCTTCTTTTGCAGAAACCCGAGCATTCATTTTCTAATTTATCTAGATGATATCCTGACAGCAGCTCCCTTGATCGAGACTTTACCATTTACATATCTCCCTCTGTTAATCATCCTCTGAAATGAGATTTAGAGTAAAAAGGAAATAAATCAATCCTGACTACCTTCATACTGGTAGCATTCCTAGGATCATACCTGTCCACCAGAAACTGGGCTTTTCAGAAACATGCTGCTGAGGAATCATTCCTAGTTTGATCTGTTAGCTTTGAGTGGTGTGGATTCTTCCCGGAACAAAGTAAATTGGTCATCTTGCAACGTTTACTCCAATTAATAAAGGATGAGTAAAGGATTCCAGGCCCTGCTCCCCAGCTCCATCAATTGATAGTCTCTCTCTCTCTCTCTCTCTCTCTCTCTCTCTCTCTCTCTCTCTCTGTGTGTGTGTGTGTGTGTGTCATAGAAGGCTTAGAGTGATCTACCCCATTTTGGGGGGTTCAGGGAGGAAAGCCCTGTTTTTGGGGGGGCTGCAGGTTGATCCAAAGTTGTAGAGCTTCTTTGGGGGAAGTCAGTGATCTACCAGTGATCTACCACAGGCGTCTACCGGTAGATCACGATCTACCTGTTGGACGTGCCTGGTCTAGACAATTCATTTCCTCCAAGCATGTTAGAAGCTTCTCAACCACCAGCAATTCCACAACCTTGTCCCCCAAAGCGCACATTAGCCACCAGGCAGTAGTTCTGAAGTACCTCAATTTTACACACACACACACACACACACACACACACACACACATTCCCCAATTGTAACTCCATTTTAGAGATCAATCAATAGATAGGTGTTTACTTCCTCCCCACCAGGACTCACTTCTTTTAGCTTTGTTGATGCACAAGAAGCTTAAAACCTGTGGAGAGTTGCTTCTTGCTTTTTCAAGATGTCCCTCCCAGCAGAAACATGAGCTTTCTGACTTGCAGAATTCTCTAAAGTAAGCCCCCATTTCCCCTAGACAGAGACACTTGGAGGTCACAGAGAAGAGCCTCCCTCAGGTTTCTTAGTACATGAAGAAGTTGCTGTTCCACTTCTTCCAGGCATCTCCCAAAGCAGAACATACACAATCACCACAGACACTGCTGATAACACAGGAGTCTTTGGAGCAACCATCCAGATTCAGCAGCAATCCCTTGTATTCAAAGAAATGGGCTATTCTGCTCCTCCCAGTGCTCCTCTCAACAGGAAACAGACCTTCGCTACAGAAGTCCTGCAATTGTTGCAGAGGTTTCTGGGACAGTCTCTCATTCCTCAGTGGGGATGCATGGAGTAGCCAGTGGAATGTGAGTTCCCTTGCCTTCTATTTGGTTTATTTTTACCAGGCAGTTCTCCCACACCTAGCACAGAAATAATTTGCTGTGGGAGAGAAGCTACTAACCAAGAGCAGTTTTCATCCCAATACCAACTTGGGGGTGAATGGATTTCACCATGATTTTTGTGTCAGGTGAAAGGATTTTTCATGGCAACACCCAAATCCTGATTGGTACTCAAACACCAGCAGCTTCAACTAACAAAAACATCTGAGACATGTGACATGCACATCTCATATATTATCCAGTTTGGCCCACAAATCCTACCTTGATATGTAACCCAGCCTAGTTTTTGCAATCAAAATCAGCTGTGGGAAAGTTTAATTTAAGGGTGGATGCAGAACATTAAACATTTGGGATTGTATCCCCCCCCCCCAAGAAATTCAAATAAATTATTTTGGGATTGGTGTCTGACTCCTAAAGTGACATGACTTAATCATACAATTAGCATTTGAATCTGGCATAACAATTGCACCTTGCACAGGTGTTTGAATTTAAGTGTGAAAAAAGCCTGCCACCTTGGCTGTCAGTCAAGTGGCACATGGGTACTATGACATGCTTCAATCACATTTTGTCACAAAGCCATAATTTGGTTTCATGGCCAACAGCAAGTGTCAAATTAAGCAAGCGTCTTCTCTATGGTGTGTCCCCAAGATCCTTTCATAGTGTTCCCTTTAGCAATGCCTTTCAATGTGTAGTTTTCATTTTGAATGTGAGGGGATGAGAGAGTGGGGCATAAATTCAGGAACTTCAGCTTCAGTGGATGCTCTCACTAAACTTTAAAACACTTCCTGTTTCTCACTTTAGCACAAACAGGAAGTTTGCGCAATTAGGCGTGCAGTTAGGTGATATAAAGGATATATCACTGGATATGGGCTGAGGATAACGGATTCATAGTAAAAAATTGAAGACAACTAAAACTGAGTGCAAGCTGCAGGTTGTTGAGGGGATCAAATGTAATTACTTCATGCACAGCATCCTATGTTTCTTGGAAGAATAGGAGGGTACAAATGTGATATGGAAGTTAAATGAATGATAAACACACACGTGTTCCAGCCCCAAAGCAGTGAACAGCTGCAGTTCAAAATTCTGACAGGGTATAGGGCAGTATATAAATTAATTAATTATTATTAATAATAATATATCCGTTTTCATTCCTGTCCATTTTTCATTTCCTCAGTTCTCCCCATTTCCATACCAGCTTGCAATTATTATGAATTGTAAAAGCCCTCGTGAAAATTCATCAGTATTTTCCTGCAAATTTATCCCAACAGGCACATTTTTCGATGTGGTTTTGCCTGGTATACACATTTTTTGCAATGCAATTCCCCCACCTGTTTTTGTGCATTTTTTGGTTGATTATTTTCACCAATATATGCATTGTTATGCACACTTCCCCCTAAATGCATTTTTGCACATGCTACTTGGCTTGACAATATTCAGAGATGGGAGAGTTTCAAAGGGTCTCTGTTCATGTATTGTTTCAGAAAGTGTGATTAGTTAGAATCACAGACTCATAGACTTGTAGTGATGGAAGGGGTCCATAGGGGCATCTAGTCCACACCTTGCAATGTATGTTTGCCTTTAAATGTGAACTGGGCCAGATTTCTCCCTCATCCCTAACCAAGGCAGACAAATGCATGCTGCTATTCACCCAAGTATGGGATGCAGGTGGCGCTGTGAGTTAAACCACAGAGCCTAGGACTTGCTGATCAGAAGGTTGGCGGTTCGAATCCCCACGATGGGGTGAGCTCCCGTTGCTCGGTCCCTGTTCCTGCCAACCTAGCAGTTCGAAAGCACGTCCAAGTGCAAGTAGATAAATAGGTATCTCTCCGGCGGGAAGGTAAACAGTGTTTCCGTGTGCTGCTCTGGGTCGCCAGAAGCAGCTTAGCCATGTTGGCCACATGACACAGAAGCTGTACACTGGCTCCCTCGGCCAATAAAGCGAGATGAGCACCGCAAACCCAGAGTCGGTCACGACTGGACCTAATGGTCAGGGGTCCCTTTACCTTTATTCACCCAAGAGTTGAAGCAACTATCGAAGTCTGACTACTAGCAAGGCAAGAGAAGTGCCTGAGACTTGCATCTTCTTCACAGGATGAAGAACAACATCCATTACTCCTCAAATCCCTGTTCCCCTGGCTGCAACCATAATAAGTACAGACAAAACACGCTGGCTAAAAACCAGCTACAATTATTCTATTTAGAGGAGCGCTTTCCAGTTAAGATTTATGGCTTGTTCATTGCAAGCCATTGCTTGGGACTGTTAATAACGGATAATGTTAACTTGTATTTATTTGGAATATTGATGCTTCACCTGCTAGCCAAAGTCCTCCTTGCGGTAGCTCACAATACGTTTAGAACACAACAAATTAGACAAGAGTTACTGGAGAAGTCAGTATGATATAGTGGTTAGTGTGTCAGACTAGGACCTAGGAGACCAGGGTTCAAATCCCCACTCAACCATGAAGCTCACTGGGAGATCTTAGGCCAGTCACTGCCTCTCAGCCAAAGCTACCTCACTTAGCTGTTGTGGAGATTAAATGAGGAGGAGAACCATGTACAGTTGTACCTTGGTTCTCGAATGGAATCCGTTCCGGAAGTCCATTTGACTTCCGATAACATTCTCAATCCATGGCACGGCTTCTGATTGGCTGCAGGAGCTTCCAATGCACTCAATTGGAAGCTGCGTCAGTCGCGTCGGATGTTTGGCTTCCCAAAAACGTTCGCAAACCGGAACACCCACTTCCAGGTTTGCGGCGTTTGGGATCCGATTTGTTTGGGAGCCAAGCCGTTCGACAACCAACCAAGGTACCACTGTATACCACTTTGAGCTCTTTGTAGAAGAAGGTGCTATGTAAATGCAATAAATAAATAAAATAAATAAGGAAGGCCAAAGTGCATACAAGTCTCCTGCACCTGCAGTCTTTGTTCCAGAAGCTATTCTGCTGCTTTGAATCTGTGGACCATAGTGGGAGTCAGAAGAAATCCCCCCTCTGATAATCTGGAAATGGCTTCTGGGGCAGCGAGACAGAACGTATGGACAAAAGGAAAGAGTACTGCTGAATCAGGCCCATCTAGGACAGAAGGTTGTCTCCCACTGTGGTCAGCAAGATGCCCAGTGCTCCCCCCAAAAAAAATGTTTAGGGGTACTCTCATTTTCCAACTCATATTGAAATACTGCCCTTCGATGAGGCCAATCTTAGATTCACAAATTATTTAACGGTATGCGTACCCCTGCATACCCCCAGAAAAAAAGCACTGAAGATGCCCATGGGAAGTCCACAGTAAGCACATTAATACTCTTTGCTCATGTTCGCTGTGACTGCTATTCAGAGGTATGGTGCCTCTGATCATGGAAGTAGCCTATCAGATGGAGGCTATTGCTATTTGTGCCTCTCATACTTTCCAGCTCCTAGTGACAGATTCAAGAGGTTCTGCAGACCTCCAGTCCTGAAATGTTCTAAGTGATGCTTGCATACCCTCCATTTCTCCAATAAAAATAGATATATCCTATTCCATATCAACCTGGATTTCCTTATTGAAAATAGAGGTGTCCCTCCAACATATCTCTGATAAAAATAGGGATGTCTTGTCTTATAACCTCCTACATTTCTCCTATGAAAATAGGACATCCTAGGGAAAAGTGGGACATTCTGGGATCAAATCAGAAACCGGAATGGCTTCTGTAAATCCAGGACTGACCCTGAATATTAGGGACACTTGGAGGGTATGCGCTTGACTTCTGAATCTCTGAGGTCATCTCAGAGAAAAAGGCCCTGGAAATGGCTCACTATGCAGCTAGACATTAGTCCATTACAGGGTAGGACTTCTCTACCCAAGTTATTGCCTAGTGGGGCTAGTATTCAACAGGCTTCCTCATCGCTCTACCCGGACACAGATCCAGTGCCGAGGGCCTTCTGGTGGTTCTGTCACTGCGAGAAGCCAAGTTACAGGGAACCAGGCAGAGGGCCTTCTCGGTAGTGGTACCCACCCTGTGGAATGCCCTCTCATCAGATGTCAAAGAGATAAACAACTACCTGACGTTTAGAAGATATCTGAAGGCAGCCCTGTTTAGGGAAGTTTTTAATGATTGATGTTTTAATGTATTTTTAATCTCTGTTGGAAGCCGCCCAGAGTGGCTGGGGAAACCCAGTCAGATGGGTGGGGTACAAACAATAAATTATTATTATTATTACTAAATCAGGTGTGGGGCCCATTCAGTGTTGATGGCCTCCAAATCTGATTAGCCCCTGCCAGCCTATCCAGTGGTCAGGGATGATGGGAGCTGGAGTCCAGCAACATCTGAAGGAGTACAGGTTCCCCACATCTGTGAAAAAGGACTCTCCTTGTAGTAGAGACACTGATTCACCAAAAGTCCTTTTTTATATATGCAAGGCAAAGCACCCATTTATATTAATTGCAATATTTTCCTGAGCCAAGAAAGTTTGCATTTGTGACATTTCCTAGGAAAATGGTGTACTTATGGCTTAGCCAAGAATGATCTCCCAGCTTTGTAAAATATCACTGGTTTTTATGAGAAATGGGTTTACAGTCTGATAAATTTACGGTAAACCTTTATCCAATTTCATGTCGTACAAATGGCTGTGTTTAAAACATGTGCATGCTATTTGGTCTAAACCATTAGAAGACTCTGTGATTCCTTTTCAAATTTTCCATCAATTCAATATTCAGGATATATATAGATGGGTTAATCTTGCTATTCAATGTCTTAAAAATCAATCAATATTAATGTGTCTGCTGGGTTAAACTTTTAAGGTCATTGTCTCCCTTCTGACATCTTTAACTACATCAACATCACATTACCATTATAGACTTGTAAAGCAATGTACTTGTACATTTTTTTTTGCATGATAATGTCTTTTTGTGGTTGAGGTTTTATCATAATTTAAATCATGATACAGCATTTACATATCTTTTGTTTAGTAGAGAGACCCCCATTTATCACTTTAACAAATGGACTTAAAAGAGGGGGATTAAAAAAAAACCTCAACCCAAAATATTCCAATTTATTCTTCAATTGCAATGGTGGCTGCATCCATCTATGAGTAAATTTCCTTAATACATTCGCTATTAATTACATCCTGATTTAGCATACATGACTGTCAGGCTGCCATATATTGAAAATTCAATGCATTGTACAAAAATGGGGTGGGGTGGGAGCTAAATATATTTTAATATTGTTAGTTTAATATTACTGAAAATATTGGTAGTTCAACTAACAGAGTCCTGGACCACCTTAAAGGCTATGGACATGATCTAGCCAAAATTAATCTCTTCTTCATTTCAGGGACAAAATTAAGTGCTTGCTTAATTGTTTCCTAGCAAGACCTTTATCCTTAAAAGTGGACAGAGGTGGGTGGGAATGAACATTAATAGTTTTGCCTTATATATAATTTGGTATTCTTTAAGGATGCAGTCCTATAGTTTAGTGAGGTTATACCTACATAAGCACCATTGCAGCATAATAGTGCTACTGCCATAAATCAGGGGAATAACCAAAACAAGGCAGAGATGTGGGTAGGATGGGGCATGGGAGTGGCGTAAACTTGCATTATATCCTATACCATTTCAGTCTGTGACCACCAATCCCATCAATGGTGTGTAAGAAGTGGGAGAATTCAAAAAAGCTGCATCTGTGTGAATGAGTGCCATGACAGCATGGGGTATAGTGTAACTCAGCACCCAATCACAGCACAGCATAACCAGTATATATGAATCCTATGCAGAGAGACCATAACGTAGATGAGAGGGTACACACCCTGGGGCTACAGATCACAGGGTTCATGTTGTTCACACCTACAGCTTCCAAAGGCAGGAGAGGACCCAATATCAGGGAGAAAGTGGTTGCAATGAGAGCCCTAGTGTAGTAGAACAGAGTATGTTTCACATGCTGTCAATACTTGACTTATTTCTTGAGTGCATCTAGATAGACCTCTACCCCTGGGGGAGAAAACTATGGAAGGTAGATATGAAGTTCACCGCATGTTAAGATTTGAAAGAAAATTTTATGAAGATGCAATTCTGCTGGTACTTAACGCCACTAAAACTATCTAAAATGTATAAAAACACCTCAAATAAATGTTGGAAGTGTGGGGGAGTGGAAGTTCAATGCTACATATGTGGTGGAACTGTAAGAAAATAAAGGAATTTTGGGATGTAATTTATAACGAGCTCAAAAAGATGATTAAGGTCACCTTCATAAAAAAAGACAAATAAAAAAGGGGGCTTTCCTCCTGGGGATACTAGACCCAGACATACCGTATTTTTCGCCCTATAGGACGCACTTTTCCCCTCCAAAAATGAAGAGGAAATCTGGGTGCGTCCTATGGGGCGAATGCAGGCTTTCGCTGAAGCTTGGAGAGTGAGAGGGGTCGGTGCGCACCGACCTCTCTTGCTCTCCAGGCTTCAGGAACACATCTGCAGCCTAGGCAGCCCTCCGGGAGGTCCCGCAGGGCTGTCTAGGCTGCGGATAGCAGCCTGCTTCCCGGAGCGTCAGGCGCCCTGAAAGCAGAGTGCCCGGAGCTTTGGGAACACCTCCACAGCCTAGGCAGCCCTGCGGGAGTTCCCCGCAGGGCTTCCCACGCTGCGGATAGCAGCCTGCCGCCCGGTGGGCGAGGCACCCTGAAGCAGAGCGCCCCTCACGCCGGGCATACATCCGCAGCATGGGGAGCCCTGCAGGAGTTCCCCGCAGGGCTCCCCACTCTGCGGATAGCAGCCTGCCACCCGGCGTGCGGGGCACCCTGAAGCAGAGCAACCCGCACGCCGGACAGACAACCGCAGCGTGGGGAGCCCTGCAGGAGTTCCCCGCAGGGCTCCCCACACTACGGATAGCAGCCTGCCGCCCGGCAGGTGGGGCGCCCTGAAGCAGAGCGCCCCGCACGCCGGACAGACATTGCCAGCCCCAGAAGCTCGGGGGACAGCAGGGAGGTGCAGCGCCGCCATCCCACTGTTCCTCGACCTGGTTCGGTTTCCCCGACCTGCTTTTGGGGGGGAAATAAAGGGGGGAAATTTCCTTTATTTCCCCCCCAAAAAACTAGGTGCGTCCTATGGGACGGCGCGTCCTATAGGACGAAAAATACGGTACCTAAGAAAGCGAGGGAAATATTCTTGTACGCCATGGTAGCTGCAAGAATGTTAAATGGCTATGAATTGGAAAGGTGAAAAAAATCCGACTAAACTGGAGTGGCAAAGTAAACTATTAGAATACGCCGAGCTGGCAAAAATGACAGGGAAACTGAGATGTCATACTGATCAAACATGTATTAAAAAATGAGACATGGACAAAAAATACCTTAAGGAATATTGTCATAACATGACGTCAGTGGCAGGCCTTGAATGACTTCTGTGGTAGGATGGATAATTACAGAAGAAATCATTAATGAAAATTAATAAAAGAGAAAGCATAGTGCGCTAGATGGATTAAGTGGTAGATACATGATGGGGTGACGGGAAGTCGATATAGATATAAGAAGAATTTCTTGTGATCTAATGTAACAATTACTACTATTTTCTCTTTTTTCTGGATAAATTTGTGGTTCACTGTTTCTTTTTACTTTCAATAACAAATTAAATAAATAGATAGGCCTCTACCCAGGCACTCCAGAGTCAGTTGAGAGGAGTACTGCATGGACCAATGGTCAGGATCTTAATCAGATCTTCAATAGAGTAATATAAGTTTGTGTCTTCAATTCCCCCTAGACATCATATTATTACCTGAAGACTCTTAACATTATTATAACTGCCCGCTATAGCTTGGTGCATGTCAACAGGATTGTAGCCAAGTTGGTCATGTCCATTAATTTCAGTAGGTCTACCATCAGCTATATTCCTCCATTTCTATCTCCTATTGAAACTCTTTTCCGACCAATTTCTGAAATGTTTTCACCCAGGCAGAAACCTTCATATTCATCAAGTCACTTTTTTTGCTTCCAGTGAAATTTGATGGAAATTCCAATGTCAACAACCCAATGTCAGAAAACTACACTTGCCTGAGTAGGAAAATCCAGAGTCCAAAAGCTGACCAACTGCAATATAATCATCACATGATTATACTCCACTTGCTTACTTTAGAAAACAAACCCATAAATGTGGCAGCTCAACAGGTCAAAATCTAAATGAATGGGAGATGCCTGGTTCCACAGGGATTGCACAGCACCTGGCTATTTTAGGGGCTAATGGTACTGCTAGAGACTGGAGCCATACCCCCTTCTGGTAAATTCAAGCAATTAAGTCATTTTTTAAAACAAAACTTAGGCACACTGAGGGGGAGGGAAAAAAGAGAGAAAGAAACCCTGTAGGCTCTTTGCCCAGTAAACTCACAATGAAAAGCAACCTTAATAAAAAGTTATAAATCTCACCTCTGAGCCAACAGGAAATTCAAACGTTTGCATTTGCAGGGGCCAGAGAGTTGCTGAAACAAAAGGTAAGTGTATGTACAAGGAACATATTGTGCTCTGCAAGCTAACAGACAGATCCTAGAAGCTCAAAGGCGCCAGAGTCAAGGGTAGGTGATTTCTAGAATCCTTACCATTGGCTCATCTTTGCTCGACACCCCACACAGAAAATGTCTTCTCTAAAGACACAGGCAGGTCCTTCTAGCGATGAAGTCACAAAACTGGAAGAAAACAACGACACCAACTTCTAGCCTTCAACAAGAAGAAACGGTGGAGGAAAAAGTTTCGCATTTCAAAGTTTTAGTCACGAGGCTACACTAAAACAGGAGGATATATATTTATATATGTATAATATCTCTGAGACCTGTAAAATGAAAGATCAAAGCAAGGGGCAACGCTGAGTTTTTTTTTTATCACCTCCCTGACAAGGGCTGTTAGTTTTAATATACTGGCAGAAATGTTGGCCATTGTGAACTATGTGATTCTAATTTCCTTTTTCGCTATTTTACTGCTAATACATACAGTGCTGTTGTGACCAAGCCCCCCCCCCCGCCAAACAACCTTTTATTGAAAAAAGACTCATGCAGCAGTGTTCTGTGTTATATGGCTTAAGCTCCATGGTGTTTTCCCTCTACCAATGAGAAATGGGGCTGACTTCATTCCCAGTAGTATGCAGGACCCAGAGGGAGTTCTGGGAAAGAACAGGTGAAAATTTCTAATGAAGGCTTGCATTATAAGGAGCAGTCAGGCACAGAGTTTAGTCCTGCACATTATGGGAATGGAGAAGATGCAAGCGGGATTTTCATTCTCAATTTTCCACTTCCAGTAGATGTACAAAAAGGTAGATCTTCCATATCACCTTAGTCAACATTTTCTAATTATACAGAACAGTGGTACCTTGGGTTAAGAAATTAATTCATTCCGGAGGTCCGTTCTTAACTGGAAACTGTTCTTAACCTGAAGCACCACTTTAGCTAATAGGGCCTCCTGCTGCCGCCGTACCACCGGAGCACGATTTCTGTTCTCATCCTGAAGCAAAGTTCTTAACCTGAAGCACTATTTCTGGGTTAGCGGAGTCTGTAACCTGAAGCGTATGTAACCTGAAGCATATGTAACCTGAGGTACCACTGTAATTCTTTCTCATTCCTGAAGTGTAATACTGTAATAGTACTGTATGTGACTGTCCGCCCACCTGCCTTAACAGGGCCCTGTTGCTTTAAGAACCAAGACAGCTACTAAAAGTATGACGGACAGCTTGGTATTTCAAGCCTGAACCTGCATCTGAGAGGACAGGACCTATCATCATTTAATACTGGGCAGAAAGTTGCAGGAGTGAAGTGGGGTCAGGCGTTGGCTGTGGCAGTAACTGATATGGAAACAGCAGGTGTCACAGCGGCGACTGAAATGTCTATGGCTCTCCTTCTCTCTATTTTTACCCGTCAGCTATACACAAACAAACAAGCAAACAAACAATGCAAAGGCTTTGGACTAAAAGGACCACATTGCAGGTTGGTGCACATGAATGCGGCCCTGAATGAGCAGGAGATTAGATCAGCCAAACTGTGACTGTGCACATAGTTGGGTGTAATTAAAGAACCTGGGGTTGTATGGCGAATGTTGTTGTTTTTTGTATTCACATACACAAAGGTGAGCTCAGCTCCAACATATTGAAAACCAAGAACCTGTATGCCCAAAGATGGAAGGAAGAAATAGTTCTGACAAAGGAAGATTGGCCGCTAAAATTAACGGAGTATGCAGAAATGGCGAAACTTACCGGAAGAATAAGAAATCAAGGAGAGAGACTTTTCAAAACAAAACGGGGAAAATTTATTGATTATTTGAAGATACATTGTAAACAAATCAAAACAGCAGGATATAAAAACATGCAGTAGGAGATAATTAAGGGGGAGATAATGGGGGGAGGGATGCAGGTGGCACTGTGGTCCAAACCACAGAGCCTAGGGCTTGCTGATCAGAAGGTCAGCAGTTCGAATCCCCGTGACGGGGTGAGTTCCCGTTGCTCAGTCCCTGCTCCTGTCAACCTAGCAGTTCAAAAGCACATCAAAATGTAAGTAGATAAATAGGTACCACTCCAGCGGGAAGGTAAATGGCATTTCCATGCACTGCTCTGGTTCGCCAGAAGTGGCTTAGTCATGCTGGCCACATGACCCAGAAGCTGTACGCCGGCTCCCTCGGCCAGTAAAACGAGATGAGTGCTGCAACCCCAGAGTCATCCATGACTGGACCTAACGGTCAGGGAGCCCTTTACCTTTAACAACAACAACAAAAAAATCGTAAATAGACTTGAATTGGATATGCAGTAATAAAAAGATATGAAGTAAGTAACCGTAGAAAGGAGGGGAGGGAAGTAGAGGGGAAGGCAGACTAGATTTGTAAAAAAAAAAAATCTTGTTAAAAATATTTGTAAAAGGTGAAAATTAAAAATAAAATTTAAAAAAGAGAAAGAAAAGCAAGACACTGGAGAATCTTTTTAAAGTGCATGGTGAGGTAAAAGGACTAAAAAAGTCTTAGATTTGCACGTGCTATCAGCTATCATATGTAAGGAGGCAAATTTGGATACAATGACTATAATTTAAATAGAAATGCATTACATTACAAACAGATGCCAACAACGACGTCACCATAGTGGGAAAAACTATGGCTATGACCTATGCTTCTGCTTAGTCTGTGGTCAGTTTGTGATTTATTTTATTTTTTAAAAGTTGTGAAAATTCACCAGCATTTTAGTGCAGATTTCACTCCATATACACGCAGTTGCCTGCAAATTTATTGCATACGACGGCAAAATTTGCAACATTTTTGCCAAGCACAACTTTCCCAGATATAAGCATTTTTGCATGTTATTTTAGTCAATATATGCAATTCTATGCAAACTTTATGCCCATATATATGCATTTCTGTTTACATTGCTTGGCTGGAGAACTGTACTGCAAAATTCAGAGAAATGCAATTTTTTGAAGAATGGCTGCATTTTGATTCACATATCATTTTGGAAAGTTCCGCACACTGTTGTGTGGGCTGGTCAATCCCTCCCCTTACCTGGCCAATTCTCTCCTGGCAATGCCGCCCCAGCTGGGATTGGGTAATTGGCAGAGGTAGGTGGCTACCTCCAGATGTCCAGCCTGGGAGGGGGCGTATCCAGGTTGTGCTGCTGGGAGCTGCATGGGATCGGGGGGAGAGCTGCATGCGACCGCACAAAAGGCGCCCCCCCATTGATGTGGGGAGTGGTCATTTTAGAAAGAGAGAAGTGGGTAAGATCACCTTTCAATTCCACTGCCGTCCCCAGGTATGGAGAAGGTGGGGACGGGTGGTGTTACAGTGGGAAGGCAGGGAAACCAGATTCTGCATGCAAAAGTCCACTTATGGCTGTTTGGGCCTAAGCCACCGAGTCCTCATCACATTCCTGCATGCATTTCATATATCCTTTCATTTTTCATTTATTTCTAAAGGAATCCAAAAGCAAAACCATGGCTTCCTCAAACAGTTTTTTCTCTCAATTCTTTCCACCTAGGGTTAAATATTGCTCCTTATTTGCCCTGAAATATATCACAGAACTTCTATATATCCATATTTTGATTATATTATAAACGTACTAAATTAGCTAATTATGGTGATCATAATTTACAATTAAAAAACAAACAGTGATTTTTTTCCAAAAGCTTTCAATATCTTTTCTTTAATCAGTCAACGTGGCTCAAAATATGCATTCTTTTTTTCCTCTTTTTTTCTAGATTAAAGCATTAAAGTTGCTAATTATATTCTCAGAACTAACAATTATTTCTTTACCCTTTTACTACCTTCTTCTGGCAACAAAAAAAAAATGTCAGCACTGATTTAATTTTTTGCTATTATAGGATTAAGAGAACTTTCTAAAAGGCAATTAAATGTGCCCTATAGCTATAGTGGCTTTCCTATCAGCATCTAAAACCTCTTCGCTAAAACAACAGAATTAAAAAAATATATATTCAGGCTTTCTGGGCATATTTCTCTCTCATTTTTTATAAAGCATTCCTTTAGTGATTATCTCCAAAGACAAGTTACCATCGCTGTAAGTCTCCGCACACATCTAGACCTTGGTGGAGGTAGATCTATCATACTAAATTAATAGAAGAAAATGTAACTTAAAGGACTGTTTAGAGTGCTAAACCCTGTTCATGTCACATGCTGGCTCTTCACCTTTGGGAGCCCAGTTCACAATCAGCCGGAGGCCCTAAGTGAAAAGTTCAATAATCTCCATGTGTGCTTCCACTTGATGTATCACAAAATCAATTATTATATGGTGGAGCATTCGGCAACCTATGCTCAGGCAGAATCAAGCTTTGGCTCCCATTGGGAATTCACCAGTTATCTAAACACTGAATTATTCTCAGATGAAACAGGAGCACTTGTTGCCAAGAGGAGTTCCATCACAGTAAGGATGGATCCTGCACATACCGTACTTTTCCGTGTATAAGACGAGGTTTTCTTACTTTAAAATAATGTAAATGGGGTGGTGTCTTATACATGGGTAGTGCATGGGGGGGACGGGTGATTGGTTGCAGCCATGAGTTGCAGCTTGTCATTGGCAAATTGGGCAATGGCTTCTTTTGATTTTCTGCGCCTGCAGCAATTGAGTTGCTGCATAAAGGGCTGCTGCTGATTGGCTGGAGCTGTGGCAAGTGGGCGTGCAATTGCTGGCTACTGTTAGTGATCAGGCAGACTTGTTGTAATTTGTGGCACTAGCGATCGTGAGTTATTGACTTTTTGCAATCCCCCCCAAAGAAGCTCAACAACCTCCCCCCATTTTTTTAATTTTTAGTCCCCCAAACAAAGGGGCGTCTTATACAAGGGGGCATGTTATACACGGGAAAAATATGGTATTTACTAGGCAACGTTGCTGCTGACAATGGTGTTTTTGCAAATGGTGGTTGGAGAGCGAACTGAGCCATAGAGGTCTGCCAAGTTAGCAAGGGGTGAGGTGTGCCAGCTTCCTATTGACCAGGGTATCCTACGTGGCCTAGACAATCCACCCAGTACTCCTTACCCCATCCCAGATTAAAGATGTGGCAGTTTTGGTCGGGGGGGATACACTTCTTTTGCTGAATGTATACTGTTTGAAACTGGTTTATTATTGCAATGGTTTTATAACTGTTTATATAACTGTTGGTGGTATTAAACTAAATCAGGACTGTCCAATGCATGACCCATGCAGCCTTCAATTACTTTTCTGGCAGACCTTAGCAACATTTGGCGCCTCCAACAGCCTTCATGCTGCCTTCCCAAAGCCAGGTAAGCGAGGTGCTGGGCTTTGAGAAAGAGGAGTGTGGACTTTGACAGGGTCCTAGAGTCCTCCCACCTCCTTCCCAAAGCCTAGTTAGCACTTTCCCAGCTTTGGGAATGAGGTGGGAGGGCTCTAGGACCCTGCCAGAACCCACACACCTCCTTCCCAAAGTCTGGTGCCTTGTTTACATAGCACTAAGACAATTGCTCCATTTCTGTTTGATCTCCCTGCACACTGTTCTAGGGCTTCTCCTGACCCTCAGAGAAAATTTAGGAGTGCAGGGAGAACATAGCGGGAAGGAGGGAGAAGCCTCGTTGGGCTAGAAGGACTTCTTGTACTGGCTCATGCAAGGACAACTATTTCGTTGACTCTGGCCCTCAGTGTGCAGTCATACATTAGTAGATTTCATACCAAAATGCAATTGCAGTTGCTCTAACACTGGATGGCATCAAGTGCTGATAGATGCTGCGCAAACACCACACATTTAAAGCATGTGCCTTCCGCCAAAGAATCATAGGAACTGTGGTTTTCCCCTCGAAGAGCTTCAGTTCCCAGCACCCTTAACATACTACAGTTCCCAGGATTCTTTGGGGAAGTCATCTGCTTTAAATATACATTAAACTTATGGTGTGTAATGCAACTTCAGTGCATACGAAAAGACCAGATTCAGGACCTACTAGGCTTATTCTAACACCAACATCAGTGGTGCTGGCACATATTCATGCCTCACAGAGAGACAGACCGAGAAATTTCCTCTGTTATATTCTCAAGTCTGCACCCCATGCAGGTCATTATGAAACACCTTTTTGTGAAGTTGACAGGCATACATTAATAACATCGAGTTGTTCCCAACATAATAAATACAATTTTTTTAACAGAATTTAATAACATCTTACAAGTGTAATATGAGGGGATGAAGACATGGGAGCTGTGAAGACTTGGAGGCAAATTGTCTCGAATCCTTGGCTTCTCGACCTTGCAGGAAAACATGGCCCATATTTCTGTAACCCGTTGCTGGTTATGCAAGGGAACAAGACCCTCAAGTCCAGCTCTTTCCAGTCTTCCTCTTCTGTAATCAATAAAGTTGTAGCCTTTTCTTGCCCATTAGCCTTATATCACGTGTCCTTGTGTTTCATTCCACTGCGCGGGGTTCGGGTCCTCGAACCACAACCTGAATATATAGTTAATTGGGTAGCTGATGGGTCTCCAACTCTTGGTTAATTAGGAACTTCACCTGCATATGAGGACAGGTTCTGGTGGATTGAGCAGACAAAACCAACATTGGGTCCAACAGCAAGAAGATGGTTTCTGCACATGCTTTAGAGGGAAGTGAGGAGCAGATTGGGCTCATCAACCTGGGAAGGCTGCCTATTTAGGTGAAGGAAAACTCTGATCCTAAACTTCTGCTGCCTTGCATGATATTTTAGGGAGAATAAAATGCTAAGGAGTATACCCTACACAAATCCAGAGTGGAGTCCCTAAGATGGTTGGATGGTGCCTTGTGTGCCTCCTTGCAGCAACTCCTACAGCCAAACTGGTGCCAAATCTATTGCTCTGCTTTCCTTTGGATCACATCAGCAAGGCCAAGAGGGGGGTCTTGTCGTCTGGGCAGCCCAGGGCCTCCATACACACTGGCCATGCTTGCGCCCTAAGGAGGTCACTTTGGTGCTGCTAATGATTTCACCCCTTTGATTTCACCCCTGGAGGCACACTCCATTGTCTCTTGAGACAGACGGATACCAACAACATAACTTAAGTTTCTAAAGTTTTATTATGTTTAGAAGCTGATTTTTCATATACAGTGGACCCTCTGGATATGAACTTAATTTGTCCCAGGGGTCCATACTTACCCCGAAAAGTCTGTATCAGAGGCACCCCTTTTGTGCATGCATGTGGCGTGATAGAGAGCTTCTGCGCATGTGTGCGTGGCGAAACCCGGAAGTATACACTTCAGGGTTTGCTGTGTTTGCAACCCAAAATTACGTTACCCAAAGGTAACGTAACCTGAGGTATCACTGTACAGTAATTGCAATTTTTAGCAGGTGTGTGTGTGTGCTTATTTCCCCTCTGTTTTGCTTATATCAGAGGTAGGTCAGGAACCTGAGACTTGAGGGTCAAATGCCACCCAGACCACTGTATCTTAGCCTTTTGGTCATCCCCAGGCCATATTTCCTCAACTATCTTGCGCCACACTCTCCTTGACTGTTTTTGCCTATCTGGAGTGCGTGTGTGTAGAAACTAGCCTACTGTACAAAAGTAACATTTACATCTGTGGCTCCACCCACTTTTGCCTGTGGCTCCACCCCCCATATTAAATTAATCTACGCACTGCTAAAAGTTAACAGCAGTTGTTCATCATCATGTAGCTTTGCTTGCGATATAATTTTAACATAACTAAGCAGACGTGAAAGACAATTGGATTGTAATTGCAGCTGAATAATTCAAATAGAGGGAGGGAGGGAGGGCCAGACTATTTTTATTCAGACTGCCTGGTAAACTTTCTCACAAAGCTGCAATAGGACCACCATGGCTGAATGAGTGAGAATTATCAGGGGAGGGGAACATGCTATATGGTCAACTGGCAAGGCCCGGGGTTTGCACCTCTGACTTTCAATTGTTATTAGAGAATGAATAATCTTTGATTTGGGGCTAGATTTGAACAGGGAACAGCAAATAAGGAATGGGATCACCCGTTGATTAAAATGAGAATCATAAATACACAGACCGGCTGGTTCATTAACCGCCTGTAATTTGTCCTGTGCCTGCGGTCATAGGGGAGTGGTGGGGGAGCATGAGATCATGCATTTGAAACCTGTATAATCATAGTGCACACATCACAAATGAGGCTGTATGATCAGCAACACACATTTAATTCTTTCCAAGAAAGACCTGAACGGCTCCCGTAGTTTCTATGCGCTCTCGCAACTATCTTTAATTCGTAGCCATGAACCCTAGGAACGTTTAGTCAGTTGCTCAGGCGTGATTTCTTTTTCTTTCTGATGTAACTCTTTCTTTTCTTTTTTGCAGTAAATGCTTCATTCCCGTCATGAACTCCAGCCAGAAGTCCCTCAAAGCTCACGCTTAGTTTACTGCTGCTCGCCAAGGCAGGCTCTTGCTTCACACAACCAGGAATATGCCCATTAGATCCGCAATGAAGAATGATGGGACAATTCAGAGTTCCACAAGCACAGGACCTAATGTACCTGCTATAATTTAAGATGGCCCCTGGGTGGTCGTAAGCCCGCAACCTTGATAGAAGGATTTTGAAGACTAAATAAATCTTCCGAAAGAAAAAGAAAGGGTAAGTATACTAAAAGTTATATTACATGCTTTATTTAATGTGCAGCACTCAAAAAAAGGGACTTCCAGGTGGCTACAAAAAGCAGATTTTATTAGAAAGATGGTATTGCATGATGCCTGCCCCTTCAAAATGGCCCGGGGGGCAGTACGATGGGCATAAATGGAGAGGTGTGGAATAAAGTAAAAAAGAAAACCTAAATTTTAGGATACTGAATTGTGCAAGGTTGATGCTTCAGAAGGTTTGGGCCAAGGATAAATACTGTAGCCCCTTCAGCAAGAAGTGCCTTCAGCACCCCTGCCCCCATTGCCAGTTTTGCAGGTCCGCTAGAGGGTTTATGGGGCCTGGCTCAGGTGGGATTTGGGCAGGCCTGCTGCTGCTCCCTAGAAGAACTCGTGCATGCATGTTAAAGTTGGGGGGCCACAGGCAGGAATTACTGCATGCACAGAGTATAAATTCTTGTTTGCAGCTCCTCTTTGCCCTGGCATCAAGCAGAATGATAGATTGATTTCATTTTTTTCTCACATAGGGATAAGGAAATAGGGATCAGGATGTGCTCTCTCTCCAGAGTCTCTCCTCCAAATTCCAATCCTCTTCCAATATAGCTTTTTTATTGCTTCCAGGAGTTCAGTCTCACAGGTCTTCTGCTTGTGGTGGCCTTCTCCAAATGCAGGAGTTTTCATTTATTTATTGAAAAGGAGAACATTTGAGAAGTGCCAGCCCAACCTACCTTGACCTGGCAAAAATTGCACAGTCCCAAGAGCAGATGAGAGTATGTTGGCATAATAAATCCAGTGCCACATCAGAGATGTTTCTACCAGACTATTCCCCCCCCAGTTCTAGTTGTGCAGCAAAGCATGAGAACGTTTACCATGCAGATGTGCTCTTCAGTGAAATGGGATGTCTCAGAAGGAAAGCAGAACCACCGATCTGGTAGACAAGGGGCACACTTGAAGCACAACAGCAGCTTCTTGGTTGTCTTTCCTTCCCTACTACTATTTTAATTCTCTTTCAGGCCCTGAAAGATTATCATAGGGTGGGATCGCGATGCTATACTTGCCTAGAAGCACTGCTGCAATGGCAATCCTGGGATTTGGTCAGGCTTGCAGTTTAGCAACTCCTGCTGGTAATGAGAGATGAAATAAGCGTAATATAGGACTGCCTCAATAGCTTCTGGGGGCAACACAATTAGGCTAATTAGACCAGCATAAGAGCCTAACTTTACACAATACCTCAAAGTCTTTTCTCAGGTTCTCCTCTAGTTTTTCATCCCTGTCTACGTAAGTAGTCCATATAATGCCAGTGACTCAGACTCCCTAATCTATAACATATGGTTTAGAGTTGGAGTATTTGTATTCTGCTCCTCGTGACCCTACACACACTCATTTTGCAGCATCGCTGTAACTTCCACCACTGCTAACTGGGTGCTAAAAGTGGCTAAAATTCAAGTGCAACTATTTCCATGGCACTTGGGGCTCACAGGCAGGGCTGTGCGCAGTCCACATCTTATGCAAAAGTGTGGTATTGCATACACAATTTGTGTTCCTGGACTCTCAAATTTCATTTGAAATGAGAACAAGTTTCTAGTCCTTATGGCTGCAAACATGTGCTAAATGTGTAGGCAATGCCTTGTGAGAACTTAGAAACCCAGTGGATGACTGAATAAAAAATCCAGTGGTCAGAGAGTGAGGTTATAGTGCTTTGCATGGCTTTTTGTCCTCCTGCATGCCCAGTAAAGCAGAATTTGTGCAACTGTGCTTAATTTGCATGGTGATGACAGGATTCAGCCTTTTCAGAATAAATTTTATGGGGGGGGGGTGTTTCAGTCACAAAAGAAGCAGTTCCTCCAGGTTTCCCTCTTGGCACTAAATGTTTGCAGGGCTCAGACTCTGTCTGCTCTAAAGTCGAAAGATTCTTATAACTATTTAAAAGCCGCTTGGCATTATATGTTATGTACCATATTTTTTGCTCCAATAAGGCGCATAGACCATAAGGCGCACCTAGATTTTAGGGGGGGGAATCAAGGGAAAAAATCTTACTCCCCCTCAGCCCCAAAGAGCAGCCCCAGAGCTTCTGGGGCTGTCAGGGGAAGCCCGGGTCCCCCCCCCCCACAGCCCCAAAGAGCAAAGAAGCCAAGACAGCAAGCGGGATCCATCCCACTCGTTGTCTTGGCTTCTGCCAAAGCCGTGTGCAGCCTCTCCCAGATGGAGAGGTTGCGCGCAACCTGTTCTGGGGGCTGGGGTCGGGGGAAGGATTGCTGTCTTTGCTTCCTTTTTAGCCACGGGGCTGGGGTGGGGGAAGCCCGAGCTTCCTCCGACCCCGGCCCCCAGAACAGGTAGGGGAGCGGTGGCAAGGTTGCACACAGCCTTGCTGCCACACCCGGAGCTTGTGGGTCTGGGGGCGGGGGAAGCCCTGGTCCCCCCCCCAGCCCCAGGGACCACACATTCGCTCCATAAGACACACAGACATTTCCCCTTAGTTTTTAAGAGGAAAAAAGTGTGTCTTATGGAGCGAAAAATACGGTAAGTGAATGCAGCAACAACAAAGGAGATGGCAGAACATTTATTTATTAGGCTTTTTTTCTCTCCAAAGAGTTCAGGATACCATATCTGGTTGCCCTACTTTATCCTCACAATGACCCTGTGAGGTTGATTAGGCCAAGAAAAATGACTGGCCCAGGGCCACTGATGCAGAAATCCAAACCACCCTTCCTCCGGGCTGGGTGGTGATGGATAAGGTGGAGATTTTCTGTGCTCAGCTCTCCTGATTTAGTTGGCCTCCTACTGACTCCTTCCAGTGGAGGGGCACAAGCAACTGTTGGCTCTGACCTTCACCTTCTGCCCACTGAAGGACATGTGGACAGGAGGGAGTCCTTTGGCAAGATCCCCACTGACGCGAACCAGCAGAAACCCTCCAAATGGATCATTCCAAGGACTGAAAGTGGGCAGGGTTGAGTCGACCAGAATCAGCAGGATCTCAAGCTGTTCTCAGTACAGTCACACAACAGCATCAGCCCCCATTATCCAACCCACCCCGCCCTGCAGCCACCTTGAGTGGCAGAGCTAGTAGGGGTATTGTTATGTAGATGTGTTGGGGGGGGAGGAGCGCCATCACCTCCCCCAAATATTGAAGGGTAGTCCGGTAAAGGATTCCGGGGGGGTGGCCTCGTCCGAAGCCTATGGAGGTCAGGGCCTAAAGCGCGCCCCGAGCGGTGACCCCGGGGGAGTCCCTAGTTGATGTGCATCAGCAGGACTCCCCCTGCTGGTGTTAACCCTTCCCGGTCTTCAAGCAAAGAGGCTGAAGCCAGATAGTCGGATAGGACCAAGGCCTAAGCCAATACCGCTCTTTACCCGTAACCAATAAAGTTGTGGCCAATTTTAGCCCATTAACCTAAACATTGGTGTCTTGTGTCTTTATTCCTACTGGTGGGAAGTGGGAACTCACCACGCAACAGCATCAGCTCCCATTGTCCTGCCCACCCCACCCTGTGGCCACCTTGAGTGGCAGAGCTGCAGATGAGGCAGTGCCCCCACCATCCTGCAAAACTTTGTCAGTGGGAGGGAAGATTTAGGATTTCGCCCTTAGTGAGGTTGATATCTGAGGAGGGATTTGAACATGAGCCCCTTCAGTCAAAGTCCAACCCCTCTAGTCACTACACCACACTAGCTCACTCACGCACAGGTCTCCGATATGACAACGCGGGTGGATATAATTAACACGTACAAGTACCAACATCAATTACATTCAAGTGGGCAAGTATAATGCAGATATTATAATCATTCTTCTTGCTCAGCTGCTGACAGCAAGCAATGGTCAGGATGAAAACTACCTTCCATGTTCAACGAGAAGTGTTGCTTTTAATTGTGCAAAATAATTTGTGTTGCTCTGCAAATGCTTCTTTCCAGATGTATCATTCAGCTTCTTCTTCTTTTTTTAAAAAGGATCCAATCTAGGGGGAAAAAAGACCTCAGCATAATTAGGAAACAATCACTGTGTTTTTCTTGCTGTCCTATTTTTTTATTCACTTTAAACTGCTTCATTGACTTTAATTAAACTTGCCCTAGGCTTATGAGCCTAGCAAACTGCAGAAACATTTTAAAACAAAAAAACCCAAAAAAATAACCAGGTTGGTTTTTCTTACTCCAGACCCTCCAACATTTCTCCAGTGAAAATAGGCGTGTCCTAAGGAAAAATTCCAGGATCAAATTGGAAACCAGGATGGCTTCTGAAAATCTGGGACTATCCCTGGAAAATAGGGACACTTGGAGGGTCTGAGTAGAATGGCATGGAGGATAAGGCGACTGGTGACTACTAGCCATAGTGGCTTTCTTTCGCCTCCATTGTCAGAGGCAGTAGGCTCTGGATACCAGTTGCTGCGAAGCACAAGTGAGGACCATGCTGTTGCAGCCAGGTCCTGTTTGCTGGTTTCCCATAGGCACCTGGTTGGCCACCATGAGAACAGGATTCTGCATTAGATGGACCTTTGGCCTGATCTTGCAGGGCCCATTTTATGTCATTATGAATGTTCGCAGCACAAAGTGGTGGTCAGAGCTCACACCAAAGGGTTGGCAGTGTTGGGGACCTGCCAAGGCCCAGGTCCCTGAAGATGGCTCCCTGGTGACTTCCAGAGCCTCCTGGCCTTTTGGTTCCTCCTCCTTGCTTTTACTGCCATCTCTTAGGATGCCAGCAGTGGCAAGAGGAGATAGAGCAGCATCAGTTCTGTTCACTCTACGTGGGGCTACCTTTGAAGGTGACCCGGAAACTGCAATTAAGCCAGAATGCAGCAGCTAGACTGGCGACTGGGAGTGGCCACCGGGACCACATAACACCGGTCCTGAGATATCTGCATTGGCTCCCAGTACGTTTCTGAGCACAATTCAAAGTGTTGGTGCTGACCTTTAAAGCCCTAAACGGCCTGAGTCCTGTATACCTGAAGGAGCGTCTCCACCCCTATCATTCAGCCGGGACACTGAGACCCAGTGCCGAGGGCCTTCTGGCAGTTCCCTCATTGCAAGACAGGGAACCAGACAGAGGGCCTTCTTGGTAGTGGCGCCTGCCCTGTGGAACGCCCTCCCTTCAGATGTGAAGGAAATAAGCAGCTATCTTCTCTTTAAAAGACATCTGAAGGCAGCCCTGTTTAGGGAAGTTTTTAATACGTGATGCTGTATTGTTTTTAACACTTGATTGGAAGCCACCCAGAGTGGCTGGGGAAACTCAGCCAGATGGGCGGGGTATAAATAATAAATTATTATTTATTTATTTATTTATTTATTTATTTATTTATTTATTTATTTATTTATTTATTATTATTATTATTATTAATTTTAAAACTCTCTTTAGCTTGTTTATATGTTTGTAGGCTTGTATGCTGCCTTGGCACACATGTAGAAGGCGATTCACAAATAAATCAATAAATCATATGTATCTATAATCTATCCATTGGTTGTCCCAAGAGTAGACAACTGTTTTCCAGTCTATATGCTACATGCAACGGAACAGGAGACAACACTGAATTCCTTCTCTGCATTTTGCTCTGAGACGGAAATTGCATCTACCTCTGGGAGAGAATTGTGACAGCTTTTAACAGCCCACACTACAACAATTAGTGATAGGAAAAACATCATATCCCAAATGATATTGCAAAGGGAATTTATGTAGACAGAAGGCAATTATCTAAATTGGATTTTGGAAAGGACACTGTGAATAATCATATGGAAAATGCCATGGGATCTTTCATAACCCTAGGTGGTCAGGATTTGTTCTTCAAAAATATTAGCTTATGACAGATTGCTCTTAAAGTATCCACTAGGTTTTCTTTCCCTTGACTTTTTCATTTTGCTCTTGAATCAAAAACTGCTGCGGAGTGCAAGTATTTGAGCTGTAATTGGATCGCCCCGTACAAAGAAAATAAAGCCACCAACACCCAGCCCAAACTGCGGAATAACAGGATTATTTGAATAAATTATGCCAATTGGCACCCTTTGAAGAATCACAAGGCTAGCATTTGTCCAGGTCACGTAAACCACTTCTAACTCTCCTTTTCCCTGGAGTTTGCATAGTTTTGCTAATCACAAAGTAAAAAAAGATGGAAGAAGTCAGAAGACGAAACTAATTTTGCAATCCCCTTTTGTCCATTTCAAGGCAACATTTATGTTTTCTTCGCTTTTGTTTCATTGCTTTGCTGATGCTATTCAGTTTTCGATGTAGCTGCTGACACTGTGAGCTAGCCATAGAGGTTCGTTATCTGGAACCACAAGCCCGATTTCCTGTCTTTTCTGGTTTAAATACTATGCATGTGGATTTAGAATGCCTGCACAACCAGATCTGAATTTCCCTATGAGTGTGATACAGCACATCTGATGCCATCTCTGTTTGCACCTAGGGATGAGCGAATCTGTCCAGTTTGTTTCCTCTTCGTTTCTCATTTCTCCAGTTTCAAGTCCACTCCTCCACATTTCCACATCATTTTGTGATTTCTTTTAAAGTCCTTATAAAAATACAGTAGCATTTTGGTGCAAATTTCTCTGAATAAGGCACATTTTATCTGTGCAGGCTTGCCTAATATACAAATTTTTTGCAAAGTGACTTCCCCTAATATAAATCATTCTTGTATGACTTTGTACATCATTCCCACTAATTTAGCACATTTTCTATGCACATTGCTTGGCAGGAGAACTGGATTGCAAAATTCAGAGAAGTGCAAATTTCAAAGGATAGCTGTGTTTTAATTCACGTCTTGCTTCAGAAAGTATGAATTAGGTAGCTTCTGTGCTTTTTTTCTGGGGGTACTCAGGGGTACGCGTACCCCTAAACATTTTGTGAATCTAAGTTTGGCTTCATTGAGGGGCAGTATTTCAATATGAGTAGGAAAATGAGAGTACCCCTAAATATAAATATATATATATATATATATATATATATATATATATATATATATATATATATAGGGGGGGAAAGCACCGGGTAGCTTCACTTTTAAAGGCAAATTGAATCAAAAATTTCCTCCATCACTATATATAGTGTACGGGTATATGGTTAAGGGTGTGCATTGACCACAAGATTCATTTCAAACCTTGACTTGGTACTTTGGAAAGCCAAGCCACCTCTTTTTTTCTGAAATCATTTTTATTTGATTTTACAATTAAAAAATTAAAAAATTTAAAAACATAACCATATATAGTGGTACCTCAGGTTACAGATGCTTCAGGTTACAGGCGCTGCAGGTTACAGACTCCGCTAACCCAGAAATAGTACCTTGGGTTAAGAACTTTGCTTCAGGATGAGAACAGAAATCGTGTGGTGGCGGTGCGGCGGCAACAGGAGGCCCCATTAGCTAAAGTGGTACCTCAGGTTAAGAACAGTTTCAGGTTAAGAACAAATTAAATTCTTAACCCGAGGTACCACTGTACAGAGATCCTCCGAATCTCATGACTCCCCCCTCCCACACCTTTCCCCCATCTCAATCCAACATGCTTCAGAGGCTACCTAGTTACCTGAGGGTCCAAACCTGCTTCGGGTAAAACAAAGCTTCGTTTTCTTTCCCCTAAGCATTGTTGTGGGAAATCAAACAAAGGCTATAACTTCCCCCAATTTGACAGAAGTAGATATTTTTTGTGCCAGGCTCAACTTTTTTCTTTTTTTTAAAGGAACCATCTATAACTTCTGTGTTTGGGCAGAATTGGATGAAATCCGAAGGCATGTTAGACCCTTATGAGGGGAAGAATCTCACACTCTCAGAGGGAGAGCAGCAGTGTGGAGTTGAAAGGGACTCTGAGGGTCATCTGGTACAATCCCCCGCAATTCAGGAATCTCAACTCAAGCATGCATGATAGATGGCCATCCATCCTCTGCTTTAGCTACCCCTCCCAGCTTGATATCTGCAAATGTGATGAGCATCCTCTCAGTTCTTTCATCCAGGTTGTTTAGAAAGACATTGAGCAGCAACGGGCCCAAGACAGAACCCTGCAGCACCCCATCTGTCACTTTTATCCAGGATGAGGAGGAACCATTAGTAAGCACTCTTTGGGTTCAGTCAGGCAACCAGCTACAAATCCACCTAACAGTGGCCATGAGTCGTCCATCCCACATTTTACCAGCTTGTACTCAAAACATTTGGAGGATCAAAGGTTCCCTACACCTGCCTTGTGGTGAGGGAACAAGGGTGATTTTGCACCAATTTTATGAATCTAGGTTTCTGTTTTAGTGAAACATTTTTTCCTGCAAATTATCTAGGAAGACTTATGATGGTCTTTCCTCCTGATATTTTCCATTCCGTGTTATTTACATTTCAGAACCCACTCAAGAAGTGTTTGCAGCAATGGATTGAGATCCAAGTCGCCTGTCCAGTTCCCCTTCATTAATGAGAACAAATGAAATGAAGGTTATTCTTTTTCTAAGACCATCCAGCTGGGCTGAGGTCCATTTATACAGTATTCATTCCATGCCTTGGCTTCAAACAAATACAATATTTTTGTAAGGCTGGAAAATTTGCTCCACCTAAAAAATGGCTTGGCTAACATTACTATTTTTAACTTAGGTTCCTGGGATAAATATTATTCTGTAAAATTTGTTAGCAAACTGTTGAGCTCTTTTAACAACAAAAGTTTTTTTGGGGGGGAATAGAGAATCTTTATTCTTACAGTTTGTCCATTTTGATTCCCAATGCCATCTGTATAGCTCCCAGCTTTTCCCATTATTTAATGTGTTATGTGGCTGAGACCACCTTGAAACTGACTCCCTCCTTGTATTTAAATTACCTCTTTTGTATATTTAGGTTTAGCTATCCAATCCACGTGGTAAAATGCTCCTCTATGCTTAATATCCTGTGGTTTTTAATCTATATTTAAACCTCATCTTGCCCACTGATCTTACAATATGTTCAGGGACATAAACTTGAAGTCTCCTGAGTTTATTAAGCATTTAGCTATGCTGAAAAACCTCTCACCTGGTTTTCACAGGGTTTTCATTTTTTTTAATGCTCTAAGGACCTGAAATTAAGAAACAAATATTTGATAGCAAATAATAATGTGAGAAAACCTTCTTGCTCCATATATACACAAACACGACTCCTCCTCCTCCTACTACTACTAATAACAATAATCTTTCAGTTTCATACACCTTTTTTAAGACATTGAGTACAAGTATTTTGTCAGCACATTACCATTGCTGGCTACCTGATCTCTGGATATTTTATGTGGCCTAACTTTTTATTTGACTGATGACAGTAATAATATCACTTAGCACTGAGATCAAGCACACAAACTATATTATTATTATATTATTGTTAATCAGTTAGTTAATTAAATTTATATACTGTGCTTTATCAAAAGACCCCAGGGTGGTGTACAACATTAAGAACACATTACTGAGCATCAATAATAAAAAAGAAAAAAGAAAAGGCCCCAGGGTGGTGTACAACATTAAGAACACATTACTGAGCATCAATAATAAAAAAGAAAAAAGAAAAGATAGCATAACAGATAGCATAATAGATAGCATAACAATAAAATAATCATAATAACACCCCACACCTCCAGCGCTTTAACAGGCCATAGATTAATGGCCCAAGTCCTGCGTAAAGAGGAATGTTTTTGCCTGGTGCCTGAAGACATGTAATGATGGCGCCAGGCAAGTCTCTCTGGGGAGAGCATTTCACAAGCAGGGAGCCACCACAGAAAAAGGCCCGTTCTAAAATGCTCCGGTTCAGATCTAACAGACCTTTTTCTGCAATGTGGGGTCACTAATATTGATTCATGTACTTAGGCAGCAATCCTATTGTGGCGATCACACAGGGTCCCCAGACGTTTCACCGTCTATTGATCCCTGTGCCACCACTTTATTTCTCACTGCCACCACCCAGGCCCTACCTGGGACAATACTGAGTCCAGTCAGGGTTAAATTGGAACATAAACGTCTGTTTATTTATTGCAGTTTAACAAGCATGTGGTTTCATAAACGGTCTTGGTCAATTACAGTCATGGGGTGCCTATCCAGACCTATAACTTCCGCTACCTGCTCTCACTCACTAAACCACCTCTCAGATATTTACTTGTCTTCCTAGTTCCTAACTGTTCCTGACTCAGCTTATTTTGCTACACTAACTCAACCTACCCACAGACTCTATCCCAATTCACTCCCACTCCAACCAACCTCCCAACGAACTCCTCCCTTCGCCCCTCCCAGAGCTGGTTTTATAGTCCCTCTGACTCCACCCCCCCGGGTTCTGATTGGGTAACCTGTTTAACTATTTCACCTCCAACACTCTCATATGTTAACGTCACACCTATATCTATTATCTCAGAGTGAGCCCATTGAATTAAATGGGAATTACTTTTGAGTACGCATAGGACTGCCCTGTAACTTACTGAAGCCGCCCTCTTATTTATACACACACCACTGGGAGTTCAGTTGAACTCAGTGGCACATTCTTCCCAGTAGGCATGTATGGGATTGTCCTGTGACTTATTTTAAAAGATGCTCTGCATCTAGTCCATAATCCTGTTTCCCATAGTGGCCATCTAAGATGCCTCTGAGAAGCCTGCAAGCAGGCCATCAGAGCAATAACTGTTGTACCGCAGCTGCTAGGATTCATGACTACTAGCTGTATCCTCCATGAATTCATATAAACCATAATAATAATAATAATAATAATAATAATAATAATAATAATAATAATAATTTATTATTTATACCCCGCCCATCTGGCTGGGCTTCCCCAGCCACTCTGGGCGGCTTCCAAAAAAATATTAAAATACTGTAATACATCAAACATTAAAAGCTTCCCTAAACAGGACTGCCTTCAGATGTCTTCTAAAAGTCTGGTAGTTGTTCTCTTTGACATCTGGTGGGAGGGCGTTCCACAGGGCAGGTGCCACTACCGAGAAGGCCCTCTGCCTGGTTCCCTGTAAATTGGCTTCATGCAGTGAGGGAACCGCCAGAAGGCCCTTGGCGCTGGACCTCAGTGTCCGGGTAGAACGGTGGGGGTGGAGAGACTCCTTCAGGTATACTGGACTGAGGCCGTTTAGGGCTTTAAAGGTCAGCACCAACACTTTAAAGCCATCTAAGTTGTGGCATCAAATTTCACAATTTGGCTATGCTCTGTGGGAAAAGAGTGTGTCATTTTATGGATCTCCTACAACTTAGCTTTCTTTTGATGATCCCAGGTCCTCATAATTTGAGAGAAGGAGAAGACCACCTCTCTGTCAACTTTCTGTACTCTACGCATTGCTTTATAAATCTCTAGCATGTCATCAGAACATAAGAAAAGTCTGCTGGATCAGGCCAATGGCCCACCTAGTCCAACATCCTCTTCTCAAAGAGGCCAACTAAATACCTATGGGAGACCCCTAAGTAGGATTCGATCACAAAGACACTTTCCCCTCTCCTCCAACTGGTATTCAAAAGCATCACTGCCTCCAACTGTGGAGAATGAGCTTAGCCATCATGCCTAGCCTTCCACAGCCTTCTGCATCATAAATTTGTCCAATTCTCTTTTAACACTATCTAGGTTGGTGGCCATCACTGTATCACATATCCCCACTAAAAAGCCCTATATGTTGTGAGCTTTAATCATAGGGTTGTTTTCCAGCCACTGCCCCTACTATAATTTTCACCACCCATTTCATCACCTTTTTCCAGGGATGAGAATGGGTGGTCTCCTGCCACAGTTTTTAAAGATGTCAATTAATGAATGGATGGTCATCATAATTGCACAAAAGGTCACACTTTCCAGCATATAATCCATAGCATGTTGTTGTTGTTGTTGTTGTTGTTGTTGTTGTTGTTGTTGTTGTTGTTGTTGTTGCTGCTGTTGTTTAGTTGTTTAGTCATGTCTGACTCTTTATGACCCCATGGACCAGACAATGCCAGGCACTTCTGTCTTCCACTGTCTCCCACAGTTTGGTCAAACTCATGCTGGTAGCTTGGAGAACACTGTCCAACCATCTCGTCCTCTGTTGTCCCCTTCTCCTTGTGCCCTCCATCTTTCCCAACATCAGGGTCTTTTCCAGGGAGTCTTCTCTTCTCATGAGGTTGCCAAAGTATTTGAGCCTCAGCTTCCAGATCTGCCCTTTCAGTGAGCACTCAGGGTTGATTTCCTTAAGAATGGATTGGTTTGATCTTCTTCTTTTTTAAAAAAAATTAATATTTATTAATTTTCAATAAACATAACAAACAAACAAACAAAAAAGAATATACAACAACACAACAGCATAACAACAGTATAGAAAAAAAAGAAGAATAACAGATTTGACATACCTGAACAGAGTCAATTAATTAATTAAGATCCATTTTCATAAACATTTTAGTTGACTTCCTCTAATCTCCTTCATCTGAATTTCCTCTTAAATTGAATGTAGCAGTTTCCAATATCATTATTTCAAAAAACAATATTACAGTTATATTCCACTTTCTTTACCTTTCTTATTGTGCATTTTCTTAATTATACATATAAATCTAATTTTGACCTAGGCCTAGTTGGTTCTTTCAAGTGGTTACATAGCGCTCTAGCGGCTCTCCCCTATCTTCAAAGCACCGGTGCCCTTCCCACGAAAGGGCTCCTGTCCGCCATGATCGGGCACACCAAGCGGAAGTCCTCGGTTTGATCTTCTTGCAGTCCATGGGACTCTCAAGAGTCTCCTCCAGCACCATAATTCAAAAGCATCAATTCTTCGGCGATCAGCCTTCTTTATGGTCCAGCTCTCACTTCCATCCATCACTACTGGGAAAACCATAGCTTTAACTATATGGGCCTTTGGATGCACAACCAACCAATGTCTTGGTTAATGGTAGGGAGGTAGCATTCTGCCGCTGTGGATGGCTGATACAACCCCTGGTTCAGGAAAGAAGTGTACTTCAGAGGTTTGCTCCAGTTGGTTCCATGCTCAGCCATTCCAGGGCATCTTCGGCATCCCTTTTTTTTTTTTTTTTAAGAGTAGTCTGTGTGCTGAGGCGTTCTCTTTTTGTACGTGGAGGGAACAATCGAAAGGCTTTCAATTTACAAATTAACTGCTGCCCAAAGGTTTTACAGAATGCTTCTTGTGACAGATGTACACGCTGCCTAACAATAAGAACAGGAATTAATATGTCACATAATAAAAAAAAAACACCTATCCAAAGCACAGACTGTGTTATCTTCATTCCCTATGCATAGAAATCCCAGCACTAATGCAAATGAAAAAAAAGGAAAGGAAAGAAGTCCATTAGTTGATTTGTTAATGCACATAAGTGTCAACAGGTGTGATCAAGTGTAAAGAGGAAAATGTCGCCAGTGCATTTGGGCTGTCAGAGAAGACAGACTTCCTGCAGGAGCCTTAAAAGTAAAGTTAAAATTGAAAAGTTGCTGAAACCCTCTATCAGCTGCCACCTTACAAGTATTAGATGTCTGATTTAAGGCTGGCAGTCTGCCAGCGACATTTTTAAAAGCTAGAAATGTGTGGGTACAAAAATACCTGCACTTCATTCTGGCACCTGAGCATTTAGTCCTGTATATTTCATGGAAATGTCCTCTTTGGGGTTGCCTCTGACCTGGTTCCTTTCTTCTCCAAGTTGTCACTAGTGGTGTCTAGCTAGATGCACTACTATGTAGATGTATCCATCATGCACAAAAACTTGTTGTAGAATTATTATTTTTTAAATCAGAATATAGGGGGACTTCAATGTCACCAATTTTTTCTCCGTAGGCGTTAAACCTCATTTATTTCAAGGGAACAACTTCCCAGTAAAACATATCAAAGCCACCAGATTGTGTTTTATTATGTAAATGCAACATACAGAGAGAGTGAACAAAATAATGTCGACATGAGGAAAGTGCCTTAACAAACATACCCCAGTATCCTCATCCAACCAGCTTCTCCTGCTTTTTCTGCTGTTCTGGGAGGGCTATGGTCAAGGTTCCTTCCTCTGATTGTTCAGCAACAGTGATTAAGCATCCTTAGCATTGGTGCTGCCTGCCGAGTGCCATACATTGGAGTTGCCTCCATGTTTTGTGCCCTAACTTTCTTCAGTATTGTCTGAATGACTTACTTTTGTTTTAAATGAAAGCTAAGAGCCTGGCCCCTTGCTAAGGTATGGTTCATGTGTCCCCCTGTACCTCCCCTGGCAGCAACCTCTGAGATTTAATTTGAGAGGCAGAAATGTGGTTAGAGGATGAGGGCAGTACAACTACTGCCGTACTGCTATTCTAGGACCCACAAAAAGCTGAAGCCAACCCTGCCAACGGACAAAGATATAAAACTAGGGATCCCTTTAACAATAAACGACACCCAGAGAAACTAATGTGGAGTTGGACACAGAAAGTAAATAAAAAAGTAGTGGAACTGAGAAATTAGATGACATATAGGTCCATATGATATAATGCATTGAACTAATAATTGCAGGATATAGCACAAAAATAAACAGATTGATTTAACTTGCAACTTTTCACTCTCTTTATTAACTCTAGCAATGCAAGTCTAATTCATGACTGCTCAGGAATAAGTTCTATGGATCTCAATGGGACTTACTCCCAGGTAAGTGGGATTGCAGCCTTGCTCTTGTATTTAAGAAATAAAACAATTGTCTGCTATTTGGCCTAAGTAGTGTGGATACTTAGAATGGATCGTACAGCCTCAGCCCACACTGCCTCCGCTAGTCTCCACAGAAATAGGCTATATCACAAAATCAATACCTATTTATTTTAGCACTTAACTAGGGCATGACCTAAAACAGAATTGTTTTTCTCCACTGTAATATGCTGTTTACAAAGCTGAAACATGTTTTCATATTTCATTATTCAACTGAGGCAGAAAAATGGACTGAAATTCCTAGCAGCCCTGGATACAAATTTACCTCAGAAACTAATATTTCCCAACATAGGCCTGAAACTCAAAACTGAACTATCCTGGCATGACACCATGGTCATATGTCTGGTTGCTAAAAAAAAGATTTCTGAATTCTAAAAAAAGATACATGAATTTGCAAGGGGGAATAATGGTGACTCTTCAGCAACTTCTTGGGGTATATCCACAAGGTTCTTTGTAAGTTAATTAAATTTATTCCCTGCTTTGCACAGCCAAAGGAAGTACCAAAGAAATTTATAGAAAAGTAAAGCAGAGAACTCCAATAGACGATAGAGCATCTGAAAACAATACAAGTATGCCATTTTATTTTGTTTGGCTATGTGGGAAAGGAGTGTGGGGAAGCTCTCAAAGAAAAATGGCTGTGAGCTTCTGGCGAAGCAGCCTTGTATAGGCTTTCCCCTCCCCTCTTCAGCAAGGGCTCATGGGACAGCTTTTTCCCACGAGCCCATCACACAGAGAAGATGCTGGGGAAAACCTTGCCCAGTATTTTGCTGCAATCTATGGGCCACAGCACTGCTGGGCAAAAGGCATCTCGTGCTTATTGGGCTTGTGGGAGCAATGGTACCAGTTGAGCAGCTGTTCTTTGGGGAATGATGACACTCTGGTAAACTCATTACACATGGGACTTGAATGTCAATGGGGTTTGGGCTTGGCTCATAATAAGATGGAAATGTTTTAAACCCTTAAGTTTGCCTTTATGAATGCCTCCTGTACAAAACCTGGAACCATCACTAATCACAACCTGTTTCTTGGGTACAGCGATGGGCAGGTTCCATCCTAGGACCTCAGAATTCCATGAGCCCATTCTGCCAGTGCTATGCTAGTATGACGTAGCCATGCTGACCCTGTGTCCTGCTAGAAGCAAAGCAGAAAGCAGGGGTGCCCACTTGAATAAAATATTAGGGGGGCTCAGGTAAGCCCCAACCCTCATAAGTAACCACAAGATGTGGCGCATGCACACCATTTGAATGGCAATGCCCATCAACTTTGGGGGATGGCCCCCTCAAATATTTTATTGGGAGGCCCCTAGCTGCTGGCTCTTATGGTAGAAAGCATGATAATTATAGCAGAAATATACCAGACATATAAGAAACTCAGAGTGTCTCCTGTAACATAGCCTTCCATGGCCCAGTGGTTAAGACAGGTTCTGAGTCTTGATGCTATATTAGGGACTCCATGTGCACCCTATTTCCTCTGCATTATGAAAGGCTGTGCAGATTCTAGACTGGTATCTGGATGTAGTGGTGTGCTGGATGAAGGCCAATAACCTACAGTTACCAGACGTCCTTGTTTCTTGGGGACAGTCCCCAGATTTACAAATCTGTCCCCGGATTTCATTTAATGTCCCTGGATTTATATTTTAAGTGTTGTAGATTTATTAGTAGGGAATGTTGCGTGATTGGTTCAACGGCACAAGACACATCATATGGGGACTTCCGGCAAGGCAAAATGGCGGGTGTCACAGCAGCGAGCAGCTCCTGAAGCCAGCCAGAGCCAACTGCGCTACCAGGCTGGCTCCAGGCTGCTGAGACTGCTGCTACCGTCGCCACTGCTGGGGGGGGAACTGGGATGCCCGGCACCTCAACGGGGGAAACCACTGACCCCCCCCATGACCCAAATTGAGCCAGGAGCCAGAGTGCCCAGCCAGCCGGCCAACTGCCCAGGAAAACCCCAGGAAAACCCCAGAGCCGATGCAGGGAGAAGAAGGAGAGGAGAAGGAGAAGAAAGAGAGAGAAAGAGGAAGGAGAAAAAAGAGGGGAGCCCCAACCTTGCTGTGCCGCTGCTGAGGAGGAGAGGTAGGAGAGCACCGGGAGGGCAAGGACACATGGCCGAGCCCAGGCCTAACTTGAGCCTACTCCATGGAGGCTAGTGCTCCAAGAGAGCAGGCCAGGGTCTAGAGGAAGGCCGCACAACAGAGGAGACCACAAAAGAGAAGATATTACTTCTTTCTTTTTAAAAAATAACTTTTTAAAAAATAACTATTTTCTCTCTTTTTTTAAAAAAGTGTCCCCAGATTCTTTGAAAAAATCTGGTAACCTTACAATAAGCTGAATCCTAACAAGATGGAGGCACTGGTTCTGTAAATTACGTAGGTAAGTAGCCTGTTCTGGATAGGGTTGCACTCCCTCTAAAGAAGCAGGTACACATTTTCAGGATGATCGTAGCTGCAGCTGTTCCTGGATGTGACTAGCCCAGCCACCATGATCCATACAGTGGGAACCTTAAAGATGGATTACTGCAAAGCTATTTAATAATAGCATTAGCAGATGTTTATTTATTATTTATTTAAGGGCTCCCAGTTCATGGAGTATGGAGTATTTTCTTCAGTACCAAAGTAAATTATGTTTCACATTGTGCATTGTTACGGGCTTCTTCTTATTTATTTTTGGCATTTATATACCACCCAATTAAGTATGTACTCTTGAGTAGTCACAAATTAAAATCAATATTAATACAAATAAATCAACTAAAAAAACACACCTGTCCGTGAAAAAGCTTCACCAGCACAAAAATAGGGATAAAATCAGCATAAAATGATATGAATTATAACAACATATAATTCTTATTAAGTTTTTGCCACCCAGGATCTGTGATGGTTTGTGGCTGCGTTTCATCGCAGCAATGTAACTCTCAGATATCTGAACCCAGAATCAAGAATATGCTATATGAAAGGTGATTCTCCCTCCACCCCTTGTCATTTGCCCTGCAGACATTATAACTGCGGCAAAAATGTAGAGTAAAAGTGAAGGCTTTGTGCTAGTGAGCAGATAAGTAAGTGACATGGTCTTGAAATTATGGTAAATCTGAATTGATGGCCTCATTAGTACTATCTCTTTTTGTCTTCATTGAAAAAAATATCATCCAGGAGGAACTCATTTTGCATTAATGTTGATAGAAAGCATAATTTTGTAGCGTTTTCATTATAATTTAGCTTTAATTAAAGTGTTAATTAAAGTGTTCCAGAAGGGGACATCTGCACTAAGGAGGAAAAAATGCACATTACATGAATCACTGGGCTTGCAAGGGTTTCGTGGCCCTGTAGATGCATTTCAAGATCACTGGCTTGAGGGAAAGTAACCGAGAAGGAGCTCTTTCCAAAGGCTCACCAAATGAGATCACTTTCAGGATGAAACAGGAAGACTCAAAGCTATGCAAAATTCCAATGATAAACAAAATGAAAGGGTAGTAATAGCCGGTGTGGTATAGTGGTTAGAGCGTTGGACTAGAACCGGGAAGACTCAGTTTCAAGTCCCTGCTCAGCCATGAAGCTCATGGGGTCAGCTGTAGGTTGTTTGAAGTGCACCAGGAGTTGAGAACAGGAAGCCATGGGGCCAGCCCATGGTTAAGACCAAAGAGTAAGGCCTCAACTCCACTATACATTTAAAGCAGTATCATACCACTCTAAACAGTCATGGGTTTCTCTTGGGTTTCCCCAAGAGAATCCTGGGAACTGTAGGGCCCTGAAAGTTGTTTAAATGCCCCTAATCCCCTCACAGACCTACAATGCTCAGAGTGTTTTACCAATCAACCCCTCTTCCCAGGGAACTCTGTGAGGGGAATTCATATGCAAAGAATGGTGTGAAGGTTCTGCAAACCTTTTGAGGGCAGTTATGGGACATCCCTAAACTTGTGGTCTGTGCAGGGAGCCAGCTACATGATTGCCTTGGAAGGATTGGTGCCAAAATTTATTATTGAAAAAGATGAATAATGCAGGAAAGCATTAGTCCAGAGAATCCAGACAATCAGTGTACCTGAAAGCAGCATACCAGAAGCTTGGAATGTGGGTTGACAGGATACTTCTGAAAAGTAGCTTTGAGAAGATGTGGTCCCTATCTATTATTCATAGGAACCTGCCTTATACTTAGTCAGAACTTCGGTCCATCTAGTGAAGTGCCAACAAATTATCACCGGGCTTTTCCCAACCATTCTCCATCAGGTAATGTTAAAAGAAACTGTGTGCAAAACTCAGCAAAAGGGGATGGATTTCTGTGAATTTCTCATGGGTGGGATGTGGGCTTTTTTGTGGCACTCACTTTTAAGGAGGTGGAGGGATATTTGAGAACGTGCTTCCATTTGTTTGTTGAATGATGTTCAGTGGTGAAGGTTCCTGGCATCTCGAGGAAGGAGTCCCCTCCATCTGAAACCCAGGAGAATTGTTGATGGCCAGCGTAATCAGTACTAGATGGACCACTGGGTGTGACTTGGTGTAAGGTAGTTTTCCAGGTTCTTGTGCTCACAACAAGATTGATCAGTGTGATGCCCTCCATGTATTCTTATACTACAACTTCCATCATCCTGGAGCACTGACCAAGCTGGCTGGGGCTCACCCTGACAACATCTGGAGGACATTGCTTTGGCCACAACTGAATTATAGAAAAATCCAGCCATGGGTGACATGAAGTCTCAAGGAATGGTGGGTTGGGAAGGGTGCAGACCAGCAAGAGTTCCCTGTAAAGTGAAGAGGGCACTCTCTCACACACATCCCTCAGCCCCCTCAGAAGTGATTTAAGTGCAAACTCTGCTAAATGAAAAATAGTTTTAGATTTGTTTAACAGGAGCGATGTGCTGCTTAATCACCAAAAAACCTCTACACGGTTTGCATAAAACAATTATCACTCAGAGGAGGAGAACCTCTGGCTTGTGGTGCTTCATCATACCCAACATGGCTCCCTGTTTCGCCCATGAAGCTGAGCCGGGCCTACCTAATTTACACTTGACATCATATATGGCATCAAAGATGAGACAAGTAAAGACCTGGCTCAGCCAAAAGGGGCTTGCAGGTGCTGCCTACCTCTGAAAGGTCCTGTGGAAAGGTCCTCTGCAACACCCAAGACCACAAACCGTACTGGGAAGGAGCGGAAACATATCATTAAACATGTGTCAGGAACATATGCACAAGGCCAAGGAAGACTTCTGCTTAGACAAAGACATATTTAAACCCAAGCCAGGTCAGCAGGAGGGTCCTCCAGGTCAGGAGTTTGGCTCTACCATGCTAGGGGCTTGAAGAATAAGGCTGTCTCCTTTTTTCTTCACTGTGTGATTTCAGTTAGCTCACTACCAGCTGTGCCCATTGACAGATATCATGAGGCTCCCAGTTCTGAACCCGATCAAGACCAAACACTGTGTTGACGTAGACCAAGACTATGCATGTTGAACCTATAAAGCCCATGTAAGTTCACATGATTCCAATGAAACTCTCTGGTTAAGTAAATTTAGGATTGCAGTTTGAAGCTTTTTTTTTTTTTTAGTGTTGCTCGTTCTGCTGATGTCAAGTCCAAACAGCGGCTTACTGTTAAAAGCATATACTTTCCTCTGATGTAATTCCTGGAATGTTCTGTGGTCTTATGGAAGGGCTTAACTTTGCAATGGGCTTGGTCCATAGCCTATACAATAATTATAGCAGCTGAATCCATCACATAAACATTAGTGATTGAAGAGATTTGCGGAAATTACTCAACGCCTGTAACATATTTAATAAACTTTCTGTTAAAACTGTTTGAATTTAAACTGGTATAAACAAAGGCGCTGTAAGGAGATGTGCATATTTGCTTCACTCTCTCTTTTTAACAAAATGCATCAAGAGGCTTAATTGACTCTAGACAATTTATATACATGGCTATCACTTACTACCCTTGCTGGGAATTTGGGGGATTTGCTCTTGCCCCTAGGAGAGAAATTGATTATTTCGGATATTTTCACATGTTGATGTAATGTTCTGTTGCTGGCAATAAGGACAGCTAATTTTGATGCTTTTACATCCAATCATGCTTAGCTCTAGCCATGGGCATAATACCATCATCACAAACATGTCCCATCTTTTAACTGGGGAAGGTCTGTAAGTCAATCTCTGTAGCTCAATCTCAATTCCCAGGTTCAATCTTTGTCATTTTTGGCAAGGTTGGGAAAGACACCATGTTGATTTGAGACATTGTCCCAATTTGAATGGGGTATCCTGGCTTCTGATTGGATCCTAAGGTAAAGGTAAAGGGACCCCTGACCATTAGTTCCAGTCATGGCCGACTCTGGGGTTGTAGTGCTCATCTCGCTTTATTGGCCAAGGAAGCCGGCGTACAGCTTCATGTGGCCATGTGGCCAGCATGACTAAGCCACTTCTGGAGAACAAGAGCAGCACACGGAAACACCGTTTACCTTCCCGCCAGAGCGGTACCTATTTATCTACTTGCACTTTGACATTCTTTCATACTGCTAGGTTGGCAGGAGCAGGGACCGAGCAACGGGAGCTCACCCCGTCGCGGGGATTCGAACTGCCAACCTTCTGATCGGCAAGCCCTAGGCTCTGTGGTTTAACCCAAAGTGCCACCTACATCCCTGATTGGATCCTAGAATGTCCCGATTTTTATTTTTTTGGGGGGTCCAGCACTGTGGTGCGAGTCAGCTGGCTTGTGCCAGAGCACTGGACGGAAAAACTCTAGGTTTGGGGTCATTTGGCTTGGGACCAAAATATGAGAGTGTCCCAGTTTGGATCAGTGGGATGTTGGAGGGTATGAAATACTCTGCAGGGGGTTGCACTCTCCAAGGGGCTTTGCAGTGCAAATGCTGCTCGTCTTAGCCATCACAATAGTTCGCTAGTACATTATGCATTGTTGTTGCTGTTGTTTAGTCGTTTAGTCGTGTCCGACTCTTCGTGACCCCATGGACCAGAGCACACCAGGCACTCCTGTCTTCCACTGCCTCCCACAGTTTCGTCAAACTCATGCTGGTAGCTTCGAGAACACTATCCAAGCATCTTGTCCTCTGTCGTCCCCTTCTCCTTGTGCCCTCCATCTTTCCCAACATCAGGGTCTTTCCCAGGGAGTCTTCTCTTCTCATGAGGTGGCCAAAGTATTGGAGCCTCAGCTTCAGGATCTGTCCTTCCAGTGAGCACTCAGGGCTGATTTCCTTAAGAATGGAGAGGTTTGATCTTCTTGCAGTCCATGGGACTCTCAAGAGTCTCCAGCACCATAATTCAAAAGCATCAATTCTTTGGTGACCAGCCTTCTTTATGGTCCAGCTCTCACTTCCATACATCACTACTGGGAAAACCATGGCTTTAACTATACGGACCTTTGTTGGCAAGGTGATGTCTCTGCTTTTTAAGATGCTGTCTAGGTTTACCATTGCCTTTCTCCCAAGGAGCAGGCATCTCTTAATTTCGTGGCTGCTGTCGCCATCTGCAGTGATCATGGAGCCCAAGAAAGTAAAATCTCTCACTGCCTCCATTTCTTCCCCTTCTATTTGCCAGGAGGTGATGGGACCAGTGGCCATGATCTTCATTTTTTTGATGTTGAGCTTCAAACCATATTTTGCGCTCTCCTCTTTCACCCTCATTAAAAGGTTCGTTTTAATCATTGTACCTCCATCCTGTCTTTCCTTCTAAAACAAGAGATCCAAAAGCCTACAAAGCATCAGAAAGCTGCTACCATCTTCTACAAAGAAGTCCAATATCTATTATAGCTGCTGGATTTAAGATATGTAGCATTTGTACTGTTTAAAACTGCTGCTGATGGATTGATAGTTTCATTATGTCATGAGCCATGTAGGGAGGACTTGCCCTAAAAGGGGGCATGCAACTTTGAAACTGTGAAAGTAAAACAAAAGATGGCCATGGGCATTTATTGACTTTCTCAGCAAATATGAAAAAGTAGCATTTGTTTTTGTAAATAAATTCTTCTTAGAGACTAATATTTTCATTAACTGTTGAGTGCATTTGGTTCGTAGGGGAACGACTCGATCGATCTACATAATGAGCCACTCAACCAAAAGATAATAAAAATGATAAAAGACGTTTTCTATTGAAACTACAATCCAGCTGGATTTCGATGCATTGCTTTTGAAATACGAAGTAGATTAATATACACTTGAATGTAACAGGATGCAGGTTAGTGGAGAAGCCCATCTGGCCTTTCGCAATAAGCTTTAAAAAGTATTAAAAATGGCAAGACACACATGCACACAAACAAAACATCAATGTTCAAAGTGCACCAAGGCGCATATCTTGGTGAGGAATAAAAACCTAATCCTCTTTGAAATGGCCTTTATATCAATGTTCTAATTAATTCAATAGCCAAGGGAAGGAACTCAGCAAAGGGACTCCTGGTCAGATTGAGAAATGCCCCAAGCTCTGCATCTTGCATCCTAGTGTCCATGTCACCAGCTATTCTGACCCCAAGTAAGCTGCCATATGCATTCCCCATCAGGACCGGCCCACCCATAAGGCAAAGTGAGGTGATTGCCTCAGACAGCAGTATCCACACGGGAAACAGATCCAGCCTCCAAGGAATGCACCACTCATTGCTGCTGCTGCTGCTGCTGCTGCTGCAACAGCAACAGCTGTTGGGTACTCCTTGGAGAATGGACCTTCTACCTCCTTGGCAGTTCCCCACAAATGCTGCCTCTGCAGCAGCCTCTTGGCAAATAGGAGGCATTGCTAGTCTCCTCCAACTCTTCATCCCTATGGAGATATTTAACACCACCCCCCTTGTCCCTTATATAGATCTTCACTCACCCCTTCTTACCCGGTGTGGGAGGTGCCATTTTGTGGTTTGCCTCAGGTGTTAAAATATATTGGGCCAGCCCTGTTCCCCATTTATAAACTTTTGGGTCTATTTACCAGAGCAGTATGGAAGTGAGAGCTGGACCATAAAGAAGGCTGATTGCCAAAGAATTGATGCTTTTGAATTATGGTACTGGAGGAGACTCTTGAGAGTCCCATGGACTGCAAGAAGATCAAATCTCTCCATTCTTAAGGAAATCAGCCCTGAGTGCTCACTGGAAGGACAGATCCTGAAGCTGAGGCTCCAATACTTTGGCCACCTCATGAGAAGAGAAGACTCCCTGGAAAAGACCCTGATGCTGGGAAAGATGGAGGGCACAAGGGGAAGGGGGCGACAGAAGGCGAGATGGTTGGACAGTGTTTTCGAAAGTACCAGCATGAGTTTGACCAAACTGTGGGAGGCAGTGGAAGACAGGAGTGCCTGGCGTGCTCTGGTCCATGGCGTCACGAAGAGTCGGACACGACTAAATGACTAAACAACAACAACAAACCAGGGCAGCAAACACACTACAGTGGTACCTCGGGTTACAGACGCTTCAGGTTACAGACTCTGCTGACCCAGAAATAGTACCTTGGGTTAAGAACTTTGCTTCAGGATGAGAACAGAAATCGCATGGCAGCAGTGGGAGGCCCCATTACCTAAAGTGGTACCTCAGGTTAAGTACAGTTTCAGGTTAAGAACAGACCTCCAGAATGAATTAAGTTCTTAACCCGAGGTACCACTGTACTAACCATATCATTAGAAATTATCTAAAAAGAGTCACATTCTCTCAGCCGAGGCTTTCAGGGTGGCTGGGAACAGTATTTTTCAGCCATCAAATGCCTGGGCAAACAGGAATGTTTTTAAATTCCTCCTGAAAGTCAAGAATGAAGGAGATGGATGCCAGAGATGGCAGTGAGTACCACTTTGAAGGCCCTGTCAGGAGCTGATGCCAACCAGGCTGCCATCTGAGTGGTTGTACCTCTACTAAGTCCTCACTGGCTGATCATAGTATGTGAGATGGTTGATAAGGGGGAAGGCACTCTATTAATTTTTCGCATGTGGGTCCCATTTGGGAAGCAGCCTTGTATGCTAGTACTAACACTTTGAATTGGGGCTGGTAGGTCACTGACAGCCACTGCCCTGCTTTGAAGACCAGTGACACATGATCTCATTGGGCTTCCCCACTTATAGTCTACAATAATCCCCCTTGCCAACCTGAAATTATCACCTTAAATCACATAAAGCCTTTAACAGTATCGGTCTACTATGTTCAGATCACCTGGCCTCCACATGCATTGTAGCATCTGCAGGCTCTAAGAGGTGTAGAGTGGTCAGTTATGCATTGCCAAAAAAGAGGATCTGCACCACCAAAACAGAGGACACCAATTTGCATATCAGGAGCATGTGGTATGTAACGATGCAAATTTGAAATTTTATTATAATTATAATTTAAATAAAAATACAATGCATTCCACCATGGTGGGGAAGATGCCTGGTGATTTGTGTGGCTGAATTTGCAGAACAGGTATCGCTGGAAGTTGTTGGGCAACTTCATGCTCCTGCTCTCACTTTTTATAGTTCCTTGTCTTCGATTAGAAAATTCTCAAACAGAGGACACTTTCAAACAGAGGACTCTCCTCTGACAGTCCTTCAGAACATAGGACTGGCCTTTGTGGTCCATCCTATTCAGCGGATGTTTCCAAGCCATCTTTAAAGACAGCCCCAGTCTTATGGGAGTGACGGGAATATTCAAAGTATTCTGTGACTACTTGTCTCACATAATGACATGTGAAAAGCAGCAGAGGAATCTCACCTTAGAAGTGAGACTTAAAAGGTGTGCAGGGGTCACTGTTTTCTTTTGCAAGTCTGACAGCTGAAATTCTTCATTTACATACATACACAATGCTAAGGTTTTGAGAAGTGGGACTATAAAGAATCAGGTAAAATGACAAGGCACTGAATGGGTGCCCAACTGTCACCCCAACAGAAGAAAGAAGGGTTTCCCCAGATTTAACCGAATCTCTGTTCTGCTGAGCCACCTGCATTCTGAATATTCAGAAACAAGAATTCTTGCAGTATGGACCAATTCAATTCTAGAGGAGGACCTCTTGAATGGGTAACTGTTCTGTGCCTGTGCAATAGATACCCTTTCTTCTCCCAAATGGTTCCAGGTGTGGTGCTTCCACCCAACATTGAATTTCATAGGAAGAGACATTTGTTGTGTTGTTGTTGTTTAGTCGTTTAGTCGTGTCCGACTCTTCGTGACCCCATGGACCAGAGCACGCCAGGCACTTCTGTCTTCCACTGCCTTCCGCAGTTTGGTCAAACTCATGCTGGTAGCTTCGAGAACACTATCCAACCATCTCGTCCTCTGTCGTCCCCTTCTCCTTGTAGGAAGAGACATACCATTTTCAAATTGCCTGGTTCTCCCTTGTCGTTTATTTGCCTGATTCTAAAAGCCAGGGTCTGCTGCAAAAGGCCAATGGGTTTGGATATCCATTTGGAAGTCTGTTGTTTGTGCACCTTGCTCCGACCCTTCACACTGGAAATCTTGACCTTTGGGGAATTATAGGGACAGGACTACCTAAATTGTATAGAAATTTATTTATGTATGCTACTACAACAGCAAGAATGCTACTTGTCCAAAAGTGGAAAGAAGCAGAAGTCTTCAAAGGAAGACTAGATACAAAAACTTATGGAATATGCAGAAATGGCAAAACTTACCGGAAGAATAAGAAATAAGGATAACAAACTTTTAATAAAAGAATGGAAATGGTTTATTGAATATTTACAGATAAATTGCAAACAGATAAAAACATTGGCACAATTATTGTAATAACCTGCATTTTCATAAGAGTATATATTTAAAGATAATTAAATGAGCAAATTAAATGAATTTGGATATGCAGAAGATATTAAAAAATAAATTCAAGGAACCACAGAAAGAGGGGGAGGAAGTCAAACTTTGGAATGTTAAATTGATTGTAAAACTAATGAAATGTATAAACTTGAGAAGTATAAATAAATAAAAAGAAATATTGAACCGGGCCCACTTTGCTCCCTTGTATGCCCCAGTTTCAAGAAATTTCGCCGCTGAACAAGATTTCACTGCCCCCTAGGAGGGATTGTCCATAAGTGAAGATCTCTATGAATATTAACGTTGAGGGTGTGGGTACCATAGCTGAGGCTGCTTCGGGATGTTAGCATTCAAAATGAGCCTCTTCTCCAAGAGAATGAGTTTCCGAGAGAGCAGTGGAAAAGTCTGACAAGTACATTTTGCTGCCGCTGGAAGAATTTATTTCTGCAGAAACCTATAACTCCTGGGTTAATATAGTGAACTTTGATGGGACTAGAGGGAAATATGGGGCTTCATGGGAAAGTTAGAGCAAAGTTAGATGCACAGATTTATGGACGTGATTGAAACTGATGAGATCAAAGCCTGTGGTGATGCTTTACGCTGCCTCCTGATCAAATGCTAAATTGAGCCATGCAACAGTTGTCACTGATACAGGTATGGGCCAGTTCACACGAGATGTCAAAACTGTCACTTAAGGTTTATGCTGCAGGCAGCTGCAGCAGCAGCAACAAAACTCTGCATGCCTCTGCTGCCAGATTCGCAAGCCTCCCTACCACACAGAAAACCAAATCTGCCCATACCAGGTTTTCTCCTTCTCTCATTTCTCCCCACCCCATAAGTCCATGTAATCAAAAAGCCTACTTATGCAGACTGCTCAAAAAGAAGGCATGCACTTAATTAAATGCTTAATCGTTCAGAGATACAAAGGTACAGTCATACCTTCGATTCCGAATGCCTTGCGAGTCGAACATTTTGGCTCCCGAACACTGCAACCCCAGAAGTGAGTGTTCTGGTTTGCGAACGTTCTTTGGAACCTGAATGTCCGAGGCGGGTTCCATGGCTTCCGATTGGCTGCAGGAGTTTCCTGCAGCCAATCAGAAGCCACACCTTGGTTTCCAAACGTTTTCGAAGTCAAACGGGCTTCCGGAATAGATTCAGTTTGATTTCCGAGTTACGTCTGTATTCTTATTACCCCTCCTATGAATGTTGCCATCGGTTTCTCTGCCAATGGTAAGTTTTGTGGGCTTTGTGGCTCTTCAAGAGGGAGTTGCTAAAACCTTTCTCCAGAACTGCTCCACAATGATAGAATGGTGGACTTCCAATGCATTTCTGCATCATGCTCTTGACATTGCTCACCCAATGATGATTGGGAAAGGCCTGTTCACTTACGGTCTACCTAGGATGTGGGACTGCTGATGCAATGCTGGATTCTCCACTTACAGAAGAGCAAATGGGCAGGCGGGCAGAACAAAGTCATCCCTGGATAAAGCGTGGTTGGCTTTCTTCAGAGGGTTTTATCAGAGAATAAGTAATGACAAAAAGGCAAGTCCCTGCCCTGGGAGGATTTTATCTTTTCTTTCATTAGCAATTGCCAGTTATATTTGTTCGTATAAGACAAGTGGTCTTGCTCCTGCATTGATCTTAGTCTGCGGCCTTTGATGCATTATCTCTTTGCCATGACCGTTTTTATTGTTCATAATTCTTTAATGCTTTGCTGTAATTTTTGGGAGTGATTATGATGATTAGTTGGCGTTTTGTTGATATTACCTTGCAATATTTGTGTGCAATGGATTATTGAATTTTATGCGGGAATGGATCTAAAGTGTTTATTTTTTTATTTACTTACGACAATTATATACCTCTTAAGTATTTGCACTTCTAAGCAAATCATAAAACTGAACACTACCTGCTGGGACAGGAAAGTCTGAGTCATGTGCCTGAAAGTTCAGCAGGGAGTGTGCCTTTCTAATCTCAGTTTGGGAGGGAATTTCATGGCAATGTATCTTGGTGCATGTTTTAATGTGCATGCTTATTTGGGCATCAGGCTTGTTCAGCTCATTGTTGCTTGTTGAGATCGAGAAGGTCACACAGCAAACACACAAAACTTGCTTGTAGCTGCCTGTTGCAGGGATCACTAATGATGGGCCATTCTGTTGTTTAGGAAGGATTGTTCACCATTGTTGACTTTCGCATGGAGAAACTCCTGCTCAGGTACTGAGAAACTCCTAAAAACTCCTAAAAACACAAACCCACTAAACTAGAGAGAAATTGGAAAGTTTATAGGGAGCTGATCAAATGGTATTCATTATCTGATTCAGGGAAAGAGGGCGATGAACCTTCTTATGCTCATCTCTGTTGTGAAAATGCTTCACATCCAACCAATGACTCCAGCACCACAGTCAGAAAGCCAACCACCACAATGTAGACCTAACACTCAACAATGATATATTCTATGGTCACCACCACGGTGATTTTTCAGCCAGAACTCAGTTCTGGCACCTCCCAGGTGGGCACCATTGCCATCATTAGAGAACAAGGGAGGTGTTTGTGGTGAGTTCCAGCACCTCTTTTCTAGAAAAATAGGACTAATCACCACCACCTTGGATGTAGCTGAACACTGTCAATCTAGCAGCTGAAGGTGCTTAGTTACTTTTAAGAGGATGGTTCTAATATTAAAGTCTTACAGAGGCCTGATAAATGGCCATTTGTAGACATTTCAGGGATCTGATCTAGCAAGATTCAAACCAAAAACCAGGAGAATTTAATTTATCCATTGATTGTTTTATTTTCCATAGATATTTGTACCAAATCTCAAAATAATGCACTTCCTTAATATGTTTACTCATCCTTCTGCTGTGGAAGGGACACACATGGAAGAGTCCTTGTGAAACTGTACAATTGTGATTTTCCCTTCTCGCCCCCACCCCACCCCCAGTTAAACAGCTCTGTCAAATCAGCTGATGTATCAATAAAAGCCTACAGTTTCACTTCACTGATAAACCAGACTGCAACATCGCTTGCCAGAAACCCAGTCCTATGAACAATCCAAACAAAGGAATCCTTTCAGATTCACAGAATCCTTCAGTATTCACCTTTTGCCACCTTTGATACCACAGATCTTTTCTATAACATCATATTCTTAAATGGAACTTTTGTACCAAGGCCTATATCCCAGAAATGCACACAAAAGCTATACAGGCTACAGAGCCTTCATGATAATCAAAATGGATATTTAAGATTTCTGCTTTATATGTTCATCCTTGACATGGGCTGAATGGAAATCTACTTTGCAGAGAACCCTGTTTTCTAACATGTTTTACCTTTGCCCACATATTGTCAGCTTCGTACATCTCAAGTTGAAACAGAAAAACCAAGATGTCATTATACTAGGAAAAATAAAGTAGCTTGCTCTGCTGAGAGGACAAATTCCTTTCCAGATTAAGTCGCCTGGCCCTCCTTTCCTTAAACTCGCAGCTCTCTCCAATTTATACTACACCTCTGAAAGTTGTTAGAAGCTGATCCAGACATGACTCTGAAGCCACCATCTGTGCAGACTCTGAGAAGTCTAGTTCATTACTAGTTCTAAAAAAGAAAGGAGATCTCTTGGCCAGCCCACAATAATCTGAGGAATCAGGGGCTAAGGCAGGACTAAGGAATTTGTGCCCCTCCTTGTTCTCCAGTTCCAACTCCCATCAGCTCCAGCCGCAGGACCATTGGTCATTGAAGATGGAAGGTGTAGTACAATGGAGAAAGTTTATTTGTACAGATGTCTGGTGCTGGTTAGTGCTGGCTCTGCCTCCATAAGGGAAGCAGAGGAGCTACACCTGTGAAATATTTGGGCCAACAGTTCAAAATGAATCTTCACTGTGGCAACTGCCCTGGTGAAAGGAAACCCCTATGGTTCTTCCTCTTTCCTTGTAATAATGTAACCATGAAGAACCAATAAAAAAAAGAGAGTTGTGGATTCTGAGTTTATTCAGTTACTCTCAATCCTTTTTATTGCTGGGTTGCAATTTGGACCAGGAAGTCTGCAACTGGGAATCTCTTGGGGACCTTCAAAGGAGTTTCCACTATATCCAGAGATAAGCGGTACGTGGCTTATTTTTTATGCAGGTAGCATCTTCTTCTCTCATCTGCTTTTCCCCCGTCTAGAAATTTTCCACAATACAGCCTTCACTAATCTGGTACTCCCCAGATGTTTTGAACTACAACTCCCATCAGGTAGCTCGGTCACATCATCCTGGGGTTGATGGGAGTTGTAGACCAAAAAATCTGGCAGGCATCAGGGCAGCCAAAGGTAGTCTTTCCCTACAAGCCTCTATGTGCAGATTCTTCCTTTCTCCTCTCAGGAAACAGGACATTACTTACCAAAGTCCGCTTGCTATGACGTTTCCCATAAGTTAGGTGGGTGGGGTTGCCTCCTGTGGCTGTTGCAAGGAGATAAATCAGGGATGTGATGTTTAGAAGGGGTGTTGGTGGGCACAACCAGTTTTTCCAGAGGTGGGGTGTCTCTTATCTTGCCTCATAATATCACAGAGCCTTTGAGCTGTGAAGATGAAATAGACAATATGTGCATAAGTGTGAGTGTGTTCTAGGATAATGCCAACTTACATGTTTCCAGGGATTGCGCGTGGATTCTAAAACCTTCCCATATACAGTTGAACATTGAGCACAGCACAAAACTCTTTGGACAAACACTGTGCTTTCCTCTGATTCTTCTATCATCTCTGATGGTCAGGGCAGAGAGATGAAGGGGAGAGAACAGAGGTGAGCAGTTCCTATGAGGGGGCACAAGGTGGATAAAGGCAAAATTAGAGAAGGGGAGGGAATTGAGGTGGTATTCCAGTAATTTGCTTCATGTCGAAGATGTAAGAAATTACCTAAGTCGTGATTCTTTTAATTGTACTAGAAGCAATCACTGCATTTATAAAAAGATCAGTTCTCGCTTAAGAAAAAGGTTTGGAACGCTTGAACGAACGAGGCTGAGACTACCCTAATTATATGTATCTATATATTTTCCGAAGGCACATGAAGCTTAAGTCGAAAACTGAATTATTGTACCTTAAGTCAACAATCTCCAGCCTACAACGCTGAAAACCAAACCTGGAGCCAGTCCTGGCATCCGCCATAACTACTTGAATTATAGATCTGGAGTGAGCTCTTATATATATGGGGAGCCAAAGTATGCTAGTGGCGAAGGAGAATTCTGTTTATTGAGATATACACTAGCAACCTAAGGAAGCAGTATTGCAGTGGAAATGAGTCTAAATTACTTGTAGAGAAGCCTGACATATTTCCAAGTAATAAAAATGTTACACCCTTGCACTCTAAATAAAATCTTAGTTGCTGTTGACAGTTGGTATGAAATCCCAGTCAGAAATACCAAGCTGCGAAAATAAGGCCTAACTTTTGTTGTTGTTGTTATTATTATTGTTGATACATCTGGCATCCAATCATGAAAGACAATGTCCGTGTCACTCGGATGGCCCCCGGGCATTCACTATATCTACATCGAGGTTAAACATCTATGTGAAGATGTGACAGCACACCTTATAAAAGATATTATTGAGTAATATAGACTTTCTGTAATAACCAAAGAGTAAAGAATATAGCTTTTTAAAGGTCTCCCCATGGCTGATCTCATGACTCAAAGATGAGACACTGTGCTGCAAGCTAAGTAATAAAATCTGGTGGAGACTCTGGGCTAGCTTGTGACAAATCATATCAAAGTATTATTAAAGAAGGAACTTGAGACCCAAGACTATTATTGATTCTTGACAGAATTTCTTATAAATAAGTGTTGCAATCTGATCCTGGGCTAGCCAAGGTCCTGGTAGAATTCCACCTATTTACAGGGCAGGTTGCAAAACAGTGCCATTATATTACTGAAAGATGAAAGGAGCACATTTGGCTGCAGAGACAGGGAGCGCTGCCAGAGGGAGGCCAGAGACAGTCGCTGCCACAATGGCCCCAGAGGGTGAGACGGGAAAGGGGGAAAGCGATGGCATTTGTTGGCCCAAATCCCAGGAGCAAAGCATCAGGCAGGCTTTGAAGCCTTCACAGAAGTCTTCGTCAGGTAGCATGGGAAAGGAATGTATTACTCAACTTGGTCTAGAAAACACTTTGTGGCAAATGCGAGTTTTAGAAAACACACACACACACACAGTTAAGACCTACAGGTTACAACCCACCTGGAACCCTTCCTCACACCAGTTGAACACATTATTTTGCAAAGGGGATTTGAAAATAGCTAGTTGCAGAGTAGTCTGCTGCTAAGAGACAAGTCCCCTCTTAGGAATTGGCTAAAACAAGATTGCCAGCAATTGTGTGTTCCTGCGACAACCTGTGGATCAAGTAAAAAGAATGGACAAGATATGCACAAACTGTCTTCTTTCTAAGCTAAAAGGCAGCATCAAAGACTACGGTCAGAAAAGGAAGCACATCAAAGAGAAGGGATGCTCCATTCTCTTGCTATTTTCCCAGTCAAAATGTGGGTGAGGTGATTCACGGGGTGAGGTGTGGGAAATAGGGATAAGTATCCTTCCCCCTATTGGGAGAAAAACAATTAGAGGTGGACACTTTGGAGCAGGCAAAGGAGAGGAGCAGAAATAAGTAAGGAGCTTGTTCCTTCCCCTGCCCCTGCCACAATTTCTTTGCTGAAATTGCCAGCTCCCCACAGCCATTTTCAGGGTTTCTTTGTTTTTAAACTCAACTCATGCATCTTTCGTGTATGGCCTTGTGCTATTTCACAATGTGAGTGGGAGAATCAAATATATGTGCGGGGTGATCCAAATCTCTGTCTGTGGGAAGGGCTGTAGCTCAGTGAAAGAGCATCTGTTTTGTATGGAGGTAGGACTGAGAAAGATCCCTTCACCAAAGAGCCTGGAGGGGCACTGCCAATCCATGGAGACAATACTGAGCTGGAGGTCTGACTCGGTATAAGGTATTTTCCTTTGATCCTATGAAAGCATGCAGGGAGAAAGGTTCTAGACCACTAGCTTCCTAGAAGGATCTTTGGTTCTTCAGTTTTTAAATACAGAAGCATTTAAACACGTGATCTAGCCTCAACATGTGTACTGTTCTCCTTAGGCTGTTCTATGTGCTTTTCCAGAACACAGTGAGTTGGATTCACAAGCCTCCAGCTTAGAGCTGATCTATGGGTTCGATCCAGACTTAGTCGCTTAGAGGAGACTCCCAAAATCAATGGGAAGTAAGTGGACCGCCTTTAAACATGACTAGGCCTGGATCCAGCCCAGAGACCATCTGAAGGCCTGAAACAGACCCTCTGAGTGTCCCTATTTTCCAGGGACAGTCCCGGATTTACAGAAGCCACCCCGGTTTCTGATTTGACCCTAGAATGTCCTGCTTTTCCTCTGGATGTCCCTATTTTCATCGGAGAAATGTTGGAGGGTATGGGTTATGTGATCCTCAAGCCAAGGAGATAAGTAAATTTGCAACCATTAGAAGACATTTGAAGGCAGCCCTGTATAGGGAACTTTTAAAAAAAATGTTTAATGTTTTATTATGTTTTTATATATGTTGGAAGCCATCCAGAGCGGCTGGGGCAACCCAGTCAGATGGGCCAGGTATATTATAATAAAAATTACTACTACAGTGGTACTTCAGGTTACATACGCTTCAGGTTACATATGCTTCAGGTTACAGACTCCACTAACACAGAAATAGTGCTTCAGGTTAAGAACTTTGCTTCAGGATGAGAACAGAAATTGTGGTCTGGCGGCACGGCAGCAGTGGGAGGCCCCATTAGCTAAAGTGGTGCTTCAGGTTAAGAAGAGTTTCAGGTTAAGTACGGACCTCTGGAACGAATTAAGTACTTAACCTGAGGTACCACTGTACTACTACTACCACTACTACTACTACTGAATAGGATGTCCCTATTTTCACCAGAGAAATGTTGGAAGGGTATGCTGAACAGTACATTTAGTGGTATACATTGGAGCAAGAAGAGGCATAAGAACATGAAAACATAAGATCAGCCCTTCTGTATCAGACAAAGGCCTGTCAAGTGTAGCATCCTCTTCCTCACAGAGGGCAACCACATGACATTAGGAAGCCCACAAGCAATTGCTGTCACTGCCCAACAATTGGAATTCAGAAGCACATTGCTGCCAATTCTGGAGGTAGCCATTGATGTCACTATTCAGTTTCCATTTTGTGTTCCTGAAAGGAGTAGTAAGAAAGGGTTTTTGTGCGTCTTTCCTTCCTAATATGCCTTATTATCTTTAGACTGCTGTTTAAGACGGGGGGAGGGGGAAGCGTGTTTTCCCCAGTGCTTATAACTGTGCTGTGAACGTGTTAGTGGAATGAATCTGTGACCCTTTAGAAAACTAAGGACACACCTCCATTAGTGTCCATATTGCTGCACTGAAGAGGCTGATACAGTCAACTGAAATGACAGGGTGATAAATATAAAACCACTATCATCAATAAGACTGGAATGTAAAAGCACTTAGTTTCAGCCTAAGTAACTCCCAGAAAGTTTGGTTTCAAGAACCAATGCATCATCCATCACGACTCTACCTTCTGTTGACAAAGTAATTGTAAGATATCTAGAATGGAGGTTCAATATGAACTGACATTTTTGAAAGGAGGAATTGTGTGCTGCACTTACTCATTAAATGTATTTTCCTTCACTAAAGATGTTTCCTTTTTTAGTTTATGTATGAATAACTTTAGTTAAAGTTCCCTTGACACACTGACTTTGCTTTGAATAGCACCTTATATTCATTAACATAAAACCTGAAAGAAAATAATTTTAATGCAGCTTTTTTAACACTTCAAAAGCCTTTAACAAATTGATCGAGCACAATTATGTATTCCAAAGGGAATTATAAAGAGATCACAGAAAGGTTGAAAAGTTCTGGTTAAAGGAGAGATAAAAATATTCCTAAGTAGAAACAGGCATGCTGTGCTGGAACTTTAATGCTTACCAAATTGTAAAAGTAATAAAATTATTTCAGAATGTCAAAGTTTGTAGCCCAAGTATGATCTGGCTGATGATAAGTAGCAAAGACAAGGTACTTGGAGGTTAGAAAGCAATTTAGGTTGAAGTTTGGCTAGCCAATGAGGGCACCATGAAGCCAAAGTTCGGCACTTCTCGTTGATTTAAGTGTTGAAGTTAAGTGTGTGTTTACATCCCTCTCGCTGAAATAGATGGTACCTAAAAGTGTTTCATTCAGGTGGATTGGGCCCTAATTGTACTACAATTTGTCACTGCAAAGCAGAGCAATTATCATTGCTTTTAAGGCTTATATCAATATGCAAGTCCAGGTATTTGCATGATATGTTAAGTGTGCTCTCTAAGCATGGATATCCTGACTTTATCAAAAGATGTAACAGAATTTTAACTAGTCTCAAAGGCTTTGTGATGTTGCGTTCCTATTGGGGCTCTGATATTTCCGTATTATAAAAGCTGTGCCACAATAGACGACAGAGAATTAAATACCAAGGAGAAACAAGCCATTTGGTGGATTGTTTCCTTATCGGGAATTCTTTGCCCTTCAGTTTGGAATGGACAAATCTCAATTTTAGTTTTGCTTCAGTTCTGATTACCAGTCTTTAGCTCACCACATGTCAGTATCAGTTTATGTGTGTGAGTTTTAAAAAAAGGTCTCATGAAAATTCATCAGCATTTTAGTGACATTTCTCCCAACTCACACATTTTTGTATGCACTTTTGCCTAATTTACATTTTTTTGCCACCAATTTCCCCATATATCATGCATTTTTATGTTATTTTCACTCATGTATGCATACATTATTCTAAAGGAAACATTTTCGTATACCCTTTTTAAATATAAATAGTTTTATTGACTTTCCAATATCGTTCCAATAACAGTCTCATTGTAACAATGCCAATTTTATCCAATTAATACAATTATTAAAGACCAATTATTAATATACCAAATTATAGCTAAAGTAGCCTCCTCACAGCTAGATTTGATGGCTCCCTCTTTATTATTATTATTTTCTGCTTTCCAAAATCTTAATAATTTCAGTTACATTCCCTTCAAGATGATCATCCCTTATACAACAGCTACAATCTTATGGTTTCCATTCGTGTTAATATATTAAGTAATCTATAAAGTTTCAAGTGAGGTACTTAGTCTGTAATCATTATTCTTCCCTGCTTGTGGCAATTCCCCCTCCCCAGCGATGCTGACCCAACCCTATATGGTATTGTGTCCTTTTTGTATACACTTTTTGGTTGGAGAAACACCTCACAAAATATAGAGAAGTGCAAATTTTCCATGTTTTGGTTCCCGCATTGTTTCAAATGTGTGTGTTAGCTATAGTGAACCAACCGGAATGTCTCCCTCATCCCTCTCTTCAGTAAAAGCCTCATCTTGGCTTGCACAATTTAAACACACAGGGGGGGGGGATGGAAATCATACAGATTGTGTATGTGAACTACCACTTTTTGGGGGTAGAATTTCATTACAACTAAAAAAGGTAAAGGTACCCCTGCCCGTACGGGCCAGTCTTGCCAGACTCTAGGGTTGTGCGCCCATCTCACTCAAGAGGCCGGGGGCCAGCGCTGTCCGAAGACACTTCCGGGTCACGTGGCCAGCGTGACATCGCTGCTCTGGCGAATCAGAGCCGCACACGGAAACGCCGTTTACCTTCCCGCTGGTAAGCGGTCCCTATTTATCTACTTGCACCCGGAGGTGCTTTCGAACTGCTAGGTTGGCAGGCGCTGGGACCGAACGACGGGAGCGCACCCCGCCGCAGGGATTCGAACCGCCGACCTTTCGATCGGCAAGCCCTAGGCGCTGAGGCTTTTACCCACAGCGCCACCTGTGTCCCTTGGCTTTAATTTATTTTCTGGTGGTGTCCCAGGTTTCCCTCTCTTTTCCTGGATTCCTTTTTGGATTATGTAAGTCTAATTTCTAACTCATCCCAACTGGCAGTCTGGGGATATGGATGCAACTTGGTACCCCTCCCTCCCTTCCTATATTGGCAGGTGACTGCACTCTTCCACTGTAGAAGTATTACGTGTCTTGGGAGAAGATGGCCAGATTGAGCTTTCATTTACTTCCTCTCAGTCCTTCTGAGTCCACCTTCTTCTGGATTGACTATTCTCTAAATACAGTGGTACCTTGGGTTACAAACACTTCGGGTTATAGACTCCGCTAACCCAGAAGTAGTACCTCAGGTTAAGAACTTTACGTCAGGATGAGAACAGAAATCGCGAGGTGGTGGCACAGTGGTAGCGGGAGGTCCCATTAGCTAAAGTGGTACCTCAGGTTAAGAACGGTTTCAGGTTAAGAACGGACCTCTGGAATGAATTAAGTTTGTAACCAGAGATACCACTGTAATAGCCTTTCAGAGTACCCAGTTTTGGAGTGAAGGGGAAATAGTAAAGCACAGTACATACATACATACTTACATACATACATACTGTATTTTTTTGTGTATAAGACAACCCCATGTATAAGATGCCCCTACTTTTGGGAACTCCAAATTAAGAAAATGGGGGGGGGGTTGCCAAAGTTGTTGAACTTTTTGTGGGGAAGATTGCCCAGATTTGTTGAGCTATATTTTTAGAGAGGAATGCCCCGAAAATCACTCACCCGATGCTGCCAATCACAAGCGTCTGCCCGCTTGCCACCAACAGCCACCAATCACTCACCCAATTGCCGCTGACAACCAAAGGTCCGCCCCACATAGCTGCAACCAAACGCCTGACCCACATATACACTATCTGTGTATAAGACACCCCCAATTTTTAACATTGTTTTAGAGTAAAAAAACAACTCATCTTATACACAGAAAAGTACATACATAATTTTATTTGTATGCCACCTATCCATAGTTCAAACCATGCTCCAAGTGGCTTACAACATGAAAAAACACATAATTACAACACAACAAAAGTAGCCATAAACAATAAATAATGTATCAAAAAATACATAGCCAAATCGAACGGTTTCCACATAAATCATAATCATATCTAAAATAAAGATACAATATTATAATATCAATAATAGCAGCAACCCCCAACCAACGAAACACCCTAAACAATATCCCAACCGAAGGGTCTGTTCAGCAGCTTTTGTAGCTGGAGTCAGTCAGGGTCCTGCCCTCACAGGCCAGGAGGAAAAGGGTCTGCAGGGTAGGAAGAAGGTCTTCAGGAATCACAGCCAAATACTTAGGACAGGCATAGGCAAACCCGGCCCTCCAGATGTTTTGGGACTACAACTCCCATCATCCCTAGCTAACAGGACCAGTGGTTAGAGATGATGGGAATTGTAGTCTCAAAACATCTGGAGGGCCGAGTTTGCCTATGCCTGACTTAGGGACAGTGTTGTCCTTTGATGTTTGTAATAATAATAATAATAATAATAATAATAATAATAATAATAATAATAGGTGTTTTGTTCGTAAAAAAGAAAAATGTGTAGAAAGAAAGAGAAGCAAAACCCAGACACTAGTAGGAATGGAAAAAGTGAAGAACATCAATCTGAGATTTTTTATCTAGTTGCTTTAGAAGGGCACTTTTGTTTCAGCAGCAGATGAAAGTCTGAAGCGGCAACCCTACATTTACTCACTAACCTAGGAGCCAGCCCCATTCAGCTCAATGGGCCTTGCTTCTCCAGAAACAAGCATACGATTGCACTGTTACACAATGGCTGCTTTCCCAGTCACGGGGTGGGCGGCTATTGCGGCCTCGTCATGGCAAGCTCGGATCCCCCTGGAGCAACGCTGGGGCTAGGCAGCCATCAGCTGGGAATTCCCTGGCCGGCCGCTCTGATTGGCAGTCTTTCCCACCTTCTGAACATTTGAATCCTGGGCCAATCCAGTTGCTGTGAGTGGGCGTGGCTTCGGTAAGCTTTGTACTTACAGAAATAACGCATGAGCCAAAACCCAGTCATCCTTTGAAATGTGCGTTTCTCCCAATTTCACCATGCAGCTCTTGAGCCAAGTAATGTGTCAAAAAGTGCACATTAGGGGAAAGCATGCATAAAATGCATACTGTCAGGGCTGCCTCAGGTCTCAGCTCACAAAAGACCAACGCCAGGTTCTTCTTATATACAAGGATGTTTATTGCAGTTCATTATTGCTTCCACAACCGAGGCGCGCAGCCCCGCGTCTCTTAGCCTAGACATTTGAAGTCCCCTCTGAATCGGTCCCGCCCCTACACCAGCTTAAGAGGCTTGTGCTAGTCCACCTCTTCCTGTCTATCCTTTTCCGCAGGGTCTTTCTGCCCCCCTGGGTTCCTTCCCTCCTGCTCTCTCCTGAAGCGGATTCCTCAGATGCCTGTTCCCCCCTCCTTCGTGCTTTGGGGCCAGGCTCCTCCTCCGAGCTCTCTCCATTTCCGCGCGCCTCCACATTTGAACTTGGCGCACGTTCGCTACCCCTGACCTTTCTCTTGACACTTACACTACTCCCTGTACTACTCTCCGCCTCTTCCGGCAGGACGTCCTGCCCCGATCTCCTTCCCCTGTCTCCTCCCTGCTCCGCTCCGTGTGTCACACTGGGAACTCCACTCTCTTCACTTCGTTCCTGCTGGGAAGCCGGCCCCGATCTCCCACTCCCACTCGGGGTTTCCCTGCTGCTTCCCTGTTCCTGGCAGGTCCCCCCTGTGACCCCCCTTGGCCTGACTAGGGGCGCCCCCTCCTGAGAATCCTCCGATTCACTTGAGAGACTCATGGAAGACCTCAAGTCATTGTTATCCTCTTCCTCACTGTCCTGGGATTCTTCCCCATCACTCTCCGTCTCCCCCCTCACCTGTGCCTCTGTCTCTGAACCCCTGACACATATATTAGTGGAAATAACATACAGTGGTACCTTGGGTTAAGAACTTAATTCATTCCGGAGGCCCGTTCTTAACCTGAAACTGTTCTTAACCTGAAGCACCACTTTAGCTAATGGGGCCTCCTGCTGCTGCTGTGCCGCCGCTGCACGATTTCTGTTCTCATCCTGAAGCAAAGTTCTTAACCCGAGGTAGTATTTCTGGGTTAGCGGAGTCTGTAACCTGAAGCGCATGTAACCTGAAGCGTATGTAACCCAAGGTACCACTGTACAGTCAAACCTTGATTGTCGAACCTAATCCGTTCTGGAAGCCCATTTGGCTTCTGAAATATTCGACAACCAAGGTGTGACTTCCAGTTGGTTGCAGAAGATTCCTGCACTCAAGCGGAAGCCATGTCGGATGTTTGGCTTCCAGAAAACATTCAAAAACCGGAGCATTTCCTCCTGGGTTTTCGGTGTGAACATTGCACTGCAAAAATTGCACGCAAAAATGCAACTGCTGATCAATTTCCATGAGGTCTTTTTTCTTTTAAGCCAGCTGATATGGGAATGTGGAGAGATGAACTCAAGATTGGATCAGCTCTCTATATTGGACAAACAGGCCAAACCTTACGCCAAAGAATAAACGGACATAAATCTGACATCAAGAATCACAGAACAGAGAAACCAGTAGGAGAACACTTCAATCTCCCAGGACATTCTATACAAGATCTCAAAGTAGCTGTTTTACTACAAAGGAATTTCAGAAATAGACTGGAAAGAGAAGCTGCTGAATTACAACTCATTACCAAACTTAAAACCATGAAAAGACCTGGGCTGAACAAAGACATTGGATTCTTATCTCACTATACATAACTAAACCATTTCTCACCTTCCCACCCCTTGCCTTTTCCTGTAAGATCTATTACAGTCGTTAAGAGTCGTCAAGAGGCTCTCTCAGCTATCTGCCTATCTCCCATTCCCACCACCCTTCTGAGTAACACCCCTCCCCACCTTCTCACTATATAGAAGGATCTGGCAACTTCTGTTTCAGTGTATCTGAAGAAGTGTGCATGCACACGAAAGCTCATACCAAGAACTAACTTAGTTGGTCTTTAAGGTGCTACTGGAAGGAATTTTTTTATCAAGATTGGAAAGAAGAGAAACTGAAATGGACAATATCGCCCATCCCTAAGATCAAGAGCCCACTCTTAGAAGGATTCCCAGTCATAGAGAGGCTTCCACGTACAATCAGCTAAATGCATATAGAAGCCCCCCTCTGACTTCCAAGCTGAATGGGCAAAGATCTGAAGAGAAGCCCACCCACACTTATGGGGAAAGGGCTTATGTGTGCCTTCCTTCCTCACTGGACTGCTGTAGACTGAATGCATGCTCCTAAGCATGAACTCTGAAAGCAAATAAAGAAGGATATTTTTAACATTGAATATGGGAGAAAGGTTTCATTGTCCTCAGACAAAGGCTTAGGAGAATAATTTACTGTGGCCAGGAACATAACTAATTTGTTTAAGCCCCAATGAGTTCACTAGGGTTTGGTACCACTGTGGCTAATGGTCTAATTTTAGCTCTTCGTTTGTTGGATGCAGTGAACTAATTGCTGTGTCCATACAACAATATAATCTACAAGGGTATGTTTTGTGTTTACCTCATGAGCTGAATGTACACTTCATCCTCTCCTACATGCTCAGGATGGGTTGAAACAGTTGTGGCTCTCTTACAGCCAGATGTTCTTTGAAGATCTGAGACTCTCGAGATAACACGCACACTTCTGTCTTCCAGTGGTTTTAGCCTTGGCAGAAGTCTTTGTCAAATGTTTATTCATGGACATCATTTGCCGAATAATGCTGCCATAGCTCTTTTTACGCCCAGGATCTGTGACTTAATGCAAGCATTCTGCTCTTGAGAAATAGAGACACAAGAAGTAGAGCTCAATAAAATATCAAAAGAAGACATTTCAACATAAAAACTCTTCACAGAAGCATAATAAACTGTTTCAATAGCTCCTTGTTCCTACACTCCTTATTTTTCTTGGAATTCATCTCAAACTTTGCAAGAGAAAGGGGAATTGTATTGTCATCTTTAAAGGAAATCTCTCCATGGGTGGCCTTGCGTACTTAATCTGGCCTTGCAGTCATCAGCAAATTATCTCTAGAATGCCCCATGAAATTACTCTTTCCCCCTTTTGGAGTGGGATTCAGTGGAGACACTCAACTAAGCAATCTTCTAAGACCCACTGGAGTCAACCAATCAGACGCATACAGGAACACAGCAACCTTGGGTTGTATCGTCGTATCCAATGCTGCATGTGCTGTGTTCTGTTTACACAGTGGGACCTCCCCTTCCTCTCCTCTCCCTGCATACCCTCAAAACCTTCCCTGTCTGGAGTTGATTTTGAGGGTGCATGGAGGACTGCAGGAGAGAGGAAGAGATGGGAAAATTCTTTCGCAGCAGTCTGCTGTGCTAGCAGAGCAACAGAGTTGGATAAGCTTCCTTGTTTTCTATCCAAGGTGAGCACAGATAGATGCAGTGACACCAGGGAGACAGTGGGTGTGGCGATTAACATATGAGAGATTGCTGGAGGTGAAATAGTTGCCCAGGAGGGTGGAGTCAGTGGGACTATAAAAGGAGTTCGTTGGTGGGTAGTTGGTTGGTTTTAGTGGGTTGGCTAGTTGGGAAAGGCAGTTGGAGAAGCAGTTGGCAGGCAGTTGGTAATAGAGAGACAGTTAGGGCAGTGGGTTCTTGAGTGTGGGAAGGTAGAAGAGATAGAGAGAGGAAAATAAGACTAAGAAAGTAAAGAGCAACAACATTTGGAATGCCATAAAAGTTTGTTTGTGTCTGAAATAAAATACACTCTTCTTTATTAATTGAGAACCTGACTGAGACTGAAGTGATTTTACCGGGCAGGACCTGGTTGGTGGCAGTGGATTAGTGGTGTACGGGTCAATAGTCTGTGAGACGACCAGGGGCTCCATACAAACGCCACAGTGGGTTCTTCTGAGTGGGCCCAAGAGACATTTTGCTGCCTGTGGTGAAGGGCAAGATGGCACCCCTGCTTCACCCCTGCTTCTTGTTCTGACCTTTAAAGGTTTTGACCTTTAAAGCCCTATGCGGCCTAGGATCCACGTACCTATGGGACCGCCTCTCCTGGTAGGTCCCGCGGAGGACCTTAAGGTCAACAAATGACAACACCTTGGAGGCTGCAAGTCGCAAGGTGGTTAGATTGGTCACAACTAGAGCCAGGGCCTTTTTAGTACTGGCCCCGACTTGGTGGAATACTCTATCACAAGAGACTAGGGCCCTGCGGGACTTGACATCTTTCCGCAGGGCCTGCAAGACAGAGCCATTCCACCTGGCCTTTGGTTTGGACTCAGTCTGACCCTTGTGTTTCCCTCCCCTTATGGTTTTGATCTATGGGCTACTATTAAAATGAGGCTGAATTTTAAATTATATTTTAACCTGTATTTTAAATTGTTGTTTTTTTTAATTGTAATTTTACTGGTGTTAGCTGCCCTGAGCCCGGCTCTGGCCGAGGAGGGCGGGGTATAAATAAAAAGTTATTTATTTATTTATTTATTTATTTATTGTCTAGAAGATGGATAAGGTGGCAAACCTCACTTTGCCACTGGTGACAGTCCAGTGTCCTCCACCACACTTGAGGGCAGCTAGCCAATTCAGGGGCCACAGGGCACACACAGTTCTTCCCCACAACACTGCCATGCCATTCCTTTTCTGCATGTGCCACCTGAGGCAGCCACCCCATGCTGCCTACTGACAGAGCAAGGCTATGGTCCATGACCATAATGCCCTGATAGTGGGCTTCTGAGGTGCATCAGTCTAATTCTTCCTGAAAACCAAGTCCTGGAATAGATCAACTTAGGCCTGACAAAGGAAGACAAGCCAAACATTATTTCATGTTTAACCAGACCTCTTTTTTTTGCTTACCTTTAAAGCATTAAGTGTCCACAGCATGGGCACCTTGCACGTACCTATTTGTGAGAGCTAGTTTGGTGGGCAAATAGTGTTAGTCTTGGGACATCTGGATCCCATTTCCTGCTCTTCCTTGAATTCTCTGGGCAATCAAGAGGTTCAGTTTCTCATCTGTAAAAAAGGATCACTAAAAACACCTACCTTACCAAGCACATCCAGCCTACCTTGGGAAATATCTCCTTCCATACAATCTGGCTTGGAAATGTAACCCTAGAGCCCTTTCAAAAATGGTGTGAATTATTGCTATTATGAAATCACTTGATCTGCACTTCTCGAACTAAGGTTGAGATTGGGATGTTGTCATCCTTTGGATTTTGAACGTCTTCAAATTTTGGCTGCTGCTTGTGGCTTCAAAAAGCTGTGTGAGTGTGTTTTTAATGTATATTTTGAAGGAAAATCCATTTACAAATGTGTATTTTGTGGAAAACCTAGGTTAGAAATGCATATTTAAATATGAATTTCTGGACAGATTTTTCTTTTTTTAAAGCATTGCAAGCTAATGAAGAAACAATATAGAACAGATTTACGGTATATGCAGACTGATCCATCCATCCCTAATTTCACCAAGCATTAAGGATCCCACAAAGCTTTCAGTGAGTGCAAGTGAAATAGACCTTTTCTTCCCTACACTGCCAAGCGATCTCAAATCTTCATCCTTACCTCATTTCACCTTGCTTTTTGAATCATCAACAGCATGTCTGTTGGTACTTGGACTTTATTTTGTGTCTACTTAGCTCCAGACCCAAAGAGCAGTCTTTAATCCCAGGCTGCTAGGAGCGAGCAGGTCACTTGGATATTGGTAGACAACCAGAGACAAGCCAAACAGCTAAGAACCATAAAATAGATAAATATTAATTTACAGCAACCACTGGCCTTTACAATAAAAATTGTAAAAAGAGGTGCGGGGGCAGACTTTTGCACCCACTGATTTTCCATGAGACAAAAAAAACCCTACCTTTGTACCCATTTTCATTTAATTTATTTAAAATTGCCCTGAGCAAACACCATTTAAAAAAATAAAAAGACAAACCTCCAATAAACAGAACAAGAATGGATTTAAAATAGTCATCTAACAGCCAGCCTTCATCCATGCATACTTCTAATTCAATCTGAATCTGTCTTGCCCAGTTTTATCCTCATTTCTTTCTTTCTTCAATTCCAGAATGAACATATATAGAAAGAGACACACCTCCCCTTTTAAAGGGCTGTTTTTCTTTCTGAATCATGTATGGAATGCGCCTTCTGACTCCATTCTGTGTAAATAATGTGTAGAATAATCTAAGTACCATCATGGCTTTGACAGCAGAAGCCTTGTGATGAATAAGACCTTATGTGGGATTATTATATGACATTTCCAAACTAAATTATATTTATGAGTCATATACAATTGCATTACATTCTCCTGTTGCAGTGGATTTGTGCATTTAGCAAATGCTTTAGGAAAGATTGCTGTCTGCAATCCGGAGGGCTCCATCCCAAGGGGCGGGGGGAATGATCATACTTACAAAATTGTGGACATAATCAATTTGCACATTTAGAGAATTTGTTTTCAGGGGCCCAATGTTGCCGCATCTACATTTTAATGAATCCCGTGGATCACATCTATGCTACATCCAAAGGTTTCATACATGGTTCCAGGATGGGGTCTTTAGGGACATGATGTAACAACTTTGCTGAAGTGAGGCAGACCTGAATCTGGTCAGCGTCTCTTTGAGAAGCCGCCTGAGAAACTTATTTGTGCCGCCTTGAATTCCACTGTGGAGGAAAGATGAGACACATAGGATGGACCATCTGCTTGTATAAAAATTTGCCTTGGAGCATGGTACCTAAAGGACCACATTTCCCCCCTATGAGCCCACCCAAGGTCATGTTTCTGTGCCTTCATCATCTCAGATACAGTGGGTAGTGATAAGAGGCTGATGACAATCCCCCTCTAAATATACAAATATTTGAAAGAATGCATGGGCAGGATTCCAGGACTGTGCAAGCTAGTCCTACCACCCGGTCAATGAATCACCCTAGCCACCATGCTTCCTGCCACAGAAACAACACAAAACTTCCAGCACTTTGAATTGTGCTCAGAAATGGAACAGAAGGGAAATGAAGACCAAACAACAGGGCATGGTAGTTGGGATGCGTCCAAGGAAATGGGGGCAATTTGAAGGCCCCCAGCTGGCTCCAGCCCACTGGCTGGCAGCCGGGTGATCTCCAGTTCTTCGAGCAGCATGTAACTGCGACCTGAGCTTCAGAAGACTTCAGAAGCTGGTCATGCAAGCCAGCAGAGATAAGAACTCTTCGCAAAAGAAGGGCAGAGAGAGGCTGTGTAAAGCGTATTTACAGGCATTTTATTCAGCATCAGGACAAAGGAAAAACATGTCTGCTCCCCTTCGTGTCAAAGCAAACAGCATAAGCAAAAGCTATACACACAATGGAAGTTCCCAGCAGGCTGTGCTGGAATATAAACATACAGCAATCCACATGTCTGTTCCTCTTAAGGTGGAACGGAATATCGTAACAGTAGCTAGGGGGTGGCGAGGTGGGCCCCTGCCAGGGGTGCAGGTGAGGGGGGGCAAAATCGGCTTTAAAAAATGTGCATAAATATGTATATAAACAAATATTGATTATTGCCTCATAAGAAAAGGTTTTAAATAGAGGGTGAACTGAATGGGCGGAGGGGCGGGATTGGAGGAGAGGTGGAAAGAAGAGCTAATTTGTCCGTGGCTAGGGGGTGCAATCTGGACGGTTCTGCCAGGGGCGCAAGGTCACCTAGCTACAGCTCTGCCAAACAACATCACAATCGCATGCTTTTGCGGAACAGGTCGCAGCCGTACAAGTCAGATTTTGCACAGTTGACATTTCCAATCACTTTTCAGAAGCGGACCCACGTAGAGTCTGTTGCAGTAATCTAACTTGGAGGTAGGTGACCAAGTGTGAGGCTTCAGGGAATCCTATCCCTCCCACAGTGGCAACAAAGAAGCAGATCTTACCAATGAATTTATTCAATAATCAAAATAATCAAAATAATCAAATAATCAAAATATTCAATAATCAAAATAATCAAAATAATCAAAAAGAAGAGTTCTTACCAATGAATTTATTCAATAATCACATTGAGAGACAAAGGAATGCGGTCTCTCTCTAGATAATGGCGTTGCTCCAAGTGATGTCCCATCCGCTCAGTCTCCATGATACTATGTCACCCCTGCGACAGCTGATCTGTGCTTTCTGCCTCTGAGCTTTCTGTTCTACTACTCTCAATGCACACCTGGTCCTAGGACAGGGGGGCGGTCAGAAATGCTTTCCAGAGACACTGAGTCTGTCAGCTGTCTGTCCCCTGATGCTTCTTCTTCCTGCTGCTCTCCCAATATTTCCTAGCTTCCCCCCTCTGCAGCCTCTGAACTATGACCTTCTGCAAACCGCTGTTCTAAATCTATACTGTCCTCCTCTTCTCGGGAAGGGGCAGGAAGGGGGAAGTGGTTCTTACCATTCCTCCTCAGTCCAGTCCCTGACACCAAGGCATGTGTGATTATGGCCAGATCTGCCTTTCCCAGCAAAAGTGGACCTTCCATAAGTTGTGCTGTGGGTCAGTTGTAGCATTGCTTGTCATACTGATTTCCAGGAATGGATGACCTTCCGCAAATGGTGATGTGGGTCACTTGAAGCCTTGTGAGTCAAAGTAATGACAGGAAAAGCCATCCTTGGTTATTCTTTCATTGCATGTCTTCCATGCAAAGGGGTCATGCCCTTGGATTTTTGTAAAAGCAGCAATCTTAGAGTGCGATGGCCAGTGCCGTGGTTGAGTATAGAGGACATGAATTGAGTTTTTCCTAGGGATGGAGGAGAAAATTGATTTCATTTGCATTTTGAGTCAAACCTATCTAATGCACACCTCCCCCAATGCGGCAGTGCACCAGCCAAAAAATCTGTACAGAAATGTGGGTATTAGGGGAACCTGTATTCAAAAATGCATATATCAGTGAAAATCACACACAAAAATGCATGGTATCAGGAAGAATTGTTTTTTAAAAAGTCTATATTAGGCAAAATTTAATAAAAAAGTAAAGATTATGAAAAATTAATAGAATGTCTGTGAGGATTAAAAAAATAATTGCAAGCTGATGCAGAAATATGGAGAACTGAATTTAAATCTAGAAAAATGGAAAGGTGAGATAAGCCAGGATCCATTTATTCCTCAATACTAATATCCAAGAACCTGTGTCACCTTCATGGTTACAATACTATTGTACTACTGAAATTAGCTAAATATTTTACATTTTATGATATTCTGCCTGTGCAACCTACTTGTAATTGGCAATTTATCAACGAGTAAATGTCATTTGAATTACGCCCGATTATGGACATTCATTCCGAAACACATGTTTCCAATAACCATCCATCCTTCTTAACCTGTCCCCCTCCCCTCCCCACACCCCCGGGGCACTCTTTCCATAGCTGGGGGGGCTAGACTTCAACTCCCTTTACCAGTCCTGTGGCATGGAATCTTATGAGGAGCCTTTGTAAAAACACAGCCTCAGCTATGCCCAAATTCTCCCAAGTTTGAAAATGTTGACTTAACGCAAACAGCATTACCGACACTAATGAACACCACCGGCCCTTCGTTCCGTGCAGCCTGGTGTTTTCAGTGGAAAGGGAACATGTTCAGATAATGAAGAGGTTAAGTCTGATTGTAATTAGATTGTGGTATGCACAGTCATGTGGTTCGTAGTAAATTTTCCTTGATTAACTGGCCCTGTTTGTTAACATTAGCACTCTCTGTGTTGGCTGTGGAGACACACCATGGACCATTGCAAGATTAATGAAGGCAGGTACGCATGCTGATTAGATTGTGGCAGTTTAATAAACTCTCCTAACATTAAATTATTAAATGCATTCATGCTCATGCAGCCTATTCAATGGTCAGCTTGACCACCTATGTGCTAATATTGGGAATTTAAATGCAGGGGATGGAAGAAATACAGCCGTGTATGAGGTAATTAGCTCTCGTGTCTGATAAATGGGGCAATACCTATGTGGATACATGTTTTAGCGCCTCACAAATAGGCCTTTCATTAACAGGAATCTTTGCTGGAAATTTTATGAAAGGTTTCGTTGTTGTTGTTGTTGTTGTTGTTGTTGTTGTTGTTGTTGTTGCATAAACCATCTGGCTAACAACTACAGCTGCTGTTTGGTTTAATAGCTAGTCAATTTAAAGACGGCAGCAAAAAAGAAAAGAAAAGAAAAAGAAAACAGAAACGTCACTCAGTTTAATGTTACGACAATTATGCTCCCCACAGTATTTCAGGCACCCAGTCGTGGAATGCTTCAAAGTCAATATATTATTTGGAAAATAACATATGAACTGTGAGGCGTTTGTGGTTGTTTGAGGGTGTTCTTCATTGCCCAAATTTGCTCTCTTTGCATCTTCTGGTGGGGAGGGGCTGGCAAACCTTTCAAAAGCCAACCAAGGAAGTTGTTTAAAGTTTGACAGAAAGCACCAGGATTCAGTATTTAGTTGCTTCGCCAATAAATCCTGACACAGTCTAAACATGTCTCTGGAATGTGTGGGGAGTCACATTCCGCCTCGTCATGGGCAACGTGAATTGTATGTCAGCTGCTGTGTCACTTCATTTTAAAAGCAACATGCCAAGAGTGCAACGTCCGGATGAAACGTGAACTGTCGTGTCCTTTGATGCATTGTGCTTCGTCCTAAATGGCATCAGAACCAACGGAGTGAATCCATACCGCTGACAAGATGGTTATCTGCAAATAGCCCGTGACTCTTGGTTAGTCCCTTCCCTAGTCTGCTCAGCGGTACTGATTTGGACTGCTTTTCGTTCCTGATTAAGGTTGGGCAAAATGCATGTTTTCTTTAGAATAGGAATGAGGAACCTATTTCAAAGGCCGCTTTGCATTCTGGGCAGCTTTCTGAGGGCCACATACTAATGATGGGCATAGCAACAAATGTAAATTTTACTTTAGTACAGCAGTTTGGGGACGTGGGTGGTGCTGTGGGTTAAACCACAGAGCCTAGGACTTGCCGATCAGAAGGTCGCAGTTCGAATCCCCGCCATGGGGTGAGCTCCCATTGCTCAGTCCCTGCTCCTGCCCACCTAGCAGTTTGAAAGCACGTCAAGTAGATAAATAGGTAGCACTCCGGTGAGAAGGTAAATGGCATTTCCGTGTGCTGCTCTGGTTCGCCAGAAGCAGCTTAGTCCTGCTGACCTGTACACCGTACACTGGCTCCCTTGGCCAATAAAGCGAGATGAGCGCCACAACCCCAGAGTCAGTAACGACTGGACCTAATGGTCAGGGGTCCTTTTACCTTTACCTTACAGCAGTTTCTACTCTCTCACAGACACCCCTCTCTTTTCCTCGATCCAAGCAAGCAAAGAGGTCTTGTTATCACAGTTCAAAGAAGCATTCTAACCAGGCAAAAACATGAAAAGTTGTAGAGCAAGGCCCGGGTGTGGCATGGCTAGGGAGGTTCAGGGAGAGTCATGGCTCCTATAGGCATAAGGTTCCTTATCCCTGCTTTAGAAATTTAAGAATTAGTTTTATTTTTTAGTTAGGGAGCAAGCCCCACTCAATGCAGCAGGATTAGCTAATGAGTGAACGTGCGTAGGATCGAACTGTACCTCCTCCATCAAAATTAACTTTGGTTGCATCACGCTCCAGCTTTTTTGCTTTACCAAACAGTTGTTGAGCAATATGGCGTCAGTTGTCAGCTGGCAAGAAGCCCCAGGGAGATCAGTGGGAGTTGTGTCCAAGTAAATAGTTTTTAGGATTGCTGTGTAAAGCACTCAGTTTCAGTAGGAACTCAAAGTGTTGCATGTTTTAGAAAGCAAGCAGTGCTATCACTTCATAGCACATTAAATGCCGTCTTGCATTTCACTTTTACCAAACACTCAGTTGAGTTTAACACTCAGATTTAGAAGGTGCTGGTGGCTACTTTGTTGAGGATAAAGGCACGCATCTGCTTTTGAATGAGAACTGAGCTCACATGCTTAAATCTCCATGCAATATACTGAAACCGTATCTCTTTAGTCTTTCATCTGGGCTAATGCAGGTGGGTACTTTTAGTTGTAAAGTTTTATTTGGAAACAAAAAAAAAACCCTCCCTCTCCATTGCTTCTGCACATATATAAAACAATAATTCTCTAACCATTTAATGAGCAGCACTTTCACTTCAATTAAAAATCAGTGGTGAAATACATCTGGTTTGCTCAAGCTCTGCTTTAGGAAGATCTAATCAATTTGCAAAGAAAATCCACCATGGCTGGTACTTAACAGACAAGATCTGCCGTGATGCTGTGGTAAGAAAACTAGTGTACTAAAATGCAGTACAGACATCGCTCTGCCATACACTGCAGCTGTAATGGTATCTATTCATATGATAAGCTCAGTTCATGGGTGATTGCAGGCTTGGGGTCCAGTTCCTCATGACTTCATGTTAACCAGTCTGTGCTGGAAACCTCAGCTACTGGAAATCTCAGGAGGGGACAGTGCTGTTGCTCTCAGGTCCTGCCTATCCTTTCCCCAAAGGCATATTGTTGGCCACTGTGAGAACAAGATGCTAGACTAGACAATACGAAAACGGATATACAGTCATGCTTCAAAATTCGCATTTATTTGAATTTTGTGATGCCGTTCTCCAACCATTTGTTGTTTGCAAAAATGCATGTTAGGTAAAAGGATGCAAAACAATGAATATATTAGTGCATATAACATACGGAAATGCATTATATTGCAAAAGGTGTGCACTAGTCAAAACTGCATACAAGAAGGGCTTCACCAGATAAATTGAAATGTTGAAGAATTTTCAAGAGGGTTTTTTTAAAGTCACAAATTGCTGCAGAAATGTAGAGAGCAGAATTTAAGACTGGAAAATGAAAAAGTGAAAGAAACTGAAAGGGACAGGTCCTTCTACCCCTGCTTTGAAGGCAGGTTGTTCCACAGTCCGGCAGTTTATATAAACAGAAAGTTCTTTCTAATACTTCATCAAATTGATTTCCCCCGCCCTCATAATTTGAACCCACTGCTTCAAATCTCACCCTCTGAAGCAACAGAAAATAAACTTTCATTTTCAGCGGTACCTTGGTTTAAGCACAGCTTAGTTTATGAACAACCTGGATTAAGAATGCTGCAAACCCGGAAGTAGGTGTTTTGATTTGTGAACTTTGCCTTGGAAGCAGAACATGTTTCGCTTCCTGTTGAGTGTGTTCCATTTGTAAATTGAGTCCCCTGCTGCTATGGAAAAGCACGCCTTGGTTTAAGAACGCTTTGGTTTAAGACCAGACGTCCGGAACGGATTAAGTTCGTAAACCAAGGTACCACTGTACATGACAGCCCTTCCAATTTGACTATTTTATTGCTTCTTAATTGTCAGTTTTGTGGGCCAAACACCCCCAATTCAGCACATGGTAAACTATGGAACTTGCTCTGCAGAAGACAGAGAATTGAATGAATTCATGGCAAAGAAAGCTATCAGTGGTGCTAGCAATGAAGTCTAGGCTGTCTCAGAGGCAGTTATGCTTCAGAATACCAGCTGCTATGAGCTGCAGGAGGAGAGCGTGCTCATATTCTCAGGTCCTGCTAGCAAGTTTCCCATGGGCATTTGACTGGGGGCATTGTGAGAACATTGGCCTGGTCCAGCAGGATGTTCTACCATCCTTCAACCTTTCCTTACAGGGATTGACCACTAGGCCCTTCACCTTCTCTGGATACATTCCAACCAATTAGAATAGAATAGAATAGAATAGATTCTTTATTGTCATTACACAAGTGCAACATTGTACAAAGTGCAACGAAATTGGATGCCATCCCTTAAAACATCAAAAGCAAAACAGCAACAACAACAACCAAACAAACCACATTCCAGCCACACCCACACCACACCCATCAAACTCCCAGGTCACACTATCGAGTTACAGCATTCAAAAAGGCCACAGCTCTTGGATAGAAACTGTTTTTCAGTCTATTTGTCTTTGACTTGATGTTTCTATATCTCCTGCCAGAAGGCAGTAGTGCAAACAGACCGTGTCCCGGGTGAGATGAATCATGCAGGATGTTATTTGCTTTCCTAAGACAACGGGAACCGTACAGTTCTTCCAAAGATGGGAGAGGATGACCAATAATCCTTTGGGCTGTGGTTATGACCTTCTGGAGCACCTTCCTCTCCCTAGCTGTACAACCGGAGAACCAAGCACAAATACAGTATGTAAGAATGCTCTCTATGGAGCCTCGGTAGAAGCACACCAGCAGTCTCTCACTCAGATTGTTCTTCTTTAAAAGTCTGAGGAAATAAATTCTCTGCTGGGCCTTCTTCACCAGAGCGGTGGTATGTGCGCTCCAAGTCATGCCCTGATCGATAGCTACTCCCAAAAACCTGAATTCCGCCACCCTCTCCACCCGTTCCCCGTTGATATACAAGGGCTGAATGTCCGCCTTTTTTTTCCTGTAATCCACCACCAATTCCTTGGTCTTAGCCGTATTAAGAGCCAGATTGTTCTCTCCACACCAAACACAGAGCCGCTCCACCTCGTCCCGATAGGCGGACTCATCCCCTCCTGAAATGAGCCCCACCACCGTAGTGTCATCAGCAAACTTGATGATTTTGTTGCTGGAATAGATGGCTGTACAGTCATACGTATAGAGAGTGTAGAGCAGGGGACTCAACACACAACCCTGTGGTGAGCCGGTGTTAAGGCTAAGGGCTGTGGACATGTGTGACCCTACTTTAACCCTCTGAGAACGTTCTGACAAAAAATCCAAAACCCAGAGACAGGTGGAGTTGGAGAGTCCAATCGCCTCTAGCTTGGACACCAGTCTATGGGGGAGGATAGTGTTAAAAGCAGAGCTAAAATCCACAAACAGCAGCCTCACATAACTCCCCGGCTGCTCCAGATGGGACAGAGCAGCATGGAGAGTGGTATTGATGGCGTCTTCTGTGGATCTATTTGCTCTGTATGCAAACTGGTAGTTGTCAAAAGTTGATGGAAGACAGGAAATAATGTGACGGCGCACCAGTTTCTCAAAACACTTCATGATGATTGGAGTCAGTGCAACTGGTCTATAGTCATTCAAACTACTGATTGTGGATTTTTTAGGCAGAGGGACAATTGGTGAACACGTAGCTCTGTCCCTGGCTACGTAGTGGCAGCAAAGTGATGCACTCTCTCAATTTGCACATGCAACTACAGGTGGAGGTTTGTGCTCATAATGATTCCATCTGGGATTGCAAGATTCATACCCCAAGAGAATGTGGGTGCCTTGACAAATTGGATTGAAGTTGTTCACGGTGTGGCTTTGTCTATCATAGAAGCATCCATTAAAAGTCTGGTTAGGGGTTTGAACCTGGCAACCCTGCTTATATCACTTCAAAACAGGAGGGTGAGCTTAAATTTCCTAAAGGGCCCGATGGCTTGTTAATATTTGGAGGGGGGCGGGAAGAGAGAGAGAAACATTCTGCACTTCCAGACTTCAGCAGGGCAGGTTGCTTAAACAATTTCTAAACAACTCAAAGGAAATTAGGGCAACTGCCTCAGTTCCTCCTTTTGCAATAACTCTGATGACAGACAATAAAGCTCCCCCAGATGTCATCCTGAATGGTACAGTGCACATTCATCTTACATATTTGTCTCCAGGACAGGTGGTAATAAATTTCTACTTCCTGGGTTTAATTTTGATGGCCTTAGACAGGCAGACAGGCATTTATTTCACCATGAATTCCTTTTGTCAGCAGTTCCAATTATTAGCTCTCTCCCCTCCCCTCCCAGTTTTACTAGAGCTAAGCATTAGTTCAACTCTGGCCATTGGTCCCCATAAAGGGCAGTTTCCTACGTTTCCCAAATCAGAGACCATAATTTTGAGCCTTGCCACGCAGAGGTGATATGAAATCTTCCCCCCGCTGCCCCAGAAGAGCTTTGTGTAAATTACACGGTGGGGGAAAGCAACACAACACAACACAGCGGATCAGATTGGGAGACCTCGCTGAGATAAGTTAGGCGGAAAATTTGGCTGATGTTGCAGCCGCAGCTAAAATTCACAGAAGTACCGGGAAGTGAATGACATTGTGACTGCCCATGCAGTCTTGGCTAATTATAATTAATCCACACCGAGGGAACCCCAAGCCAGCATATCACAGCAGCAATTTCAGACTTTGGGTGCGCTTTAATGTTGGTGTGACAATTGGAATTAAAAATGTCTTTCATGATTAAAGTGTTAAATATTTACAAGGGGAAAGTTTCATTACTTGATGGCCGATGCCAGTATAAAGGCATGAATAAGGCTGAGGGTTTTCCCCCGCATTTACAGTGACCAAAATGATAAATATCAACTTACGGGACCACCTGCAATAGACAAGGCTCGATTTAGGGGTAGGCAACGTGGTGTACCAGGCTAGGGTGGAGACACCTACTTAGATGTAACAAATAGCACATGCAGTTCATCTTTGATTGTAAAACTGGCACCCCTGATGTAGACCCCTGATCTACTATGAAACTAATGAAGCTTAAGCTTCAGGGGCCCTAATCCTGGAGGGGCCCCAGTAGCACATTTAGTCCACATTGTCCAAAAGTTTTGGATCAAGAAGACCCAATTTGAGCCGCAAGAATCAAATTGTTTTTTTTTTATTGTATATTCTCTCCCCATGGCTATATTTCACTTTTAGAAAGAAACATGGGAGGTCGAATAGTGGAGCTCCTAGCATCACATTTAGTAGTTTGGGCCTGAGTCCCCATATGATCTTTCTCAGCGGGTGAATATAAATGATATAGCAAAATTGCTTTCAAGATACACCCCTGAAGATTTTTGCAGGTAAAGCGCCATAGCTCAGTTATAGAGCATCTGCTTTGCAGGTGAGAAGGTCTCAGGTTCAGTCCCCAGCATCTCCAGATAGGATTGGAAGAAAACCTTGTATGAAATCCTGGAGAGATGCTGTCAACCAGTGTGGACAATGCTGAGGGACCAATGGTCTGGTTTAGTTTAAGGCAGCTTCCTGTGTTCCTATGCAGGACAAAGCAGTTTGGTGAAGAGAGGAGTAAATATTGCTCGAAATAATAATAATAATAATAATAATAATAATAATAATAATAATAATAATAATAATAATAATTTATTTATACCCCACCCATCTGGCTGAGTTTTCCCAGCCATTCCAGATGGCTCCCAATCAAGTATTAAAAACAAAACAGCGTTAAATATTAAAAACTTCCCTGAACAGGGCTGCCTTCAGATGTCTTTTAAAGATAGGATAGCTACTTATTTCCTTCACATCTGAAGGGAGGGTGTTCCACAGGGTGGGCGCCACTACCGAGAAGGCCCTCTGTCTGGTTCCCAGGAAGAAGGGCTCTTGTGAAGTAAACTAAAAATAAGATACTTTATTTTCTCTCTTTTTAAATTATGGAAAGTATATTGTCCTCATTCATTAACTCTGAACTTGAAAAGCAATACCCATCTTTCCCAGGCTTCTCCTTGAAAGAAAGACGCCTTCTTCCTTGTCTAATGTAATATAGAAATGCATAACATAAAAGTGTAGACCTGAAGCAGTATAGCTGATCAAATACCACACCAGGGCCATTAGAATGAAAGTAAGTTGTTTATTTAAAAAACAAAGAGCTTTTTTTGGCTTAAAGTTTTACAGTTTAACCCTACGTCACTTCACCCCAATAAATTGCCGAAACTTTTGCACTGTGAAAGCTCTCGGGCTGCATTAATGGCTTTGTTTTGCAAATTAATTTAGATATTAAAAAATTATATTTTCAACTGAAATTGCCGTTACTCAGATTAAATATTAACCAAAAGCTGTCTTCTGCTTAAATAGAATTTAGCCTTTGAAGTGTTTTTATTAATCTCTTCTGATGTAGGTGCTTGAAATTCTATGAAAGTGCTGTTGCTCCCAGTTCCGTGCATCACTTACTGTAATTTATTTTCAGAACATAATTCTATTTATAAATGAAAATCCTATTAAAAGAAGACAAGAAAAATTAGTCCTCGACTTTGCATTGGTAGAGTAGAAACAAAATGAGCGGCCTAACCTGAAGTGACATTTACAAATTACCTGTTAATTTAAACTGGGTTGAAGGATGACAGAGTTTAGTCAGACTGACAGGAAGTACCGAAGGACTGACAGTGGGGCCTGCAGTGGTCATAGAGCTCCTGTGGTGAGCACATTTATCTATGTTCTCAGAATTATTTTGTTTTAAAAAAAGCTTTCTGTAGAGTAAATAATATATTTGTAAAAATATTTACTCCTGGAAACCAGGTTTTCAAAGAGCTGTGATCTCTCTTCCCCAGTTGCCGTGAGATTATTATTGTTGTTGTTTAGCATGGCTTCTTAATATTGGTCATGTGGTTAGACCTTGTTAGTGCCTAAAGTGAAAATCACAGAATTGTGTTCTTTTTTGTGATACTGAAACATGAAGTGACAAGGCCTGTCTGTATCTCTGAAGAGCTTCGGGAGATCACTCTTTGCCCCAAGAAAAGATCCTTTGTTCTCTAAACATTCTTCCAACAGATGGGTTTTACAGACTGAGGCTACAGAAGTGCCAAAGACCTGCAAATGTAGATATCACCCATCCCTTCTTACTGCCTGTAAATAGTTATGATGGCAATCAAAACAATGCTTGTGAAAATTGTGTCTTAGGCCTTCCATTTTTTTTTTTTGAAATTTCAAGTTGACAGAACTTTAATCATTCTTTCCCCAGCTATATGTCATACTTACAGTGGTTCCTTGGTTCCCGAATGGCTTAGTTGCTGAACAAATTTGCTCCCGAATGCCCCAAACCCAGAAGTGTTCCAGTTTGCGAACGTTTTTCAGAAGTCGAACGTCCAATGCTGCTTTCGCTTGAGTGCGGGAGCTCCTGCAGCCAGTTGTAAGCCATACCTTGAACTGTTTTGGGAATCAAACGGACTCCTGGAATCAATTAAGTTTGAGAACCAAGGTTCCACTGTATTGAAATACCTGAATAATACATCCTACTCGAATATATTTTTTATTTCTGTCCTAGAACCCCAATTGTGCCTTGATCTACACATGCAACTTCCCCTCTCACTAAATGGAAGCAAAGTCATCTCAGCACCCCGTGCTGCTCGTTCTTTCGTTCCCAAATATCAGTGAAGTTTTCAAGTAAATAACGAAAGCATCCTCCCATTTTATCAGATTCACGGACATTGTCTCACCTAAACACTTTTGCAATAGGCAAGGAGGTGGTGTGAATTTGGCAAAGATGTCCCTCCACCCGCCCACCCACGCTGCATTCCCATTGGCCACCATTTGAGGAGTGAGGCCAGCATCACTGGCAAATGCAGAGCTCTCCTTCCTGCTGCCAAACGGGTGGGTGGAAGCAGCACTGGCAGGTTCCCCACTGCTGGCAGCAACAGAAAGCTCCAAAATGGGATTTTCCGAGAGGGAAGGGCTCAGCTAGCCCAGGATCAATTGGATCACAAATCGGGTCCAATTGCTGAGCCAGCTCCATGCCGGCACAATTTGCGACAGGGATGCAGACGTGGTGCTGACCCTGCCACCTCATCCAGCACTGCTGGACATCAAGGGCATTTAGGAATGCTCCCTTGTCCCTGAGCTCCAAAAAAAACAACAACAGCTGTAACGTATATGTTGTGCAATGCTATGAAAAAGGATTAAGGTTTGGAAGTGTTGCATACAGTTGGAAGGAGTTTTATAGCTGGGGGAAATGGGGAAACCATTGCTAATGGTGGAAGTGGGAGTTGAGAAACCACTTAGTTACAGGGGTTCCCTGGGTTGCAGTGATTTTCCAAATTATAAATGGGTTATTGCAGATACTACAGTGCTAAATCTGTTGCATAACAATTGCAAAGTTCAAGCAATCTTGGGCATATATTTTAAGGTTGTGCTTTTCTGTTTGTTTGTTTGTTTGTTTGTTTGTTTGTTTGATGCCTTGCTTTCAACAAAGGTTTAGAATGTGTGGCCATAAAATTATTAGTTTGTGCTAATGTCCTATAAATATGATATGCTGTTGTCATATAAACTGTGAATGGGAATCAGGCTCAGAATGCACTGTGGTTTCAACATCTCTCTTCTCTGTACAGGAGATTATGGTGTTCCAGGGAGCACTGACTCTTAAAGAGTTAACATGGGGTTCTGTGGAGGCAGGCAGAGTAGTTTGCTACCAGGAGCAACTGGCAGTTGCAACAGAGTAATTGAAGGGAGAAGGATATAACCAGGCCTTAGCAGTAACTGTCAAGAGGAGAAGGTGGAGGCAGGAGGCATTACAGCAATTTCTGAGCAAGTGTACGGTTGCTGATTGGCTAGCTGCCCTTACTGAGGTCAGCAACCTGCATCAGCAGCAAGGGTAGTTAGCCAATCAGAATTACTTGTGTGCACTCTGCTGGCCTCTAACACTTACTCCTGACCAATACCAGCAGGGACAGGAATACACACTTCCATATTGGCCACAACTGCTGACTTGTGGGCATCTGGTTGGTTAGTGTAAGAAGCAGCATGCCGGACCACAAGGTCTTTTAGCCAGATGAACCTTCAGTGGGGTCTTTCTATGTTCTATCAACTCTGAGTTCTCACTGGAAGGACAGATCCTGAAGCTGAGGCCACCTCATGAGAAGAGAAGACTCTCTGGAAAAAAACTTCTGATGTTGGGAAAGATTGAGGGCACAAGGAGAAGGAGATGACAGAGGACGAGATGGTTGGACATTGTTACAGAAGTGACCAACATGAATTTGATGAAACTCTCAGAGGCAGTGGAAGACAGGAGTGTCTGGCGTGCTCTGGTCCATGGGGTCAAGAAGAGTCGGACACGACTAACCAACTAAGCAGCAACAACAACAACAACGTGTCAGGAGCTGGTGCCAGGAGTAGGTCAGTAAGAAAACACCTGATGTCAGTGAAGTTAATTCTTCATTCAATAAACCAAAACAGTGCAGGCCTAGTGATCACAGCAACTCTTCCCAGTAGATCTTACCCCAATGAGACAGTTGTGGGGAATGAAAGTCCCCACTTTCCCACCACTCTCTATGGCTCCTTCCCAGGTTCTATCCGCAGCAGCCTAAAGCTCTGTCATTGCTCCATCCTCTTCATTACTCTGTGTGTTCTTGGAGACCAGCGGGGGGGGGGGGGACCTCATCTCTGTCTACTCCTGCCTCTCCTGCCTGCCTCTGCCTGCCTCTCCTGCCTCTGATTCCGGACTGCACTCTGCCCCAGCCTCTTCCAGCTCACTAAACCCTGTTGCTGCTTCAACTTCTGACACCTCCTCCTCCCAGCCTTCTCCCTCTGACCATTCATCATTGTACCACCACAATCCCTTGTCAGTTTTGGTTTCACTCCGCTTATCATTTATTTGATATTAAGTTCAGCTCTCCAAATTCACCCATCACTTTGCAATTTAAAAAAAGTCCCAATCAGAATTTTAGTGTGACTTTCAGCTAATATACACATTTTTGTATACAATTTTCTGTAATATACACGTTTGCATTTTTATGTATGTATTTGTTTGCATTTTCATGTTTGTATTTATATGCATTTTTATGCACACTTTACCGTATTATTTACATTTTTGTACCCATTCCTTGGCTGGAGAAGTGAATTGCAAAATTCTGAGAAGTACAAATTTCAAAGGATACCTACATTTCAGTTTATGTATTCCTTTGTGTATTGCAATTTAGGTAGATGTGCATTTAAAAACAGACTGAACCAGATTTCTCCCCTATCCGTGTGTGTGTGTGTGTGTGTGTGTGTGTGTGTGTGTGTGTGTGTGAAGTATAATCCAAACTAGTCCCTTTTCTTATGCCACCTGCATTTGAACAAGAAACATTTCTTCCAGTTCTCTTTCCTCTATGATGTTTCCACCATGGAATATACTTGTTTGAACATTGTTAGGGCTACATGAGCACTAAACAGCTACTTTACTGTAAGACTGATATGCATGTCCTTACAGCAAGGACATATGATAATGGCCAGGATCAATGTCATTTTAACAATGCACAAAGGCCATGATGGAAGGCTATTTCTTCATTAAACAACAGGAGTATTGATTATTAAGTAGAAACACACTAGAATTGAAATACTTGCTTAGACCAAGAAATTATCAATAGGTAAGCAGACTACCCAAGTGCCAATTACATACAAAATTGGAAGCCAGGTGTTTGGGAACCAAATTAATTACTGAAAAATTCATTTAGTCCTCAGTATGAAAATTCAGTCAAGGGCTACCATTCTTTTCTCAGTCACAGTGCACATATGGTGCAAAGGGGAAATAAACAGAAGGTCCTTTGAATGCCAGAATGTTTCTGAGAATGTTATTGGGGGATTTTCAATATTTTCCACTAAATCCATCCCAAAGGTACACATAGATGAGGGGAAATGACATATTATGCTTAAGGTGTAAAGTAAATGCACATTTAGATCCTTCATTGTTACATTTGATAGCTGGCTGCAATAGCTGTATTATTCATATAAGCAAATAGTTTTATATACTTCTCCACTCTACGTAAACGGAATCATCTGTTACACAGTGATAGCTTTTTGCACAATTTGTGAGAGTAGCTCAGTTGGTAGAGCATGAGACTCTTAATCTGAGGGTTGTGGGTTTGAGCCCCACATTGGGCCAAATATTTCTGCATTGCAGGGCATTGGACTAGATGACCCTTGTGGTCCCTTCTAACTCTACAATTCTTTGATTCTTTGTCAGGAAACCAAACTTAAGTTGCTTGTACTTCCTTATTACTAATCAAATTATGCTTAATTTCATGGGTTCCTTTAAGTCAGGGGTGTGGAACAAGGGCCCTGAAGGTATTCTGTTGAACTACAACTCCCATCAACCCCTGGCAGCATGGCCAATAGTCAGGGATGATGGGGACTTCAATCCAATATCTGGAGGGCTACAGACCTCCCAACCCTGCTTGAAATGTTGTGCTTTCATTAGTAAAAGGCAAAAGGTTTATACAATCTGAAGAGAAACCAGGGAATTCTCTTGAGAATTATGGGATCAGAGTTACCTAAACAATACAGAAATTTATTTATGCATGCAACTACTGCTACAAGAATGATATTTGCCCCCCAAATGGAAAGAAGACGTAGTGGAAAGAAGAAAGGTTACAGAAATCTATGCAGAAATGGAGAAACTTACCGGAAGAATAAGAAATCAAGACAACAGAGTTTTTATCAAGGAATGGAAATTGTTTATTGAATATTTACAAACAAACTGTAAACAAATTAAGACGTTAGCAGGATTACTGTAAAAACTTGCAGTTTCTAAAACGTATCTGAAATAGATGAAGAAAAGAATATATAGAGTTAATTGGGATATGCAAAAGAGGGGAAAGGGTATATTCATTGAACCACTGAAAGAAGGGGAGGGAAGTCGAAGTTTGATATGTGAGAACTGTTTTAATTTCATTGTTGAAATGTTTATTTGTTATAAATGAAAATTATAAATAAATTTTATTTTTTTTAATGAAATGTGTTTTCATACATACCATGGCATTGTGTCAAATATTTTTATTTCTTTCATTTGGCTGTCTACACTCCATCTTTATATGGCCAGGTAAGTTGTGACCAGGATGTTTTTTCAGCCAGAACTCAGTTCCGACACCTCTCAGGTGGGCATCATTGCCACTCTAGGAGAATGAGGGACGTGTTCATGGTGAGTTCCGGCACCTCTCTGCAGTGTGGTAAACAGAAAGACCAGCATTCACTCTTGTGGGAGGAGATATGTCTGTTATAGCATAGTAGCTGGACTGAGACTAGAAGGACGTCAAGTGCAGAACAGTCTTAAGCAGGAAGAGTTAGGTGCTAAAATGATACAAGGATCATCTTAGTTACCCAGGGCACATTTCCCTAGTTTTCATCACTCTCCACCATGGCAATGTTCTGTGCCTATCAAGTAATCTACTGTCAGGAATTTCCCACCAAACAGTAGCCCTGTTCACATAGTGAACCAGGGGTAGAACTTTACTCACTGAGGTCACATCCCCATGCCAGCTCCACCCTCAGTCCATAAGGGCACCACAGGATGTGTGGATACCCATGAAGCCATCAGGTTGCAACATCAGGAGTGGGCCCACCTTGCTGAAACTAAGCAGATATGTGCCTGGTCATTGCCTGGATGAATGACTGATGTGGAACCACAGGTATTAATTCTGAATTTTAAATTGTAGTAACCCACCCTGTTGGCCACCTCATGAGAAGAGAAGACTCCCTGGAAAAGACCCTGATGTTGGGAAAGATGGAGGGGACAAGGAGAAGGGGACGACAGAGGACGAGATGGTTGGACAGTGTTCTCGAAGCTACCAGCATGAGTTTGACCAAACTGTGGGAGGCAGTGGAAGACAGGAGTGCCTGGCATGCTCTGGTCCATGGGGTCACAAAGACTCGGACATGACTAAACATCAACAACAACAACCCACCCTGGCACCTGCTGGTAAAGGGAGGTAATAAAAAGCAGGAACGGAATAGGAATAGCCACCTTGGGTTGTGTGATGGAAGCAATGTGGGACATAAATGTAAAAGGGTGTGTGTGGATAAAATCATAGTCTCCATTCCTGATTCACCACATGAGTTCCATACATATGAGCTGTGTCACGACTATGACAGTTTCCAGAATCTGTAGAAGTCGTCGTCTTTCTCCGTCCAGCATCTTTCTCTCTAGTACTTTCAGTCTGAGATTTAGCTTGCTCTTCACATTAGTGCAATCATTAGCAGAAGGACAGCAAGATGGGGCTGCAGTGAGATGTAAGACACGAAAAATAAATGTGTGACAAATCATAGTGACATGATGCTGATGGTTGTTTCTGATGTAGAGAAATTAAACATCTGAATAGAGAGCACGCAGCTGCGGGGTGATCCTCTCATTGAGGGTGGGCAAAGGAACACTTTGTGTTGTGAAGCTTGAGTAGCAAAGCATGTGGTGGGGAAGAACTTCTCTACAAACACTGGTTTAGTTCTGCTGCTTACCCAGGTAGGGATGAGGTGGGGAGGTAAGAAGGTTGAGACCCAGTGTGCTTGCTTTTCAACACCAAACTACAAAAAACAGTCAATCATTTGGCAACTTCAGGTCCCACCAGTAGTGCAGCGCAACCTCCTAGCCTTGCATCCTAAGGCAATCCTGTTACATTTAAGAACATCAAATAAAGGGACAGTAACTGACCTCTGGCAGTCTAAGCAGCCTTGGGTGATGTCTTTAGTGATGGCACATAGTCTGAAAGCAGTTGATTTCTTGCATTCACCTCGGGATCAATTTAGGCTTCGACTCAAACTCCCTGAGACTCCGTCATGGATCCTAACAGGGTCCATTTTGCATCATACCACAACTACCACAACCGTGTCTTATGCAAGTCCACCACACTATCAACTCTCAGGAACTTCCTGGACACGTGGTTTTAATGGGAACATTCAGCTTTTGCAGCATTGCACCCATTCTTTAACCACTGAAAGGCTAGAAGTTTGCAGACTCATACAATGAGTTCCAGGAAGTCAAAACTAGGAGGAGGAAAGAGAAATATAGAATTATTCATTTATTCATTAGAATCTGTGAGACTTTCAGAGATGAAGTATGGCCAAAATACACAATCCTTTAGGGGCTCTTCTTTCGCTTGCTTGGGAAAATTCTGGGAAGACGTGTGGTAATAATTTTGCAATAATATCCCATTTAAATAAATGGGATGCAATTTTGTTTCTTTGTTTTGAAGAAATAAAGAAGTTTGTGACTTCTGCTTCTTTAACAGGCTTAGAAAGAATTTCTGCATTAGTGAAGAAGATGTCAAAGGCTTGGCTTTGCTTTGTTCCCAGGTGGAGATAAGGTTGTATGTTCCCCCTTGTTTCTTCTCCTCCAGTGCTGCAACCGATCTCCATCCTCTCTTGTCCTCTGTTTTGTATATGTGGTTTAGAAGGTGGTGTTAGGCCAAGACTTGTCTTTAAGGGACCAAGTGGCTTCTGAAGCACCTTTCCTAAACCAAGGGTAATGTGCCCCTCCTAGAAAGCAGTAGCCATGCCGCAGTTCTGAAATGCATTGCACATGGGGCTTCCTTTGAATACTATTCAGAAACTGCATTTGGCTCCAAATACACAGACCAAGTGACTGACTGGGACCAGATGAATGGAACCTGGTTATTCCGGCAAGAATTGTTTAGGATCAGCGTGCAAATAAGGAAACCAATGGGGAGTCATTTCATTCTGCTCCTTTCATTTACATTTATCCTGCACACAGAATGCTACTCAGACGTATTTTATTGAAAAGCAAAATTATTAATTGAATAGAATTCTATACGCATGACAAGAGCACAATCTATGTGGTGTCCCAAGGCTAATTTATGAAGCACTACATCAATTGGAAAAAGTTTTTCTTCTTCCTTAAAGAGGTCCAGGATTGCTTTTTCAGCTGGTTTTGTCTGCTTTCATAGCTCGTACATTGATCATTGCCTGGTACCAGTTTGCTAAACGCATGTGAGAAAAGAATTATATGAGGGATGAAGCTAATTATATATGGACTTACATACTCTGTCTTGGCATGCTTCACATTCCCCCCCTTTAAATTAATTCTCTAGGAATTCTTTGTAACTGCAAGTGAGTCACTACTGAATGGAACTTGCAGATGATGTCAATTTGCAAATACTAGAGAGAAGATGGCATAAATAATGTTTTATCTTTACTGGTTTGTTAATTATTTAGACCCAAGAATAACCAACTTCTGTAGTCTAATAGGGTGCTCTATTCTTCACTCAGCAGTTCAAGGGCCAGAAGTATATCTTGCCCCACAAACGTACCTCCTTGTAACTGGTTTGGTGTTGAAACTTGGAACCTCTGGCAGCACGATATTCCAGTAATGTACAGGATGTGTTCCATTGCAGGTACTGTATTTATAATAATTTATGCTCCATCCTTTGCTTGTACTGATGATTTTCATGGCAGCTTACATAAATTAAAATGAATATTAGGCAGTATCCATCACCACAAGGATTTCAGCTTGTGCAATAGAACACTCCCCCTTCTCTCCCCCCCCCCATACACCCCCTAAATCTGTTCTTGGATTTCCCCCAATTTCCCAGAGCAGATTTGGGGAAATTACAGGGCATGCATCGGGAGAGGAAAGGGGTGTGAAGTTCCTTTGTGCAAGCAGAAATCCTTACATTCGTTATGTTTTTAGATGTTCTACACCTTAGTGATCTCTCCCTCTCCCTCTCTCTCAGTATAGAAGTGGTCTTAAATAAATGAATAAATAAATAAATAAATAAATAAATAAATAAATACAAAAAAAAACTTTTTTCAAACAAAGCATACCTACCTGGGTGAAATCATGGTGCAACAGAAGAAGAATGACCAAGAATAACTCAGAGCTGAACTCTGTCAATCCATTTAGCGCTAAACTATTAGACTTGCATATGATGTCAGAGACTGTGCTGAGGAGGACTGCACTGAGGAAGAATGGTGGGAGCCACTCCCTCCCTCTGATCCTCTGATCCTGAATTTTCTCAGGAGCAGGAGGACAGTATAGATTTGGAACAGTGGTTTGCAGAGGGGCATAGTACAGAAGGCAGAAGCTGGGAAATACTGGATGGGGAACAGCTAGGAGAAGAAACACTGGAAGAGAAAGAGTGAACAGATTCACAGTCTTTGGACAGCATTCCTCCAGCGCCCTCCCCAAGGTCGAGAAGAGCTCAGAAAGTCTCAGAACAGAAAGCACAGAGGGTACAAGCTCAGATTACAAGATGTAGGAATGACGTAGATTAATAGGGGCAGAGGGGGTGTAAGCCTTAATTGGGAGCACCGGCGTTCTAGGTAGACTGGTTCTTTGTCTCTCACTGTGATTATTAAAGAATCTAACTGGTAAGATGTTCTTTTCATATGATCTCTTCTTATTTACTGCCACAGGAGAGGAAGCCGATTCCCCAAAGCCTGGCAATGATCTTGTTTCTTGTTGTTGCATTTCTTATATATAGCTGGTGTTGAAATAGCTAAGATTTGTAGTAAAATTTTATCATAGATTCCTAAAATGCTGCAAAATTTTTATTTCAGACCTTAAGATACAGTAGTCGCAGATGACTATCCGACCTGCAGGGTACCATAAATAAAATAGGAGCATCGGAAGTGCCCAGACACATCAGACCAAAAGCTGACCTCGTCCAACCTCTTGTTCTCACAGTGGCCAACCAAATGCCCATGGAAAGTCCACAAGCAGGACACAATTACAATAGCCCTCTCCCAACAACTGGTGTCCAAAGCATCCTACCTCAGATAGTGAAGGAAAAGATAACCACCATGACTAGTGGCCATCAATCAATTTACTCTCCAAGGATTTGTCTGATTCTCTTGGTGCTTATCACTAGATCTTGGAGCAAATTCTACAGTTTAATTATAAGCTGCGTGAAGAAGCACTTCCTTTTGTCTGTCCTGGCACTTCAAGCATTCTGCTTCCAGATCCAGAGCGGAGTTCCAACTACTGAATAAAATAATATGGGAAAGAATCTGCTATGGGTTCCCCCCCCCCAAAGAAAACAAAATGGAATTCAGCATGATGGGATTATTATAATTTCAGTTTACAGTTGGTGCAATATATATACACACCACGCAACATGCATTTTAAAAATCACATTTTAAAACCAGCCAATTCGATGGCTTATACTCTGCATTTTCATTCCAATCAAGATAATTTTAAGTCATTACAAACACATACCTGCCTGCCAGTAATGACAGTTGTTTAATTAGGTCCAGATAAAATAGCTCCAATTCTGTTCCTGATCCACCTGTCAAAGCAAATCAGTCTTTTGCATGACTTAGGGGGGGGAAACAAATCAGACTAGCTGATGACTTTCTGAATATTCAAGTAGACATGCAGAAGATAAATCCAAGCAGAACTTGTGACTGAACAAAAGCCTGAAACGTGACCTCATAGATGAAGAAATCTTGCTGTGCCAGAAGCAGATTTTTCAAGAAGGGCCTTCAGGAACATGGAGTCAAGGACAGGGTGTGAAAACGAAAGCAAGATATCAGAAAATGAACAACAACAAAAATGGTGGCACTACAAGTAAGACATACTGCTGGTGGCAAGATCACCCATGGACACTGTGAAAATGCAAACAGAAATGTTAAAGGTTTGTTTTAATCCCCCAAAGTCATGGAATTCGTAGCAAAGGCTCCCTGTCATGCAGTTGTGACTTCTACTAAAGAAAATGCAAGTAAACTTTGACTTACTTATTTTAGTATGGCCATGCCAGTGAAGCCATGCCAGTAACAGACATGTTACACAACCTTTCAACTTACCACTGGCTTTCATCTTGGTTATAAGATGAGCACAGCTAGGAGATGGTGGATGGTTGCAATCAGAAGAGTACTTGAGGGCTCCAGAATGTTCCTTTGTAGCTGCATCTTTACCTTCTCCACATATGATGGCAGATGTGGTCCATTGCTTGCTAAGAAAGAGTGCCTACCCAGCCTTATCTGAACCCATGGGGCTGGAGGTTCCCATTTGCCAGGCTGGATGGTAAACAGAACAATAGGTGAGTTGACTGATGCCGAAACAATGAAGTTGCATCTGGTCACAGTGTTGAGCTGGAAAGCAGGATGAGGTAGCGTTCAAACCAGGCTCTCCACCACGACTTGCAGGAAACTGCTACTTCTACCCAGGCCTTCAGAACTTGTTCAGGAAATGAATCTCTTTACTTCAAATAGTTGCTAGAGGAGAGGTACATGCAGAAACATTCTGAATGGACTTCTCCCATGTAAACCTGTCCCAGTTTTGAGATATCCCAATAAGGCCCTCATTTTTCTCCACAAAAGACCATGTGCATTTGGTGGAAACTCAAGAGGTCTTCTTCTGCTTAGCCTGCTCTGGAACTTCCTCCCAAGGAAAGCCCACCAGTTGCCTTGTTTATTTTTCCCCCTGGCAGGCAATTTTTTTTTTTTTATTCAAACAGGTTTGGGGCCTCATGAGTTTATTTAATTTCTTCTTCACCTGCATTTTAAATATTTTAATTGGTTATTGTTTGCTTTATCTGCTCTTACTTGATTATTGTATCTTTGTTGCTTTAATGATTTATTATTCATGTTTATTGTAACTTTTCGTTAGCTACCATTCTATAATGGAAAAGCAGGATATTGATAACACTGGGCAACAATTTTTTACTTTTTGAATGTTGTCTAGATTTCTACAACTGATTTAGGGTATTTTTGCACTGCTGAATCAGGAAATGGCATCCGTTTCTCTCCATCAGGTCAGGTTTTCTGTAAACTGAATGGTGGGCATTGATAAAGGTAAGTACACGTAAATTGCATGTTGCTTCACCATTTTTCAAACTTCAGAGCTTGAACTTCTGTTTCTTGGAACTCCTGGAATGCTCAGCAGCATGGAGGTCTCTCTTCAGAGTCCAACAGTAGTCAGCCATCATGACTGCGTCCCAGCGACCCTGATACCTGGTCTCCATCTCTTTCATGTCCTGATGGAATCTCTCCCCCTGCTCGTCACTCATTGAACCCTAGTTCTCAGGAAACCAGTCCATATGTGAAAATAGGTAGTACATCTTGACGCTCATGTTGCAGCCCAGGTTTCTGAAAGCAGTCAGCATGTTGCTGACAAGTTCTGCGTAGTTTCTGGCCTTATTGTTGCCAAGAAAGTTCTTCACTACCAGAACAAATGCCTTCCATGTTTCCAGTTCCACTTCGTTCATTGAGTTTCCGAACTCTGGATCTCTGATGAGCTGACGGATCTGAGGACTGTCAAAGATGCCAGCTTTCAACTTCTCCATGGTCAATCCTGGAAAAGCCTGGCACAAGTAAATGAAGCAGTCACCATCCTTGTCCAGAGCCTTGGTGAACTGCTTGATTAAGCCGAGCTTGATGTGCAGTGGTGGGAAGAGTATTCTGTCTCTGTCCACCAGAGGGTCGTTGATGACGTTCCTTTCTTTGCAAGGCACCAATTCCTCCCGCACAGGCCAGTCCTTCTTCGTGTAATGCTGAGCACGGTCCCTACTATCCCACATGCACAGAAAACATGGGTACTTGGTGAAGCCAGACTGTTGTCCCAACAAAAAGTTCACCATCTTCAGGTCAACACAAATATACCACTTATGCTGATCATAACCAATTTTCTCCAGCACATACTTCACCGCTTCATAGTTCTCCTTCAGTGTACTCAAGTGAGCCAGGGGTATAGAGGCAAACTGGTTGCCGTTGTGTAGCAGAACACATTTCAGTGATCGCTTGCTGCTGTCAATGAACAGTCTCCAATCTTTGGGTTCATACTGTGGCACTCCAAGCTTGAGCAGAAGCTGCGCAATATCTGCACAGTACACCAAGTCCTTCTCTTCCGAGAAAAAACGGAGGTACTCTTGATGCCTGTTGCGCAAGAAGCTGATGCAAGCACTGTCAGAGAGGAGGTTTTTTCCCCTTCAATCTGGATGCCAACAGCTCAGCAGAGTCCTTTGACAAGCTGAGGTCGCAAATTAGATCATTCAACTCCTTTTGGGAAAATGGATGTGGAGCATCATCTTCAAGAACCACTTCTTCTTCTCCATGTCCTTCAACACTGGAGGCATCTTCGTCACTAATGTCAGGAAGTTCTCCGAAGATAGGCACTGGAATTTCATCACAATGAGCTACAGGACGACGTGCTGATTGAAGATCAGGATACTTCGTGGGGCGGCTGCCCCATTAACTTAGTTATGATCCCCCAACTTTATGCTTTGCTGGACCAATTTATGGAAGATTTCGAGGTTTTATGACTTCAAACTGATCCCTTTTCGACATAATCACCCAGAACTATCGGACCTGAATACTTCTTGTCATTAAAATAATCATTTCCAATCGAAACAATTATTTGACAAGGCATTTTACCCCCACCAACTTCTTCTAAAATGCTCCACACAAGCGTACATGTGAACAAAAACGTAAAAAAGACATGTGGCCATAGCTCAAAAACTTGACCTGATTGAGCAAAACCAATGTGATTTTTGGATTCAGCGCATCAGATTCATCCTAAATCAGCTGAAAAAACGCAGACAACAAATTTTGTTGTTGACCAGTGTAATATTACAAATAGTATTTATAATGTGTGTGTGTGTGTGTGTAAATATATATATATATATATACACACACACACACACACAAAATGATATTTGCAATATAATGAAGATAATTCTTTCTTTATGTATTTGTACTCACATTTATTTTGTTCCATACATCTAACTCTAGGGAATTGTTTAGCATAACCGGAAAGGCGGCTTCCGGAACTTTAAATTGGTATTGGCTCAGTTGATCAGCATTTCTCATTTCCTGATACAATGGTTGCTCTGAAACTTTAACTTAAGTTCACAATTTCTGATCCATTTTTCTTGTTCACTTAGAGATGTCAGGGTCATGCGTTACTTCTCAGAAGTGACATAGGGGTTTGGGGCAGACACTTGCGCCTCAATTATCCCCTTCGAGTGAGCATCACCTGTTCTCTTTCCTGCAGATTCTTGCTATAGCTGGGGGAGGGGAGGGAGCACAGCTGCAGGTCAGCATCTTTTGCTACAATTAGATTCAAATTGAAATGGTAAGAGAGAAAAGAGGAAAGAGGTTACCTGTAGGTTACAATTATGCCTTGCTTGCATACTGGAGCGAGCCATTAATTGCTTGCTACAGATGCAATGTTGTTCTTTATGGTTCAGATAGGAGCCCTATTAAGTGACAAGCGTTCCATTTTCATGGCCAACCAGAGAAGAAGGCACAACACAGGTAGAAGGTCACAATGTAATTAATAACTCACACCCCTAAGATACAGGAAGGTATTGCACCAAGGGAGCAGAAAGACCCAACACCTGCCTAACTTCCAACCTGCACCGGTAGCAAGGGCTCCCCATTTTGCAAAATTGTTTGCCCTCGCCATTTTAGTCTGCAAGCACATCTCTTTTGAAGGAGACGACCTCTTGCACAATCTGTTGCACTCCTCCCTCTCAAGGGATGGACAGATCAGTCCATTTCTGAGTCTGTGTCACTTTCTTATTTGTTCACATATAATTCTCTTCTATCTCATTTCCACAGAAACTGAACCGTTGACTCTTTTTTTTTTAAGCGTATGAAGATTTGCACAAAAAGTATCTTAAAATATGGTTTATTTCAAAATATTCATTTCTGAACATATTTATGCATTTTTAAACATCAGTTCCGAAAACAGAATTGGAACATTTGGGATGCAAAACAGTCGGCGGATCTCTAAGCGCCACTCCTCTCATTAGCTCAGAAGGTGCATCATATCAAAATTTACAGAGATAAAATTACTCAAGTACCCTTATCCTCCTCTTAGTACAACACTTGCAAAGAGAAGGGAGGAGGTTGGACAGCACTGTTGATTCCCTCATTCCAAGTGGCACTTCCACATTCAAAGAGACAGCAAATATTAAGGCATGCACCAGTCACAAGATTCAGCTTGAATCTGTAGCTTTTGGAAGCAGCCCTAACTGTTTATGAACCACCAGGTCTTTCCAAATTCAAAGGTGCAATTTGACTTGGAAGTGCAGAAGCCATCCCCTAATTTGCCTTGTAATTTTGGGTACACACACACCGGAAATGCACACCTGTAATATAGACCTGTCTGTTTATTAAGATGTTTGCTGGAGGCCCTTCTTCAGGTTCTCTGACCAAATAAGGTGAGGTGATGGCTTTTCTGGTAGTAATAACCTAATAACTGTTGATACATACCAGGGGTCAGCAATGTTTTTCAGCAGAGAGCTGGTCCACCGTCCCTCAGACCCTGTGGTGGGCCAGACTATATTTTGGGGGGTGGAAATGAACGAATTCCTATGCCCCGCAAATAACCCAGAGATGCATTTTAAATAAAAGCACACATTCTACTCATGCAAAAACACCAGGCAGGCCCCACAAATAACCCAGAGATGCGTTTTAAATAAAAGGACACATTCTACTCATGTAAAAACTTGCTGATTCCCGGACCCAGTGGCGTAGCGTGGGTTGTCAGCACCCGGGGCAGGGCAAGTAATTTGCGCCCCCTAACCCGTGGATTTGCGCCCCCTAACCCTAACCCCCAGATGTTGCGCCCGGTGCGGCCGGCCCCCCCTGCACCCCCCACGCTACGCCACTGCCCGGACCGTCCGTGGGCCGGATTTAGAAGGTGATTGGGCCGCATCCAGCCCCCGGGCCTTAGGTTGCCTACCCCTGATATATACTATTCTTGTACTGTATGTTTTGTGTCTATGGGCAGCATTAAACCTGTGTGTGTGCTTCAAAAAAGTACTTAATTTGTTCCGGAGGTCCGTACTTAACCTGAAACTGTTCTTAACCTGAAGGACCACTTTAGCTAATGGGGCCTGCTGTTGCTGCTGCGCCACCGGAGCACGATTTCTGTTCTCATTCTGAAGCAAAGTTCTTAACCCAAGGTAATATTTCTGGGTTAGCGGAGTCTGTAACCTGAAGCGAATGTAACCCGAGATACCACTGTATATAGAAACATAATAAAACATTAAACGTTAAAAAAACTTTTCTATACAGGGTTGCCTTCAGATGGCTCAAGGGTCGGATAACTCCACACCCTCCAACATTTCTCTAATGAAAATAGGGACATCCTAAGGAAAAGCAGGGCATTCCAGGATCAAATCAGAAACCAGGATGGCTTCTGTAAATCTGGGACTCTCCCTGGAAAATTCTTGAAGAGTCTGTGATTTTATGCATCTCCATATGACTTTCTGCAAGTGTTTTGTTAAATTGCAAACTGCTCAGATGATATTGTGAGCTGGGTGACAGATAAATCTTTAAAAAAATAAATAATAAATAAATCACAAATACATTTTCAGCACAATCCGTGAGAACCACCCCAATATGAGAGGGGGCAAGGCATGCATTGTTTGGCATGAAATGTAATTTTCAAGGAGGGGGTGGCTTGGCTTTGACAGGAGCTTAGACCTCTTTAAAACAGCATCTTTTGAACAGACAAAATGGAAATAAATAAGTAAACCAAACCCTAAAAACAACACACGCAATCAACACGGCGTTACACCAGCCAGCCAATGTATTTTGTTTTGATGGTATTAACTCAAAAAGACTGACTCAAATAGTGGAAGGTTAATGGAAGTTTCCCAGCATGATTACAAGAGTCATGGTGGAGCAAAGGGGCAAGGGAGATGGCAGCTTTAACAATTAAACTCCCCGACACCTTCCTGTTCATTGCTACTGCCATAATGCAGTGAAGTGCCACAGTTAATCACATCACTCACACAACTTCTTATGTTTCCCTCATGGGATGCGTTTCAGGATAGTCATTCTTTAAAATAAAATAAAACCCTGATCAGAAGTCACAGCGCTTTCGGAGGAAATTAAGTAAGTTTCTATTTTGGTTTTGTCTTTTTTTTAATTTAGAAATTATTTCAGTGTTTCTTTAAAAAGGAAAAAAAATCATGGGAGAAGCCTTTCTTTTTTAAAAAAAACCACACCACTTGGTAATGAGACATGCATTAAAAATAACTCCTTTCCCACTAGTTTCTCTTTTACTGTCACAATGTGACAAACGACATAGAGAAAATGTGACTAGATGGCAATTATGGGGTATGTCCGACGTACTTCAGTTTTTACCACAGCGTATGATGGAAATATATCCTGTGTGACCTTTGAATCCATCATGTTTCCTTGCTTCCATAAGGTATACATTTTATTTCTCCATGGCTGAGTACAGCTGACCATTTGCCAAGTGGTTAGTTACTAAAGTGGTGTTGAAATACAATCCCTTTTGGAGCTGGTTATCTGTACTTTCTCCCCTGCGTGGCAAGGATAACATTTATTTCTGGCTTTTCCTAGATACCTGATTGGGGGTTGGCATGTGGCCAAATTCTCCTCACCACAAGGGTAATATGTTTGAAATGAATTAAACTGAGGATGAGACCTACAATTGCCAAAGAGACTTGCATCAAACCTGGGGAATGTTTCATGTTCTCATCATATATGCATATGTATGCATTTAATAATAATAATAATAATAATAATAATAATAATAATAATAATAATAATAATAATTTATTTATACCCTGCCCATTTGGCTGGGTTTCCCCAGCCACTCTGGGCGGCTGCTAACAAAACACTAAAATACAATAACCTATTAAACATTAAAAGCTTCCCTAAACAGGGCTGCCTTTAGATGTCTTCTAAAAGTTTGGTAGTTATTTTTCTCTTTGACATCTGGTGGGAGGGCGTTCCACAGGGCGGGTGCCACTACCGAGAAGGCCCTCTGCCTGGTTCCCTGTATCTTGGCTTCTTGCAATGGGGGAACCACCAGAAGGCCCTCGGAGCCGGACCTCAGTGTCCAGGCAGAGCGATGGAGGTGAAGACGCTCCTTCAGATATACTGGACCGAGGCCGTTTAGGGCTTTAAAGGTCAGCACCAACACTTTGAATTGTGCTCGGAAACATACTGGGAGCCAGTGTAGGTCTTTCAAGACCGGCGTTATGTGGTCTCGGCGGCCCCTCCCAGTCACCAGTCTAGCTGCCGCATTCTGGATTAGTTGTCGTTTCCGGGTCACCTTCAAAGGTAGTCTCATACTAGTTTAGCAATGCATGTGTGATGCTTTGTGTCTGTTTAAGAATACTTTGTGAGCAGGACAGGTCTGGCCATTCGTGTGTGTGTGTGTGTGTGTGTGTGTGTGTGTGTTCATTCTGAGGCTGGGCTGGCCCAGGATCCAGTAGATCCTGAGTAATTTCTAGGAGGCATGAGGCCCAGCCTGCCCCCACCCAGGCCCAGCCTGCCACTCCACAAAGCACCATTGTAGGGAGGTTAGGGAATGGTTGAAGAACATGGTTTTTTAAATAAAAAAACCCCACCCCATTCCCCTACTAACAGATTGAAGTTGAATCCTGACAAGACAGAAATACTGTTTTGGGGTGACAGGGGGCAGGTGGGTGTGGGGGACTCCCTGGTCCTGAATGGGACAACTGTGTTCCTGAAGGACAAGGTGCGCAGCCTGGGGGTCATTTTGGACTTACAGCTGTCCATGGAGGCACAGATCAATTCTGTGTCCAGGGCAGCTGTCTACCAGCTCCATCTGGTACGCAGGCTGAGACCCTACCTGCCCACAGAGTGTCTCGCCAGAGTGGTGCATGCTCTGGTTATCTCCCGCTTGGTCTACTGCAATGCCCTCTTTGTGGGGCTACCATTGAAGGTGACCCGGAAGCTACAACTAATCCAGAATGCAGCAGCTAGACTGGTGACTGGGAGCAGCCAGTCCTGAGACACCGGTCCTGAGAGATCTGCATTGGCTCCCGGTATGTTTCCAAGCACAATTCAAAGTGTTGGTGCTGACCTTTAAAGCCCTAAACGGCCTCAGCCCAGTATACTTGAAGGAGCGTTTCCACCCCTCATCGTTCTGCCCGGACACTGAGGTCCAGCGTTGAGGGCCTTCTGGTGGTTCCCTCACTGCGAGAAGCCAAGTTACAGGGAACCAGGCAGAGGGCCTTTTCAGTAGTGGCACCCTCCCTGTTGAACGCCCTCCCATCAGATGTCAAAGAAATAAACGATGTTTAGAAGACATCTGAAAGCAGCCCTGTTTAGGGAAGTTTTTAATGACTGATGTTTTAATGTATTTTTAATCTTTTGTTGGAAGCCGCACAGAGTGGCTGGGGAATCCCAGCCAGATGGGCGGGGTATAAATAATAAATAATTATATTACTACTACTACTACTACTACTACTACTACTACTACTACTACTACTCTTCTGTCAGTTGTGCTGTCATTATTATCCATATGTTACAGGCCACCAGTGTCAGATGAAGAGATCATGGTAGAGATGATCCACCCGATAAAGTCACTTCTATGGTAGAATCTGAACCAGACCAACTGGGTCACAACTTAAGCTTTGCTATAATCAGTCAAGATGGAATGAAATGTGGTAACAGCATCATTTACTCAAACATTAATCCTCGCATATTTAGGGTACTTCTCCAGTTCAATGTATAATCCGTTTTGCCAGCTCTTATACTTTTAATGATGCTAAATTTGAAATGCTGAATTAGAGAAAGGTTAATTAAAGGTTTCAGTCACACTTTTCTATGACCATGACCCAACAAAGGGCCAAAGGCAATTTAAAAAAAATCAAACTTTTATTTATTCCTATTGCTAGATACAAAGAAATGCCACCATTAATTATCTCTCTGATTACTAAGAACTTGTCATGTATCCCTTTGATGATGTAAAATGGTAGTTATGGCAATGAGGTGCTACTAAAAAAAATCCCTGTGAGACTTAATTAGATCATTTGTTTAATCTATGAGTTTCTTTTCTTTAAAGTTAGCAAGACAGTTAAAAAAAAAAAAACCTGCCATAGAAGTTCTGGTATTAATATTATAAGGGAGCTTTTCTCAACCTTGTGCACACCTGATGTTTTGGTCTACAACTCCCATCAGCCTCTGCAAGCAAGATGTTATAATGCATGATTTCATAAACCCCTTTCTGGCATCCCAACCCCGAAGGGTAGAAAAGGGTCACACCAATGTCCCCTGAGAACTGCCGTCATTTTCAGAATATTCAGGCGGCTCCTCCCAGCTTCCCCATGTTTGGCTGCAAATTCTGCACTGGGGAACCTTTTCTGCTGGTGGAGTCTCCTTGTGCAGTTAGGAACCCTGGAGGATTGAGCCTGACAAAGATAGCAAGCAGAAGGCAGTTGCTGAAAAGCCTACCCTTCCCAACTTTCATCTGTAACCAAGTACAAAGCTGTTAGTTTTGATTTCCCTCGGTTTTCCACACTCACCCATCTTACATTCAGATTCTGCATCAGTGGGCCTCACTTTTTGCAAGCAATTTCCCTTTTTAAAAAACTTTTTTTTAATTCAAAATTAAAACAAAACATATTATCCTTATTTCCCCCCCCCCATTTTTCCTCCCTCACTCCACCCTCCCACACAAAACCCACCCACCCCCACCCCCTGACTTCCCTCAGTTCCAGTCTTTGGTTTCTCTGAGACTGCTGTTTTCTGCATGTTACACAGTTGTATAGATCCTCAAACTGTTTAGCTGATTATCATCAACAAAAAGTTTGTGAATGTTTATTCAAAGCCAGCCAAGGAGTCCAGTTCGCTTTGTTGCGTCTTCAAATACTTTGTAAAGGGTTCCCATTCATCTTTAAAGTCACAGTTATCCTTGTCCCTTAGCTTATATGTCAATTTTGCCAGTTCTGCATAGTCTAGTCCATCAATTTTTCTTGCCATGATTCTTTAGTTGGGGTTTCTTCAGTCTTCCATCCTTGTGCTATTAGAACTCTCACGGCCGTTGTCACATACATGACAATGTTTTTCAGCTTTTTTGGCAGATCTTTCCCTACAATCCCTAACAGCAAGCAATTTCCCTTAAGGCAATGCATTTTGTATATTATTCCCACTAATATATACATGTTATGAGCACTTTCATTTCCCCCCAATATGTGCAGTTTTGTATACCTCTTTTTTGCATCACCAAATTTGGAGATTTGTTTTGATTTCCGTATTGTTTTGGGAAAGCGTGTTCTCACTAGCAGAGAGCACGTGTTGCGGTTGGGGAGCAGGCCACCATCATGACTAGTCAAATTTGGGGAACCCAAGCCGGTAAAGGGTTAATTGGGTTGCTGGGGATTTTTGTATGTTGCTAATTTGGAGGAGGGGTCAGAGTCTATAAATTGAGAAGTTAGACTAGGGGACGCCCTCTTGGCCGTTTTGCATCGGATCACATGGAGCACTTGGACAATCTTCTCATTGTCTGGTTACATTTCTTTATTTCTTTATTTCCCCTTTCCTTTTAATCCTTTCCAGTCCCTTAAATATTTTAATTCCCCCCTTTTCCTGTTCGATTTCCCACCCCACCCCTTACCCTGCCCTGTGGGAAGATTCTCCCTGTATCTGTGGCTTGCCTTTCCCAATAGGGAGAGAGCCCCCATTAGGGGCTTTCTTTCGCAAAAAGTTTCCCCCATTTCTCTTGTTGAAATTGTGGGGCTAATCAGGGCTGTTCCCAGATTAACTGGTATCACTTTCGTTTATAGTATCCCCGGAGATTGGCTTTATTTTGAGTGTGTGCAGCGCTGTTGGCCAAATTTTAAGCTAGCCTTGGGTGGGAGCACTAATTTGAGTTCTTTTAACATTGCTATGAGACTAAGATTCTCAAGAGCAGAAGCAGAGAAGCCTATTCGGCCTGCACATAACTTCCAAGCCTGAGTCTGCTACAGGTAGCAGTTAATTGTTAAGTCTCTGACACGTGATTCATTCTCTCTATGTATCTGCTTCCAGGCCCAGTTGCTGCTAATGTATATCTGAGGCAGACAGAGGGCCCCAGAGGCTCCCTGTCCCTCCAAGGACCATGAGCACTCTGTATATGCTCTTGAACTATGCTGTTTCTGAACAAGTTTATTTTCTTTAAGTTTGTTTTGCTCTGATAGTGGCGACTGCCATTGTGGCTTAGTGGCTAAGTGCAGGACTAGGACCTGGGAGACAGGGTTCATATACCCCTCTTAGCCATTGTTATAACAAAACAAAACAAACTGCTCCTTTTGAGCTATTCTGTTGCTGGGTAGTTCGGCCCATTTGTGATAGAATAACTTTGGGTTTCTTGAAGGGGTGCTTCCCTCTAAAAGGGCAAGCAGGGGTACCCGGACAAGCTGTGGGCTACCTCAACTCTGCTATTTCACTGGAAACATTTATGCCTGGCCTAGAAGGTGATCCTAGGGCTTTGCCCTAGAATTCGATGGCCTGGAAGCGTTTCCGGCCTGAATAGTGTCCCCATGTGGTCCATGAAGCATTGGTTTCACTGGGTCAGCGCATAGTGCCGGTAATGCCTAGGTTGCAGGATTGGTCCCTGTATGGGACAGCTGCATGCTCCCCCATTGCTCTACCTGGACACTTAGGTCCTTTTGGTGGTTACCTCACTGCGAGGGATGTAACGGGTGCCACATTTGCAATATGCAACTGGGAGAAAGCACCTTTGCGTGCCCGCATTGCAGTTTGCTCTGTGCGTTGCAGAGCACGGCACTGCACGGGCTGCAATTGCATTGCATTGCAAGGAGATTTGCAGTTGCATTGCACGGAGGGTGTGTAGTTGCATTGCACGGAGTGTGTTGTTGCATTGCACGGAGTGTGTAGTTGCATTTCACAGAGTGTGTACATTGCATGGAGGGTGTAGTTGCATTGCACAGAGTGTGTTTTTTGCATTGCACGGAGTGTGTGTGCATTGCATGGAGTATGTAGTTGCATTGAACGGAGGGTGTGTGCAGGGCATGGAGTGTGTAGTTGCATTGCATGGAGTGTAGTTGCATTGCATGAAGGGTGTGTGCATTGCAGGGAGTGTGTTTTGCATTGAACGGAGTGTGTAGTTGCATTGCACGGAGGGTTTGTGTGTGCATTGCACAGAGTGTGTAGTTGCATTGCACGGAGGGTTTGTGTGTGCATTGCACAGAGTGTAGTTGCACTGCACAGAGCGTGTTTTTTGCATTGCACGGAGTATGTAGTTGCATTGCATGGAGAGTGTGTGCACTGCACGGAGTGTGTTTTTGCATTGCACAGAGTGTGTGTCTGAAAAGGAAGCTGGCTCGGCGGCAGATTGGTTGGGACTCCTTCAGGGGTTCTGGCCAGCATCGGCCCTGTAAATTTCACATATCATGATGGCAGCACAAGATGCCCCCTGCCCAAGCGGGGGCGGGAAGTTGGCAAGCAATAGCTCAATATCTTTTGCCCATGTTCCATTTTATTTAGGGATCCAGTTGGATATCGTTGCTAAAACATGCCACTTGCATATGGAGAAGCTGTCTGCCTTGAAGGAAGTTATTTTGTAATACTTCCTCTGTAGCAAGTGATGCTTCATCAGATCCGATCTTGCTGGGTCACTTAATTAATCTTCCCACTAGGCCAGGCTGCCTGCGGCCTGAGGTCCCCTTACCTTTGTGTACGCCTACCAAGCGTGGTGAAGGCAGATATCAGGTGATGGTAGCAATTCCTGACCTGAATGTATGCAATAGTAGTTCGCCATGGCAGGATACCTTGAACCTGCACAGGGATTTTCAGGTTCAGGCTGGTGCTGCTGGATCTTTGCCCTTTGGTTTTTATTTCAAGGGCGGCTGGTGAGCAAAGCTATGGCCTCAAGCCCGGTGTGGTGAGGCAATCATGTGACATAACTTTTCTTGAGTTTTCCCCATTGTAGTAGCAGTTCACATGTGGCCCGAGGAGTTCAGTGACCATCGGATCTGCTTTTGGTCTGATAACCAGGTAGTGGTGAGCGTCTTGGCAAAACAGTCCTCACGCTCTAGCACAGTCTCCGCCCCTCCGCTCATGCTTTCGAGCGGCGCCACTTAAGGTTTAATATTGTGTTTTCTACTCTCCAAATTACGGGATCCTCTAATGATGTCGCTGACACTCTATCCGATTTTCAGATGAAGCGCTTCAGATCCTGGGCTCCAGACTCAGCTATTGCCAGATTTTTCCAGACCACCTGTGGTATTTTGACAACAATTAGTAATTACAGAGAGTGGCAGCTTCCATTTCCCCTTCTGCTTTTACCTATTAGGGGAAGGCCTGGATGGATTTCTTAGCCTTAAGCTGGCAGTTCTCCGCCATTCAGAAGAATTGGCCCCCATCCTCTGAGCAGATCCGGCAGTATTTGGTCCACCTGCTGCAGATTGGGCATGTGGTTATAACTATCAGAATTCAGTCCGCTGCAATGTCTGTTACACTGAAGCTTTATTTTTCAGAGACCCTTGTATAAGGTTTGTAGTGAGCAGGCCCTTGGAAGGTTGGAATAGGCTCCAACCTCATAGGACAGTGGGCAGGAAGTAGGTCAATTTTTACCTATGCAGTTTCTGCAACAAGTTAAAACTTGTTTGCTGGTTAAGATCAAGGCGAGACTCCTTTCAGCAGTCCATTGCATTTTCGCACTGAGGGTTGGGAAAATGGTTGTTGGAGCCAGCACGGGGCTGAGAGTCCAGAGGCTTATCGCTTCAGGACTTTTCCTTACCCTTTGGAGCTTGTCATCGGAGTTGGGAACGCTAAAACAGACTTAGTGGGCAGGAGTGCCACAATCAGGCTTCCCGCCACAGGTGAGGAGGGCCCTTGCCCGGTTATAGAAGAGAATATTTGGCTTTTTATTCCCTGGGGGCTGGCCCGCTCCTAGTGCATGAAAATGGGTTCCCGTTAGCCAGACATCAATGTGCTTACGTCATGCACCAGTTATTACGGCCTGCGGCTTGCTTACCGCTGAACACGCCTCATTCCTTACGATTAGGTGCTGCTGCAAAGGCTGCACACTGGGGGCCTGTCAGTAGACAGGATTGTGAATACGGGTCACTGGAAGTCTGACACTGACAAGGGTTATATCAGGAAGTGTCACAATGATGTCTGTGCTGATGCTTGTCTGTTATTTCCTTTTCCTCCCCCCCTTCTTTTTTTTTTCCCCCTCCTCTCTTTTCTTTTCTTTTTTCATAGGAGCAGCTGTGCACATTTGGGCCACAGCATTGCACACTAGGCTGGCAAGCATGTTGACAAGTTTGGACTGGGGCGCCATTTCAGTCTTCCTGCCCATGTGAACATATACTGGATCTCCAGATGGGGAATACTTTGGGAGGAGATCCTTCCTTTGGTGCGGTCGAGTGTGACCTGTGCAGGTCCTCCCGCAGTGCTGGTGGTACGGCTGGGCGAGAATGTTTGCTGTCTTCCTCCAGCATAAGTTTGCATTCCTGCATGCAAGAGGGCTTGGATTGAGTTGGTGGCAGCTCTCCCTGGACTCAAAATAATTTAAGGCATTGGTTCAAGGTGGTATGGAGGGGGGGGGGTTGGAGCACCTGTCCCCTCCAATGCGCAAAGATGTTCCATTAAGGGAATTCAAGGATTCGCCATGCTTTTGTCGACCCCTTTCGAGGGGTAGGGCCATGCCAGAGTCCTTGGGAGCATTTGGGGCGAGCTTGAGTCTGATCCTGGTTCATTGCTCCCCCATACTGTTTACTGGAACTGACGATATGGTGGGGCCCAGTCGTCAGGGCTGCCCTGCTGAGGTCAGGTGCAGCTAGTCTGGAACCAATGCCTAGACAAACTACCACCGAGCAGGCCAGGAATCATGTTAATAAGGCAGTGGATAATAGAAAAAAATAAATAAAGTAAATAAAATAACAAATAAAATAAAATAGGTCCTTGCTTTAGGTGGTTCTGTAATATTGCACCCTGCTAATTTTCTTCAAGGCTGTTGCCCTCTTTAGGGCAGATGGGGTGCATCTTTCCCCTATGGGGAACGACACCTGGCGGGATGTGATTGTTTTGGGATTCATTGCTCCCCCACAATGTTTGCTGGTACTGACAATATGGTGGGGCCCAGTCGTCAGTGCTGCCCTGCTGAGGTCAGGTGCAGCTAGTCGGGAACCTATGCCTAGACAAACTACCACCGAGAAGGCCGGAAAGTGTGTTAATAAGGCAGTGGAAATAAAATACAGGTCGTTGGAAATCGAATGCATTCAAAGGTTATGTTCGTTAACATTATTGGTGTCTTACAAATTTTGCTTGTTTTATCTTAGGTTTAGCAGCTGTCCGCATCTGGATGGTGGGGCACAGCATCATCCACTGGGCTGGTGTAGCAGCACGACAGTCACAGTCGGAAAAGGGTCCAGGTCTTGGCCTTCCTCCACATATTCAGTTGTCTTGGCTGTCCAGACAGGGAATGCGCTGGCCGGAGCTCCTGCCTCGGATCCGGAGGCAGTTGCTAAGGGAAGGACCCCCATCGGCCATTGTGGTGCAGCTGGGTGAGAATGACCTGGTTTCTACGGACTGTTTTTCCCTGCGTGCTGCAATTTTGTCGGACTTGGAGGCGCTGCGGGCAATGGTGCCAACAGCGAAAATATTTTGGTCAAGGCTGCTACAAAGGCGTGCTTGGAGGGGCAGTCGTTGCCCAGCCGCCACTGAGAGAGCCAGAAAACGCATCAACTCCGCAATGTCAAAAAAGATCTTGGAGCTGGGCGGAGATGTGATTTTTCGTCCTGAGATTTCCTCTCAGAGGCCATCCTTCTTTTGAGATGATGGCGTGCACCTTTCTGCTTCGGGTAATGAGGCTTGGTTAGGTGCGGTGGTGGCCAAGCTGAGGTCTTGGCTGGGGCTGTGAGTGGTTTGGCGGTGAGCTGTGGGCTCCATGGCGGTTAGGCATTGGTTAAATTGGTGCTTGGAGGGGTAAGGTGCCTATCCCTCCAAATGATGCGAATGGGAATTCCGTTAAAGGAATCCAGGGGCTTGCCATTCTTTCGTCCTTGTCCGTGGTGCCGGGCTTGGGCCGTGCAAGCCCCACCGGAACATGAGGGTGAGAGGTGTTGGACTGAATTCCCAGCCTCATTTCTCCCCAATACTTGTTTCCCATGCTGGCTTCCGGTGGTGCCCGGAAGTTTCAGCTCTGTCCTCGGGGGCAAGGACAGATAGTCATAACCAATGCCTAAGCAACCACTCACATTTTCTGTATTTGAATAAAGTTGTGGCCAAAATTATGCCAAAAACCTTAAACAAAAATTAACGTGTGCTGTGTGAATTTTTGGGGGGTGGCACTGCGGAACTCAACACGCAAGTGTGAAATGGGATCCTAATGGAATTTCTCCCCTATCATATTCCACCAGTTTCAGATATTCTATTCCACTTCCCCCAACTAATTGAGTAGGGTCAAAATGTCATACTGGAGTTCCTTAAGACTGCGCTTCCACAGGGAGTATGCAGCACATAAAAAGCAATATAATCAGCGTCTTACAATGACCATTATTGCATGCAGTGTGAAAATCCATTAATCTTAAACGTTACCATAGAAATACATAGTGGCTGAACTATAATAACATACAACTAGGGTGGCTTACTTGCTGCCTATAGTAGGAAAACCTATTAATCTTCAATGTTACCACTCAAATACATAAGGTGGGATCTAGACTCGCCCTTCTACCCATAGGACAACTTCTGTTTGTAAAAGGTGCTCGGATCCATCAGAGGCTCCCACTGCAGAAAGGAGGTGGCGATGGATTTTCACAGATTCTCCCTGCAGCCCAGCACCAACTCCCATGCTTTTCTGGAGGGTTCCCCAACCTTCCAGATCAGATTTCCCGGGGCATGGCGAGTTGAAAGGAGGATCAGTGAAAATTGCCCCTTCCTATCTTCCTTCTGTGGTAGCATCCTATACATCATAGCATAACACACAGTATAAGAGCAGAACACAAGGGAAGTTGGGATCTAACTCATTGCAAATATTCAGTATTAATAAAATGCAGTTAGCAAATCCATGTTTGCAGGCATGAATCATTTCATACGACTGTTTCACTGGTTTTATGTAGCATCTTTGTTTTAACAATGTTGTTTCTTATTTTTATGTTGCGCACCGCTCATAGATTTTAAAATTTTGAGCTGTTTATAAAAGCTTTTAAATACATTTTACAAATAAATAAAAGCAAAGAATGCGGGAATTGTAGTGAATCACACTTCCCATGTTTGTGTGGATATGCCAATCTTTTAGTTGCACTGAGAGCAAAAACTCTTCTCCCTACAGGTGCTTCCAAGTTATGATACACATGCGTACAGGAATCGAAATCCACACATACTTCCTGTATTTGTTCATGCTGTTTATGTTTGAATCTGCTGCCAATCTTTACGAAATGAAAATTTGCTTGCAGAACAATGAACGACTTGTGTTGTTGTTGTCGTTTTAAATTCCAGTCTACTTTCTAAAAAGTATTTCTTGCTAAAGGGATGTGTTGACATTAATTGGGAAAACAGCACTTCAGATTAAGCCAATGGGTGATTTCCCAAATATACAGTTGGACCACTGAGAACAGAATTTTCCTCTCTGTGTTGATAAAAGTGTGCATCTATAAATTAACGTATGTAATGTCTGCTGAATATTCTGCACTATTCATGGAGTTAAAATTAACTTCTCATGATAATTGCTTATCAGTTCCATGAGCATAATTTCCATGATTTAACCTGCTTTCTTAGGACCTGCTAACTTTCAGTATAGAACTTTGTGTTTTTTCACCAGTTTTTACTGTTTAAAATGTATATGTATGTAAATTATTATTTGACTGAGGCTCACATCAGAGATACAGTACTGTATAAATACTGTATAAATTGTTGCATCTGCTTTAAGTTGACTTGATTATACCTAAAAATAAAATAAAAATTAGCATTGACTCTATTTTTGTCCTATTCATTGTATTGTACATTGTATATTATAGCAGTGTTTCGCAACCTTTTTTGGGCAAAGGCACACTTGTTTGATGAAAAAAATCTCGAGGCACACCACCATTACAGCCCCGTGACGTCAGCGCGCAGCGTCACGCCGGGAGGGACGCACAAAAGTGTAAGTTTCAATTTTTTTCCCTCCCCCTTGCCGGGGAACCTCCAAGCTTTGGGGGTGGGGGGGGGAGGAGGCAGCAAAGCGAGGCAGGAAGGAGAGCGCGGCTTGGCTGGGTGAGCTTTGGCAGGGAATGAGAGCCGCGAGGCGGGCGCTGCGGACGGAGGCGCTGCCCGCGAGCTCGCAGGCAGCCAGGCAGGCAGACGGCGAGAGCCCCGCGCTGGGCGGCCTCTCCTTGCCGCCGCCGCCCCGCCTCTCGCCGCCCGACTCGCCCGCCTCCCTCCAGGCAACATCTCGCGGCACACCAGGCAACATCTCGCGGCACACTAGTGTGCCACGGAACAGTGGTTGGGAAACACTGTATTATAGAAAATGATTTCTCTGTTACAAATCTTAAAAATGACCCACCCCAGGGATTGGAGCTAATGCCAATTGATCAGCAGAAATGGAAATTAAACTAGACAGTCAAATAAAATTATACTGTAGATATTGTATTTTTTTTTTTAAGCAGAGCTTCTGATGGAAAAAAATAGATTGTTGGACTAAAAGCGTATCCACTTTTTCTATAAAGAACATATTCATATATGTAACTGATGTGATGTTCTCCATACCCATACACTAACACAGAATTAGGTATGCTATTAAATTAAAATACGTTTAGTGCTCTGCTGGATTATAACCCTCAGACTGCAGCCCTAAATTGTACTCCGTAGGAATTGGGCTGGATATTTTTCTTAAAATACTACCAGTAATGTACAGTGTGGTTGGGTGCAGGCAGTTACCTGACCTCGCAACAGAACTACTACTATTGACTGGGAAGGGTAAGGTGGCAGCAAGGTTGGCATATAGATGCATCAGCCAAGCCCAATTGTGCTCCTACTTGTCTTTGCCCCAGATCGACTTCACCACTACCTTCTGGTAACCAGCAATGATTCAGCTTTGGGGAGGTCAGGTAAACACTTCCACACCCCGGCACTTCCGTTATTGAATTCTACAATTAACTACTACTACTACTACTACTACTACTACTATTATTATTATTATTATTATTATTATTATTATTATTATTATTATTTTATTAGTATTGCTGATTCAGTTTATATGCTGCCCTTTATCAAAAGATCCCATTAAGAACACATTTTACGGAGCACGATAATAAAAACACAATACAAAGCATAACGATAAAATAATCATAATAACAGTCCTTCCCAACTGTTATGCCTACTGGCATGGTTGCTCGAGAGCGAACAGGCAAGGTCCCCACTGGTCTTTTCAAAGGCTTTATTATCGGTGCAAAGACGTTTACAGTGCAGAACGTCTCAATTCCATGTCTTGCTCAGTCACTAGCAGAATCTGGGAGTGGGAGGTCCTTAAACTTTCCCCAGCAGAGTAGTCTCTTGACCCCCATCCGACGCCTCCCCTCTCTGCACGTAAACCTACTGCGCAGAGAGGGCGTGGGTAAAGGGGGACCTGCCTCCCCCCTGCTTTGCTCATGCACGGTGTCTTGGCTCTCTCTTGCATCCTCCGAGCCCTGCATCTCTTCCCCACTAGAGGCGGGGCTTCCCTCCTCCATGGAGGAAGTGCTGCTTCTCACGATCTTTGGAGGCTCCCTGTAACCCAACTGCCCTTCCACCTCTCGCCTCTGAGCTGATGGCAGTTCCCTGACACCACTGCTACCACCTTTAACAGGCCAAAGGCCTGGGTAGAGAGAAATGTTTTTTGTCTGTAATGATATTGCTAGGCGAGCCTCTCTGGGGAGAGCATGCCAGAGATGGGGAGCCACCACAGAAAAGGCCTGTTCTTGTGTTGCCACCCTCTAAACATTTCAGGGCGGGGAGACATAGAGAAGGGCTTCTGATTGCAGGCATAGAATGCAGGTTGGTTTGTATGGAGAGAAGCATTCTTTAAAATATTGAAGTCAGCACTTTGAATTGAGCCCAGAAACTAATTATGGGATAGATGTGACTCCAAAGAACTGTAGAACTATTTCAGTGTACTCATGGAGCCTTTGAACTGTGGGTGATATCTGACTAAGTCATACTCAGAGTCGGCCCACTTAAGTAAGTCATGGCTAACTCATGTGAGTCTACTTTGAGTAACTCCAAGGGGCCGAGGCACTTTTGGCTCCCTCCATTTCTTTTTTAGGGGGAGGGCAGAGCCCCTCAATGTACAGAGCGCATTCATCTATGCCTCCTGGCTCTGCATGATGTTAGGATATCACGCCAGGCCCCCTCAATCATAGTGAGAAGATGGCACCTCCATCCAGAAGCAATCTTCCCTTGCCACATGGCAAACTGCTTTTGAAACTAAGGGGAATTTCAATTTGTGAAAGTAGCTCATTGGGTGGGGCAGAACTGCTACACCAGCCAGCGGTGGAGCAAGCCAATCAGGTGCCTAGGGCAGTGCGCATGCCCTGAGCCCAGGGGCGGGCCCAACTGCCCGTGGGGGCAGGGCAAACCAGGGCAGGACACTCCGTGGGGCCTCCAAGGAGTCTGCCTGCCTCCTCCCACTCTGTCGCCCTACAGCTGAGGGGGAGGAGGTAGGCGGACTGTTTGGGGCAGCGCGGAGCCTGCGGGCACCCAAGCCACCGCATCACTCCCAGGAGAAACCCGTGGCTCAGGCGCATTGCAGGCCCCACGGTGAGTGCCACCAGCCATTTTGTCACACCTCCCTCAGTGGTGACACCCAGGGCAGCCCGCCCCCACCACACACCCCTACCTCCGCCCCTGACACCAGCTTCCCAGGAGGTGAGTCACTGCTGCTTACGAGATAGAAGATGGGGAGGTAGCCAGGAGGTCAGTGCAGTGAAAACCCACTGGCAGCACCAATCTGCTTCCTCTCTGCACCACAACGGCACTTGCATTGCTTTCCCCTATGGCCTTTCTTTAAGCAACAGCAACCCACTTGTCAGGAGGCTAGGGTAGTGGGTCTGCCCCACCCAGCTCATCACTTCTGGAAATGACCATGATTTCTACTATTCAAGGGATCCCCACCTGCAAATTTCACCGGGTATGTATGCCCAAGCCCTCGGATGCCTAGAGCAGCACTTCGGATCCTGGCAATACCCTTTTTCTCTAGGCATGATAGACATAGTCCCATCAGTGATTCAGCCAGAGAACACTTGGAACATTAAAAAAGTTATGACTTCAAAGTAATGATAGCTTGCCTTATAAATAATTCTCTGGTTATAGCAGCTATTCCTAATTTTAACCACAACATACAATTCATGTTCCTTTGTGGCGGTTTCCCTTTCTTAATTTTTTTTAAAATGCATAGGAGAAGAGAAAATGAAGACATATTAATAAACACAATTAAACAGGTTAGGGCAACAATACAGTGTTGGTCATTCAGGAACCCTGTGCTAATTTTAATTAGCTGCTTTCCCTTGCTTTCAAATGTAATTAAAGAAGCTTAGTTGTGCTCAGCGATGCAAACCGCCTTATTTAATCACTAACATTATTTCCCTGAACTATTAATGATTTTCAAAATGCTTGTTTATGCAGAATTAGAACAGTAATTATCTTACCAGTTAATTTTGTACCTTCACATTTCACACCTAGCTCAAACGTCATTCATTTACCGCAGTCATTCTGTCAAAACAAAGAAAGGCTTGTTCTAAATGCATTGCAGAATGCCAAACCCAAAGCCAAATTTTGTAACACTAATAAAGTAGCTCCCAAGTGAAACAGGTGTAGTAATTTAGAGCCTTCCTGTCTCAAGCCTGCACGTACATGCTATGTTTTTTCTTTATTAGCTTTAAAATGAGAGCTTGGTGTGCAAAATAAGCTATTTAATTCAGACTTGTGGAGCAGAATATAATCTTTAATTTAAACTAGAGCCGTAAAAAAAGGCCTTTAATTTTAACTGGCATGTGCATGTGAATTTGAATTAATAATCCAGAAAATTGAAACTGTTTTGCTGCTGTTGCCGGATATTCACTGTTCTTCACCTGCCCTTACCTTCACTCACTCAGTTTCTCTCTCTCCTTCTGCCTCCCTCGCACAATCTTAGGCGGCTGCTTTTCTGATTATCATTATTATTTAATGATGGAACGGGCTCATATGCAAAGCAAAATGGTCTTCAAAGGAAACATCTCAGTCCACTGAATTCCTTTTATTTACAGCACAGGCTTTCTTTGTGTGTGTGTGTGTGTGTGTGTGTGTGTGTGTGTGTGAAATCAGAAGTACGTAAGTCCCATTGAGTTCAGTGTTGCTTTCTCCCAGCTAAATGAATACAGAGCTGCAGCCTAAAAGTCCTGTGTATGACAGGGAAGCAAACATTTGTATTCACTCGGTTTACAAAAACAAGGCAATTGATGCATTTGCAAAATCTACTTAGGACATTATTCAAATGTGCTATGGATTTAAACCTTAATTGAATCTTCAGATTTTAAAAGTTCCCCGAACGTTCTCTAGCATGCCATCTGATCTATAGGGCCACAAGCGTCATAACATTATTTTACTACACGGAGGAAGGAATTGCTGCGCTATGCCAGTTGTTCTGCCAGCACAAGCATTTCAGACAGAATGGTCCCTTCTCTCGCACGCATAGTACAGGTAAAGGGACCCCTGACCATTAGGTCCAGTTGTGGCCGACTTTGGGGTTGCGGGGCTCATCTTGCTTTATTGGCCGAGGGAGCCGGCGTACAACATCCAGGTCATATGGCCAGCATGACTAAGCCACTTCTGGCGAACCAGAGCAGCGCACGGAGACGCCGTTTACCTATCTACTTGCACTTTGACGTGTTTTCGAACTGCTAGGTTGGCAGGAGCAGGGACCAAGCAATGGGAGCTCACAACGTCACGGGGATTAGAATCACCGACCTTCTGATCGGCAAGTCCTAGGCTCTGTGGTTTAACCCACAGCGCCACCCGCGTCCCATACCCTCGCACCCTCGCACACATACCCTGAGCCAATTTGCGGGGGGCGCAGAGGGAAGAGAGGGTGAAGAAGCCCCATTGCACCACCTTTCACTGATAGGCCTCATTAGGTGAATCCTGCCCTGTATTCTTTAATACATCCTCCCAACTCCTCCCTCTTAGTTGCAGAAATTACTATTGTAATCCTGACACAAAGGTAGGTATGTTTTCCTATAAAAATTTTGTGTTAAGCTTCCCAATGGCCATTCTCTGCTGTTTTCTGGAAAACATGTCTTCTTACATGGAGCTCACACCATTTCATTTGTCCTGCCATGGAAAGGCTTGGGATTACCTAGGCGTTTGGGATTCAGGGTTTGTTTTTGTTTCCCCCCGATATCAATCTTAAAAATGCAGTGCATGCATGTTTGCTCATAAGCAATAACCACTGAGTTCAACAGGACTTACTCCCAAGTAGGTTGATAGCAGAGATGAGGAGCCCATGGCCCTCCAATTGTTGTTGGATGTCAATTCCCATCAGCCAGCGTGGCCAAGAGTTAGGGGTGATGGGTGTCCAACACCACAGGTTCCTCATCCCTACTATGTTGGATTGCTGCCTAAAACAATCTTTACAGTTCCTTATACAGTGGTACCTTGGCTTAAGAACTTAATTCATTCTGGAGGTCCGTTCTTAACCTGAAACTGTTCTTAACCTGAGGTACTACTTTAGCTAATGGGACCTCCTGCTACTGCCGCGCCACCGCCGCATGATTTCTGTTCTCATCCTGAAGCAAAGTTCTTCACCTGAGGTACTATTTCTGGGTTAGCTGATTCTGTAACCTGAAGCATCTGTAACCTGAGGTACCACTGTAATGCATCCAAGGTTGTTGATAGTTTAATATGGAACCAACCTGCAAGACAAAAGAGGAAAATCAGATCATCTTTTAATGATCTGAAGTGCCTGTGACCACTTGAAAAACCAGGCAACCGCAAGACTATCCTTTTAGAATTGGGTGCTTCTCTGCTTCCTCAGATTTCAAATAAAGTGAGAAGGGGTGGTGAAAAATATCACCATATATTGTAGTGGAATGTTCCATACGATCAGTTTACCAAGAGTCTAGAAGCATACCGTGGTAAGTTAAACTTCTAAAATGCTTGATAAAAGGTCATCTACATTCACCTATAGTGGAATCTTTGAGATGAAAAGAGAATCTTAAAAATATCTTATTAAGTCTGCACATCAATTCATGTTAGATGTAGGTGTGTGAAGGGGCCTATAATTCTCATGGGAAGCTGTGACTTCAGTCTTGGATAAAGAGCAGATTCTGGTGGGCATTACACATTGAGTTCAGCTTACAGAATTCTTTCCAAATACATTTGCAGTCATGTCCAAGCCCAGAAGTCCTGAGAAGATTTATGAGTCCCAGAATCACTTCCCCCCCACCCATCTTCCTCAATAACTGTTGAAACTTAACCAGTATTGTTCTCAGCAACTAGCCACTCCGTGCTGTCCAGTTACCTCGCTGAACATTTTCTGGTTCAACACTCTCACTTACAGCCGCATCTGGCACATTGCTGGCACTTGACTGCCAGAACTTCTGGTTTTTCCACTTCAGTTTTCAGGACTGGCAAGCTGTTTTCATTTTCAAGGAGCTGCTCTGGGGATATTCCTCACACTGTCCTCATCTGAGAATGACTGTTAGCTGTCTTCTTCTCTGGATGGGCCACAACTCAGCAGTAGAGCACATGCTTTGAATGCAAAATGTTTCCAACCGATCTTCAGATAGGGTACAAAACGTCCCAGTACGTTTCCCAGCACAATTCAAAGTGTTGGTGCTGACCTTTAAAGCCCTAAACGGCCTCAGTCCAGTATACCTGAAGGAGCGTCTCCATCCCCATCGTTGAGCCCGGACACTGAGATCCAGCGCTGAGGGCCTTCTGGCGGTTCCCTCACTGCGAGAAGCCAAGTTTCAGGGAACCAGGCAGAGGGCCTTCTCGGTAGTGGCGCCCTCCCTGTGGAACGCCCTCCCACCAGATGTCAAAGAGAACAACAACTACCAGGCTTTTAGAAGACATCTGAAGGCAGCCCTGTTTAGGGAAGCTTTTAATGTTTGACTGGCTACTGTATTTTAATATTTTGTTGGAAGCCGCCCAGATTGGCTGGGGAGGCCCTGCCAGATGGGTGGGGTATAAATAAAATAATAATAATAATAATAATAATAATAATAATAATAATAATAATAATAATTCCAGAGTGTTGCTGCCAAGTGTAGACAATGCAGAGTGAGATGGACCAATGGTCTGACTCGGTAGGTTCTTGTAGTTCTCATCAATAGTTTTCCCTGACGTGTTAGAATTACACATCTAAAAAAAACAACAGTAGAAGTACCAATGACTTGCTTTGTTTATCAGCTCCACTGCTCATAGGGTCAAGCCAACAGATTCTCTTGCAGTGCTCCCAACCTCTCAGATGTTGGCCTAATGTCACCCTCCCGCAGCCAGCATGTGTTTCCTTCAGACTATTGGGGCCATTATGAAATTGCCTCCTTTGCTCTCCCCGCCCCCTGCCCCCAGTTATTTCCTTGGCTGTTGCACATTTATAACTCTTTCAAATGAACAGAATGGGCAAACTTTGCTTGTATATATGGATTCCACTCTGACCTTCCTGCTCATTGCTGAAGGTTTGATGTAATTAGTGTTGTGCAGTATGCACATTGGGCAGGGTACGATGCTCATGCAAGGAATTGTGCCTCAACAACACCCACATTTGGGCTGTTTTACACCAGCACTGCTGACACTTGTAGGCAGAAGTGCTTATGCATCACAATGCTTTTGATTTCTTTTCTTTTTTTAAAAAAAAGAGCCCAGTATACATCACAACACTCTCTTCTCCCCCCCCCTTAAAAATGCCCAAGATTCAGAGTCTCTTGGCAACAAGCAATCACATGCCTATATAGGTTCTGGCCTACTGTTACAATGCAGTTATGTGTTTGGTGGCTGATTTATTCAAACTCAGTTTCAGCCCTGCTGTTAGTTCCCTCATTGCTTTAATGCAGCTGGTCCACCATTCATAACTGTCAAAAACCAATTCATTGGGAGTTGGACTTATTAGGCTCCAAACTGTGTACGGCACATATTCATTTTTTTGTCACTGTGCATGCGAACAGGCACACACCATTCTCCCTAAACTTTAAATTGCTCTCGAATTGTTACACTAGGGAATATTTCTACCCAATTAGCTTGCTAACCCACCCTCAACAGATGCAGACTTCCTGCATCCCGAAGAGTATGCTTCAGTTCTGCACTCTATTAGTGGACGACTCTCTGGATAATTTGCACGACTTTAAACAGGGATCCATAAATTGAAAGAATATTGGGATACACCGCACCGTTTCCGAAGGAGAGGTAGTGTCTTTGTACAGTACAAGATAGGGGATTTCAAAGGGCTCCAGTAAACAGTGCAATGTTTAATAGGGGCGTGAAACGGCTCCAAGACTTGCCTTTGACCTACGAGAACAGTGACCATTCACAATGTGTCCAGACTCCCCTCATATCAAATATTTCCCAATCATATCTGTCTGAAGTCTTTACCAGGAAAAAAGCAGAACATTAATATTCAGCTGTGTCAAGACAGACCGGGCAATTTTTAATAGAAATAAACACTACGTGTGTGAGGGGGCCCCCGAGCTTCACTTTCTGTATGTATGTGTATTTTTAAAAATTCTGATCTGCTTCTCAGTTTCTCAGTGCTTTCCCCGCATCAATTTGTAATTCAGGTTCCAAGCCACTCTGTATAAAACAAAGCTCTGTCTGCTCCATTCATCATAACTGGGAATTCTAAAAATGGGTACAGTCCCCCCCCCTGTGCTCTGTAGACATTTTAGACACCCTCACTTCTTCCTAAGCTCATGGACATAGAGAAACATAGAAATATAGGAAAATATAGAGGTATGTGGTACAGAAACAGAAGCTTTGCTGGGTCCCTGAGTTTGACTCAGGAGGAGGAACAAACCCCCACATATAACATATCTTATTCACCTTCTTATTCTGCCCATGCATGCACAACCCTCATATTTAAGAATCATCTAGGCAGCTCCTATCCCACCTCAAAGCCTGGGAATCCAGAATACAACTCCTGAATCCCACATGACAGGTACTTCCCATCCGCTGAGGCAAATCTTCACAGACCGGCTTCCTTCATGCATGACCATTGATGGTACAGTTGCCAATTTCTACTCTGGCTGTCCTTTTCTTGTGGAAGGGATCCACTCCAGTCCTTGTAAAACTGCCCTATGTGGTGCCTACAAAATTGTGGAAAGTATGCATGACAGGGCTGCCATATGTCTGGGATTTCCCATATAAATAGCGTCCAGGTGGAATTTTCAAAAATCTGTAGAAAGGTCTGGGGAAACCCAGGCAACCCATGTTCAACAACATTTGTGTCTGAATTTTCACTTTTTGAAATGTGGCAGCCCTGGCATGGGAACTGTACAGAGTCTGCACAGCAACTAGAAGAGGTTCCAATGTTCTTGCCTCCGTGAACATAAGATTGCAAGACAGCAGGGTAGGATCTAGCCATCTCTGGGCTTCTCTTATGAGAGGCAGGCTGCCAATATGCATGTGTTTGCATTTATTATGTATGCATGGTTATACAAGAAATACAAGGAGTATAGAACTACCTAGTGCACACAAATGCTCAGTTACAGCCCAGATAGGCAATGAATAATGAAAATACAAAACACTGGTTTGCATCAATGGCAACTGTTAAAAGAGGGTGAAAGCCTGACTGGGCAGTAACATTCTGACCAACTAGCTACCATGTTGGGAAATTCTGGAGGAATTTGGAACATTTTCCATGTCATTGGTTGTATGGTCTAGCATCAAACCAAAGTAATAGAAAACTACCATCTGGACAGACCACTGGAAATGAGGCAGGAATGGCTTTCCAGCCTTAAAACAATGACTTATTATTCTCTTCTGGCTTTCTTTTAAAGGGGGCAACAGCTGTAGAAATTAGAGACATAAGCACTACAGCTTTGGATAATGTAACAATTTCCTTAGTCAAACAGTTCACATTTTAAAAATACTATTGGTCTTAACAAAAGCTTTCCTATTATATTAATCCATCTGAATTTCTTAATTTTGTACTTTCTCAAAGGCATATTTGAACAGCCATCTTTAATAGTTTTTACACATTTAATAATGGGTGCCATATAGTTTGCTTAGCTCACATAAGGAATCATATATTTCCACAGGTATACAGCAACAGCATAATGTCTTTGTTATAATACCCAATATGAAGTTTCTGTGCGGAAACATCTGTAACTCACATACCGTGGTAGTGAAGATACGAATAAGTCAAATTAAATGCAGGACAAAGGGAAAGAAGGCATGGAAGAAGCCAGGCCAAGAGAAGAACAGGTGGAGGGGACAACAAGCTGAAAGAAGAGGGCCCAGAGGAAAGGGCTGGAGATATAGAAGAAAGCTGATGGTATACATAGTACTGGTCATGTATTGTTTTGATGCCACATAATGCTCTCCTGGGGGATTTTAAAACAGAGCCTGTGGACAGAAAATGCTAGTGTTGATCTAGTGGTGGAACGATGAACAGCAGGGCCACATTGAGAAGCAGCCTCACCACAGAACGTTGCAGGGCTTCCATGTTTCCAACACTAAAGCAGCACCGTCAGGTTCTGTATTGGTGGAAATACCAGGGTTGCACAACCTTGGTTTGAGAGCTGAATTAATACCCCATACCCTGTAGATATGTAGGCGAATAAAGGCTAAGACAATGCCTGCCACTAAGGGCCGAATATTTGGTGCTGTATAGCTTTTGACTGTCACAGAGCTGGCTTGCTTGTTTGACCCTGAAATGGCCATAGCAGAGGGCCCCTTCTGTCAGTAGCTGCTATAAACCCAAGCTTCACTTTATCCAAATGAACCGTGTTAACTTTAAAGCATGCTCCCTGTTAACTGATCTGGGCAAAACACATTCCTTCATACTTATAGAGTCAACAGTACTGCTCCAAACATCTTGGGCAGCAGGGAAGGCAATAGCAGAATGTAAATAGTTTTTGGAAGAAGTTAAGGAGATGACTGTGCCTTCCCAGCCAATATGAAATATACTCGGAGTCGAGTGTGGATTTCATGCTCTTTATTCAGCTCATAGTAGTGAGGAATGAAAGTTCCCCCAAAATATCTGCTTTATATACATTATTTACACAATGGGTTGCACGTGATTGGCTAATTCTGGGATTCTCCTGTAGGCCAATCGGGTTGCAGATTCACTTCCACCTGGAGCTGGATTGGGTGGCTCCTGAGGACCAGTCATACTGCTGCATTGTTCTAGGACCAATCAGACTGCTGCATTCTGGACCCTATTGTTCTAGGACCAATCAGACTTCTGCATTTTGGATCCTATTCAACTCAGCACAGTGGTACCTCAGGTTACATATGCTTCAGGTTACATACGCTTCAGGTTACAGACTCCGCTAACCCAGAAATAGTGCTTCAGGTTAAGAACTTTGCTTCAGGATTAGAACAGAAATCGTACTCTGATGGCGCGGCAGCAGCGGGAGGCCCCATTAGCTAAAGTGGTGCTTCAGGTTAAGAACACTTTCATGTTAAGTACGGACCTCAGGAACAAATTAAGTACTTAACCTGAGGTACCACTGTACATAACACAATAGCTAGATTTTCCTTTGCCTCCCCATTTTCAAGAGAATACTACATGTTACACTCAAACATGTATGTATAAAGAGTCTCATTTGGCCCGTTTCTGCAGACAAAAGCAGCTTTGGGGAGGGATCCATAGGCTTGAGAGGAGAAGACATGTTCAAACTTTTCTCCACCAGCAGTTTCCCCACTGCAACCAGCCATCCAGCTGCTCTCCTTCCACTTAAAGTTTTTACCCTTTCAACTCCTGGTTGTGTCTAATGTGGTAGAGATTGCCCTGAAAGTGTTGGATGGGTATGGAATATGCCCTTGGGGACTGACAACCACAGCTATATTGATCCCTAAGGAAGCCATCTGCATCCCATCAAAAACTCTAGGAGGGTCCAGTGCAAGCTCTGGAGAGTTTGAAAAGAGTCACAGCTTCCCATCAATCAGCTGAGCAGCGAAATATTTCCCCTTTCAACCTGCTGGTCTCTGGCTTCCCACTTGAATAGCATTGTTAGGGTCACAAGTTGTTCCCACGGCAACTGATGAAGCTACCAGGTCACCACAGTTCTAGCTGGTTTCATCTGTTCCTTGGGGAGATCTCCCTCATCTTTCAAAAGCTTATTTCTTTTTTTCTTTTAAGGAAACAGGGACAGAACAACATCCAGAAAAGTATAAAAGGGACTGGATAGATGGTTCCATTATGAAGCCTGGTAAATTGCCAGAATGAAGTATGCCCACAATTTTGTGGATTTTGTGTAGCTAAATAAAAAAAAACCCTAATCTTATATTAATTTGAATTGATTAATTGTAACTGTTTTTACCCTTTGCATCTCTTTTGCAATTTCACCGTGCACCACTTGGAAACTATGTGGCTATGTGGTATTCACATTGTTTGAAATTATTATTATTATTATTATTATTATTATTATTATTATTATGCACCTTAGAATATTTTTAAAAAATAAAAACCAGAAAAGCAGTCTACTTTTTATAGCAATTCTAATACAAATTCCAGAGGGACAGCTAAGTTAGTCTGTTGTAGCAAAAACAAAAACAAAAAACAGAGTTTTGTTGGTATCTTAAAAACTAACGTTTCTGTAGCATAAGCCATTGTATGTATGTATGTATGTATGTATGTATGTATGTACTGTATGTATGTATGTATGTATGTATGTATGTATTTATCTATCTATATACACCGACCCACCCTTTCCTGCAAGGAGCTCAAGATGCCTCACATGTATATTATTTTCACTAATACATATGCATTCTTATGCACACTTTACCCAAGTATATGCAGTTTCATGCACATTACTTGGCTGAAGAAACACATTATAAAATTTGGAGATGTGCAAATTTCAAAGGAAGTCTGTGTTTCGGTTCACATATTGTTTCAGAAAGTACAAATTAGGTAGGTTCGCCTGGAAATGCAAATGGCATCAAATGGCTCCTCCACCCCCAATTCCGATATGCTGAGTACGTGATCATCTGTTTGGTGCTCCAAATGCAGTTTTCGTCTCCAAAGGCTATTTTATTGCTTTCGGTCATTCAGTTATGTTGATATTGTGATACAGTGCTGTTTACTTCGATTTGTAAACACTTGGATTATCAGCAAGTGAAAAGTGGGACGAAACATTCTCGGAAGTCGCGCAGCTCTCCCAAGGCTTGCGGAGAGCTGCCTGCATCCTGAAGCCTGGGTCGCACTCAGCTTCAGGCAGAGATCCACAAGCCTGGGGAGACCGGTGCAACTTCCTGCCGGGCTCCCTAGGCTTGCGGATAGCAGCCTGTTCTGGGGGCTGGGGTTGGGGGAAGCTCAGGCTTCCCCCGCCCCGGCCCCGTGCCTGGGGGGGGGAATACAATTTTTTTTCTTTATTTCCCCCCAAAAAAACTAGGTCCGCCCTATGGGCCGGTGCGCCTTATGGGGCGAAAAATATGGTACTTACAGGGCAGCATTTTAGGGAAAGAGATTTGTACAGTATTGGAATATTGAATAACCCAATTGACTAGCACCCCCCCCAAAAAAAAAACCACACACAACCACCTCCACACCAATGCATTTTATGTGTATAATTTTTTTATTAAAAAAAATTTTAAAATCTGAAACAAGAAAAAGATTGTTTAAATACCTTATCTATTTAAAGATGCCAACAAGAATAATTGGAAGGTTGTGGGGGTCTCCTCCTGAGTGTTTCCTGATGTTTTGCCCATCTCATCAGGAATTTCGACGGAGGAATAAAATGGCACTCTATCTTCTGGACAGCTTGGTGTTTGTCTTTGGCTGTCAAGCAAAAAAGGGATGCAATTCCACTCATCTGGAGAAGATTAGAATGCTATGGGAAATATGAGAATATAGAAAAGGCAGCAAGAAAATAATAGCCAAGTCATGTCTCCCATTTGAGGAAGGCAGCCATCCCATAGGGCTGAGCAGACTGAACTCCCATTAACTTTATGTGAGTGCAGTCATCAAGAACAGATTAGCTTGTACAAATACAGTTTAAAAGAAAAGAAAATTCCATCAGCCGCTAGCATTACTAATATCACAGCACTTTCCAGACCTCAAAAGCTGAAGAAAGATTGTGTGCTACACCAGTAACTGTTGGGTCCAAGTTAGGGTTGCCACTGAATTTTGCCTCAAGTGGAATCCAAGGCAAACTTGGAGGGTCCTGCTCAGGAGGAAACATCTGGAAGAGTTTTGAGGGAAGCTAAAATGATTCCAATAAAGTTAGTGATTTTTTTCAGAGAGCAGGTGAGTGTATAAACCTCTGCAGAACTGCTACTGTATTTTGTTTAAAGCGAAGTTCTAAATGAATTAGGATTGCCCACACAATAAATGTCTGCAGGAATCTCATGGTTTGGTCTTCTCAGAGAAATTGCATGCATTCTGATGTGCTGTAAGTGATCGTGTTCCTAGGTTTCTGCTCTAGATCCTAACCCTAAACATTTTGCGAGTTACATGAGAACCAGAAATCTTTTTATATGGGAAAACTACTTTATAAAACAGTGATTCTTAGCAGATTTAAGACCAGGAAACAGCACAGGCCTCGTTTGCTGCATGCATCATGCTCCAAGACACTATAATTTCACTCCAAATAAACAGACATAAAACAGGCATAACAAATTGGACATTTTGTCTATAATCCAAGTTTATGCAATCATCACTGTATACTTAAATAAAACTTACAGCTAGAATTATCCTCACTAGCATTCATTGCACTGACCTAAAACTTGGCTTGTTAATGTTTGCACCATTTCTACTTCATGTTTGGACTATCTGTGAATGATGGAATGTCTTTACTGATGTTCCAGGTACAGGATTTAGGAAGCAGATGTATGCAGTGGCTTTCCTCTCTAGGTACCTGGTTGAAAGAGATTTCTGCAATGCTAATGAATGTGTTCATTTGTTTTTACATCACATTCCTACCCCACCTATTTTCCAAGGAGCTCGAGGCAGTAACTCTGTGAATTAAGTTAGCTGAAGAAATAGTGACTGGTCTACAGACCGCGTGGAGGGCAATATGGGAAGAGCCAAACACCTGGAGCCAGGAGCCATGGGACCAACCAGTAGTTGGGACCTGAGGGAAATCAAGAGGCAGGGTCAAAAAGCAAGCCAGAAGTCAAGGTCAAACAGCAAAGCAGGTTTGAAGGACAAACCAGTGTCAAGATGCAGGGTAGAACCAGTAGACAGATCAGGTGGTGAAACTGAAAGGTCAGCTAGGAGTCAGATTTGAAGAATATTTAAGAATATAAGAACGTGCCAGAGCTCAGGACGACCTTGCTGTCTTTGTACTCATTCTTGCCCAAGAAGATCCAATGGCCAGGTTGGGTGGGTGGAATCGGTCCACGGCCTGAAGGTGCTTGAAAAGCACTAGAGGTCTTTGAAATATTAAGTACTTGCAATTCAGTGCTCCACCACACAAGACAGTTCCTGATATTCAGTGAGCTTCACTAAGGATTTGGAAACAGGGTCTCCTCAGTTCTTCTGAGGGGCCTCTGACACTCTATTCCAGGGACAGCCAAAGCCCTCCAGGTATTGTTGACCTACAACCAGTGCTATTTTTCTAGAGGGAGAAAGGTGCCAGAACTCACCGCATTATAGTTACAGATAGGTAGCCGTGTTGGTCTGCCATAGTCAAAATAAAAAAATTCCTTCCAGTAGCACCTTAAAGACCAACTAAGTTAGTTCTTGGTATGAGTTTTCGTGTGCATGCACACGAAAGCTCATACCAAGAACTAACTTAGTTGGTCTTTAAGGTGCTACTGGAAGGAATTTTTTTATTTTCACCGCATTATAGACATTCCTGACTTTTTCAATATGAAGATTAATTTGTGTCAGAAGAACGCAACATGTGATGCAGGTGTGGCTTTCAGCACCCAGAGATAAAAAGTGCAACCAGGAAGGCAAACAGTCGTAGCAACCCACCGTCCCCGCAAGTTCTGTGCATTGCAAAATGGGAAAATTTCAGAAATATTTATGTCGCTCACAAAGTAGAAGGAAAAACTTTTGCTTGCTTGCAACAGTGAAACAGTGTGTACTCAGTAATACAGGAAGTGAAATGCTGTTCACAGAAGCTACCCATTCTTTGCTCAATATAGAGGAAACTCCATAAGAAGGAAGCTGCAAAATTTTGCATGGAAATCTGAGTAAGAGATAATTAATCACTGGGGAGCCTGTAACATTTTATCTTTTGCAGTCAAACGGCAAAAGGAAGGACACCTTTCTCTCACAAAAGGATCAATTTGTGCAGCCGTTCTCTCTATTTTCAGCTGTATTTAAAAGGTAAAGGTATCCCTGACAGTTAAGTCCAGTCGCGAACGCTTCTGGGGTTGCAGCGCTCATCTTGATTTACAGGCCGAGGGAGCTGGAGTTTGTCCGTTTCCGCAGTTTTTCCGGGTCATGACTAAGCCGCTTCTGGCAAAGACAGAGCAGCGCACGGAAACACCTTTTACCTTCCCGCCGGAGCAGTACCTATTTATCCACCTGCACTGCATGCTTTCGAACTGCTAGGTTGTCAGGAGCTGGGACCGAACAACAGGAGCTCACCCCATCGTGGGGCCTCAAACCACCAACCTTCCGATAGGCAAGTCCAAGCAGCACAGTGGTTTAAACCACAGCACCACCCATGTCCTTTTAGCTGTATTTAAATGGAGGGGAAACAAGGCAATTGCCAGGGTGGTGAATTTGAGAGGGTGTTGTTTGTAGCACCTGCAGTGGGCCGGACTCTTAGCTTTCTTTCTTCATCTACCTTTTGATTGTTATTGGTATGAGCTTTCGTGTGCATGCACACTTCTTCATGCACACGAAAGCTCATACCAATAACAAACTTAGTTGGTCCCTAAGGTGCTACTGGAGGGACGCGGGTGGTGCTGTGGGTTAAACCACAGAGCCTAGGACTTGCCGATCAGAAGGTTGGCAGTTCCAATCCCCGCGACGGGGTGAGCTCCCGTTGCTCGGTCCCAGCTCCTGCCCACCTAGCAGTTCGAAAGCACATCAAAGTGCAAGTAGATAAATAGGTACCACTATGGCGAGAAGGAGGACAGAAGTGCCTGGCGTGCTCTGGTCCATGGGGTCACGAAGAGTCGGACACGACTAAACGACTAAACAACAACATGGCGGGAAGGTAAACGGCATTTCCGTGCACTGCTCTGGTTTGTCAGAAGCGGCTTAGTCATGCTGGCCACATGACACAGAAGCTGTTTGTGGGCAAACGCTGGCTTCCTCGGCCAATAAAGTGAGATGAGCGTCGCAACCCCAGAGTCGGTCACGACTGGACCTAATGGTCAGGGGTCCCTTTACCTTTACCTAAGGTGCTACTGGAAGGAATTTTTGTATTTTGTTTCGACTACAGCAGACCAACACGGCTACCTACCTGTAATTAGATAAAATACATATTTTGTTATGTGCAAATGGCTTTAGATACCTACTAGATCCATAAATTACAATATAGTATAGTATACAATATAGTATTTTAATGTTCTTTTGGAAGCCGCCCAGAGTGGCTGGGGGAGCCCAGCCAGATGGGCGGGGTATAAATAAATAATAATAATAATAATAATAATAATAATAATAATAATAATTATTATTATTATTCAACACAAAAAACAGCGACAATTTGTTGTTGACAAAGGACAGCTGGACATATAAAGGGCCCCATTACCTTCAGCACCTTAGGGCCTCATCAAACCTAAATCCGGCCCTGACTGTTGTATTATACTGTCACCCGACTTGGGGATTATATCCCCATTCATCTCTTGAATATCTTATCTTAGTACCATCAACTAAATGGCTCAGGACCACAGTACCTCAAGACCGCCTCTTTCCATATGAACCTACCCAGACCCTGAGATCCTCTTCTGAGGCCCTCCTTCGTGTGCCTCCTCCTTCAGAGGTCCGGAGGGCGGCAACATGAGAATGGGCTCCCTCTGCAGTGGCTCCCCATCTGTGGAATGCTCTCCTCAGAGAAGTTCACCTGGCATCTTCATTATACATCTTAAGGCATCAGGCAAATACGTTCTTTTTTAACCAGGTCTTTGCTTGACCTGATTAACATCCTGTACCCTTTTAAAATGTGGCTCTTGGGGGGGTGTATTATTGGGTTACTGCTTTTATTTTGCTTTTATATATTGTGATCTCTTTTGTGAACCGCCCTGAGACCTCCGGGTGTAGGGCGGTATATAAATTCAATAAATAAAATAAAATAAATCAGCTATAATTTCTTTCTGGATTGCCTGCCCAGGTTGGACCTTGGAAGCATTATATTGGTTCTGATCCTTTCCGTTTGGTTCTGTCCAGAAGGTGGTTCTGAAGGACTGCTGCTTGACACCATAAGGAAACCTCACCCACCTTGGGTTGTCCCTGGATTCCCCAGTAGATGCGTGTGATGACATGTGATCAAACTACACACATCCACTCACTTCCCACACATGCTGCGGATCTTGTGAAAGTGTTCACCCTCCCAGCTCTTTATTAACCGCCATGACATCTTTGCACCAACATCCTTGCACAAGGCAGCTAACCCCCGCCTCCAGCTGCCTTCACGCCAGCTCCTGTCCCACCGGAGCTCTGATCTGACTGGTTTGAGAGCACACCATCTCTTTGCTTCACTCCCTCGCTCCATATCTGATCCGGATGCATCCTGAGCAAGCCATGTTACAAGTGTGACACATGGTTGATGGATGAGCTTGTATCTCTGACATTTGGCTGTAGTTTAAGTGTCAGGGCTGAGTGATATAAGAAACAGTAATCACACAGCCTAAGAAATCCCATTAATAAGTTAACATTTTCATCCAACAGCCACAGGAGCACGAGGCAATGTGCCCACGCTTCTCAGTCACAATTTTTCTTAATGTGGCCTATTGCAACCAACCAGCATGATCTATAATGAGCATATTGGCTTTTCTGCTTTTTTTTCTTCTTTCTTTCTCCTGAAGTTGCACACAATCTCTCTTTCTTTCTCTCTCTCTGTACACTCGCCCCTGATTTGCTTAGTGGTTTTGGAGCCTGAGGGAGGGGTGGATTAAATTGGAAAATATAAATAACAAATCAAAAATTAAAATTGATTGGATAAACAATTTCCCTTAGTCTCTTTCTTAATAAGTAATCGATTGGTTGATCAATATTCATTATTTCCCAGAACATACCAAACTGTTTATTGAACAAATGAATGGCTGAGCTGCAATGACATGAAATCAAGAAAGAAAACCAATTTCTTTAATAACATGGTCCTGGACACATGATCCCATTTTACCAGGTTGTCTTGCACTGACCGATATGCTGGGGCAACCCCTTTTAAAATGCAAAGAAACAAACCAACCCAAAAACAACCCTCAGGAAAGTCAAAGCAGTCATGGCTAAATATCGAAATTAATTTCCCAAAGGGCAATACGAACAGAGATGCTTTATGCAAACATACATGCACAAAGCATGTAGTCACATGATTGTCCCCTCCCCAATGCATGTTTGTTACTTGATTTTGCTCTTCTTTTATGTGGGTGTTAGCATTCTTCTCCACACTTGTTCATTATCTAGCATATTCCTCAGATTTTCAACTCAAATTCACAGCAGAATAACAAGATATGCAAAGCACTTCCAAGCAAAGTCTCCAAGCATTGCAAAATGTATTTCTCTAATAAGTTGTCATTCATCAGATTCAGCAGCTCATAGCAACTATATATAGAATATGTACATTGGTTTGCTTCATATATTTTTTTTCAGATGTCAAACTTGAAAACCATCCTCAGTGTTGTAGCAACGATTTGCATACTGCCGCTACTAATTATTTGTACACCCATCATCAGTCTAACATTCAAATTAAAGATAATGTGGCCAAATCCAATGAGTCAGACACTGATTGAGAAGAAGGGGTGGCAAGTAAAATACCTGAAAAACTTAAGGATGAGGCTGGCCTGAAGTGTTCAGTTGGCGGCTAATGGATTGAAGTTGAATCCTGACAAGACAGAAGTACTGTTTTTGGGGGACAGGGGACGGGCTGGTGTGGGGGACTCCCTGGTCCTGAATGGAGTAACTGTGCCCCTGAAGGACCAGGTGCATAGCCTGGGAGTCATTTTGGACTCACAGCTGTCCATGGAGGTGCAGGTCAATTCTGTATCCAGGGCAGCTGTCTACCAGCTCCATCTGGTACACAGGCTGAGACCCTACCTGCCCGCGGACTGTCTCACCGGAGTGGTGCATGCTCTGGTTATCTCCCGCTTGGACTACTGCAATGCGCTCTATGTGGGGCTACCTTTGAAGGTGACTCGGAAACTACAACTAATCCAGAATGCGGCAGCTAGACTGGTGACTGGGGGCGGCCGCCAAGACCACATAACACCGGTATTGAAAGACCTACATTGGCTCCCAGTACGTTTCTGAACACAATTCAAAGTGCTGGTGTTGACCTTTAAAGCCCTAAGCGGCCTCGGCCCAGTATACCTGAAGGAGCGTCTCCACCCCCATCGTTCTGCCCGGATGCTGAGGTCCAGCGCTGAGGGCCTTCTGGCGGTTCCCTCATTGCGAGAAGCAAAGCTACAGGGAACCAGGCAGAGGGCCTTCTCCGAAGTGGCGCCCGCCCTGTGGAACGCCCTCCCATCAGATGTCAAAGCGATAAATAACTACCTGACATTTAGAAGACATCTTAAGGCAGCCCTGTTCAGGGAAGTTTTTAATCTGTGATATTTTACTGTATTTTTGGTTTCTATGGAAACCGCCCAGAGTGGCTGGGGAAACCCAGCCAGATGGGCGGGGTACAAATAATAAATTATTATTATTGTTGTTGTTGTTCTTGTTGTTATTTTCAGTTTGTATCATATTGAGTATAATTCAAGACACATGTATCCTGTCTTATGGGGGGGCTGTATGTTTCAATCAACAGAAGTAGTGGTGGTACCATATTTAGTTTCCCGCACAAGCCTGGGTCCAACCTGTTAGATATTAGGGCTGCCATACATCTGGATTTCCCCAGACATTACCGGGATTTCAAAGGCAGAAATGACGTCTGGGGTGGGATTTCTGCGATGTGCTGCTTTGTCCTGGATCTTAGGGGCAAGTCAATTTAAAAAATCCTTTTAAAAAGCTCAACAATTTTGGCGTCTTCCTAAAAAAGTTCAACAACTTTTGGGGTGTCCCGAATCAGTGCTGCTACTGCCACTTCTCTGCCAGCAGTGGGTGGCTTCCTAAGGCAACAGTCTCAACCTGACTAATGGCTGAGCCAGCCCTGACCAAAGAGCAGTCAGCACTACTAGACAGAGATCCAATACAGTGGTACCTTGGATTACAGACGCTTCAGGTTACAGACTCCACTAACCCAGAAATAGTACCTCGGGTTAAGAACTTTGCTTCAGGATGAGAACAGAAATCGCACAGCAGCGGCACGGCAGCAGTGGGAGGCCCCATTAGCTAAAGTGGTGCTTCAGGTTAAGAACAGTTTCAGGTTAAGAACGGACCTTCAGAACAAATTAAGTATGTAACCAGAGGTACCACTGTATCTAGCAAAACAGATTTGATCCACCTGCTAAAGTGAGAAAAGACAGCAGATGCAAGGGAAGTCCATCTGGTAGCCACCATTCATCATCTGATAAGAACCATCAATGGCCTGAGAGAACTGTTGGGGCAGCCCCTCCCACCACGTCCTTTGGGGTGGCTTAAGAAAGACCTGTGTGACCTGAGGAAAGTGCAGAGCCTCCAGCTCCAAAGGGACCATCAGTGGCCTGAGGAAACTTCTGGCACAGCCCACCTTCGTTCCTCTGTGACTATGGCTGCATCTGTACCGCATCTGTAAAATGCTGTTATACCACTTTTAAGCGCCATGACTTTCCCCAAAGAATCCTGGGAACTGTAGTTTGTGAATGGAGCTAGGAGCAGTTAGGAGACCCATCATGGAGCTACGATTCCCAGCACCCTTAATATACTACAGGAGCTTTCATTCTTTCGAGAAACCTTGTCTGCTAAAGTCACACCAGAGTGCTTTCAACATATGGCATGACCTGTGTGAACAGAGGGAGTCCTGGGCCCATGGAGTTTGTTCCATCAGCTTTCAGGTGGTCTGAGAGGGCCCTCCCTCATTAGGTTTTATATAATTTATCTGTCTTCAGCAAATTGCCGTGGGTGCCTTGGCAAACAAACTCAAGGAAGCAACAGCCAGGAGCCCCTTGAGCAACCGCCACGCAGAAGATACCAATGAAGCCCAGAGCACAGACACTCTTAAAGATTCCTCCTTTAACAAGGGGGGCGGGAGTTTGGTTTCCACATCAGCACCATTATATAAGGATGGAGTTGAGCTCTGGCTCTTACGGGAGCAAAGTAGCCTTAGAATCTGTGGTCTTGTTGTTCCCTCAGCAATCCTTTACCAACTCTCCTATGCTCCCAGCTGCTGCTTTCTGCTGCCGGCTACCTTCTTTATATTTATTTCATTTCATTCATGGACCACTTCCTATGAAAGGCCTTGAAGTGGTTTAGCAATCAGAGCATCAACAATAAAAACATATATCAGATAATGAAATATCTACGGACAGTTTCAAATCCAATGCAAACTGGGATAATTAAGAACAACAATAGCAACAACAGTCTTAAAAAACCCTCCACTTCAAAAAACTGCTTGAAAAAGGAAGACCTTCAGTAGGCTCCAAAAATACAATAGAGACTATATAAGTGCTTCATATGTAAGAAGAAGGTGTTCCAAAACATAAAGTCCCTGTTCTGAGTTCTTATAGCTACCTTCTGCCCATCTGCATGGCATGCTGGGTGGCGGACTTCCTCCCATCTTAGGTCCCCAGCAGCGAAAGCAATAAGGCCCCTGGGATGAAATCACAGTAGAAACAGAAGAGAATGAAAAGAGTATCTGATGAAACGAAATTGCAAGTGGATAAATAGTGTGTGGACAAAAATGGACTTCTAGTTGTTTTAAAAAAAATAGGAGAGGGGTTTTTTTAATAAAAAAAATGAAATTGGTTTATTAAGTATTCCATTTATATTCAGGATCCCGTATAATAACTGGTTTAAAATAATGTCTGGATGTACTACAGCCATATCCACACTAATCATCTCTTTAAAATGAATCTGTGCCCTCTGTCATACACACTGAGTTAAAGCATGTTTTTCTATGAAAACCAATGAACTAGAGACAAAGATATTTTGACTTTTGAGGTCAAGTAAAATAAATATGACACGTTCAGTCATAGATTGTAGTAATTATTGTGAAAATTACAAATACTACCAAAGAGCATGGACATTTAATTTTCCATGTTATAGAGGGAAATTGCTCTGGTCAGTAAAAGGAAACTCTTACTTTTGTGACTGGTTAACAGGGAAATCCTGCTCAGAACGAATAATAATAATAATAATAATAATAATAATAATAATAATAATAATAATAATAATAATAATAATTTATACCCCTCCCATCTAGATGGGTTTCCCCAGCCACTCTGGGCAGCTCCCAACAGAATATTAAAAGCACAATAAAACATCAAACATTAAAAACTTCCTTAAAGAGGGCTGCCTTCAGATGTCTTCTAAAAGTCAGGTAGTTGTCACAAGGTGAGGCCACTCTAAGTAAAGTAGGTATAGGACCGCAGCCTAAGTCTTCAAGTAAATTGGGATGAGGAACTCTTTAAGGCTGAGGGCCCATTTCCTTCTGAGCAACTTTCTGGGGCCACATCTCAGTGTGGCAGGGGAAAAATAGCAGAGCAGAGAATGTACATTTTAGCTTTGTACAGTAGGCTAGTTTCTGTGCCTCGGCACACAATCCTCTCTCATCTCCATTTGGGCAAACGAGATGCATTATCCAAGTTCAAAGACACATGCTAGTCAGGCAAAACTACAACATTCAAGGGCAGGGCAAAGTCAGGACAATGGGGAAGTGTCTGGGAAGAGGGTGTGGCCTGAGGAGAGGCCCAAATGCCAGCTGGAGAGGCCCAGAGAGTCGCATTCAGGCTGCTTCCCCACCCCTGAAATAGGTGGTCTTGCTTAATGCGCTTCACTTGACGTGTATACAGAGAGAGGCAAACTGGAATCCTTAAGTTCACAGTGGTTCTTATAATGCAAATACAAACTCCATAGCATAAAAGGCACAATGCGAGCATAGCCTGAGGTTTTGGACAATATTCTTGAGTCTCTGTTCAGTTGCAAAGAGATATGTTTCATTGGTTGCTAGACTAATTAAGTATGTCTGTTTGTTCAGTAAATATATGAAGTAGAAAGTCAGAAACTTGATTTAAATTACCATTTGAGTTATTCAAAATACGATTTTAATCAATTATTTAACCCTGGGCTGCAGTTAGATGAGTGTTTTTGTTATGGCTTTAAAACTGAGGGAAAAGGGAAGGGTGGCAAAAAGTCTCCCTGAAGAAGTGGGATTTAAGCAGGGATGGAGGGATAGAAGAATATGCCTATTTCTGTATCTCTCTGTTCCTGATTTTTGCACTCTTGAGTTCAGTTGTCCACATCAGTTTTTGAAGTCCTTGCGAAAATTCATCAGCATTGCAGTGTGAATTTCTCCTAATAGAAACGCTTGTATGCAATTTTGCTTCTCACACACTTTTGTAAAACAACTTCTCCAAATATAGTGTATGTTTGCATGTTCTTTTCACCAGTATATGCAGTTTTGTGCACGCTTTACTTTTATGCATTTTTGTAGCCATTTTGATGGCTTTAGAACTGCATTGCAAAATTCAGTGAAGGTTGTTCTAAGGGTGTGTTTCCCAACCAGGGGCCATATGCCCCCCAGGATATTCTGAGGGGGCCACAGGTGAAAATCACATAAATGGGGGGTCATAGCACAAGGCTAGGGGGCCACAGAGGGAAGTGACAAGTGAAGAGGAAAAAAACATTTTTAAAAAAATCTGCTTGGCCAAGATAAGGGGGCCTAGTGCTCCTTTTTTTCCACTTGGGTTTTCTTGGAGCAGTCCTGGTTTGTTTCCCCAGGGGTATTTGCAGGGAGGAAGAGTCATGGATAGCCTAATCAAAGGGGAAGGTCTCAAATGCATGACAAGTATTCACATTCACCCTGGTGGGCAGCAGAATCTAGAATCAATAGAAATTGAAATCCACATATTATGGATGCGCACGAACAATTCCAAGGTGAGGGAAAACTACATTTTTGTGCTATAAACAGTTTAAGCCTCAGGCCACCTAAATAGGGCTTAAGTCAGAATCATAGCATAGCTAAGTTCTAACCAGGACTAATGTGCTATGCAGGAGAATTGTACTCCTCCAAATGTTGTGACACAATTCTTAGCAGTTTAAACATATTTAAATGTGCATTTGAAGGGAAATATAGATTGAAATACGTATTAAAGTGTGTGTAAATATAAAAAAATGGGTTGCAGCCAACGAATGTTTTCTCAGAGAAGACCCGTTGAAATTAATGACCATAATACCATTTGCCAGACAATAAGTGTTGGAAATGTAAAGAAACTGAAGGAACATTCTTTCACCTTTGGTGGACGTGCCCAAGGGTCAAGGCCTTCTGGGAAATGATCTATAATGAACTAAAAAAGGTATTCAAATATACCTTCCTTAAGAAACCAGAGGCTTTCCTTTTGGGCATTGTCGGCCAAATGGTGCCAAAAAAGGACAGAACTTCCTTTATGTATGCGACAACTGCAGCAAGAATACTCATCGCAAAGCACTGGAAGACACAAGATTTGCCCACGCTGGAAGAATGGCAGACGCAACTGATAGACTATATGGAATTGGCAGAAATGACTGGCAGAATCCGGGACCTGGGAGAAGAGACAGTGGAAGAGGACTGGAAAAAGTTCAAGGACTACTTGCAAAAGCATTGTAAATTGCATGAATGTTAAGATGATGCAGGATAGAAAATAATCTGGCATTAGTAACTTAGTGGAAAGATGTATGAAAACAAGCAAACCATAAGAACAAGATTGAAACTTTGATTAATATTATGTCAAATTTAAATATCTAAATATTTGATAATAAAGTTTAAAATTGGAGACATAATATTTGAAAATTACAAAATAAGATTTGAAAGAAGGTGAAGAATTGCTGAATATAACTCTATAAATGGGAACGCAGGAAAGGGAGATGTGAGGAAGTCCGAAAGAAAGGTTATGGAAATTTGGTTCTATTGAAATTTAATTATGTTATTTGTTTTGTGTGTTGTTGTTTTTTTCTATGTTGGTGATGGTGTTTTATGTGTTTGGTGATGTACTGTCTAAAACCTTTAATAAACATTATTATAAAAAAAGAAATTAATGACCATAACTGACTCATAAGTTATACTCTGAGTATAAGTTAGTTGACCACAATCAATTGTGGCCATTAAAAATAATAATCAGGTAAATGGAACAGACCTATGGGTAAAAACAAGCAAAAGTGACACATGTCCTAGCACCATTGCTAGAAGCAGCTCATAAAGATGCACAATCTAAAGGCTAGCATGCGGGTTGCGTGGTGCACAGGCTGAAAGCCTTTTAAATGTTACATGCACTGCCTCAAGTTTCAGTCCTGACAACTGCCTCTCTGCAGACTCCACTTGGCAGCCATCACATGTAAATCAGCGCTGAGTCAGACTTCATTCAAAGTTGTTCAGTGACAGGGCTTGGACTGCTATGTCTAAATTAAGTCAGGCTTGGGGATTAGGTAGGCAAAGAAGTTCTCGCCAACAGTGTGATGAAAGGGAAAAGAGAATGAAACCAAATGCTGAGTTAACTCAACAGGGGCAATGGCTTGAGTCAAGCTCTGTGACAAGGTAACTGGAATTTTTGGCCACAGACTGTATGGTTGTTTGGGAGATTGCTGAATCAGGAAGAAGGATGCAAGATAATATTTTATAGCCCCAAGTCACTGTACCTGGCGCTACTTTTACGGGCCTCTGCCGCTTTAGTGAAATGTCCAGACCATTAGATTTGTCCCTTTTTATCAAAGTGCCAAACCTTGAACAATCAGAGGTGGTGCCCCAAAACAACCCACTTGGCTGTTGTGATATTACAGCAGCATATGGATGCAAGAAATAAATGGGCAGGGTATTTTATTTTATCATTTTATTTTGCAGTTCAAGGGAATTTGTGTTCTGTTCATCATCTAGCCCTTAACAGCACAAAGACTTCAACAATTTCAGTATCAACAGTTTCACGACGCTTCGGTGCATGTTACATGCCTCAGCAATAATAAAGGATAATTTGGGTGGTGGTGATAAGATACGTACAGCAGAAATGAAGATTTCTGGCGGTGTTCCAGAAGGACCCATGTGACTGATCTGTTTTCAAAGCTCTGGCGTTGGATGATAAGCCACTTCCTTCCTGGTAAGCATGATTTGGATCACAGCCTCAGTCTCCCTGTCTTCTTCCTGGAAAAGGTAGCAGGCAGTTTCCCTCTTCCTGGAAATGAGACTGGGGAAACTTTTGTATCCCGTAGGCTGGACAGAAGATGGAGCTGCTGAGCAGCCACGAAATGCAGGCTTTCCTTTCTGACTGCATTTGTTGTTTATCTGTTTACTGATCATCTTATCTGCATTGGACCCCCCCCCGACCCCCTGGAAGCCCAATTACATTGCCAGGTAAGGGTCACCTTATTAAGTGGCACCAACATGCTCCCTTCTATTTCTGAGATAAACAAAATGAGCTCAAAGCTTTGTTATTTTATTATTTTACATCTGGTTCATCAGATTAGTCCCCAGCTACCTGTCTAAGCACATTAGATGCAGAGGGCACCCTACGTATCTCCTCTTACGTCTCAGCTAAATATGCTAGGACCATGACATCAGTTTCAAGAGTGATAAAAATGAATTTTTTTGTTCCCCTCTCCAACCATTATTGTCTAAAATGTTAATGGAGCTGGCTTTTTTTTTTTATGTGATCGATAGCTGGGGGGAAAGTGCCCATAAATTACTAAAGGCAAATACCATTCTATTAGCACTCAGGAGATTTTGCAACATTTGCCCAGTGCTAGATTTTACTTTACAAAAAAAAAATATATTAATTTGCTGAAAGCCTAAGTTCATGTCCTCCCACTTAAAACTGCCTTTGTCCTACGCCTTCCCCTCTTTCTTTCCCATTTTGTAAAAAAAGGGGGGATGTTTTATTGAGAAAGAACCTTCTGAAGTACTCTTAGCTGCAGTTTCAATTAACATTCTACCTCTTTACATTATATGTTTTTATGAAATCATTAACTATTGCCATGTTTCTATTATGATACTATTAAGAAATAAAGAGACTTATGGAAATGGAGTTGTAAAAGAAAATGCATGACAGTTACTAGGAGCAACATCTGTGCACCATCATCCTAGCTTACACTAATTTTCCAACGATTGCTCCATTCATTACAGAGCATTGTTACTCACAGTGGCACAACCCTGATTTCCATGCATTTACGAACTGAAGCACAGAGAGGGTAAGTGGGAGCCCTAATCAATACCACTTTTCATTTTCTTTCTAATGTGCTGCCTTTCCCCCTTTTCTTTTCCTCCTGTGCCCAAGTCCAAAAAAAGGATCCTGATGCTACAGTCATAAAATGTAATTCTTCTAGAGAAACACAGACAATAATGCTTTCTGTATTCGGGCATATTGCATATTCTAATGGCATTTGGCTAAATTGAGTATGGATTTAACATCAAAGGCTTCATGAATTTTTCAAATGAGATATTAAAGTCAATATTTCAAGTGAAAGATATTTCAATTTAGTTGCACACACGACAATAAACACACACACACACACACACACACACACACTCCACTTCTCTATAAGGCAGAGCTAGTAGTGACTGTGGCAATATAAGTTCATTCAGGAAATTACTAGTTTATAAGAAAATCAAACATGAGGTTGCGAGATTGCAATGAGGCGGAATAAATTAGACTAACCGATATGCACCGGTGTGCGCTCTCTCTCTCTCTCTCTCTCTCTCTCTCTCTCTCTCTCTCTCTCTCTCTCTCTAATTTCTCATAGTCTGGAACAGAACTTGCCACTGGGCACTTTGTGGTTTGATGCTGGCTTTAGGTTTCTTTCCTGGGCTTGTTTGTTTGTTTGGAACTCATCTGATTAGCATAAAACATTTGCATCCTGGCTATAGAAATGTGAAATGATTTTCACCTCTGGAAAGTGTAGGGTAGGCCTCATGTGCCCCCGCAGAGAACTGCGCACTGCTTAAAGCAAGTCGCGTTTGCATCAAACTCTCAACACCGTGGAGCCTATGCAGTGGACATTTGGCATTTGGCATCGAAAGAGGTTTCTTCTCTCGCAGCTCTTTCGATATCTCTCTTCGCTGCAGGGGGCAGAGCATTTGGGGTTTATTGCCACTTGCTTTTACAGAACTAGGAGCAGCCTCGAGCATCTGGAAAGGCACGGTAGAAGTCAATAACATAAATAAAATATCAGATTGGAAGATCTTGTGTTAAAAACTAAGAAAGCTCTTCTTAGGAATGGAGAGGAAACACATTGCTGGATTTTGCATTCATGCTCAGAGCTTAGTACAGTGGTACCTTGGGTTACAGGCGCTTCAGGTTACAGACGCTTCAGGTTACAGACTCCACTAAACCAGAAATAGTACCTTGGGTTAAGAACTTTGCTTCAGGATGAGAACAGAAATCGCGAGATAGCGGCAGCGGGAGGCCCCATTAGCTAAACTGGTACCTCAGGTTAAGAACAGTTTCAGGTTAAGAACAGACCTCCGGAACGAATTAATTTCTTAACTTGAGGTACCACTGTAGCTGACTGACATATTTGGGACAAGGAAGGGATTTCTAGTCCCATGATATTTTCCCATTTTCCCTTGTAAAATGGGTCATGGCTGTGTGGCATGAGCCATCTAAAAGAGCAAATGAAAAGGGAACCACTGAGAACTAGGCACCCACCTCAAAGAAGTCTTCCCGCACCCCATACATATTTGCACCAACACAGAAACACAAGAAACTGCTTATATGGAGTCAGACCAATGGTCCATCTATTTCATTGTCTATACAAACTGGCAATGGCTTTCCAGGGTTTCGGGTTGGGTTCTCTCCCTACCTGAAGAAGCCAGAGATTGGACCAGGCACCTTCTGCATTCCATACAGATGCTCCATCACTGGCCAGTTGCCTTCCGAAACATCTGACTGGCATACTTTACCATGATTTTGTTTTGCTCAGTGAGACCTTGATAGACCGCTATGAGTACACATGTGAGAAATGAAAACTTTTATGTGGCACAATGTAGCCAATACTGAGCACTTTTGAGTTCCATCATTTCCAGTGGGAAGGAATTAAAAAGTCAGACAAATTCGACCTCCTCTCTCTCTCTCTCTCTCTCTCTCTCTCTCTCATCAAGTCCTCATTTGTTCACAAATCAGCAGGTGGATTAGCAACATTATGTCCTGTTAAAGAGGTATTAAATTATCTAGAAGCCATTTTCTTTTTCGGATAGATCCACACAACATTTGGAGTCAACGCAATATCCTGGCTTATTTCCTTTCCCTTAAAAAATAAAAAAGTCAAAGAAAATATATCTGTGCAATGTGTCAGCATGGCATGTCTATCATCACAATGTTGTATTATGATATCTTGACATATCACTCTGAAACACATGGGCTTGTATCATTTAACGGCACAGAATGGAACATCTGATTGCAACACATGAAAAAACAGCAGCCTTCCACTGTCATGGAAATGTGTACTATCTGAATACCCAACACATCCTCCTTGCTCAAATACAGGAAAAATTGCTGATTGGGCATTTTCTGGGATTCAACATACTGTTGTCGCTTAACAAGCCATAAGCATTTGCACAAGTAACGTAACATGGAATAATTTTTGACTACTGCTCATATCCAGTCTTTTGGCTCTAGTGATTCAGAGACCTCCTGGGCTGTTTCTATAGCCATTGCCTTCTAAGGTATCAGTATCAAGTTGAGCACAGTGTGAAAGCCATCATTATCTGGGCCAGATTCTGCAAAAACAATTGTCATTTTAAAAACAGATTAACAGGTAGGTAGGTAGGTAGGTAGGTGGGAAGGTAGATTGATCAATAGATCAATAGATTCAGAATATATATGATAAAATAATTAAAATCCAAATGCCATGATATATATCAAAATCCACATGGAAGCAATGAGGAAGTTTAAAATCATATCCATAAGTCTTAGATTTGCTTCTCTGAGCCTGAAGAGCACGCAGCAATTAATAAACATGTAATTTCACATAATCTGTAAATCTTGCTGATCATTTTTGTATGAGTCTGTAATGGGATTGAGAGTCATTTATGCTGAATACTTTGGAGGAAACGATCTGCTCTGAATGGTCCTCGGTTCTCACAGCTAATTACGAAAAGTCTAGGATTTTATTTTATTTTATTTTTTGCTTACCTGTGTCTACTCTACTACCAGAGCAAGCTATTGCTTCTAACTGTTCTTGTTCAAAGTTGTTTTGAATGAATAATTGAGTATTTTCCATAGCACATGCTATAGCCATTCTGTTTAGACAACAGTTAGACGGAGAATCGGCTAACAGGATTGTGGCTGCTGTATCAGGGATAGGGAACCTGTGGCCCTCCAAATGTTGTTAGACTCCAACACCCATCATGCTTGACTATTGGCCATGTTGGCCGAGGTTTATGGGAAGTGGAATCCAACAATATCAGAGGGCCGGAGGTCCCTTTCCCCCAATGTATATTATTCGGAAGACTGGCACAGAACCTACATGTGTACAACGTGTACAATGTGTACAACATAGGCTTTGTATACACAATTGGTACCTTGATAAAGCACAGGGTACAACTTACTCAAAGGGACTTGTCTGGCCTAATATAGATGGTGGATGCACTCATTCCATTCACATTTCAGTCACAAGAATATATGGATAAGGGACAGCCATAATGAACTATGCCGCGCATCTTAATATTTCCACCTACCCCACACCAGCCATTACTGTAATGTAGGGTTGCCATGTGTCCTCTTTTTCCAGGACACATCCTCTTTTTCTGGGGTAAAATTTCTGTCCAGGTGGATTTCTTAAATTTGCCGAAATGTCTCTGGCTATACCAGGGGTCAGCAAACCTTTTCAGCAGGGGGGCCAGTCCACTGTCCCTCAGACCTTGTGGGGGGCCGGACTATATATATTTTTGGGGAGGAACGAATTCCTATGCCCCACAAATAACCCAGAGTTGCATTTTAAATAAAAGGACACATTCTACTCATGTGAAAACATGCTGATTCCCGGACCGTCCGTGGGCCGGATTTAGAAGGTGATTGGGCCAGATTTGGCCCCCTGGGCCTTAGTTTGCCTACCCATGGGCTATACTTTCTGGATGAAACATAGACATAACTGGTGGTTGAAGACTTGCTTTCCTCTTCTCTTTACCTGCTTCCCTCAGCAATGGATCACAGCTTCTATAGTCTACATATAGTAGGGCTATAGAAGAGTCATCAAAGTGTCCTCTTTTTTGCACTTCAGAATATGGCAACCCTACTAATGCCGTGTTCCACAGACTCGAAGATGGCAGGACACTCAAGGACGTGCTCTACGGAGAGCTGGCTTCAAGCACCGGGCCCGTTGGCAGACCAGCTCTGTGTTACAAAGATGTCTACGAACATGGCGTGATATCTGGCAACATCAACCTCACCCAGTGGGAATCCCTTGCAGACGACGGCAGTACCTGGAAACAGGTCCATCAGGCCATGTATCCACAGCAGCCACCAGAGGAAGAATGACCACTGGGAGGAGTGCAGATTGAAGAAACACCGTGGTGCCTCTGCAGCAGCACACCTTCATCTGCCCCAGCTTCAACAAAATGTGTCTCTCCCACATCCGTCTTTACAGCCACAGCAGGCGCTGTAACCTTCCAGCCATTTGACTTCACCTCCAAAGGCACTCTCCTCCATTGTTTGCTGAGACAGATGGATACCAACAACAAAATTACAGGGGTGGGGAACCTGTACCCCTTCAGGTGTTTTTGGACTCCAGCTCTTATTACTTCCAGCAAGCATAGGCAGTGGTCAAGAATGATGGAGGTTGGAGTCTGGAGGACCATGAACTTCCCACCTATTCTAGTGGTACTTGGGCATATAATTTCAATGCGCTCAGTTCTTGAACTATGTCAGGGGTGTGGGGAGATTGCAGAGCCCCAAACGAAATCTGCAAGCCCCACTCCTGACCCCGCTTTAATTTAGGCAATCATGCCATCCTTGCAGCCTTCTAAAAACAGGGTCTAAAGTAAGTGGACTGGGTCCCCTCTGCCCTCCTCCCTTCTAATTTGATTACCAGATGTTCTCTCTTTAGATATATATAGAGAGATGGATATTATCTCCTGCCTCCAGGCAAGGTGGGAGGTGGGGAGACACTTGACTAGATATTTGCTATTTCGCTTGACTTTTATGTAATAGCAATCTGTTTTGCTTTCAGCTCTGCTCAGCTGCATCTACAGTTCCCAGACATAGCACATTACAGGATTATGTCCACTATTCCCATATCACACTTACACTATCATCCTTTATTGTACTGTGTCTGCAAGCACACAGGAGCCAGGTAATATTCTGTGAGATTTTAGGTTACATTGCTTACAGCACATTTGGTTTCATTATCTTTTCCTTCCATGCTTCTTGTTTTTTATGGCGTTTTATTCACACACATCAGATTTATGCTGGAGTTTACTAGTCTGCCCCCTGGGATAAGTGGGCAGGAATTCTTTAGTCTCAGAGCTGGGTCTCTCGCTCTCTCTTGTCCCTCCCCCTGTTTTTAACCTGCTTTTGCTGATGAGACCTTTAAGGTTTCATTTCTGAATGATACTAGAAGACTTGTATGTGTGCAACAGCCTTAAAATCAGTGATTGGTTTATGCCTGTTATGGCCCCCTTAATCCCTAGGAAGCTATGGGGAAGCAAGATTTGGAATAATAATAATAATAATAATAATAATAATAATAATAATAATAATAATAATAATAATAATAATAATGGAAGGAGCCAGGAGCGAGGCCTATGAATTTCATTAAGGGCTCCGCTACCTTCTCACAGCAGGGACGTGGGTGGCGCTGTGGGTTAAACCACAGAGCCTAGGACTTGCCGATCAGAAGGTCGGCGGTTCAAATCCCTGTGACAGAGTGAGCTCCCATTGCTCAGTCCCTGCTCCTGCCAACCTAGCAGTTCCAAAGCACATCAAAGTGCAAGTAGATAAATAGGTACCGCTCCAGCGGGAAGGTAAACAGCATTTCCGTGCACTGCTCTGGTTCGCCAGAAGCGGCTTAGTCATGCTGCCACATGGCCTGGAAGATGTACACCGGCTCCCTTGGCCAATAAAGCGAGATGAGCACCGCAACCCCAGAGTCAGCCACGACTGGACCTAATGGTCAGGGGTCCCTTTACCTTTACCTTCTCACAGGCTTCAAATATTTGCAGTGGCTTGTCCAGAGAAGTGCAAAGGCAATATAAGCAGTGGAGAGATCAAAAGCCCTAAGTTCTAAGGGCCAAACTAGATAGGAATGGACAACTATTCGGGCATTAAGCCTGGAAGCAGGAGAGCACAAATCAGCTAAGGGCATGTCTACTGTGGGGATGGGCCTCCACCCCAACCTTTCCATGTTTATTGGGAAGGCCTAAAATCCCTCAAAGCTTTCTTGTGGTCAAGAACCCTAAAACACTCCAGATGCAGCTGAACCACAACTTATCCCTGGCTATTGGCGATGCTTGCTGGGACTGATGGGAGCTGTAGTTCAGCAACATCTGGGGTGTCAAAGGTTCTCCACACCTGCTCTATGTGCACATGGAATGGAATGCAGCTTCTGTCCTCAAATAGGAATTTTGTGTCTATGCTTTCTTCTCTCGTCTTCTCTTGTGCATACATTGGCTTTCCTTGCTATGGTCCGTATTAACAAATAAGTACAGTGGTACCTCGGGTTAAGTACTTAATTCGTTCTGGAGGTCCGTACTTAACCTGAAACTGTTCTTAACCTGAAGCACCACTTTAGCTAATGGGGCCTCCAGCTGCCGCCACACAATTTCTGTTCTCATCCTGAAGCAAAGTTCTTAACCTGAAGCACTATTTCTGGGTTAGCAGAGTCTGTAACCTGGAGCGTATGTAACCTGAAGCGTATGTAACCCGAGGTACCACTGTAATGCAAATTACTTTTTTTAAAAAAAAAAAACCAGACATTCTCAAGAGGTAATATTATCATGCCTAGAGATGCCCAGAATTCAGCACTTCAGAAAGATGCACCTGGATACAATAACAATGTCAGCCTCTTTAGCTCCCTTGGAAGCACTTGCGGTGGGCAAGGAAAATCAAACCAGAAAGATGCCAAAATGAACATCTACTGCTATGTGCCACTTAAGCTCACAGTAATAAAAGTGCGGATCTACTAGAATGATGGACAGTGAAACCACCCACTTCTCATCCTTTGAATGGCTTTGTTTTTCAGCACAGCTTTTGACTAAACACTCACTGTAGGAATCCAAAACACCATTGCCTGAAAGTAAGCCTCATTAAAATCAAGGGCACTTATTTGCTAAAATATATCTCTTGGATTGGGCTGTGGGCAAGACAGTTCCATGGAAACAGACAGTTCCTACGATGACCCCTCTCATGGGTTGAAAAGGATGATGGAGCCTTGTGGGCTATCACCCACATTCATTCAGAGCTCTTCAGAAAAAACTTTACTCATGCACCAATGGGCATGTGTAGAGCTGTTTGCAGAGCCGAGAGTGAATCCATGCACAACTGCCAGGCTGGTGACTGGGAGAAGCCACTGGACCATGTAACACCGGAGATCTACGTAGATTTAGCTCCCAGTATGTTTCTGAGTGCAATTCATAGTGTTGGTGCTGGCCTTTAAAACCCTAAACAGCTTTAGGCACGTATACCTGAAGGAGCATCTCCACCCCCATCGTTCTGCCCGGACACTGAGGTCCAGCGCCGAGGGCCTTCTGGTGGTTCCCTCGCTGCAAGAAGCCAAGTTACAGGGAACCAGGCAGAGGGCCTTCTCGGTAGTGGCACCTGCCCTGTGGAACGCCCTCCCACCAGATGTCAAAGAAAACAACAACTACCAGACTTTTAGAAGACATCTGAAGGCAGCCCTGTTTAGGGAAGCTTTTAATGTTTAACAGACCATTGTATTTTAATATTTTGTTGGAAGCAGCCCAGAGTGGCTGGGGAAACCCAACCAGGTGGGCGAGGTATAAATATTATTATTATTATTATTATTATTATTATTATTATTATTATTATTATTACTATTACTACTACTACTACTACTACTACTTTTGAATATGGTTGATAAGAATATGTAATTTTTATGTGTGAAATGATTTGTTTAGCTGCCTTTATTTTCATAATTAAATAAAAATGGTTAATCATCTCTTCTTCCATAAAAAAATAAATAAATCTTGGAATTGGGTCTTCGCTTTCATCCATACAGTGGTGCCTCGCAAGACGAAAATAATCCGTTCCGCGAGTCTCTTCGTCTAGTGATTTTTTCCTCTTGCGAAGCAACCCTATTAGCGGCTTAGCGGATTAGCGCTATTAGCGGTTTAGCGGTTTATCGGCTATTAAAGGCTTAGCGGCTTAGCGGCTAAAACGCTATTAGCGGCTTAGCGGCTTAGAAAAAGGGGGGAAAGCGGAAAAAAATGGCAAGACTCGCAAGACTTTTTCGTCTTGCGAAGCAAGCCCATAGGGATATTCGTCTAGCGAAGCAACGCAAAAACGGAAAACCCTTTCATCTAGCGGGTTTTTCGTCTTGCGGGGCATTCGTCTTGCGGGACACCACTGTATTTTGAATTGTGTGTTTCCCACCCTCAGTAGTTTTGGCCTACCTAAGATGAGTCCATAAATATGAAAGGCTGTGCTGGTTTTCTTTATGGGTATTTTATTTACACAATTTTATTTGCTGAAATTGGGCAACATCATTGCGCCATGAATCACTGCATAACATCGTTCCTTTGCGGCATGGGATCTGGTAGTGTAGACCCAGGGGATCTTATTGAAAGAAGTCATTGCCGAAGGAGACAGAAGTGGCATTGAAAAATAATGGCACTAAATTACTTTAAACAAATTGATTTTTCGTGCAGCTTGCTGGCAGATCTGATTTTTAAAAATCACTTGAACTGTAACAAAACAGCAGCTTTTTTTGATGGAAATTTTCAAAACTGAATTCAGAACAGCTTTATCTAAAATGCAGATTTAACTATTAAGAGTAACATAGTAAGCTTTCTTTTATCATTTCTGATCCTGATTAGTCCATCTATCTCAGGGCTGTCTACACGAGGGGTGAGGAAGCTGTGGTCTTCCAGGTGTTGCTGGTCCATCATTCTTTTAAAATGTAATAATATTTTATTCTTTTTTTTTCCGTATAGAAAGTTACATTTGTAAGTCAAAAATTAAATTCCAATTCAACAAAACTAGTGACTTCCCGCTCACCCAACATCGATGTTTATAGCTCAAATTGCATGCAATTGTGTTTTAAGGTTCTGTCTTATCTAATTGCATCCTCTCTAATATGTTTCTTACACGCCAAACCCCCCTTTGGACTTCGCATAAGGAAAATCCTTTTTATATAGGCTATCATCATTATTGACCATTGGCTGGGGGGCTCAGGGCTGATGGGAGTTGGAGTCCAGTAACATCTAGGAGGGGGCACAGGTTCCCTATCCCTGGAAGCAGCTCCCCACTCCTTCTGAGAGATGTCTTTCCTAGTTCTAGCAGGATATGCCAGAGTTTGAACCTTGGGGGCTTTTACAAGGCATGTGTTCTATCGCTGAGCTTGGTGATTATGTGCGTGAATCCACATTAGAATTGCATCGCAGCGGTGCTGACATTAAGATGTATTGTACAAAGACCCCAGAAAGAGCCTACACACAGCAGATGACCATTTAGCAGTTAAGGCAACATATCGCAATACAAAATGTCTTTCAGGGGAGTTCAAGGGCTTTCTCCACCCCCCCTCCTTCCCCTTGCAATTTCACATGAATGTTTATAAATAAAAAGAGGAATGAAAGTCCATTTGGCAGTCATTTGATTTTTCTCCAGTTTAATAGGCTTTTAAAATTTGCCCATTCATCATGTTAGGTTTCTTTTCTCATCAGGCTTTCCCCCCACCACCACCCCCGGCCCTAATTCAGTTTGCTCATCTTAGGAGAAGAATCACATTTAAGTATTTAGATTAAATGTATCTGTCTTGCCGTAGCTGGTCACTTCTCTTACAGCATCTAGTACCTTTCGAGCTAAGAGCAGCAATAGCCAGCCAAGGGGTTATAAATAAGAGAAGGCAAACCAGTGGTGACTAGGGGGCTCTGAACCCATTACCCTGCCACAATTCTCTGTCCGCAAGTCAAAGCTAATCTAGCAGTGAAAAATATATGCAATGCAACAGAATTATAGCTGCAGTCAGGAAATGGGTGTGAGGTGTCCACCGCCTGCCACTGTATACAGTTGATCCTCTGGCAGTCTCTTCGGAAGATGGAGAACTGTAGAGTGGGACAGTATATTCTCCATGTGTCCTGATTTTCCAGGGACAGCCCCGGAATTACAGAAGCCATCCCAGTTTCGTGTTTTTTTAAAAAAATAGTTTTATTAAGCAATTTCAACATAACAAATTATCAAACCATATAATCACATACATTATTTTCCCCCTTTCCCCCCTTCCATCCCTCCCTCTCCCCCCCCCCACCAGGGACTTCCCTCAGCTCCTCTCTCTGATTTCTCTGCACATATTATTCTCTGTATGTTATAAAATTATACATATCCTTACCTTATCTATCTATCATGTTATCAACCAATAAATTTGTGTATGTTTATTCAAAACCTGCCAAGGAGTCCGGTTCATTTTGTTGTCTTTTTAGATAATTTGTAAAAAGTTCCCATTCTTCCTTAAAGTCACAATTGTCCTTGAAGTCCTAGTTTCTACTGAAGCTATAAAACCTGCACCAAATGAAGGAAACTGTGAAGCTGGCATATAAAGCCCTTCCTAAAATGTTGAAGGAAAACGTCGCCGATCCACTTAAAAAAAAAATATTTCCATAATTTGGCTGCCAGCAATTTTTTTTAAGGAAACACGTGGAGTGTTGATTCCTTTATTGTAAATGGATCCTTACCCAGTCTCCTCAGAAGTAACTCCTGCTTTAAGCAGTAGAGCTTACTCCCAGGTAACTGCATAAAGACTGGGCAGCCTTACACTGTAATCCTAGGCATTTTTACTCACAACTGAGTTCAATGGAATTTACTGTCTGGTATGTTCCTGATCATTCTCACCGCTCCTGTTGTTGTTGTTGTTGTTGTTGTTGTTGTTGCTGCTGCTGCTGCTGCTGCTGTTGTTGTTGTTGTTATATCTTGCCCCCCCCCCAGGGACTCAAGGCAGCTTACAGATAAAATATTATTTCATTCCATTTATCTGTGAAAGGTGTTGTATATGTTCCCTTCCCTTGCACATTTCTTCTTAAAAACAATCCTGTGTGAGGTAGGTGAGGTGGAGAGGTTGTCAACTGGCTCAAGGTGACAGGTGCAGATATGACACATCTGTGTGTGCAGTGAGATCAAACGTGGGAGAATCTTCCTGATGTAGAATAGAATGTCCCTATTTTCACTGGAGAAATGTTGGAGGGGATTGGACAGTTCCCACACAGGGAGAGGAGCCTGAACTCTTTCTCAGGCCTCCTCTTTGGGGCCATGGCACTGCAAAGGGAAGGGAAGGAACCGCTTTGTGAACAGTAATGCACTGTGGGGTGATCATGTGCCCTGCTTCCACAGAGAGCAGCCTTCTGTTTGAAGGGCTGTCAGCAGTCTATGTCTGGTTTGAAGATAAAGAAGCACATGAAGGGACAGAAGGGGGCCTCAAACTTCTCCATCAACAGCTAGCACCTCGGCAGCAGATGACCTGGTTATCATCTTCTCTCTGGTGAGATGTATTGTATTTAAATTATAGCAATTTTTTAAAAAATGTGCATCCATACACATGCACTGGTATGTGCAGTGCTGGATTTACGTATAAGCTAAACAAGCCCACTCTCTTGGGGGCCCCCAAAAAAATTAAAGGGGGAAAAACTGGATGTACATTTCCAAAATATAAGATAAAAAACAAATAAAATAAAACCTACATGCAGCAACAGTGTTTTGTATTGTGTAGGTTCCTATGATGTAAGTAATGGGGCCCGCCTGCTAGCCTGCTCCCTAAAATATCACTGGTTTGCTCATTTCTATATATAGGGTGCCGACATTCTGCATGTGCAAATGGCTTTAGATACCTATTAGGTCTCTAAATTACCATATAGCATATATTCAACACACACAAAACAGCGAGAATTTGTTGTTGACAAAGGACAGCTGGACATATAAAGGGCCCCGTTACCTTCAGTAGCTTAGGGCCTCATCAAACCTAAATCCGGCCCTGGGTACATGTCTATTTTATGAGAAACAGTGTCCTCATTTGTGGTGTGCATCTTGTCTTTTGGGGTGACAAAGCACAATAGGCTCGCTAGCTGGCTACAACTCGATTGCTTAAAAATCCCGCAATTACATTTCGGGGTGTAAAAAGGCTTTGTTTTGTGCTCTGCCCTGTGTTCTTTGCATACAGAGCTGTTTCTCTTCTGCTGCAGCTCACCTTCTGCCAAAAACTATGTTCTTCATCCCACTACCTGTTGTGACAAAATTATATATCTTATATAATTTTTGTGATTAATTGCACAGTCATGTTGTCATTACGTTATCCCGCCTCATTCATTTCAACGCAAAGGAAATGCAGTGCAAACGAGGGACAGGAACGCAATTGATTATGAATCACTTGTGGACTGAAAGCAGCAACAATTTCTATCTCCTGGGTTAATTTTGGACATGGGTTGAGTAAGCAAACACCATCAATTTGGATGGAATTCTGTGACACCCCTATTTCCAGTATCATCCTATATGCATGTCTGCTTAGAACTAAGCTCCACTGAGTTCAATGGGAGTTCCTCCAAGGTGAATATATGATTGCAGTTGCAGAGGCTCAGATCCTGTTGTAGGAAATGTGGCATGAATTGGGGGTGGGGGGAAGGCTGGTCACCAATATGGATCTTGACATCTTATGAAAACACCGCCCGCTGCAGCGGAACGGTAGAATCCAGTTTCACAGAAAAGGAGGTAAGCATTCAAAACAAGATAAGCAGGAGTGTCAGGGGACTTTTTGACCCTATCATACCCCTAGATTAAGATCCCCAATCTAAATTGGCTCATTTTTGTTTCGGCTCTGCTGCGGAGGCCTTTTATCCAACCACATAATTAAGAATTTATCACAACCACTTGTGTCAAATCAAGCAAACTCCTGTGTGTAGTTTTTGGCTTCCATATCAAAGGGCATACAGCACTCAAGGGATTGTTTTTTCTAGCCAGATGGGTCGTGTGTTTTTTTCTTTCTTTCTCCGGTGACTTTTTCCTCTGATAACCTAAGGCTGACATGCTGAAATGCCCTGTGCTGGGGCTGAGATACAGAGACTTCGGAGTGGCGTGTGATAACTTGCCAACTCTTTTCCTTTGAGCTGCGCGGCCTTGTTTAGGACATGTAAAACCACTTCTGTGTCATTTTGAAACTATGTAAATTCCTTTCCTTTGGAACAACAACCCCAACACTTAAAAAGAGAAAAAAGAAAAAAAGATTGCTGGGTAAATTCATAGCTGAAGGAGAACAATAAGAACAAAGTAATTTGTCTCCCACCATCTACATCAGCGATAGAGAACATGTGACCCTTCAGATATTGGTGGACTTCCCTGAAGGAAGACTTCTGGAGAGAAAACAGCAGTTTCAGAAGGGGGAGTCTAGCGTGGGCGACGGCTGAGCAACAGCGACATCTTTCAAGCAGTAACGGCTATTGTCAAACCAAGTATTATTAAATAAACAGCCTGAAAGTAAATATTCCTTCAGGGAGGAAGAGCAGGACACAAATTTAATAAATGTATTGTATTACATATTAGCTTTAATAAATTATCACATATTTGTTTGGAACAAGTCTGCAGGTCTGTGCATCCAGTGTCTGTATCCCGCAACCAGGTGCAGTAAAAAGTGGTTAAGAGACAAGTTGGAATTAATGGCAGTCACAGAAAAGGCTTAGGCAAAATTTTAATTGTACTGGGGAATCCTACAGAATTTTATATAGAGTTGCAGAAGCAAAGAACCCATGCCGAAAATCCATGCATGAAGAGTAACTACTCTTCTAAACCACTACTTTGCACTATTGCTCATCGCTGGCTGAAGTGTTTATTAATCCAAAGTCTTCCACATCCAACTTCACCACTCCAACCTGCTGTATCTTATAAAAGGAATCATGTAGACTTTGTGAAGTTGGTAAATCACTGAGTGTATCCCATTGATGGTTCTGATAACAATGAAAGTGGAAACAAAACCATTATCTGAAGGCAATCATTACTTTGCTAGCTTTCAGTGCTACAATTGTTAGAAATGGGTGTTCTAGGTATCTTCTATGGGTGCACTGTTGCTCACTTCCATGGCCTTTTATTGATCACAGTACAGCTGCATCACGAGCGTTCCCATAAAGAACTAATTAACTTTAGAAAATATAAGAATAGCTTGCGCCATCAAGAAATGGGATTAATACGATCATTGTGGGCTCATTTCTTACGGGTTACAAAAAATGCCTTCCATTCCATAATAGGATCACGCGCCCATAAAAAGAAGCTCTACAAATATTCCAGCATCTCGACACTATTGCTCCCATGAATGCATAAATATGACTGAAGTGTCTGAAGAGTCATAGCACAAGTTCCTGGTTATCGCTACAATCCAGCCCTTTCTTTTAATGAGCACTCAATTCACCCACAAATTAAAAAGAAACAAAGAAAGAGATGAGCATGGCAGCAGTTGCAAAAAGGAAAAGAGGCAACCATTCGTTCCTCTAGTTCTTAAGTTAATTTGTAATACTACATCAGTAAGTTCTATTTACTTGATCTAGTGGATCTTGTGCTGACCTCTATGTTTGGTAGATACAGCAAAAAGCACATTTCCTTTTGTTTAAATTACTGACCTTATGCAGGCATTAAATTTTTTAGCGTGACATTTGAAGTTATACGCTCAGAATTAATGTCATCTTGAATATTGCACGAGAAAAGTAGGATATCAAAATGCAACAATGATTCCATTGCTAATGCACAGTATTTTCAATACCAGCTCTAAACTACACATGATTGCAAAACGCTTCAGAGCCAGGAAAATTCTACATTGAAGGTAAAACGCCATAATTTTTTTAAGCTTTAAATTGCATTGTTTAAAAGCTACAACTGCAAATCAAAATCAAGGTTGTCTATGAAATCATGACCTTAACCAGCTGCATTCACCGTAGCTTAAAACTTCATTAAAAAAAAAAGTACCATACAAGAATTTCTTGAGTTCGGGAGTTGTTGGGGTTTTTTAGCGGATGAGGAAAAGAATGAGCATCTTCTAAGTATCTAATCCTGTATGAATATAATTGCTTTACAACCTGATCTATGACCTAGCTAAGCTCAAGCACTGATTTATGCTGATGTAGTCTCATTCTTGTCAACAAGTTTACAGTTAAACTTAACGGGGTGGGCCCAGTTCAGAAAAAAATAACTGCCTTTGAACCAAATCAATCCCATGTGCTTCGATGAGATGAAATCAACCAGCTTTGCTTCAACTGAAGTATAGATCAGATGGCAAACAATCTGACTGCTTTTTCTCACTCTCATTCATTCTTCACCCTGGCCTCTGTATTCCTTTCTCATTTCTGTCCACTCACAGCCTTTCTTGCTCTGGACATTTCAACTGTGAGCTCCTTGGGACAGCAACATCTGCATTTTTAAATGATTACCTTCTTTATTTTATTTTTTATAAAAAATAAGTCAAAGCAATCAATACAAAGGAGCTTCTGTATTTTTGATCATTTTATTTTGTGCCATGTGTTGTGTTATATACACTAAATTATAGGCTACCATGAATCAAAATCTGAAACTGATTGTGGTTGGCACTCTTCCCATTGCTCTGATAGGCCCTCAAACTATGCTGATTTTGACTCCACTGTAGGGGGCATTTTGATTTCCCACAATACCCTAGTATTTAGCAACCATCAACCCATTTCAAAATTCTGAAAAACTCACGGGCATACCCACCCCTCCCTTTCAGAAAAAGTAAACTGCCCGCAACAAACCCATTCAGGCAGCATTCTCCTCCACCGCTACTCAAAAAACCCTAAACAGATGCACCCTGGGGGAAATGGGGTTGTGAGTCTGGGGAATGGTGGTGGTTAGGCTGTATGCCTGAGTCCCTTCCGATTCCTGGATCCCACAAGGATTTGATTGCTGGAATAGCCAGGCTAGCTTCTTAGTAGTGGCCTGAGCATGGGTTCTTGAGGTCACAAAGGAAGTGACTCCATATCAGAGTGTCAGGGAACTGCCAACAGCTCAGAGGCAAGAGGTGGAAGGGCAGTTGTGTTACAGGGAGCCTCCGAAGACCTTGTGAAGCAGTTCTTCCTTGGGCTAGGAGGAAAGCCCCACCTCCAGTGGGGAGGGGGTGCAAGGGCCAGGAGATGCTAGGGAGAGCCTCAACACTGAGCCTGAGCTAAGCAGAGGGGAGGCAAGTCCCCCTTTGCCAGCGCCCATTCTGCACTGTAGTCTTCAGCGCAGAGAGGGGAAGAGAAGGTTGGGGGTCACACGGCTGTTATGCTGGGGAAGGTATAAGGACCGCCCACTCCCAGATTCTGCTAGCGACTGAGCAGACATGGACTTGCGACGCTCTGCACTGTAAATAGTTTGTACAGATAATAAAGCCTGAAAAAGACAGGTTGGAGTCTTCCCTGTTTGCTCTCGAACAACAGCACTTGACACAAAGACAAATGGGTGCCCCTAGTCAACTGGCTGTTGGCGAGAAGGACAAAGGCCAGTGCTATGTGAGTAAGCTAGAAGTTAGAAGCAGGCTGAAGTCTGTGAGGGAGAGACATGCTTGATTTCTGCTGGAATATGAGGCTGCAGCTGTCACGATCCGAGGTGTGAGCAGCAAGAGTTCGGGGCTGGCACACCAAAACTGAGGTACAGGCAGTGGCGCAGGTAGCAGAGGCAGTCCAACTGGTGGATCCATGGTCAGGAACAGAGGAGGTCAGGATGCCGGAGCAGAAGCAGGCTACAGCTTGGCATAAGACCATGTTGCTATGGCAAAGACCAAGGGCAAAATGCAGGCCTTATATCAGTGGTTCCCAACCTTTTTTTAGCCATGCCCCACCTAAGCATCTATGAAATCCTGATGCCTCCCCGCCCCCCGTGACATATAATTCTTATTATTCAGAAAGTGAACTCCTATTCACATGGAGAAAGCCTAAAAGGCCATTCACTGTTAATAACTCATTCTCAAATTATCCCCCTTAAAAATCAAATTGTCCCTCTGTGGGGCATGTGCCCCACATTGGGAACCATGGCCTTATATTGACTTCCTGAGCTTGCCCCCAGCTGCAGAGCATCTCATCATGTGACTGTGCTTGCCAGCCTGCACCCAATTCCCCTAAGGCGAGCACGACCAGGCCCTGGTTCCCTCAAACCTCACGGTGCTCATTACAGTAGCTATGGGGGAAACAAGACCACCTTGGGGTGTTAACGCTGTGAGCCACTCCACCACATGCTCAGGTAGCGTTGTTGTTGTTGTTTAGTCATTTAGTCGTGTCCGACTCTTCGTGACCCCCTGGACCAGAGCACGCCGGGCACTCCTGTCTCCCACTGCGTCCCGCAATTTGGTCAAACTCATGCTGGTAGCTTCGAGAACACGATCCAACCATCTCGTCCTCTGTCATCCCCTTCTCCTTGTGCCCTCCATCTTTCCCAACATCAGGGTCTTTTCCAGGGAGTCTTCTCTTCTCATGAGGTGGCCAAAGTATTGGAGCCTCAGCTTCACGATCTGTCCTTCCAGTGAGCACTCAGGGCTGGTTTCCTTAAGAATGGATAGGTTTGATCTTCTTGCAGTCCATGGGACTCTCAAGAATCTCCTCCAGCACCAGAATTCAAAACAGGTTGCGTTAGATGTAAATAAACCATATGTCCTAAAGACATCTCGGTCTCCACTGTCGCTCATTTCAAGGAAGCCAAATCTTGGGTAAGCGCCCTGGAATCTCACACGGTTCAGAGATTGGGGTGGTGTGCGACAACCGCATACCCAATCCACACGCAAAACCCACAAAATCGCATGCACCCAAAATTAAAATGGGTAGCACTCCCCAGTGCCCCACTACCACCTTGAGACTGACCAGATAGCAACAAGACCCCTTTCTTCCCCACCAGCTTCCTTTCTTAACAACAATAGTCAGCTTGACAAGGCATGCTGGAAAGCAAAGCAGCAGTACTGGCTGCCTTGCCTTCTGGGTACCACACTGGTGACACCAATTGTACAGTGAAGCTATATCAGGGCCTTTGTGAGAAATTCAAATGGTTCTCTCCAATGTCAAGTGCTTGGAATAGTGACAGGAGAGACCATCGCTACTGAGCTTGACAGCTATCCAAGGACCCCACTATCTGTGTTCAGAACCCTTGTTTCCATCCAAATGAAAATTTCCATGGAAAAGCAATATTTTCACTTAATATGCACATGCCTCAATATATTTTCTCTCACAATATGCATTTCTAGACCTAGTTTCTCTCTCCAAATAAGCAATTTAAAATTTATTTCGTATGTATGTGTGTTTTAGCCAAGAACTGTGTCAGAACATTCAGGAATTTGCAAAAGATCAACTTCTTCAAGCATTTCTGAGCAGAGGCAGCCTAACTAAACAGAAATTATATCATTCAGTTACGCTGTTAAGCCAGCTTCTTTTATTAATTTCCTTTAAACCTGGTAAGTAAAAACTAACAAGTCTGTGTCGTTTTAGCTCCACAGTAATTGGCACACATTTTTAAAAAACACACACACACCACTTTCTGAACCTTTCTTTAAGCAAAGTTCACATTTTGACTTAATCCACAAAAGCTCAAACTATGAAAAAATTATAGTGCCCTTCATTTTATTTTATTTTTAATGTAACTTTCATAACTACACATGCGACCTCTATCACAACCCCCCCATCTAAGTTCTACAATCTGCAAGCTATAGCCTCAGTCTGTTTTGCAGTGACTCATTTTTTTTTTAATTTTAAAGATGCATTATCTCTAGCTAGTAAATTAACAGCAGCCTATAGTGCACACACTGTCATCCATCTGCTTAAGGCTCCTTGTCATATGACACCAGCCTTGTATCTATAGATTTCATGCGGTATTCAAAAGCGATCAACCCTGCCTTCGAGATAGCCCACCTTCTGGCTCCAGGCTAGAAAAGTGACTCTCTATTTCCAAGTCTAATGACTGCAGAGGTAACAGAAGTTTTCCTTCTCCCCCATTAAGGGTCTGGCATCTCAGAAGGTGGGGGGGGGAGGGATAGACTCTAATTAAAATTGCTAGATTATTTTTTTTTTAAGGAAACCAAACTAATTGGCTCTTACCCGCTGTTACCAATCATAAGGGAGCAATGACACACCTTCCATGTCCCCATCTGCATATCACTGGCCTTTACTGCAAGGAATTGATTATAAAAAACAACCTACCATAACAAATTATTTCCAATGAGCTAGCTGCGTAAGTGTGCTGGTCCCGGGGGTCAGGTACCGTGAGTGTAGCAGAGTCCACACGAAGCGGGGCGAGGTCCGATGCAGAGAGACGGGCGGGGAACAGGAACGCTGGAACAGAAGGCTGAGCAGGTAACAGGAACACCGGATGGTCGGGAACAGGAGGCCGAGCAGGGAACAGGAGTACTGGATAGTCAGGAACAGGAAGCCGAGCAGGGAACAGGAGTACCGGTTAGTCAGGAACAGGAGGCCGAGCAAGGATCAGGATCACCGGAAGGTCCGAAGCCAACAACGACGTTGCTCCCGCAACCTGGGGCCGGGATGAGTGGGCTTTTATCCTCTTCTAAGGTCAGGGGCGGTCCTGACCCCCAGGAGCCCCGCCTACTCTGGCCTTAAGGCGAGCACTCCTCCTGGGGGCAACTAGTTCCCTTCGCCTCTCTGCCCTAAGCCTCTGCAGATCAGGAGAGGCCGAAGGGTTACTGGGCCCTGGAGGAGGCTCACCTGTGGCCACTGTGTCATCAGGCCCCTCTGGGGCCAGGAGGACTTCACCTGGGGCCAGCTCCTGCTGCACTGCCACAGGTGCAGGCTCTTCAGCCTCTAGGCCTTGCCCCAGTTCAGCCGGCCCTGGAGGCGGGGACTCCTGTGCAGGCTGGGATTCCTCTGTTTCATCCTCCGAATCGGAATCCCAGGCCATCACAGTAAGCCAGTCGCCACCATTTTGTTTCCTACTCTTGAGATTTTATTACAGGTGGCATGACCAAGGATGGAAACACAGGTTTGAGCTATGCACATGGAGATCAAAACTACATCTCCAGTGGCTTCCATTGATCTGCCTGGCAGGGAAGTTAACAGGCTGCAGCCTGGGACACAGGCATCAGAGAGGGAACAGGAACATGCTGGACAGTTGTTGTGATGAATTAGATCAGAGATGGTAAATATGAGACCCTCCAGAAGTTACTGGAACTCTATCTTCCATCAGCTTCCAGTCTGCATGACCAAAGGTGATGGAGGATGTGAGTTGCCATCCAGCAGCATCTAGAGAGCCACAGGTTCCCTGTCTCCGAATTAAGTGAAGACTTTGAGCCTACCTGGCTCAGTCTCCTCCAAAACGAGTGTGATGGCAACCACAGGAAAGCCTATGAACCTTCTATGCGGGGTTATCACTCACCATGAAATGATTTTGTATTTTGTATGCCATAATGGCACCACTGCATCTGGTGGAGCACTGCGCACTGTTATGTTATACCTCTGTACCATTGCAGTAACTACGAAGTAACTTTAGGAAGTCAGAGTTACACAGACCCCAAGTCTTGAGTGAAAGTTCCACAGAATGCCCAGTAAAGCTCCATACACACCAATGGTGCTGCTGTATAAATAAAGGGTATATAAATACACTATATAAACAAAGTGGTACTCGATTTCCTGCATCAGCAGAGAGTTGGACTATGTTACTTTTGAGGTCCCTTCCAGCTTTATGATTCAATGATTCGCCATCATCACATGCAGCAATTATAATCAAAACTCATCAAGATTCTAATCTCTTGAGCAACACTAACTAATAGCATCACATCTTCTGCTTTAGGTAGCTGTTTACAAGCACTATAGAACAGCAAACATAAAGCTCAGGTGCTAAAGAACTTCTGCAAATTATGAACTGCTCTAGTTTAGTCTAGTCTCTCTGGTATGCACTCTTGGAATCTTGACAGGCCTAGAGCCAAGCCAGACATGATGTTCATCAAGTAACTTCATAGAATCATAGAAACAGAATTGTTGAGTTGGAAGGGATCTTCTAGTTCAACTTGTGTCTTTCTTTCTTTCTTTCTTTCTTTCTTTCTTTCTTTCCCAAATAGCAGCTGTGGGGAAGGGAAAAATCTGGGTCAGCACTGGAGTGTGAGGGGAGACATGTTTAAGCCTTTGTCTTCAGATGCAGGACAACAGACCCTTTTCTTCTTCTCTTTGACTCTTTCACCTTACTGTGGTTAGTCTCCTCCACAGAGAGTCCCATCTCATCCTTGTCTACAAGCCAAAAGACCCAAATTAGGTTCCTCTGGTAGCAGCCTATGGCCTGGTTTGTGCCACATGGTAAGCTAAACTATGGCTTATTGAGGCCAAGTAAACATGTGGGCTCCTGCAGAGTTGCTCACGGCTGCTATCCCCAGTCCTTTTTGCTCCCAAAATTCACGGAGCTAAACCAAGGATCGACTTAATGTGTCATTCAGACTGGGACTCATGGTTAAGCTCTCTCTTCGTCAGCTATGAGCTACAGCCAAGGTCTGTTAGTGTCTACAGCTTGAGGTTAGTAAGGAGACAGCTTAACCACAAACCCAGGTCTGGATGAGACATTAAGCCAAACCTTGCTTTAACTCAATGTGGTTTGATGGTAAAAAGGCCCAAGGAGGATCAAAGCATGCTCCTCTCCATGAGTGTGCAAGTTCACGTGGTCCCAGTAAGCCGTAGCTTGACTCACCATGTTATGCAAACCAGGCCTATGAATAGCTGGTGCCCAATCTGATCTCTTAGAAGAGTTCCTTAACTCTCCTAAGTTGCATGTCCAGACATTTATTTAGCTTTCCAATCTGACAAGACTACAGCAGGCTTCCCTCCTGATCTTGAGAACAAAAGAGGTGGCTTTCCAATGGTTTCATTAGGCAATACTCCTCATATTTTGCATCACCAAAATCATAACTGACTCTCCCCTCAGAAGACAGCTCCAATGAATTGTAAGCACTTAATGCCTGGGCTCTAACAAGATTCAGAGGGGAAATGGCTATCTTCTGCTGATCTAGAGTATCAACTGTCTGAATGGCTATCAGAAACAGCTGCATTTCCTCCTTAAACCTTTTCCAGCCCTCAGCCCCGTTATCTTAGACATTCAAGAATGAGAAAACCTTTAAATAGTTCATAATAATATATTGTTTCCACAACATCTGTTTACTTTGGTCCATAGTCTATGCGCAAGTTTCACTCCTAATTCAGCAGACTGCTATGTTGCATTTTTGTATCACAATGACAGCACTGCTATTAAAACAAACACCAAGTAATGTCATTAAGCAACTCCATTAGTCATAATTAAAAACAATCAAGTCCATGTCCCAGATCCAACTGTCACACACAGCAAATGTTAGGGTTCACCATGCCTTAGGGTGGGGATGGGGAACTTCGGTCCACAGGCCAGAGGCAACTCACCGCTAGAGTTTATATGCTCCTCTGGGTTCCTCTATCAGCCGTTCAACAGGGAGGATGAAAGGCTTTGATGTTGCACAGTGGTGACAATTGCATCTCCTTCTTCTGCAAAGAGATCTGCTGCAAGGTAAACTTGTATGTCCAAGCCTTTAATAAAGTTGTGGCCTGCTATTTACCACTCAAATGCTGTGAGCTGGCACTATGTCTTCATCCTCACTGCTCAATAATTAAGAGCAGGTCACTGAGAGCATAAATCTTCCCACTAAAATGGCCGCTTATGCATCACCAGAAAAGAGGAAATGTATCACACACACACAAATGAGAGCAAAAGTAATCATAGATTTGAGTAACATCTGCATGCACTGGAGATGGCTAGTTGGACTACTATCCAGATGCTAAGTGTTGACGGGCAACTTCAAGGCTTCCACTCTCTGTTTTCCTTGTTTTTTTCTCCCTCTTTTAACCAGACTTGGACCAGGCAGTCCTTCAGACAGAAGATTCCTGAAAATAAAGGGCTGTGCTCTGAAAGTTCATCTAATAGAGGACAGCCCTCTGTACAGCAAGACGCCTGGCCACATTACTTCCCAAGCTTGGTACTGCAAGACAGATTGTGCCCTCCTTAAAAGAGGGCATGTGTTGCGATGAGAGACCTGGAGACTGACCTCCTGTGTTGTGGGTGGGGTGGGTTGGATTGGTTTGCCACAACACAAGATTGGTAGGTTCCTCAATGTTGGCTTCAATCTGACCAATGGGGCACAGTCCAAATGGATTGAAGGACCTATTTATACCCATGCACGTGACCCAGAGCTTCCTCTTTTGGCTTGTGCATTCGGAACACCTGTCCACCTCTCCCTAATTTTAGGGATTCATGCGATTGACCTTGCTATGCCGTCGTCTGTTGTCTGTTGTTGGGACAGGGGTACAGTAGGAATTTCCCCACTTGGCTGATTGGCTGTTGCCATTTGGGTTTCTCCTGCTGCATAGCAAATCGCCACAACTTAATAAGGTTGTGGATAGGCACTGGTTCAGGTGATAGGGATGGGGGAGCGGTCTCGCCACCCCTATGTGAAGAGTATTCCATTAAAGGAATCCAGCGACTCAACTGGTTTGGTCAACCCCTGAGAGGGGGTTGTGCCCATACCTGAGTCCAGGGGGGCATCTGGGTGGTGAACAGAGTCTGCCCGGCTTTTCACCTTCCCAGGTGTTCACCCTTGGTTGACCTATGCTGGTGCCCTGGGTCAGCGCTGCCTGCAAGAGTGCAGGGAGCCAGTCGAACCAGAGCCTATGCAACCTCTCACTTTCTGTAATCAATAAAGTTGTGGCCTAAATTCTGCCGAAAACCAAAACTAAAATTTGAGTCATGTGTGAATTTATTTAGGGGGGAGGTCTATGGGTCTGAACACACAAAAGCAAATGATATATATTAGCCTGCTGAAGATGTTTGAATTTAAAAGCAGAATAATAACAACGGAGACCCATCAGCTCAGTCATTAGCACTTTTGCTTTCTAGTTGAAGGTGAAAGGCTGACTTTACAAAAAAAACAACAAAGTTTCGCTCTCTCTCTTTTTTTTACAGGAACACCTGTCTCATCAGCAGGACCACTCTGAAGGGAAGGGCCTCCAGGCACCTCAGTCCCATGATTCTCCATGCCTCATTCTTCATCCACGCTGCTAGTAATGTACCATCACTGGCACAGTTACACCTGAACACTCTGGTGCTGCCAAACACCTGGCTTGATTTTCCACTGTCCAAATGAAAAATAAGCATAATCTGCTTTTTTGAGGATACAGCAAATGAGGGAGTTCGTGACAAATTGTGTTAGTTTATGCAGAATAGTGATAATAAGATACAAATGAGGATTTTCGTTGTTGTTGCTTAATGAATAATACTAATCACATTTTCAATAAATGCGGTGCCCTTCTCATTAGAGAGAATGCATAAAACCAGCTTAATTTATTTGCGACTAGTTATACATAGTTTAAATATTTGCTAAAGGTTTTCTCTTTTTTATTTTTTTAAAAAAGGAAAATAAAGCTTTCTGCAAAAGCAGCCATAATCGTTCAGAGCAGGCTACGATTGTAACTTCTCATGTTCCTTTTCGTTTTGCGGCATATGATCTATACCCCCAGCTTCTCAAGATGCTAGAGAAAGGATATTATTGATTTACATGCTAATTCTCCAACTGTTACTAATTTTCTTGATTCCAGCTTCCAAAGTTGCACTACCGACATTCATCACTGTAGTACACTAGAGGGGCTGAGCATCCTTTCCAATAAATTACAAGAACTATGACTAATTATAGTGATATTAACTATGCAAAGTAACTTGTGCCTTGAAATGGAGATGTTTATCATTTCAAATTATGCCTTTGACTCCTGATGGCCTCAGAAATGGCAGCCTTCCCATTAAAAAATAAATAAATTACGAGCTATGAACATGCCAGGAGCTTGGATGGGTTCACACAATAAATAAGAAAGGATGGCTTTTTTCAATGGCTACTAGCCACTGGAGGCAATATGCCTCTGAATACCAGCTGCTGGGAATCACAAGGATACGGATGCACAGATCCTGCTCGTGGCATCTGATTGGCCACTGTGAGGACAGCACATTGGTGGAGATGGGCCATTGACCTGATCCAGCAGGACCCTTCTTATATTATTTCATGTGGCCATTCAGACCCTAATCCACTCACTCATGGATACAGGCTTGTGGCCTTGGACTGTTTTACCTTACCATATGATATCCCACTTTATCAAGATGATAAAGAGTATTAGAGTACCAAACTAGATGTGATGTTAAATGTGTCATTGTATTTAATGTGACCATTCCTCCTCACTTTCAATTCTTTTATTGGTTTTCAAATAGATAAACATGCAATCTAAATCAGTACAAAATCCAAATATCGAGATTACTTTGAATCTACTGACTTACACCCACCCCTTCCATGGGTCCTTTGGATTCTATTTTCAACTGCATATCAGTACTTCTCCAATTTTTCATTTTCCTAAGTTATCTATACATTTTATTACATTAAAGGTAAAGGTAAAGGGACCCCTGACCATTAGGTCCAGTCATGACCAACTCTGGGGTTGCGGCGCTCATCCCGCTTTATTGGCCGAAGGAGCCTGCGTACAGCTTTCAGGTCATGTGGCCAGCACGACTAAGCCGCTTCTGGCGCACCAGAGCAGCGCATGGAAATGCCGTTTACCTTCCCACCAGAGTGGTACCTATTTATCTACTTGCACTTTGACGTGCTTTCGAACTGCTAGGTTGGCAGGAGCTGGGACCGAGCAACAGGAGCTCACCCCATCGTGAGTATTCGATCCGCCGACCTTCTGATCGGCAAGTCCTAGGCTCTGTGGTTTAACCCACAGCAGCACCCGTGTCCCTTTATTTACTACATTACAAGAGTATTTAAAGTCCTGCTAATGTTTTGACCTGTTTGACAATGAATTTGTATATACATTATGAACATTTTCCATTCTTTTTTAAATTTCTTGTCTTCTTGATTCCTCAGCTTCCCAGTTAATTTTGCCATTTTGGCTTAATCCATCAACTTGGTTTGCCATTCTTCTCTGGTCAGGCCTGTCTCTTCCTTCCATCTCTGAGCTAGTAACATCCGAGCGGCCGTTGTAGCATACATAAACAGTTTCCTCTAGTCCTTTGGAATCTTGGTACCTATAATTCCTAATAAAAAGGCTTCTGGTTTTTTAACAAAAGGTATTTTAAACATTTTTTTCCATTTCATTATATGTCATTCCCCCCCTTTTTTTTTTAGTTATCTTACAGGTCCACCACATATGACAAAAGGTACCTTCTTTTTCTTTACCTTTCCAGCATATATTAGTACTTGTTCTATACATTTTTGCTAGTTTTACCATGGTCAAATATCACCGGTACATGGCCAGTGGTCCAATGAGTCCATTATCCTGTTCTCACAGTGGCGAACCAGATGGCCAAGCAGGATGTGAACCCAACACTCTCACCTCCCACAGTTCCCAGTATCTGATATTAAAATCAGAATCAATACCTCTGTATGTGGCAAGGAGTTCTACCCCCTGCCATGATTGTTCTGGACTCATCACACCTTAAGTTATCTATCTAGTCAGCTAAACTCACATTAACCCCACACTTCTATGAAAATCAGTCTTCAACTTCTTAGCTTTAGAACTGCCATGTCCCTTCAGACCCTAGACTAGAATATGGACACAAAGAGAGTTTTACCAAGATATCAAAAGCAGAAAACCTAGATACTGAAAACTCCTTAGAGCCCTGACAAAGTCATCCCAAGCAAATCTCGTGTCATGCTCTGCTTTAGAGGGACAAATCTTCAATACAGTGGTTCTCAGTAAACTGTAACGCAAAAATACACTGTCAAAATGAAGGCTGCTTCCCATAGCATTATTTAGTGACACCAATGACAATCTCTTTATGAAAATAAAACCCCAAGGTGGTTGTCACCGATGGAAGCGAAGGCTCAGAAAAAGCTCAATATGGAGGCCAAATGGCCGAAATATTGGGAAATTTTGGAACAAGAGGGAGACAAATTGAAATTGCAGAGTTTTGAAAAATTAAAAAACAAAGTGCGAGACTGGCTTCATTATTATCAAATAATGGAGGCATACAATTTGGACAAGAAAATTGGATTCTAGGTGGAAAAATCAAAATTGGAAACAGAACTGTTAGAACCCAAAACAAAGATTTTGTCAAGGATGTATAACTTGCTGTTGAAATGGAACACTCGGGATGAAACTGTGAAATCTGCTATGATTAAATGGGCAAAAGATGTTGGACATAACATTATGATGGCTGACTGGGAACAGTTATGGACCACAGGTATGAAGTTCACGGCATGTAATGCCTTAAGAGAGAATATTATGAAAATGATATACAGGTGGTACATGACCCCAGTCAAGCTTGCAAAAATCTATCATTTGCCCGATAATAAATGTTGGAAATGTAAAGAAACTGAAGGTACATTCTTTCACCTTTGGTGGACGTGCCCAAGGATTAAGGCTTTCTGGGAGATGATATATAATGAATTGAAAAAGGTATTTAAATATACCTTCTTGAAGAAACCAGAGGCCTTTCTCCTGGGCATAGTCGGCCAATTGGTGTTAAAGAAGGATAGAACTTTTTTTTATGTACGCCACAACAGCAGCAAGAATACTTATAGCAAAGTACTGGAAGACACAAGATTTACCCACTCTGGAAGAATGGCAGATGAAGGTGATGGACTATATGGAATTGGCGGAAATGACTGGCAGAATCCGAGACCAGGGAGAAGAGTCGGTGGAAGAAGATTGGAAAAAGTTTAAAGACTATTTACAGAAATATTGTAAAATTAATGAATGTTAGAATGATGCTGGATAGAAATTAAGTGGTTTTTAGCTGTAACACTATAAGGGAATATGAAAAATGGATTACTAATAGGTAAAAATTTAATGTTACAATATTTTAAGATTAAAGATTAGGATAAATAAAGAGGGGAAGGATTTGCTGAACTAACAAATTGAACTGGAATACAAAAAAGGGAGGCGTGAGGAGGTCCGGGAAACAAGCTAATGAAAAATAAGTAATGGAAAGATTGAGTTGTTTTTAACGGGTTTTATATTTTGTATTTTTCTTTTTTCTTTTTTCTTTTTGTAATATTTAGAAAATCTTAATAAATATCTTTTTTTTTAAAAAAAAGACAATTTCTTTCTGGTTTGACTTCGCAGTTTCGAAAGAGAGCTCAGACCTCTCCTCCTACCTAGTTTCCTTTCATGGGTGGACAAGAACACACACTTTGCCTGATTGTTTCTAATTCCCATGACAGCCAAATGCAAAACCATCTTGCCACCCAGACTTGTTAGGTAGCTCCCATTTGCAAAGGAGAATTGCACACGCGGCAGAAATGTCGCGCTTCCAAAACAATTTAAGGCAAATAAATGACAGGTGTGTCAATCTGCCTGTGGAAATGAGTGGATGAACTCAAAGAAACTGATCAGAGGCAACTGCATCCTTCGTGCAGAAAAGAATTGCGCATTTGCCATGTGGTACTTGCATACCGTTTCTGTTTGTAATATTTTGGTTTCTACCAAAGAAAATAATAGCACAAGTTACACATAAGATATTGTTCACATGAAGTCGTACATCCAGTGTCATGACTCCCCTAGATTCAAAGGACTATATTGATCCTATGACAATTGTGTCTATCAGATGATGGCCATTTCATGAAGTCCCATTTATCATGGAGATATAGCATGCCATGTGGATGACTGCGGCCCTGCATCTCCACTCCCACACTGAGAGCCAGTGTGGTGTAGCGGTTAAGAGCGGTAGTCTCGTAATCTGGGGAACCGGGTTCACGTCTCCGCTCCTCCACATGCAGCTGCTGGGTGACCTTGGGCCAGTCACACTTCTTTGAAGTCTCTCAGCCACACTCACCTCACAGAGTGTTTGTTGTGGGGGAGGAAGGGAAAGGAGATTGTTAGCCGCTTTGAGACTCCTGAAGGGGAGTGAAAGGCGGGATATCAAATCCAAACTCTTCTTCTTCTTCCCATCCAGCCTGGACAGAGATCCAGCTCCGAGGGCCTTCTGGCGGTTCCCTCATTGCGAGGTTACAGGGAACCAGGCAGAGGGCCTTCTCGGTAGTGGCACCCGCCCTGTGGAACGCCCTCCCATCAGATGTCAAAAAAATAAACAACATGAATCACATGTCAAGGTGAATATCTAGTTTCTTTGCCTCACTTACTTTTTAAGGTCTAATACCCCAAGGAAATCACTTAATAGTGTGGTAAGTGAACATAAGCTTTTAGAAGGCATTGCATTCTTTCCTACAAATGCAAAGCAAAACACAGGATGGCTGTGTACTATCTTCAGTACCAGAGAAAGGACGCAGAGACAGGGAACGTGACCATGGCTTGCTTGCAGGCTTTCCAGAGACATCTGGTTGACCATTGTGAGAATAGTACGTTGGACTAGATAGGCCTTTTACCTGGCCCAGCAGTGCTTTTCATATCCACCTAACTACTGAAATACCATCAATAGATAATACTTTGTAATGTTGTAACCCGTAAATGAATGTTGATGGTATTACCGGAATCAAAGAGAGATTGTATTTCCCTTCCATATTTTCACCCTTTGAAACAGACTGCCTTGCAAAAGGTTAATCTCTTTCAGGGCTACCAGCCAACAAAACATTTTATTTATTTTTTTCAGCCAGTTAACAAACTGGCTTTTAACAAATTACACATTTTTAAAAAATGTGAAATGTGTGTGTGATTTTAATAATAATAATAAATCTGAAAGCCATTTGAGAAGTTAGGTTTTTCAAAAATGAAGGCCGTTTCCCATAGTTTAGAGAGTAGAAAGCAATCCTTTTTCTCCTCAGTCTCCTGATGAGGCTGATAGGGCATTTTCTCTGACTGGCTTCTGATTTCTAAGACAACATACGCTGACAGTAGGAGAGCTCAGCTCCACCAGTCAGCCAGTGTTCTTCCACCATGACTTTAAATTCTGTTTGTTAACACTGGCAGAGTCAAGAATTGTGCCTGGCTTAGTGACAATCAGGGCTGAATGCCTTTTCATGAGGCACTGATATTGCCAATATCCATTTCTCTTGACCTCTTTTGCTGAATCAAAGACGCTTTGGGAGTCTAATATGACTATTCAAGAAACAATTCCACATGACAGTGGTATAGGTTACACCAAGGGGAGCCAAAGTCGTGTCATTGGACTCCAGTTCTATCAGCCAAACAGCCAATAACAATGGGAATTGATGATGGGAATTGTAGTCTAGCAACACCTAGAAGGAACTCCATTGGCTATACCAATTGATTGATTAAAGCTAGAGAACCATCAAGAAAGGTGTAACACATTCAGGTTTTTCATCCCATAATCCACCAATCTGACCTTTCCATTTCGTATTCTGTTTTTGCCCCAGACTTTGCAGAGAGTTCCCATGCTTCCAGGAGCTTCTGCAATAGCATCATCCTCACCATGCAAGCATCCTGTGCCATTACAGAACCATGATATATGGTGCTGGTACAGAAAGCCTTTGGACATGATGCAATTATGTCATCAAATCATGTCAGCACTAAAGACCCTGTGCCTGAATGGCTAAGTCTACTGTAGCACAGAACAGAAACCACTGGAACCAAAATAGAACTGTTACGGATTCAGCTGAGTTTGAGTGCTGATCTCATACAGATAACCAACCCCAGCTGAGCTCCCTCACTCCAGAGATTCTCAGTCACCCATGCTCTCCTGCTTACATAGTAAGGATTTTAAAATTACACATTAGGTACAAAACAAATGTGTAGTAAAATAATAATTTGAATCCACTCTTTCTTTCCATTTGGCTCTGCTACAGCCAGATGAAATTGATATCCCCATTGCAGCACCATCTCTAATGTATGTTTGATGTCCTTTTTTTGTTTTCATTAAGTCATAGGAATCTTGAACCATTAGCCATGGAATGCTACCCCGTACCACCACTCCAAAATCCTGAACTTATAACTAATCAAAGACTTCTGTAAGCTCAAAGCACCCACGTACCAATGAGAATCACTGTGGCATTCCTAAATCGCTTACTGCTGTAGCCTTTTCTCCTTCCAGTTAGTCTCCTTTAGTGGTGGGCCATTTTAGCATGCCTCTGTACTGTAGATTAATCACTCTGAATGCAGAGAAGGCAGTAAAATTGACAGAGGAGAGACACCCGTTGCATATCCACAATACCTCACTGTTTCCATATGATACTACCCGGACCCTGAGATCATCTTCTGAGGCCCTCCTTCATGGGCCTCCTCCTCAAGAGGTCTGGAAGGTGGCAACATGAGAACGAGCCTTCTCTGCAGTGTCTCCTCATCTGTGGAATGCTCTCCCCAGGGAAGTTCGCCTAACGCCTTCATTATACATCTTTAGGTGCCAGGAAAAGATGTCCCTTTTTAACCAGGCCTTTGGTTGATCCTATGCCCTTTTAAAAATGTATGGGGGGGACTGTTGGATTGTTGTTTTTATTTTTATTAGGTATTTTGTGGTTTTATAGCTTGATTTTATTCTGTGAATCATCCTGAGGACCCCCCGGTATAGGGTGGTATAATAATAATAATAATAATAATAATAATAATAATAATAATAATATCCACACATAAGTCTTCATCATAGGAGCCAACTCCTAGGAGCCATGGGGGCTTCGGACCCCACAATAAAATATTTGAGGGGAGGGGCCCCCACAAAGTTGATGGGCATTCCCATTCAAATGGTGAGCATGCGCTGCATCATGTGATCGATTATGCAGGGCGGGGCTTAACTGGGCTCCCACAATACCCTGGATTAGCTTCCTTCCTTCCAGTGCAGGGTAACAGTTAGAATGTTGGACTGAGACTCAGAGGCCAGAGCTCAGTTCTCCCTCAGCCATGAGACTTGTTGGGTGGCCCTGAGCCAATCACTGCCTCAGAGCCCAACCTACCTCACAGAACTTATGAGGATAAAAAGAATGAGCAGAGAATCATGTTGTATGCCACTTTGAGTTCCTTTGGAGGGAAAGCAGGACATAAATGTAATAAACAATGAACAATGAACAACCTTGACAGGGCACTAATGCAATTAGCGTGTCTAGTTTTTGCAAGCTAAATAGAAGCTGTGGGAGATTTGGTTGACAATCAGGACGGTACCACATGGGAAAGGGGGTTAACACAAGAGAGAGAAACACATGCACACACAATGCTGTGATCTGGAACATGTCCAGAGGAGAGCGGCAAAGATGGTGAGGGGTCTGAAGATAAAGTCCATTGACGAACAGTGTTTAGCCCGGAGAAGAAACAATGATATGGTGACATGATAGCCATCTTCAAATATCTGAAGGGTTGTCACACAGGTGATGGAACAAATTTGTTTTCTGTTGCTCCAGGGAGTAGGATCTAAACCACCAAGTTCTGATTACAGGGAAGGAGGTTTCACCTAAACACCAGGAAGAACTTCTTGACAGCATGAGCTATTGAATAGCTGAAAAGGCTGCCTCAGAAGCGTTGGTGCTCTTCTTCATAAGGAATAGGCTGTGTGCACACTATAATCTTTGAAGCATATTGGAAGTCCATTTCCCCCCTCAAAGAATTCTGGGCACTGTAGTTTGTTATGGGTTGCTGAGAATTGTAACTCTCTGAAGAGTAAACTACAGTACCCAAAAATGTTTGAGGGACAGAAAGTGTTTCATATATGCTGTGTGTGTGTGTGTGTGTGTGTGTGTGTGTGTAAGGTAAAGGACCCCTGGATGGTTAAGTCCACTCAAAGGCAACTACGGGGTTGCATCTCACTTTCAGACCGAGGGAGCAGACGTTTGTCCATAGACAGCTTTTCTGGGTCATGTGGCCAGCATGACTAAACCGCTTCTGGCGCAACTGGACACTGTGACAGAAACCAGAGTGCACGGAAATGCCGTTTACCTTCCCTCAGCAGCAGTACCTATTTATCTACTTGCACTGGTGTGCTTTCAAACTGCTAGGTTGGAAGGAGCTGGAACAGAGAAACGGGAGCTCACCCCATGGTTTAGACCACCCGCGCCACCTGCGTCCCATATGTATAGTGTGTGCATAGCCAGAGGCTAGGTGGCCACTTCTCAGGAAATGCTGTAGTCATTGGTTTCCTGCATCAGCAGGCCCTGGACTAGATTACCTTTGAGATAAGAAGCTACCTTTACAGAGTCTGACCATTGATCCATCTTTCTCAGTATTGTCTATAGTGACTGATAGCAGCTGTCCAGGGTGTCAGGTAGGTGATCTTTCCAAGCCTTATCAAGAGATGCTAGGGACGGAACTTGGTACTTTCTTCATACTAAGCAGATGTTCTGTCACTGAGCTGTGGCCCTTCCCCAGTCTCAGTGATCAGATGTTTGGGAAACACTGCGGGAGATTTATTCTTTGCATCTGGCATGCTTCAGGCTTCACCAAATTTTCTTCTGCTATAGATCTCTTTAACTTATTATAAACTGAAACCAACCAACAAAAAAAGGACTTGAAGTACACTTTCTCCCTTTGAATACTGAGCACTGGATTCTTTTTAAAAAGATATAAGCCTTTTTGATTGAATAATTTCACACTCTCTCTCAAATTCTCCGGGCTCTCCGGGACTGATATAACAATTGGAGTGCAGTGGGACTTGTTCCAAACAGTTCCACAGATGGTTTGATCTGCTCAGAATTCAAAGCATGGGTTCCTCTACATTAGACATCAGTCATGCTTCCAACTCAGACTGATAAAATGGCATGCACTCTCTGCTTATTTTTGGTATGATTGCCTCATCAGTTGCAATCTCTTTAATGCTTGTTCTTTTCTCGGTGACCTCAGCCTGCTGAAATGCTCAACTCTTTCTCCACCTCCTCTTGGTACTTGCTTTAAAAAGCCCGGCTCGGTAGGAAATGCACATGGTGGGTGGCAAGGGAGGGGAGGGAAAGCATCTACTTACCCACCCACAAAATACATCTGTCCCACATAAGAACGCACCAGACAACAACCTGTTATTAGAGCAGGGACGGGGAATCTTTTGCAAACCACATTCCCACTGCAGCAACTGCTGAAGGGCCACATGGCAAGTGGTGGGTGGAGTCTGAGGCAAAAAAAATATATGGTTGGAGCAAGGGAGGTATCTTCTTCTTCTTCTTCTTCATAATAATAATAATAATAATAATAATAATAATAATACCACGCCCAACTGGCTGGGTTTCCCCAGCCACTCTGGGTGGCTTCCAACAAAATATTAAAATACAATAGTCTATTAAACATTAAAAGCTTCCCTAAACAGGGCTGCCTTCAGATGTCTTCTAAAAGTCTGGTAGTTGTTTATCTCTTTGACATCTGTTGGGAGGGTATTCCACAGGGTGGGTGCCACCACCGAGAAGGCCCTCTGCCTGGTTCCCTGTAACCTCACTTCTCACAATGAGGGAACCATCAGAAGGCCCTCAGCGCTGGACCTCAGTGTCTGGGCAGAACGATGGGGGTGGAGACGCTCCTTCAGGTAAAGGCCATTTAGGGCTTTAAAGGTCAGCACCAACACTTTGAATTGTGCTCAGAAACGTACCCTTCCCTTTGTAGATCAAGCTATATTCCAGCCATGCAAAAGTCAGAGACCGCCACCTTTTCTACCCAGGTAAGCAAGAGGCATTATCAGAAGAATACATTCCAGCCAAGCCAAAGCACTTGAAGGAGACATGGAGCAAAGCTGGTGAGGGGAAGAGAGGGAATAGCCAAGGAAAATGCCCAAAGGCCCTACAGAGAGGCCAAGCTGCCATATTTGTGCTCCAAACCAGATGTTCCTCAGCACAACATGAGGCACCATGAGCATAAGGCTTACGAGTCTAGGATAAGACGGTGTGATGTTACAGATGTTACAGATCATGTTACAGATACGGGAAGGACAAAGCTCACAATGCTTTCACTGACTCAAAGAAAAGAAAAGCACATTTAAAAAAAAATCATAGTGTTGAAGCAGGAGTGATATGAGAGCCCAAGATAGTAGCATATGATTACACTGTGTACTCTGTGGCATTTGGATCTGGCACTTACTAGTGTTTAACATGTTCACACTCCCCCACCCACTCTGCAAACATGCACAAAGTCAAGACCCTAACTTGTTAGAATTCAATTTTGTGCTATTGAAGCTATCACAGTTCAATGAATGATGATCTGAAACACAAAGTAGTTTTCATTACTCATTGCTTAATTTGGCAGTAAATTCTTCTGCGTTCTGTGTCTCCACAGCCATTTAATATCCGACAGACAGAGGTACCTTCATCATTGGGTGAATCTTCTAGTGCCACCATTCACAAGGGGTGGGGCAAGGGGGGGTCTTTCTTCCTTAAGAATATTTTTGAGTAGGAGAGCTTTTTATCCCAATTTCCAGAGGGTTGTAACACTTTTAGACAAGTTGTGGCCAACTTCACAGCACCCTCGCTGCATTCTGTTAGGATGTGCTTCTATTTACCAAGGTCAAACTTGAGTAGAGAGGACACAGTTCTGCAGGACAGATGAAGCCAGATGAGGACAGAACTAGTTGGCCTATGCCTGTGGTGTCACCAAGAAGCCTACCTACCCCTCCATCGCTGTAGATCTGCACTTTTAAAAACCATTTCTTTGATAAGGCCAAAGGATGATAAATGCATAGATATACGCATGTGACAGTTCTTTAAAAATTAAAAAGGCAGGCTGCTTGTTGACATGGGAAAGAGAGTGAGATGGATTGCTGAAGTAGTGTTCATTTTGCTGGACTGTACATCTGCTTCTGTCACTCAAATAGCAAAGTTGGACTCAAACCATGGTGGAGGCACTCATTATGCGTTCTCTTTCTATATTGCATTTGTCTATATCATTGGCTTGAGGTGCAAAAGTCCTGGGTCTGGATTAGTACAGGTGTATCGACACTTATCAGGGCTCCTGTGCTGGCAAATTTCATCAACTTTGGCTAACAGGTGGGTAAATTATAGCTGTTTTTCGATTCCTCTTTAAAATGAAAAAGGAACACAGAGGTTCAGTTTATACAGTGTGTATAAAGAGAGCACTGAGTGACTCAGAAACATTGGGGTAAAAAAAACACCAACCTCATAGATACTTAGCGCCCATGCACACCCCAATAAAAAGCCTATGAATTTAAAAGAAATGCTGCAGAATAAGGTCAATTAGCCACCAATCAATTTTAAATTTAAGACTCCTTTAAATGTGTGGCGTATGTGACCCAGGTTTAAGGCTCATTCACACTCCAGCAACCTTGGTGCGCTAAGGATGCCCTGTTACATCTGAACTAGGACATTGTTTCGTGAGCAAGAGATGTTCATGAAATCTCCCCAGTCCTCCCCTTGCACTCTCAGCAGACTCCTCCAGCTCCCTCTCATCACTCTCTGGAAGCTGCCTTTTACACTTCCAGTTTCCTTCTTTTCCTTTCTTCACCTCAGTTCCTAACAGGCTTCATCTGCTTGAGGCTAAGTGGTTCTGTCTATGACTTCACGCACCCTCTAAATCGTCTGCAAGTACTTGCACACCCCAAAACACTGTATTCACTGAATGCAATAAAAAAATACTGCTACTTAGACGCAAGCATGAATCTCACTTTTATTCTGCCTCTTTCCAGGAAGTTAATTCTTCCCGGCATAGGAAGTGCACTTTAGGGAAAAACGAAGAGAAAGAATTTTGGTAAATAGATACTCAGGCTCAACTCCCAGATATTTGGCACAAATTAATAAAATGAGTACATTTTATTAATATGGTATCTCTAGTAATTTGATTGGAATGCAGTGCAGACTAACATCTGGGAGATACCCATCAGCCGATAGATAGGTCGGTAATTTACTTTTAGGGCTAGGTGACGGTTCCATTCAGTCCTCCTTTTTACACGAACTGACCTGGTTTACAGTTTCAGAACATAATAAATAGGGCTATGCACTGGCTCCAGCTGCATCCTGGATCGAAAGCAGGTTTGGGCTGATTTGGGTTGACCCAGGATTTAGCCAGTGGGTTGAGGTAGCCCCAGATTGCCCCAGGCCAGATCAGGTCCACCTGGAGCAATCCAGGGTTGTCAAAGGGTGTGGTGTCTGGCAGTGAGAAGGAGCAGCCTGCATGGATCTCCGCCTCTCCCCCCCCCCCGACAGCCAGTTTAATTAGGGTTTTAAACCAGGCCGCCAGATAGGTTCAGGGTCTGGATCCAGGCTGGGTCATCTCACGTCATCTAAGGGCCACAGTCTGAAGTGAATGTCCTGCTTTTCCTTCAGACATTCCTATTTTCATTGAAGAGATGTTGGAGGTTTTGAAACAGGATGTCCCTATTTTCATTAGAGAAATATTGGAGGGTATGGAATAGGACGTCCATATTTTCATTGGGAAAATGTTGCAGGGTATGGTAGGATGTCCCTATTTTCATCGGAGAAATGTTGGAGGGTATGGTATTGTTTAGTGGGGGGTTGTTGAGGGGTTGTTGCTGTTATCGATATTAATTTTTTGTTTGCTTATTTTAGATCTTATTATGATTTGTGTGGAAATTGTTCAATTTGGTTGCGTTTCTTTGATGTTCTTTGATGTGATTGTAACTACGTATTTTTTTCATGTTGTATGCCGCCTTGGGCATGGTTTGAAGTGTGGAAAGGCAGCATACAAATAAAATTATGCATGCATGTGACTTGAAGACCTTGTGGGAGGCTTGCTTTGAGTGGCAATTTATTACTTTAACTGCTTCAGAACGTGAGAAGCCAGCTCTGCTGTGTTTGGGAGCCCTCCTGCTCATTAAGCAGAGTAGGACCCTGGACCTCTGCCTCCAAATCCTGCCCTGCTGGCACCACTGAACACCACAGCTTTGGCATAATCCATTGCATCGGCTAAATAGCATTTGATAGGGCTATAAGACTTCCATTACTTCTTTTCCAGATGGTGGTGCTAATGCTGGATTGTGTGTTTGTGACTGCAACAGCAGAAATAAGAGTTTCATTCTTACGATGGCATCCATCAGGAAGAAAATAATAACAATATTCCATCAAATTTTTCCCCCTTACTGCTTTATAGTCACCTGATAAATGGAGGGATTTCACATCCATCCCTATGTAGCGATTATCCATTACATTGATACATTTTACACATCTCTAATATTTTCGCAATAGATTTCCCTGAATCAGCTGATGACATTTAATAGAATGTTTAAGACACAGTATAAAACCTTAATGCTTTTTGCTTAGTCTGAGGGTAAAATTGTGTGCCTAGATTGGTTTCCAAATTAAAAACTATGTAGGCGTACCGGCAATTTCTCCCTCTTCTCCCTCCCCCCTCCACTTTTGCTTCTGCTGTACATATTAAAATGTAACGGGGAAACAGCTCTTCGGAAAATACTGCCGCATAGGTAGAAACAAAAAGTATTTGTGACTTTACAAGCCGGCTACATGAAGAAGATGCTGTTAATGAAGTGGGACAAAACTACAATGCAAGAATGCAATCGCCCGTAAAATTCTTATTGGGCAAAAGAGAATCTGCAGTGAATAAATATTAACACAAACGCTATAGGAGACATAAAGGAAATGGGGGGGGGGGAGAGAGTGAGAGCCAAAATTTGAGGTTAAAACTGCTGACGACTTAAGGAAAAGTCTATTTGCATACTGCAGGGCTCCATCTGCTGTGGAAAATCTAAGCTGCAAGAATGATTTAATATTTAATAGAAGTAGTGGCCGTTGTTAATTATAATTTGCACATTTACAAATCAGCATTGATAGCAATACAAATTATGAAATATAAGGGTGTTATGCTAGATACTGGGGAAAATAAGATGACAGACAAAGTTAATGGAGTATTCCTAACAACAGCTCTGTCAGAACACATCAGAGAACTAATCCAGTTACAAAGGGCCTGCAATGGAAAATCTATTTAAAATATTAAAATGCTGTTTGGTAAAAGCTTTTTCATAGTGCATTTTACTTAAACAGTTGCTTATTGCTCACGGGTCATTAGCCGTACACCCAGATGCACTCTGCAAACTGCCATTTGAGAGAATAGCAGAAATTTGAAGAGAAATATATTTTCTGCAGCACTTTTGTTGAAATATAGAATTGGCTCGCTGCTGACTTGTATTTAGTCAAGTAATATTAGCCGACTCCGAGATATATGCAATGTGAAATTAAAGGATAGATTTTATGTAATGCAAAGGAAAGTCCTTGAGTTTTAAGGAGCAGTTTGAAATAAAAAAGGCACGCACGCCCTCCTAAACTAGTATGCATTAGGCAAAGTGCGAAGGCTGCCCTAGGTGACAAAGGCCATGGGGATTGGGGGAAGCCACAAGGTGTTGGAGAATAGAGCTGTGGATGGTATGCTCACCCTACATTTCCTTAAGATGGCCTGCTGTCCTCAGGTGCATTGGAAGACGCTGCCCCTTCACCAGTGTTGAAGTAAAACACAGTTAGCAGTCTGTTCAGTTTCTGTATATGGGATGGGAGTGGGCGCCATCTTGTCCTTCACTTCAGACAGCAAAACATTTTGGGCCAGCCTTGCCAATACAGTGGTGCCTCGGGTTAAATACGCGTCAGGTTACATACACTTCAGGTTACAGACTCCGCTAACCCAGAAATAGTACCTCGGGTTAAGAACTTTGCTTCAGGATGAGAACAGAAATCGTGCTCTGGCAGCGCGGCAGCAGCAGGAGGCCCCATTAGCTAAAGTGGTGCTTCAGGTTAAGAACAGTTTCAGGTTAAGAACGGACCTCCAGACTGAATTAAGTACTTAACCCGAGGTACCACTGTACATAGTTCCAGGACCGGGAGAGCAACAGGCAGCCAGGAAAACAGTATATCAGAGCCTGGTCTCCCTAGACTCCTTCCTGCCTGCCATTAGAATAGCTTGACCAATGGATGGATCCACTAAAGTTTCCCTTGTAGTTGTGTTGCTGTGGTTACCAGGAGGGAAAGAAGCAGTGAAGATGCCAGCACAGTATGGACGCAGCGGCAGGAGCACTAGATTTGTTCTGCCACTGGGCTCACACAAAGTCAACCTGCCAACCCTCTCCCTCCCACTAAGCATAGTGACACACCTGACAGGGGATGAGGTGAATGCTGTCACCCCTCCCCACCAGCAGCTGCTGCCTTCCACCACCTGCTCCACTGTGGAAAGGATTCAAGGAGGGAAAGAGAGGTAGACCAAGACCACCGCAGAGTCTGCTCAAGTGAGATGTTCACCCTTCTCCCCTAGAGCCATTTACCACCAACTGCACTATGGGAAGATCACCCACGGCTTTTTATGTAAGTTCATTAGCATTACTCGCAAGCCACCTTGGAAAAATTAGTTTACATTCTGAAAGGCAGGGTATAAATAACCGCAGTAAATAAACCAATAACTTATGGAATTCACTGCCCCGCAATGTGATGGTAACCATTACTCATAGATTGTTCTTTGAAAGGGATGGACACATTCATGGAGGAAGGATCGTGATAGCTTCATGGTGAGAGGCAGTATACCTATGTATATCAGATTGGACACAGGTGGCGCTGTGGTCTAAATCACTGAGCCTCTTGAGCTCGCCAATCGGAAGGTCTGCAGTTTGAATCCCTGAGACAGAGTGAGCTCCCATTGCTCTGTCCCAGCTCCTGCCAACCTAACAGCTCAAAAGCACATAAGTGCAAGTAGATAAATAGGTACTGCTGCAGAGGGAAGGTAAACGGCGTTTCTGTGTGCTCTGGCACACATCGCGATGTCCCATTGTGCCAGAAGTGGTTTAGTCATGCTGGCCACATGACCCAGAAAGCTGTCTGTGGACAAACGCCTGCTCCCTCGGCCTGAAAGGCGAGATGAGCGCTGCACCCCATGGTTGCCTTTGACTGGACTTAACTGTCCAGGGGTCCTTTACCTTTTAAAAAATGTATATCAGATGCTGGAGAATTACCATTAGATTCATAGGTTTCTTCTGAATTCCCAAAAGCATCTGTCAGACACTTGATAGAAGCATAAGAAGAACCTACTAGAATAAACCAGCAAGCCCATTCTTAAGCTTGGGCACTGGGGTCTTTGCTTATAAACTTGAACTATTTCCTAAGCAAAAGATCCATCGTATTAACTGGGGTGACTCTAATTTAGTTTAAGGATAGGGTTAAATGCCTGGGATTAAGCATCAATAAACATTGCGCAACTTGCTTCTGAATAACTGAAGTTGTCATAGAAATTGGACAGAGGTAGCCAACATGATGTCCTCCAAATATGGTGCTACAACTTTCATCGTCCTTGACCATTAGCCATGCTGGGGCTGATGAGAGTTGTAGTTCAGCCACCCAAGGACACCATGTTGGTTATGCACATGATAGTCCATAGCTCCCTGCATACCTAAAAAATATTTGAGTTCCAGTATATTCAAGACTGATCCCAACAACAACGCTACTACTAATTGCGTTTTATTGACTAAGGCGCAAGTTTCCATTGATTATTTTCATTAATCTTCCATTTCACCTTATTTTCCACCTCATACTACAGGGGCTCCTTTTCACCAGTGAAACTGCCGTCCACAAAAGAGTACCAAAAAAAGAAAAACACAGAATGAAGCTTCGCAACAGCAAACAGCACTGGAGGGTCTCGTAAACAAGAGGTGCAACAGGGCTAATAGACTCAACAAAGATCAGTAAAATGCTGTATAATGTGAGTCATAAAGAAACTCTCGTTGGAATGGATTCAACACGTATTTTACAATCTTATTGAACTGGAGCATAACACAAAAACAATGCAGTCTTTTGTATACTGAAGGCAACTTAACTTGAACAGCAGGGTTATTTGAATGCACTTCTTACAGCGTTGCATCCAAATTACATCAAGCTCTGCAAATGGCAAATGGCATCTCTGTAACAATGAACATATTCTAGCAAACTAGAAGTCATGGCTCTATATGGTAGAGAATGCCTTTTTTTCCCCTGTAGCTATTTAATATCTCATTCATTGATATCAAAATAGAAATCCGGTAGCTCGATCTTGCAATGTCTTGATTACTGTAGGACAGCCCACCTAACAAACTGGCATATTGGGTTAATTTATTTTCAAAGGGTGCTACTGGATTCCTAGCAGCCACTTGTATGTTTAATTGTTTTGCCTATCTGGCCAGGTTTGCACCTTTGAGATCAATTTATCCTAGCACATTCGTGTTCCAATGAATAACCAATCATGGAAACACTGCAAATACTGGACAGGGAATATTGTAAGCATGTCGGTCAGGTAGTCTCTGTGTTCATGCGTTTGACTGTATATCCTGGAGAAACCTTATATCACAGATGGGCAATGCACCATCCCAACGAAACAAAAAAAAATTGAAAGCAGAATTAATAGTTCATACAAAGGGGAAAAAACTCGGTTCAGCAGCATATTATGAAATGGGCTCAAAGGCAAAATCAAACCAGTATGTTTTTAGGTTTGGAAGCAGACATTAAGAGGCTGAATGGCATTTTACCTTGTCGGGGCAACTGCTAAGAAGGCCCTGCTCCTAGGGGGAACCAGTATGATAACAATAAAAAGATGGAATTCTAAGCAAGGCCTCTCTGGCAGACCTCAAACCTGTGCATAAATGGGGAAGGGAGAGATCATGTGAGGAAAGTATCCTCTGGAATATTACACACCCGGATCATTTAGAGCTTTATAGTTCAAAACCAGCATCCTGAATTAGATCTGGAAACATAGTTGAAGCCAATTGGTTTGCATTTTGTTACCTTTGCATTTCATGACAAACAGATTCTCGTTTTCAGAATCTAACTAAACCATGACTTGAGGAAAATTCTAGAATCATCACCCAGTTCTCAGAAAGACGTTTTTTATTCCATGATACATTTTAGCTCTACCACCCTGCTACAAAGAATCACCATAGGGATTTTCTTTTGTCCCATTTCAGTTGGCTATTGAAAAGATAGAAGTCTGTTACAAAATATTTGGGGAGGGGTGTGCCTTTTTATTTTTTTTATTAAAAAATCAGCTTAAGGAGTACCTTTCCCCTTGCCATAGCCTAATTTTATTACTGGTTGAAGAAGTCAACCTTCACACAAGGCAGCAAAACTCAGAAAAATCTACACATTGCTATTTTTGATGCCAGGTCTTTATTTGCTGCAATCAGAAAGGTGATTATAAACACTACAGAATTAGCACCCACAATTGCATAATTTACGCAAAGCTGTTTTAACCCTTCATATGCATTGTGAGGAAGGGAGAGGATGACTATATTTGCACCAGGCATTAAGCCTGTTAACAGTTCCACAAAATAACCAGCTTCCAATGCTTGGATATTTTGGAGGAGATGGAGAGTTAACTTGCCAAAAATATAGCTGATTGTCTTTGGTCTAAGTTCGCCTGACTATACAATAAATATCAGGAGCTGAGAAAAATGAAACAAAACTGTTACAAGACCCAGAAGGCCTCATAAATGCTTTGGGGTTTTTTGCTTTTGCAACATCTGGGGGGGGGTGTGTGTGCAGAATCAGAAAATCTTATTGTCAGGTCGGGGGAAAGACACGACATATTATGATTAAGATACATTTCTTTTTCTATCTACTTATTTATTTAGAGTACTTAAACCTGTCAATTAGCCCAAACTCTCATGGTGACGTGTAATTCAATCAAGGCTGAAAATACCCCAGCTCCCCACTTTTCTGATACCATTTGTTTCCTACACAAGTTAGGGGGGGGGATTTGGAGGGCACCAAATCCTAATAATTTTTGTTGTGGGCAGGGGAGGCTTACCATTAAGAGAAGGCAGCAGTGGCGTAGCGTGGGTTGTCAGCAAGTAATTTGCGCCCCCAACCCGTGGATTTTAGCACTGATTTTAGCACTGCGAGTGCGAGCGCCCCCCCCCCAGATGTTGCACCCGGTGCAGCCGGGCCCCCCTGCATCCCCCACCCTACACCACTGGAAGGCAGCAGAAGATTTAAGGGTCTAGCAGTAGTGCAATGATCAGACCGTCAACATTCTTCATTTCTGGACAGCAGAGGCAGCCATCTTCTTCCTCTACAATCTCTCTACAAAATGACAGGACATATGGTGGCAAGGACTATGGTGTTGGCCACTGAGAAGCAGACATTGGATTGGCTAGTTGGAAGTACCTGCTGGTCAGTGGCATGCAATGAATGTTTTCATACAGTTAGGGCCAGAGGTGCCAGCTTGCAAGAGTGATGGGGCCGGCAACATTGAGCATGTGATGTTGTGTGCATGAGCATCATGCCTCCCTCCCTAAGCCGGGGAGAAGCTTCCTGGGCTTTGGAAAGCAGGCAGCAGACTTCAATACTTTAATACACTAATTTACCAGGAACATTTAGGGGACTATTCTAGTCTCCCTTTATGGACACGGGTGGCACTGTGGGTTAAACCACAGAGCCTAGGACTTGCCAATCAGAAGGTCGGCAGTTCGAATCCCCGCAATGGGGCAAGCTCCCGTTGTTCGGTCCCTGCTCCTGCCAACTTAGCAGTTCGAAAGCACGTCAAAGTGCAAGTAGATAAATAGATACCGCTCTGGCGGGAAGGTAAACAGCGTTTCCACCCGCTGCTCTGGTTCACCAGAAGCAGCTTAGTCATACTGGCCACATGATCCGGAAGCTGTACGCCAGCTCCCTCGGCCAGTAAAGCAAGATGAGCTCTGCAACCCCAGAGTCGGTCACGACTGGACCTAATGGTCAGGGGTCCCTTTACCTTTACTAGTCTCCCTAGTCACTGGCGGTGGAAGAGGTGTGCGGGGGGAGCGCACCGCCCCCGGCAGCGTGATCCCGGCAGGGTGCCATCGCGGCTGCCCCCCTGCCCAAGCTGGACGCCCCACCCCCACAGGCGGTGCGCACTGCCCCCAGTACATGCACCAGCCTCACCCCCGCCTGCTCTCCACCCCACAGTGCCAGAGCATGAAGCTCTGCCACTGCTCCTAGTCTACTGACTGCACACCACTGCTGCTGGTAGATGAATTTATCTCCAAATTTGCAAAATATTACCCAGTTCTCTGGCTTTCCCCAGGACACTATTTTCAGCAGGCCTTGTCCTCGTGATGACCATTGATAACTTTAAACTAGCATGCTATTTCTGACATGCTCTTCATCTTGTGCCCAATTATATATCTCATGTTTCTAGTACAGTTCTATTATCTAAGGAAATTCAAACGTAGCCCCGCATTCCGGGTTTTTTTTAGGAGTACACAGCACCACAGAATGCAAATCCCCAATTCGTGTAGAAAACCTGACATAAAGTAAAAAAAAACAAAAAAAACAAAAAAAAACCCAAGCCCCAAAGCCATTTACGTGGATTTGAGTTTTCTGTCAGAAAAGCTTTTAGAAATTAATTTTGCCTTACCGAGAATGGCTTCTAGTGACCCCATAATTAAAAGAAAAGCATTTTTAATAATATATTTTTTTAAAAGCTCGGTAAATGATAATTTATAATGAGGTCTGAGGACATCTTTGTCCTTATCAAACCCCTGATTGCTGAATTAACACGTTAACTCTTGTTACAATGTGTCGGTGGGAACATTGTGATGAGAGCATCTCCATGTCACAGTCTCTCACAGAACGGCCATGCAAGCTTTAAAAAAACAACTCAGAAAAATCTTGAAAAGGAAAGTTAATTATTTTACTTTACCTCGCAAAAGACATGGGTGAAGCAGACTGTGGAATCTTTTGCTTGTTTAGCTGTGCTTATGGAAGAGATTCAACCCCTGACAGTCATCCATTAGGATTGCTCCCAGGTTCATGTGCTACATAGCAAACATTAGTGAGCTATAATTTATCAGTGTCATTAATGGCATCCTTCTTTTATACGAGTAATATCTTTTGATCTGTCTTTTCGGAAGAGGAGTCATCAGCTAATTTGCTCATTTTCACTCTGATTCACTGCTGGGGCAACCATGGGATCATCAGGCATTGCATCAGAAGAACTCTGATAGCACTGAATATTCATAAGTATTGCATAAACTATAGCTGCCCTGATAGCTATGCCTCACCCACTAATATGCTGCAAGAATGCCTGGAAGTGACAACTGCTTTTAGGAATAGCCAATCCTGGACTGACCTCCTCCCATCGCATGATTATAATCTTCCTTGGAGGATCGAGTACTGTTTCCCTTAACCACACCGGAGTGACTTTGGGTTACTAAACTGCTGTACCCCTGCTTGTTTTACTCCTGCAGCTGGTCCACACATCACTTGATGACTGCAGCATCAGCTACTAACTTGCATGTATGAATAGTCCATCAAAGGTATTACATCACAGACCCTCCTAGTGTCCCTGTTTTCCAAGGACAGTCCCGGATTTACAAGAGCCACCCCAGTTTCTGATTTTATCCTGGCTTTTCCTTAGGACGTCTCTATTTTTATCGTAGTAATGTTGGAGGATATGGAATAGGATGTCCCTATTTTCATTGAAGAAATGTTGGAGGGTATAGAGTTAGGTGACCCCCGAGCCAAGGAATTAAGTAACTATACAACCTTTAGAAGACATCTGAAGGCAGCCCTGTATAGGGAAGGTTTTTTTAGTGTTTAATGTTTTCTTATGTTTTTATATAAGAGCAGCTGGGGCAACCCAATCAGATGAGCAGGGCACAGTGGTACCTCGGGTTACATACACTTCAGGTTACTTATGCTTCAGGTTACAGACTCCGCTAACCCAGAAATAGTGCTTCAGGTTAAGAACTTTGCTTCAGAATAAGAACAGAAATCGTGCTCCGGCGGCACGGCGGCAGCAGGAGGCCCCATTAGCTAAAGTGGTGCTTCAGGTTAAGAACAGTTTCAGGTTAAGAACGGACCTCCGGAACGAATTAAGTACTTAACCTGAGGTACCACTGTATAAGCAAAATAATAATAATAATAATAATAATAATAATAATAATAATAATAATAGAAGACCCTATTTTCATGGAAGAAACGTTGGAAGATATGACATCACAGATTAAGTCTTACACCTACAGCTCTCTCTCTCTCTTTCTATATATAGAGATAACAATCATATCCCAGCATTCTAGAGTAAATAAATAGGGCAACATGTATGAACCCAAGAAGGGCTTGCTGGATCAGGCCAAAGGCCCATGTAATTTCTCACAGTGGCCAACTAGAAGTCAATGAGAAGGCTGCAAGCAGGACCTAAGGGCGCTAGAACTTGCTCCATCCTCCTCCATTCCCAGCGACTGGTATTCATACGCATGTTGCCTCCAACAATATGGCGCATCTTCTGCTGCAAGGAGAATAACAAGAGAGGGAGAGTACACAAACACACACACACACACACAGCCCCAAGAGCCAGTCATGAATTATTATTTTTAAGGTTGCTGTATATCATATTTATGCAGGAGGCGAAACAAGGAGAACAACAATAATGTATCGCTAGCCTCTGTCATGAAAATGATTTGTTTTACTCTCCTAATCTTTACCATATCTAAACTGACTATAATAAAATGAATAATTACTCTGAATTTCATCCAGTTCATTGGAAATCTACTAAAAGGATAAGCCAAGAAATTCTAACGACAAATACAAGGTTTAGTCAGCGTGTAAGAACTTGCCTTTGTAAATTTTTGTGGGTTTTTTGGACTCAGTGTAAATGGCATTGTTTACCACCTTACGCCAGTGAACATTACTTAAGAATGTCATGAATTATTTCAGGCTTCCGATGAATATTAATAGTCTTTATAGGCATGATATTTCATGAGTGCACACCCAAGTATTAAAGCATGATAGGATTTGACTTAAGACAAAAATCAATGGAAGTTGATTTCCCCCCCTCTCCTAAACCTTAATGGATGGATGTTCGTGAGTATTGCAATGTTCGAACAGAACACGGAAAGTGCCAAACATAATGGTGTGACTTTAATTCAGGGATGGGGGAACCTGCAACCCTTCAGAGGTTGCTGGACTCCAACTGCCATCAACCCCAGCCTCCATAACAACAAGTAATTTAGAACAAGAATAAAAGGGAGGGAGGGAGGGAGGGAGGGAGGGAGGGAGGGAGGGAGGGAGGGAATGGGAGAGAAGTATATGACAAATGTTGTTGCAAACTGTATAGAACCCTTTCCCAAACTTAAGATCTCTGTGTTTAACTGGAAGGTAGCTGGAGCAGAATTCTACCTTTGTTCCAGTCTGAAGGATGAAATGTAGGCACTATGTTGCCAAGCCCAACCAGATGTGGGCAACTGGCATCCTGCGGCTGCTGACAAGACCCCATTAATGCTGGTTCCTGCCTTGGACAACCCTCCTGCCAAACAAATGCCAGCCACATGGATCTGACTATAGGGATTCCTGGGAACGGACAGTAGCAGGATTGCTGTTGCCTGTGCCACTGGGGCTAACGGAAGGGAGGGCTATGGCATCTTCACATGTGATGTGTGCATGTGTGTCAGGGTGTGTGCTGGTGTCAACATGGGGCTGCTTTCAGAAACTACAGTTGGTACATAATGTGGCTGCTACGATTGGAACAGCAATCAGAACATTTCACACTGATATTTACATATTTGTTTCGAGGTTCCATTTAAAGCCCTCAGCAGCCTGAGACCAAATTATCTTAATGCCCATTTTCAGCCATGTGAACCAATAGCAGAACATCTCTTTGCATGCAGAAGGTCTCAGTTTCAAGCCCAGCTATCTCCAGGTAAGTCTGGGAGAGACCTTTGACTGAAACACTGGATAGCCTCTGAAAGCAGTGTGGATAGGAGCAGGGCTGCCGGCTTCTAGAGCCAAAGCCCTTTTGGGTCCCCCCATATTTTAGTGGTAGGGGCCAGTGCCCCCCCATGTCCCCAAAGTGCAAAGTTGGAGAGTAGCTCTGAGTGTGGTATGCCACAGAGGAGGAGAATCAAAGCAGCCTCCCGCTAATGGCGATGCCAAGAGGACGAGGAGCCACCAGCCATTGAACTGCACGGCCACCATGTTTGGCTCCGCCCCCAGCTCCTCACATTGTTCTGACATCAAGCATGTGACATCATGATGTTGTGACATCACACACATTATGTCCCCCCCCCGAATCGCCTTCACAAGCTGGCCCCTTAGACTTGTTCTAAAACAGTTTCCTATGTTCTGAAAAAAATCTTTAGTATATTTCCAACTGAAAGATTTCTGGAGGATGCAAAAGTTTAGCACTGTACATATTTTCCGCCCAAAATGTGTAGATTGTATATTCTCACTTCTGATGTGTTCCTGACTTCTGTGTCATTGGTCAATATTACTTACAGCCCTCGGGTATATTTGTTCAGATGAAGCCCCAATGAATAGCATTTGGAACCTGCATAATGCATTGCTATACAGCAAGGAATAAGCTGAGAAAGTTGAAACTGAACTGCAAACCTTTCTTCGAGCTCAACAAAACCGAGGAAAAACCCTGAATAAAATAAATAAAAACAGTGAAGCAAGTCTGTATCCAAAACAGCTCGCTCCTTCCTTCCTTCCTTCCTTCCTTCCTTCCTTCCTTCCTTCCTTCCTTCCTTCCTTCCTTTCTCTCTCTCTCTCTCTCTCTCTCTCTCTCTTTCTCTCTCTCTCTCTCGTGTGTGTTTGTGCTGAAGGAGCACCACTGTAAAAACAAAAATGAAGACATTTTATCCCATACTAATTTGAAGAATAGAGAAGATTTCACATATGACGAGACTAAATATACACTTAAGCTCCTAATAAAGACAATGCCTGAGGGAGAACAAACTCATTTCGAGCAATCCCAGAAGTTTTTGTTTCCAAATCAGAAGCAAAAAAATAAAATAAAATAAAGATGCTTCGCTTATGTGTAATTTTAAAAGCTTCACTAGATGGAATAATGACTTTGCACTTTTTTTAAAAAAAACCACCCTCTCTCCACTAAAATCACTTTATTCCAATTATGTATATTGTAAATATGCAGGCCTAGTGGTAGTCAGTATACTGAGAGATAGGTCCTGAGCCTTTGTCTCGTTAATGGGCTAAGGAAGAATAAAAATTGGTTTACGATCCAATGAGATGCAGCCACAGCCAACAGAGAGGGGGACCTCCATGAGCCTGGCCTCCCAACAGCAGCATCACTGCCACATCACTCAGGATTTTGAGAGGGCGGGGCAGTGTGGTGCCTGAACTACGCCAGCCTCACTGGACTTGTCATTTTCCAGCACTACCACAGTGCAAAAACATGGATCCAAAGCACACAGGACCTTTGAGACCTTATACATTTGGGAGGGATCTGCACCAAACAATCATCTTTAGGGTCCATGGGTGTCTGTTACAATTTGTTGGTAGCTTTGTTGACATCCTGTATAAAAACCATGGTGTTCCATGAAGATCTGTGTCAAGGATCTTTTATAATAGCAAGAAGCAGATTGAGTTATTTGTTTACTGTGCCACTGAAAGCTTCATGGTGTTTTTTGTGGACCCCGTGTAAAATCCTATATCCTACTGGATCCAAGATTTACTCAGATCCCATTGAAAAGCTGTGTGTGTGTGTCTGTGTGTGTGTGTGCTTTCTCTCTGCCAGGGGGATCTTGACCCAGAGTGAAGAGGAGAAAAGCAACTGGGGGGGTTAATACCATTGATTGCTTTCAAAATTCCAAAAGTGTCCCCAAGCCCAGATAAATTAACAATCCCTGGTGCAAGTAAAAGTTGAAGACACACACTGCAGTCCTTGAAGCTTCCCAAAACTCATTGTCCTCACCTATACTAGTGATTAGCATGAAGGCAATTTGCTTGCTACAACAACCCAGCCTTTATATTCATGTATGCAAGAACCCATTAAAAGTTCTGAATTTATTTAAACATCAACCACAAAACACAATGAAAATTTCTTACCGGACTACAGCACAGATATTCGCACCTCTATAAATCTTTCCACCTCTCAAATTAAACAAAAACATTAAAATAAATGTTTGTTAATTTCAGGTCCCTGAAAGCATCTGAATTAATACAAATTATGAAAATTGTCAAATGATAACGGGCTGCAGAGTGTATGTAACTTCTCCATATTTATGGGGAAAGGTAAAAGTACTGATATGGTTTTAAAATATTTAAAATCCACCTATTGCATATGCAGAGTAAGTAACTGCCTCTCCACCATACTTCAGAAGGGTGGTATTGAGTACAGTGCTTGTGATAAATTATGTATTTATTTTAAGAGGGTCAGAATAAGAAGCTGTTACAATTTACTATCCTTGGCCCCAAAATTCACTTTTTATAGAAATTACCTCATAGTGTTACAAGTAGATTTAGATGTGTGCTGTGTTCAGGCTGATAGCCACAATAAACATCTGAAGCCAAATTCTAGTTCCCAGAATTGCATTGGAAACGCACAATACCGTAACCTCGGGTTAATGCACTGAGCTGCACACTGAGCGTCATAACGGTGTCAGCCATCATTTGTGTGAGCAAGTCGGCACTTAATATTGTGGTGTCGAAGATGAGCAAGCATTGAATGGCAGACCATGCTCGGCCCATATAACCCACAGAGCGAGATTGGTGAAACCCAAAAGAGATATGATGAGGGTCAGCTTTATTTACTCCTTGCAATTACTATAATACCTAGGGGAGCGGGTGGCACTGTGGTCTAAACCACTGAGCCTCTTGGGCTTGCTGATCAGAAGGTGCTATAGTACCTTAAGAGGGGCTCACAGATCTCCCTGTTTGGGAGACCCCACAAGTCTTCTGGGAGCTGCTAGGTCCCTCCACAAGGGAGATCCATGCGTTCATTTATTGAATTTATATTCTGCCTTGACAATTCTAAAATACTATTGCGCACCTCTTCCCCCCTCCCCATCTCTCTGCATTTTCTGGGCACTTACACAGGGTTCGTGTTTCCTTTGGAATGAAGGATAGCAGAGACTGTGCCGTCTTTATGATATATGGTTTACTTACACATATATACAACCTGAGCCTACAATGGAGGTGTTCACAGCATCACCCCAGGGGATCTTGCTCCCCCCACCCACAGCTGCATCCTTGTATTCAACATAAATTAACCATCACTCTGACTCTCTCTAGCTTGCTGTTTTGCTTCTAGCTCACATCACTTCTGTGCTGGTCCTGGGGGGGGGGATTACTGTGTGGCGTGGTCTGAGTCCGGTCCTGGGTCTGGAGGCTGTCCATTGAGGGTGAAGCGGGGTCCAAGGCAAGGGGCCGGGCATGGTCAGGAACTCTAGGAGAGCAGGTCAGGATGCTGGCAGGAACAGGTTTCCAACAATGTTGGTCCTGCAACCAGGGACTGGGCTGACTGGCCTTTATCTCTTCTGAGGCCTAGGGCAGTCCCGGCCCACAGGTGACTCGCCTCTCCTGGCCTTAAGGCAAGCACTCCTCCTGTGAGAACTTAGTTCCCTCCGCCTTTCTACCCTGAGCCTCTGCAGCTCCGGAGAGGCTGGAGGGTTACTGGACCCAGAGGCAACCTCACCTTCCCCTGACAGGGCTGAGAGAGGCGCACCTGCAGGCAATGGGTCCTCGATCACCTCTGGAGCCAGAGCGGATTCAGCTGGTGTCTGTTCCTGAGGATCCAGCACAGGTGAGGGCCCTTCAGGTTCAAGCCCCAGCCCCGGCTCAGCCGGCCCTGGAGGCGGGGACTCCTGTGCAGGCTGGGATTCCTCAGGTTCAGCCTCTGAATCCGATTCCCAGGCCTTCACACCTTCACTCTCTGCTCTCAACTCTCATTTTGTCCTTCTGACAAGTTGAGGAAGGACCCCACCCATTCACCATCTCCCACAGAGCCCCTTCCCTTGTTCTCCTTAATGGCTCATCACCCAGGCTATCACCTCGTCAGGAGGCTAGGCTGGTTATTCAAAGAATTTGAAGTCTTGATTAAATTTTAACACTTGCTGAGGATTAGAAGGGTCTCCATATGCAGCCTAACAAATCCCCCAACTCATAAAGAATATAAAATGTGAAGCTGGCTGTGTGGGATGATGGGAGGAGACAGTCTGACCACAGCAGGCCCTGATGTTCTCTTTGCCTGGCTCCCTCATATTCGTTCTCAGCCACCTAAAAGAGGAACCTGTGTGATCACACCTGAGGGGGGGAATCCTTAAACACAGAAGACCAGAACAATGATATAACAGTGGCAATTGCCCCCTTCTTGGGCAAGATTCTTGAATGGGTGGTTGCTTACCAGATTCTGACACTCTTGGATGAGGCTGGTTTTCTGAATCTATTTCCATGGAGTTTAAGCCCTCTGTTTGACACTGAAACTGACTTGGTGGCTCGGTATTATATATATATATATATATATATATATATATATATATATATATATATATATATATGCAGGTTTTGGTGTTTTCGGGTATCTTCCCGTGTAAGAGTTGAGGTGTCTAGGCGACGTTTCGACGAGGTCTCACTCGTCATCTTCAGGCTGGTGCTTTCGGCTTCTTGTTACTAGAACAGAGCAGGATCTCAGTGTTTGAGTTCCTATAAATACTGTTGAGGGGGTGTGGTGTATAGCCTCCAACGTTCTGGGCAGTATAGGCTATACACCACACCCCCTCAACAGTATTTATAGGAACTCAAACACTGAGATCCTGCTCTGTTCTAGTAACAAGAAGCCGAAAGCACCAGCCTGAAGATGACGAGTGAGACCTCGTCGAAACGTCGCCTAGACACCTCAACTCTTACACGGGAAGATACCCGAAAACACCAAAACCTGCATTCCTGTACCCGTGAAAATCTACGAAAGCATATATATATATATATATATATATATATATATATATATATATATGCTTTCGTAGATTTTCACGGGTACAGGAATGCAGGTTTTGGTGTCTTCGGGTGTCTTCCCGTGTAAGAGTTGGGGTGTCTAGGCGACGTTTCGACGAGGTCTCACTCGTCATCTTCAGGCTGGTGCTTTCGGCTTCTTGTTACTGGAACAGAGCAGGATCTCAGTGTTTGAGTTCCTATAAGTTCCAGGATCTCAGTGTTTGAGTTCCTATAAGTTTGAGTTCCACACCCCCTCAACAGTATTTATAGGAACTCAAACACTGAGATCCTGCTCTGTTCTAGTAACAAGAAGCCGAAAGCACCAGCCTGAAGATGACGAGTGAGACCTCGTCGAAACGTCGCCTAGACACCCCAACTCTTACACGGGAAGATACCCGAAGACACCAAAACCTGCATTCCTGTACCCGTGAAAATCTACGAAAGCATATATATATATATATATATATATATATATATATATATATATATATTTATACCCCGCCCATGTTGACCTGATTGATGATGATGCAAACTCTTAAGCTTTCAAGGGACTAAGGATAGAACATGAGCATATCACATTCAGCCATCCATCCTCTTCACTTGATCATATTGAGTGCTTTTCTTGTAGACTTATATTCATGTGAATTCTTCACATCCTGTGGTCTGTCTCACATACTATGGGTGGCAACCAAAGCTGAATCATCTATGGTATGGGTGATGAATTTGTCTTCAGTTTTAGTCTTCCTGGGACCAATGAGCAGATAGCTTCTAAGTGGAAGGAAGCTGGAGAGATGAGTTCACAGAGAGGGAAGTCATAGTGAATGGGATGAATTGACAGGAGTGTGCATGGATCGTGGTCTGGGTGAAACTGTTGTAGAAACAGCCCTGTTTATGTAGTGCTACTTCATCTCTGTCCTACTTTGAGGATAGAGTGTTACTTATGACAATGCACCCACTTCTTGGCTTCTTTAGTTTGATCACATTGATGAAAGGATAAGCAATCAATCTCCCTCTAAGACAGTGAGTGGTATTGGCCATAACTCATTACTCCATCAAAGAATTTGGCATTTCAATCGATGGGAAATGATGTGTGATCATTCTAATTTATTATACATCATTTCCCATCAATCGGTGTGCTGAAACCTTGACATAATAAGTAGTTACAGGCACTGTCAATCATTCTTGGCTGGATATCACTGAATGCTGCCATTATGTACATCCATGACTTTTCATCCAAACCATAAACTTCCCTCCAGGACCGTTTACAGATTTCACATGAAAAGTAAAAGCAACTATAATGAAATGTTCACACGGACAAAACATTGAAAGTGTCTGGTAGTCATAAACTGAGAGAGAGAGAGAGAGAGAGAGAGAGAGAGAGAGAGAGAGAGAGAGAGAGAGATGTGTAGCATAAATGCTTTTAAAAAATAATAGCAAGTGAGTTGAGTTGTTGAAATAAGAGACCTAGACTATGGATTCAAACATGTGCAAAGCTCTGCCGCAGGTGTGGGGAACACCTGTGGGTCATCCAGATGTTGAACTACAACTCCCATCATCCCTGGTCATTGGCCAGGCTTCCTAGGACTGATGAGAGTTCAGCAACATCTGGAGGGGCAAATGTTCCCTACCCCTGCTTTGCTGAATAGCCTGCTAATCTGGAGACATGGTTCTGTCATTTGTGGTGTTCTAGGAATTTCCTTTGATTCCATTGAAAGATTGTAGGGGGTAAACAGATCTGTGCTGTTAAAGTTCTAAGTTTAATGTTCATAAAATGCTGTATTTGAATGCGTTGTATTTGGGATGCTCTGAAGAGAAGTTTACCTTAAGCGAGAACTTCTACTCTGAGTGAAAGCAGAAGGCTAGGTGTTGTTGTTTTTCATTTCAGTGCATTAAACTACCTGTTGACTCATCACCAGAAACCTGAGCTGCAACTCTCACAGCAGGAAAGGGGACATAAGAAGTCAGAGATGGCTAGCAGTAGCAGCAAGCTCTGCAATGATGAGCCAGCTTAGGATCTCTCTCTGGGATCAGAGAGGGGAAAGTTTACAGAACTGCATAAAGGACTTAAAGGACTGAACCACAGTGCTTGAGTGCAGTGTGTTATGTTTGTATTTTGCTCTTCTAACTAGATTTAAGTCTGTTCTGCAGCAAAGCCTTGAAACCCATTATTGGGGTGGAAAGCTAATTTATTTCTACACAAGGTCCTGATCAGGGATTCCTCTGAACAACTCTAACATGTGCTTCCTGTTCACTATGCTTCTTTGCAACATCTTGATGGAACTTTAGTATCTCTCAACACAATGGAATATGGAAGTTTCTGATGTACTGGAATACATAAGCTTTCTATCTCACTGCAGAAAGGCATAAGAAATCTCTACTTCAGATGTTACAAAGAGCCTTCAAGAATAGGAAGCTCAAGTCTTTCATGCTTCCTTTCCCATCATAATCATTACATAATGATATGTGGTTGATACTACCCAGTCTGTTCCTATTCACTGACTAGTTAGTAAGCCCCAGTGAATGGGGTCTAAAGTGAACATGCGTATTATGAAGCTGTTAGTCTTTACTTTACTTCCAAAACTTTTTTTTTAAAAAAAGTTCTCTTGAAATGGAGTATTCATTTCCTCTCACAATTATCTTTTCTCCTGATCATTCTTTCTAATAGCTAACTCAGATGGTTGAATGCCTACCAGTTTTGGAAGGGAACTAGCTGCCTGAAAATAAGATAATGGTTTCTATGTATTCAGAGGACTTCATAGGTGTGCAGAAGTCTGAATGCTTGTGAATAATAATAATAAAATACATTTTTATTAAAAAGACCTGACAAGAACCTGTGAACTTCCAGAACATGTGGAATGTTGAGGTGGCAAGTTGAGGGGGGAAATGAAAGATGGGACAGCAGAGGCATTTGGTTGTTTGAAAAGGCAGGGACTTTTGCTCATGCCTCACAGCTCCTTCTCTTCCAAATGGCTTCCAAAGGCCACCAAAAAAAGGCTTCGCTGGCCACGTGTGGCCCACAGGCTGTGGGTTGGGCCACCCTGATCTAAATGAATACCAAAATATGGTCCAACTCTGTACCACACAGTCATTATTCCTTGCTTTATCCCCTGGTAGTGAGGTATCGCTGTTTGGGAATGGAGCTGTGCATCTGGCTTCAAATGATAACTACTTTGGCCATGTTCATACAAAAACTGTTCCTTCAATGTCCAAATGCCACTTGAATACCATATAATTCTTGATCTTCCACAGGAAACCCAGGAAGTACTTCTTTGCACAGTGCATAGTTAAACTATGGGATTTGCTAACTTAACATGAAGTGATGGCCAACACCATGGAACAGCTTTAAAGGGGGATTCTTGGAAGGTGAGGCTACCAGCCATTATGGCTATGTTCTAACTCCAATGTCAGAGGCAATATGCCTCCCAGTATCAGTTTCTGGGAATAATGAGTGAGAGAGCGTTATTGTGCCCATGCCCAACTGATGGGCTCCCTATGGGCATCATGTTGCCCAGAATGCTGAACTAGATAGGTTTTTCATCTGATCCAGCAGAGTTCTTCTGTGCTGTTCACACTAAGGATGTTGTAATGTGTGGTTCAAAATATCGCACATAGATCTCTAAACCCACATGGCTTGCCAGTTTGTGCAGACTGTGGCCGCACAGTGATCCAAGCCTTACCACACTTGCACAACTATGGGGAAATCCATGTGTGGTTTGGTTCACCATGTAGCTGAAGCCTACAAGGGCTGACTTTATAGATTAGCCCTTTAGGGCAGGTTCTCACATGTATGTTCATCACTTGAAGACTACAAACTCAAGTGATTATTAGTTTGATTAACTTTTCATGGTCAAAGGCTTATTTCTCACAGAGGAAAGTGGTTAGGGGGTATATACCTGCAACAAATGGGGGCAACGCCCAAGCAGGGTGAGAACAAAGACAAATATGAGTAGAGGCACCCTTTCTTGTTCACTTTTTCCTCCTTTTACTTATTAACTTGTTCTCTCTTTTCTCCTCTCCTCTGCCTTCATGCACAAGAGCAGAAGAGTGAAAAATTCCACTCCCAGAGTGGTTTAACAGTCAATCCTTCTTCATGGGGAACTCTGAGAATTATAGCTCCGTGTTTGGAATAGCGGCTTACTAACAATTCTCAGCCTGGCAAATAGAAGGGGAAGAAATGGAGGCAATGAGAGATTTTACTTTCTTGGGCTCCATGATCACTGCAGATGGTAACAGCAGTCACAAAATTAAAAGACGCCTGCTTCTTGGGAGAAAGGCAATGACAAACCTAGATAGCATCTTAAAAAGCAGAGGCATCACCTTGCCAACAAAGGTCCGTATAGTTAAAACTATGGTTTTCCCAGTAGTGATGTATGGAAGTGAGAGCTGGACCATAAAGAAGGCTGATCGCCAAAGAATTGATGCTTTTGAATTATGGTGCAGGAGAAGACTCTTGAGAGTCCCGTGGACTGCAAGAAGATCAAACCTATCCATTCTTAAGGAAATCAACCCTGAGTGCTCACTGGAAGGACAGATCCTGAAGCTGAGACTCCAGTACTTTGGCCACCTCATGAGAAGAGAAGACTCCCTGGGAAAGACCCTGATGCTGGGAAAGATAGAGGGCACAAAGGGGACGACAGAGGACGAGATGGTTGGACAGTGTTCTCGAAGCTACCAGCATGAGTTTAACCAAACTGCGGGAGGCAGTGAAAGACAGGAGTGCCTGGCATGCTTTGGTCCATGGGGTCACGAAGAGTCGGACACAACTAAACAACAACAACAATTCTCAGCACTCTTAGCAAACTACAGCTCCCAAGATTCTTTGGGGGAAGCCATGGCTGTTTAAAGTAGTGTCATAGCACTTTAAATATCTGGTTTGAATATGGCCCAAATCTCATTATATTGTGTGCCTTGTTATACCATTGTAAGGAGACACATCAATGAACTTTACTTAGGATTTAGCCCCCCGATTCCCTTCCTGACATGCTAGCCGCCTGTCTCATTAGACCAGGGAGGCTACTTGATCTCTGTCCCCACTTCCAGAAAGCTGGTGATCCAACCAAAAAGTTATCTAGAAAGCTATTTACAAAGCCTAAGCCATTTTTGACAATCACTGCTGCAGAGTAATAGTCAACTACTTGTTTACTTCTTTTTTTAAAAAAACCCAACAATAATCTTCTCTATACATCTCCTTAATTTTTATGCAGCAGAAGTGTTTATTATTGCTGGGGAGAAGGGAAAAAGAAAGTTTAATATTGTTCACTTTGATTTAACAAACAAACAAAAAGTGTGCTGGCAGAGTTTCAGCCTGATAAGATTGAAAATGATAGTTATAAGCTGCCCAAATATGGGTCTCATAATGAACAGACTCTTCAATATAACTGCACTGCCAGGTGCAAATTTAATAAAAGATTTAAAATGATAGATGGAAGAGTATTTCCAACAGCTGTTTGTATTCCCAGACAAAAATCCTCATTAAGATAGAGTTAAGGATGTAAATAGATATCTATTAATTTAAAACAACATTATAGAGCACTGAGCATTACTCATTCAGAACTTTTGCAGCTAGGGTTGGAAAAAATAACATCTTTTGAGTCGGGATTTCGGAACTGTATGATGCAACACAGAGACTGTGACCCAGCAACACAGCCTTATGGGTGTCAACTACGAGTGGACAAAGTTTCCTACTGGTGAGACATCAGTCCCACTCCAAGTAGACCCACTGAAATGAATAGACCTTCCCACTGATTTCAGCGGGTGCACTCTCAGTTTGACTAGCAGAGCCATCCTAACTCCCCCATTGTCACTGCCAGGGCTCTGGGGAACCACAGATCCATGGCCACATCCGCAGCCCAATTGCTTGTGGCAGCAGAAACAGAAGGTGGGGAGGTATGCAGATTGGGCCTGATCCCTGCACCAGCTCCAGGCAGTGAGAGGAAATTTAAATTCCAATTTCCATGTGGATCCCCCCCCCTTTTAATTGCAGGTTGAGTAGCAGGCAGAGAACAGATTCATGAGACAGTCATACCTCGGGTTGCGAACATGATCCATGCAGGAGGCACGTTCGCAAGCCACGGCGTTCGCAACCCGCAGCGCTGCGTCTGCGCATGTGCTTGAAGCGATTTGGTCTTCTGCGCATGCGCAAAGCATGATTTAGCGCTTCTGTGCATACGCCGAAACCAGGAAGTAACCCGTTCCAGTACTTCCGGGTTCGGTGCAGTCCGTAACCTGAAAATGCGTAACCCACAGCGTTCGCAACCCGAGTTATGACTGTATTGTAACTGCATGTACAAACCATACATTTAAAGCACCCCAGGAAAGAATCCTGGGAAATGCAATTTGTTAATAGTGTTGGGAATTGTAGCTTTGTGAAGGGTATAGCACAGTTCCCAAGATTCTTTGAGGGTGAAATGTGTATTTCAGGGGTGCCAACTTGAATAAAATATTGGGGGGGGGGGGAATTTGGCAGGTAAGCCCTGCCCCACATAATCCATCACACAAGATGTGGCACACGCACACCATTTGAATGGCAATGCCCATCAACTCTGAGGGAGCTCGTCCCCCTTAAATATTTTATTGGGGTGGGCAAAGGGACCTCAGCCCCTAGGAGTTGACTCCTATTGTGTATTAAATGTATGATGTGTTTGTAGGTTGATTCTCCCCAATGCTCATGCAACCCTGGCTAGCAACCAGCCAGCAACATATCAGTACTAGAAATTCACTCATTTTCTTTTATGCACTTGCAATGTAATTGCTTCATTCGTTCCCTACTCACCCCCTTATTCTCCTGCAACTATGTCACAGGGAACAACCCTAAATAATTGCTTGAGCTTTCCTGAGATTAATTATCTTGGAAAGCAGAAACTGACCATATGACACGCTTTATTGTCTCCATGAGAGGGAATCAAAGAAACGTTAAAAATAAAAAAATAAAAAATCCCAGCATGAAAAATAAGCTGCATGATTTTACAGACATTCACATTGCACTGCAGATGAAGAAGCAGATTGCCCCTTCTTCATTTGGCAAAAAAGCTGAACTTAGTAGCATTGAAGAGGGCCCTGGTATTTCCCAATACAGTTGTGGTAACTGGAGCACAGTCATTCCATCACCACTACATATGGTCAGCCCTACCATAAGACAGAGTGGGGTGACTGCCTCAGGCAGCTGTGATGAAAAGGCAGCAAAGTGATAATTATTTAATACATTATTGTTGTTGTAATTTGACTGCCAGAAAGGGAGAGAAGTGCTTGTGGGAATAACTGCCACAGGTGCCAAAATAACTTGGCTGGCCCTGGATACTATTCATCCTGACTTGGAAGGAAAGACGCTCTCTCTCAGGCGGCAAAATGTGTTGGACCGGCCTTGCCACCAATGGAATATATTACATACATAATAAATCCAGGGAGTTTTACATGATGGAGTCATTTCTCCAGTGTGTGTCTCATTAAAAATTATGATTTCTTGGGAATCACAGAAATGCTAGCACGATGCCCACCAAATGGTGGAAACAGTTACAGAAATGTGGCTTAGAAGTGGGTGAATCTTTATGTAATGGGAAGAATACAAATATGAGATCCACTGTTTGTTCAAAATAGGTCCTGGCTTCACCTGATCTTGCACTATTGTTCAGTCATACCTGGTAAATTATACACCTATCACCTGTGTGACAAATCAAAATGGTGGGTTGATTTTTACAGACCCTTCACCCTAGAGCAGGCTGGTTTCAGAACAGGGTGTTCACCTCTATATCATTGTTTTATTTTGGACTATGTAGTCCAAATATTTAAGTGTGTCTGATACCCAGTCTGATTCATGAACCTTTAATCAGTCCAGCAGCAACATGTGGTCAGATGTGGACCAGAGTGTTATCCTCGGGTGCTTCTGCTAATCTCTTGAAAACAAGGTCCAGAGTGTGGCCTGTCTTGAAAAACAAGGTCCAGAGTGTGAACTGGTGACATGTTGAGACAGCCCTATGGTAGTCATTGCAGCCAAGAAGTCTTGAGCTGCCCCAGAGCTAGTCACCTCAGCATAGATGTTGAAGTTCCCCAGAACCAACAGTCTAGGAGTCCTCCACTCTGCCACTGAGACCAGCTCTTGTCAGCTTAGGCAGGGAGACTGTCGGGCAATAAGAGAGTTGGTAAACCAGCAGAATCCTGAATCTGTTCTGATAGCCCAATGTCAGGAACACATACTCTAGAATCCCCCTATTAACTGGACAGAGAGCCTGGAGAAAAAGATAGAAAACTAAACACTACAACATCTCCCCCTCCCAAAACCTCAAGTCTGCCCGGATGTTGCACTGAGTACCCAAGTGGGCACCGCTGGGTGAGACCAACTCCACCCTGCCCACCTACCTAGGTCTTGGTGATACAGACCAGATCGGCCTCCTCATCCATCAGATCATCACTGAGGGACATCATACTCAGAGCCGACCTGGCATTCAGCAACAGCAACCGCAGACCCGAGGACCGGCTGATAGGACAACCGCAATTCCCCAGGTTGGAGGAGGGGCTGTGCCATGTGCCCCTTGCCCACCCTGTACATAGAACTATGAGATGAATATATTTTACCATTATTGTCAATATTCAGGAGGAAATCCAACCACGAGAAATTCATGTATTTACAGTTCAGTCACATGCTGTTCACATTCAAAACAGCAACATTTATTGTAGCAGCTTTGAAAAGGCACTCAACATTTAATGGATCCAGGTAAGGGAGGTACTTGTGAAATTTCTGCCTAGGAATTTCTTTTCCTCATTGTGCATTACCTGGAGCAAGTGCAAACCAGCTGGATCCATTAGATTTGTTGGTATTTACCTTTTTGTATAACTGTTTTGTTTTGTTTTTAGTGTGCACAATTTTATTTTGTGGGCTAATGTTCAATATGAAACTTAATAGTTAGAGGGATTTCTTTAACTGAAATCTTACGGTGGCTGGTTGCTAAAAATACAATAAATTCCACTTCGATGGCTTCCTCAGAGGGAATAGCATGATCCCACCTCTGCTTTGGATTTGGCAGTTCATCTGCCTCAACTTCTCTTTCTCTTGTCTTGATAGGATGGCTCTGTTAGTTTGGGTCCAATCCTATGTTAGTTATCCTGTGGGGAGAGGAGAAAAGATGACTGGAGAGGATGGGACATGATGGAAGTTTAGGAAACTGAATTGGATGGAGAGTGTTGGTTGCTTGAAAGTATTTTGTAACATCCTTCATAGTCCTAGAATTTAGGGATACCCAACAAAAGTGGTTGGCAGCGAATTCAGAACAGAGCCAGAAATCCATTTTTCACACAGTGCACAATTAACTTGTTGAATTCACTGCCACAATGGTCACTGATTAAGGTAGCTTTTAAAAGGGAGGACAATAGATCTATCAATGGCCATGATAAGCTATGATAAATGGCTCTTGAATTCTGTCACAAAACATCAAGAGATAGCTGTGGCCTTCTTGCGCTGTTTGTGGGCTTCACATTAGCATCTGGTTGGCTGCTCGGCGCTTTATCTCCAATATTTATAGACTGCTTTTCACCATAGATCACAAAGCAGCTTACAGAAAATCAACCAAACAATCCATGGATCAAAACAAAATGGTGTTTAATACGAGCAAAAACCACAAGTAAAAACAGTACCTGTAAGTTGATTAAATAGGCATGGTGCACCTTACCAGAACTACCTTATATTGTACTAGAATTAGTTCTAGTTCACTGTGAGATGTCTTACTAGAACTGGTGAGGTATGCCATTCGCTATGGGATAATGTGCTAGAATCTATTCATCTAGATGAACATTTGGTCTGACCCAATAGAACTTTCCTGCTTTTATGTACTTGTCAGCAAATCCAAATAATGGATAGGGTTGGTAAATATGCTTGCATATGCCAAAATTTCATATACAAGAACTCTTATTAACTAAAACATATTCTACAGAAGAAAGCTTGTGTGAAGAAAGCTTGTGAGACCAGCTGGGTGTTAAGGAATTTATTAACTGCAATGCTTTCTGCACGCCCAAGGCGTCATATTTTATACCAAATAATCAGATTGGCAAAAGTGTCACTTTCAATAAGTGATTCCTCATATTTGTAATGATGTCTAATTTCCTAATATGCTAGATGGTATTACTTTAAATAACATCCTGGTATACCAACCTTTTAAAGTTAGCCATAACAAATGGGCAATATATGCCTCCATGCATATTTTTATCTTACATACAGTATTTCACCTATCCAGGAAGCAATACTGTGGGCATGACATATTAGAATGGGATGGAAAGATTCGTTTTGATCTATCCGTTTCATAACAATATTTATGGTTTATGAGGCACTGTGTCAAAATCCTCTCTACAGGGTGTACGCAAATAACAAGTTCATTCAATACAAAGTGGCAGTTCCAGGGAAGCCATTCCAAATGATCAAATATTCATCTTTCCCCCTGCTTTTATTATTGTGTACTTTCTCACACCAGCCTTTCTCATTCCCATCTTCTCGAAAAATATTATTTATTTATTCTACTTATTCACCCACTCTTCCTCCAAGAGCAACTTGCATGTGGCCTCGCAACTTTCCTGCTTTGTAGCCCACTGGTTGAGCTCACTAGCTGCATGCAGAAGGTCACAGGTTCAACGCTTGGCATTGATAGGTTTTGTTTCTTGTGTTGTTGTTTTTAAGGCCAGGTAGCCAGTGATGGGAGACACAGCTACCTGAAACCCTGGAGCTACAGCAACCAGTCACAGTAGGCCACTAACTAGACCAACAATGGCAGCTCCATATATGCCAGGAATGATACAAAGCAGCATCATATATACCATGGCAATTATCAAACTTGCCAACTGTTTTCATAGTGTTGGGGCAGTTTTGAAGATCAAACTACGTTACATCGATCTCGTGGCTTGCCCTTAAATGCAGGATTTTTTCTTTCACAAATAGCTGGTGTGGGGGCCCGATCCGGACCCGAGTCTGGAGGGAAGGGGGCTTTACCCCCTTGTGTTTCAAAAGACATATTTTGGGTGGGAGAGGTCATAACTAATATCTGTATGAAGCATTGGGATCAATGGGAGTTTTCGCCCCATGTCACTGGCAAGCATGTGGAGACTGATAAGAATTGGGGCCACTTCTGTATGCCAAGTTCACAGTCCAGATTGGGCCACCATTGCGCTGGCTCTTTGCGAAAGCAAAATCCCACTCATACGGGTTATAACCATGTGATTAATAAAATGTGTTGCTTGGCCCGCAGTTCCTTGCCTTGCCTTCTGATTCCACTTTGTACCTGTCATAAGCTTCTTGTTTTACTTGCAAAAAGCTCCATGCTCTCACCCCTGCCTGTCACTCATCACTTAGTTACTTTCCATCCTCCTTTTTCTCATCTTCAGTTTCTATGGCCTTTCCTCACCCTAGGACCACTTCTTTCTTTCTTTCTTTCTTTCTTTCTTTCTTTCTTTCTTTCTTTCTTTCTTTCTTTCTTTCCTGCCTGCAATAGTTGTGACTGTCTTCAGGAACATTCTTCCGTTTCCTAATCATTTCTCTTCTTTTTAGCTTTCTTCATAGTTCCAGATTTTTCTTCTACCTTATTTATAAATGTGCTGTTGACCTCTACCTCTTCCCCACAGACCCTCCTTTTGTTTACCTCCCGCCTTTCCTTTGTCTATTCCAGATCATGAGACCCTTTCAAGGAGGAACCTGTTTTTAATTTCGAGTTTCCACAGCACCAGATGGATTGCTGGCACTTTAGAAGTAAATCAGCATCAGCATCATCTGCAAAATTAAACATCAGGCTGCAGAAATAGTCAAGCCAAAAATCCAGCTTCCCTGTTTCTGGCTAAGGAATAGGAAATCGCTCCATATGCTGGTGGAGCATTCTCTGCCATAGCTAATAAAGGAAGCACAAGGAGCGTATATCAAGTAGTGTATTGTGTCTATAATCTTTAAGGTCAAGTCAAATAATTGGAATACCTTGCCTCACCTTTCCAATATAAGTCACATGTAGGTTGCAGGAGAAAGCCTTGGACTTAGCTAAGGTAAAGGTAAAGGTAAAGGTAAAGTCACCCCTGACAATTAGGTCCAGTAGTGACCGACTCTGGGGTTGCAGTGCTCATCTCACTTTATTGGCCGAAGGAGCCAGCATATAGCTTCCGGGTCATGTGGCCAGCATGACTAAGCCACTTCTGGCGAACCAGAGCAGTGCACGGAAGTGCCATTTACCTTCCCGCAAGAGTGGTACCTATTTATCTACTTGCACTTTGACGTGCTTTCGAACTGCTAGGTGGGCAGGAGCTGGGACCGAGCAACTGGAGCTCACCCCGTCGTGGGGATTCAAACCACCGACCTTATGATCGGCAAGTCCTAGGCTCTGTGGTTTAACCCACAGCGCCACCCGCATCCTGGACTTAGCTACCTCCCCATATAACCAATACATTTTGACACCAGCGTGAACCACAAATTGGCACGTGCACACACACACACAGCCAGGGAAGAAGGGGTGAGTGAAGCTCTACATCAGGAATAAGGGCGGGTAAAGATCTAGATCAGGAGGGAAAGGAGGGGGATCAGATTAACCTTACCTGATGGTTGAATTAGGAATCAAAGGCCATCGTTGGGGAGACGCCTGCTCTGAATCATACCAGGCAGAGTCCAGGGGACCCCATCAGGAAACCCCCACCATTTCCTCATGAGGGGTGGGAACAGGCTAGCGGTGCCCCCTACTTGCCAAGAGGCCGTTGTAGAGGCAGTATTGAGGAAGGGGCTGCCAAGGAAGCAACAGATTCAGCTTTCAAGGATTACACCACATTCATTGTTTTTACTGCGGCAGTGGGGGCAGAGGATGCATCCTTTGAAAGCCGGATCTGCTGCCCCTCTGAATTCTGCTGCCTGAGGTGATGTCCTCACTTTGCCTCATGGATGGGTGAGCCCTGCCCATATATACAGAAGCTGAATGGCCAGGTAGGTCTGCAATTTATCCTGACCCTGGGAGCAGGGCCAAGGGCCACCATTGGGTCCCGCACCCAGGGGAATGCCCTCCAATTCCTGCCACCATTGGCTGATTTGGCAGCAGGGAGACGATCCAGCCAGCCATTCACCAGTTAACAAAGAGGCCCAGATCCCACCTGCAAACCCACCTGCCTGAGAAGGGGCAAACGGACATATACAAAATTCAATGCAAACAGTGGCCTCTGCATCATCATCATCATCATAATTATACAAACAAATTAATAGACTACTTCACAGCATGAAGGTATCGAAGTGGCGTTCCGGGGAGAAACAGAATAAAGAACAGAAGCACAAACTCTAAGAACAATAAAGCCAGTTCAACAAATGCTAAAGCAATAAAGCCTTCCACCCAAACTCCAAAAACAATGAGAAGATTTCATCAAATATAAAATTGATCTTCTATATATGACTACATCACACCTTAGGGAAAGCCTTCCTAAACAAAAATGTCTTCAGTAGCTGCCTAAATATCATCAGGCTATGCACCTGTCTGATTTTGGCTGATAATTGATTCCAGAAAAGCCTGGTTTCTAGTACAAGCTAAGTATGCCTCTGAGACAAATGGTAGTCTAAGCAGTCCCCCATCTGAGGAGCAGGGTTGCCAGGCAGGGATGCAGTGCACAAGATAGTTCCTTTGATATCGTGGTCCCAAGTTGCTTAGGACTTTAAATGCTAAAAAGAGGACCCTGAACTGCTCCCAGTTGGCAGCCTGTGCAGCTCCTTCAGCTTTCATCTTTGGCCATGCTAGTCAGGGCTGATAGGAACGGCATCTGTGGAGCCACAGTTTTCCCGTCCCTGATCTACACACTGGGGCCACCTAACCTCTAATTGTTATTTTTGTTTATCTGTTTAAGAAACAATTTTGACTGCCCTTTGTCAAAAGGACACGGAACATCACAGTAATTTAATTCTGATCAACAGAATGTATGCGCACAGCAGTTCATAATAAGCAGCATCAAATTATTCACAAATTATTCCAGTCACTGCTGCACTTATTCAAACGCCTGCCAGAAGAAATGCATCTTCTCCAGTTTCCTAAAAGAAAATGCACCACGGTGGGGAGGGCGTTCCATGGCTGTGGAGCCACCACCACAAAGCCCATTCCATGGACTCTGGTGCTATTTACTGCATCCTGTTCATGGGCCACCACACGACACAACTTTTGACACCGATCCATGAGTTTCTAAGAAGAGCCTGAAATTGGACAGCATCTCAGGCTGGTAGTTTGGAACGTGCCAGTAGATCCTTCTTCTGAATATCATAGGGTGCGCAGGTACCAACCCTGAAAAAGTCCATATCCACAGAAGTGGTGTAACCTACAATCGTCTGTCCACTTGCTTCACCCTCAGTCCTGTTCTCTACCCCTCTGCTGTGGTTCAGGGGAAGGAGCACGCGAAAGGCCTTGGAAGCAGTTGATGCTTTGCCGCTTGCTGCATCCAGAAAGTTAAAGGTATAACAAGACTGTTTCCCAGATGGCAACCTGGCAAACCTAAAATAATAGCACCTGATTTCTTCCATGACTCATCCTTGTAACTATATAAAGTTTTCAAAAGATGTTCAGAGAAGACTCGAGCCACACAGCTGGATGCTGGACTTCAGAACCTAGGCAACTACAGTTCAGGGTGCTCTGATTGCTCCTGGATCTATATCTGTTACAAACAGAGTATTAATTTAATAAGTTGTAATATGTAAAACACCACACACATACCGCTCTTGACAGAGAGGATATAAATACATAGGCCTCCGTACCATTCTTCAAGGGAAACAAGGGCCCCATCTGCTGATGCTGAAATGTACTACATTAACAGATCTTGTACTGTGTTAGCAGCAACGCTGATAAGAAGCATATTATAACTTAGCACAGGAGTACAAATCATAGCACAGCGAATGCAAAACCTTAACAAAAAACTGCAGGAAGAGCTTTAAGAGAACGCGATGCTGTTATTCCAAGAGGAGCAAAAGGACTTTTGCACCTGTTTTAAAACTGACCTGATCACAGGGAAAATCCATGAATAGGCCACCATCCATTCCACGCACGCATAAAATGAGGGCGACAGAAATGTGCCTTGCTTGTCCACAGCAAAGGTCTAAAGAAAAGAGATGAAGCAGAGTGTTTCTCGAGCTATTCGAACTTGCCACCTTTTCTGCATTTACGTTACCTTTGCAATCTCCAACCACACAAACTACTGCTGGGTGACTATGTGGCAATTCGTGTTTATGGAGGTATGGCATCCCACTGCTCCCCATCCAAAGCCCACAGGCTCAGGGCGAAAGGGGCATGAAGGATGATTTCAGCATGAGTGCTGCTGCATGCATCCATCTAGCACCTTGCTCTTTTGCCTTGGTGCTGGAGCCCAGTGGGCTGTTTTGCCCGTTGACAAAACAAACTGAGCCGCTTGTTCCTCCAGTGACACCTTCCAACAGTGTTCCCTTTTAAGGCCTCCTAGATACACCTTGTTTCTGTCCAAAGTCCCTTCCCAGTTACCAGGGTTTGCTGCTTTGTTTGTTTTTCAAGAGTTGGCAATTTTGGCTGACCACTTGAAGTTTCTGTTGTTGTTGTTGTTGTTGTTGTTATCCAGTCTTTCCCAAGTCCAGGACTCAGGACACCTTACAGAGATAAAATAGAACAAGCTAAAAAGTTAGAAAATACAGTCATTAAAACTCACAGTCAACTATAGGCAATCAACCAAGCTCTGGACACCCCCAACTCCTCTCACTGCCAATGCAAACTAATAAATGAATACAGTAGAAAGAGAAGCTACCCAAGTGATGCTAACACAAAAAACTTGCAAATATACTACATAAAAGAATACAAGTTTACTACCTCGCTTCTCTCCCTCCCCGCTCTCTCTTCCCCCCCCCCAACCTTACACTATGTACAACATCACCATCTCACATCAAATAGAACTAATCTGTAGAAAGGACTTTATGATCTGAAAACAGAGGTGATTGCTTTTGTAATTACTTTTGTGTTTCTTTTGTAATAAAAACAATTTTAAAAAGGAATTTAACACTAATAAAATTAAATATTTTAAAAACATCATTCCGCACAGACCATAACAATAAAAAATAAATAAATAAACCACAGCACCCGCCCTTTCCTCAAATGCAGTCAGTTTCCAAAAGCGGAAGGACAGTAAGGAGGGAGCTAGTCTAACATCTCTGGGAGCAGCCACTGAGAAGACCCTCTCCTGTGTCCCTACTAAGAGTGCCTGTCACAGTGGTGGGAATGAGAGAAGGGCCTCCCCAGAAGAGAGCTTGTGGTCTTACATGTAGCCTGGATCTATCTGAACGACCGTACTCCCTCATATGAACCTAAGTGTCACCCACACGCTGTTCATGGAGGAACAAGGAACCAAAGTCAACCTGAATTCTTCTTAGCCTTTAAAATATGATGGAAACAGGCCTTGTAAGAAAGTTCTATAAACACAGGGACCGGGAAGCCAGCAGCATTTCCATAGTGTTTCAAATAATAATAATAATAATAAATTTTATTTATATCCCGCCCTCCCCAGCTGAGCCGGGCTCAGGGCGGCTAACAACAATCAAATAAACAATCAAATAATCACAGATTCTAAAAATATTTCATTATAAAAATTAGTTAAAATCAAATTGATGGCAACCGATTAAGCAAAATTCTGTGCAGGTTGCCAGAGGAGGGAGTCAGGCTGCGCCCTGACCAAAGGCCTGGTGGAACAACTCTGTCTTGCAGGCCCTGCGGAAAGATGTCAGGTCCCGCAGGGCCCTAGTCTCTTGTGACAGAGCATTCCACCAGGTTGGAGCCGCAGCCGAGAAGGCCCTGGCTCTAGTTGAGGCCAGCCTAACCTCTCTGAGGCCTGGGACCTTGAGGGTGTTATTATTTGCAGACCGTAGGTTTCTCTGTGGGGCATACCAGGAGAGGCGGTCCCGTAGGTACGAGGGTCCTAGGCCGTATAGGGCTTTAAAGGTTAAAACCAGCACCTTAAACCTGATCCTGTACTCCACCGGGAGCCAGTGCAGCTGGTATAGTACCGGATGAATGTGATCTCGCAGTGAAGACCCCATAAAGAGTCTCGCCGCGGCATTCTGCACCCGCTGGAGTTTCTGGGTCAGTCTCAAGGGCAGCCCCATGTAGAGCGAGTTACAATAATCCAGTCTGGAGGTGGCCGTCGCGTGGATCACAGTGGCTAGGTCAGGGCAAGAGAGGTAAGGAGCCAACTGCTTAGCTTGGCGGAGATGGAAAAATGCCGCCTTTGTTATAGCTGTAATCTGCGCCTCCATAGAGAGGGAGGTATCAAAGATTACACCCAAACTCTTAACGGACGGTGCTGGCACTAATTGCACCCCCGCAAGAGATGGGAGTTGCCCCCTGAATCCCATATCGTCCCGCCCCAGCCAGAGGACCTCTGTCTTCGAAGGATTTAACTTCAACCGGCTCCCACGTAACCGTCCAGCCACAGCTTCCAGACATCTGGTCAGTGTGTCTGGGGCCGAGTCAGGATGGCCATCCATCAACAGATAGAGTTGGGTGTCATCAGCATACTGATGGCAACCCAGCCCAAAACTCCGGACAAGCTGGGAGAGGGGGCGCATAAAGATGTTAAAAAGCATCGGGGAGAGAATCGCACCCTGAGGCACTCCACACACCAAGGAGTGACGCGATGACAATTCCCCCCCAAGCGCCACCCTCTGTCCCCGATCAGAGAGAAACGAGCGCAGCCATTGAAGGACTGTGCCCTGGATCCCCACGTCGGCAAGGCGGTGGTCCAGGAGTTCGTGATCGACCATGTCAAAGGCTGCTGACAGATCTAGAAGAATCAGCAGCCCCAACCCGCCTCGATCCAGCTGCCTGCGGAGATCATCTGTTAGGGCGACCAGAGCCGTCTCGGTCCCATGACCAGCACGGAAGCCGGTTCTTCACATACATTTTTAGTAAACCTTAAAACAATCCTGTGAAATATTGTTACCCTCCATATTCCCAGACGGTCAGCTGAAGCCATTTGGTGAGTTCCTGTGATGTTTGAACCAGAAACCTCCTGCCTCAGGGCTCACAGCAAGGGGCAGTTGAAGACATTTTGCTGCCTGTGGTAAAGGACAAGATGGCGCCACCCCTCCCACATTGGACAGACAGGAGATGAGTGGAATGGTAGTCGAGCCTTACAACACAAGTGACGTGACACCTCAGGGCAGGCAGCTAATTTAGGGAGAAGGCCACAGGCCATGTGCAGCTCTGTCCTCCAGCACAGGGGCATAGCCAAGGAGCTGCCACAGATGTCCACTGACGCATCCCAGCTTCTGCCACCTGAGGCACTGTGCCGCCATGCCTCATGGGACAACCGGCTCTGATCACAGCTCACACTCTTATCTGGCTCTTTTACACCAAACCCTCTCCTCCACAAAGAGAAATACAAAAGGCACTCGGAGATACGACGCATGCACACAGAACTCTCTTTTTCCTTTTTCCCAAATGCTTATGAAAATTAGAAACTGAATTTCCAACTGGTTGTTGGTCAGAGGATAACAAGCAAAGCATCTTGCCACATGGATAAACAAAAGGGGAAAAAATAGAAATCAAAATGTTAAGCTAATTCTGCAGTGAGCAATAAATGTAATCCACAGGATAAACAGCACTGGCTTGACATTTTACTGAATTTGACTAAATTAAAACTCTGAGTAGTTTGAATAAAGTTCAAGATGTGGAACTAAAGTTCAGGACATGTAACAACAAACAAACAAAAATCCTTCTTTTATATAACAACCTCAATTGGAGTTTTGCTAAAGGTTGGTTAGGATGATTCTTATACAACCCCTACGCTGTCAAGTTCGTGGCTCTGTTGGTCAAATTTGCCTTTGTTTGAAATTTGCTTTAAGAATTTGAATACAGGAATTGCAATAACCTCATCCATATTAGAGCTAAGAACATACAAGTTAAAGCAAATCAGCCAGATCTAATATTGCCTTAGAACAGACGTCCCATTTACTGAAGTAGGAGAAATCTCATTTGAAAAGTGCCCTAAAAATGTTTGTACAACTTAACATTTATGTAACATTTTCAAGTGTTCAAAGCATCTCACATGCATTAGCTCAATAATCCTATTTATTCCCAGGCTTAATTTAAAGTGCCAGGGCTGACCTTTAAAACCAGATTATTTGAAGGACCACCTGCACCCTTCCATACTTCAGGATCAGTCTCTGAAGTCCTTCTTACAGGTCCACTTTTTCGACCCATCAGACAATGGGATTAGTGACAGAGCCTCTTCAGTAGTGGCCCCATATCTTTAGAACTCTCTCCCCAAATAAGAATTTGGCCTCATCCTTCTTAGTTTTGGACCAGACTTCTAAAGACTTGTTTCTTTCCATCTACATGTTGTTAAATTGTTGTGAGCTGGATTTTAAGCTGTTCCAAACTGCTGGTGGTTTTAGTTCTTGCAACTGGGTTGTTTCAATAATACTTTAAAAGCTGCTTTACAGTTTTGATTATTGTTTGTAAGCTGCCTAGGATGGGGTTTGCCTTGAAAGGTGGAATGTAAATAGTTTGCATAAAATAAATAAATGCAAATTTATAAGGTCGTCTACAACGGGAGCAGCTCCACACATTATGACTGCTGCACGAAACAATGGTGTTTCTTATAGCAAATTGTGTACATCACACAAGCCATACACTGATCTTGTAACTATCATGTGCCTACATCTCTGCAACCAGTTTCAGCTAGCACACATATGCTGGTGTTTAAAAACTGCATATTTGATATCTACAGCAATCTTAATCAGTTTGCAAATAATACTACATCAAACTATGGCTATGAGTGTGTGGGTTCAGAGAGAGATTGCAACTTCATTGCTCATCTGGTTCTGCAACACTGCTGTGAGACAAGCCATGTTCTGGCTTAGCATGTTGTCTGCAAATGGGCTTGCAGTTGGTCTCACACCAAACAAACCATGAGCTGTAACCATGTTTGGCTTACTGTTACATGTGAACTGGGTCAATGTTTTCTATTATCAAAATATTGCTCTTGTTTGGATGTAGCAGGAAACCATGATTTAACAGTTACTAACCATGTTAACAGTTGTTTTTGTGTTTCCCTCTGCATTCTCTTCTTCTTTCATGCACCAGAGGAGAACAATAGAAGCTCTCACTTCTGATGAAAAACAAACCACAGTTTCCCATTACACTGGAACTCAGAGAACACAGAAAACTGTGGTTTATTTTAACTCTAATGGGAACCACTGGCAGAGGAAGAGAAGTGCGGGAGGAGCGCACCACCCCGGCAATGCAATCCCAGTAGGGTGCCATCGCTCCTGCCACCCAGCCTGCACTGGGTGCCACGCCCCCACAGGCAGCGACCACGCCCCCAGGACGCACACCACACCCCCACGACATGTGCCAGCCCCGCCCACCCTCCGCCCCCGGCGCCTGAGCATGAAGCTCCACCACTGGTGGGAACATGCCATGATCATATTGTTGAGAGGCAACAGGAAACTATGATTTGTTGAAAATGGGAAATGAACACTCCTCGTCTTCTCTACTCACATCCAAAAGAGGAGCCAAGAGGAGCAAATGAGACAGAGGTGCACCAGGGTTCAAACAGAGTTTCATTGTTGGTTAGTTCGGGGAATTGGAGGAGTCAGCAGCAGGGAAGGAGGCTCCAACATTAGACTTCTCTCTCTGACATCAGAGTTCTATCTGCAACAATATATCAATCTAGTCTATCCTGTAGCTCCTGGGATGTCCTCTCAGGAACCATAGGATTGCACCATAAACAATAGCCATGGGAAAGGTGCCATGACAAGAAGGTCAGCATCCTCACTATGGCAGTGCCATTGTAATTTTCCTGCGTATTCAAAGCCAAGTTTGGTTACTGTCCACGAGCTTTGAAACTGTTTTCTGTCATCATGAAGGCACAATGTGGTTCTTATAAACACAGTAATTGCCATCATGCTGGATTTTAAGGACTGAAGAACATGCATCTATCTATATCTATATCTATATTGGATTATAAAATAAAATTAGAGAGGTAGACTCAATCATAGAAAAAATAAATTTTCCCAGTTCAGTTCATTTTCCCCCTGCTGAAACATAAACTGAGAAATCCATAGCACTAGTAAAATTCCCAGGACAGAAATCAAGGGCCTTCTATTATTGAGATCCTTCACAGTAATTTGGAGGTGGGTGAAATTTGCCCTCAAACTTTGTCCCATATTGCAGCTCTACAAAATTCATTGGGAGCCACAAAGAACAGAGTAGGTCTAGACAACCTAGTCTCTTCAATTCATTGAGCCCCATCCTGAGCTACATTCCTTGGTCACGGCAAAGTGTGACAAAGAGACAAGACTGAGGAAAACTGGCATCTGTGGTGGAGCAAAATAACAGCACAATCCCTCAGGAAGTATGGGGCATATTCATACTTCCATCCAACCACTGTCTTAATGCTTTTTGGCACTGGAAACACATACGGCTTCAACGTTCACTTCTCTCACACATGTGCAAATTTGACAAAAATCTATCCCACATATCATACGCTGCTCAAAAGTCATTCAGAAGCTGCTTTCTGTAACACTTAAGCATTGTTCTCGTCTTCACCCACATCTTTTTCTATTAGTTCTACAATATGTAGGGGCTCATATAAATTCAATAACCAGAGAAGGGAGGAGGGGAGGGGGAGAGAATCCAACAGCAAAATATCTTGCCAGATGGGGAAAATTAAAATGTTACCCTTGTTTCTTTGCCAGCGCAGATCCATTTTGACAGGCTGGAAATGATTTATGGAGGGGGGGCTGTATTTACGCTGGCAGAAACATTATTAATTGCCATACAATATTCAATTCTTTGCATTGTTTCTGTGTGCGATTAGTTCCATGTCTTACATACGTATGCAGCCTAAACATGCTGCAATGTTTGCACGCTGGTCATTGCATGAGAGAAATGAGCAGAGAATGCCTGGTGCATGTTACAAATTTCCTTCCAGCCATCCGTAGGAGATACAGCAGCAAAAGGGAAGGGCAACATGGAAACTCACAAGCAGCCTTGAAGGAAAAATAGATTACCTTAGAACATATGAATAGGCAAGTGGTGCAGTATGTTGGAAATTAATAAAAATCATTATAATTTTTTTTGCAGAAAGATTTATGCAGAAAGCCTGTCTCCTGCCTTTCTGTCTCTCCCCACCCCCCACCCCGAAATGGTATCAACCATATATCCAACACTGGCAAATTAAAAATAGATATTTTTCTGTCCCTAATTGATTTTACATTACATTAGGCAGCCGGGGCTTCAACCTTCCATGACATAGTATCTAAATAAACATTTATTAAAATATTTTAATTAGAACAAGAGGGGAAAATATTGTTTCCAATTATATCTTCAGACCGGGGGTGGGGGAGGAATCAAAGCAATTAAGAATTAATATTAAAAGAAGTATAATGGAACACTTTCTGTGTAATAACTACCCAGAGTGATTTATATGTTGGAAGAGGATTTTAATAATTGCTGTTTTCTTTCCTTAAAACGAATGTTTAGAGTCATGCAGTTGATACATCAAGTGGTGCCTGAAGACTTACGGTTAATTTTGAAAAGAAAAGGAAAAGACAGTGCAATTTCTTTTTTTAAAAAAAAAAAGATCAAATGAGCAAATAATTCCATCCGCACAAGATGCATGAAATCTACACGAATCTCTGTCTCTCCAGAGGAACAAATTACAGACAGAGATGACTTGCAAGGTCATCGGTCCCCTTCCTCTTCCAATGCTGGGCTGTTGCCAAGATTAAGCAGCTTGCAAAGCTGTTGATCTAGTTGCGATGCAGTCCAAAATGCCATTTATCCAAATGGCAAGAGAGACAGAAGTGGGGCATGAGGATATCTAGCCCCACTTCTGATGGGTGATGAACCATAAAATGACAAATCTGAAAAGCATTAAGAGGCCAGGAAGTCTGACTCCTTGCCACAAGGCTAGGCCACACACACACACACAAGCACTTCCTGCAAGAAAGGCCATTGTGTGTCAATAGAAAAAAAAACAGTGCAGGGAGGGAGGCCCACAGCAGGGGGAGCCAGAGCTAACGATTGGCAGAGTCAAATCATTCTCACTCTGTCCCCACCTTCCTCCCTGTCGAGTCCAACAAGGGTACTCCTGAGTCGGAGGAGGAGGATGTCAACAGGCAGTGCCATTTGGAAGAAGGAAGGAAGGAAGGCAGGAAGGCAGGTGTGGACTGCCAAAGGGGGGCATTCACCCTCAGGGAACCTTCTCCACAGGTAAAGCACCCATAGAGCATAGAGTTCTAGATGGCTCAATCAAGCCAGTCAAGTCACGCGATGCAAGAGAGGGTAACAAAACAATCCACGGTTATCTTAAGAGAGATGTTGTGCAGTATTGTGACCGCCAAACTAAAAATTATATGAAATTTGCTATTGGACATTTTGGGACATGTCATTCACTACTACAGAGCTCCAGAAAGACAATACTCTGTAGATAAGGACTCGTCTTTTCTATAACTATATAAAATAATTCCTTAAGATAGAGCTTTTCTAGTCATATGTTATGCCCTCCCAAGAGGGACTTACCTGTTATCCAGGTGTTGGTCTTTTTGATACTAGGTGAAGAACTTTTTATTTTCCTGGACTTTCCTACCTTAATTTTTATTTTTATTAGTGTGCCTTAGACCTTTTGGACTAATGCTATTTGCTGGTGGTGGTTATATAAGTACCCAATGTTAAAAATTGTCAACACAGAGATCCTTAAAGTGAAAAAGCAATAGGCTATTTGTGGTTCTTCAGCAGTTTCACTCTCAGCTTCAAATGGGCATTCAGAAAATAATAATCAGTTGCCTTTTACCATATACCAAGGTGGGCCACTTGTCTAAGGTATCTCAGTATTGTCTACACCACAAGGGGGGAAACTTTGCAGTCACAGACCCATCTCTACAACTATGAAAATTGCAATGTGGGGAGGGGGAAGTTGAGAGGGGCCATTTCTATTCAGTCCTGCAATACAGTGGTACCTCAGGTTACATACTTAATTCGTTCTGGAGGTCCGTTCTTAACCTGAAACTGTTCTTAACCTGAAGCACCACTTTAGCTAATGGGGCCTCCTGCTGCTGCTGCGCCACCGGAGCACGATTTCTGTTCTCAACCTGAAGCAAAGTTCTTAACCCAAGGTACTATTTCTGGGTTAGCGGAGTCTGTAATCCGAAGCGTCCGTAACCTGAAGTGTATGTAACCCGAGGTACCACTGTAGATATCTAGCTTACTATGAAGCAGGATGAGAGATAGGAGAAGTTCAGTAGTAATGATATTAATTTACTTATAGGTACTATCATCAGAGTCAAAACAGCTAAAGGAAGATTCACTCTCCTATCAGCAGCGAATCAACCTGTCTCTCCTCAGCAAAGCAGAATTTAACGAGCATTAAATGTGATACATTTGTTAAAATTAATAATTATTTAAGTCTGGAATGGTTACAGTGGGATAAGCTACAGTGAAGTTAAGTACCTATAAAATTCGTATTGTAGAATATAGCTTATTCATATGCTGGGATTTTAATGCTCTGTGTATTTTGCAAAGACATTTTGGAAAACATCTTCCCTTCTATTAATAAGATTTGTATTCTTCTATGTTATATCAGCTTTACATGACAGGTAGTATAGTGTTGGACTCAAGTGACTGATCTTTCATGGGCCCGTTGAATGATCTTTTATGTTTTATTTCAGCAGCTGATCATTTTTTTGCTCCATTAAGAATCTAAGAATTGCCTGAAAGATCAAACCAAAGGTCTTACTAGTCCAGCGTTCAAAAGGTGTGTTGGCCTAGAACAAGATTTCATATACATGTTTTTGCCAACCTGGGATCAGGTCTTTACTCTTTATTCTACCATGTTTTATGACCGGTTTTTTGTTGCAGAAGACAGAAGAGGCAGGAGTTCTCCTCCCAGAGAAGTCCACCTGGCACCAACCTTGTCATCATTTTGGCACAAGGTAAATATGTTTTATGGGGCGTGGGTGGCGCTGGGGGTTAAACCACAGAGCCTAGGACTTGCCTATCAGAAGGTCGGCAGTTCGAATTCCCACCATGGGGTGAGCTCCCATTGCTCTGTCCCTGCTCCTGCCAACCTAGCAGTTTGAAAGCACGTCAAAGTGCAAGTAGATAAATAGGTACCACTCCGCCGGGAAGGTAAACGGCGTTTCCGTGCACTGCTCTGGTTCTCCAGAAGCAGCTTAGTCATGCTGGCCTCATGACCCGGAAGCTGTACGCTGGCTCCCTTGGCCAGTAAAGCAAGATGAGCGCCGCAACCCCAGAGTCGGTCACGACTGGACCTAATGGTCAGGGGTCCCTTTACCTTTTACTAAATATGTTTTGATTTCCTGGACATTCGGGCAGCAGCAGTTATATGATAGTGTACAGTTAGATCTGTTTTTAATAATGTCATTTTATTGTTTGTTTTTTACTGTGGATATAAACTGCTTGGGGGATTTATTTATTCTTTTAGTGGAAAGTGATATATAGCCTAAATAAGCCTTGCCTTCCATGAACTTCCTTGACGTATCTTGGGATCCAAGCCATTAGCTGCTTTCCTGACATCACAACAGATTACAATAAGCAAACAATCGGAAATTATAAACCAGTTCAGAGATAATATCCTATTTGCAGGATGTGGGCACTCTTGATGCAGCGCAGGGTAGGAATTTGGGGCAGAGGTGGAGGCTTCTGCTCAGCAGAATGAGCAGGTGGGCCCCCAAATGCAGCAAAGCTGGCTTAGCACATTCTGAACTAATGCACATTATCATCCAAAGGGGTATGTGTGGTAGTGCAAGAACACTAAGTCCAGAATTGAAGAAGAAGAAGAAGAAGAAGAAGAAGAAGAAGAAGAAGAAGAAGAAGAAGAAGAAGAAGAAGGAGAAGGAGAAGGAGAAGGAGAAGGAGAAGGAGAAGGAGAAGGAGAAGGAGAAGGAGAGGAGGAGGAGGAGGAGGAGGAGGAGGAGGAGGAGGAGTTTGGATTTGATACCCCGCTTTATCACTACCCGAAGGAGTCTCAAAGCGGCTAACATTTTCCTTTCCCTTCCTCCCCCACAACAAACACTCTGTGAGGTGAGTGGGGCTGAGAGACTTCAGAGAAGTGTGACTAGCCCAAGGTCACCCAGCAGCTGCATGTGGAGGAGCGAGGAATCGAACCCGGTTCACCAGATTACGAGTCTGCTGCTCTTAACCACTACACCACACTGGCTCTTTAAGATTTAAGATTACTTTACCACTGATGCAGCTTCGGCCCTGCTCCGAACAAAGTCAATGCAAGTTTTGCTACTTCTGGAAAGCCATGTCTTCATCATTAACTACACAATCCTATACATGTTTCTCCAGAAGTCCCACTATGTTCAGTGGGACTTACTAAGGTAAATACACATAGCAGGGATAGCCAACAAGGTGCCCCCCCAAATGCTGTTGGATGATAACACCCATCATCCCTAACTGTTAGCCCTGCTGGCTGGGGCTGATGGGAGATGGAGCCCAATAACATCCTGAGCGTATCTTATTGGCTGCCCTTTGCATGTAGAACTGCAACCTAAAGCTCTTTGGGGGGACGGTAGTCTTCGAAACCCATTTCCCTGTGTTAGGGCTGATGGAATGAAAAACACCTTCTTGTACGGAAACTTGCATTAGGACGCTGTTTATGGATGCTTACTTAGGAAGCAATTACACTGCTTGAGATGTGATGTGGCAGCCGAGATTATGGAGCTTTCTCTTTTAAAAAAGAGAGAGAGAGAGAGAGAAAAGTATGCAGTTAAAGCCCATACTGGAGAATTTCCAAGGAAGAAAAAGGCCCACATGTTTTCAAGCTCATTATTTTCTTATTTGCCACGTTGCTTATGTGTATCACTGTCCGAGCCGAAAGGTTTGTGAACTCCTGTCTAAGTGGCGCCTGTTCAACCAAATTACCCATCTTCTATCAACAGCCAGGCGAAGGCAAAGTAGGTTCAGAAATAATGAATACACATTTGTGCAACGGCAATCTCTCGCCAGCTTTGGGCTTCTCACCACAGCACAATTTCCCCATGAGTGACGACAAGATTGCACTGTCATTATAATAGGTAATCATTAGATTTATCTTTGATATCATTTGCAGCACCTTGCTAGGGATTGGGTGTGCATTTATGTAGCCTCATTACTGCCAGGAGTCCTCTTTAAGTGAGATGATAAGTAAATAAAAGGAGAAATTATACAACAGGAAAAGCCTGGGATATGTTGTTTTAATGTACGTCTGCGAACTCCCTTCAGCATAGCTAATCTGCACCGCAGTTACCATTATTTCTACCTCACTGAGCACTTCCTAATTGCTGTGTTATTGCTTGTGAAGAAAATATATTATTAAAGTCCACAACTTACAACTTGTTGCACATCTACACAGGGGAAGGAGGGGGGGAGAGAAACCTCTTTTCATTTCATCAGAGCTTAATAGGTTTTGAATGGGGTGATGATCATCCGAGGTTGTTTTCCTCTTGAAGATCTGTTCATTACCGTTTCATAATGTCACTGTCTCCTTCTTGCAGTCAAGATGCATTCATAATTTATTCAAAGACCTGGAGATATTATTAAACCAAATCTATTTTATTCTCTATGAATCAGCTCAGGACTACTTCGGTGGCTGGTTGTAATGAACAACAAATTATAAACCCAAAGGAATCCATAACTCCCTTTTTAGCTGTTAATGTTTTATGCCTGTGTTTGGTCGCTGGCCAGATAATGATCCACAAAGCACTGCAAATGTATATTAATATTATCTTTACAGCAGCAATAATACTCAGCAGAGGGGAACGTTCCAATGGGCTTCCTTTTCTTTCTTTCTTTTGGCACTAGTTAAAATCTCTGCTACTGGGGGGTGGGGAGTCAAGACTTCTGCTTAGTTTGGAGAGGTCTGTCTGCTCCAGACTTTGGATGACCTTAAAATATTCAGTTCTGTGATGTGTAATAAGGACAGCCATTATATCTCAGAAAGAGAGAGAAAGACCTAAGCGTTGGCTTGCTATTTCTGAATTTATTCAAATGTGAAAGGCAAGTAGTGAAGATCATAAAGACTGTGTGAAAATAGAAGGTCCTTCTAGCCTTTTCTGCTCACAGCAGGAGTGACACTTTATCTTAGAAAGCAAAATCCAAAGAATCCTAGGAAAAGAGAAAACGGGAAAATTGAAAACCACATTCTCATGCAAGTACTTTGTCGGGGACTGCATAAAAGGCATGGTGGACAAAGCTCATGGGTGAAATCACCAATTCCCACCACTGCAGTAAGAAAACCATACTCTATTAGATGCAAATCTACATTGAACAAGGGACTTGTGTTGCCGTGATTCTGTGGGAAGACAATAAAAGGTGCAGAGTTTAATACTGGACAGGAAAATGTCGACTTCCTGAGATCCATCGTTCCTCTCTGTGTGTCTCTCTGTCTCTGGAAAAAATGAAGAGAAAAAGTTTCCAGACCATAGGACTACAAAGATTTTTAAAAATAAATATTTGAGAGAAGTTGCCTACTGCTTAATTAAAGACACCTCTAACCAGTTTACATAAAATATAAAATATACATTGAAATTAACAGCCCTGTGAAATCTTAGAAGTGTAGTTGATGTCCAGTGGTCAGGAGCTGGCCTGCAGGACTCCCTCCATAACTCTTTCTCCCAAATACTGGTATGTCAAACAAGTGGGGGATAAAGATCAGATCCTTGCTGGACTTCTCTAGAATTAAGTCTCAATGAACACAGTGGAGCTTTCTTCTAAGAAAGCATGCCTGCTCCAGTATCCCTGCCAAGAAACTCCATGGACAAAAACAACAGGCCTGCTAGTGTACTGTCACGCTATTACTTAGTGGTACATTTTAAATATCATACAAACAAAATCTGTTCCATCCATTTCAAAATGATTTAACAGAATATGAACTATTGTAATCATGTCTGAGTTAACATGTTACAAAAGAACAGTTGATGATCAGTCAAATGCATTTTTAGAGCAATGGACTTTATTTGGCATGTCAATTTCAAGGTAACATAAACCTTTGTTGTTGTTGTTGTTGTTTAGTCATTTAGTCGTGTCCGACTCTTCATGACCCCATGGACCAGAGAACGGCAGGCACTTCTGTCTTCCACTGCCTCCCGCAGTTTAGTCAAACTCATGCTGGTAGCTTCAAGAACACTGTCCAGCCATCTTGTCCTCTGTCGTCCCCTTCTCCTTGTGCCCTCCATCTTTCCCAACATCAGGGTCTTTTCCAGGGAGTCTTCTCTTCTCATGAGGTGGCCAGAGTATTGGAGCCTCAGCTTCACGATCTGTCCTTCCAGTGAGCACTCAGGGCTGATTTCCTTAAGAATGGATAGGTTTGATCTTCTTGCAGTCCATGGGACTCTCAAGAGTCTCCTCCAGCACCATAATTCAAAAGCATCAATTCTTTGGCGATCAGCCTTCTTTATGGTCCAGCTTTCACTTCCATACATCACTACTGGGAAAACCATAGCTTTTACTATACGGACCTTTGTTGGCAAGGTGATGTCTCTGCTTTTTAAGACGCTGTCTAGGTTTGCCATCGCCTTCCTCCCAAGAAGCAGGTGTCTTTTAATTTTGTGGCTGCTGTCGCCATCTGCAGTGATCATGGAGCCCAAGAAATTAAAATCTCTCACTGCCTCCATTTCTTCCCCTTCTATTTGCCAGGAGGTGATGGGACCAGTGGCCATGATCTTCGTTTTTTTGATGTTGAGCTTCAGACCATATTTTGCGCTCTCCTCTTTCACCCTCATTAAAAGGTTCTTTAATTCCTCCTCACTTTCTGCCATCAAGGTTGTGTCATCTGCATATCTGAGGTTGTTGATATTTCTTCCGGCAATCTTAATTCCGGCTAGGGATTCATCCAGCCCAGCCTTTCGCATGATGAATTCTGCATATAAGTTAAATAAGCAGGGAGACAATATACAGCCTTGTCGTACTCCTTTCCCAATGTTGAACCAATCAGTTGTTCCATATCCAGTTCTAACTGTAGCTTCTTGTCCCACATAGCGATTTCTCAGGAGACAGATGAGGTGATCAGGCACTCCCATTTCTTTAAGAACTTGCCATAGTTTGCTGTGGTCGACACAGTCAAAGGCTTTTGCATAGTCAATGAAGCAGAAGTAGATGTCTTTCTGGAACTCTCTAGCTTTCTCCATAATCCAGCGCATGTTTGCAATTTGGTCTCTGGTTCCTCTGCCCCTTCGAAATCCAGCTTGCACTTCTGGGAGTTCTCGGTCCACAGCCTTCCTTGTAGAATTTTTAGCATAACCTTGCTAGCGTGTGAAATGAGTGCAATTGTGCGGTAGTTGGAGCAATCTTTGGCACTGCCCTTCTTTGGGATTGGGATGTAGACTGATCTTCTCCAATCCTATGGCCACTGCTGAGTTTTCCAAACTTGCTGGCATATTGAGTGTAGCACCTTAACAGCATCATCTTTTAAAATTTTAAATAGTTCAGCTGGAATACCATCACTTCCACTGGCCTTGTTATTTGCAGTGCTTTCTAAGGCCCGTTTGACTTCACTCTCCAGGATGTCTGGCTCAAGGTCAGCAACCACACTACCTGGGGTGTACGAGCCATCCATATCTTTCTGGTATAAACATAACATAAACCTTACATTTGTTTTATTGTTATTATATATGTGTAGTATATACTTCTAATGACAAATTGTAAGTATATATTATAGGGATTTAAGAAAGCACTGATTTCTGTTCCGCCCCATATATAATATAAGCAGTGCTGTTTCCATTCTGCTGCAGTTTGGCTTCCAACAAAGCTACTTTATTTATCTCATTGTCTGCAATGCTGAAATGCTACGAAATCATTTACATTACTAATTATGAGATGCAAACCGGGGAGGAAGGCTTTAATTATGTATCATTACGTATCACTTGTGAACTGAAACAACAACAACAACAACAACAACAACAACAACAACAACAACAACAACAACAACAACAACAACAGTGAATACCAACCAAATTAGCCACATTGATTTCCGTTCCAGACCTGGGGTGAATATGCAAACACCAACCACTTCTGGGCTGCCATCCTTTGCACACATACCTGGGAGTAAGCTTCACTGAACTTTGAAAGCTTTACTTTCAAGTGTGTCCAGGATTGAACAACGTTAAGACACTTTGCAAATCTGTTTGCCATTACCCTCCTACTGAGAAAGTCACTTTTTATACATCTTTGAGTGAAGGATTCCCTGAGTTTCTGCTTTCCTGAATTCCACCTCCCTCCAATGACCTCTGCCTGGGCTTATGCTGCAGAAAAGAGCAATCTATATTCCCAGGAGACTGCCAGGTGTACTTTTTCCTGCTAGATCAATATTTTCTCCAGCCATATTTTCCCCGAGAAACTACAATGGACAAAGGATATTTGACTGAGGAGGTGTTACCTGGGGACATTCTAAGCAGGTGCTGGCAGCCCTTTTCGTTCCAGCTTCAAGAGGGACCACCAGTAATGTTGAGATATGCTGATATTCAGAAGTAATTTGATAACCAGTTTCAGATGTGGGGAAATCCAAAATAAAACAAAATGTATGAGGAATCTTGGCAGCTATGGTTGGCATTCACACAAGCACGCCCTTCTCCTGGAAGCCTGTGGTGAATTTAATAGTTCTGTGATAAGAAAAAAAAAGTCAGCAGGTCTATAATTTAATTTTATTTATGACATTTATATCCTACTTTTCCTCCAAGGAGCTCAAAGCAACGTGCTCTGGTTATCTCCTGCTTGGACTACTGCAATGCGCTCTACGTGGGACTACTTTTGAAGGTGACCCAGAAATTGCAACTAATCCAGAATGTGGCAGCTAGACTGGTGACTGGGGGCGGCCGCCAGGACCACATAACACCGGTCTTGAAAGACCTACATTGGCTCCCAGTACATTTCCGAGCACAACTCAAAGTGTTGGTGCTGATCTTTAAAGCCCTAAATGGCTTCGGCCCAGTATACCTGAAGGAGCATCTTCACCACATCGTTCAGCCCGGACGCCGAGGGTCTTCTGACGGTTCCCTCATTGCAAGACAGGGAACCAGTCAGAGGGCCTTCTCGGTAGTGGTGCCCGCCCTGTGAAATGCCCTCCCACCAGATGTTAAAGAGAAAAACAACTACCAGACTTTTAGAAGACATCTGAAGGCAGCCCTGTTTGGGGAAGCTTTTAATGTTTGATGTTTTATCGCATTATTGTTATTGTTATTATTATTATTATTATTATTATTATTATTATTATTATTATTATTATCATCATCATCATTATCATTATCATCATCATCATCGTTAATTCTTTTGGGAGCCACCCAGAGTGGCTAGGGAAACCCAGCCAGATGGGTGGGATATAAATAATAAATTACTACTACTACTACTACTACTACTACTACTACTACTATTACTATTATTATTGTTGTTATTATATGTAGTTCTCTCACCCCTGCTAATTCATTCTCACTGAAGACCTGTGAAGTAGATTAAGCTGAGAGACAGTGACTTACCCAAGATAATTTAGTGAGCATCATGGCTGAGTGAAGATTTGGACTCCCGGTCTCCTGGGTTTTAGTTCAAAGCATTGGCCACTACACCACACTGTCCTTCTCCCCCCCCCCACAGGAAGCTATCTTCCCTTGGCTTATCTAGTTCACTGCTGCCTAGGCCTACCTGGACATGACAGGGATTGAACTTGGAACCCTCTGAATGGGAAGCAGATGCTCTGCCACTGAGCTATAACATCTCTAGTATAGGAAACACTTCACCGGTTGACCTTCTGCTTATCAAGCCACTTATTTCAAAACACAGGAGCGCAACCAGAAAAAAAGGGTGTGAAGCTTGTTTGTCGCAACCCTGCTCACAGGTCTATGATTCATAACCCTTACAATGACTCTTAATTACTTAGCATAAAGGTTCCCTGTCACCATCTGTGGTGTTTGCCTCCTAGGTGGGTCATAAGGAAAGGGTTAAATGAGTGTGATGTGATTGGCCAGTGGAAACAGATAGGGGGAGTTAGAGTTAGGGTTGGAGTGTGTGGAAGTCAGTTGAGAGTTGGGAGTTGGAGAAGGAAGAGTGAGGATAAGTCTGTGGGTTGGTGGAGTTGTGTGGTGAGAGAGTGAGAGGAATTGTTAGGTGGAGTCAGATAGATAGTTGGGATAAACAGTTTGACGTTGTTAGGAACATATAGGACAGTTAAGGAACTAAGATTAAGAAACTGACAAGAAAAATTAACTGAAACCATAAGCTTGTTCATGCTTATAAAAATAAACTTGATTATTTGTTAATGTTAATAACTGTCTGGACTCCGTGTGTACCCGAGGGAAACGGGTTGGTGGCAGCGAAGAGGCAATCACAGTGGTGGCACAGGGATCAATAGACCGTCAAACGTCCGGGGACCCTGTGTGATCGCCACACCATCCTTGCAGTGAAATGGGGGATACGGGACCTCGCCCCTCCAGCTATTGTTGGGCTTAAGAGTCCCATCGGCTTCAGACAGCATGGCCAATGATCAGGGATGATGGGGGCCGTAGTCCAAAAACATATTGAGGGCCACAGTTTCTCCATCCCTGTTATAAATGATAGCTGCTCTCAAAAGCATGGGTATTGATGATCGTTGTTTCAGCTGCTTGTCAGACACTGAGGCTATGCCAATATAAAGAAATTACGGCCAACCAAATGACTGTGGAACATAATCCCTATGGTGTAAGAAGTCCTATTAGTTTCATGCCAAATTTGGTGTCAGGCAAATTTGGTGGATCCAACCCCCACGGCAGGTCACCAGGAATGGATAAGACAAGGAAAAGTTCTTACCAACTGCTTTTTACAGTAGTACCTCGGGTTACATACGCTTCAGGTTGCATATGCTTCAGGTTACAGACTCCGCTAACCCAGAAATAGTACCTCGGGTTAAGAACTTTGCTTCAGGATGAGAACAGAAATCGTGTGGTGGTGGCGCGGCAGCAGCGGGAGGCCCCATTAGCTAAAGTGGTGCTTCAGGTTAAGAACAGTTTCAGGTTAAGAATGGACCTCCGGAACGAATTAAGTACGTAACCAGAGGTATCACTGTATTCAATATTCACAGAGATGCTGCCTCTTGGAATAATGGCATTGCTCCAAGTGAGTCTCCACCCCCCCTTCATGCATTATCACTACAGTTGCTGAGCAGTGCCCTTTGCCTCTGAGCTTTCTGCTCTCCTACTTTCAATGCTCACCAGGTTCTGGGAGATGGGGGGTCTGGAATGCTTTCTAAAACACTATGTCCGTCAGCTATCCTTCCCTCTGGTGCTTCTTCCTCCTCCTCCCATTATTTCCCAGCTTTTTCCCTCATCTGCCTCTAAGCTGTGATCTCCCTCAAACCCCTGTTGTAATTCTGAACTGCCTTCTTTTTCTCTGGGAGGATCAAGCTGGGGAGGCGGTCTCCACCATTCCTCCTCTGCCCAGTCCCTGACATTTGGTTAAAATCAGTGCAGGTTTAAAAAGATCAGGCCACCATCTTGATTCTAGCTGGCATCCAATGACATCCAAATATAGACCAAAACTTCCTTTTCGGTCTCAGGAACCACCGTGCTTAATAGGGTGGTGATATATTCAGAGATGTCAAAATTGGTGCATTTTGGAACATTTCAGTCCCCCCATCTTGAGTCAAAATGCCGTCTGACAGTATCAAATGTAGATGAAAACAGGTTTCTCCATCTCAGGAATCGCCTTGCTGTATTTGGTGATGCTATATCTAGAAACCTTTGAATGCATAGCAAACAAATGGACCAACCACTTTCCAAAATATATAGTAGAAGGAAAGAAAGAAGATACTAGACTGGCAAATCAAACTTATTGAATTTGTTGAATTGGTCAAAATGACGGCAGCTATCAGAGGTCAAACAAATCAGAATTTAATAAAAGAATAGAGTTGCGTGAATGAATATACGAAAAAACACCGCTCCAGTACAGAAATATTGATATGTAAAGAACAAAGTTTGTAAGGGGAAAGGGTTACAAATGCAAGTAAAATCAGAATATTTGTCAAATACAATATAACAACACAACTGTAAAGATAAGTTATAGAATTAAGGTCAAGCAACGATGGATGGAAGTCAGATTTTAACTCACATTTCGAGTTATGTCGAACCAATGGTGGTGGTGGTGGGGTGAGGTGAGGTGGTGGGATGCTTTGTGTTACTAACATGTACATATGTGTAAACGTTTCTTTCTTTCTGTTATTTTGTAGAGATAAAAACTTCAATAAAATTAATTTTTAAAAAGATAAGGAAGATAAGTGAGCAAATTGCTGGAAATGTTAAACACCTCAAATTTCAGTGGCACCCTGTACAGCACCAAAATCTGCCCTCTTCCCTCACCTTCCATTGGGTGTCATGGTGCAATTGCACTGGCCATACTCTCTTAGATCCACCTTTGTGTTAAAGCAAAGATCTATAAAATATCTTCATATATGGTAGACATATAAACAAGCAAAATTATTTGGGAACAGAGCATTAGAATGGAGCAGATAAAGCATGAGAAATTAGACTTAGATCCATGACTATTGTGTTAAAACTATTCTAAAACAATTCCTAGATGTCTTGAGAAATGAGTCTTATATATGATGACAACCACTAGTGTGTGTTAGGGCAATTATGGAAAGCAATTTGATAACCCAATGATTATAGAGTGGGAAAACAAAACCCAGGCTGTGTCATCGTGGCAAAATTCGCTAGTTATATAAGAGATAAAGGCAGAAAGCAACAATATAATTATTTCTTTCAAAAATGACACAGTTTATTAATTATTGGAGCAATAAGACTCAGACAACAGATAATGCATTTTAAAAAAACTTTCCACATTTGAAATATGCATATAATGGATTCCTATTTAATTTTGAATGTGTATTATATGTTTTGGATATATTAGTATTATTAAGATAGAAAAATATTTGCCGAGACCCTTCTCTAAGTTACTTCCGCCTTTGCTATAAAGGGGAGAAAGTGTTTTAGACATACAGAGAGGATGGTGCTATTGACAACACCACCAGTATTGGATGAAAATGCAGTTGCGAGCCTAGCTCTCTTTAGTGAGTCCTTTTCCAGAGCTTATACCGTTTTATAACCAAATAGAACATTATGCAACTGGGTTTGAAGAGGGAGCTTTGTGTAGTTATCGCATCAAGATGAAAAATGAAATTGAAACACGCCCTAACAGATTATACAGCAAGATGCCAAGTTCAAGAATACCTGAGAGCTCTGATTACATTATGCTTACAAGATGTTGAAATCACCTAAACACATTCAAGCTGCAAACAGGTCACCAGGCCTCATTCTTTACATGTTCTAGATTTGGGTGCTTTGAAAAAGAAAAAGAAAACCTTCCTGCCATTCATCGGCAATCAGATATTTTTGGCATCCGTCCCACCAAATCTTTCTCTCAATTACAGCTCTGTAATCCACCCACTGAAGTGCCTCTGATTCTTTTAATGCCCCTTCCCCAGTTAAGATTTTAACATAGAAAATATATAACCACACTTAGTTTCTTGATATGCTCTTTTCCACAGAAAGGCAGCCAGAGCCCTTTCAAAATAATCATATGTCCCCAGGTGTGAAGCAGGAAGTGATGGTGTTTATTTTATTTTAAAAAAAGACAAAGACAAAGGACAGCAAAACAAACATTACTGCGAGCAGCAACAAAGCACAGGTAAACTGTGCACTTGAGTGATTAACAATTAACGCTGTCGAACAATTAACTGTTAAATAAAAGAAGTGGGAACAAATACAAGTAAAATAATTATAATTAGAAGGTGGGAAATATTTAAATAGCCTTATTAAATGTATATATTCTATTTGTGACTCAAGGAAGACTTTTGTTGACTATTCTCATAAGTCAGAAACGAGTTGTAATGAGTCACTATCTTCTTGACATTCCAAAATTTCCCATTCCTGTTTGAATCTATTCTTCCCCACCCCCATCCCCTGCTGGACCCATGAAATCCTGGTTGCCAGTTCCAATAGTTTAATGCATAGTGGGATACAACTTTCCTCTACCATGAGCTGCCCATTGGATTTACTCAAAAGCTCGGATCGGCATGGATTTCTATAAAGAAATATTGAGCATATGAGGGGAGCGGAGATTTATATAACTATCTCCTGTAGTGGAGCAAACTTCAAAGGACAATGGTTTCTTTCATAAAGTGGCTTCTTTCCTTGTCCTCTTCCAGATTGACCCAGTAGGAGACAATCAACCCTCCTCCTTACGTTTTGAATGTAGCAATCAATTGAAGAACCAGCACTAAGGAAATAAATAACATTTAATCTGACTGGAGGCTACTGCCAAAGCATGCTATTCTAACTACCCCAATGGAAATAATTAGGGCTTGGGGTTTTCTGAGTGGTAAAAGCAAATGGGTTCTCTTAAGTGCAATTAAAGCTATACCACATACTGAACCCATTGCTGCTGATAGATCTGTTTTGATTGTCATGCTCTATACACAGACTGCTAAGAAAATATTACTAGTGATTATCATGCCATACTAATATAGAATAGGTAATGTCAAAAGAATTCAGGCGCTCCCTTGATCTTTGAAGAGAACCTTAGGCTGGCAGAAATTCTTTCTCCCAAGTAAAGCCTATGCTACATGTGCTGCTACAATGCATCAAAATGAGCTACATTAAAGGATACCTAGTGTAATGGTGTGTGTGTGTGTGTGTGTGTGTGTGTGTGTGTGTGTCCCCCATTAAACAAGGAACAAATTTTCACTTTCATGGCATGCAAATACTCTTTTTAAAAACAAAAACAAATCACATCATAGCTCTTTCCACTTTAGCCGGAAAATAATTCCTTAAAACAACCCTCTGGCATTAATTGTTGTTGATGGGAAGATCAAAGAGGAGCCTTAAGTGTGAAGAAGGCTTTTGTTTGATGGTGCTTTTGGGCTCAGCAGGAAGATGCTTTCCTTCCCTGTCTTTGTTTTTGTATGTTTTGAATGCAGAATATAAACCACGCCATTATTCTCATCGAAGGCAAGTATGGAAAAACAGCACCCATTGCTTCCTGGTCCTCAGCACCCTGCACAGTGATGAAGGAGAAGAGTGACTTCAGTTTAGCCAGATAATTGCCGACGAACACTTCCTTTGAAATGATCCCCAATCAGGCAATAGATCTGGTCACATTGTGTGCTCCCTTCATATCTGTGCCAGCCGAGTTCATTTTCTCTTCGTTATTGCTGCCCTCCTCTTCTCCCCATTCGCACCTCCCTTTGGAAAGTGAGAATAATTAAAATGTTCGTATGCAATCTGGCAATGGGCACTTGAGCTTGATTTAATTATGCTTTGCTTTGGTTCTGAACCAAAAACAATAGCCCATCAAGGAGGCTGATAGAGCTTCATCTGCATCAGGCTTCCCAGTTCAGTTCTCAAGGATACTAGCGAGAAGCCATTGTGTAAATGGCTGCTACGAAGCACCGCAGTGGGGGAAATGCTGAAAGGAAGGTTACTTTCAAAGTGACATCAACTAGGTAGTAAACCAGGATGCTAGTTAAGTATCACAATGAAACTAAAGAAAGGAGGAGAGTATGCTTTGAACATCACCGGATTACATGCACAACTGCAGGGCTATGCAAAGATGTACACCATCAAAACGAAAGGGTAGAATACTGTACATAAATATGTAGCAGACAATTTGAAGGTCAATTCTTCAAGTTTTAAAAGTGACAGACTTCTAAAATATATCGTTTTAATTTTTGCTCTGAAAATCTGACCCAACATTCAACTTGAACATCTCAAATGGGGTTATTACTGAGAGTTAGTGTTGGTGCTGACCTTTAAAGCCCTAAGTGGCCTCAGCCCAGTATACCTGAAGGAGCGTCTCCACCCCCATCGTTCGGCCCGGACACTGAGGTCCAGCGTCGAGGGCCTTCTGGCAGTTCCCTCACTGAGAGAAGTGAAATTACAGGGAACCAGGCAGAGGGCCTTCTCGATAGCGGTGCCCCCCCCCCCATGGAACACCCTCCCATCAGATGTCAGGGAAATAAACAACTATCTGACTTTTACAGAACATCTGAAGGCAGCCCTGTTTAGGGAAGTTTTTAATGTTCAAAGTTTCATCGCTTTTTTATCAATATTCTGTTGGGAGCCACCCAGAGTAGCTGGGAAAACCCAGCCAGATGGGTGGGGTATAAATAAATTAGTAGTAGTAGTAGTAGTAGTAGTAGTAGTAGTAGTAGTGTAGTACCTACAGTGTCAGGCTCCAGGAAGCCACTGCAGAAATGGCCAGTTCTTGTGTTGCCATCCTCCGGACTTCTTATGGAGGAGACACGTGAAGAAGGGCCTATGGAAAGTTTCACTGCACACTCCTGTGATCTTCTCAATTATGGATCTTCTCCATTTTGTGCTCACTTGGCTCAGCGCCCTATGCAGAGGAGTCACCCGCACCTTAAATATGGCATTGCCCTTGGAATTATTTCTAGGCCACATTTCTCACTTCATACCTCGGGTATTTCTTTTTTACCATTGTTCAGCCAAATATCCACTGATCAGACACCTTGAGCATTTTTTGCTGGTTAGAATGTGTCCTTCAACTCTGATGGTGCCTCTTATCTGTTCGAAGGTTAGAGCAGGGTATAGAAACTACCGTACAAATGTGGAATTTACATTTGTAGCTCTGCCCTCTTTTGCCTCTGGCATGTGGCCCTTGGACGGTTACCCAGAATGCAATGCAGCCATCAAGCTGAAAAGGGATTCTGTGGCATTGGCCATGGGGCAAAGTGGTTACTTGGTAATCACAGACATAAACTCACCACTGGATCAACCCACCTTGGAGGAATGCCGCTCAGTGCAAAGTCAGCTCTTGGAAAGCAGACATTGAGTGGGATGTTTTTACTCTCTGAAACTATCATTTTGCCCTTGATTTAACAGCCTCCTTTAGCAGCAAACAGCAGAATGGCACCTAAATCCTACTTTAATTGTTCATTCAAACCTGTGTCTTAAACCATGTTTTCTACTTGACTTTCAACAACTTCACTCCATGAACTCGCCGCACCCAACGCACGAACACACACACACATACAATGTTCTCCTTTATACATATTTTATAAATTTGTTTCAAGTCGCATCTTAAAAAGGTATTTAACTTTTTCGCTGGGATCCTGATTTTAGTTTATAGCGGTAAGGGGAAGACGGGGGGAGTCTCTGTCCTTGATCTGGAGCTGTTCAGTAAGGAAAAGCCAAGGCTGGAGGCACATGAAAACATGTCAATCAGATGTAATTGCTCTCAAAGAGGAAACCATATCGGGCTGGGAGAAAGAGAACTGATCGTGAACACTTGGATTCACTGCCGCACCTAATCTACTAATGAGCTCAGCCTGTTATTTTCAGACTCGCTCTTCAAAGGCTTTAACACAAGAAACATGACAGCAAAGGACAACATAACAAAGACAGATCTAAATATTATCTGTACACAGATGTAGTTTTACACATGTGAAAATATACTGGGAGTGTCAACAGTTTGCCATTATAAGTTGATTAAAGGGATAATTAGTTTGGGTGGTCGGATGCAAATGCCAGCAGGGGACCCGCACTTTTCAAAGTGCCGCAGAAGAAGCCATTTCGGCAGATGTCAGTGACGTTCCCTCTGTTACACAAACTATTAAAGGTGCAGGAACTATGCCCCTTGTTTCACTGGGCACTCTAGTCACTGATTTAAATGGCCAGTGCTGCAGAGCCTCAATAGCTCAATAACAGGGCTTTTCCATATTTCAAAACGAACCTATTTAAACTGATAAAATAACTATCCTAGAACTGGTTCAAACCTCACGTTTGGTTCCACTTGAGGCTGCTGCTGCTGCTGCTGCTGCTGCTGTTTTGCAAGAGGGACCTGTTCACCAGGGGTGCCAACTTGAATAAAATATTTGGGGGGGGCCAGGTAAGCCATACCCCGCACAGTCGATCGTAAGACATGGCACACACACACACCATTTGAATGGCAATGTCCATCAATGTCTGGCCCCCTCAAATATTTTGTGGGGGGGCTAAGGCACCTCGACCCCTAGGAGTTGGCTCCTATGCTGTTCGCATTGACCAGGGTTTCCCAAACATGGGTCTCCAGCTGTTTTTGAACTACAGTTCCCATCGTCTCTGACCACTGCTCCCGCTAGCTAGGGATGATGGGAGTTGTAGTCCAAAAGCAACTGGAGACCCAAGTTTGAGAAACCATGACATAGACCAAGTGTGCTGGTCCTGTGGGTTACCCAAGAGTTGAGGTCCAAGTCCGGTCCATGGTCAAAGGTGCAACATGGAGGCCATCCGTAGTAGCTTGGGTGAAGTCAGGAACAGGCATGCAAGCAGGGAGCTAGGGCGGGTCAGGAGCTCAGACAGAAAAGCAGGACAGGGTTCAGGCCGGAACTAGCAACCAACAATGTTGCTCCCACAACTTGGGACTGGGGCTGGACGGCTTTTATCTGCCCTGAGGCATAGGGTGGCCCCGATCCTCTGGTGACTCGCCTCTGCTGGCCTGGAGGCGAGCACTCTTCCTGCAGGAGCTTAGTTCCCTCTGCCTCTCTGCCCTGAGCCTCTGCAGCTCAGGAGAGGCTGTAGGGTTACTGGACCCACAGGCAACCTCAGCTTCCCCTGACGGGGCTGAGAGTGGAGCACCTGCAGGCAATGGGTCCTCCATCACCTCAGGAGCCAGAGCAGACTCAGCTGATGCCTGCACCTGAGGATCCAGCATAGGTGAGGACCCTTCAGGCTCATGCCCCATCCCCAGCTCAGCTGGTTCTGGAGGCAGGGACTCCTGTGCAGGCTGGGATCCTTCAGGTTCAGCCTCCGAGTCTGAATCCCAGGTCATCACACCAAGGGTAGCTGATGTGTTGCAGGAGGGGAGAGGGCTGTTGTGCTCAGATCCTGCTTGCCGGCGCCCCATGGGTTGGCCACTGTGAGAATAGGATTCTGGACAAGATGGACCATTGGCCTGATCCAGGAGGGCTCTTCTTATATCGCTGGACTCCAATCCCCATTAGCCCCAGCTAGTATGGTCCCCAGCTAATATGGTCAATAGTCAGGGTGTGATGGGAGTTGTAGTCCAGCAACACATGAAGGGCCTGAGGTAGGCACCATAGTAAGTGAGCTGGAAGCTGACAGTTCTTAGCCACGAAAATGGCCACATTATGCAATACATCCCAGGACTTCCTGTGGGAACTTGCTGTGGTAAAGATAAAGGCAGGGTGGAGGGAGCCCTTTTACACCTTTAACAGTTCAGTGGAAGAGATTATTTTATTGGGCAATGGAAACAATGGAAACAATGGTGATGATGATGATGATGATGTTTTTGTACTCTGCCCATCCTACTGGGTTGTCCCAGCCACTTTGGGAAGCTTCCAACAGAATATAAAAAAAAAAACCCACAATGGAACATCACACGTTAAAATCTTCCCAATACAGGGTTGCCTTTAGATGTCTATTGAAGGTTGAACAATAGGGGCACAGTTATCCCATTCAGGACCAGGTGGTCCCCACACCTGCTATCATCCCTAAGGACCAGGGAAGAAGGGTGGAAGAAACTGGCAATTTGCTGGGGTGGGGTGCAAGTACGGTGCAAGCTGAATGTGAAAGGATTACAGGAGATGGATGAAAATACTATGAGCAGCATGTCAGTTCAGGAAGGGAAAGGCCTTTTCCTCTTAGAGCCCCTGAATTGGCAAATTCTGCCTAAAATGTGGAGGTTTACTCACAATACGTCCAGACCAAATGTCTCCACTTAGCTTGAGGAAAGCCGAGCTATGGAATTCTTTGTCATGAGGAAAACACTGTGGCAAAGAATTTAGCCATTTCGGAAAATGGACTGGATATCACTAGAAAATGACATCAGCAATTGCCCTGCTGCCATTTTGTGACTGGTTGGTCTCGACAGTTTTCAGCTCCCTTAAGTAGGCTCTGGGCGTAGAAAGTCTGAAAACCCCTGGTATAGTGCAACCGAGCTACAAGGGTGTCACAAAACAAACCACAACACCTGCTGAGCTTCTCTCAGTGATGAAATCTTTAAAGGCTTCCTTCAAGAAAGGAATTGGCAGGCCCATTCATAATAGATCCCTGTGCTTTCAATTTGTTATGGCTTGGTTTGACTCTTGTCTTTTAATATCACCCCCCTCCACCCTGTCAATTATTTATTATGCATTTTAAAATGCAATCAGAACCTTTGAGCACCGACTGCATCCATAAATCTAAAATTAAAGTCAGACCACTGTAGGATTTTGTAGAGTCACCAACTGAAAGGCAGGAGTGCAGGGGAAACTGCATTTTTGAAATGTCTAGGGCCAATTCTGCCTTCCTTGGCATCTGAGCATCCTGATCATTGCCTAACAATGAAATCATGTGCATGCCTACTCAGAAGTAAGTCTCCTTGAGTTCAGTGGGACTTAGTGCCAGTCTCAAAGTATTATATAATGAGGTAGTCCATCAATATCTAGGGGTTTAGGTGGCAAATACCTTGTCAATCAAATATAATGTTCTCTATTCTATTCTATTTCTTTCCTTCTTTAAGAAATTTCTTAGCTGGTCTTCACCATAAGGTCCCTGGTTGGGTTTTATATAATCATATGGTTATACAGTGGTACCTCGGGTTACGAACTTAATCCGTTCTGGAAGTCCGTTCTTAACTTGAAGCGTTCTTAACCTGAGGTGTGCATTCCTTATATAGGCCTCTAGCAGCCCTGGAAGCAGATTGCGTTCATATCCTGGGGCAAAGTTCGCAACCAGGGACACCTACTTCCGGGTTTGTGGAGTTCGTAACCCGAAGTGTTCGTAAGCAGGACTGTTCATAATAATAATAATAATAATAAATTTTATTTATATCCCGCCCTCCCCAGCCGAAGCCGGGCTCAGGGCGGCTAACAACAATCAAATAATCAGTCAAATAATCACACAATCTAAAAATATTTCATTATAAAAATTAATTAAATCAAATTGATGGCAACCAATTAAGCAAAATTCTGAGCAGGTTGCCAGAGGAGGGAGTCAGGCTGCGCCCTGACCAAAAGCCTGGTGGAACAACTCTGTCTTGCAGGCCCTGCGGAAAGATGTCAGGTCCCGCAGGGCCCTAGTCTCTTGTGACAGAGCATTCCACCAGTTTGGAGCCGCAGCCGAGAAGGCCCTGGCTCTAGTTGAGGCCAGCCTAACCTCTCTGAGGCCTGGGACCTTGAGGATGTTATTATTTGCAGACCGTAGGTTTCTCTTTGGGGCATACCAGGAGAGGCGGTCCCGTAGGTACGAGGGTCCTAGGCCGTATAGGGCTTTAAAGGTTAAAACCAGCACCTTAAACCTGATCCTGTACTCCACCGGGAGCCAGTGCAGCTGGTATAATACCAGATGAATGTGTTCTCGCAGCGAAGACCCCATAAGGAGTCTCGCCGCGGCATTCTGCACCCGCTGGAGTTTCTGGGTCAGTCTCAAGGGCAGCCCCACGTAGAGCGAGTTACAATAATCCAGTCTGGAGGTGACCGTCGCATGGATCACAGTGGCTAGGTCAGGACGAGAGAGATAAGGGGCCAACTGCTTAGCTTGGCGGAGATGAAAAAATGCCGCCTTTGTTATAGCTGTAATCTGCGCCTCCATAGAGAGGGAGGTATCGAAGATTACACCCAAACTCTTAACGGCCGGTGCTGGCACTAATTGCACCCCCGCAAGAGATGGGAGTTGCCCCCTCGATCCCATATCGTCCCGCCCCAGCCAGAGGACCTCTGTCTTCGAAGGATTTAACTTCAACCGGCTCCCACGTAACCATCCAGCCACAGCTTCCAGACATCTGGTCAGTGTGTCTGGGGCCGAGTCAGGATGGCCATCCATCAACAGATAGAGTTGGGTGTCATCAGCATACTGATGGCAACCCAGCCCAAAACTCCGGACAAGCTGGGCGAGGGGGCGCATAAAGATGTTAAAAAGCATCGGGGAGAGAATTGCACCCTGAGGCACTCCACACACCAAGGAGTGGCGTGATGACAATTCCCCCCCAAGCGCCACCCTCTGTCCCCGACCAGAGAGAAACGAGCGCAGCCATTGAAGGACTGTGCCTTGGATCCCCACGTCGGCAAGGCGGTGGTCCAGGAGTTCGTGATCGACCATGTCAAAGGCTGCTGACAGATCTAGAAGAATCAGCAGCCCCGACCCGCCTCGATCCAGCTGCCTGCGGAGATCATCTGTTAGGGCGACCAGAGCCGTCTCGGTCCCATGACCAGCGCGGAAGCCGGACTGGAATGGATCCAGAGCAGATGTTTCATCCAGAAACCTACCAAGCTGTTCAGCAACCGCTCTCTCAATCACCTTACCCAGGAATGGAAGATTCGAGACCGGGCGGTAATTGGATAGATCTGAGGGATCTAATGATGTTTTCTTTAAGAGCGGACGCACCACCGCCTCCTTCAGTTCCCCTGAGAATGTCCCGGTGCCAAGGGACAAATTGATGATATCCCCCAGGGGGCCCCGCACCTCGTCTGGACACGCTCTAATCAGCCATGACGGGCACGGGTCAAGAGGACAGGTGGTGGGCTTTCCAGCTTGGAGGAATCTGTCCACATCGGCTGGAGATATCTGGTCAAAGTGGTCCAATACTGGACCCGAGGACAGTCGAGGGGCCTCCAGTTCCTTTATTGTATCCAAATTGGCAGGGAGGTCATGGCGGAGCAACAGGACCTTCTCCGCAAAAAAGCTCGCAAATGCCTCACAGCTGTGTGTCAGATTGTTATTTAAATTTGGCTGTCCTTCAAGGGACGTTAAAGACCGAATTATACTAAATAATTGCGCCGGGTGAGAGCTAGCGGATGCAATGGAGGCCGAGAAGTAAGACTTCTTAGCGGCCTTCACTGCCATCTCATAGGTTTTCATAAAAACCCTATAAGATGTTCTTGAGGCTCCGTCACGGGCACCCCGCCATACTCGCTCTAGCCGTCTGAGGTCCCGCTTCATTTTCCGAAGCTCCTCGGTAAACCAGGGAGCCCGGTTTCTGCGGGGTCGCAGAGGGCGCTTAGGTGCGATCTCATCGATGGCTGCCAGGAGCTGGGTATTCCAGCCCTCAACAAGCTCAGTCAATGAGTCGCCAGGGGGAGTAAGGTCCCGCAAGGCTTGACGGAATCTATCCGGGTCCATCAGCCTCTGCGGGCGAGCCCAAATCGGCTCGCCACCTAAGCAGGGTGGGGGTGGAAAGTCAATCCTGGCTTTCAGAGCGTAGTGATCAGACCATGGCACCTTCATCGAAGGAGACATGATCACATCTATACCGGCACCAAAGATCAAATCCAGCGTGTGGCCTGCTTGATGTGTGGGGCCCGAAACAAACTGGGAGAGCCCTAGTGTCGCCATGGAAGACACCAGGTCCAGAGCCTGTGAGGAGGGAGTGGCATCAGCATGGAAGTTGAAGTCTCCCAATACCAATAGGTTAGGGAACTCCAAGGCCCAGCCGGCCACCGCCTCCAGCAGGCCTGACAGGGTGGCTGCTGGTGCGCTAGGTGGCCGGTACACCAGCCAGACAGCCAAGCTCTCCTCGGAGCCCCACACTAGGCCAACACATTCAATGCCGGGGATCGATGGCGATGGTAGAGCCCTGAAAGAACAATTTTCCCGGATTAATACTGCCACCCCTCCCCCCCGGCCCACAGTCCGTGACTGGTGGAGGACGGTGAAACCCGGGGGCGCCATCTCTCGTAAGGTAACAGTTACCCCTTCGCGCACCCAGGTCTCCGTCACACAAGCCAGGTCGACTCCCTGTGAGATAAAGAAATCTCGCAGGGTAGCGGTTTTGTTGCCTATAGACCTGGCATTGCACAACACCAGTGAAGGAGGTGAGTAATCCTTGCTCACCCTACCCTCGTCTCTCGGGATGGGGCGCAGATTGGAAGGGGTACGAGCATATCCGTATCTCGATCCCCTTCGCCTATAACATCTGCCCCCACCGCCATACCTCCCTCGCCCCTCCACGGTAGCAATCCCAGGCCTCATACTAACCTCCATTTACAAAATAAAAAACAAAACAACCAAAGACAATTATGCCCAAACAAAACCAATCCCCACCCCACTCAATATTCAACCCCAAAAACAGAACAAGATGGAACAAACAAAATTACATAGATAAAAACCACCGTTCACGGTGGTACAACAAAGTAAACAATAAAAGCACCTTTAAAACACCTTAAAATATATATAATATATAATATATATAATATAACATATATAAACATCTTTAACATTTGCAGCAGATAATGAAATAATATAATATTATAAAAAACAACAACCCCCATTTAAGGTGCTGCAAATTAAAAGCAATTAAAACATTTAAAACTATTTTGTCCATTGCTGCCGGTAGCTGCTCTGTCCTCTAACCTGAGATACCACTGTATAACGTTGAAACCCAATAAAACAAACCAAAGGATTTACATCAAACAACAGAGGTGGTCCACCCAAACCACCCAAAATCTTAAGAGGTGGTCAAGGCCATGGTTAAGAGATGTGTCTTCAACAAATGACAAAAACTATATGAGGATGCTTGACTCACCTCTATGGGTAGAGAGTTGTACATGTACATTTTGGGAGCTACCAGAGAATGCTCTCTCCTGCCAGACCACCAACCCCCATGTTCCCAAGGGTGGCAGAACTATCAATAGGGCACCCTCTGCCAGGGCCACTGAGCAAAGACAGATCAGCTAAAAATCTCTATGCGGCGTGTAAAATAATTTTTTTTATGTTAATAATAAGATAATATCCATTCCTGTGAAAAATATTCAGATCCTCACGACTAATATCAATAATATAAACACCCACACAATCGTAGTTGGACTAACCCTACACTTTACACTTGTATGTGCAACACAACATAACGTGTATCACACATTTTGTTATATTTTGTTATATTCACATAGTGTTCATATGAAAACATACAAGGGCGACTATGTATAATAGGATGAGACTGCACTGTCATACTGTCCGAGTACAGAAGTGAAAGTTCACATAGAGCTGGAAATTCTCATAAATGCTCGGTTCGCGGCACAAGTTCACAAACCATTATTCAGAAACGTGAGAGCATTTAACATGAAATATATATTTTGTTATGAATTGCATAAAACATACGCAAGGTAGTCAGGCCTCTACTCCTCTTCTGGACTGCCACCCTGCTAATCTTAATGCCTGAGAGGGTCTATAGGGAAGGTCATGTCACATGAGAATTAGATATGTCATGCCTGTTCAACTCTGTCATAATCAAGCACAGAGATTTAAGAGAAAAACAAGAAAGGACCATCCCATGCCTTCCCTAAGACTGTGTTTACCCAGTACCTTTAAAGCACATCTAAAGCACAGTCTTTCCCTCAGAGAATTCTGGGCACTGAAGTTTACCCTTCACAAAGTTAGAATTCCCAGCAACCCTTAACAAACTACAATGCCCACAATTCTTTGAGGAAATGTGCTTCCACTGTGCTTTAAAGTTATAGTGGGGAGGAGCCTTGTGACAGCCACCAAACTTTCCTCCACATCTTTGTCATGTTACCTGACATCTTAATAACTGGAAGCAGATTAATTATATTATATTCCATGCCCATTTTGCCATTTTAGAAATGTGGCGTTTTACATCACAAACAAAGAGTAAGGGGAAATAGCCAACAAAGCCTCTATTAATTTGGTTGTTGTGTGAGGGAGCTTCTATTTTGCGATACATTTAAACGAGGCATCTACTGCTTGGGGAATCTGCAGTGATTGAGTTCCAGTTCATTACTTTGAGGGCCGTGGTGCTATTGTCAAGGCCTCGGAACCAGCAAGATGCCCTAACCCCCCGGTTAGAAAGACTACAATAGCACAAAGGCAATTATACGGCAAGAGAAATGTTGTCCACTAATCAGCTAGCAATCAATTCCTAAGAAGGGGAGATAACCCTATCCCTACCCAAGCTTCTCAGTATTAATAGTGCCATCATGTAATTACTTAAGGCACGGGCAGGTGCATGAAAGGACAGACTCTATAGAACTCTCCATCTAAGATTAATGAGTTCTGTCAATTTGCCCAGCAGACATCTGATTCTTCTGCTTTATGTAGCTACTAGTTTTACACATGCCTCAAGGTGCTTTTCGGGGGGGGGGAGAGAGAAAGAGAGAGGGAGAGCCATTCACGTAAAGACACTCAGCTTGCTTATGTTTGGGGGGGGTGAACCTCCTAAATCCTAATTTTATTACTATGAACAATATATTGAAAGATGCGGAAGGAAAGGGGGAAATAAATCCTCTGATATTTTATTGTCACAATCGTGATTCTTTCAGGTTACGTCCCGCGGCGACCTGGAAGTTCCGGGTCGGGCGCATGCGCAGAAGTGGCGAATCGCAACCTACTTGTGCGCAGATGTGCCGCTGCGTGTTGCGTTCTTTTCGTGTTGCGAACGGGCCTCCAGAACAGATCCTGTTCGCAACCAGAGGTACCACTGTACTTGCTGCTTTGGCGATGCTTTAGAGCAGTGTTTCCCAACCGGTGTTCCGCGGCACACTAGTGTGCCGTGAGACATCGGCTGGTGTGCCGTGGGAGGGAGGCGGGCGAGTCGGGCGGTGAGAGGCGGCGGCGGCGAGGATCCGCGTCGAGCCGGGGACGGCTCCGCGGTGGTGGTGCCGAGCGGCGGGGCAGCGCGTGCAAATGGAGGAGCGCGAGACAGCGGAGGAGGAGGAGGCCGGCATGTCCGGGCAGCAGCAGCAACAACAGCAGCAGCAACTCCCGCCGCCGCCCCCTCCTCCGCCCGCTATCGCCGCCGCCACCACAACAGCCGCCGCCGCCTCAGCTGCCGCCGTCCCTCAGTCCCTCGCTCTGCTGCCTCCACACCCCCACCCCCAAAGCTTGGAGGTTCCCCGGCAAGGGGGAGGGGAAAAAAGTGAAAACTTTCACTTTCGTGCGTCCCTCCCGGCGTGATGCTGCGCGCTGACGTCACGGGGCAGTAATGGTGGTGTGCCGCGAGATTTTTTTGATTAAACAGGTGTGCCGTTGCCCAAAAAAGGTGGGGAAACACTGCTTTAGAGGACAATTACAGTAGTGACACACCCACTTGTGGCACCACACCAGAAAAATCCATCTGGTCCAAATTTCACACTTAATTTCAAAAGGCTTATTTCCATCAACCTGGGACACTTTCCCCCATTCTGCCCCATAGGGGCAAATTGCTTATTAACCCCCCCCCCCAATATATATATATATATATATATATATATATATATATATATATATATACGTACAGGCCTTAATTCAAATATCCTCATTCAAAAGGCCATGGGCTGCTGTATTTCAAGATCTACCACCTCTTTCCGCACTGATACACCTGATGGTGACAGTGACAAGATACCCCTTTTGTAGAAATGAGATGACTGGATTAATTCGTTCTCCCCTCAAGCCTCTCCCTGCACCAAGCAGTCAGTTGCATTAGAGTATTGATCATTTGTTTGACATGAGGAAGGAGATCCCAACCTTCAGGCAAGCTGGAGGTGTGTGGAGGTTTAGTTTCCTTTATCTACAACAGCCTGTTGCATGGGCTGCATCAGATCTAGGTGATGATATTAGTAATGGAAGCACCAGTATATCACACACACACACACACACACACACACACACACACACACACACACACACACTTTGGTTGATAAATAAGAGTCAATGTTGCAAGTGATTAGCAGCTCAATCCAAACTTAGTCCCTTGCAAGGCTTCAGCTTCTTTTGCATCTTTTGGGGTTGGTGCTAGGGGTCAGCATCATTGGCTATCTGCCCAAGCCCATGCCCAATACTCACTGCCCCTGCTGCCCCTAATCCTCATTGTTGCTCCCTTTGCAGCTGCCTCCTGGTGGGGGTGGAAGGGAGAGGACAGGGCTCCTGAACCTTCAATAGTTGTGTAAAAGAAGCTGTTCCAGCAGGTGCAGGAATATAAGAAAACTAAGCTTTCATGGTTTGGAAGAATAGCGATAATTAATTTTTTTAAAAAACACAAATTTATTATTTCGGCCACAGACCAGCACCAGCTCACATACAATATCAGGGAAGTCCTAAACATGATAGGGATACATTTCAATTTGCAATTGGGTATAACAGGGACAATACAGATATAACAACAGTTATACAGTGGTACCTCGGGTTACATACGCTTCAGGTTACATACGCTTCAGGTTACAGACTCCACTAACCCAGAAATAGTACCTCGGGTTTGTTCTCAGGATGAGAACAGAAATCGTGCTCCGGCGGCGTGGCAGCAGCAGGAAGCCCCATTAGCTAAAGTGTTGCTTCAGGTTAAGAACAGTTTCAGGTTAAGAACGGACCTCCGGAACGAATTAAGTACCTAACCCGAGGTACCACTGTATAGATTAAATCTTAATCTCTAAAAAATAACCTAAAATTGTCATTTAAGGCCTTAGTCTTCCAGCAGGTGTAGTTTGCATGACAGCTACTTTGACTGTACTGTTCCCCACAGCTCATAGCATTTTACTTTCCCACTCTGCCCTTCCATTATGATGATCCTAGAGGTTATCTTGTCCCCTTGTGTCAGTATAGAATTGACAAAACAAACAAACAAAGCTAGACAGTAGACATAAAAAACAACAACCTTGAAATCTTCCCTCTGACTGTTTTTACACTACCTCCCACATTTGGTTCAAATTTTAAAGTGAATCTATAATTTGTACTTCCCAATAGCTCGGGTGGTAGAGTGTGGTACTCCAGGTTGTGGGTTCAAGCCCCACATTGGGCAAAAAGATTCCTGTATTTAGGAGGGTTGGACTAGATGACCATGTGGTCCCTTCCAACTCCATGTTTTTATGAAAACAATACTCCTGGTTCATGCTGATCTTTGACAGCAACTTCTCAGGGGTGGTTCCCTCCCTGGCAAAATGCATCTGTCGCCCTCAATTATTAACATTCAGGAAGAATATGCACTCCAGCCAAAAGATACTGTTCCTGGAAACCTTGAAAGTATTAGCTGGGGGGAAATGTGACTGCTATTAAATGTTTTTAGATGTTCTTAATTTTTCAAACTGTTTATCAATCTGTTTTGTTTTTAATTGTAGGGTTTCACTGCCTTGTTGTACGCTGCCCTGAGCTCTTTTGAGAGGAATGGTGGGACCAAAGTTTATTGATTTATTTATAATCCAAAACAGAAAAAGTTTGAAGACTACTTGGGCTTGAAACCATATCTTACAGTCCAATCCTATCCATTGTTGTTGTTTAGTCGTTTAGTCGTGTCCGACTCTTCGTGACCCCATGGACCAGAGCACGCCAGGCACTCCTGTCTTCCACTGCCTCCCGCAGTTTGGTCAGACTCATGTTTGTAGCTTCGAGAACACTGTCCAACCATCTTGTCCTCTGTCGTCCCCTTCTCCTTCTGCCTTCCATCTTTCCCAACATCAGGGTCTTTTCCAGGGAGTCTTCTCTTCTCATGAGGTGGCCAAAGTATTGGAGCCTCAGCTTCACGATCTGTCCTTCCAGTGAGCACTCAGGGCTGATTCCCTTAAGAATGGATAGGTTTGATCTTCTTGCAGTCCATGGGACTCTCAAGAATCTCCTCCAGTACCATAATTCAAAAGCATCAATTCTTCGGCGATCAGCCTTCTTTATGGTCCAGCTCTCACTTCCATACATCACTACTGGGAAAACCATGGCTTTAACTGAAAGGGCCCTTGTTGGCAAGGTGATGTCTCTGCTTTTTAAGCAGATATCCTATCCATATATATCTAGTCCATATCTAGTCCAATTGAGCTCAGTGGATCTTACTCCCCAGGTAAGTGGGCATAGTCAGCTCCGGTCTCCCAGTCTGGAAAATACAATCTTTAAAGGTGCAGTTGTTGGAACATGACCAGATGCAAAACAGTAGAGCACCCTTGGACCTTTATAAGGTGTAGCTTATCCTCTATTCAAAATCTAGCAGTGCAAAAGCCCTGGCCTGTTTTCCACATGACCGCCTTAAATGATCAAGGAGAATAATACGAGCACAGACAGCCTCCTTCATTTTTTATTTACTCACAATGTTATTGGGGTCCTTTCCTTTTATATCTCCACAGCTTCTGTATGGAAAGAGCCTCTCAGAGTTTTCTTCTCCTCCCATCCATTTAATGTCACAATTGACCACCAATGGAATCTTTCTCCGAGCTACCTTTATTGGATATTAGATTTTGCTAATTAATTCCCTGGATTAATTTCTTCTGAAGTAATGTTATCAATTGTTTCCAGTAAAGAAAAATAGAAAATATCCATCCAGACAAGCTGTAACTTGATTTCCACATAAATGGATTAAGCCTACACAAACGTGGTGGCTGCAGATACCATTGATCTGTGTTCATTGGCTGCCATAGTTTCAGCAGTTGTTTGATCTGGTGAGAGACAATGGAGTAGGATTTTTTCCCCCCTTCTTAATCTGGTGCAACTGCTTCTAAGAAGATACCAGAAATTCAGCTTCAATCAGTAATTTACAGAATGAATTCTATGCAGTCTCAGCTGTTCATCCTCCGAGATGCAAATATTGAGGGTGAGCCCCTATAGAACTGATTCCTTTTGGAGGCATGTTGCCCATTGAAGACACTGACAGCCCTGGGTATGCTGTGCAATAATATGAATTCCCATCCTAGGTTAGGGAATTTTGAGCTGATCCGGTTCAAATTTAGTTATTGGGTTTATGACCCACCCTTTCTCTCCAAGGAGCCCAGGACAGCAAACAGATCTGCAATTTAAAAATGAAAACAAAGCAAAAGCAGCTCCTAAAAACAATTATTTGTAAAAACATCTAAAAGCAGTTATGGTTTAAAATATTCTAAAAGGAACAGTGTTATCCAGCCACCAAATGCCTGGGTAATAGGGATGTTTTCAAAGTCCTCCTGAAAGTTATTAGTGATGGAGACAGGCACATCTGACTAGAGAGGGCATTCCACAACCAGGGGAGCACCACTGACTAGGTCCTCACACAGATCGCACTGGGCAGCCCCCAGTGGTGGCACCAGCAACACGGACTAACCTGGTTTGGTCCTGGGGAAGACACCCTACTTAATAGGTAAAGGTAAAGGGTAAAGGGACCCCTGACCATTAGGTCCAGTCTTGACCAACTCTGGGTTTGCGGTGCTCATCTCGCTTTATTGGCCGAGGGAGCCAGCGTACAGCTTCCGGGTCATGTGGCCAGCATGACTAAGCCACTTATGGCGAACCAGAGCAGCGCACCAAAACGCTGTTTACCTTCCCACCGGAGTGGTACCTATTTATCTACTTGCACTTTGACGTGCTTTTGAACTGCTAGGTTGGCAGGAGCTGGGACCGAGCAACAGGAACTCACCCCATCACAGGGATTCAAACTGCCGACCTTCTGATCGGCAAGTCCTAGGCTCTGTGGTTTAACCCACAGCACCACCCGCATCCCTTTTGTACTTAATAGAGCTCTTTTCTACTTAATAGAGCTCTGCTTAATGCTGCAAACACAAGGCTCTGGTACAGAGGCATCCCAAACCCTTTTCTCCAAGGATCTGAAGGGGGTACTCATAGTTCCCTTTCTACACATTTATCCTCACAACCACCTCATGAGATTGGTTAGGCTAAGAGTAGCTGCCCCAGCCTCACCTAGTGGGCTGAGTGAAAATTTGGACCACCATCTCTCCAGTCCTAGCCCAATGTTCTTATTGAGGGGCAGGGGAAATGCCAGTGTTGGGTGGGTTGGTGGAGAAATTTGCACTCTGAAACAATGTGCGGACCCAAATATCTCCGTCCTTTGAAAAATCACACATTTCTGAATTTTGCATCGCAGTTTGCCAGTCAAGAAATGTGCACAAAAATGTATATATTGTACTTGATTGTGCATAAATACGCATACAGCAGTAAAAACAGCATACAAAAATTCATTCAATAAGGGAAACTTGCTTCCAGAAATGTGTGTACACTGGTACCTCGGGTTAAGTACCGGTACTTAATTCGTTACGGAGGTCCGTTCTTAACCTGAAACTGTACTTAACCTGAAGCACCACTTTAGCTAATGGGGCCTCCTGCTACTGCCACGCCGCCGGAGCCCGATTTCTGTTCTCATCCTGAAGCAAAGTTCTTAACCTGAGGTACTATTTCTGGGTTAGCGGAGTCTGTAACCTGAAGCATATGTAACCTGAAGCGTATGTAACCTGAGGTACCACTGTACTATATTTGTAAAAACTGCATAGAAAAATGTGTTTATGTGGACAACATTACACCAAAATTCTGACAAATTTTCACAAGGATTTTCCCTTTTAATTCTGCTAGTATGACCTGCAGTGAGTCCTGAGAACCTGAAGAGCTGGATTTGACTACTAGCCCTAAGGTTCCCCTCCCGTGTTCGTTGACTATTACACAACTCCAGCTCTCAAAGGGGCCTCTACGGTATACATATTTAGGATGGCATTGTGAGTATGATCACAGGGCATCAGAAGCTGGGCCTCCACTCAGTAATTTTATGTGGGCTTTGCAACTTCCTCACCAGTAAAAATATATCGAGCAAAGTCTGAATCTCCTGCTTCTGTTCTAAATTGTCCCTCTCCTGCTATTGGTTAGAGGATGAGGTCTTCACATGGAGGTAGATTATCTTTAGGTCCTTGTATCTTCTTCGACAACATCTGTGGCTGCCTGTTGTTGTTACACGATACTGGAATAGAGGGACCAGGAGACGAACCTGGGATAAGATTTCCATGAACTTCTCTCCCCAAAGCTGCTAGGGGAAGAGAATAAGGCTCATTACTCTAATAAGGTGCTGCTATATAGGATTACCTTTGATGTGCATTGCACACAGCATACATAATGCAACTGTTTCTGGTTAGTGAAAGCAGCTGTGAAGGCCACGTAGCACCTGTTCCCCACTAGATTATCTGATTGGAGGCGCAGTTCCATGTGTTGATTGTGATCAATGCACTTTTGAGCCTTGGTTGATCGAGGAGCTTCATATTTTTCCTGGTGCTGTTTCAACAGCTGGGGATCAGCTGCTGCACTTTTGCTAATCTAATCCCTTGGCGTTAGAGACAGGGCACTCTACCAGAGCAGTCTTCTTCTTCCAGCCAGGAGCACCTGACTCAAACTTACCTCCTCTGAGGCAGAGACAGCAGAGTTCTAGCTCAATGGATTCTAAGATTATTCCGTAAATCAGGGGTAGGGAAACTGGAGGCCGTCTTTCCTAATCATTGGCCGTGTTGGTTGGGGCTGATGTGAGTTGGAATCCAGCAACTTTTGGATGGCCATAGGATCCCTTTCCTTGCTGTCTATCTCAATAGGAACCTGATCCTGGCTCCCCACTAATTACTTCCTGTGTGCTTCTTTCCTGCTTCATTGCCAGAGTTTATAGGACGAGGCTTAGTGCCAATAGCCAAGTTAAGTGGCTTGTGGATTGAACTCTTAAAGCTGAATTTTATCACCCAATGAGAACTAATAAGTATACTCAGGAGTGGAGAAAATCACATGGTCCAGCTCTCCTGCAGTGGGAGGAAATAGCATTTTTGAATACTTCCCGGATTATAATAAATTCAACTGGGATCCTACCTAGATCAGACTGCTTTCCTAACTTTTCTACATACAGATACTTTTTTTAATGTAGGGGAGAATGTTAAAATACAACCCTCCAGATGCAATATCAAGTAGCACTTTCCCAGGATGACTGTGCCATGTGATATTTCTAAACATGTGCTTCAAGCCTTGCTCCAAAAGAGTGTCGTGCATTTCCATGAGACTACTCCAGCATCAATGATTTAAGGTGCAATTCTCTACAAGTTTACTGTAAAGTAAGTCCCAGTGAAGTCCCTTTAGGTTACTCGAGACACATTCCTCAATTTCATATTGCTTCAAAGTCATAGTCTTAGATTAATACTATTTATGAAGTAAGAAGCTGATTATTTAGGGGTGGGAAATACTTTTTCGCCCCCCCCCCCCGTTCTTCTAACTTTAATTTGCTAGATGTTCTTTCACACAGATTGACTCAATAGCCACATCACAGTAAATCTAAGTGGAGTAAGAACAAGCATCTTTTCCATTACACTAGTACACTCCTGCTTGATTGGAATGGAGATTATGTACAATATGTCCCTGCAGATGTTTTTCTCCAGTGGGGCCCATTGAATTTCATTTAAATGCCAAGGCGCAAAAATCTAAAACAATGTGACTTTAACAAAAAAAGGGGGGTGGAATCTGATGAGGAATTTGATGAGAAAATGGCAAGAATTCCTGTGGCATTTGGGTAACAGTTTCCAGCCTTCATTTTAATAGAATAAACAGGATCATATTTCATTCAAATCTGGCAATGAGATGAGCTTTGGGTATTACATTGATATAAACCAATAAAGAATTTGCAAATTTGAAACACTAATTAACAGACACAATATTAAATGAAAAAAGTTTGCTCGAGGGGCAAATATATTTGAAGACTTCAAACTTTTATTAGAAGACATTTTTGAATAGGAAAATGCAAAAGAAGCTGTTTTACAGAGGGGTTTTTTCCCAAAGAAAATAAGTTATGAAGGGGCTTTTCTCTTCTTTTTATTCTGTTTAATCAACTCATTTGACATAGTTAGGCCTAACAGTTGCATGTCCTCCATTTTGAAGCAATAGTTTCAAAGAAGTCAACAAAATAAGCCAATAGGTAAGTTTAAGCCTTTTAGAAGGAGTCCATAGCCTTTGTTTTGCTAATACATTGGATTACGACACAATTCATATTCAATCACATGTCAGAAGCCTTGCATTAGTGTGATTGTTTCGTTTCTAATCTAAAAATGCTTGTTCCCTGGAAACAGACAATGTCCTTTTCCTGGAAATAGACAATGCTACTACAAGAACATGAGTGTAGTAAGTAACTTTGGTCCACTTTTCACATCTGTATCACAGCAAGGGGATTTTTGATATACCTAATTGCAATGCTGCTCATAGAAGCCTTCACAATACTACAGTATCTACGACTTATGTATCTAAAGACTCAAACTTCAGAAAATGAGAATGTGAGATAGAATATTAAGGACTTGAATCTATGAGTTTGACCTTCACATAAGATATTAGAGTCTGTTTTGGGATGTTTTTTTCAAAAAGTGGTTATTTCATCCTAGGCATGTAATCATCAAATGTCTGCTAATGAGAAACTTACCTGAGCCAACAGTTTGGAAACTGTGCTGTGCTTAAAAATTGGTACATATTTAATTCATTAAGCTGTCGTCAATCTACTCCCCCCCCCCCAGCAAGGCCTTTTTGTTAGAGAACCGTAAAAAAAATATCAAAAATGTCTTGCCAAAATGGGCACATGCTATTCCTGGTGTGGTACACAATGCTGTTTGGAATATTGGTTTTCCAAATCGGAATCACCCCCGTAGCTCTGGGCTGAGGACTCATTTTCAACACAACGACCACATTGCATTCTGGGAAACATTCTGGGAGCCACTTGCCAATGGTGGGCAAAGCAAAAGGAAAAAGGGGTCAGAGCAACATCTCTGTACAGAAGTCTGGTTCCTTCATATACCCCTCTCTATTTGCAATTCAGGCAAGTAAGCAGCATCGTCCGAGTCCAGGGACATACTCCAGCCAGACAAGAACACCCAAGAAAAGTGTGAGGCAGGGCCATTCCTGCCCCAACTACTTCTCTCTCGTATCTCACAGGAAAATAGGTTCTAATAGAGGAAAGCAGCTGATAGGGGGAAAGTCATGCAAGCCTCCATCCCCATCCTCTGCTCCTGAGTGCAGCCTTCCATGGCTGCTTTTCATTAAAGGAAAGAAAGAAACAATGGGAGAAAGTTAGATGAAACTGGGTAACCCTGAAAGGCTAAGTCTTCTGTTGCAATTTTGGTTTTTCATATGGCCTTCTATATGTACCTATTCACACTTGAACAGATCATATTGCTTTCTCCCCACATCGGTTGTGTCTGGACGATGCAATTTTATTTTAAATTGATCCCTTCTAGAATGTCTTTCTTTCTGTGACTGAGCGCAGTGATTGATTTTTTTGATTTTTTAAAAAGAAAGAAATATTAATGGGTTAGATTTTTAAAAGGCAATTGATCCATAACATGTAAATAAAAGGCTTGATCTTTCATTCAGATAAATGGTGTACATCAAAGTCAAGTTAAAGTACTTCGTGCACGCTGTTTAATTCTACCAAATAAAAATGTGTAGAAAATGGAATATTTAAAAATCCATTAGCAATAAAAAAAAATTTAAGTGACAAGAAGTTGAGGAGCTGTTCACAGAAGATTTGTGTGTCACTTGGCTCAAATTGTCATAGGATTTATATACAATCGTACTGGGGGGGGGGAGAGAAGTGTTGAGTTGTCCATAACAACTGAACAACAAGTTAAGAGAATGAATTCCTTGCACAGTTTAACCATCTTCCAGAAAGGCCCCGGAAGAGAGTAAAAGGGAAGAGCAGGAGAATGAAGGAACAAACAAAAATTTGAATGCAAACACATTCCAAAACCCCTCTCAGATCTTCTGCAATCCTTTAGGTTGATCTCCATCCATATGTATTTTCAGGACATGGAAGAGAAAGTGGAGTCATGCCTCCAAGCCTACCGCCAACACCTTCCCACCACCCCCTTACAGACATCTGCACAATCGACACAATGTCTGGAAAAGAAAATCAATACACATAGGATCTCATGTGATCAGGAATCCCAGCTGATCACGGTTCCCAACCCTACAGGCACCTCTATAGACATAGGCTTCTCTTTCCATATGTTCTGTTGAACATGTGGACATGGGAAGAAGATGTGAACTTGCTTTCTCCCTTAATGGACTGGGTATACACATGAAGGAGAAGAAGAAAAGAAGAAGAGTTTGGATTTGATATCCCGCTTTATCACTACCCGAAGGAGTCTCAAAGCAGCTAACATTCTCCTTTCCCTTCCTCCCCCACAACAAACACTCTGTGAGGTGAGTGAGGCTGAGAGACTTCAAAGAAGTGAGACTGGCCCAAGGTCACCCAGCAGGTGCATGTGGAGGAGCAGGGACACGAACCCAGCTGACCAGATTATGAGTCTATCGCTCTTAACCACTACATCACACTGGCTCCATCCCTTGCCTTTGCTGGGTCAGCTTTCCAGTTAGTGCAGTTTGCCCAGCCCTATCATTACTGTCTCCACTCTTGGAATAGAAATCCTTGAGAAGCATACCCCGCCAAACAGAATAGGCACTGTTCAGCTAGCTCAGGTATGAGGGACATTTGCCCTCCAAATATAGCTGAACTACAGCTCCCATCAGCAGGAGCAGAGTGGTGTGTGATTGGGCACTGAGCTGAAGGTGGGGGGCATCTCAAAGCCCGGTAAGTGAGGCACTGGGCTTTGGGAATGAGCTGTGAGGCTCTGGCAGGGTCCTAGAGTTCTCAGTCCTTCCCAAAACCCAGTTAGCATTTTCCCAGGTTTAGGAAGGAGGTGGTAGGGCTCGAGGACCCTGCCAGAGCCCTTGCACCGCCATCCCAAAGCCTGGTATCTGGGATAGATGACTTTGGAAAGTCAGTGAGGGGGGGAGAGGGTGCCAAATTTTGGCCTTGCGCAAAACACCAGGGTACCCACGTCCACCATTGCCATCAGCCCCAGCAAGCATGGCCAACAGCCAGGGATAATGGGAGTTATCATTTAGCAACATCAGAAGGGCCCAAGGTTCACCATGCCTGAGCTAGATAGATCAATGGTCTCACTTGGTTCAAGATGGCTTCCTACTTTCCCAAGTTAATTTCCCCCTTTATTCCATAATGTTCTTCAGACTCAAATTGTTTGTCCCTACAGACTGCTCAAACTTTTCCTATAAGCACATTACAGGAATGTTTAAGAAGCATATTAGGAAAATTCACAGGACAGCATAGTGCTAGGTGTTGTGTGTGTGTGTGTGTGTGTCACCACTGTGCCAGTTAAGAACATGAATATCTGTTTTGAATAACTTTGTATTAAAGAGTGTGCACACACATACACACACCTTAGGTTAATATTTTTCTAGTTATATTAAAATAATATACCCTACTCCCACCAAATCAGCATAACTTCACAAAGCAATATTCACATAATATTTTATGCATGAAAATATAGACACCTATGTATTTGAGCTGTTATCTTAAAATTAAAAGTTTGTGTTAGGGGTTCTCAGCCTGTGGTCCACATGCTTCGTTCAGGTGATCCAGGGCATGTCTGTAAACAGGGCTGTCTTAAGCATATGCAGCACCGGGGTGCAAAGATCCACCCGGTGCCCCCCCAGGTTGCCCAGTCCCAGGCGCGCAGGAGGGCGGAGCCAGCTGGCTGCCTCAGCATCTCGCTGGCTTGGTCGCCCCTCAACTCAGAGCGCAGAGCTGCCTGCAGCAGAAGAGCCTGCTGCAGCGCTCTGACCAATGGGCGGACTCAACTCCCGGGCCCTGGACTCTCGGCCTGGGGCCCCTGAGAGCCCGGTGCCCGGGTGCCCTGCACCCCTAGCACCTATGGGTAAGACGGCCCTGTCTGTAAAAATGCAATTCAAAATCATACAGCAATCTAGCACAGCACTTTACAATTGCTACAAAAGGTAGAGAAATCTTTAGGTGGCCCACCAAGACTCTCAGCAATTTTCACATAGTCCACTGGGTGGGAAAAGTTTGAGGACTACTTGTTTGGGTGGTTCTTTCTTAAGAAGCTTTGACTTGTTTTTGAGCAAGTACCTCCACTAAGAACTGCAGGTTTAGATGGGAGGACTACCCCCCACCCTAGTCTAAGGGGGGAGGAACCCATTAAAATGGCCAGTAGTGCACATGCCATGCTAGTGACATTGTGCAGTCAAGTTGACTTATGCCACAACATGTTGTGGGGAGACAGGTGGTCAACAAATGACATAGATAGAACATTTAAGAGAGGTGAAAACCCATTTCAATTGTCTCCATTTTCCACTTGTACTTAAAGGCATGTGACAGATTGTAGCAAAATAAAATCAGTGTCCGGTGTTCTTTCCTGCCTTGGTATATCTGACATCTGAAGAAATAGTACTAATTTCTCCTTTCTATCCTATTTTGAAATTTTAAAAGGGCCTGCTGCCATTATGGTGCCAAAATCAATGTCTTTTGTTGTAACCCTTGCAGCCAAAAAGAAAAAGAAAAAGAAAAAAGACTCAAATTCTCATTTTTTAAATCTTTTTTTTTCCCAAAAGCAAAGTGAAATTAAATAAGAGCGGTCCTCGAGTTTTTTGCACACAAGAAGTTGCAAAAATCAATTTGTTGAGAAAGTTGTGGTTCTTAACATACAAAACACCCCCCCCAAAAAAATCACAATTCAAACCACTTCTTAGTTAAGTTTTAAATTATGCTTTTAGGCTGATACTGAGAAGGCCCATTACTCAGTGGCAAAGCATATGCTTTGGGGTATGGTTATAATTGTTAGGTCCCTGCATTCACAGGTAAAGTCATCTCCATTTAAAAACAGGGCTAGGAAAGACCCCCTTAGAAAGCAGCTGCCTGTCAGATAGACAAACATTGCTAGATTTATTTTTTAAGTGTCTTCTTTCCACCCACTGTGCAGTCAGTGGAGCACGGGGACTAGGGTAGTCCCCTAAAGGGTCCAAGAGCCCTTCCCCACACCTTCCCAAAGCCCACCCAGCTTTGGGAGGAAGGCAGGAGGGCTCCAGCGTCCTGTCACAGGCCTGGCAACTCCTTCCCAAAGCCCAGGAAGCTTCTGCCTGGCTTAGGGAAGGAGGCGCGATGCTCTTGATGTCGGGATGTTACAACGTCGCCCTTTCCATCACTCTCGCAAGCTGGCGCCTCTGGACTGTTCCCCTGCGAAAAATTTCACCGCATACCACTGGTGTCTGGGGCAGTTAGCAACTGCAGCAGGGAGGGGTAGAGAATTTTACTAAAGGATGCTTAGCACCTATGCTAAACTGTAGTTGGGTACAGGTTGTAGAAGTGGCAGTGTATGAGAGGCTGCAGGTAGCAGTCTGAGGTGAGCCAAAAACCAGGAGACATGGGACAAAGCTGGGAGTTGGGATCAGAACTGGAGGACAACCTTGCTCAAGCAAGACTTCACTGGGAGAGGAAGCTGTATTCTAAACTTTCCTCTCATGGCCAGTTTGGGTGGTAGGGCCTGAGGACACCTTACCAAGAAGCTGCCACCTTCAGTTCAGTGGTTTAACACCTGGAACAGCTGTCCGCAGATCCCAGCAGCCCCGGACAACATAGACCAGCCTCCCTAACCTGGTGCCTTTCAGGTGTTCTGGACTGCAATTCCCATCAGCCCCAGATTACATGGCTATTTGTCAGGGATGATGGTGTGAGGAGCTCAGCCTACACTCAAGTAGGACCCTGGCAGAGACACATGCCCAACTGGCATGCTCCCTCCCTCCTGGTTAATCGTTTGGGAGCTTCAGAAGCTTTCTTCTGCCCAAACATCACAACGACCGACACCGGCACACTTAGGGATCTGCAGAGTCTTCGCAGTTGCGCAACAGACCTCAGCAACTCAGCATTTTGGCTAATCTACTTTATCTACATATAAACACACATGGAGCACTGCAACATGGCTCCCTCTCTCTCTAGCATCAGACAGCAAAGAGAAAAAGAACAAAGGACAATAGTCCCACTTCATGGAACACAGTAACACAAACATCCCGTCTCCGTCACTTCCCACTCTGTAGAGTCAAAACATATACCGTCATGTAAAAGACAACAATCCTATGACTGCAGTCATAGATCAGGAATTCTAACAGATGGGACTAGAATTTCAAAATCTCTGGATTTCACCAGGTTGGGGAAAGCTGAAGTAGACCTATAGAATATCAGGTTCCTATGAAAACAGGGAGGATATATAAATAAACAGATCCCTATATGTTTCCGTGTTGGTAAATGGCAGTGACGCTGCCTTCCATTGCACTCTTATATTGCCCTTTCTCTCAGTTTTTGACAAGTATGGGAAGCCAGCTATTTAAAAGTGGTCTAACATTGGTCCAACACAATCAGTTCATTGGGCATGCAGGAATTCACAGGCCTAAGAGAGAGTTCCTGGTCATCAAAATGAAAGTCCTCAGGCGGAAGGAGCCTTTGTTGTAGAGAAAAGTGCAGGGAACAAAACAGGCACGCTTTTCACACTGAAAAGTTCGCAGATAATGACAGCGTAGCAGGAATATCAGGTGGAGAAGAGCACTGTCCTGTTGAGTACTTAGCATAATGGTTCATCGGCCCTCTTATTATCCCTGGGGAATCTTCAACAAGTTTATTGTGGAAAGCTCACGAAGACAAAGTTTGAGAACCACTGAGCTAGAGCACTTGGCAATTAGGTATCTATTACGCACAGTAAGCAATCACTCATTTCCTAGAACAGATTTGCATATTTTACAGCACGCCCCTCTCCAAAAAAAGAGGGGAAAGATTGCATTTTTAACACAGAACAAAAAAAAATACTTTTAATTGATTGTGATAGAACAGGTCTTCTCTGTAACTGTGCCCAGACTCTGGAACAAGAGAGTTTCATCTATACCCCGCACTGATTGCCATCAGTTGTTAACTAGCTAACATTTTGCCTTTTGTTTTTGAATTAGTTGTTTTTTATTGTGTATTTTATAGAATCATAGAATTGTAGCGTTGGAAGGGATCCTGAGCATCATCTAGTCCAATTCCCTGCAATGCAGGAATCTCAACTAAACCATCCATGACGGATGGCTATCCAACCTCAGCAGTGGTTCTCACACTACTCAACAAATGTGACGGCAGACCAGGGCCCAGAATATACAAGGAGTGGGGTTCAGTAGCAGCAACTGTGTGTTAATAATGAACACAGTTTCGAAGATGTATTTATTTATTTGGTATGGTTGCAATCAGGAAAATTACTGAGTAATGGGTTGTGCCCTTGCCCTGAAATGATTCTGTTGTCCTCGGAATTCAAGATAAGAAGTGTCCCGATTGCAGCTAATTCTGTTGTCCCATAATAAGTTGAAGGAAACATTATGCTCGACTGATTTGTGAGGGGGAAAGGCTTAGTGCCAGGTCAGAAGCTGCCAGAGGCCACATAAAGCAACAACGGTGCCATTTGAGGAAAATATGCTCTATCTATACAAAATTGTCTTTTCATGATTCCTGCCAAAAGGATGGGGGAAGTGGGGGGGAAGTCTTCATATTGAAAACCAAACCCTGTTTTCAGAACATGGAACTTTAAAAGCAAAATCATGAGGGCCTTTTTAAAATTGCAAACATCTATTAGGATCCTTTCTTCTCAAAACCACCGTATTATATGAAATGGAACGCAGATCTATTGGCATCTCAAGGGAATACAAGAGGTTCGCTTCTTTCGGGCAGGTTAGGTTTTCAAAGCTTGCTCAGCTGCATGGGGATACACTGCACTGAAAGTCAGTGAGTTCTGTAAGAAATAATAATAATAATAATAATAATAATAATAATAATAATAATAATAATAATAATAATTTATTTATACCCCACCCATCTGGCTGGGTTTCCCCAGCCACTCTGGGCAGCTCCCAACAGAATATTAAAAACACGATAAAAGATCAAACATTAAAAACTTCCCTATACAGGGCTGCCTTCAGATGTCTTCTAAAAGTCAGATAGTTGTTTATTTCCTTGACCTCTGATGGCAGGGTGTTCCACAGGGTGGGCGCCACTACTGAGAAGGCCCTCTGCCTGGTTCGCTGTAACCTCACTTCTTGCAGTGAGGGAACCACCAGAAGGTCCTTGGAGCTGGACCTCAGTGTCTGGGTAGAACGATGGGGGTGGAGACACTCCTTCAGATATACTGGACCGAGACCGTTTAGATGGCATCACATCAACATCATCTCAAATTAAGCCCTGATTTCCGGGCAATGGTTGTTTGCCAAAACCCCAAGGAGAGCCTCAGTGCCATGACTGGGTCTAAAGCCTCACTGGCAGCCCCTGGGAAGATCCCAGCAACCAAATGCAGACTAAAGCTACCAACACCAATACCTTCCCCTAAAGAGAAGGTTGTCATGCAGGGGGAACCATTGTTGTGCCCTCTCAAAGTTGTTGGACTACAACATTGTTGTTTAGTCATTTAGTTGTGTCCGACTCTTCATGACCCCATGGACCAGAGCACGCCAGGCACTCCTGTCTTCCACTGCCTCCTGCAGTTTGGTCAATGGACTACAACAGGGGTCAGCAAACCTTTTCAGCAGGGGGCCGGTCCACTGTCCTTGTGGGGGGCCAGACTATATTGGGGGGGGGGAGAACGAATTCCTATGCCCCACAAATAACCCAGAGATGCATTTTAAATAAAAGCACACATTCTACTCATGTAAAACACGCTGATTCCCGTACCGCCCACGGGCTAGATTTAGAAGGCAATTGGGCCAGATCCGGCCCCCGGACCTTAGTTTGCCTACCCATGGACTACAACTTCCATTATCCCTGACCATTGGCCAAACTTATTGGTGCTGATGGGACGTGGTCCAACAATTATGGGAAGATATCACATTGGCTACTCCTCTTGTGGTGAAGTGGTGGGTGGGAGAAGCTATGGTGCTTTCATGCACTGGGAATAGGTCCCCAAGCGGCAGTGTTCTCAGATCAAGCAAAGAGAAACTGTCCCACAGGATTAAAAGACTAAGAGAGATGAAGCAGGAGACAGAAGGAGAACAAACCATACAAACGCTCTTGAATCAAATTGTGTTGCTGAGATGGCTCTGATCCTATGGGTCTTCAATCGGGAACTCCTGGTTTTCTCACCATTCATACAATGACGTGATCTATCTCATTGTCTGAACGGTCCAGATTCAGTCTAGAGCTGTACTGAATAGTCTCCAAGCTCAATATTGGGTTAGCAGCTTCTCATTTTGGTAGGTAGAAATGCTCACACAAAGAACCACCCTTTGAGCACCATCACTTAACCCTAACTGTTAATTATGTTGCTTTGAATGTATACTTTATATTTGACATTCTTGAGTAATGTTTTGTTCTGGATTGTTTTCGTTGATGTTTTAATGTAGGTTGTAAACTGCTTTGAGATTCCTCCCTTTTAAAAATATAAAGCAGTATGGAAATGAAATTAACAACAACAACAACAGTTGGTGTTACCAATCTTGGTAACTGGCTGCCACTTCCTGCATTAGTTAGGTGGGATTCTCAAAAACAACCAGAGACCATGCACTGAAGGGGATGATGTCACAATCCCACACAGCCAATCCCAATTTGGCTAACTAACGACGTCATCACTCAAGATAAGGAAGAGCAATTCATATGGAGGGCAATATAAGTGAAACGTTTTCCCAAAGTGTGCCGAGGGACGGAAAATCAAGTGCTTTTCCTTTTTACGTTGCGGTTCAACCAGAGTCTAGACTGGAAAGTTACTTCTTGCCCTCTCCCCTCCCCATCTTTCATATGACAGGTAGAATTGTTACTTTCAGTACCAAGCCACTGAAATGGGATTTTTAAAAGTATCAATTCTTCCATTCGGAACACTCACATTGTAGATAATTTCCAGCGCCTTTTCAATAAAAGAAATCTGGGTATAATTGCACTGACCTTTGGATTAATAGCCCTCCCTCTTCCCTGTCATTCTAATAGAGAGTTTGGGGAGATGCAAGGAGGACTCATCTGGAAGTGATAGAATTTCTGCCTTTGCTTTTCCCCTTCAGGCACTAATGGGTTTTTGTCAGTCCCTCTTTACTCAGTGTATGACACATGTAGCCATTCCACTTAGTTGTCCATTAACTTCTTCAAGGGGTTACTTTGTTCTTGCTATAATACTCCGAGTTGAGTTCAAGCTGCAGAGATTAAATTTCTACAAATCCTTTGCTTATAAAGGTGCTGTTTTCAATCGTCAGTAATGTTTATCGGAGTGCAACCGTATCCATTAGTAATTAAAACAGGCTGTTTCAGCAAATACAAAAGGTCACACGGGCCTGTAGATCAACAGACTTGTTTTACTGTCGGAGTTTCTTTGGGTATTTCTGCCTGATGGTTTGTTGTTTTTCTTCAAATCATCTATTTATCTAAGTAACAAGTGTGGAAAATCAGCAGACTTGAGCAACTCAATAGGTGGTATGAAGCCCAAAGCAACAATAAGGCTCTGTATGTTGTTTCCATAACTTCCCACACTTCACACGGAAGTGGAGAAGTAATTTGTTCATTTACCTTGAGGTTTGGCGATCAAGGCATAAACAACAGGAGGAATCTATTTTCCATTAGGTAAAAGCGGACACCTGTCGTTCTGGATGATCTTTAAACATGGCTGTATTATACTGGATAAATATTTCCCATTAAGGGGCAAGGGAGCTTCCATAGAATAGAAATTTATCTCCTCCCCCAAGAAAGAAAGAAAGAAAGAAAGAAAGAAAGAAAGAAAGAAAGAAAGAAAGAAAGAAAGAAAGAAAGAAAGAAAGAAAGAAAGAATCTACTCAAGAAATCTGGGTATAATTGCACTGACCTTTGGATTAATAGTCCTCCTTTTCCCCTGTCATTTCAGTCACTTCTGTCATTTCCAATCAAATATGTATATCTTAGGGGCTGCACACCCAACCTTTAGACCTTGCCAACCCCACTTTGAGCTCACCCAAACCACCCCCTTCCCTTACACCTTGCCCAAACCACTACTTACCTCTCACCCAAACCTTACAACTCACCCAGATCACCACCACCTCTGCTCCTACAGCTTGCCCCCAAACCAATCACCTTAGACCTCCTCCTGTCTGCTATTCATACTGCCCACCTCACACCTGTGTCACTGTTTCAGTTTCAGTGGTGGAGGGCAAGGAGGAGGAAAGCAGTGGCTAGTGACAGCAGAGCATGATGATTGATGGGGGACTGTCCTGGACTACCCTTGCTTTTCCTCTGTGGCTCATTTGGGTCAGCCACCGACCCACACTGCTCACCTCGGCTACCTGCTGACTTGCTCACCTGCCTGCCTGGGCTATCTGCCCCACCCACCCTCCCAGGTCAACCACTTGCTCACCTGCCTGGGCTGCTGGCCTGTTTGCTTACCTGCTCTCATGGGCCATTGTGTTGCCTGGATGCCTGTCTTTCTCTATCCATCTCTGTCCTCCTCACTCATTGCTGTGATGGGCCAGCAGCAGGTGAGCAGCTCTCAGAATTGTTTTTTCACACTGCATTATGCAGTGACATCTTTTGGCAACTACACAAACTACTGATATGTGATGACACTCTTACATTTTTATTAAATACAGTGGTACCTTGGGTTACAGATGCTTCAGGTTACAGACTCCGCTAACCCAGAAATATCACCTTCGGTTAAGAACTTTGCTTCAGGATGAGAACAGAAATCGTGCAGCAGCAGCGCAGCAGCAGCGGGAGGCCCCATTAGCTAAAGTGGTACCTCAGGTTAAGAACAGTTTCAGGTTAAGAACAGACCTCTGGAACGAATTAAGTACGTAACCAGAGGTACCACTGTAGTAAGATAGTGGTTTTGACATAAACAAAAACAGCCACATGCTTCTACATTGTTTTCCCTTAAGGTTCTTATTTATTTTGCACTGTACAATAGTTATATATATTTTAAGGTAGCAAAACCACGTACCAAGGCTTTCTTGAAAAATGGAATGATCACCCTTTTATACGATTCCACCAGAATGCAGCAGTGGTAGCTTTGACCTTCAATGTGAAACCATTTTTTCCACAAACATTTACATCACAGAATCCAGACACTGGGAAACTGCAGCACTTTGTCATATGTGAAGTTCTATAAACTCTAACTTTCAAAATCATATTCAACCATTTGTGTTGCTTATTGATTTTTTTTTAAAAGAATACATTTCATTGATGTATATAGCACCTCAAACACACACACACACAAAATATTTATGCAAGGAACAATATTTGTGTCTAAAAATCTAGTTTAATTATTGGACTTGGCTGCTGATGTCACCAAAATTCCTAATTTCCTGGTTTGTAATGCTCAGCTACAGTGGCGTAGCGTGGGTTGTCAGCACCCGGGGCAAGGCAAGTAATTTGCGCCCCCTCTGCCCTAGGGGCAGAGAGCTGCGAGTGCGAGCGCGCCCCCCCCATGTTGCGCCCGGTGTGGCCGGCCCCCCCTGCACCCCCCACGCTACGCCACTGCTCAGCTATGTTCTGGATCAAGCACCAGTTCCAGAAGGAGCTTGGACAACTACTTGTATCCTTGACTTTGCACATCTTGGTTATTAAGAAAGAGCCAGAGGGGATTGATTTGGTGGGTCCAATAAGTGCTGGGTGCTCCTTTGCAAGAGGGTGTGATGTCAACCATCTTAAGAAAGTCGGTTATGTGGCCGCTCCTTAAGAAGCTCTCTTTGGAGCAGAAGATTGTAATAACTGTCACCCAGTCACTAATATACCCTATGGGGTCAAGGTGATTAAGAGAGAGGGTAATTAAATTCAGGATAAAGCAAATTAGCTAGATCCAGTCCTGTGTGGGTTCAGACTGGATCGGCTCTGTAGGATGGGCGTTGGGGGCACAGTGATATAGGGGTTCCACTTCTACCTGCAGTGTTAGGGTCAGGGAGAAGCATTGGGTTGGAGGTATCTGCTTACATCCCTGGTGATTGTGCTGTGGTATCCTGCAAGGCTCCTTCCAGTACCTCATGCTCCTTAATATCTACGTGAATCTGTGGGGTGAGGTCATCATCACAAAGTTTGGAATGAAGTGTCATCTGTTTGCTGAAGACACCCAGCTCTAGTCCTTCATACCATCAGTCAGGTGAAGCTGTGCACATGCCTGGATTCAGTAATGGGCTGGGTACGGGCCAAGGAGCCTAAATTCTGACAAGCACAGTGGGTGAGTGGCTCCATATCTGGGACTTAGCATCCAGCATTGTCACTGGAGCCCCAGGTGGCCTCATTATTTATACTACCTTCAACTCATTTCCTTCTATGGCTGTGCCTGGACAAAGATAACGTTGCAGTAATCTTTGCTCCAGTATCCTCTTAACTGGATACTGTAATGCATTGCATGTGGGCCTACCACTGAAGATGGAAATTTAGTAGAGAATATGGCTGTCAAGGAATTGTCCACAAAACACTAGCAGAGATTAAATTATCCCTGTTGCACTGACCTTACAACAACAATAGCTTCTCATGCAAGAAAATCACCAAAGCTATCCTGAAATTTGGCAGGATTCATGCTCTCAGAAGAGATGAGCTTGCCTGCAAATTTCATCTGATGCTAACCAAAAATTATTATGTTTTGAGATTATTCTTTGCAGGTGTGGGTGGGTCATAGTTTAGAGGTGTCCACCACAAAATCCCCTGGACCTGTTTGCCTGAAATTTGACGACTTTTATCCACTCTGGAGGGGTAAATGCCTGTAAATTTCATGTACTTTGGTCAAAAGTGGGGAAAGGTGATAGCCATTTTTAAAAAATTTCCCAATAGTGAATGCGGGGCAAGAAAGCAAATTGCCTCAGACATTCAAGTTGAATTGGGCAGTCTTTGAATTCATCCAAGCAAAAAAAAATATTTTTAAAAAATCAAAGCACCAAAGTGGTCTTTGAACAAACTCTTGTGGTTGATTCACACCCCTAGAATCTGCAAATCATTTGCCCGAAGTCAACTGCTATGTGGAAACATGCACAGCTCTTTGATGTGAATCCCTTATCCTTGATGAAACATTCATAGATTTCTGTATAGCTATGTGACCCAGCCCTACCCACTGAAGTTGCTTGGCAAGTCCCCTCTCTTCCTGTGTCAATCACGTCTCTTGATGGTTTCTTGCCACAGCAACAAACCGATGCAAGACCACATAGGTGCACAACAACACCTGCACACAAGTGCCAACATTACAAGCTGGGAAAGAACGCTTGGGGAATTGGTGAGCTTGTTCTGAACTCTTGTCAACAAAACTCATAAACAGTCATACCAAGCCAATCCTGAGTGAAGCTAAGGGAAGTTCGCCCTTCACTAACAGTGGCACAACCCTGGCATATAAGAATGTTGGCAAGGCTCAGCTCCCAACTCAAGACAGGAGGTACCTGGAACAGAGGAGGCAACCAACCACCCCTTGGTGCTAAGATGCTGAGACTGAGTGCAATGGAAATTAGAGTCTTGTAGCAGTTAGTAGGAAATACTTCCATATGTATCTTTTCTCCCCACGTTCTTCCCACACCTTCTGGCTTTATCTCTTCTGTTGGGGCTAGGTTGGGGGAAAGAAGCAGCCAATGGTTGAAATAGGCTTCTGTACAGGCAGGTAACCTGATTGCCATCCTTCATTGGCCAGCTACTTCCTTTCCCCAGCCACAACTGAGCAGTCAAAGAGGAAAATGGAAAGCTATTGTCTGTGGCCCCACCAGGTCTTTCAACCCCAAGCAACTGAGGGGATTTGCACCACAGGCCTTGGAAGCAGGAGGACACAGAACATTGCCACACCTTCCTGAATCACAATGACAACTATTCAGACCATGGCAAGCCCCTGCACATCACCCTCTGCTTATGTAGATCTTGGAGGACATGCATGCAGAAAGCTTAAGTCATAATGATTAGGGGAAAGCAGAGGTCATTCCCTTCCTGCATTTCTGCAAATATTCTGTATTGGGGTGGGCCATAGATCAGTAGCTACTGCTAGATATCCAGGTGATTTGCAGGTCAGCAAGGGACGCGGGTGGTGCTGTGGGTTAAACCACAGAGCCTAGGACTTGCCGATCAGAAGGTCAGCAGTTCGAATCCCTGCAACAGGGTGAGCTCCCATTGCTCGGTCCCTGCTCCTGCCAACCTAGCAGTTCGAAAGCACGTCAAGGTGCAAGTAGATAAATAGGTACCACTCCAGCGGCAAGGTAAACAGCGTTTCTGTGCGCTGCTCTGGTTCGCCAGAAGCGGCTTAGTCATGCTGGCCACATGACCTGGAAGCTGTACGCCGGCTCTCTCGGCCAATAAAGCGAGATGAGCGCCGCAACCCCAGAGTCGGCCACGACTGGACCTAATGGTCAGGGGTCCCTTTACCTTTACTTTAAGGTTTTCCAATTCCCAGTTTCTTAACCATGGTGGCAAAAAATGATTCCTGGCAGCCCCCTGTCCTCGAAAAAAAGTACACTTCTGAAATGAAGCAAGTTGGGTGACCCTGCTGCTGAAAAACTCACATTGCAGCTCTGCCCCACTCAGCAAGCTGCTTCTGGATTTTCTCATTGTTTTTACTAGTTTTACTGTTGGGTTTCATGAATTTATATTTGCACTTGGTTGAAAACCACTTTGAGGGGCCACTCTGCCTGAAGCGTAGTCTAAAAGCTTTTAAAATAAACAAATAAAATGACAAATAGTTGGCTGCGAATGAAATTCTGCTATGCCACAGATGTCCCTGTTTCTCCACCCCATTCCATCACATTGGTCTCATTTTGTAAGGTGCTCTTTCATTTAATCCTGAATATGAAGTCATTTTGGGGGGAGGCGTTGCCTGGCAGGTTCAGAGACCCAGGAGACAGGGCAACCAAGCTGGTTGTAATTTACAGATTCTAGACTCCTAACCCTTGTCATTAGTTGCTACTCTTTAAAAAAAACCAGATCAGAATTCTATTTCTTTACATTTCTGGAAGCAATGTACAAAAAATGCCTTAAATGTTTAAAATACTGGTGGGGATGAATCTACCATCATTTTTCTTACAATGCCTTTCTACATCAGTAAATACTCCAATTATTTTTTAACTAGATCTACATATCTTCATATTTTATGTTATTCCCAGTTATCAATGTCAGTAAGCCTTTCTTAAAGTGACACTACTAATGCCATTGGCAATGTTCCAGCTCCTTGCAAGATTTTGTATCTTAAAGGGGTGAAAGAATATAAAAAAGTTATCTCATGTTTCAATTGTCTCCTCTACTTTTCCAGCTATAGAAATGCTTTGTAAAGAGGGTTTTACTATATGCTTCCTCTATATTCCTCCACAGTGGGAGTGAAGGAGGATAGTATCATTAAACCAGCCAATGGTCCAGGTTATTCTACTAGCAGAACAATATAGTTTGATGCAACTGTAAGGTTGCCATTCTCTGTCAGCTCCTGCACAGTATTTCATTTTATTCTGCCATTCTTTTTATTCTCAAAGACGCTCATCCCCATCTTTCACCATTTATCCACTTTTCAGATATGATCTGGAATAATTTCGAATAAGAAGTTAAATTCTTCCCTTAGTGATCCTTCATAAAGCAGATAGCCTACTCAAAAAAGATAGGCGCAGGTCCTGCTTTGATACCTTCCTTGAACATCTAGATTTATGGTTCAAAGGTATGTTGGCATAAGTCCTTAAAAAAAGAAAACCTACCTCCGTAGAAAGAATCTGATATTTTATTGAAATAGCTTCCCACGAATTCATAAAGACTTTGACCCTGATCCAGCAGAAATGAAGCATCATGACGAAGGCAGAAATCAGCTACCGTGTTTCCTAGGACTAAGGTCCTCTGAAGTCAATGCTATTTTTGAGTAGACTTGTACAGTGGAACCTCGACTTACCTACGTCTCTACTTACATACGATTCCAGTTATGACCTTCATTAGGTGCTTCGACTTATGAACTTTCCTCTAGATATGAACAGAGGCCTTGCCAGCAGCCTGGAGCTCACCCTGCTGGCTGCAGAGCAGCGCTGAGGCCTCTGCTGCCAGGGAAAAGGCCCCCATCCCACCCCCAAAGCTGTGGAAGAGGTGCCACCTGCAAGAGACACAGCAGGGCCACTGCAGCCCCAAACCCCGCCAAGGAGCTAACCTGAGGAAGTCCAGAGAAGAACCTGGCCTGGCAAGAAAAAAAAGTGACGCTGGCCGAAGTGAATCAGCTCTTTACTGACCCTTGCCCCACCACCAGCTTGTAGCCAGGTAAGCTCACCCACCCTCAGTGCACATAATTTTTCCCATCTACAATACTGTCTAATTTATTTTATAGTACAGTACATTGATTATTGCCTTCATTTTATGGATCTATGGTCTCGTTAGACAGTAAAATCCATGTTAAATTGCTGTTTTAGGGGGTGTTTTTCATTATCTAGAACGGATCAATTCCCTTTTCCATTACTTTCTATGGGAAAGTGTGCCTCCACTTATGTACGTTTCTAGCTATGACCGGACCTCTAGAACGGATTATGCTTGTAAGTAGAGGTTGTAATCCCATGTATGCTGACTCAAGAATGACTCCCATTATTCTCACTGGAACCCACTTCAAAGTGGACACACATCCACTGGCGATCACTCGTGACTGAGTAAGATTGTCTTCCATGAACACAGTCTAAGCGATGTGTGGAGGCCAGTTCTGGATCCACATATCCTTCCACGGGAGGACATAGGTTTCCAGGTGGGAGTTGATCACGGTGAGGATTTGCAAAATGTGCCTTCCTCTTAGCACCCTTTCTCCCTTTCATCCAGAATTTGTGCTTCTTCAAAAACCATTACAACTTTGGTAGAGGCTACTCTCCAATTGGAGTACTTGCTGGCTACTGTTTCCCAATAACTGGTTCTTATACTGCATTTTTTTTTTCTTGAGAGTGTCTTTAAACCTCTTTTGTTGTCCACCAGTATTTCCTTTCCATTCTTAAGTTGGGAATAGAGTAGCTGCTTTGGAAGACGATGAACAGGCATCCAAACAACATGACCAGTCCAACGAAGTTGATGTTGAAGAACCATTGCTTTGACAGTGGTGATCTTTGCTTCTTCCAGTACACTGAAGTTAGTTTGCCGGTCTTGCCAAGTGATATGTAAAAAATCTTGAAGACACCATTGATGGAATCTTGAACACGCATAGGATGGGGCTGAACATCCCATTGAAAGTGTTAACCTAAGTTAAGTCTCATTGACGGTGATTTGATGCACTCAAAACTGCCTTGAGGTTGATCAGGACTTTCACTTTTTCTGCATCTTCTTTCTTATTCAGCCCTATGGTTCTCCTTATGTGCTGATAACGATCCAAACTCCTATTTCACTTTCACAAATTCCGCAGTGTAAGATAATGGTTTTGACAAAGATAAAACCACTGCTTAATTTATATTACCATTCCTTGCCTGTTATTCCTCAGATGTTTTATGGTTCTCCCTTATAAGGTGCCACAAATGGCTTCAACCAAAGGGCATAGAAAAGAGAGTGGGCATCTTCCAATGATACCAAGTTTTTATCTGAAGTACTGCTGAGACTTTTGTTTTGAGTTATGATAATGAGGTGGAGGAGGATCACATTAAGGGAAATCGCCACCGGAAAGAGAGAGTTCATAGCTAGAATGGGTCATATTCGGGTTAAAAGGCAAATTTGCAAGATGAATTACACACACCCAACAAAAAAAATATATGTCAGAAATACATCGAATCATTAAAATGGCTCAGTTAACCTTAATGTTAGTTAACATTAAGAGATCTGGGTAATATGAGATTTACTGCTGCAAAGTGGAGAATGCAAACAAAAAGAGAGTAAAGGCAAGCATGGAGCAGGCCGTATATCTAGTGTGGAATAATAAAGAATTAGCTAGGAATTGGATCTACTGTATGAAAAGAATATCTGTAACTGCAATATATGTGCAACTGTATATGGCAGAGCTGGAATTTTCACCGACATCCTGCCGTTACAGTAAAATGCAATATAAAAAGCTGATAGGACATTACATGTAATACTATCCATAGGAAGCCCTGTTAGCCGAAAACTGGAACCTTATGCTCTATTAAACGTAGATCATCTCCCAAATGCTGCGAACAAATGTTATATCTCATATGAAACGGAGCAAGCATAAAATGCTCAGAGAAACAACAAAGAGAGCTGATTGTAACCAATCTGTGACTAAACTTGTAGCTGGGAAATGTTTCTCCTGATTACACCATGTCTGCATAAATTATAATTCTTTTTAAGAATGTCAGGAGAGAAGCCTGTTCTCAAAACCTATCTTAGGTATACCATATGGCTGAGACAAACCTACCTGTCCCATTCTTTTCCAGAAGATCAAAAAGCATCGCCCAATTTCAGCAGGGTTTTTGAGGTCCTTGCAAACACATTTGTACTGCTGGCGTGCCATTCTTCTGAATGGTGTTTCCCTTCTCCTGCTTTGTCCTTCCAGTCCCTGGCCTCATTTGCCCATGTCCCTGTTCAATTTCATTTGCCATGGCAGCAGTGGGAGAACCTATGATCTTTCAGATGCTATTGGGCTACAACTCCCGGCATTCCAAGGCCATTTGCCATGAAATCAGAAAAGAAATGAGTGGTGTCCAACTCAGTCATACTGGGATTAGACCCATTTCAATCAATGCATTTAAGTCCATTGATTTCAACCAATCAACTCGCAGTTTGGCTAACACTGGAGATCACCAGTGCAGCCTGTTACATGGCAAAATACGTTGTAGATCAGCATTTTGCATAGATTAATGCACCTAAATTTAAATACCATCCAACTGTGATTTATTTACGATCTATAATTTCAGGATTTTTTAAAAAAAATAAAAATAAACCAAAAGCAACACCTTTCCATATGGCCAATTAGGAGCACCATAAAAATGCAGCAAATATATGATGCTGTATTGAACATCTGTGTTGGTTATCCCATGGGAATTTTAATAAAGGACCAAATAGCATATTGATGTTAATTTTACGATACCGGGACTTTAAATAAAAAATCCCAAAATAAATAGCATCCATTAAACTGATCATACTGTTGTAACTCAAATTGTGTTTATTATGCTAATGGAACATGAAATTAAGAAAAAGACCTTTATGCCAGTGGAATTAATTAATGAGCTTTATGAAGGCATTGGGATGTAATTTATTTCTAGATAAGTAAGTCTAATTTGCAGTTCCATGGGTCTCTGCAATGCTGATTGTAATAGTTATTCCTGCAGATGTGCTGCTCACAGCATGCCTTTCCATTAGAACTGAACACCTCATTATATAAACTGTACCTAATTAAACATAATACAGTGGTGACTTGTTAAACTGGCCTTTTTAAGTCAGCAGCTGCTTAAGCCAATAACACTGTACACAAGATTTATATCATCCACCATATAATACTGATATTAAAATATACTCCCCAAGGGATTGATAAGTAATTTACTGCTATGCAACAGGTATGCTTCAGATTCACTGATAACAGATTAAGAGCCTGCAATTCTATAAAAATCAACATGAACTCAAGTCCCCTTGCTGCTCTTAATAATTATCAGTGCCTTTTTTAAGAGCCACATTGTATTTATTAACAGGCAGTTACAAGTTATTATAATATTGAAAGAATCTGTGACAATCTATTGATTGTATCACACTTTTTAACTTTAGTCAACAGTTTCCAGAAGATTTTGATTTAGATCAGAACCAACCACCAGTGGAAGAAGAGGAGTGAAGGGAGCACACTGCCCCCGGCAGCACGATCCCAGTGGGGTGCCATCGTGGCTGCCCCCCACCCCTTGCTGGGCACCACGCCCCCTGGATGTGCGCCAGCCCGGCCCCGCCTGCTCTCCACCCCCCAGTGCCAGAGCATGAAGCTCTGCCACTGGAACCGACCATGGAGCTTTCCAGCTCAGATGTAACAGGCTGGATCCAGACTAAGTTCATTGCACTTCTAGCTTGTCTACATTTCTGCTTGTCCTACCACATTTCTGATGGGAAAACCTCCTCTTTACTGCTGAATCGGAGCAAAGTAACATCAGTCGGTTGTTCCATGGATTGACATTTGCTCCGATTCAGCAGTAAAGAGTGGGTTTTCCTGCAGAAAGTGGTGGGGCAAATGGAAAACCACTTGGACCCATGCCTAGAGAGCATGGGACAAGCGAAAGCTGCTCAGACCTGAGCTTTCTAGGCACAGAAGAAGCAGAAGTATGGATAGGACTTTGATTTCCATTGAAATCAATGAGACTTGTGTCATTGCTCATGGTTCCATTGATTATAACAGAAGAGCTTTGGGGAACCTTTAGATATTGCTGGGTTACAATGCCCATCATCCCTGATCCTGATCTTTTCTGGCTGGCTGGGATTGTTGGAAGTTGGAGTCCAACAACATCTGAAGATGTTCCCCATCACTGCAATAGGACCAACATTCAGCTAACTTAGTAATACTGAGTCGGATGCAGACTAAGTTTGTGCTGGAACTCCACTTGATATGAGCAGGCCTAGACTAGCCATTTTTAACACTATCTCTGCCACCACAACTACCGCTGCCACCAAATTTTCCACCTCTAGCCTCAATGTCTTCCAGGAAGGTCTCTTCCAAAATATTTGTCAGTTCACTGTTTCTAAGACCCTAGGTTGGTAAAACCTCATGCAGGGATGCCACTGTTTGCACAGTAAGTTAGAATTCTCTCCAATATTTCACATATGGCAGTGGAACACTCCTACTAAATCAGTGGGTGGGGCAATGGCAGTGCTGTCAGGACGAACACAACCCAGACAGAAATATACCACAGGAGAAACAGGGATTAAATTTGCATGAAAGCAATTAGCTCGGGATGACAAATCTCATATACTACATGGCAAGTCAAGTGTTCGTAATATAACAGGTGACGCTGTGGTCTAAACCACTGAGCCTCTTGGGCTTGCTGATCAGAAGGTTGGCGGTCTGAATCCTCGTGGCGGTGGTGAGTTCCTCTATCCCAGCTCCTGCCAACCTAGCAGTTCGAAAGCACACCAATGCAAGTAGATAAATAGGTAATGCTGTGGCAGGAAGGTAAACAGTGTTTCTGTGAGCTCTTGCCCTCATCACGGTGTCCTGTTGAACCAGAAGCAGTTTATTCATGCTGACCAAATGACCCGGAAAGCTGTCTGTGGACAAACACTGGCTCTCTCAGCCTGAAAAGCGAGATGAGCGCCGTATCCCATAGTTGCCTTTCACTGGACTTAACCGTCCAGGGGTCTTTTACCTTACATAATACACACCCATGCCCTCTAGTTCATGTCTACCATTTAGAAGATATTTCTCCCATTTCACATATGAGGAACACAGAGGAACAGCAACAAGTAAACAGCCCACGATCCACCATGGACTCAATGGTGAAGAATTCTTATGCAAAATTAACAGGAAAGCAATGCATGCTTCTGAGCATTTTTAGAGTATTCTTCCCTCTCACCAACTTAAGTCTTTCCTTCACATTTAGTTTAAGGAACAGGGAGCTTATCACTAAATAACTGCACTGTCTCCCTTCAATATTCACTTAGAATTAAGAAACAGCGTTTACAGAGAGATGTGGCATTTTTCCACATAGATAGGGAAATGCTCATCTATCTTTCAGAATAAAGTAAAGGCAACCCACCACCACCTTTGTTGCCAGCAGCTACAACCAAGGGCTCCTCCTGATGACTAGTTTATTATCCTGATTGGCTTGCACAAAACTTATGCAGAGGTTAGACTATGTCCCATCAATATGGAACATTCGTTCTGATTTGCTTCTAGGGAGGATGTATGAGCATTCATCATTTTGCTTGCATGGTGCTTACACATCTTCCCATTCGTCATTCTTTCCTCACACCCATTTCAGTTTCCCCTGTCACTTTCCTACCTGCAAACAGGCAAAAACACATACAAATGTGTGTCAATTACAAGAAATTCACACTAAGATGAAGAAATTGAAGGTAACAGATGCTTTTTAGGCAAGGTGACATCCAAATGCTTTTCAGCTTAGACTACTGCAGCTAAACCTTTCCATCGAGAAATCTGTGCAACTTAAGAGAACATCTGTACTTCCCAAAAAAGGAACGTTAGATACAAAGTGCATCTACAGGGGAATGTCTCATGCTTCTGTTTTGGATCCGTATTATTTTATTTGAATAGCTTACTGCATTTCCCATGAGAGCACAATGAATTATTTGTACGGGGGATTAAATCAACAGTTGTTTGCTTGCTTTTTTAAAAAAAAGTCTGCTTTTTTAAGGCTTTGACAATTTAACCATCAGCCCTTCTCTAATGGCTCTCACTCAGATAATGACCCCTGTCAGTTTCATAATTTCTTGTCTTCCTAATCTCTGTAGTGAGGCATCTTTGAGGCTTCTTGGCAGAGACAGTTTGACATTAATTTTTTTAAGTTCTTTTTTTAAGTTCTGAAAGCTTTGTGTCACTCAAAACTGTGAGTCTACAGCAGGATAACAGCCAAGACATTTAGGTGCACCATTTGCAGTACACACACAACTTACTTTTCCAGAGTAGAAGTTTTCAGATGTGATCTGGGGAGCCCACAGTTTACCAGGGGTCTCCCAATCAGTTCATCAGTAATGAGCAACATTTTCTCGGCTCCTATCTCCATCCAGGCTCCAGTCCATGGGGAAGGTAGGTGAGTAGTGGAAGTGGAAGTCAGAGCCAGCCATTTTTCTAAGCCAGAGTTATAGGCTTTCGGACACTGCAGAACTATATCCCCATCAGCCCTAGTGGCCGGTTACACTGGATGCGCTGATGGGAATACAAGTCAGAGGTTCCCAATCCCTGGTCTAAGCTAAAAGATAGATAAAGGGATGCGCTGGCTCTCTCTCTCTCTCTCTCTCTCTCTCTCTCTCTCTCTCTCTCTGTGTGTGTGTGTGTGTGTGTGTGCGTGCCATTGAAAATTTAGAGAATAGTAGGAAAATTCATTTAAATGCAGAGGATTTCCTGCGGCACTGCTGAACCAGGTGAGTCTTTTTGGAAGAAGGTAAACAGGAGCCTTTGTGCAAAAGCAGAATTTAAACAAAAGATGCATCTTTTCAAATGGTGAATCGTGCTCTGAAGAGCTAGGGCAGAAGAACCCTCACTCTGAAACGCTCATTTACAACTGCTCAGAAGGAGCAGCTGCCGTTGGAAATGGGCCCTGCAGTTTTTCATTAATTAATCAATTAACTTTTCCCCCCGTGGGTGGGGAAAGCAGCTCAGGGGAAAGGAGTCCATTTTGATTGCAAAAGTGCTTCCACATGAGGAAGTTTAAGCACCGCTTTCATCCAGCATTGCTGCTCTGACAACATTTGTACCCCTCCGAAGCGGTATATTTCAGAAGAAGAAAAGACTGGAGAGATTAACTCCTGGATTATTATTATTATTTACATTTATATGCCACCTTTATCTTCCAAGTTTCTCAAGGTGATGTACATAGTTCTCCTCACAAAAAACCTTTGAGGTAGGTTAGGCTAAAAGATAGTGACTGACTCCAAGGTCACCCAGTGAACTTCATGGCTGAGTGGGGATTTGAACCTTGCTTCCCCTTGTCCAAGTCCAACACGCTAACCATTATATCGCACTGGCTCATTTGGGCCTATAAAAGGGAGAAGACTAATTTTCCCCAGCTGGTGCCCTCCTGGTTGGCCATGCTGGTGGGGCTGATGGGAGTGGTAGTCCAAAACATTTGAAGGCGCAAGGCAGGGGACTCATGCAGTGATGTAGTCATTTGTACTAGAGATCCATGAGGCACCTGGTCTTATTACAGAAAACATGAAGCCCTGGAGATGAATGTGGCCAGGCATCTCTATCTGGCCCTCAGAACTCTCCCCAGGCCACACCCTTCACAACTAATACTAATAATACTAATACGACTAATGAGTTTTTTATTTATATGCAGCCCATCTGGCTGGGTGGCCCCAATCACTCTGGGCAGCTTCCAACACATTTAAAGACATCATAAAATGTCAAACATTAACAAGAACCATCTGATTCAATACCAAAAAAAAAGGTCACAATAGCTTTGAAATAAACAACGTACATCAAATAAAGGAATATTCAATAATCCACTAGAATCTAATAAGAAGCAGTAAAATTAAACATCAGCAAATAATATTTAAACAGTTTACACTAATCAATTACAATGAAGAATTGCTAAACTATAATCAATTAAAAAAGCAAGTCGCAATGCATAAAATACAATAAAACATACAAAGCCATGCAAAAGATTATTGAAATTGAGAAACAAGGACCCACAACTTATAAAATTGTATTTCTTAAAATATTCTTGAACTCTTCTCTTCCCAGCTGCTTCTGCTGTTTTCAAAGTCATGGCCTGAGGAAAGCTCCTAGGGCTGGAAGGTGGGGCAAGGTGGGGAAAAGCCATTGCCTGGTGACCACCAGAAAGTATCTCTTCCCTCACCCTTTGTACTTGTACAAAGGTAAATTCTACATCCATTTCTCTGCCCACTTTTCCCTCTGGCTCCAGCCACTATGAAGTGTAGGTGGGTTCCCACAAGGCAAGACACAGCATTAACAGCAAGAACCTTTATTGAACTACAAAACTGGGAAACAGTGGCAAAGCAACTGCTTCTATATATTCCTGTGAGCCTGCACCACTCCCACTCCTAACGTGATTGGCTGTCTAAACTTCCAAGCTGAGAATCACGACTGAGAGTTCAAGGGCCAATGGCAGAGGCCCAAATCCTGAACTGTTCTGTGATTGGACATCATGTATCAGAATCCTTAGTCCAGACTCAAGCTCAGGCAAACACCGAGCACTGAATACATAACACACCACTCCCAGGTCGCCGCTGGAAGATTGTTCAGAGGGGAATGTAGCCCTCAGATTGTAAAAGCTTTCACACCCAGTCTTAAGAATTTAGCCAGTGTTTTGTTAATCTGTCTGTAAACACCAAGGTAAACAAAGAACACATTTCACATTTATTGGCTTTGTGGGACAAGGTAACTGAATACGTCCTAGACCTAGTCACAAAATTGGTGTCCGCATCTATATTTATATTGTGGAACAGAATGCAAATCTGCCTTTAGTAAAGTAATGCTGGGAAGCTGACAGCATCCATCTGTAGCAAGCAAGCAGCTACACTGAAACTAAGTGACTCTGCAAAGAGGCAGAAGTTTGCAAAAGTCGTGGGTGGAGAGCTATACAGATTACTATTTTTAATTAAAATACTCAGGATGCAGATTAATTTTCTGTGGCTCGATATTTATTGTTTTGCTGGCTTCAGAATGGGAACTATTGTGTGCTCTGATAAATGGATTGAGATGTTTTCCTGGTTTGCCTCCACAGATTCAGTAGTTATTTCAAAATCCTCGGTTGAAACACCATTCTGTAACTTATTACAGTCCTTAACTCTCCCGTGAATCATCACAGAAAATCCTTCAGCCTCCTAGAGCAACAGGAAATGTGGAGAATATATATTTTCCTCCTCCTTTCTCTAGCAGTAAAAAAGGTGTGGAATGCTGTCACAAAAGGCTGTCATAGATCAAAGCGCTGACCCTGTATCTCAATGCTAATTGAACTTGCTGTACAAAACTTAGCTCTAACGAGGGACTTGTATTAAATTATTGCACTCCATTACAGGGACACAGAAACTTTTGAAAAAACTGAGCAGGGGGCAGGAGGAGGAGGATATAAAAAAATGAAAAGAGTGCAAACAGTTCATAATTGCTGCTGATACACTCCAAAGGATAAGAATGCTTCCTAGACTTGTCACTATTTTGCACGAAGCACGCACCAGAAATTTAGGTTTGCACAACTAAAGTGGTTTAAAGTGCTCTGTGGTGCTAGGGCAACAAATCCACTTTTAAGGAACTTTTTACAGTTCGGAAAGTGATGGGAAATGCAAGAAAAGTGTGGGTTGAACAAATGATTAATGGGGAGACAGCCTGCAAAGAAATCAGAACAAATGCTCACTAAAGCCCAGACATAAAGCAACTTCCACATAAACTTTGTCCAAGCACATCAAAATGAATGCTCAATAAGCAGGTCAATTGGAGGGAGCCTAATTTAGTAAACTAAACAAAATCCAGATATTTCCGAGCACGATTCAAAGTGTTGGTGCTGACCTTTAAAGCCCTAAACGGCCTCGGTCCTGTATACCTGAAGGAGAGTCTCCACCCCTATCATTCAGCCCAGACACTGAGATCCAGCACCGAGGGCCTTCTAGCAGTTCCTTCATTGCGAGAAGTGAGGCTACAGGGAACCAGACAGAGGGCCTTCTCGGTAGTGGCACCCGCCCTGTGGAACGCCCTCCCATCAGATGTCAAAGAGATAAACAACTACCTGACATTCAGAAGACATCTTAAGGCAGCCCTGTTCAGGGAAGTTTTTAATATGTAACACTGTACTGTTTTTAACACTTGATTGGGAGCCACCCAGAGTGGCTGGGGAAACTCAGCCAGATGGGCAGGGTATAAATAAATTATTATTATTATTATTATTATTATTATTATTATTATTATTATTATTATTATTATTATATACACATGCACACCATTCCCCAGTTCTGAGACGATACTAGTTCGTCCTCTGATATGAAATTCTATATCCAAGCTTAAACATCAGAAGACTCAACATTGCTTGTATCTGTGATTACCAAACAAACTGGGAAGGTTTTGGGAAGGTTTTAACAAACTAATTCCCAGGAGCCTTTGGAGGAAAACATGACCAGGGTCCTTCAGAGAGCAGCCTGAAAAGCACTGTTCCACAGGGAAAGTAGCTACAAAATAATGGGTAAGGCTTCAATTCATTCCAATTTACACTTGATCAACAAAACTTTCTCCCTTCTCCACCTTCCTCACGTGCCCTCTAAAACTGTCCCAGGGGTTCCCCCAACCCTCCAGAGCACATTTTGGGTGGGCAGGAGATGACAAAAGGGTGAGGGAGCCCAAATTTGTTGTTCTACTTCTCTGTTGCCCCAGCAAACAGAATATCTTCAGCAGCAGCATCCGTGCCTTTTGTCTTCTCGCTTAGGTCTCCCAATGCCAAATGGCAGCAAAGCTCCCATAAAGATGCAGCGCAGTCAACAGCCATTCGGATAATCCTATGTTTGTTTAAATCGGAGCCCTAATTTATGGGGCTACAACGACTTGAGGTTGCAAGTGGGACAACTTAGTTAACTTTCATAAGTAAAAGCTTTTGATACCCTACGTTTGATGGAGATAATTGGAATTTCACTGTAGCCTAATTAACATTAATGGAATCTATTCATAGCCCTGATGCTGCTTCCATTAAAGTCAAAGACAAAACCACCAGCGAGTTCAATGGCAACAGGATTGGGCCCCTTGTGTGCGTATCAAATGAAGCAGGCATCCCTATCTTAATATTTTCTCAATACAGCCTTTTGATGGCTCTGCAGAGATAAGACAACCTGATAAATGTAATAGATGAAAGCCTATTATCTAAACCATCTCTATTATAAGACATAAAAAACCTCCTCAGCATACATATATATTACTACAGACTACTGCAAAAGTTGACCTGGTTTCTAAAGGACAAGTTGTTAAGTATGATGCCGCGGCAATTTTCGACGACACACGTTTTACAACATTTCTCATGCCACCGCAGATTAGATACGTCTGCAAAATAAAATATAAATATAGTACCAGGGTTTTATCTCATCCTTCCTTGGCTGCTATCTGTAAAATAAGTTATTCAATATTGTTTTCTAAATAAACATGAATCACCGTGGCTGACTTGGTCGATTTCTTTTTTCTCAAAAAGACAAAACCTTAATTGAATATTTTCTCTCTTTCTTCCTGGAACATTTTGAACCATTATACACATCGTGCTGGTTATCAGCATGTTCTAACCTGGCTAAATATATGCACCACAATCAAAGTGGACAGTACTTTGGCCCATATTTGACGTTGGAATCTGGATGGTTAGCTTGTAACGGGCCTGAGTGCTGCAGGATTTTACAGCTGAATGCTTCCTTTGAGAAATGCCCAGTTTGAAAATAGCTGTTTCACAATTTATGGCACCGAGAGGGAGCATTTCAGTCAGACTTTGCCAACCTGGTGCCCGGCGGTTGGTTCAGACTACAATTCTCATATGCCCCAGCCAGCATATAGGAGCTGTCAGAGGTTCTACCTTCTCAAGACGATTGAGGGGGCCCAATGTGACGTCCTGACATCATGTGCGTGATGTCATGAGGAGCCAGGGGGTGGAGCTAAATGCCCTCTGCAGATTGAGGGGGCCTGGCCCCCTCAAAAAAATATGGGGGGGGCGGGCGAAACTGTTTCGGCCCCTAAGAGTTGGCACACCAGGAAGCTATAATCCAAAACATATTGAGAGCACCAGGATGGCGAAGGCTGATCCAGGCCAAGGCTGATTTCACCATCTTCTAGTTTCATGCATATTCGGATAGACCCTGGTTTCAATTTGCTCTGGGAATAATTCAAGAGTTAGTTAACCAGCAGGATTCTAACAGTGCTTCACCAGCCTTGAATTCTTATAGAAGCTCCACAGCTTGGGGAGTTTCGAGATCATACAGAGATCATGTAAAGCCATTCCAATCCAGAAAGGATTGCATGGCGTATCCATAACTGAAGGGCCATGCAGGCACAGATTAATCTGTGAATGAATTAATGAGAAAGGCAGTTACAAATAGCTGCGAGTGTTCATTTAGACAGAATAATCTTTCTCCCCTTTGCAGCAGGCAGACGGCTGGAACAATACAGGCACACCTGTGGAACACGTCGATCCTCTTGATGCCAAGAGAAAAACAAAACGTTTGCGGAAAATTTATTTGGTGAAAAGTTCCTGGGAGTTCAGATGCAGGGCTGCCGCTGCTCTTATCACAACACCAATCAAACCAGAGCTTTCCAAACTTTTCATGTTGGTGACACTTGTTAGACAAGCATCATTTCACGACACAATAATTCAGTTTTACTAGCAAACCAGAGGTTAAACTAACCCCTTTCTAGCCCCAGAAGGTTGCGCGGGGAGATTCGCGTGACACAGCTACACACAGCAAGCGACGCATTAAGTGTTTGGAAAGCTCTGAATTAATCTCTGCCCCTTTCTGCTTCCAGCATTGTATAGTGATAATCCTCTTCTCTGCCTCTTTCCTTCCCACATGGAAGTTATTGGGTAACCTTGGGCCAGACTCAGGCCAACTTACTTCATAGGGTTGTTGAAGAGGGAGTTGGTACCCTAGCCCTTCTTCCTATGTATCAGTGTCTTGCATGCCCTTAAAATTACAGAATTAGGTTGAGCAGAGAAGCCAGGAAATCAGACTTCTAACTCAGGGATATTGTATCAGAACCTAAAGGTTTATTTCCCACGGGATGCATCCAATAAGCTAGATAGTTGTTGTGTGTGACAGGGAGCAATGGAGTCCAGTGCACAGAGCCGTAGCTTCAGTGGGGGGAAGGCTAGCCCAGTTCTTTTGCCCTGATTGAATCTTCCAGAGGGGCTCCATTCATTGATGCTCCCAGCTTGTGTGTGCATGTACAAAAACGCTCATGGCACCTCGACCCAGGTGAAATAAAGCCTAGTTTCTGCCACATGTTGCATCCCGGCATTCTAACCATGTTCATGGGAATGCCATGACTACAAAAGTCCCCGTGCAACTGGACAAAGATAAGGAAAGCAATAGGGGAAAGGCACTGGAATGTGTGGCATGATGCTTGTTGAATGCAATGCTCTATAACTGCCTTGCAAGCTCTGCAAAACAATCGGGGTGAATGTTCAATAAAGAGGTTGTGCAGAAGTGACCAAAGGAAAAGAAACAAACAAACACACCGGCACTGGGCAGGCCATCCCCGACTGCCAACGAGGGTCAGTCAGAATATAACAATATCCAGAAGAAGGGGAGCAAAAGAGCAAATCCAAGCTATGCTTCATCACAGGCTGCCGAGTTCAAAAGAGAAAAGTGAAAGTCTTGAGGCAACTCAATAATGTATGCAGAAAGGGGTTTTCCTGATCAGGTCCTTACAGACCCTCCAAGTCAGCGGTTCTCAACCTGTGGGTCCCCAGATGTTGTTGGACTACAACTCCCATCACCCCTGAGCTCTGGCCTTGCTAGCTAGGGGTGATGGGAGTTGTAGTTCAACAACATCTGGGGACCCACAGGTTGAGAAAGGCTGCTCCAAGTGTCCCTATTTTCCAAGGGCAGTCCCAGATTTAAAGAAGCCATCCTGGTTTCTGATTTGATCCTGGAATGTCTAACATTAAAAACAAGAGAATCTGCCTGCCCAAAGAGCGTTATTAACAATGGTTCCGTATTGCTGTCTGTTAGTGGCTATAGGATTTTGATGTCTTGTTTTTGTTTCTGCCTTTGTTTCATTTTGTATGTTTCTTCTAATGTTGCCACCTGCTTTGGGATTTTTAATGAAGAGAGGGCTAAAAGTGCTCTAATAAACAAAGGAAATAAAAATATCATTATTGCCAATAGGGGATCTACTGCAGATTATTTTTTTAACTGATACTTTAAAAAAAACTTCTAGTGCTCTGTCAACATTTTGTTTTCCCCACTGGGTGTTGGTTTTGCTTTTTCTCAAAACCTAGACTTCCTTTTTAGATGAATTTGATATTTCCCCATCATGAGGGTTGTTTATATTGTGCATTATTTTAGATGTAATTGTGTTACATTTAAGCATTCCTAAATGGGCTCACATTAATCTAGTTACCCAAATTACATTTGAAAATTTATTTTAATGTGACAGCATGGCTAATTTATTCCTTTGGTACTTCATTCCTCTGTCTCCAGGGCAATGCAACTGCATCACTCCTCTGTCTGCTAGCATCTGAGAACTCAAGTACATGGCATTATTATTATTAATCATTTAGATAGCATTTTAGCATGTAAAATGCTCTACAATCTGTCTCTTTTGTCCTCAAAACAATCTTTTGTTCCGTTCATTCATTTTATGTATTTATTTATTTATATGAACATTTATATCCCACCTGTCTAGTGTTACGCACTACCAAGGGTAGAGAACAGATAGGGAGCTGTGTCTGAAAAAGGAAAAGACTTATCCAGATATGGATCTGAAGTCAGTATCTGAACTGGGACTGAGTACTCTGTTGTTGTTTTGTTGCTGTTGTTGTTATTTATTTTAATGGATCAATGGAAATCCTGAATTACATCAGCATTTGTTGTGTGAGTGTAGATCTGCAAATGTGGGAACAGTGAACTGATTCACATGTACACCCAGGCACACCTCACTGCTTTGATGCTGCAGGAAAAAGAGCTGTGTTTGTGTCTTCCCTTGTCCCTTTGCACAATCCTTTTTTATCAGCCACTTCCTGGGATGACCAAACCACAAATTTGCCATTATATCTGCACAAGAAACTAGGCTTGCATTTGTCCTCAAACTAGGCTTACAAGCCATGTCATGAACTTGGTTTGTAGTCTGGAGGGTAAGCACATGCCAAAGTTGAGCTTGTTTTTCAATTGATTTGTCTGAAATCCAGGACAAAGTGTCGCCTTTTGGAAATTCTCCCTGAACATCAATTCCAGACGGCCCTAAAATAAAGTTTCGATGGATGACTGTAAGTCAAAGTTTGCTGGTTTAGATGGAACAGGAAACTATGGTTTGATCACTCCAGGAAGTAAGTAATTGAAGCACACATGGCAAAGAACTACTGCTCAAGCATGGGACACCTGACCTGAATTACCCTATAGCACACACAATAATTTAAAGCAGGGTCGGGAAGAGGAATTTCAAACACATTTAGTGGGAAGCCTCATTGCAGCCTTCAGCCTTCCCTTACTTTGAGCAAACACATTTTAGGATGAAGCTGTAAGACTGCAACCACACAGAGCAAGGGCAAGACAGAAGCAGGACTATAGGAAGTTGCCTTCTACTGAATCAGACATTTGCTCCATCTAGCTCAGTATGGTCTATAGTGTTTCAAACAGGGACATTTCCAGCCCTACCTGCAGATGCCAGACATCAAACCCGGGGCCTCCTGAAGTGCAAGGCTTGTGGTTTACCAGTGTGCCAAGACCCTTCCCCTATGAAAACTAGGGAAGATGGTGAAATAACTTTCTCTCCTAAGATGTTTGCAGGCCTCCAAGGACATCTTGAAGACTTCTGATACCATCAGATGAGCCATGTTTGAAATAGTTCCACAGGACACAGAAATATGAAAGATATACGCACTTGTATGGTTCTTTTCATCGGTAACTGTCCGGTGGTTCCACGTTTGAGTTTAAAGATAAATGGATTCATCTCCGCTACCCGGTGCAGTAAGAAAAGCAGAATTGTACAACTTGTGCAACTTGTATCTTACATGTTTGATAAGGAAAGTAGTTTAACATTTTACAGAGTTGGGAAACTTTGATAAAGAGAGAAAAGGGAAAAGGACGGAATAGGAAAGGAAGGGAGACAGGAATAAGGAGGAAAGAAAAGGAAAAACTAACAAACAATAGAAAGAAAAGGAAAAAATATTAGAAATAAAATGAAATCCTGAGGATTTAAGACCCTCACATTTCCTCCTCAACTGGAAACTACTTTGAAAATACTAAGGTAAATTATAGAATCTATATGTAGGGAAAACACAAAGATTTGAAAAGCAATACTAAATTAATATTAATATACATAGCAAAATGACAACAAAGAAATTACAGGCGACAACTGGAGCAACCTTTCTGGAACACAATCAAGAAGCATCAGCAACAGAGTTTGACCCAAACGCAGACCTCAAAGAATTAATTTTGGGAATGAGAAGAGATATAAATGATAACATAAAAGCGTTAGATGAAAAAATAGATTTAATGGGGAACAAGATAGAACAAAATTCTAAAGTAATTATGGACCTCTCAGCACAGATTAAAAATTTATCAGACAAAAGTAAGGAATTAGACACAGACATGCAGGGGTTGAAAAACAAAACCGCCAAACAAGAAAACAAGAATTATTGTGGGGTAAATAAGAGTGACTGCAGAGAAATGAGGAAAAGTAGAGTAAAAATTAAAGAAGAACTTGTTACAAGAGGCAACATTAGATGCGGTTGTTACGCAGGAGATGCAGCAGAGAGAATTGAATCTTCACTTTTGAGAGATACAAGAACGACCAGGTGAGAATATAGAGCTGATAATAAAAGAACTGGCAAAATGGCTGGAAATTTAAGAAGACATTGCTACCTGCCTGGACAAAGCATTTAAGGTCAAATCAAAGTATGCGAGGTCCAGTAAGTGACCAGGGGACTGCCTTGTGTTTTTGAACTCAAGAATTCTAAAAGATATAATCATGCAAACAAATAGTCAAAGTAAATTGAGAGTAGATGACAGGAATGTTAAAATATTGAGAGAGATTCCAGCGAGATTACTGAAAAAGAGATCAAAATACAAATATTTAGCAGATGTGCTAAAAAAGAATTCTATTCCGTTCAGATGGGAATTTCCTGATAGGATATCCTTTACTTTCAAACAAAGTAAAAAAAAAAGATTCACGATGGAGGTAGAGGTAGAGAAATTCTGGAGGAAATATTGGAAAATGTTAGGAGGGGGAAATGTGCAAGACAAAAGGGAAACAAGAAAAGATTCAAAATAAAAAAATTCCTTCCAGTAGCACCTTAAAGACCAACTAAGTTAGTTCTTGGTATGAGCTTTCATGTATCTGAAGAAGTGTGCATGCACACGAAAGCTCATACCAAGAACTAACTTAGTTGGTCTTTAAGGTGCTACTGGAAGGAATTTTTTTATTTTGACTATGGCAGACCAACACGGCTACCTATCTACTACTAAGAAAAGATTCAGCAAGTGATAAATAGGAACAAGAGGGAGGAACCAAATGACAAGAGGAAAGTGAGGAGATAATCTGTTGAGTGTACAATGACGAAAAGATTATATTATTAGGAGATTTAAATGGAGTAACATCACTTGATATGTATAGAACAGTACGAGAAAAAGAAAGTAAAGAAGGGAGATTACCACTAACCTTCTTCCAGCTAGTGGAAAATTTTAACCTTCAAGATGTTTGGAGAGTTAAACATCCAAGTGAGAAAGAATTTACACACGACACAGAAGCAAAAAATATTAAGCAGGAAAAATATATTGTGATTTGGGCCTCAAAGAATTTATTATTGAAGATAAAGAAAGCAGAGATTCAATCAAGAACGATATCTGATCATAACCCAATCACATTGGAAATGAGAGAAGGAAGGAAAACAACAAAAATGGAGAATTAATGAAAACATACTGAATGATGAGGAAATTTTGGGAAAGGCACGGGAGACATTAAGAGAATATTTCGAAAATAATCTAAATCAAGGAACCAATATTAACGTCATATGGGACGCCAGCAAAGCAGTGATGCAAGGCTTCTCTTCATTCAGCAAAACGCAATGGGGGGGTGGAATAAATAAGGAAAGAGATCAGCAAAAATGAAAAAGAACTAGCAAAAAATCCAAAGAATGAGATACCAAAACAAAATATTAAAATGCTACAGAATCAACTCTCCATTATCTTAAATTATGAAAAAGATGCTAAAAGGGGAAAAAAATGAGTTTGACAATAAACTGGGCAGAATGCTTGCCTGGCAATTAAAGAAAAAACAAAAGGAAAAGATGGTAGAAAAATTGCTAAATGGAGGAAAAGCAATAGATGAACCTAAAGAAATATGAAAAATTTACAAATTTTTATAGGAATTTATATCAGGCATCTCCAGAAGGAGATGGAAAAGTATATAATGCAAAATAGACCCCAGGTTCTTTTTGACCTCCCTTTGACCCCCCCCCCCCAGGTCTTCATTCACCCCCTTCACAGTCCCATTGACCCCAGGGTGTCAATGCCGACCACTTTCAGAAAACTGAGGAGCTTTACAAGTCCCCAATCATTATTTGTTTCGGGGGGGTTTTAAATCAATTATTTTAATACTTCTTGTAAACCACAGGGAGGTCTTAATACAATCAATCCGTATATAAGTTTTGTTAAAATACTATTTTTTAAGAAAGATGAACTCAAATCGAGAAACACATGTATGTAGCCCGATTCCATTAATATAGTTATAATAATAACAGGGGCAGTCTAAATGCAATAGTACATGTAGACAATGCTTTTTATATCCTGCCTTTCTTGCAAGGAACTCAAGGCAACACAAACACTTGGTTCTTTCCCCCCACCCCATCCCATTCTGTCCTCACATCGACCCTGCAGGGTTAGGCTAAGAGACAGAGACTGGTCCAAAGTTTATCAGTGAATTCCATGGCTCAGAAGGGCTAAGAGAGGGGGCTTAGTCCTGCAAGGTCCCTCAGAACAGACGGTCTTTGAGCAACTTATGAATACGTTTGGCTCACTTGAGCCAAAATGGGCTACAACAACAAGAAACACTCATCCTTTCCAACATCTCTGAGATACATTTCTCCCTTATTTTGTTTGCACTACCGGATGCTTTCTGTTTTGTGTGTGAATAGAGCTCCAAGCCTGGGTCTCTCCAGTCCTAGTCAAACCAGTTTGCACCACCCTGGTCAAAAAGGGCAATAATAATAATATAATAATTATTATTTATTATTTATACCCCGCCCATCTGGCTGGGCTTCCCCAGCCACTCTGGGCGGCTTCCAACAAAATATTAAAATACAGTAATGCATCAAACATTAAAAGCTTCCCTAAGCAGGGCTGCCTTCAGATGTCTTCTAAAAGTCTGGTCGTTGTTGTTCTCTTTGACATCTGGTGGGAAGGTGTTCCACAGGGTGGGTGCCACTACCAAGAAGGCCCTCTGCCTGGTTCCCTGTAACTTGGCTTCTCGCAGCGAGGGAACCGCCAGAAGGCCCTCGGCACTGGACCTCAGTGTCCAGGCAGAACGCTGGGGGTGAAGACGCTCCTTCAGGTGAAGCCCCCACATCTCTCTCTCTCTCTCTCTCTCTCTCACACACACACACACACACAAACACCCTAGCAGGGCTGCAGTCCTGCCACAGCCAGCACCCAGGGCATAAGGTGAGGAGAAACTGGTGGTTATGCAAGCTTCCTATTGGGCCCAATACGGTCATGAAATGGCAGCAGAGCTGCCTCAGGATCCAAGAGATACTAGGCCAGCTCTACCCCTTCTGCTCCCCGCCCTTGGAATGCCCCATAGAATCATAGAATGGTAGAGTTGGAAGGGACCCCAAGGGTCATCTAGTCCAACCCCCTGCAATGCAGGCATCTTGGCTCAAGCATCCATGACCGATGGCCATCCAACCTCTGCTTAAAAACCTCCAAGGAAGGAGACTCCACAACCTCCAGAGGGAGACTGTCCTACTGTTGAACAGCTCTTGTTTATGTTAATGTTAATGTTTATTCGGAATCTCCTTTCTTGTGACTTGAAGCCATTGGTTCGAGTGTGCCCTCCAGAGCAGGAGAAAATGAGCTTGTTTCCTCTTCCATGTGACAGCCTTGAGATATTTGAAGATGCCTGCTGTAACTCCTCTCAGTCTTCTCTTTTCCAGGCTAAATATACGCAGCTCCTTCAACCATTCCTCATAATGCCTGGTTTCCAACCAACCACACCTTTCCTCTAATATACACATTTTTGTGAGCAATTGTCCCTGATACAACACACCATTGTATGTTATTTCTCTTTGTGCATTTTATGGGCACCTTCCCAAACTGATGCATTTTGTACGCAATTTTTTGGTCGGAGAACAGCGCTGCAAAACTTGGAGAAATGTTGTGACTGCGAGCAAGGTTTTAAAGCATCCTGTTTGACTGAATCGCTATGCAGATCAATCACATACAAACCAGAAGGCACCATTGTAACAGTTGAATAATATGACAGGTTAACAAATAGTTGGGTTGCCCCCACCGCCATCAATGCACATTAAATTCTGGCCCAGGCATACGTATACACAAAGCAGGTTACAGAATATTTAGGTCAAGTGGAAGAGTCCAGATCTTTGGAGATCTATACAATTCAAGATTTTACCTAGCCCTAAGCAATGCTATTAATCTTTCTGTTCCAGAAAAGACCCACAATTGTGACATACCAGCATTTGCGTTTTTGAATTTTCTGCTGCATGGGTGAGAATGGCAAAGGCACCTTCTGCTATGGATCTCCACGGAAATTAAAGACGTAGCAGTGCCTTTGCACTACAGACACATCTTGGTGGTTTGTATTTGTTGGGCTGCCATAATGTCCCTCAAGTAATAGTGGGGGCGGCAGGATAGTAGTCTAGTCCAGTTTAAGGATAAAGAACCATAACATTTAGGGAAGCTTTTAATGTTTGATGTATTACGGTATTTTAATATTTTGTTGGAAGCCGCCCAGAGTGGCTGGGGAAGCCCAGCCAGTTGGGCGGGGTATAAATAATAAATTATTATTATTATTATTATTATTATTATTATTATTATTATTATTATTATTATTGGAGGAGGGGTGCAACATAGCCCATTCATTTTTCATGACACATGAAGGACCACTCTAGATGGACCAACGATCTAATTAGTTATAAGGTCACTTTTTACATTCCCTAAGTAACCAGCCAATCTTGAAGCAAGCCAGTCAAACAACCTCAACCAACAATTCAATTGTGCCACAGTATTCCAGTTTTTTTTTGGGGGGGAGCCACTGAAGTGTTGCACAATTCCTTCTGCCATTGGGCGACGCTGTCTTTAAACAAACCTAACCATCGAAGGTTTCATCACTGAGCTGTTGAGGTATGGCCAAACATCTAATTAAAGCCATATGTTTTTGCTTCACAGTCAGTACAACTCCTTGCTCGCATCCCCAGCATTGTTAGCAGTGAAATACGGAGCGAGCCCCTCTCTCCATATCGGAGGCAGGCTTTGTGATCTGCATCAGACGCCTTCATTATTCCATAGGTGGCCATTCTCTTTTCAATAAACAGTTGTACTTCTACTTACACAGTGTGAAGATTATTGCTTCTTCCAGTTCGTCCTCATTGGCAGTGTAATATACGGAGGCCACACTACGGATACCGAGTAACAGCTGAGTTTTCTTTTCACTCTCTAAGTTCACACAGTGCTCGGCCTGCCATTCATCTCATGAAAGAGCCCGCTATTTAGGAACATGCTCAGTCTTACTTCTTTCAACAAACGTATCTGCCTTTCAGCCACTAGGTAGCAATGGGCATGAAACGTTAAGAGGGGAAGGTGGCTTGAAGTTGATGAAAACGGTATGGATTTGAATGTTTTCTGCACAGGACAATTAAAATTTGGTTTCTGTGGCCAGGGCAGCTGTCTACCAGCTTCAATTGGTACACCGGCTGAGACCCTGTCTGCCTGAGCATTTTCTCACCAGGGTGGTACATGCTCTGGTTGTCTCCCACATGGACTACTGCAATGTGCTCTATGTGGGGCTACCTTTGAAGGTGACTCGGAAACTACAACTAATCCAGAATGCGGCTGCCTGACTGGTGACTGGGAATGGCAGCCAGGACACTGGTACTACATTGGCTCCCAGAACGTTTCCGAGCACAATTCAAAGTGTTGGTGCTGACCTTTAAAGGCCTAAACAGCCTCGGTCCTGTATACCTGAAGGAGCGTCTCCACCCCCATCATCCAGCCTGGACACTGAGGTCCAGCTCCTAGGGCCTTTTGGTGCTTCCCTCATTGCAAGAATTGAGGTTACTGGGAACCAGGCAGAGGACCTTCTCAGTAGTGGCCCCTGCCCTGTGGAACACCCTCCCATCAGATGTCAAGGAAATAAACAACTATCTGACTTTTAGAAGACATCTGAAGGCAGCCCTGGGATAGGGAAGTTTTTAATGTCTGATGTTTTACCATGCCTAATGTTTTCTTTTGTTGGAAGCTGACCAGAGTGGCTTTGGCAAGCCACTCAGATGGGCAGCACTTTAGAATGCACAAGCAGAATTTGCAACAAAATGTTGCAGCGTAACTTCACTTCCCAACTGTAGTGCTCCTGATCAGGGTTCTAGCCAGACAGCTGACCATGCCCTCTGCCAAGATACTCTATTCCACATTGTTTTTTTCTCAGCTGGCCCTGAACATTCCACAGCTACTGAGCATGCTCCGTCTTTACTGGGCTATTGGAAGGGGTGATTGCTTAGGAGCCTATTTCTCAGGGCTTTATTCAGAACACTGTTGAGGTTACAGACCTTCTTTGCAGGGCTGTGGTAAGGGTTACCAAGATAATCATGTATGTGAAGTCTTTTGAGCACTCAGTGCTGCAAATGCTGTGTTTATTCTCCATGCAGAACACAAATTTGCCTGTTGAATTATATAAATGGAGCCTACTGCATAAACCAATTTAAGAGCCAGTAGGCATGTTTAGAACTTGCTATCCCACAAGGAATGAATATTCCTTGGAGAAGTCATATGTTTAGTTCAGGGGCGGGGAACAGATTACAGTCCAGGGGCCACATTCCCTTCTGGTTAACCTTACAGAGGCCACGTGTTGGTGGAAGGCACAGCCAGAGGCAAACGTGGACAGAGAAATGAATGTAAATATTACCTTCTTACAGCAGTGAAGTTTTACACAGAGAGAAAGACGGAATGCAGACCACCTACGTTCACATTGCACTTTAATGTGCCTGCGTTGAGTGCCATGTGCAAGGCTTTTTTTCAGCCAGAACACTCTGGAACTCAGTTCCAGTACCTCTCAGGTGGGCGCCATTGCCATTCTAAGAGAATGAGGGAGGTGTTCATGGTGAGTCCTGGAACTAATTTTTGTAGGGCAGGTGCCACTACCGAGAAGGCCCTCTGCCTGGTTCCCTGTAACTTGGCTTCTCACAGTGAGGGAACCACCAGAAGGCCCTCAGCACTGGACCTCAGTGTCCGGGCAGAACGAGGGGGGTGGAGATGCTCCTTCAGGTATGCTGGACTGAGGCCATTTAGGGCTTTAAAGGTCAGCAGCAACTGGCTATGTGGCACAAGGCTAAATAGCACTGGCTATGTGGCACAAGGAGAAGGGGACGGCAGAGGACGAGATGGTTGGACAGTGTTCTCGAAGCTACCAGCATGAGTTTGACCAAACTGCGGAAGTCAGTGGAAGACAGGAGTGCCTGGCGTGCTCTGGTCCATGGGGTCATGAGGAGTCGGACACGACTAAATGACTAAACAACAACAACAACACTTCCAGCTAGCAGTGGGGAAGCAATTCCTAAAGGTGATTACAGTATGGGAAGCAAGCAGCCCCAGGTGCATCTGAATAGGGTTCCGTGGTATAGTAGCCAACACCCCAACATTTTTGCAAAACAGAGGTGGATTCAGACAAGGATGACAGCCTTCAAGCACTGAAGCATCTTGCTTATGATTTTCACTATTTGCACCATAGTGGAAATATATGGGCTCATCTCATCCTGTAATTTCTCTTTAAATATATATATATATATATATATATATATATATATACACACACACACACACACATATATATATATATATAGTGTGTGTGTGTACACACACACACACACACACACACAATTTAAAAAGAGCCCTGATCTATGTTTTCAGCCCACATGGAAATTAAACCTAGTTTCCTAGACCCTGAAAAGCTAATTATGCATTCAATTAGAGTTTCTTAATAAAGATTAAAACTCTGAAGTCTATTACGAGCCCATATTTAATTCAACTGCCATTTTATCCATGCCATGAAAGTGTGAGTGGTAACAATGAATATAAATTATAATACATGCCACCAAGTGAATGCTATTTGTCCAAGTACGTTACTATAAAGAATTAAATTTTGCTATCGGTTCCATAATCTAGTTAAAATTGGTATTCTTTATTTGGTCTTTCAATGTAGTCCAATTTCCCTACTTTGAAAAACAAATTCTAGGGACGAAAGAAAAGAGATTAATTTATCATTAAGACTCTGCCTAATTGAAGTCAATTCTGAACAAACTTGAATTCAATTTCTGCTCATTAAATTGAATGTGCTCTGCGTTTTCTCTCTGCATTGCTTTGAGCAAGCAGCTGAGAACAAGGGGCTAACATCAAAATTATTAAATTGAGGAGATTTTATTTGGTCTTCACATGCCAGGGCCGCTTTGATGAGGAGCTGTTTTGGCAGTGAAAAGGAAACGAGAGCAGCTGGAGGGAAAATCAAATGAAACTAAGCCTTGGAAAATTGAAGAAAACGCAAGCTTAATAATATTTAATAATTAAATTTCCACAAACAATAGCGGCAAATGAAGTAATCTGCAAAGTCTGTGAACTCATTTGCATAATTGATGCCGGTCCCCTGTAAATGAATAATGAAGATAATAAAAGATGTTGCTAAAAATGGGCACAATAACAGCAAAATTTCATCAAGCCGCGCTCTCTGATTAATCTGCTCTTGCAAATCAGCCGCGAAAGGGGAACGCGTGATTAACCGCGCTGAGGACTGCGGCAGGCGGCAAGCTGCCCTTTCTCTGTGTGTCTCTGGGTACCACGGCTCAACCCTCTCCCCTGCTCTGCCTGCCTGCGTGATGCAGTTGCCAGTGAAGGAACAGGCACAGCCTGAGCACACACACACACACAAACACCACCGCCACAAAGCCAGCTCCCATTCCAGGAGCCATTGCCTTATACTCAGTAACCGTGTTGCTGCTGTCTTCCAGATTGGCCCTGCCCAGGCAAAGAAAATGGCGTTTCCCTCCTTATCGCAGGAAGCTGCCTTATAATCGAGTCCGTACGTTGATCCCTCTAACTCAGCACTGTCAACCCTGACTGACAGCTGTTCTCCAGGATTTGAGGTGGGTTTTTCCTAGACCTACCCAGAGATTGAGCCTGAAACCTTTGGCATGACAAACAGCAGTGACGTGCAGTCAGTGGACTAGGGGAACCAGGTTAGTCTGCTAAAATATCCCGGTATTAAAGTATCAAAGCCTGGGGCCTCCTTCCCAGTGCCTGAGAAGCTTCTGCCTGGCACAGGGAGGGAGATGCGATGCTCTGGTGGGGTCCAAGAGCCCTTCTCACCTTCCCAAAGCACGAGGGCTGTAGCATCCTTTCAGAGGCCTGGCACCTCCTTCCCAAAGCCTGAGAAGTTTCTGCCCGGCTTAGAGGGGGAGACACGATGCCCATGTGCACAAAATCACACCCATGTCCATCACCCTCACAAGCTGGCTTCTCTGGCCCTAACTGTTCCCCTAAGAAAAATTTCACCGCACACCACTGCCAAGCAGGAGATGCACTACTGAGCTAAAGGTGGCGCTGTAGTCTAAACCACTGAGCCTCTTGGGTTTGCCGATCAGAAGGTCAGCGGTTCAAATCCCCACAACAGGGTGAGCTACCGTTGCTCGGTCCTAGCTCCTGCCAACCTAGCAGTTTGAAAGCACACCAGTGCAAGTAGATAAATAGGTACCACTGCAATGGGAAGGTAAACAGCATTTCCATGCGCTCTGGTTTCCATCACGGTGTCCCATTGGGCCAGAAGTGATTTAGTCATGACCCGGAAAGCTGTCTGTGGACAAATGCTGGCTCCTTCGGCCTGAAAGCAAGATGAGCGCTGTAGCCCATACTTGCCTTTCACTGGACTTACCCATCCAGGGGTCCTTTACCTTTTACCTTACCACTGAGCTACTATTGCTGCAGGGGGAAGAGGCAGAATGAAGAAGAGGGTGTGGGTGGGACCAGATGGAGTGGGGGAAGAGTAGAGCATCTGCTTTGCAGGCAGAAGGTCCCAGGTTCAATGCATCTCCAGGCAGGGATGGGAGAGAACCCTGGCTGAAACCCTAAAGAGATGCTATAGGCAATAGGGAGTCAGATGGACCAATGGGCGAACTCAGCTTCCTGTGTTCTTAGAACAAGCCACAGTGGCAGTGGCGTAGCGTGGGGGGTGCAGGGGGGGCCGGCCGCACCGGGCGCAACATCTGGGGGTTAGGGTTAGGGGGCGCAAATCCACGGGTTAGGGGGCGCAAATTACTTGCCTTGCCCCGGGTGCTGGCAACCCACGCTACGCCACTGCACAGTGGCCATGTTCTCCCACCTCTGTCAGAGGCAGTGTACCTCTGAAGAGCAGCGATGCCTGGACTCACAAGTGGAAAAAGCCTTGCTGCACTCATGTCCAGCTTGCAGGCTTCCCACCGAGGAAAGCTATAACTCCACACACTGAATGAATGTGTGCAAAGGCTGCTCTGCTCTGTGCATGTATGAGCTCCCCCTGGTACATCTGTATGCACAAAGTCGGGGAATATGACAGCAGTAAACAGCCATGGTGGTGGGTGGGATTAGTCCATGCAGCCACACAGCCCTCTCCCCACGTATTCGTTCAACATGTACAGTGGTACCTCGGGTTAACTACTTAATTCGTTCCAGAGGTCCATTCTTAACCTGAAACTGTTCTTAACCTGAAGCACCACTTTAGCTAATGGGGCCTCCTGCTGCCGCCACGCCGCCCGAGCACAATTTCTGTTCTCATCCTGAAGCAAAGTTCTTAACCTGAAGCACTATTTCTGGGTTAGTGGAGTCTGTAATCTGAAGCGTATGTAACCTGAAGCGTATGTAACCCGAGGTACCACTGTAGTGGGATTCAGATGGACTTCCCTAAGTGTGAGCAAAGTTTTGAGGAAGTGATGAGGTCAAAGTCATAATCTAGGTCTCGTTCTCGAACTGGACCGAATGACCAGCTGGTTCTCTAAGGCTGGAATCCTGACAGATTGGTTGGGAAGTTTGGGAGCAAGGATGAAAGCATGTTGCATTAAAACTAGTGGAGGAGAACAAGGTGCATTAAAACTGCAAGGGGACGTGAATAAGATTGGGTTGTAGGACTAACCTGCGCAAGACCAAGTCATGCTAATGTAGCTTTTGACATGATCCTCAGATGCTTCCTTGCCATTAGCATCAGGGAGAGGTGGATAACAATTTATGACTCAAGAAAATATTCGTCATTTGACAACTTTGGGGGCAGTTTAGGCTATCAGACTGTTTAGTTGTTTAATGATGTTGTAAGCTGACAGCTGAATTGTAAAAATAAACGGCCAGCATATTGCATAATAACATTGTGTAGTTATTTCTAAATTAGAATGACATCATTCATTCTGCAGGAACCAGGGATATATATTAACATGTGTCCCATATAACTCCATTTTGTTCCAGAGCTTTATAACTCAGCAATACAAATTAGCTTCAGGCAGTAATGTGGCAAGTAAGGTCTCAGCCTGGGACTTAATTATTTTGATTAATTTGGGAGGAAAATAATAGTCCAATAATGTTTTAATGATATACAGAGAACTGAAAGGAAGTCACTGTGTATTCCTCTGCTTATATAACAGAGCTATATTAAACAAGGAAGCATTTAGCTCCGAACGCCCTATGAGGTTGACCCAAATATACGGTTGTATACAAAGAGGTTCTTACACAAGTCCCTTTTAATAGCGCGGGGCCAGGGGTGTGTGTGCAGCAGCCATGCTTGAAGGGTTGTAGCCATGGTAACCATTTCCATCATTTCATGTGGTGGTTCTCCAAATAAAGAACTGGGCCTGCATATGAAGATGATGGATCGCTTTGCAGGTTTCCCCACAGAAACTGAGAGAAGAGTATCATCATCACTGTGAAGTTCTGCCAAGTTTATTCTCTTTAGAACTTACACTCAGGGAAGGGTTGCCATATGTCCGGACGTAGCTGGAATAAAGCAATCGAAAGCAGTGTCTGGTCAAAAATTGCTGAAAATGTCCGGGAAAATCCCTGGCAGAAGTCTAGAATTTGGCTCAACAGGTTCACCCCAAAAAACCGTAACTCAGTGTCTCACTCACAGGACTCTTCCTTGGCTCCTATCTTAGCACTTTGCTAGGATTAACAACAGATAGCAAGGGTTTGTTCTGGCTTTTCCAGTTGTAGCAGGTATGTTAGCAGAACCGGCCCTGTCATTAGGCAAAGTGAGGCAACCACCTCAGGCGGCAGATGCTGAGCATGGAGGGCAGCAGCAGACCTCTACTGTTCTTCCCAAGTTCCCCAGCCATTCTGATTTGTTGCCACATGGCCTGTTGCCTCTGATGTGGTGAAGGATGCTATTCTGCTGCCAGTGTTGAAATAGGACTGAACTGTCAATCTGGTTGGCTTCTGCACATGAAATGGGAGTGCAGTGCCTTCTTGCCCTTTGTCTCTTGCCGTACATTTTGGGGAGCCAGCCTTGCACATAAGTGAGGATGAGTTTTACATCTCCCCTGCCCCTCCACTTCAAAGAAGTTGGGTGTCAGAAAAGCAGTTGATCTAAAATCCCGAGGGCTGCAACCCTATGCACATTTATCTAGAAGGAAGTCCTGTTGAATTCAGTGAGATCCACCTCTAAGTCAACATGCATAGGATCAGGTACTATTTTGTTCTCTGTTCCCCTGTCCAGTCATAATTGCCTTGTGGACCCTTGAAATGATGGGAATCACTCAACTTTGCTTACCTGCAGAAGAGCTGGTCGTTCTTGCAAAGCTTATCACGTTCCCTTTCTTGGTCAGTTAGATGGTGTGCTGGTCCCGAGGGTTAACCGTGCGGCAAGGTCCGAGTCCAGTCCAAGGTCAAGGGTGCGGTATGGAGGCTGTCCATCAAAGTTGAAGCCGGGTCCAAGGCAGGGAGTCGGGTGAGGTCAGGAGCTCTGGCAGAAAAGCAGGACAGGGTGCAGGCAGGAACAGGCTACCAACAATGTTGCTCCCGCATCCTGGGACTGGGGCTGACTGGCTTTTATCTGCCCCGAGGCATAGGGTGGCCCCGATCCTCAGGTGACTCGCCTCTCCTGGCCTGGAGATGAGCACTCCTCCTGCGGGAACTTAGTTCCCTCCGCCTCTCTGCCCTGAGCCTCTGCAGCTCAGGAGACGCTAGAGGGTTACCGGACCCAGAGGCAACCTCAGCTTCCCCTGACGGGGCTGAGAGTGGAGCACCTGCAGGCAATGGGTCCTCCATCACCTCAGGAGCCAGAGCAGACTCAGCTGGTGCCTGCACCCAGTGGCGTAGCGTGGGTTGTCAGCACCCGGGGCAAGGCAAGTAATTTGCGCCCCCTAACCCATGGATTTGCACCCCCTAACCCGTGGATTTGCGCCCCCTAACCCGTGGATTTGCGCCCCCTAACCCTAACCGCCATATGTTGCGCCCGGTGCGGCCGGGCCCCCCTGCACCCCCCACGCTACGCCACTGCCTGCACCTGAGGATCCAGCACAGGTGAGGACCCTTCAGGCTCAGGCCCCAGCCCCAGCTCAGATGGTTCTGGAGGCGGGGACTCCTGTGCAGGCTGGGATTCCTCAGGTTCAGCCTCCGAGTCTGAATCCCAGGCCATCACAGATGGTTTGGAAACCCTTGAGGAAGGAGAGTTCGTTTTGTAGTGACATGAGGTTGGCCAACTTCTAGGTAATACAGAACACTCAAAGATGATAGGCAGATAGATTAGCCAGGTCCAGCTGCCATAACCAATTTCCCAAGAGCTGGCTTGGCACTGATGGAAATGTTTTCCTGCAGGAAACACATTCAGTGATAGAGCCCATGCTTTGCATGGATAATGTTCTCCATTGGGCCCCAAACATCTCCAGCAAGAAAGATCTCAAGTGCTGGGAAGGAGCTAGCCTACGACCCTGGTGAGCCATTACCTGTCAGAATAGGATAACCATCAGCGAGATGGACCAATAGTATCAGACAGCTTTATATGTTCAATTGTAACCTAAGCTTGCCTGAACATTTATCATTGTGTTAGAAAGAAGATGCAGCCGATTCTTCCATCGACTCTGCCAGCCTAAGCCTCCATCAAAATGTAATTAAATTACTTAAGCACTTTCAATTTTACCCAAAGGCCTTAAATTGTGAGCATATTAATAATATTATACATGCAGAAAGATTGCCAGAGCCATTCTTTCATAGAGTCACACTTTCTGTCCCCTTTGATTTCATGGCTCTTTATTTGTTCAAGAATAAGTGATATCCTTTAGAATGAGAGACATTTGAGAGCCATGGTGACAGCCTTGAATAATACCTTTCTGAGAAGAGCAGTACTCAGAGTGAGCAATAAAGTTATCCTTAGCTGAGAAAGGGAGAACGCTTGAAAACTTCCCTAACTTGAGAATCCAGAAAGACAACTGTGAATGGTATTTATTATGAAATGTGTGCAAGATTTTGTTTCGTTTTTTGATTGAGCTATGCTCAATATTGATTCATTGTGGGAGTATAATTCTCTCGCTCACTTTAATTTTTCTGTTCCTTTTAGGGCCAAAACGCATTCTGTGTGTTTGGGTTTTTTGTTTTTCTGTGTGTTTGGGTTTTTTGTTGTTGTTTATATCTTTGGAAAATAGCAGCCATGGCCTGAGCCACACACAGAGGATTAACCCATTCCCTCATACCACATTCCCAACAAATCATCCCCATCCTGCTATTCTTCCCCCATGCCAGCAGAAAAGGGTTGTGGGAATCACTGTTCACCTGACCTCTGCTCTGTTGTGTTGCGGGGGGAGCAGGGTGGCAGAGAGGCCAGCCCTATGCAAACATATCTTCAGAGCCAATTCAGTCCTACTGCCAGTGTCCTTTCACAGCCCCAAGTTCCCTGCCATTAAGTCTCAGAAAACCTTTCTGTGGGAATTATTAGGTGTTGGGGGGAGGCATTACTGTATTAGGTATTATGGGTAGGGATTGTAGCTCTGTAGCAGAAGCTGCCATATGTCCTCTTTTTCCAGGACACATCCTCTTTTCCATGGAAAGAATCGTCATGGAGTCTCAGAAAACTTTCCTGCGAAAATTATTAGGTATTGGGGGGGAGGCATTATTAGGTATTAGGGGTAGGTCTGCAGCAGATCATCCGCCTTGCCATACGTCCTCTTTTTCCAGGACATGTCCTCTTTTTCACGGGTAGAGTCGTCATAGTGATCCTTAGTTAAATGTAGACGTTGACAAATGTGTCCTCTTTTTTACTCTTCAAAATATCGCAACCCTATCATACAGAAAGTCTCAGCTTCAATCCTGAGGGTCTCCAGGTATTATTATTACTATTACTACTATTAAATGTATATGCTGCCCTTTATAAAAAGATCCCAGGGCTGTGTACAACATTCCAGAAAGTCAGTGATAAAAATATAATAAAAAACATACAGTGGTACCTTGGGTTACATACGCTTCAGGTTACAGATGCTTCAGGTTACAGACTCCGCTAACCCAGAAATAGTATCTCGGGTTAAGAACTTTGCTTCAGGATAAGAACAGAAATTGTGTGGTGGCGGCAGTGGGAGGCCCCATTAGCTAAAGTGGTACCTCAGGTTAAGAACAGTTTCAAGTTAAGAACGGATCTCCAGAATGAATTAAGTTCTTAACCTGTACTGGCAGACAGCCTAATAATAAAATAGTCATCCTGATAACAGTCCCCTCCCCCACACTTTGACAGGCCACAGATTATTTAATAGCCATAGGCCTGGGTAAAGAGGAATGTTTTTGCCTGGAGCCTAAAGACATGTAATGATGGTTCCAGGTGAGCTTCTTTGGGGAGAGCATTCCACAATCGGGGAGGACTAGGAAACACTCCTGCCCAAAACCTTGCAGAGCTGCTGTCACTCAGAGTAAAAGGTAAAGGTAAAGGACCCCTTGATGGTCAAGTCCAGTCAAAGGCTGTTATAGGGTGCTTATCTTGTTTTTTCAGGCCTAGGGAGCCGGCATTTGTCCACAGACAGCTTTTTGGGTCATGTGGCCAGCATGACTTAACTGCTTCTGGCGCAACGGAACACTATGATGGAAACCAGAGCGCAAGGAAATGCCATTTACCTTCCCGCCACAGCTGTACCTATTTATCTACTTGCACTGCTGTGCTTTCAAACTGCTAGGCTGAGCTCACCCCGTCACAGGGATTCGAACTGCTTCCCTTCCGATCGGCAAGCCCAAGAGGCTCGGTGGTTTAGACCACAGCGCCACCCACGTCACCCACTCAGAATAGGCAATACTGAGGTAGATGGTCTGACTAAAGCATCTTCCTATGTTTTTGTTGCCTCCCTTCTGCAGAAGCTGGCAGCAGGAATCACAAGGTGGTGACGACAGGCTGCAAACTACATAAAGAGCAGCCACCGGGGTGCCTCCAGTGGCTCAAAAAAGCACATATCGGAGTTGGGAATTTGGATTTGAGGTGATCTGAGCAATGCAAACGGTTGTTAAAGCCTCTCAAAGTAAAAGCTGGTATTTTAGGAGCTGCTCAGCAAATGCAGCCAAAGCCTTTCACAAACAGATATGGGCAGTGTCCAAACCAGTGAAGTCGTATCCGTTCTTTCGCACCCTGCTGTCGTCTTATCACCCAGCTGCCAAGTTCCGTGCTGTAATCATAGGCAACTTATCACTTTAATTGCTAGGAAGCAGGCTTGCTTTTTTTGTGACCGTTCCAACCTCTTGGGTTCGCAGCGACTTCATATCGTGCAAGATAGCCTTGCTGTGGCGTCTGCTCCCAAAGATACTGGGATTGTATCATATACTTCACGATGCCACCGAAAACAACCCTGTAAAAACGTGGCTATGCAGCATATTTATTTGAAGTTTGTGCTCTGTTATGTAGGGCACGGGGCGGCAGCCCGGGATAAAAGGTTGTAGGGAAAGTCTCTGTTCTGGGCATTTTAGGGAAATTCCACAAGGGAGGAAAGCCCAGTTGCCTTTTGCCCTCTGGCCTGCAGCTAGAAGAGTTTCTGGACGCCCTAATATGTAACACCACAGCACAGACCTTCCAAGAGTCCCTGTTTTCCAGGGACGGTCCCATTTACAGAAGCCATCCCAGTTTCTGATTTGATCCTGGAATGTTCTGCTTTTCCTTAGGAGGTCCCTGAATGAGGGTCTCCACCCCCATCGTTCTGCCCGGACACTGTGGTCCAGCGCCAAGGGCCTTCTGGCGGTTCCCTCATTGCGAGAAGCAAAGCTACAGGGAACCAGGCAGAGGGCCTTCTCGGTAGTGGCGCCCACCCTGTAGAATGCCCTCCCATCAGATGTCAAAGAGATAAACAACTACCTGACATTCAGAAGACATCTTAAGGCAGCCCTGTTCAGGGAAGTTTTTAATGTATAACATATTAGTTTATTTTTGGTCTTTGTGGAAGCCGCCCAGAGTGGCTGGGGAAACCCAGCCAGATGGGCAGGGTACAAATAAATTATTATTATTATTATTATTATTATTATTATTATTATTATTATTATCATCATCATCATCAGAGAAATATTGGAGGGTATGGAGTTATGCGACCCCCAAGCCAAGGAGATAAGCAAATATACAGCCTTTGGAAGACCTGTATAGAGATGTGGTTTTTTTTAAAAAAATAGGACTTCCCTATTCCATAATAGGCAAGGGGCGGCTGGGGGGCCAAGGCCCCAGGTGCAAAATTCTGAGAGCGCACAATCAGGCACACTCATGCAGACACCGGCTTCCACAAGGATCCCCATCCTGCCCTGGCAAAGGTGGCAGAGCAGCTGAGGCCCACACTGAACAGGTATGGAGGGAGGCAGGCAGGCAACCGGTGACCCCAGCAGTCCAGACCAGTGGTACACTGGGGGGATTCACCCGCCAAGAGCCACATTGGATGGTTGAGCTCCCCGCTGTGTGGGCAGACAGGCGGTACAGCACAGCACCACTTGGTTCCAGTGGGGGGGCACTCTGGTGGCATCAGCTGCTTGTCTGCCCCGGGCACCAGCAACCCATGCTACGCTGCTGCATCCAAACTTCCTTTTGTGCCACCTTTCTAGGCAGAGTCCAGGCTCTCCAGGTTTGTGTCCAGAGTACAATTTTATAGAAAAAGAGGTTCCAGAACTCAGTGGCGGAGCTTCATGCTCTGGCACCGGGGTGGAGAGCAGTGTACTTGGAAGAAGCAAAGATCACCAGTGTTGAAGCAACAATTCTTCACCATCAACTTCATTGGACTGGACGTGTTGTGCGGATGCCTGATGATCGTCTTCCAAAGCAACTACTCTATTCCAAACTTAAAAATGGAAAGTGCAGTGCTGGTGGTCAACAAAAGAGGTTTAAGGACTGTCTCAAGGCAAATCTTTAAAAAGTAGTATAAACACCAACAATTGGGAAACACTGGCCTGCAGGTGCTCCAGTTGGAGAGCAGTCTTTACCAAAGGTGCCATGGGCTTTGAAGACACTCGAACTCAGGACGCAAGGGAGAAACGTGCTAGGAGGAAGGCACGCTTGGCAAATCTACACCGTGATCAGCTCCCGCCCGGAAACTAATGTCCCCACTGTGGAAGGACGTGTGGATCCAGTATTGGCTTCCACAGTCACTTACGGACTCATTGTTAAGACCGTGCTTATGGAAGACAATCTTACTCGGCTACGAGTGATTGCCAAATAAGAAGAAAGACGAAGGAGAGCAGGTGGGGATGTGGCTGGCGCACATCCTAGGGGGGCGTGGCATGCATCCCGAGGGCGTGTCATGCCGCCCGCAGGGGCGTGGCGCTATGGCCACAGTGCAGGGGGGCAGCCACAATGGCACCCCACCAGGATCGTGGGGCCAGGGGAGGTGCACTCCCCCCGCCCCTCTTCCTCCGCCAGTATGGATGAACACCTCACCCATTTTCTAAAATGGCGATGGTGCCCACCTGAAAAGAACCAGAACTGAGCTCCAGCAAAATCCAACTGGAAAAAAAAGCCCTGTGTATCGGAGCAGTTTTGTTTGTTTGTTTGTCCTGGTGCTTTCCCCGGGAAAACCCATGTTTTACCACTGAATCACAATGGCAATCGGGTTTTCTGCAAACTGCTGCAAGCTCCAATTCAGCAATAAAACACAGTTTTTCCCGGGAAAAGCGCCAGGACAGAAAGAAAAGAAAAAATGCTCAAACACAGACCAGGAAAGCCCAGACTTGTGCCTGGAAAATCCAAAGCAAAGGTAAGTGGGGATGAACCTTTACTCCCTATAAAGTGCAAGGTTCTAGAATTCATTTCTCATTCAGTTTCATTGTGTCTCAGAGATACTTTCCATGTGGCTTCCTCAAAGGTAAAAATATTACCGTATTTTTCGCCCCATAGGATGCACCGGCCCATAGGACGCACCTAGTTTTTTTGGGGGGGGGAATAAAGGAAAAAAATTATCCCCCCCCCCGGTGCGGAGCTGGGGCGGAGGAAACCCGAGCTTCCTCCGACCCCAGCCCCAAGAACAGGCTGCTATCCGCTAGCCGTGGGAGAGCCGCGCGACTTCCCGCAGCTCTCCCACGGCTAGCGGAGCGCTGCGCGAAGCTTGGGGCATGCTGAGCTCAGCGCGCCCCAAGCTTCTGGGTGCAGGCAAGCTCCACTAGCCATGGGAGAGCTGCGTCTCCCACGGCTAGCGGATAGCTTCCTGAAGCCTGGAGAGCGAGAGGGGTCGGTGTGCACCGACCCCTCTCGCTCTCCAGGCTTCAGCGAAAGCCTGCATCCACCCCATAGGACGCACACACATTTCCCCTTCATTTTTGGAGGGGGAAAAGTGCGTCCTATAGGGCGGAAAATACGGTAACTGACATGCTCTCTACCTTGCATGAAAAGAATGAATAAAAATATTGAAGATCTTGGCCATGAAATAACCTCATTGGTAAAGTAGTGTAGAAAGCTTTTGTCAGCACAAAGGTTAATTTAACTCCAAATTGGCCGGCTCTTTTATTTGTCCACTGATGGTTTTCCTGTTTATTTTACTTCTGTCCCAAAGAGATAAACATACCGTTGGGAATATTATCCCGCTCCCTGATTATTTACGTCGTATACATTTCTTTTTAAATGCAAAAGCAAACAATTAGTCCACTTTTATCATATATCCATCTACAAAAGTTCAGCCGTTTAGAAAGAGAACCAACAAAAGCCAAATCCCAAATCTTAAGATATATAACCCAGGTAGCATTTGTTGTTCTTCAAGGACATATGCTTTATGACATCAGCTTTCACCAGAACATTGAGAACTGGATTTGTCCCTTATGGTACAAGACAAATTTAGTAAACACTACCTCAGCATTGTTAATTAATCTTAAAACAATTACGATGGGAGAAGCAGATTTTTGCAGCCATGCGAGCTGTTTAAAATGCCCTAAGGCATCTCCATGCCCAGTGTAAAACATTAAAATCCCACTTCCCAGAAAATGTGTGGCTTCTCTTCAGCTATGCTAGTTAACCTTGTGAATTCGAGAGACTTGCGAAAGGTCATTTCTCGCCAGGGTCGCTATTGAACTTCAACAGATCTGATGCACCTAAGCCACTTGGCAACTGTGTTGCTCTTGATCTCCAAGAATACCCCCCATCAGATGTCAGAACTCTGATGCCTTTAGAAGAGGGGCGTCCAACACCAATAACTTCTAGATCTTTTTTGGGTTCCAACTCTCATCTATCACAGCCAGTTTGGTCAGATATGATGAGAGCTACAGTCCCACAACATCGATTCATGCATGTGCAAAATGAATAACAATTCAAATAGAACAATTTGTGCAGGAGGATGCAATCAAAACATCTGCAAAAGGCTGAGGTGTGGATGCCCCTATGAAGCAGGTTTCTGAGGAGAGGAGGGTATTTCACATATTCAATAGATGTTCTTCATGTGCACCACCCTACTGCATATTAGAATAGACGTCTGGATTTGATGGATAAGTGTTTTGCTCACTGCTAGAGTTAAATCTTTGACAGTGACTTCTTTCAGCATACAGAAGCCATAATTATGGGTTGGTTCCAGACATAACATAAGGGTTCCTTCCATGCATAGATGGGATTCCAATCTAGTAAAGGCTCCTGCTTTATGAACTAGAGACTCACAGGCAAAACAGGGTGAAGCTGATTTCCAGTACTCCCCTCTCTTTCCCCTGCAATTCCCTTAACCATCTCCTCCCATGCTGTTACCCCAGTTCTCTGGTGCAGGTCTGAGGGGAAGCCACGCAAAATCACGTCCTCCCCTTCTGCCTGCCAGGGCATCCAAATCATTAAATTATTTTCTTGCATGTAGAATATTGGAATATAATGGAACCCAAGGGGGTCTGAACATGGTTCCTAGTGCGCAGATCCAAACTTCTGCAAGGCGGTGGTCTCACTGGCCTTCAGACATACCCTAGGAATGGAGTTCCACTGGAGAAAAGTCTGGATCCAACTCTATGTAAACAACATCAACTTCACAATTAAAGGAGTGGAAGATTTTTATTTTTATTTATTTATTGAATTTATAGAATATCTGTGTCATATCTCCCCATATAATTCATCCTGGAACAGCCTTTAGCTAAATGCTTTGTGTATTAGTTTCCCTGTGGTATTAACTTTTGAAAAACAGGGCAGTCGTTCAAGGGCACTTTATAAACACAGAACTATAGATTCTATACCAAATTAAAACTCATATAAAATCTGCGCTCTGTACTACAAATTAACATATTTAATTTCAATATTACCTGCAAACCTGATTTTTTTTTTCCTTTACCAGCATGGCTCTAATTAGTCATATAAAATCAAGTCAGAATACTGTAAGCAATTATTATACTAAAAACAGGAAAGGGAGCTGAATTAAAAATGGCGTAAGAAAATGCCGTATGAAAATTAACGCACCCATTAGCATCAAGAAATATGCACTGTAGTTTAATGTTATTAAAAATTCAAAAAAAAAAGCTGTTACTTAAGGTCGTAAAAGCGAACACTTGTCTTTTAAAATACTTATTAATGTGCTCCGAGATTGGCAAGTGTATAGTTTCTGAGGAACACCTTGGCACAGTTGACAGCGCAGGATTCTTCTTCCTTTGAATATTGGCTCTTGCTAGAGTTGAATATCCAAACTATTATGAATGTTCCTCACTTGACTCTTCCTTAAGATCACAAATGTCCACTCTAGCATTCTACAAAAGCTTTTCAATGCATCTGTGATTACACTTCCCTGTTGCTAAGTACCTCCTGTTCTCAGCAACATATAAGCTGACTATTAGAAAGTCATTTCTTCTGACCACCACACTGTCCTGACGGAGCTGCCTTCAGAATGCATGGAGAAAAATTAGCTACAAACAATGAGGATTTCCTCTATATTTGTCTGCATATACCCTCCAACATTTCTCCAATGAAAATAGGGACATTATTATTATTTATACCCCCCCCCATCTGACTGAGTTGCCCCAACCACTCTGGGCAGCTTCCAACATTTATAAAAACATCATAAAACATTAAACATTAAAAAAAACTTTGCTATACAGGGCTGCCTTCAGATGTCCTAAAGATTGTATAGTTATTTATCTCCTTGATTAAGGGCTCCATACCCTCCGATGAAAACAGGGACATCCTATCATATCTTCCAACATTTCTCTGATGAAAATGGGGATGTAAATAGGACATTCCAGGATCAAACCAGACAGCTTCTGTAAATCCTGTAAATCCTATTCTGGAAATAGGAGCACTTGGGGGGTCTGTGTGTGAAAATGCATGTGATGTTACCTTTCAATTTTGCTTGGGTAATAATCTTTTTTTAAAAAAAATCTGTGTGCTTTTAAAAAGGCAGTTCCAAGTTCACATACCCATAACCTTTCACATCTTTCTGTTGTTCTTTTTTTGTTGAAGATTCAAAATAATACGACTTAATGTTACAATACAGTTACAAATATAAGAAAATAAAGTTTGTTATTAAGACTGTTAAAGGCCTCTGATCTTTGCATCTTTGTGGTGGTCTTTTTTCTTCATCTTTCCTTGCTTTTTGTTTTTTGCTTTTAATAAATCCAGGGGCCACAAGGGGTATAATTTCTGGACAAAAAAATTGCAGAATGACTATTTAAGAAAAAGGGAAGAGAAAGAGTGGTTAACAGCATCCTAAATTAATTGTGTTTGGTCTGCCTCCAGCTCAAAATTTGGGCGCCATGAGATTTTGCTTTTGACACAGAAATGTTGGTACCTGGGCTTATTGTTTTAGTATCCAGGCTCCCTTAACCAAGTTAAAATACTTAACTTTTGAGATAAAAGTATATATTATTGCCCTCTACTGGAAAGCAACAGACTTTGCCAAATAATTGTGACATGATTGCTCTCTGTTTCCCTTGCATTTCTCTCTCTGTCTGTGTCTCTCTCTACCCCACACCTTCCAATAATTAAACCAGTGGATGGAAGGAGAAGATTAGACGCAAAAGGACAGATCTGTCTACGCTTAGGATTGCTTTCACATATGATGCTTAAGAAAACACTTCTGCAAAATACCATCGGAACCATGAAACCTTTCTCCTGTTTTCCCCTTTCAATTATCAACCATTGCATGCTTTCAAAAGGTTGCTTGCACATTCTAGAGTTTGACTATGAAGGATCATATAACATAAATCCTTAAAGAACCGTGTTGGCTCCCTATACGCATTCAGTCCCAGTTCAAGCTGCTGGTGTTATCTGAAGTTCTAAATGGCCTGGAACCCCAATGCCTCTTCCTCTGTCAGCCTTTGCCTTAAGAGTCCCAGAGATGGTTCTTCTTCACATTTCACTGTTGGGGGAATCTCATCGGGTGGCAAAGCAGAATAGAGTCCATTTTTGAAAGGCCCTGATATTGTCAGATGCAGATTAGGGGCGTGCGACTGCTTCTGTTGCACTGGGCAATGTTTTACTCTTCTCCTCTGCTTAGCTGTTTCTAGCAACCTTTGTTTGCTCGTGTTCTTAAGATGATATTCATACTGCGAGGCAAGTTCCCGCACCCCCTCCCCAGTGGAAATAAAGACACGTGACACAATTATTTAAGGTTAATGGGCTAAATATGGCCACAACTTTATTGGTTACAGGTGATGAGCGGTATTGGCTTAGACATTGGTCCTAACTGACTATCCGGCTTCAGCTCATCTGCTTGAAATACGGGAAGGGTTAACCACCAGTAGGGGGAGTCCTACTGATGCACATCGGAGCAGCTTGAGGCAGCAAAAGAGGGAGATCCCCAGCCACCCCTGCGTTAAATCGGGCAGGCCAATTGGCTGTCCAGGGGATGACGCGGCCGGGGATTCCCTCAATCACGCGGAGGCTGAGAGCCAGCCACTGTGTGTGTGGTGGGGGCGTGCTGCCCACAATCCCACCTCCTCTGAAGGTGGAAGTGGCTTTCTCCAACATTTCTCCAGTGAAAACAGGGACATCCTATTCCAGAATAATAATTTTATTATTTATACGGCGCCCATCTGACCGGGTTGCCCCAGCTACGCTGGGCAGTTTCCAACATATATAAAAACATAATAAAACATTAAACATTGGGGGGACCCTTCCCCATACAGGGCTGCTTTCAAATGTCTTCTAAAAGTTGTATAGTTACTTATGTCCTTGGCTTGGGGGGGGCTCCATACCCTCCAACATTTCTCTGATGAAAATAGGGGCGTCTAAGGAAAAGCGGGACATTCCGGGATCAAATCAGAAACCAGGATGCCTTCTGCAAATCCGGGACTGTCCCTGGAAAATAGGGGCACTTGGAGGGTCTGCGATATTTAGTAGTATTGATTTAAAATTGATTTTATGTTGTTCTCCACCCTAGCATCGGTACTGGTGAAAGGTGACTTAAAAATCTTTTAAAGTAACGAAGCAAATATTGTACAAAGGCATTGCTCCTCTGAAAGCCACAGAAAGTGAAATGGTGTTTCTACAAGACACTTAATGTGGTGCTATATTTCCAATAATAATTCCTGGAGTACCTACATGTTTGATCAGTAGGGAAAGTAAGTGTCTCCTTTCTCCACCCCAGAGGCATAGAAAACTTCATGAAATGTCACAAACTTCCACCTAGGTATGTAGTACTATAGAAGTGGGTCCAACATTTTAAAAGTTTTCCTAACAATAACAACACACTTGAATATGAATGGCACAAACGTATATGCTTGCTATTCTTCTGAGTAGCAGATGTCCTTGGACTCGTCGCTTCCACCACTGCTGTCTGTACTGGTTTGTAAATGCAGCTAGACACCGTCAGGCAATCTGATTAAGCAAACTTCTTAGCCTCATAAGATAGTCATCTGCACTTCATTGCAGGCACCTTTTCGAAAGCATAATGGCAAGAACAAAGCTCAACAAGACACCTGTCAGCTGATATGCATTATCAGAATCAGATGCCACTCTTGGGCAAACGGGTGGGTCCCATTATGCTGTTTAGTTCGATTGACTTATCCACATCTCATCTCAAGCAACTTACAGCTTCAACCTGGCTTAACCTTGAAAGAGATAGGCTTTCCAACCGCGAGATACGTCAGTGCGGGGTGTTGGAACTACGGGGTTAAATTGGAAGGTGCAAGATCAAGGTGTAGTACGTGAAGAAAATAGGAAGTGTGGCCCACAAAGTGTTGAATTACATGAACCCATTAAGCTAGGTTTTCTCTTAGAGCCTATACATAAAAGTGGTTGTTGTTGCTTTTTCCAAACCACAACTAGAAATAAACAGCTGGGGATTAACTGTGTGTCATATATTTTCAGGCATTATGAATGCAAAGTATCATTTTCTTGGGCAAGGAAGGACTCATGTAGTTCAAATATCATGGATGCACTTTGTCTCCATTTTAGGTACACTACCTGGCTGTTTTCTAAAACGTGTTCAGCTGTAATTCAGAAGGCCACAGTGACATACAGTGTTGGAAAACTTGCCCCCTCGGGAGAGACTGGCAACTCTCCCAGGCTCCCGGGGCTTGTTCTGCCCTGGCTGGCATCCCCGCAAGTCCAGGGAGAACTTTATAGGTGACATCTCCCAGCGTGGAAGATGCACACCCCCTTCTCCCCTTGCATACCAGCAGGAGAAAAGAAGATAGTCAGAAAGTCTACATCTCTACAGTTTATTTCTGACTTTACAGCTGTACAAAAACATGACCATTCAGTTCAGTCTTCTCCAAGCAAGTGACTCAGACTTCCTTCACATGCGCAACAGGAAGGTCTCATATTACACACAGAACAAAGCTCTGTAAATCCTGTAAACTGCCTGGAATATCCTTTCCCAGGACTAGCCACATCATGTGATGTAAACACCGAGCTGGTTTGCAGCTGCGTAGTACTCATATCGTAACATCCAGAACCAGGGGTATCATATGCCCCTCATTCAGTTCGAGGGTGAAAGTAGGCAGAGTCCTGTGGGCAAGAATACTCAGTGGTGGGCCCTACGGCCAAAGCCATTGGCTCCCGATAGATATTCTGAAATGGGCAGGAAGTTTGCATACCAAATATCCAATGCCTTTTGCTCTCCTGCACCAAGTTACAGCAGCTGAGCTCTGCAACATATGGAAGAACTTGCCTACTGCCCCATGTCCTACAGAACCTGCTTCTGATCCTCCTGCCTTCGTCTGGGCTGCCTGTCACTCCACAGACTGCAAACTGACATGCTCCCTGTTCTGGATACCAATGCCTACATATGTGCTAGGAGTTAGCAGCCCATGCCTGATGAATCACCGCTGGCATCCAGGCCTCTCGCGCCAATGGCCCAAGAGTCCCATGTCCCAGAGAAAGGTTTGTTCCTTCTCAGTGCTATTTTTCTACAAAAAGAAATGTCGGAGCTCACCATGAACTTCTCCCTTGTTCTCTTAGAACGGCAATGGTGCCCACCTGAGAGGTGTGCTGGAACCAAGTTCCGGTGAGCTCTGGCTGGGGGGGGGGGAGCCCTGGTCTTTCTTGACATAGGGATGCATTTTCTAAGTATACCATTCATACCCTGCTAATGGCACTTGGAATGACAGAGGTTTAAATATACTAGGCTTAACCCTTCCAGGAAACATAACTTAAGGCAACGTAAGTTATCTGCTTTTTACCTACCAGGTTTTAGGTCTGCTGGGATCCTCCTACATGGAGATAGCTGTAGACTTCCTTAGCACATCAAACTAAACTGGGGCATACTTACCTGAGAAGAACACAGGAGAAGAAGCCAATGATGTTCCACTCTTAGCAATCTGGAGTTCACAGTGGCTTCTGCATCAAAGTGTCACAAAGCTTGTGGGGCAGAAGTGGTCCAAGCTGAACATACAGTGGTGCCTCGCAAGATGAAAATAATCCGTTCCGCGAGTCTCTTCGTCTAGCGGTTTTTTTGTCTTGTGAAGCAACCCTATTAGCGGCTTAGTGGATTAGTGCTATTAGCGGTTTAGCGGCTATTAAAGGCTTAGCGGCTTAGCGGCTAAAAGGCTATTAGCGGCTTAGCGGCTTAGAAAAAGGGGGGGAAGCGAAAAAAATTGCAAGACTTGCAAGACGTTTTCATCTTGCGAAGCAAGCCCATAGGGAAATTCGTCTTGCAAAGCACATCGAAAAACGGAAAACCCCTTCGTCTAGCGGGTTTTTCGTCTTGTGAGGCATTCGTCTTGCGGGGCACCACTGTAGGTCCATCTACTGTCTACAGTGACCAGCAGCAGGTTTTTTCTTGCCCTATCTAGAAATGCCATAGATGGAAGGTGGAACCTTCTAAGTAGAAAAAGACCTTGCAACAGGCCCTAGACAACAGCAAACTATCTACATTTCCGCAGGGACATTTCTGCCATGTGAAGTTTTCTACACTGCACATTCTATTAATGTAGGGCAGGAACCAATCCTGTGAGCCCTTTCCATGACCTCTTGAGAAGTTGTGTGCTTTACCTAGAAATCACTCCCTTGAAACTATGCATTATAGTGGGAAGCTCAATAGTGCTGGACAACTTGTAATATTGAGGGGGCCTGAATGGAAACCTTAGGATTTGTCAGAAGTGCTCAGAATGTAGTTTGAAAACAGCTGTTTTGAGTTATGTCCTTGTCTAACACCTGCCCAGTCTAGAAAGCCAAGAACATCCAACAAGTTATATAGGAGAGAGGGCATGTTAGGTCACCTTTAGGTCACCTTGCTTCTTGACTCAGTTGATTAGTCTCACTCTCATGATGATGATTCTGTCTCATCAATTTATATCAGTGTTTCCCAAACTTGGGTCTCCAGCTGTTTTTGGACTACGGTTCCCATCATCCCTGACCACTGGTCTTGCTAGCTAGGGATGATGGGAGTTGTAGTCCAAAAACAGCCGGAGGCCCAGGTTTCGGAAACATTATATATATATATATATATATATATATGCTTTCGTAGATTTTCACGGGTACAGGAATGCAGGTTTTGGTGTCTTCGGGTGTCTTCCCGTGTAAGAGTTGGGGTGTCTAGGCGACGTTTCGACGAGGTCTCACTCGTCATCTTCAGGCTGGTGCTTTCGGCTTCTTGTTACTGGAACAGAGCAGGATCTCAGTGTTTGAGTTCCTATAAATACTGTTGAGGGGGTGTGGTGTATAGCCTCCAACGTTCTGGGCAGAGAGGAAGTTCCCAGGTTAGTGTGTCTTTTCTTCTTTTGTTCATTAATTACTTGAGGGATATCTTGAGTGATTTCTTGAGTGATATTCTGAGTACCACTTAGGAGGGTCATTAGGTGTGGATTAGTTGCTAAAGCTTTCGTGTCTTGACCTTTTGAGCTTGTGAAGAGTTTTTTTTCCTGAGAAGATGGCTGTACTGCACTTAGTTGTGCTCTGGCTTGGCTTCGTGTATAGGGGCGAGCTGTGGTTTTGTGTCCTGTGCCAGCCAGATCTGTGTAGGGATTGCAGGGGGGTGCAGCATCCGGAGGTGCCACTATGGTTTGGCTACTGGATGGTGTCTGTAATTTATCTGTGGAGAGGGTCTGGGTTTGGGTCTGGTGTGGTTGATTGGAGATGGCGTTCTGTGTGCCTCTGGTTCTGGTGTCGGTTTTTGTGGGGAGGGCTATTTTCCAGATGTCTGGCAGGCGGGACGTATCGTCACGCTTGTTCATGTTGTGAGGGTGTTTCTCTATCTCGATGGCTTCCATGATTATTCTCTTGTGGTGGTGTTCCATGTTAAAGAGCAATTTGGAATCTGAAAAATTAAGAAACAGGAATGAAAGAAACAGGACACGAAATTAATTTTTCAGATTCCAAATTGCTCTTTAACATGGAACACCACCACAAGAGAATAATCATGGAAGCCATCGAGATAGAGAAACACCCTCACAACATGAACAAGCGTGACGATACGTCCCGCCTGCCAGACATCTGGAAAATAGCCCTCCCCACAAAAACCGACACCAGAACCAGAGGCACACAGAACGCCATCTCCAATCAACCACACCAGACCCAAACCCAGACCCTCTCCACAGATAAATTACAGACACCATCCAGTAGCCAAACCATAGTGGCACCTCCGGATGCTGTACCCCCCTGCAATCCCTACACAGATCTGGCTGGCACAGGACACAAAACCACAGCTCGCCCCTATACACGAAGCCAAGCCAGAGCACAACTAAGTGCAGTACAGCCATCTTCTCAGGAAAAAAAACTCTTCACAAGCTCAAAAGGTCAAGACACGAAAGCTTTAGCAACTAATCCACACCTAATGACCCTCCTAAGTGGTACTCAGAATATCACTCAAGAAATCACTCAAGATATCCCTCAAGTAATTAATGAACAAAAGAAGAAAAGACACACTAACCTGGGAACTTCCTCTCTGCCCAGAACGTTGGAGGCTATACACCACACCCCCTCAACAGTATTTATAGGAACTCAAACACTGAGATCCTGCTCTGTTCCAGTAACAAGAAGCCGAAAGCACCAGCCTGAAGATGACGAGTGAGACCTCGTCGAAACGTCGCCTAGACACCCCAACTCTTACACGGGAAGACACCCGAAGACACCAAAACCTGCATATATATATATATATATATATATATATATATATATATATATATATATATATATATATATCCTGCAGTTCTGATCAGCTGATGGGAATAGGGAACAAGGTTCAAAACCCAAGCTGCCTACAAGTCCAACAATGCTAAGTTAGAATGTAGCATTCTTTTCAATATATATTGCATTGTTTCCACAACCAGAGTCTTGTGCTTGCAAAGCAATGTACCAGAAGAGATGTAAGCAGCTTGAATGCCCATCGGAAGGCATTAAAATGCATCCTGGTTGCCCAAAATCCACAGTACGGCCGGACTCTGGCTTCAGCACCTGAGGCTTTGCTTGGATAGCTGCCCCCAATCATCTGTCCTCCACCCCTGGTGCGAACCACAGGAATAGCTTCACGTCTTTTGCATAGAAGGGTATCCACGTTGCTTCAATTCTTCCTGCTGGCTGGTTATTGCTGCACCTGTGACTTCTTAAATTAGCCACAGCTGGACTAGCTGAGACCTCTTGGCTGCCAGGCCTCAAGAGCTGAGCACAGCCGCAGCCACGGGGAAACAGCGAATGCTGTGTATAAGCCAAGGAACATTACGGGCGTCATAAGCCAAGGAGCATTACGGAGGCTCAAGAAGAGAAGAGGCAAAGCCTATGTACATGCACGACAGCAAAGATTCCTTTCTTTATAACTTTGACTGAGCTGGAGCTCCCAAGTACGACAAATTAATCTGGGTTGCAATTGGAGCAAGCATATTAAAATGCCAACTGAAGTCTCTCTTCTTGGTGGTTATGATTTAAAAAAAGAATCTGGAAAATTTATTCTTAAAAGCACTGCAAATCTGAGCATGGCAATAAAAGAGGCGCATTCACAGGCAGCTGCATTCAAAGATATGGAGGCTCCGTGCCAGGGATTTTCACGTGTGCACGATACTCAGTCTCCCCGAGTCAAGCCATTTGAGTGGAACTTATTACAAAACAAATTCGGCCGCAGGTAGAACTCAGTTTGTACCGCCCCAGGCACAAATGCCACGACACATGTGATTGGCTAGGGATGGGGGGGGGAGATGCCCAGCATTATGACATCACACGCGGTTTGTAGGAGACATAACAATGGATTGGTTCAGTGTCTCTCATGACTTTTAGTTCCATCCTCAAAAGCTGCAGGAGGAAAGGCGGAGCAAAACTTGAAACACATTGAAGAAATGAGTTGCTGATAGTGCAATCACACATACAGTGGTGCCTTGCAAGACGAAATTAATCCGTTCCGCGAGTCTCTTCATCTTACGGTTTTTTCGTCTTGCGAAGCACGGCTATTAGCGGCTTAGCGGCTTTAAGGAAAAGGAAACAAACTCGCAAGAACTCGCAAGATGTTTCGTCTTGCGAAGCAAGCCCATAGGGAAATTTGTCTTGTGAAACGACTCAAAAAACGGAAAACTCTTTCGTCTTGCGCATTTTTCGTCTTGCGAGGCATTCGTCTTGCGAGGTACCACTGTATGTCCACTCAGAAGTGAATGCTGCGTTTTTGGAGAGGTTTACTGTCTAATGGCTGGTAAAACAGGCAAGGCCAACATGGTGCCTCCAGGCGTTCTTGGATAACAATTCCCATCGGCCCCAGCCAGCCTGGCTAATGATTCGGGGACAGCTGGTGCTGTGGTCCAGCAACACCTGGAGAGTGTAATGTTGGTTCTCTTTGGGTTCTGAGCTGCAGCCTGAATTAGGTTTCCAGGGGTCTGGGGTTACTGGATTACTTTTTTGCCCAGAAGGTTATCGAAAGTCAAACAAATTATGTATAAGTGGGGGGAGGTGAACAAAAGCGGGGAAAGGCGTAATAAAGTATGTAAAGCAAGAGAAGTAATGTGCAGCTGTTTAATGTGCATAATATAGGCAGGTTACAGAATTCAGTTTTCTTAGGCCAAGATGCTCATTATCCCATTTTAGATCGCATAGCTCAGTTGGCTAGAGTGTGGTGCTGATAACGCCAAGGTTGCAGGTTCGGTCCCCATATGGGACAGCTGCATATTCCTGCATTGCAGGGGGTTGGACTAGATGACCCTTAAGGTCACTTCCAGCTCTACAATTTTACCGTTCTATTATTCTAAGCTCTCTCCATAGCTGCTGCCATCACCTGTTTTATCAAACACGACTATACTTAGTTACCTGAGTACACTGGCTTCCAATTAGCCATCCTTTGCTCTTTTTCTTCCTGCTTCCACTTCCGCTTCATTGCATTGTTCTCTGCTTCCCTCCTCCCCACAACTTCCATTATACAATGGTTTTCATCAGCCAACTAATAACGTTGCTAATTTGGGAGCCGCTGGATCGTGCTCTTTGTCACTCCTTGCCTTTTGTGCTCCTACAAGTGAAAAGATATTTAGAGCCTCACCCCCAAAATTGCTGGGGAGGGGGGGGAGAGAGGACAAGACATAGAACCATATGCAGTCAGGTAGTCCATGAAAGGGTTACTTTCTCTGCTTTGAATGTCTTTTATTTTATAGGAACTCATGGAGGGGGGGGGGAAATCCAGCTCACATTTCACGCTCACCAGAATAGCGCTTGTGAGACATTCCAGCTGCCTTCAGCCCTGTGTGTGTGTGTGTGTGTGTGTGTGTGTGTGTGTGTGTGTGTCCCCTGACATACACACACACATACACAAAACCATTTAACAGGGTATGATAAAATAAGAACCAGCAATAAGTTGCCACTTGGCCTCAAATTACCCAATGAATGGTGGCTTCCAGAATTGTTAGAAGGTAGTCTTCAAATGGGAACAGGCCTGAAATCTCCAAAGTGATAGCTCTTAGGATCATGAAAGGTAAGCTCAGCATGATGGGGCAACATGGAGACAGTAGGTTCCATCTGTCAGGAGCTCAGCCTACACTCGAGTAGGACCCTGGCAGAGACACATGCCCGACTGGCATGTTCTCTTCCTCCTGGTCGATCGTTCGGGAGCTTCAGAAGCTTTCTTCAGCCCAAACATCACAGCGGCCGATGCCAACCGAAACCGGCACACTTAGGGATCTGCAGAGTTTGTGCAACTTGCATGACAGACCTCAGCAACTCAGCATTTTGGCTAATCTGCTTTATTTACATATAAACACACACAGGGCACTGCAACATGGCTCCCCCTCTCTCTAGCATCAGACAGCAAAAAGAAAAAGAACAAAGGACAATAGTCCCACTTCACAGAACACAGTAACACAAACATCCTGTCTCCGTCACTTCCCACTCTGTGGAGTCAGAACATATACCGTCATATGGAATTCTAACACCATCCACCAAACAGGGTCTTCTTCAAGTTTTCTTACCAGCTTAGCTGCCAGCTACTCAGAGTTACTTGGGAGGGTTACTTGGGGACACCACTGCAAGCCTTAGGCACACCATATTCTGATGAAATAGTGAGCTTGGATAGCAAACAGGTGGCCAGAAAAGTCCACCCTGGGCCTATGAATGAGCCCCTAAATCTTGATGCGTTGGGAGAGGCAAGCCAGGATGCAAAATGCCATGTGCGTCTGGGAGCCTTTCACTCCTGCCATCCTACTAATGCACTCATGCAGCTCTCCATATCCCCTAAAAAGCCGCTTTTGGAAGCTGGGGGAGCCAGCAGGGCGGCATTACATGAGACACAAGGTGATGCTGCTGGGAAAGTCAATCAGCAATATGCACCCCCAATGTGTATGCAGAAGGCATGGATCTCTCCGGACTCCTGCCTCTCCTTGTCTCATGTTTTATGTACAACCACCAGTGCCGGATATTAACTGCAGCTCAAGAGGGCATAGCTAGAAGGTCTTGGCCATGAGACCGAGGTCTGTGCGCATGTGGGCACAGGCGCATAGTGTGCAGGCCCCTAATGGCTGCTTAGCAAGGAGTAGAGCATGAGCGGTGATTACAGACCTAAGTAAATTTTTGCCCATGCTTTCTTTTCCCCCCAGTTTAAAAACTTTATAGCAACGCACATTTTTCGTAGGTTCTGTTTTCTCTCGTTAAAACTCAACGCCTCAAATGAACTCCTCTTAAAATAAAGCATCAACATTATACAGGCCACAGGAAGAATTAATGTGACTGGAGATTGTGAAATCAGCTGAGCATCATCTCTTTTTCTTCTTTTTTTCCTCCTAGGGTGATACCTAGAGACAGAGACAGAGCTGACAACGCCAGAAGATGTCAATGCCATGCAGAGAGAAGATAAATTTAGAGTGAATGATTTCCCAGTTATGCAGGGACCAACAGAGAGTTTATAATAAAACAATTTAAACACAGTTTGGAATATGACAATGGCAATTTTTCTTGTGTAGAAAACAAACCATTACAGATCTGTGTTTGTGGCCCAGCAGGGTGTTTTGTAATATAGACCTTCTTCCGCATTTGCCGAGCAGAAGATATTTATGTCCAACTTCTCATGCAGCCTGTGATATTCTACATTATTATTTCATTTGTCTCTTTGTTATAACTTCATCTCAAATGCTGGAAGAGATGGATCATCCAAGAAGTTGTTGGGGATGTCAGTTGCTTCCTTAGCTTCTTGGAAAATCTGCTTTTCAGATGTGTTCATGGTTGGCTTTGTATTCCTGAAGAACAGAGAACCTCATTCCAGGCTCTCCAGGCCTCTCTAAATGGTACTCTCCTAAACTCCACCCCACCCCATGGCCCCCCACCCCAGGCTATGCATCTCAATGATCTTGCTCTGCATCCTCCTCCCCACCTAGAAAACCAAGAACTGAACCTTTCGCATGCAAAATGTGTGCTCCAGCACTGCTTTCCCACCATATGCAGAATTTCTCATTCAGATCTCCCCACTCCTGCATAATGCACCCCTGCTGGACCTCTGGCAATGCTGGATGATACGGGTACCACATATGCCAATTCCTCCAAGACGCTCAGCTCCAAATCTCACCAGTGCTTCTCCGAAAGCTGCTAGGGACACTATCTGCATGCACTCTGCCTTTTCACACTCTTTGGCTTCCTTCATCCGCCTCTGTTTCCTACTCACATTTTCTTTCCTACTCACATTTTCTTTCTTTCTTTTTTCTCCCTCCAGGCAGCCTCCAGCTGGACAAATTCCCTGCCTTCCCACAGCTGCCTAAGTCTCCTTCTCCCCTAGATCCTTCATCAAGCAATCTGAGACTACGCTGATGTGACTGCCTTTGCTCCTTCATCTTCATACCACTTCTGGTTCTGGGAGACCAGGGGGAAGGAAACTGGTTGCAGCTGGAGGGGGAAACACCCTGACTTCTTCACTAGCCTGACTCATCTCTGCCTCTGGACCTCCTTCGCCTCCAGCCTCCACTTCTGCCTCTGATTCTGGACTGCTCTCTGCCACAGACTCTTCCTGCTCACTAAACCCTCTTGCCTCTCCAGCTTCCGACACCTCCTCCACCCAATCTGCTCCCTCTTCACCCACTGACCACTCATGGTCATCCCACCACAAGTCCCTGGACTCTGAACCTTCTTCTCTTGGTAGATAGAACTACCACAGATAGATTGTGGGTTGCCTGGAAGCCCGACTTCAAAAACAGGGGCGCTCCCCACACAATGTATGGTCCTTGTTACAGCAGCAAACTGCACTGAGATCAATAGCAAAGCTGCAGCCTAAAGAGTTGCTGAAAATAAATAAGGAACCATAAACGATCGCCCACTGTTAGATTTAATTCCCCCAGTCTCCTTGATAAAACCTTGGAAGGGGATGATTCAATCTGCATAGCAGACGTTATAAAAGCGTGCAAGTTGTCTGAAATATCCCCCCCCCATTTTTTTCCTTTTTATCTCTGAGTCATAATAAAACAGGCAATTTCCTTAAAAACCAGAATACAACGTTGTTTATACATTATGGCGAGGTCTTTATTATCATTACTCTGCTTCTGCATATTAAGAGAAACCTTAAACTCCAGAAGTAAACATTGTGACAGTTGCCTTTTTAAAAATGTATTTCTTTTTTGGGGTGACCTATGCAAATCTACTTTTTAAACCTACATGACAGCAATCAATTATTCAATTTGAAATATATTGAGAAGAATCCTGTGGCCTTCCCGTGTACACCTTCATTTACAGATCCGGTTTTGTTTTGTTTTTTAATTATCAGCTCAAATGAAAGAGGCTGCTTTTGAGTTATTCAGTTGCGAAATAATACATGTGGATCAAATACTGGACAGGATAAGCAGGTTCTGCGTTAGGACAATCTGCCCGACAGGAGCAGCTTTTGATACAATTTTAATCAGTCCTCTGGCCCCCGAAATGTCAGGGAGCTTCATGCAAAATGAAATTATCCTTTTCCCTTTGCTTGTTTCCCGTTCCAGCTAATCCCCTCTCTCTTTATTAAACATATCTTTACCATCTGCACCGGCCGAAACGTCCGACACCTTAGTGGAGAACTGTGGCCGAGCCGGTTTTTATGGGCAACACGATCGGAGCTTTAGGCACATCCTTCGGATTATCCCAAGGACAAAAGAGGATGAATAATCCATTAACTGTAATAAGCAAGCGCATGTATCAATGTAACTGGAACACGGTTTTGGTTTCAAATGCAGAAGCCAAATCGGAGAACCAGCGCATCGTCAAATGCTTACAGTTCAGCATCTCTTCCCTCACCCCACCCCGTACTGCGCCAACGTCACAATGCAAGATCATTTTCATGTCCACATGCTTCACTAAACAGTACATCTGGAAGCGATGTTTCAGCCACTGCTTATCAGCCTTTTCCAGTACAGAGATGTCATTCCCAAATCTGCTACAGCCAAAACAAATGGTCCTTTGGGAGGAAAACATAAGAAATGCCTTCCTGGATCAAATCAAAGATCTGTCTAGTCCAGCGTTCTAGTTCCAACAGTGGTCTTTCCCATGCTTCTGGGAAGCTCACCAATCGGGTCAAGGGTGCCAGCTTGAATAAAATATTGCCAGGAGTGGGGCGAGGTTACAAATGCACCATTTGAATGGCAATGCCCATTAACTTTGGGAGGGCCAGGCCCCCTCAAATATTTTACTGGTAGGGCTGAAGGAACCCCAGCCCCTAGTAAGTGACTCCTATGAATCAGCTACAAAGGAGACAGCCATTGCCTATGGTTTGTCCCCAGCATGCAATACTCTTAAGATATACTGCCCCCGAGCATGAAGGCTCAATTTAGCTGTCATGGCTCATAGGCACCGATACCCTCCTCCAATAATATGGGTTGACTATTAGCTCCAGAGAGAGCAGGGCACAGTACCACCATATCTATCTTCCTGGCCACAGACATATGACATTTGGGCCCAGAAAAGCTCTCAGGAAGAAGCAGACAACATCCCCATGGTGGAATTTTCAATGTCACGTGACACTGCTACACACACGAAAAGCACACCTGGGACTCAGCTTCATTAGTGTGTGTGTGTGTGTGTGTGTGTGTGTGTGTGTGTGTGTAATGCATTATAACACTGTGACGCCAGGTGGTGCTGTAGAGCTGAAATCGGAACTCTATGAAATTTTCCATTGTGAGCTTTAAAATGCGTTTTTCCCCCAGCGCATTTTCAGAGCGTTTTTTTATAGCTGTGTAGATGAAGCCCTGCACTTTCTTATGCATAGTAACTCGCATGGCTGCGACACATGATGAGTGAATTCTGCAACAGCGCTGCTAGGGCTGATCAAAGAGGTCTTTTCCATCCAACTGGTACATGTCACACTCTCCCACTCACGCAGCCTCTCCCACTCACATGGTTGTTATATTCACATAAAAATTGTAGCCATGTAGGAAATCATCACAAGGAATTGGTCTCCAAGTGGCTCAAGGCGCATGTGTGTGGAAGGGGGGGAGGCCTGTGCTAACTCTGAGGCAGCATGGTCCTGAACCACAAAATGTGGGGTATTACCTCAGTGAAAAGACCAGTGAAACCACCAGCTAGGAATAGTTATTTCCCAGTGCCCAAGAAGATGAATTTCTCAAAGTGAAACTATGTGTTTTTTCAAAAGTCACTATGGGTGATATCCAACTCATTGATTTCAATGGCTCAACAGCCTGGAAGCACCCTCAAGTGGAATCTACACGCATATTAAAAACGCTCTGAAAATGCTTTTTTTTACAAAACGTTTTGAAAAATACATTGAATTTGACATAGCTCACTCTTGCCATCTAGTGTCACATCTGTATATTGCACTTTACAACACATTTAAAATGTTTCATTTGCAGCTCTATAGCTGAGTCCTCAGTCTCTGCTCCTTGGCTCCCTGGCACACGTAAATTTCTGTGATTCCTTCATACCTTCAGTTATTTGCTGTTATTGAGATGCAGGGGGGGGGAAACACAGCCCAATCTCTGGGAAGAGAGAGGCCTGCCAATCTGCTGCCTTAGGCGGCCACCTAGGGGCAAGGCTTGACCTGTCTATACCAGCGGAAGATCACGCCTTTATATCAGTTCAGCCAAGATAGAGTTTATTCCTTTCAATCCATAAACATGTGCATAATTTAAACTCAAATACCACCCAGATGGCCTAATGCAGACATGCAGGTTAACTGTGAAATTAAAATGTATTTGAACTACTGCCCAAACTTTTCTGACTGATTGCTTTGCATTGATGAAATGCACACAGTCCCTGGGTGTTACAATTTTCAGGGGCGTCACACTGTCCTCCTGCCACTAAACAGCGCCCAAATTTGTGAGTGTACACTGCCAATTAATTCCGAGTAGCCTGCCTGAGGACCGCCTGATAAAAACTGAACCCATGAATATTCTGAACAGTTACCAAACATCTGGCTCACGACACTTTGCACTAAATTAAAAAATGAAAATATCTGTCGGAGAATAATTTCTCCTCCATCGTGCTAGAGGCACCTAACATGTTTGCACACTGATCTGTGTTCAGATCAACAACAGGTGTGCTGCAGGACGTCAGGGACAGAGGACCAAGGGGAGTCCATTAACAACAGTCCATTTAAAAAAAAGAAACACCATGAAGTCTACCTGTGACCCTCAAAAAACACATAAAATTGATTTCGCTTAGATAACCCGCTTTCAGCCAGATTAGCCAGACAAAGAGCATCTGTTTTAAGTAAAGACCACCATGTGCCCATCTGTAGTAATGTCACATAAGGATTAGCCTCATCTGACATTTTAAATGAATACATGCAAGAGGAGGGGGGGGAGAGTCAAGTGGAAGAGTGCAAAATAGCTCCAAATGATGGAGAATTGTTGTCAGGAGAAGGCTTTGAGGCAAGCCCCAGAGTCGTGGGCTAGAGTTGGCTCCAGGAATCAACCCCAAGGCATGATGCAGGAATATAGGAAGCTTCCTTATAGCATAAATAAGATCACTGGTCCATCTGGCACAGTGTTGTCTACACTAACTGGTAGCAGATCTCTGTGGTTTCAGACTTAAGGTTCTTCTAAATTCTCCCTGGAGATGATGGGTACCTGCTGCAGGAAAAGCAGATGTCTCACCTCTGAGCTACAGCTCATCCCAGATATGTCATGAAGTTCCCATGCATGTCCAACCCTTATTTGCAGAATAATCTCCCAGGAACTCATTTAGAAAACCAAACTGGCAGCAGAATTCTAGGCTACAGTCTTGTGGGCAAAGATTATTAGCTGTCTGGTATGTAGTAGAATTCAGCAAGTTATGCACGATTCTAAGCCAGGAAACAGATCATTTTCCAGGATAGCAGGTAGAAAGTGGAGAGACAGGTGAGCAAGGGGGACCTGGAGATGTCAACCAGCTGCCTGCCTGCCTTCCCAAAAGGACTTAACCATCTGATGTGGAGCCCACTGGGATTTCCCCTAATTTTTTGGATAGCCATCATTACCAGTCCAATTAAAAATGGGACAGAAGCAGTAAAACAGAGGTTGTTGTTGTTTAGTAGATAAGTCATGTCCGACTCTTTGTGACCCCATGGACCAGAGCACGCCAGCCACTCCTGTCTTCCACTGCCTCCCGGAGTTTTGTCAAATTCATGTTGGTCGCTTCTATAACACTGCCCAACCATCTCGTCCTCTGTCATACCTTCTCCTTGTGCCCTCAATCTTTCCCAACATCAGAGTTTTTTCCAGACAGTCTTCTCTTCTCATGAGGTGGCCAAAGTATTGGAGCCTCAGCTTCAGGATCTGTCCTTCCAGTGAGCTCTCAGGGTTGATTTCCTTCAGAATAAATACATTTCATCTTTTTGCAGTCCATGGGACTCTCAAGTGTCTCCTCCAGCACCACAATTCAAAAGCATCAATTCTCCGGCGATCAGCCTTCTTTGTGGTCCAGTTCTCACTTCCATACATCTCTACTGGAAAATAACTTTGGCCTATGTGGCATCTTCCTGGTGTTGTAGACTACAACATACCCTTGATCGTTGCTCATGCTGGCTTTAACTATGTCTCTGCTTTTTGAGATGTTGCCTAGGTTTATCATCGCTTTTCTCCCAAGAAGCAGATGTCTGTTAATTTCATGAGGACCTCAAACGCAGGAGGCAAATACAGTCCTCTCTATCTGGTCCTATCTCCTCAGGCCACACCCACACCCAGCCACGCCCCTCGCTAGCCCTGCTTGAAGTCTGAAACTGGAGGGCAAAGGGGTGGGTGTGAGTGGGTACTATTGTAGATAAAGGATAAAATTTCCATTAGTAGCCAAGCCCACTTTTGCCTCTAGGCCTGCACATCATTGACATGTGGCCCTTAGAAAGCTGCTCAGAAGCGAAGGTGGCTCTCAGGCAAAAATAAGTTCACTATCCCTGCATTCAAACAAGGCTACAGAAATTAGCCATTACAGGAATTGAACCTTTATAAACATGGCATACACTTACATAACCTCCAACATTTCTCCAATGAAAATAGGGACATCCCATTCCATAATGATAATTTTATTAGTTATACCCAACACATCTTACTGGATTGCCACAGCCATTCCGGGCAGCTTCCAACATATATAAAAACATAATAAAACATTATAAAAAATAAAAGAAACCTTCCCTATACAGAATTGGCTCAGGGGTCAGATAACCTCCATACCTTCCCACATTTCTTCAATGAAAATAAAGGCACCCTAAGGAAAAGTGGGACATTCCAGGATCAAATCAGAAATGGCACAGCTTCTCTAAATCAGGGACGTCCCTTCAAAATAGGGACACTTGGAGGGTCTGCACTGAGTGTGCATGAAACCCATTGGAGGACTCTAATTTGACTTCCATACCTAACTAGACTATTATAAAAGGCTATTTAAGTTACTTCTCTAGTCAAAGACGCACTCAGCAGCGCTTTCTCCTGATCCTGGCACATGCTCAAAGCAAACACAAAATGTTCCTATAGACTGTGAGCATATGAGGGATCAACACAACATAAGCATTTTCTTCCAAAAGGACTTTCTAGGTTTTGGACTAAAAATAACAATGCTTGCTGAGACTTTGGTCTAGTGAGATTTCCCTGAATAAAGACAAAAGTTTGAACACTGCCAAATGCAAAACAAAGACTGCTTGCTCAGCTACATAGCACAGCACAGCGCACCCCCCATAGTAACTAGGGTGAGGCGTAGGAGGAAGTGCCGGAAGGAGGGCAAAATCAAGGGACGTAGCTCAGAAAGAAAGAAGGAGATAAAAGAGTAAAAGAGATAAAAGAGTAAAACAAAAAACAAAAAAACCCAGAGCAGTCCTCAATTTCCAATTTTAGAGTTTCCGTTCCAACTGAACTGTTTTCTCTCCTCCAGGTCCTTACTACCTCTCCCAGGCTGCACCCCTTTGCGCAAGAAGTTGAGGTCCTCAGAGGGTCAGCCCACAAACCAGGAGCCAGGCCCTCAGTCACCTCTCCATAGCTTCCCACCTGATTCGTTCCTTGTAGCACTGTGTGATGGCCTGGAACCCGGGCTCAGGCTCAGACTCGGAACCAGAGGAGTCTCAGTCTGCACCGGATCCTTTGCCTCAGGCATCATCTGAACCAAGTCTGGGGCCTGATCCTGAAGAGTCCCAGTCAGGACTGGTTCCCTGCAAGAAACACCAGCTGGGCCGAGTCAGGGGCCTGAGCCTGCCCTGGCTCCAGATGCGGGGATGACCTCGTTGCCTCCAGCTGGGCCATCACTTACAGCTGCTCCACTACCGGCTTGGTCAGGGGAGGCTGAGGTGTCCCCTGGGTCTAGTAACCCACCGACGTCTCCCGAGCTGCAGAGAGTAAAGTCTGAGAGAAGGAGAGACCTGAGTACTCGCAGGAGGAGTGCTCGCCTTTGGGCGAAACAGGGAGGTGAGTTGCGGTGGGATCAGGACCGGCCGCTACCCCAACAAAGATAAAAGGCTGTCGGACTCTGCCCCAGGTTGCGGGAGCAACATTGCTGTATGTTAGATCCTGCCTGAGATCCTGTACCTGTCCTTGCCTGGTATCCTGCCTCGTTTCCTGCCTTGGCCCTGTTGGACTGACTCCTAGCGGAACCTTTGGATTCTGGACCAGTCCTGGACCGCATTTCACGGGTTATCCCTGGGCCCAGCACACACTGATGGGTCAGAAGTGTCTGGAGCTGTAGGACTTGGCATCTCAAGAAAGTGGGTCTATGGTTCTGGTTCACTTGGTTATTGGAGTCTGGGAGCTCCAGTATTGGGCATAATATAAAGTACTGGGTCTTAGGAACAGAGGAAACAGGCTAATAGTAAGTCAGACCATTGGTACACCTAGCTAAGCATTGCCTGTGCTGATTGGTAGCTGTTCTTCATGTTTTCAGACTCTCTCAACTCTGCCTGGAGATGCTAGGATATTGACCTTGGGACCTTCTGCATCCAAAGCATATATTCTTTTAATAAACCAAGGCCTCTCTCCAAGAGGTCTGTGCTAACGGCATGAGCAGCATGGACTCATCCTCTGTATCGAAATCACAACTGGGGTCATGACAACTGCAGTTGCCATGTCAATTATGCTTAGGGCTGGGCCGAGCTAAACATCACAATAAAACAATATATCATGATGTCTGAAATAAGGATGGAACTATGTAGAGGTGAACAGGGTAACATCCAGGCAACTGCTACTACTTAGGGGACTAAAACTGATGCATTTTTACTTACTTTTAACATATTGTTAAAACTCTTATTTTATAGTGCAGGGCAACAGAGGCAGCAGGAATCATGAGAGAAGGGATTACCAGCTTCAGTTTTTCTCATATCATGATTTCTTACAAAGCACACACACCCATTGTGATTTGCGATATATCGCTATGTCAAACATAAGAGCCACCTCCAAGGGGCTGAGGTCTCATCAGTCCCCTCCCATAATAAAATATTTGAGGGGGCCAAGCCCAAGTTGATGGAGCAACTCCACCCCCCATCATTCAGCCCGGACACTGAGATCCAGCTCCAAGGGCCTTCTGGCAGTTCCTTCACTGCAAGAAATTAAGCTACAGGGAACCAGGCAGAGGGCCTTCTCGGTAGTGGCACCCGCCCTGTGGAAGGCCCTCCCATCAGATGTCAAGAAAATAAACAACTCTCTGACTTTTAAAAGACATCTGAAGGCAGCCCTGTTTAGGGAAGTTTTAAATGTTTGATGTTTTATCACTTTGTTATTATTATTATTAATAATAATATTTTGTTGGGAGCCGCTCAGAGTGGCTGGGGAAACCCAGCCAGATGGGTGGGGTATAAATATATTATTATTATTATTACTATTATTATTATTAATCTCCATTCAAATGATATGTGAGCTGCATGATATGACCAATTAGGCAGGTGGGGCTTACCTCCACCCCTACCCCCATATTTTATTCAAGCTGGCACCCCTGATGTCAAATATTATGAAACTGTTATCACAATGTGAACTTCAAACTGATTCTGGATGATGGATCAATACATTGCCCCAACCTAATTGTGGTCTCGATTCATCATTGTGGGACAATTGATTGACTATACTCTTGGCTTTACCCAGTGGTTTTGCCCTGCTTTCGATACAAACGTATATATATATATATAGGATCTACCCTAAATAATTTAATGTGTCCCTTAGGAGTGGTTTCGCTCTGTGATAAGGTATAGCACATCTCGGTACAGAAAACCCATCACACATTTTAATGCCATCACGTTCCTGTTACCAGGCAGGATGACACTAATGACTACATTTTTTAAATGTGTGTGAAGCATCTTTTATAGCACATGCTGTGTTGGCACCGATGCCCAACACTGAGATGCAATTACTTTTTGTAGTTGTTGTTGCTGAGGGCCAAACTCTTAACAAATTAAATTTAGAGAAGGGAAATAGGCTTATATGCAAATGGAATTAAATGCTGACACAAGGATAAAACAACACAGGATTTAAGCAGAGTGGTTCTAACCAATTGCTAAATTTAAAATTGAGGTGACAGATTCATCCCTGCCATTTCATTGCCATCCACGGAGTTCACAAAAGTTGGCCCAGTATGTTTTTTAATAGTCTTGATGCAATGAAATTAAGCAGATAATCAAAGCAAATTAAAAAAAATAAATCATAAATTAAAAGCCCTGCATCAAGGAAATGACTTATTAGCGTGCAAGAGATGGGGGTGGGGGGACAGACACTTATGCCAAATGTTGATCACTGACCACATGTTGCAGGCCCCCAAATCCACAGCTGTGCCAACCCATAAGTGTATTGTCTGTAAATTCAGATCCCACATGGGACTTTGCAGAACAAGAATAAGCTATGGAATAAGCCTTAATAGTAATAATACTTAGCATTTATATATTGATTTGCCAGTGAAAGATGCTGCAATCCTACTTTCCTAGGGGTCACCTACACTGAACTCAACAGAATTTGGTTTTGATTGCACGATACAGGGGTTTGCATCCATTATCTCAGCCTGTCCCCCCAAAAGTATCTATTAAAATGACTATTACCCCACCTTTCTAACAAATTTTCCAGTGGCGCTACATACAAACAACAGCAATTAAAACCACACAGCACCATTAACACACCCCACCCCCAACAGTCCCCCAATAAAACAGTAGAGTCAGTCATGAGATAAATTTCAGGATAAAAATGTTTCCAAACACTGTGTTTAAAAAACAGGGAGAAAAGGGGGTTGTTGGATTTCTATGGGGAGCTAATTCAGTAACCAGTACCACCACCAAAAAGACCCTTTCCCTAGTGCCCACCAATCAGGTCCATCCATCTGGTGAAAGAGGAAGCTGTGTGGGTGATGTACTTCAGGTTTCTGGAGGGGAAAGCCAAGCAGCCAACTTCTGCTTTCGATAGGAAAGTGGAACTGAAAGTACGAGTGAGCTGACTCAGGTACTTCCTGGTATGGCGAGGCAGGAGGGCCAAGACTGTAGGAAAACTTCTCCCTCCCTGCCTTTTCCTCAGTCCGTTTTTAATCACTCAAGAAATGGACTATACCCTAACAGGCATAACAACAGGGTGTGAAATACTTGGAGTTCCCACAGGGCCCTCCACTGTGTTCCCAACTAGCTGGATTTCCTGTGTTGTGCAGCTGGGTCCAAGTGTCGCATGGAAGAAGAAGAAGAAGAAGAAGAAGAAGAAGAAGAAGAAGAAGAAGAAGAAGAAGAAGAAGAAGAAGAAGAAGAAGAATTTTTTATTTATACCCCGCCCATAGGGCCGGGCCTCCCCAGCCAAAATATTAAAATACAGTAATGCATCAAACATTAAAAGCCTCCAACATTTCTCCAAAGAAAATAGGGGCATCCTATTCCATACCTTCCAACATTTCTCCAATGGAAATAGGGACGTCCTAAGGGAAAGCGGGACATTCTGGGATCAAATCAGAAACCAGGACAGCTTCTGTAAATCCAGAACTGTCCCTGGAAAATGAGGACACTTGGAGGGTCTGAGCTGGGGGTCCCTGCTGTAAGGGGGAACCCACCAGAGGGCATTCTGCTGAAGGACCCTCAAACCTGGCTCTGATGCAGGAATGGCCTACTGTATGGGGCATCTTCCTGCTGTTGTAGACTACAACAAACCCTTGATTGTTGCTCATGATGGCTGGGGCTAATGAGAGATGTAGTCCAATGACCTAGGAAGGGTACCATGTTGGCACCCCCCTGATCTAATATTTACGCGTAGAAAACCTACATGTCAGGGAATGTGCTTAGGCAATAAACCTTCTCCCCAGTATCTAGTACGCTATGTGGAAAGAATGTTTTGTATGGAGAAGCATTCTAGCATGTGAGCATCCCACCTGCAACCTGATTTGGTGCAGTCCAGACCTAGGATTGACTGAGAACTAGGCCCCAGTAAGGGCCCTGAGGGAACTCCTTCACTTTATTCCATGTGTTCATTTTAGGGTCAGAGGTGTAGCAAGGTCAGGTGGTACCCGATGTGGAAAATTTCTTGTCACTTCCCCCCACATTGAAATTATTAAAAGAGGGGGAAATAAGATACAGTCGCAAGTGTTATTTTCTGGTTTATTTACTGAACATTGTGAGCATAAGCGGCTTTGGCTTAGTGGCCCAGGAGGTCGTTCGTGGTGCCCACACGCCCTGGAGCCCAACCGCTGTTGACAGCCGCCTTGGCCTCCGCAGGCTGCCTCAGCCCCCACGGTCTCCACAGGCAGTGGCCCCAAAAACCCAACCACTACTGGCAACAGGCTAAGGAAGCAGGCCTCAACAGCATCAGCCCTTGCCTTGCCTTTGCCCCACCCCCAGCCCACAGCCTATTGGCCAACTGGGTTGGGGGTGGTGTGAAGGTCCCAAGGCAAGGAGGGTGGCATCTGGGACCCAGGAAGTCCCGTCTGCCTCTCGGAGAGGAGCTTCAATAAGTTTATTTTTAAAATACTTTTTTTTCCCATACAGTGGTGACACCTGGGGCTTCCCACCCTTACCACACCCCCATTCCTCCCGCCACTGTTTAGGGTTGCCAGATTTCAAAAAATCGGGGGGGGGGGCACAAAAAAGTTATTGAGTCTTTGTAGAAGCTTCCGATACATCCAGATTTTCCCACACCTTTCTGTGCTTGCCACCCAGACACAGGTACCAATGGCCGAATCCCAGCTATGTCTGGAAAATTCCAGACATATGGCAACCCTAGTTTATTTAGTACTGGCAATTATAGTGCTACAGGACACAGTGAGAAGAAACCCTGCGTCACCACCACCTCCAGCCTACCCACTAGGATGGGTATTTTGCTAGTAATTAGAGAATAATCATTGGGGCCGGCCCTACAATTAGGCAAAGTGAGGCAACTGTCTCAAGAGGCAGGCGCTTGGGGGCGGGGAGTGGTGGTGAGGTGCCTGAGGACAATGTTGTACCTGCAGGGAGTATGCTGTCTCATTACCAGCACTAAATTCAACTGATATTCCAATTCACTTCCGTATGTGAAATTGGTGGAAGTGGGGGAATCTTGTTCTCTGCCTCAGGCAGAAAAATGCCTTTGACCAGCCCTGGTAATCATGTATTAACTCACTCCAGCTGCAATTTCATTTGTTCATACCTGCTCATCCACAAAATTATAATTCCTTCTTTCTCCAAAGTTCTTCCTGACCGTTAAGATAGCGTTCGGTTCTTCAGTGAGACCTCAGAGCACTTTGTCTATAATATAAAGACTGTTGTTGCTTTTTCTTGGGGCTAACAAGAGCACTGAGGGGCACTCAGCAAAGTGTTCTCTGGTGAGCCCCTACCTATGTCCAGGACCACCCCTCTCAGCCATGGGCTTACTTAGCGGCAATGGCTGGCATACTCTCCAACATTTCTCCGATGAAAATAGGGAATTCCTATTCCATAATGATAATTTTACTATTTATATCCCACACACCTTATTGGGTTGCTCCGGCCACTCTGAACAGCATCCAACATATATAAAAACATTAAACATTAAAAAAAGAAAACACCACTTCCCTATACAGGGTTGCTTTCAGTCAACTCAGGGGTTGGATAACTCTATGCCCTCCAACATATATCCGATGGAAATAGGGACGTCTTAAGAAAAAGCAGGACATTCCAGGATCAAATCAGAAACCGGGGTGGCTTCTCTAAATCAGGGACGTCCCTGGAAAATAGGGAGACTTGGAGGTTCTGGGCTGGCAACTTCAAGCAGCCATTTTAATTTGCCTGTTCAGACCCAGAAACCTCCCCCCTAAATAAATGCACACTTGACTCAAATTTTTGGTTTGGTTTTTGGCAGAATTTAGGCCACAACTTTATTGATTACAGAAAGTGACTGGTTGCATAGGCTCTGATTCAACTAGCTCCCTGCCATGCAGGTAGCGCTGACCCAGGGTTCCAGCATAGGTCAGCCAAGGGTGAACACTTGGATAAGTGGAAAGCAGGGAATGGGCTAACTCTGCCACCCAAATGTCCCCCTGGACTCAAGCACGGGCACAACCCCCTCACAGAGCTTGACCAAACCATCAAGTCCATGGATTCCGTTAATGGAATACCCTTCACATAGGGATGGCGAGAGCGTTCTCCCATCCCTATCACCTGAACCAGAGCCTATCCGCAACCTTACAAGTTGTGACGATTTGCTATCCGACAGGCGAAACCCAAATGGCAAAAGCCAATCAGCCAAGTGGGGAAAATTGCTGCCATGCCCCTGTCCCAACAACAGATGACACACAACGGCATAGCAAGGTCAAGTGCAACAAGCCCTAAAAGTAGGGAGAGGTGGGCGGGTGTTCCGAATGCACGCGCCGAAAGAGGAAGCTCTGTGTTAAATAGTGGGTTGACATAGCAGCCGGCACAGCGATTTCTTCAAGTAGCTCTTTATTAAGATAAGCTGGAATAGAACTGACTGCGAACAGCTCAGCCGGCCTGTATTTATAGGCAGCCGGCTGTCAACATTGTAACCACAACAGCTCAGAGTTCCCGCCTAAACTAACTGCCGCGGACCTGAGTGAAAACTATCTACAGACCTGAGTGAAAACTATATACAGTATCCCCCTGTTGGCCCAGGGTGAAACTACACTACATAACACCCCTCCCCACCGAGATAAGGCGTTAGTTACAATCGTAATGGTTTCCTTATATACAGCACTACGCGTAATGGTTCAATTAGGCACAAAAGCATATCGGTTACATTTCCCATACTTAGACCAACAGTGATACCTGTCCAACAACGTAGTCCTTTAAATGAGTTGGGCGCTTGGAAACTCTGCCAGACCGCCGGGGACTGGTAGCCAAGTCCGGAGGGCCACACAGTTCTCGCTGAGGCTGTGGTGCGACCCTAGGTGGCGTTGGAACCAACTCCCCTGGATCCACTGCTGTGGGTGGGGCCTCCGCAAGTGGAGTGGTCTGAGTCTGTTCTGAGACGGCTTGGTTCGGCTCCACGCTGGCAGTTTGCGAGGGAGGTGTAGGTGGGGCCTCGCCATCTGTACGTGTCTCTTCTGGAGCCGCAAGCGCAGTTGGGGGCACCTCGGTAGTGTCTAAGTCGCCAACCCTGCGCCTAAGCTGGTCTATGTGCCGTCGCCACAAATGTCCGTCTTCGAGTGCCACCTGGTACGAGCGAGGTCCAGTGACTCCCACTACTGTGGCTGGCACCCAAGGGATGTCCCCCACATAGTTCCGGGCAAAGATCTGGTTTCCTGGGACAAATGACCGTGGTGCGTTGGCACAGCCTGGGGGTTCAGCCACGGCAAAGTCTGGGTGTAGCCGGTCGAGCGGTGACCTGAGGTGGCGGCCCATAAGCAGTTCAGCAGGACTCCTCCCTGTGGCCGCATGAGGAGTGATGTGCTGCACGAACAAGTATTCGGCGACCCGCTCATGCCAGTCTCCCCGGTCCAGGCGCGCCAGTGCCTCTTTTGTCGAGCGCACCATTCTTTCCGCTTGCCCGTTGCTGGATGGATGAAAAGGTGCCGTTAGGGCATGGCGGATGCCCAGTCCCAAAAGATACCGCTCAAACGTGCCTGACGTGAACTGCGGTCCGTTGTCAGAGACAAGGACATCAGGACACCCATGCGTTGCAAACAGGCCTCGCAGCACCCGGATGACAGCTTCGGTAGTGGTGGAGGGCATCAGGGCGACCTCCAGCCATTTGGAATAGGCGTCCACCACTACCATAAAGGTCCGGCCGTGAAAGGGGCCAGCCAGATCGATGTGCACCCTCGACCAGGGTGTCTTTGGCGTCTCCCAGGTGTGTCCCTTAGCTGCCGGTGGTGCAGGCCTCGACTCTTGGCACGCTTGACAGGCGGATACCCAGGCAGTGATGGCATCGTCCATATTAGGCCACCAGACGTAACACCGAGCCAACGCCTTCATTTTGACAATTCCCGGGTGGCCAACGTGCAGAGCCTCCAGGACGCGCTGACGGAGTCCCTGGGGAATCACGACGCGGTCTCCCCACAGCAGACAGCCGCGATGAGCTGAGAGTTCATGTTGTCTGGTTGCGAAGGGCTGGAACTCCGATGCAAAAGGCCCTTGTGGCCACCCCCTCCACACCCAGTTGAGCACCCGGCTGATGGTGCGATCCTGGGCAGACGCGGAGGCCACAGTGGCAGCCGATACAGGCGCTGCCGGAAGATCCTCAATCAGAAGGAGCGATGAAGCTGGAGCCGGGTCTTCCACAAATGCTGGAAGAGGGCAACGGCTGAGGGCGTCGGCATGGCCCATCGATTTCCCCGGGCGATGGATGAGCCGGTAGCGGTAGGCAGCCAGGAAAACAGTCCATCGCAGCATGCGTGGGGAGAGGACCGGTGGAGTTGGACGATCACCGGCGAGGAGGCCCAGGAGTGGCTTGTGGTCAGTGATGAGGTCAAAAGTCCTGCCATAGAGGTATTCATGGAACCTCTTCACTCCAGCCACAAGTGCCAATGCCTCCTTGTCGAGCTGGCTGTAATTCCGTTCCGTCGGAGATAGTGTCCTGGAAAAGTAGGCGAGCGGTGCTTCTCTTCCATCTGGGAAACGGTGACTAAGGACAGCACCGATGCCAAAAGGTGAGGCGTTGCAGGCAAGGACCAGCGGCCTGGATTCACTGTACTGTACCAGCACACTGTCTGAAGAAAGGAGAGCCTTGACCGCGTTGAAGGCCGCCGTCTCTCGATGACCCCAGGCCCAAGGCGTCTTAGTGCTAAGGAGTCGGTGAAGAGGCTCAGCCACAGTGGCTTTGTGGGGCAGGAACATGTTATAAAAGTTCAGCAGCCCCAGGAATGCCTGCAACTCCGTTTTGTCCTTTGGGGTGGGGGCCTGCTGGATAGCGCGGATCTTGGATGTGGTTGGATGAAGGCTGGAGGCATCGATAAGATAGCCCAGGAACTCTACCTGTGGAACGGCAATCAGGCACTTCTCCCTCTTTACCTTGAGCCCGGCCTCCTGGAACCTGGTCAGCACGGCACGGAGGCGCTCGAACAGCTGCTGGTGTGATTCTGCAGACACCAAGACGTCATCAAAATATGGTACCACGCCCGGAAGCCCTTGCAGGAGACACTCCATAAGGCTTTGGAAGATGCCAGGAGCCACACTCACCCCGAACTGCAACCGGCGGCAACGGAATGCCCCCCGGTGGGTGACGATCATCTGGGCTTCAGCAGTGGCATCATCGACTGGCAGTTGTTGATAGGCTTGGGCAAGGTCCAGCTTAGCGAAGACCTTACCCTCACCCAGGGAATGCAGCAGGTGTTGGACAACAGGAACCGGATAAGCGTGCTGCTGAAGTGCCTTGTTGATTGTGCACTTGTAGTCAGCGCAGATTCTCACCGACCCATCTGGCTTGACAGGCATGACGATGGGGGTTTCCCACTTTGCGTGGTCAACGGGCTCCAAAACTCCTTGGGCGATCAGTTTGTCCAGTTGTTCGTCCACCTTAGCCTTGAGGGCAAAGGGAACCCGGCGTGGCTTAAGCTTGATGGGGGCGACTTGTGGATCAAGGCTAAAGGAGATGGGCGTACCAGTATATTGTCCCAAGGTGCCGTCAAAAACCTCGGCAAAGTCTTTGACCAGACCCTCAGTCTCTGCGTTAGAGATGCAGTTGATGCCGGTGACTTCCAGGCCGAGGGCATCAAACCAGTCTAGCCCTAGGAGGCTTGGCCGCTGACCTTCGACCACCACCAACCGGAGCAGGCCCGAAAAATCCTTGAAGGCGATCCGGAACCGGCCAACGCCTACCACGGGAATGTCGTTTCCCTGGTAGTCTCTCAGGTGTACGCGGTGAGAGTCGAGTTGCCTTTTGGATACTCTGGGTACCAGTCTTTTGATGGTGCTCCATGACACGACGGACAGGGCAGACCCGGTGTCGATCTCCATGTCACATGGAGCTCCTTCAATGAGCACCGTGACGTTCAGCTTGCGTCGCGTAGACGAGTCGGTTTGGCCAATCGTGGTTCCAGACGGGCAGCGGCAGTTGGTGAGAGCGAAACAACTTTCCTTGGCAGACTGAAGACTTGAACTTGCGAGTCGATGAAGGGGGGGTGTCAGACGGAGCCGATCGGCAGACCTTAGCGATGTGGCCCCTTCTGGAACACCTCCTACAGATGGCGTCTCTGAATCGACACTTGGCACGGGAATGGTCGCCTCCGCAGCCAGCACATTCCGGTTGGCCCTTGGACTTCTGTTGGAGCTTCCTGCGCTCCCGCTTTGTCTGGTGCACGTCATCGTCTTCACTGGAGGATGCCTCATCACTGCTGGCCTCTTCATGATGCACCGGAACTGGCCCCCTAGCAAGACGCGGGCTGCTGGACTTGCGGATCTCCTGGGCGGAGCGTTCAGCAGCTTCTGAGGCCACAGCCTCCTCAATGGCTTTCTGTAGCGTGAGGTCTGGCTTGGCTAGGAGACGCCGTTGCAGATGGATGTCCCGGACCCCGCAGACGATTCGATCCATCAGGGCATCGTCTAAGTCTCGGAACTCACAGTGCATTGCAGCCTGTCGCAGGGCAGTGGCGTAGTTGTTGATTGACTCCCCCTCTGTCTGGTTCCGGTGGTAGAACGCATGGTGGGCAGCAATCTTGGACGGCTTAGGTGCGTAGTGGTTGCGGAGCTTCTCTTGGATCGTGTCCCATGGTGTTGCCTGGACTGCTTCAGGCGCAACCAATGCTCGGGCCGTCTCAAACACCTCAGGCCCACAGAGGCTGAGGAATAGGCCCCGCTTCCGATCCACTGATACTGCTGTCAGCTCGTTGGCTTGGAGGTAGCAGTCGAACCGAGCGAGGTAGGAGTCCCATGACTCAGAGGCTGGCGCAAACGGTGGTAGAGGCACAAATGAAGCCATGATTCCGATGCCGGCGTGAAGGGCGATGGATGGAACACAGTGCTCTAGCCAGAACAGTCAGCTCTGAATTGGTTCTGCCCAGTGATTTCGCTCAGTGATTTCGCTCTGTGATTCAGCTCAGTTCAGAGGCTGGCCGCATCTGGCTGTGCTCTGATGTCCATCCAATCCCACCTTCGTCGCCAGTGTTAAATAGTGGGTTGACATAGCAGCCGGCACAGCGATTTCTTCAAGTAGCTCTTTATTAAGATAAGCTGGAATAGAACTGACTGCGAACAGCTCAGCCGGCCTGTATTTATAGGCAGCCGGCTGTCAACATTGTAACCACAACAGCTCAGAGTTCCCGCCTAAACTAACTGCCGCGGACCTGAGTGAAAACTATCTACAGACCTGAGTGAAAACTATATACAGTATCCCCCTGTTGGCCCAGGGTGAAACTACACTACATAACACTCTGGGTCACGTGCATGGGCATAAATAGGTCCCTCGAACCATTTGAACTGCATCCCATTGGCCAGATTGTACCTAGCTATGAGAAACCTACCAATCAGATGTTGTGGCTGACCAGTAGTACCCACCCACAACACAGGGTGTTGGTTGTCCAGGTCTCACCGCAACACATGCCCTCTTTAAGGGAGGACCCGATTTGCCACAGTGCCTCAGAGCAACACCAAGTCAGAGGTGTGGTGGAAAATTAAAGAAAGCGTCTCACAGACACAGCTCCCTAGCGCAGGGGGGCCCAGGTCATGGTCAGCACATGTGAGGGTCCCAGCAGGTACTACAGAGTTTCCTGTGGTGATACAGAGGCCTGTTTTCTCTGGTCTCATTCAGATACAACAAAAACCATCAAGGTTTGTTGTTATTAGAGCAAGCTGGAAGGAGTTTTGGGCTCATGAGATTCCTTTTCTCCTTCCACACAAAGGGAAGAGATTTAAAGCTTCTGTTCCTTGTCTCTTCTAAACCTCTGTTTCCTGAGTTCAGAAGAAATGGGAAGCTGTGGTTTAGAACAAATGAAGCACAGAAATCTGGAGAGAGAGAGAGAGAGAGAGAGAGAGAGAGAGAGAGAGAGAGAGAGGGAGTCCGCTAACTTTTGCTCCTAAGAAAGAAGAAACCCTCTTTCTCGCTGGCTATTTTTTGCCATTAATCCTTTCTATACTACCCTTTTCTTCATAGATATGGAAACACCTTGTAATGCAAAGGAGGAACTGATGCCACTCCGTTCCAAAATCCACAACATTTTGAAGCCCAGAAAAGTCGTTTGTGTGATATCCAGTATCTAATGGACTCCCTTTGCAATGGAAATTAAATTCACACCATCCAGGAACTGACCGGGATTTGGCAAAAAGCAATATACTTGTGGATAACATATTTCCATAGAAGTGAGCTAATTATAATTTGGAATCCTAATATATGGTCCAGCTGGCTGTTCCTCCTGCTGTCTGAAAGCAACAACCCCCTACTTTTGCACAATGAAAAATCATATTTTTCCCGGGTTTGCTGATTTTTGTGGGGGGTTTTTTGTTTTTTAATTGTGACTAGTAGCACGTCAGCCTGTCGAAAAGCTTCTGATTGCTTTCCAAATGAGAATCGTGGGGCAGAGGGGAGAGGAAACAAGAAGAAAATGGCTTAATGTATATGCATTTCAGCACTGCCAACCTTTCTCTTTTCCCCTTTTTAAAGGCTGCTCAAACTCAAGTGAGGGGAACGAAAATCGGTCAAGCAAGGGTTTTGTGACTCACACGGCCCTGTGCAATTAAGAGGCCATTGTCAATTTTAAGATTGTCATAAATCCATTGGAGAATTTGAGACAATTCACAAAACAATTATGATAGAATGAAAAGTGGAGATTGCCCAATCTGCTGAAATGAAACCCAGCTCACTGAAATAAAACACTGGGAGAGGGGGGGGAGAAAACACCCCTGAAATATGTTGGGAGAATAAAAGGCATATGGAACAGATTGATTGTGAAGTTGCGGTCTTTTAATAATAAAGGTTATTTGGCAGGAAAGTAGAGGGATTTGCCTAGCTCTGAGTGACATTTGGCTAAGTGCAATAGGTCCTTTTTGCATCCAATTATAGGGTAAATGGGGAAACCTACCCAGATGCTCTGGGAGAACAGCTGTATTGTTTTGCCAACTATACCTGTAGCATAGCAGCAAATAAGCGAAATCTCTGCGTTTTAATTATTGGGCTGTCTGCTTTGAAACAGGGTTGGAGTCGCTCTGCACCTGCAAGGACAAATAAATCTGTATAATTCACATTGCAATTTGATGTACAATATTTCAGCAGCTTCCAGGAATCCGAGCATATTGCACATGCATTTATTTCAGAAGGATAGCAAGCTTTTTGGACGAAGGAATGAATTAGCGACAATAGGCCAATTTCTGGTTCCAAATGCAGCCGTTGTTAAATCAAGTGTGGCTTACGCAAACCGCTGAGACAATCAGCAGTTTTGGTGGAAACAAGTTGATTCTGGAAAACCTTTGTGCGCATGTGGAAGTGTTAGACTGATAATAACAGTTATTTCTGGGGTTTAATTCGCATAACAAGGAAGGGTTACCAGGCTAGCATTTATAAACACACAGCACATTCTTAAGCATGTTTCCTCCGAACTAAGTCCCACTGAGTTCAGTGGAGCCTACTGCCAAGTAAATGTGCACAGAATCAGATCCTTATGGTCTTCATCTGTATCCCATTGGAGAACAGTCTTATTTATGGTCTCAATGCTCCATGAACACCTCAGGAATCTTGGTACTTAACTGGAGCCAGAGTTCAACACAGTTTTCTCACAGAATTAACATAAGGACACAGCCTCTGGCCTCCTTTGGGAGGAAGGGTGGGATATAAATTGAATAAATAACAATGAAAACGGACTATTGATACATCACAATGTGCATCGTTTTCAGTTTCACAGTGCCTGCAGGACAGAATATAAATGACACAGACCCTCCAAGTGTCCTTATTTTCCAGGGATGGTCCTGGTTTATTGCCTTAGCACATTCCCTGACATGTAGGTTTTCTATGCATAAATATTAGATCAGGGGGTGCCAATATGGTACCCTTCCTAGGTCATTGGACTACATCTCTCATTAGCCCCAGCCAGCATGAGCAACGATCAAGGGTATGTTGTAGTCTACAACATCAGGAAGATGCCCCATACAGTTGGCCATTCCTGCATCAGAACCAGGTTTGAGGGTCCTTCAGCAGAATGCCCTGTGGTGGGTTTCCCCTTACAGCAGGGACCCCCAGCTCAGACCCTCCAAGTGTCCTCATTTTCCAGGGACAGTTCCGGATTTACAGAAGCTGTCCTGGTTTCTGATTTGATCCCAGAATATCGCGCTTTCCCTTAGGACGTCCCTGTTTCCATTGGAGAAATATTGGACGGTATGGAATAGGATGTCCCTATTTCTATTGGAGAAATGTTGGAGGGTATGACTACATGTCACTTAAGGTAAAGGGTAAAGGGACCCCAGACCATTAGGTCCAGTCACGGACGACTCTGGGGTTGCAGCACTCATCTTGCTTTACTGACCGAGGGAGCAGGCGTAGAGCTTCCGGGTCATGTGGCCAGCATGACTAAGCCTCTTCTGGCGAACCAGAGCGGTGCACAGAAACGCCGTTTACCTTCCCGCTGGAGCGGTACCTATTTATCTACTTGCACTTTGACGTGCTTTCGAACTGCTAGGTTGGCAGGAGCTAGGACCGAGCAACGGGAGCTCACCCCGTCACGGGGATTCAAACCACCGACCTTCTGATCGGCAAGTCCTAGGCTCTGTGATTTAACCCACAGCACCACCCACGCCCCTACATGTCACTTAGGGGGCACATAATACATCTTCAGCCTCATATACATCTATCACTTGATGATTCTAGGCTAGATGTTTATTCTGAAATTATTGTTTTTATTCACTCACTTTTCACAGGGCTTCTACAGAAATCATTCGCCTATGCTTTCCCTGTGTCCAAGCCATCAGACCACAGCGGTGGCAGCTGGTCTTTCTAGAACCCCAAGGGCTTGCCCTACCATTAGGCAGAGTGAGCTTACCCCCTCAGACAGCAGAACCCTTGGCTGCAGCCCTCTGTTGGAAGCCCTCTGTGCACAACATAGCATTTCCTGCACCTCCATAATTAGTACACATCCTCATGTGCAGCAGAGGACACTTTCCCAAAATAAGCTTCTACTGTCAGCCCAGCCAGCTCCTGTACATTGAATGATGTGTTGAACCCACTGCTGTATGGTAGTGAGATATGGGCAACTTACACCTACCAGGAACGATGCCTCAATGCCTTCCACATGCACTTTGTCATGAAGATTTGGGGCATCACATGGCAGGACAGAAGCTCAAAGATGTGCTCTGCCAAGCTCACATTCCAGCATGTTCCCACTCCTGTCTCAGCAACGTCTATGTTGGCTTTACCATGGGGACAGAATGGAAGATGGCGGGATCCCCAAGGACATGTTCTACAGGGAGCTGGCTTCAGGCACCAGGACCGTTGGCAGACCAACTCTGTGTTACAAAGATGTCTGAAAACATGACATGGAGGCTGGCGACATTAACCCTGCCGTGTGGGAATCCCTTGCAGATAACCACAGCGCCTTGAGATAAATCAGCCAGGTTGTACATCCACAGCAGTGGCCAGAGGAGTAATGACCACTGGGAGGAGCACAGAGAGAAGAAACGCCATGGTGCACCTGCAGCAGCACAACCGGACACCTTCATCTGCCCCACCTGCAACAAAACATGTCTCTCCTGTATCGGTCTCTACAGCCACAGCACGAGCTGTTTGACTTCACCCACGAAGCCTCACTCCTCCATTGCCTCCCAAGACAGACAGATGCCAACCATCAAGCATATGCCATTTCACAGAATGATCAGAAGGCTATTTGCGCTGAGAGTAATGAAGTTTTACATGGGAAGGTGAAGCAACAGTACCAAATCCTGTAAAGTTAAAGAAAATTCAGGATAGGATATGTGGGCACAGACATCCCTTCAGGTACCCATATAAAATCTAAATGCTATTGACTTTCAGTCACGTTAAGAATCAATTGACCATGGAGATGCCATTGAGTCCTCCTGCATCTGCCAAGGGAGAAATATAATTATGACAGCAAAATATTCATCACACTCACTGCAGTAACACAGGCTGAGATTTTCAGGGGGCATTTCTCCCAGAATAACTGAAGACACTTGAAATCCAAGCAGCTTTCCAGATAATAATTGTTTTTACCCCATACTTTTTTCCCCTTATATTTGTTCCTATGGTTTATCCAATTTCCCCAGCAGAGATCACATTTTTATGGACGACTACTGAATTGGAAGAACAGGAACCACACAGGAAGAATCCAATAACAGAATGATTTGAAGGGTAAAGTAGAGAATGGTTTAACATGGCGAGGTGAAATTCAAAAGAAATAAGTGCTTAACCCTATAAAAGGAGAAGTTGCCACAGGGGGAAAACTAGCAGACTTAAACAACAATGCCTGAACATGCAGACTCAGCTAAGGCATGTTGGTAAGCCATAGTTTAGTGTCACAGAAATGAGCCTGCTTGTGCTTCTCTCCTTATCCTCCAACATGACCATGACCGTGAGAGAAAGATAAGAAGTTTGTTCTTGCATCCTAAGTAGGCCAAACCGTGCTTAGTTTTGAAAAATAGCTTATTGAAAGAAGCCAGGTTCAGACCATGGTTTCTGATGCTGGCTTCCTTCAGTAAACCACAGTTTAAACTAAACACAGTTCCTGGCTCAAATATAATAGCAAACTATAGTTTGTTGTTGTGGCATCAGAGGAAGAGGTGGGAGTGCTCATGTCCAAGCTTGAACAAGTTTGTTTCCCTAATTCTAAACTATGGTTTAGCATTATGCCAAAAGTGAACCATTGTCTCGGCATTTTCAATTACATCTCTCCCTCCCCCTACACAAGCAACTTCACTAACTGACATGTGGGTTGGCAAACAGTGCTGTAATTTTCCAATGTGATCCTAAATCTGATACCTGATGAGTCAAAAGTACTTAAAGTTGCGAGAAAAAATATGCATAAAATATTGATTTCATTAAAAATGTTAAGGACTACTTAATCCAACAGCATTTTATATGTGTGCATATTTATTTCCATATTTGCATATCTGTTTGCATATATCTTGTAACGATGAATGTTAATTATACTTTTAAAATCATTTATAAATTGTAACCAAGCCTGTTGTATGAATTTGGGGCCGGGGGGTGAGGGGGGAAGAACACATTCAAGTGCCATTAATTAGAAACTGCCATTTAAGGCACGATGAAACAGCAAACCTCATATCAGGAAAATATTGAACTCTTGACAAATAAAAAACCCCAGCAAGAATTATTAACTTGGCTAGCTCATTAAGTGGAATCTTGTGAGCAAAGCACTAGGCATTCCTAAGTACCCTTCACGGTACTCAACAAAGACTGTGGAGAGTCAATACTGACCACCAAAAACGTTCAACTTTGCTGTGGGTTCACCTTGCCGAGGTGGGGGGGGGTTGTCTTTTGTAAATAAACTGGGGGAGGGCACTGGGAATTTGGAATAATCCACAAGGGTACCCTTCTCAGGAAGGTTTAATGGCAACCGCTGCCAAACGATGTGAGCTGAATTACACGACAATTGGATTTGAAAACAGGCACCAAGCAATTTCAATAAGAAGCATTAATACGGTGTCATATCTGAAGTTGTTTCCGAAGGAGCACTAAGAGAAGCAATTGGTGACAGGCAATCACAGCATATGTTTTGTTTTGTTTTGTTTCTCTATCGTCCACAATAACTGTAAGCATCAAACAAAAGTAATGAATTTGAATGCAATCCTATGGTGGCAGTGGGGTTTTAAGTAGGGTTGCCATATGCCCAGATTTTCCTGGGCGTATCTGGAAAACGGCAGCCAGCAGCAGTGTCCGGGTGAAAATTGGACCAATGTCCAGGAAAATGTCCACTTGTGGCAGTGCCGATTTTCCATAAAAAGCTCAACAACTTTTCTGTCTGGATTTTCACTGTTTGAAATATGGCAACCCTAGTTTTAGGATAAGGCAAATCCAGCATACATCTCTCCCAGTTTGCAGAAAGCAAACATCCTTGAAGGAAAAGACCAGAAGCTGCTGCTGTGCTCCTCGTATCTAAAACATGGTTTGGTTTCATGTGATGTGTAAACCCAGGTTGGTGGTTTTCTCCCCAAACAAACCATGAGTGTTAAACCAAGGGCAAATCTTGGCTACAGCTAGGAATGGAAGCAGGTGTCGTTTTCTGTTCTGCCCTGTATTAATCCCCTGCAGCACTGTTTTCCTTCTGCTGCAGTTCGTCTTCCTCCAAAACATATGTATGTTTGCCTCACTGTCTGATGTGGTGAAATTGACTCAATTCACCATGCAATTGGTCCGTTCCAGGCAATAACCTTCCCCTACAAACACACAGGTAGTTGCTTCTGTCATTGAACTCCTGTTACCATTAAGGCATTTGTCTTGATGTTTAACCAAAATCTACCCTCCTGCAACATTAGCCCATGAGATCCAGCCCTGACTTCTGAGTCAGCAGAGATCAAGTCTTTGCCCTTCAAGCATTCAAGGTACCACTGTACTACCTAAGAGGAATCACAGAAGTGAACGAAAGGTGTGGATTTGGGAACCTGGGAATGGGATAGCAACCCTCTTTCCTCCTCCTCTTGTAGTTACAGCCGCTGTAAATTTGCATTCTAACAGCAGCTCTGAATGCGTCTGTGGTGTCTCTGCAGGTTTGCAACAAGCTGCATTGCTGCTGTCAGCTTATAGTGTAGCGGAGACATAATGTCATGGTTAAGGAGTCCCTATACACCTGTAATGAAATGATGTTGTTCTCATGCCGTATCTTAGGAAACAGTATCCCAGCGCTAGTTTAGCACTTGACATATCGGAATGACACCATGCTGACATTTCATTTCAATGCACAGAGGGGTTCCCGGACCACGGGCTCGAGACAAACACTGGCAGGTTTCGGAAGGGAGCAAGAACCGAAGGCAGCTTGCTGTGGCTACTTGGATCAAGCGGGCCTAAACCCTGAGTGTGAAGCAGGGGTCCCTACTCCCAAACCAAATATATCACTTTGTGTTTTAACAGCACTGCAGTGGCAATCCTTTTGGCCACCCTCCACTCACACTCACACAAGTGACCCTTTTTTCCAGGGACAGCCCCAGATTTACAGATGCCACCCCAGTTTCTGATTTGATCCCAGAATGCCTCGCTTTTCCGTAGGATGCCTCTATTTACACTGGAGAAATGTTGGGGAGTCAGTTACCTGACTCCCAAGCCATCTGCAGATAGCCCTGTATGGGAAAGTTTTTATGTTTAATGTTTTGTAATTGTCAAGAGTGCATGCAGAATCCAGGCCCTGTGACTGGTAGGGCCTCGCAGGACTGGGGCCTTCCTGAGTTTGGCCTAGAAGGGCAAAGCGTGGACAGACAGGTGAGGCTTGACAGAAGACTCATAGCACCTGGTGGCAAGGGCCGGGAGGGGTATATAAAACCAGCATTTCCCTCTGGCTCTTTGCCACAGCAACATGCTACCCACCTAGCTGTGCTTCGGGTTCCTGACTCCTGATATCCTGAATCTTGGACCCTTGGTTTCCTGACTCCTGGTTACCTGATTCGTGGACTCTTGGTTTCCTGACTCCTGGTTTCCTGACTCTTGGCTTCCTGACCCCTGGACTGCTGACCCTGGACTGCTGATTCCTGCTTCCCGTCCTCTACCCCGGTCCCGACGTACCAAGCCAGGACTCCGACTGCCTGTAACTCGGACCATGACAATAATGTTTTTATATATGTTGGAAGCCACCCAGGGTGACTGGGGTAACCCAGTCAGATGGGTGGACTATAAATAGTAAAATGGTGGTGGTGGTGGTGGTGATTTTTGAAATGTTGGAGGATAGGCCAGGCCGAATACCTGACCAGGGTGAAGGCCTCTTATATACCTGCTGGGATTGACAAGGCATCTGACCCTCACAACTCTCCTGAGAGGTGATTTGGTCTGCAGCCACAGTGTGGAAATAAAGGATGAGATTGCCCACCAGATACCAGCCACTCTACTATTCAAATTAGGCCCAGTGTTTCTGTTACAATCCCCTTCTCAATTAAGTAATCATTTTTAATCTAGAATTTAAATTCTCAAAACTTTCTTATTTGTTTGTTCGAGCAAGTAAACTACTGCTCTCACTTAATTACAAACAGTATTTCTACCTGCAACACGCTTGAGCGAACCTGCTCCTCTTCCTCTCACAGATATTTTGTTGCCACTTGCAACTGTAGCTGCCTTTGATTAGTTATCATTTAACTCTTTGGGGAAATAATTAGCATCACACGTCATGTGCATGGAAGTTGTCGAACCAATTAACCATCTAGAAGGATTACTGTTAATAGCACCAGTTTTCCTATAACTTGATATTGCTGGATAGTTTTAATGAACTGCAAAAGCATTTTTAGTCTGCTTTCTGTTGCCACCCTGCGACTTTTCTTTATTAGTGCCACTTTGTTTTGTACGATTCCTTGTAAATGAAGGAAAACAACTTTTCCGCTTGTATGTGTGGATAATATAATTTTGGTTACTGAGAACAAACAAGATTGGGCGCAGGACTGGCCAGGACATAGGCATCCTGACTGTGACAAAGGTGACCTGTGTACTTGCTTGCTTAACAGCTGTTGAGAACTTCAAGGTCCCTGCTCTCCCTTCTTATGGTCTTTGTACTGGACCTGTATCCAATAGAGAGCATTCCATGTCAAGAAGGAGGGCAAGTGGGCACCCTTTTAAATGACAGGGCAGGAGCTACAAGGAGCAGGGCCTTTTCACTGGTGGTGCCCATTGTATGCCTCGCTCTTCCCAGACCTGTTCTCTTTTGGCCTGTATTTTGGAGCTTTATAATTTAGGAAGACTTTGGAAGAACTGGTTGATAAGTCTTATCAGTCGCTGACGTATGAGCGGATTTTATTTGCTGCTCTTCTGGGCTTCTGGTGCACCAGGGTTTACAACAGGATAATAGAGTTGGCCAGGATGCCAGAAGGGATACAATTTATGAGCTTTCTCCATTATCTGCACAGCAGGGGGTGTTCAGTAAACAGTGCAAAGGCTGAGCTGAAGCATTCCCTGCTGGTTACCTGCTTTCAGCAATAGGGCTCGCTGTTTGGTAGTAACCAATTGGTTAGCTATCAGATTCTAGAGCTTCCTATTGGTGGCTCTTAGGTAATTCACAAAATACAGAGTCCATTCATAAAACACAGTGTTCCCCACTAATTCCCCTGGCATACCACCCATTATTCAACCAGGCAGGACAAAACCTCCAGATATAAGCCTTTGGTTTGCCAGGTTTTTATCGCCTAATAGACTTCTATAAAAATAACAAACCTTTGTCAACACAAGAAATACAGGACAAACTAGAGGACACCCAAATGTCCTGGTTAGCACACCACCAATTACATGCCCTCTTAAACAACCCAGCAGTAAAATCAGCAGTAACTAGGCCCTTGCAATTTTGGGAGAGGGGAGACTACAGCACTGGGGAGAGGGCAGGCTGGCAAGGCCCGCTAGAATTAGAGGCCTGAGTTGCCCTGCCCTGGCATGAAGTCTTGGGTTTGCAATTTTGGGAGAGGGGAGACTGCCCGCTGGGGAGCGGGAGGCGTGGCTGGCGAGGCCCCCTACATTTAGAGGCCCTAGGCTTCAGCCTACTTAGCCTATACATAAATCCAGCACTGGGAACCAATAGTTCCCCATCCCTGCTCTAGCACCTTAGGCCTTGCAAGACCAGGGTTGTGTGTACTGTATTTCACAAGCTCTGCAACATGGACTGTGTTCCTCAAGGGCTCCCTTCAGGCTACAATAACAACCTGCAATGCAGGAATATTTTGCCCAACATGGGGCTCAAACACCACAACCCTGGGATTAAGAGTCCCATGCTCTACTCACCCAGCTACCCCAGATGGGTGACTGAAGTACACCACCACCTTTCCACCACAGAACTCAATTACCATCTTGCCTTGTGCTTGGCATAATATACACAACACAAATTCTAACCTGGGCTGGCACCTTTGGGCAAAGGGAATATGGTATATTATTTCATGAAAGCTTATTTCAAATGGCACTTAATTTTATGGGGGGGGAAGCTATCAGTATTCTAAAATGCCTCAAAGAGTGAAGGAGACCATTTTGCACCTTCATTATATCTCTCAAACCACAATATTAAAGAGACATTTGCTTGGTAGTTTTAATCATCCATCAAGCATGAAAGTGGATATTATCCACTTCATAATGATTTGTGATGGTTCTGAATCAACCAATATACCAAGAACATGCAAATTAGATGAGCCATAGATTAAAGTTTTGGATATGTAATGGAAGAAATCAGAGCAAAACAGTAAAGTAATAGCAAGAGATATATGGGGGAAATAATGAACCAATGAAATACAAGTGTGTTCTATAAAATTCCATTTAACGATCTTTCCAACAACATCTGCAAGTATGAGAGAAATGTTATATGAGAACAGTAATATATTAGAGTCTCATAGAATCATAGAGCTGGGGGGGGGGCAAACAGAGTTGGAATCATGGCGGCACAGGACCATAGAGCCCCACCTTCTGCTCATTCAGGAATCCCAGAGTTACAGCATCTCCAATGGATAGATGTCCAACCTCTGTTTGAAGACTTCCAGTGAGGGACAGCCCAAAGCACAAACATTGGTACTAGTGTGAACTCTGCTCTTACCACAAAGGAGTGTCTAAAGTTAAATGGTGGTCTACCCTCCTGTAATTTACACCCATTAAATCTAGTCCTGCCCTCTGAGGCAGCAGACTTTGCCTTCTTCTATGTGGCATCCTTAGTGCCATCATGATTTTCCCTCTGTTTTCTCTTCTCTATGCTGAACCTACCCATTTTCTTCAGTCTTTCCTCACAGCCTGCTGCAGATGTTATCTGCTTGACATCACCTCAAGTTGGGCCCTGATATAATTGTGGGTAGAAGAGAAAATGAGACTTGCGTGAACTGATTGAAGGCAGATGTGATGGACAGCCATGTATCTCTGTGAGCATCTGAAGTGGAGAAGGGCCATAACTCAGTAGTAGAGCATCTGCCATGCTCACAGGAGTCAGGTTTAATATCTGCTATCAGCAGATCAGGTTGGGAGGTCCCCTCTTTGAAATCCTGGAGAACCACATGTCAGGGTGGACAATACTGATTCTGAATAAGGCTGCTTCCTATATTCCTAAAGGAATCAATTATCAGGGCTTCTAAGTATAAAACCTCTGGATTTATCATAAAATGGCTCCAATTGGAGCAAGCGCTCCAGTTGGAGAACAGCCTTTACCAAAGGTGTCGTGGACTTTGAAGGAGCACGAACTCAGGGCAATAAGGAGAAATGAGCTAAGAGGAAGGCACATTTGGCAAACCCTCACTGTGATCAACTCCTGCCAGGAAACCTATGTCCTTACTGTGGAAGGACGTGTGGATCCAGAATTGGCCTGCACAGTCACTTACAGACTCACTGTTAAGACCAAGTTCATGGAAGACAATCTTGCTTGGCTACAAGTGATCACCAAAGAGAAAGAAAATACTGTATAATGGCTCCAACTAAAAATGCCCAGGATGTACACACACAAAAATGAAATCCTCAGCAGTCAAAAGTGGTATAACCCATTTTACATCAAGACTCTACCATTTTGTTCTTCTGTCTGTGAATATGAAGCTACACAGGATGGGGAAAGACACAGAACCCGGCTGCACCTCTCTGCTTAAGAGAGAGGAAATACTCCAACCAAGCCCTTTAAAGTTAACAGATTTGAAAATACACTTGATGTGGTTGCTGTGCTCTGAACATCTGCTGGAAAACTCTAATATCAGTACAGCGCTGACGGCATCAATCAGGTGTCTTCAGAGATGCTTCATTTGATTGTTTAGAGAGATGGAAAAGTAAACAAAGTTAGCAGACTAAGCAATTTCAGATATGTACAGTACATTAATCAATGTAGAATGAACAGCTTTTGACTTGGGGTGTAATGGGTTATATGACACACTCTAAACAAATCGACAACAGAGGCCGTCCCGTAATGATGAATCAAATATCACAACTGCTATATTAAAAGGAGTGTTGGAATTTTTTTAAAGCTAGTATTTTCTTGTAAGAAAGGAGGGGGAAGTGTCTACAAATTTGAATTGGTTGTGAGGTAAAACTCACGGAAAGCATATATATATATGACCTTGAATGTGACAAAACTTCACGGAAGGGTCAGGTTTATGAAAGAGCTTCCATTTAAAGTTATCTGAGTATTGCCTAAACTGGTTTTCAGAATGAAATACTAGCTGAAGTTTATATTTACTTCATACGCAATCACTTTAACCTTGCCATTTGCACAGCAGATGTCTTCTTTCACAAGACTACAGAAGCTATGGGCTATAAATCTTTATAAGATAAGCTGTTCATTCCTTGTTTGTCAAAATGCTGCAAGGAACTGCATCAAAGAAAACAATTGCCAACTCGAGGCAAATACTAAGTGCTGATCGCGCAGTCCTCACTCGGATGCGGCGAGGTTTGCCTGAAAGAAATATCGAGCCTTAGGGACTGCCGTAAGAAAGCCTCAACTTCATTCAGTCACCAAGGTAGTACATTCCTTTACTGGAGGAATAGGGGACATGTCCAGGAGTTGTTGAACTCCAGTTCCCATCACCAGCCCCAGCCAATGTGGGATAATGGGGGGGGTGGTATTTAGGGCCACGGCTTCCCATCTGCATGTCAGGGCCACTACACACAAATGCAACACACCATTGATTAATTACCATTGTGCGTATGGTGGAAATTCTCTTGCTGCTATTTGAAGTGGGTTAGCTCATTCACACATACAAAGCATCACCCCTAGATGCTGCAGTCAAAGTCCTGGAGATTCATGTGTGAACCTGGGGCCTAACAGCTTTCTGCTGGATGTGCGAACTGACTCCATAGGAAGTAATGAAGTAATCTCGTATAATTTTGGGATGTTTTTCCTAAACCAGAAAGAGGGCCTTTTCAGTAGTGGCACCCACCCTGTGGAATGCCCTCCCATAAAGGAATGTACTGTCAAGGAAATAAACAACTATCTGACTTTTAGAAGATGTCTGAAGGCAGCCCTGTTTAGGGAAGTTTTAAATGTTTGATCTTTTATTGTGTTTTTAGTATTCTGTTGGGAGCCACCCAGAGTGGCTGGGGAAACCCAGCCAGATGGATGGAGTATAAATAATGAATTATTATTATTATTATTATTATTATTATTATTATTATTATTATTATTATTATATTATTATTATTATTATTATTATTATTATTATTTTAATTAAAATTGAAGTATTCAGACATACAAACTGCCAGGGGTGTAAGGTCACTGAAGCCAGTTTAATAGCATGTTTGGGAACTGTGTGGCAGTGACTTCATTTGGCAGACGGTAGAAAGAACAATCAGTTATATTTACAGGACACCAGATGACATGACACCCCAGCTCCTTTGCCATCCTTGGTTATTTTCCCAGCACACAATTGGCCTGAGATAAATGCGCGCAATCAGGGCTACGAAGAGACATTCTAGCCTCTGTGGAAGTTGACAGCTTTAATTTATCGAGTCCTTGGCTGCTCTGTTGTTTTGCAATGCTTTTAGATAGTTTTAAATGTTGCTGTCAATTGTTGTTGTTTTTAATTGGAAAATTTATTAGTATTAAAAGACAGTATAGATTTTTTTTAAGCGGGGGGATTCAATGTGGTAGTCATGAGATGCGTCCAAAGCATGGAAAGCCGTAACCTTGCCTACAACAGATTAGCAATGTGTTGGAACTAGCCTTTTCTGCCATGGTGCCCAGCTTTTAACATATGAGTATTTTATCATTGGAGCATCTAGCCGGGCAGCAAGTAAGCCAGAGGTTCAAATCTCACTGCAGCTTGATCTTTTATGAAATAGGCCCCATGGGGGAGATAGCAAATAGCCAGAAATTTGGGAGAGGGATAGTTCTGCATTACCAAAATTCTCCATCCACCAACTCCATTCCCATCTCTGAAGTTTACTCTATATGAGTCGTGTGCCTCAAAGGGGAACACTTGGAAAAGTTCTCTAGATTTCCTACTCCGGTCAATCCATCTAACCAAGAATTATGTGCCTTATCTGAAATCAAAGCTACATCTACCTTCCTCTCCATAGCTAAGCAGTTGGCTATCTTATCAAAAAGTGTCATTAGATTAGTTTGAAGGAATTGATTGTCAGCTTGACATGAATGATTGAATGAACAGGCAGTGTTACTTATCACACAGTTCTTTGCTAGCGGACAGCAACTGGCTTTCTAATTAGGCGGCCTGAGTGCTATGCTTGGAATTGAAGTTGAACTGATTCGAAGATAATTTAGAGGTGCTCCTGGATTTTATGCATGAAACCTGCTCTTCATTTAAATCCCTTTCAGGGTGGAGAAGCATCTCCTTTTTTCCAGCCCTCTAAGACAGTTTTGTTTTCCCGTGATTGTTATTACTAATGGGCATCGACAACAATATTCTGTGAAGAGTGTAGGCACATTCTCAAACCTTTCCTGTTGTGAAATAAATGTATCTACTAAATTAAACAAAGCAATGCAGAAAGCTCTCCCCATGAGCGCAATATCCCCAACACCACTATCTAAACCAGGGTTTCCTAAACTTGGGTCTCCAGCTGTTTTTCGGCTACAGTTCCCATCATCCCTGACCACTGGTCCTGCTAGCTAGGCATGGTGGGAGTTGTAGTACAACATCTGGAGATCCACATTTGAGAAACCCTAGTCTAAACTTAGTAGTGCTGTTCCACAGTTTTCTCATGCACATTTATCAAAAGCAACAGATGTCATGACCCAGGACCTTGCAGCTGAGGACTCAGACGAGAACAAGCTTTAGACTACTTCCTGAGGAAGAATAACCACCAGGACCCTCCCAGCAGGACACAGTCCTGTCACCATCCTCTGCCTCAAAAGACGAGTCCTTTGCAGTACCTCTGGCCCCAAAGTCTTATCAAAGATAACCCTTGCAAAATAAGGGAAGGTCCCTTTAATCAGCCGGCCAACTCTTCCAGAGAGGCGGAGCCTACCACAACTCAAGCCTTGTTGGCCAACAAAAGGCATCAGACAAGCCTAGCACCCCGCAGAGACAACTTTCCTGCTGCCTTAGTAGGGCTCCTTGGAGCTCTCCAAGGTCCTGATTTTGGCTTGTGACTGGACATTGCCTGCTTCCTCTGAGCCTCAGGTGCCCACAGAACTGGACAAGAGGCAGTGAACAGGGTGATCCTATGCATGTCTACTCAGAAGTAAGATCCACTGAGTTGTGCGTGTAGATAATTGTGGTCTCAGGCTGCAAACTGGAATGCTTTTCTTAGCGGGAAAGCACCGTCGAACATAGAGGGACTTGCTTTCCATAGGGGCTGCCTTTAAAAACTGTTTGAAAACTTTGATTAGTGCACAATGAAGAGGGCAGAGTTTTGACTGCCTCTGCTCACTCAAACTACATTGTAGGGAAGTTTTTAATGTGTGACATTTTAATGTATTTTTTATCTTTGTTGGAAGCTGCCCAGAGTGGCTGGGAAAGCCCAGCCAGATGGGCAGGGTACAAATAAATTATTATTATTATTATTATTATTATTATTATTATTATTATTATTATTATTATCAGGTTCCCACCCCAAAAAACAAACCTTCACTGGCTATTCATTTCCAAGCCCAGCCCAAAGCCCTAAATAGTTTGCAAGCCTGAAGGTGCATCTCTCTTTACATTATACTGCTGGGATAGTTCAGTTGGTAAAAGCAGGAGACTCTTAATCTCAGTGATGTTGGGCAAAAGATTTCTGCATTGCAAGGGGTTGGACTAGATGACCCCCCGTGGTCCCTTCCAACTCTACAAGCTTATGACTCTATGATTCTCGCTAGATCAGTGCTTTAAGATCAGTGGAAGGGGCTCTGCACTTAGGAGAGGCTTAGTTGGTGGTGACATGGAATGGAGCCTTCTCTGTTGTGTCTTCTTATTTGCTCACCTTACTGCAGGAGCAGACAACCTTTCCCAGCCCAGCGGCTGTAGTCCCTGGTGGGCAATCTTCTAAGAACTGTAACCCAATAGTGAGTGTGGCCAGGGTCATACATTGCTGCAGCTCATGAGGGTCTTCCTTCTGGGCCACATATTCTCTTCAGAGGCATCACACACACCAAGGGAACAATTTGTGTGGCTTATGTTGGAACAAAGGAAGCTGCCTTTTACCAAATTAGACCATTGGTCCATGTAGCTCAGTATTGTATACATTGACCAACAGCAGTTTTTCAGGGTTCCAGACAGGGCCATTCCCAGTCCTACCTGTAGATGACAGGGGTTGAATCTGGAACTAAATAACTGTCCTGCCTCTGCATTGCAAGTCTTCCCTAACTACTGAACTAGAAACATCCCTGAACAAGCACACTGTGGTTTTTAACAACAACAACAACGATTGCTTTACTGTAAAGATCTTAAACGTTGCTGAAATATACTTGGAGTCCTGTAGTGATTTCATGCTTTTTATTGCAGCTTGTAAAACAGTGATTGAATTGCCCCCCAAACCTCAGGCTTTTATATATATTATTTACACAATGAGTCCCATCTGATTGGCTGATTCTGCTTCCCACCTGGAGCCTGATTGGTCTTTTCCTGCAGGCCAATCAGTTGTTGCATTCTACGATCCTACCAGCCTAATAGGCTGATTAACTTCCCCCTGGAGCCTGATTGGTCTTTTCCTGCAAGCCAATCAGTTGTTGCATTCAAGGATCCTACTTGCCTATTGTTCTAGGATCCAAGCTTAGTACATAACAGTTGCTGATATGATACTGCTGAAGTAAAATACAGTCGTACCTCGGAAGTCGAATGGAATGGAATCTGTCAAATGGAATCTGTTCCAGAAGTCCGTTCAACTTTTAAAACGTTCGGAAACCAAGGCATGGCTTCCGGTTGGCTGCAGGAAGCTGCAGAACCTGTGTCAGACGTTCGGGTTCCAAAGAATGTTCGCTAACCAAAACACTCACTTCCAGGTTTGTGGCATTCGGGAGCCAAAATGTTCAACTTGCAAGGCGTGCGACTTCCGAGGTACGGCAGTATTATGAAGTCATGTTCATTTTAACAGGTCATATTTAAGTACATGGTTATGCCTCCTTCTGAAATAAGTGCTTATCACTGACTGCATGCACACCATACACTTAAAGCACAATTCCCAGGATTCTTTGCAGGGAGGGTGCTGGGAATTGTAGCTCTATAAGGGTAAACTACCATTCCCGTGATTCTAGGGGAAGTATTTTAAGTGTAATATATTTTATGGTGGGTACACAACCTTTGTTTTGATGGGGGTTTTTAATTTAGGCATGATGGACATTATATTTTTTAAAAAGTAAATATGAGGTTGATGGGTTTTATACAGATAAACAATTCTGCATTCACAAGAAATATAAATGAATGACATCTATGAAGGCCTTCTACTAATTAAGTAGACTAGAAATAAGTTTTCTACTTATTTTGGTCCAGTATCCCAAACTCATACACACACACACACACACACACACACACACACCACTGGCTTATAACAAAAACAAACCTCAAAGCTGCTAATGAGAAGAATAAAAACAATTAAATCATCAATACAAGCAATTAAAAGCAACTGTAAAAAACTTTAAAAAATAAAAATAAAATCAACAACATGCTAAAAAAACCAAACCCAGATTAAAACACCTGCCAACAGTCTGCATATCTGGATAGGCTTTTTCTTAGCAAGATACAAACATACCATAGCAATTATGAATGAGTGTGACAACCATACTAGTTTGTGTCTTTAGGATTATTACATAACTGGAGTAAAATTCACACATTTACCAGCTGACCACTAGATGGAGCAATTTCATGTAATAAGTAAAATCTTCAGTGTTTCAAACCTGAACACCCTCCTAGTACTAATTTTTCCCATTTAAACCACAGAACATTGTGAAATGTCTGTCCTAACAGTACAAGGAACTAAGAAGTTAACATAAACAAACTACATTATATAATGCCGAGGTGGTTTGTTTGTCCGTTTGTCACTGTCAACACAGCAACAGGAACTGCAAGAAAATATAGATTTAAAAGTGCAGTACTCTCGTTTTTTAAAAAAATTAAGTGATTTCCCCATTTGATTTAGCTTCATATGGGCTTGTGTACTGTACATGCTTTATAAATTTAACAAAACCAAATCCAACGTTTTCAAAGTTGTTACATACATGCTGATATCAGATTATCCAACTTCCTTTTAAGCCACAACCACTTCATTCCTACAAACCCCCACATATTGTCTTCTTTCGGCTAAATATCTTGCTTCAGAGATTTCTACTTCTTAGTTAAAATCGTATTCACATTTTTACCCTGCTTTTCACACAATACCTTCCCTTCTCTATTTCCACCATCAAGCGGAGGACTCAAAACGTCTACCATTGCCATTTGTGGCTCTCTTTTTTAAAAAAAAATATTAATAAGTTTTTATTAAATTTTACATTTTACTGTATTAATCATATGAAAGAAAATACAATAAAACAAAACACACACCCCACCCCATGACTTTCCTCAACTTCGCCTTCTGGTTCTTTAACTATTTGCTACTTCTGCTTAATTTTATCTTATTTTTCATCTTTTAGCTGAATGCTCTTATATTCCTATCATTTCTATACCAAATTTCCTTCCAATTACATCTTACATTTAATTAATTTCCAGATTATTATCTCTTAAACTTTACTCCTGTTTTCTTAGTTGTAAGTGTTTACTCAAACCCTGCTAGTGAGTCCATTTCTTTACAATATTTCTGTAGATATAACATGCCATTTGTAGCTCATCTGAGCTGATTTGGGTCAGAAGATTCACAGCAACTATCCTGGAAGATCTGGAAGACTCTTTGGTTCTAGCCTTTTTGGTCTTCAGTTGCCACCACTGATAAAGCAAAGCTCTTTTTCCCCCTCTTTTTTTTAGAACCTAACGCGGGTGGCAGTATGGGTTAAACCACAGAGCCTAGGGCTTGCCGATCAGAAGGTCGGTGGTTCGAATCCCCGGGACAGGGTGAGTTCCCGTTGCTCAGTCCCTGTTCCTGCCAACCTAGCAGTTCGAAAGCACGTCAAAGTGCAAGTAGATAAATAAGTACCACTCCGGCGGGAAGGTAAACGGCATTTCCGTGCACTGCTCTGGTTCACCAGAAGCAGCTTAGTCATGCTGGCCACATGACCCGGAAGCTGCACGCCGGCTCCCTTGGCCAATAAAGCAAAATGAGCGCTGCAACCCCAGAGTCGGACACGACTGGACCTAATGGTCAGGGGTCCCTTTACCTTTAAACTCCCTTCTCTGGTGACAGCTCCCGAGCTGATCTCAGGGTGAACTGCTCCCTCCTTTGAATAGGAACACAATGCTCACATGAATGGTAGCATGGTACCTGAAATTTGCAACACGGATTCACAGATGATAATCGCAGAGGTCTGGGTATCGGAAATGCTGAGACTCCCCCCCCCCATCTATTTTTTTAAAAAATGGTTTTCATTTTACAAAAAACAAACAAAAACAAAAAAGGAACAAATTATTATTTATATCATGTTTCAACCTCCCTCCCCCTCTTTCTGCAGTTCCTTATAGTTATAATGCTTTACTGCATTTCGAAATTAAACCAAGTTATTATTCATCCCATATAATCAGTATATATTTTATACCACTGCATGTTTTTACGTTAATCCTGCTAATGATTTAATCTGTTTACAATAATTTTGTGCATATTCAATAAACGTTTTCCACTCTGTATTTAAAAACTTTACTGTCTTGGCTTCTTATTTTTCCAGTAAGTTTCGCCATTTCTGCATACTCCAATAGTTTTTGTTGCCACTCTTCTTTGGTCGGGACATGGTCTTCTTTTCATCTTTGGGCAAATGTTGTATGAGCAACATTTCATATTGTTTAGGTAACTCTAGTCCCATAATCCCCAAAAGAGCCTCCCCAGCTAGAAGAATGAGAGTTTGCTGGTTTTCCGGTTGCTCAGAAGCTCCAGCTTCAGAGGCAGTCAATTTTTTGCAGCTCCTCACCTGCCTACTGCAGCCCTCCATGTCATATCTCATTCTACTGTAGAGCATCTCCCAATCCCTGGGAGCTGGGGGCGGGGTGGGGTGGATAGGTGAAAATCAGGTACCCCAACATTTGTGAGTGGATGCACTTTAAAGTAAGGAAGAGCCAGCTGTTAAGTTGTGGGCGAACATATCAGACGACACAGCGATTCTTCCAGTTATTTGTAAGCTGGAACAGAACTGACTGAGGAGCTCAGTCAGCCTGCTTATATAAAGCTCCAGAACAATGTAACTGTTGCCATTTTCTAAAACTATCCAATCACTGAACGTCACTTTCGATCCTTCATTTGCATAACTATCTACAGTATCCCCCTGCTGGCCCAGGGTGAGAACTTCAGTACATAACGCCAACAGTGGACACAACCCACCAAGTGTTATCCAGTCTGAGCACATCACGCTAGGTTTATGGGTGTGAGGAATGTGTGCGGTTGCTCATGAAGATAACAGCCAGGACTCTGAGCTGTCTTTTACAGGTTTTATTGAGTGCAAAAAGTATGTACAGTGCAGAAGTCCAAAATCCATGTCTGCCTCAATCGGTAGCAGTTTCCGGAAGTGGTTTCTTCCGGTTTTTCCAGAAGTGGTTTTTCCAGTTCTTCTACCACTGAATTCCAACTGCTAGAAGGCACATCACAGGAGTGGGCTACTAACTTCCTGCCTTGTGTGCATCTGATTGGCTCACTGAGGTAGACGGGCCTTTGCTCTCTGATCCAGAAAAGTATCAAAGTATTAAAAGAAGACTCAGTGGAAGAATGTTGGGGACTAGAGGAGTGTGATAGGGTCTTGCACATGATTGACAGACAAGCGACCGTGTCTGTTGGGAATGAAAGTTGGAGAGATAAAAATGGAGAAGAAAGAGATGAAGAATCAAAGAGAGGGAATGAGAAATGGGAGGGGAAATAGAAGAACAAGGAAATAGCTTAATGGAAAACTATTTAAGGAGTATAGTCATCCAGGTTAGATTAGGTTATTAGAAACTCATTTTAATTTAATGAATCACCTACCACAGAAGACTTAAGGCAGCTTCCAAACATATCCATAAAAACAACTAGGCATAGCTAAGATAAAACAGCACCAGAAAAACAACAACTAAATACATGTTTAAAAACAACATACAGTAAGCTTCTAAAGCATAAAACTTTCCACCCAGCTGGAAAAGCTTGTTGAAACGAAAATGTCTTCCGTTGTTTTCAGAGAGTATAAATAGTGGGCACCGCTAGGAATTCTGTTCCACAGAAAAGTGGCAGCCTCACTGAAAGTCCTGCTCTGAATTACTGTGCAACGGGCTTCAGATATTTTAGAGACTTCTGCAGAACTTAGTGACCCACTGGGTATATAACAGATAAGGCAGCCTCTCAAGTAAAGCCTAATATGTTCATACCAATCCTTGAGTTTGGCCGCATAACAGATTAGCAGCCAGTTCACATCCTGCAGATAATTTTAAGAATTCTATTTAAAGCGACTATTATTTCCCACAAATATATGTTTACTGTTTTAGCTAACTCTGTTCTGGTTTGGGTACATTACAGTGGTACCTCGGGTTAAGAACTTAATTTGTTCTGGAGGTCCGTTCTTAACCTGAAACTGTTCTAAACCTGAAGCACCACTTTAGCTAATGGGGCCTCCCGCTGCCGCCGCGCCACCGCTCCACAATTTCTGTTCTCATCCTGAAGCAAAGTTCTTAACCCGAGGTACTATTTCTGGGTTAGTGGAGTCTGTAACCTGAAGCGTCTATAACCTGAAGCATCTGTAACCTGAGGTACCACTGTATAATAGTACATCTCACTCCACATGCCTTGGGTAGATATACACCTGTGTTGTAAAACACAGTTTTGGTTGGGATATAGGCCATGAATAAATTGACCAAACAAATAAAATACTTGAATAAGAATATACTGAGGGAGAAGACCACAGCCCTCTGTATCTCAATAAGGATTGGCAGTGGATATCTCCAGAACCATTAAAGGAATTCTGGTTGGTCTGTCCAAGGAATGGTTGGAGTACACCTTTTGAGGCAGAGTTCAAACATCTGATAATGGACATAAAAAGCATATAGGTAAAGGTAAAGGGACCCCTGACCATTAGGTCCAGTCATGACCAACTCTAGGGTTGCAGCGCTCATCTCGCTTTACTGGCCGAGGGAGCTGGCGTACAGCTTCCGGGTCATGTGGCCAGCATGACTAAGCCACTTCTGGCGAACCAGAGCAGCGCACGGAAACGCCGTTTACCTTCCCACCGGAGCGGTACCTATTTATCTACTTGCACTTTGACGTGCTTTCGAACTGCTAGGCTGGCAGGAGCAGGGACCGAGCAACGGGAGCTCACCCCGTCACAGGGATTCGAACCGCCGACCTTCCGATTGGCAAGTCCTAGGCTCTGTGGTTTAACCCACAGCGCCACCCGCGTCCCTTAAAAAGCATATGCTAATCGGGAAAAACATGAAAAGGGCATTGTATTGGGGAAAACGGCTTGCAAAAATGTGTACATTAGTCAAAACCGTGTTAAAAATATGCTTATTAGGAGAAAATTGCACCGATGAAAAAGGCTGGAGGATTTTCCCAAATGGATGCAGAAATGTGGAGAACTGAATTCAAGAATGGAAAAATGAGGGACTTAAGAGAACTGCAACTAACAGAATTCTCCATCCCTAGCTCATAAAAAAAAATCCCTTGCACCCACTGTGATCATCTTTGAGCACAGAGCAGAACAGAGCAGCACCAGTCCTTCTCTGGCCAGAACAATTTTGTGGGTGAACTTGAACACAGCACACCCCCTGGAGATGCTTGGTCTGAACCTAGTCCTGTGATGATGTGGTATATTGAAGGAGGCTGAGTAGAATTTGCCTGCCACTGAGACAATTGGGGGGGGTGGCACCCCCCTTCTTATTGCCCACTGCTTATTGTTATTATTATTGCAGGTAACTGCTTGTCTAAACAACATAGTGCAACAGAAGAAATTATGTCCCAAAATCAAACCAATAAGCTAAAAGTGCTTAGCACAAAATCTGAAGCCAATGCTGTGTTTATTACCCATAACTCAAAACACACTTTCTTTTGCAAGCAGAGTGCTTAGGTTTCTGCAGTTGCTGTGCCATCCCCTTCTGCCTCTGCCTCACCAAAACAAGTTTCCCTCTTGCGTTCCAAACCTATCAGAGCTTCCTGGTCGAACTGATCAGAGTGCCAAATTTCCACTGGCTCAGCCCTGCCAGAAGTTTGCCCACTGCCTTCGTCTGAAAACACTTTTGACACAGAATAGCTCTCTTGATTTTGAAAGAGCTCCCAGGAGAGCTGAAGACGTTGATTTCAAATCCCTTATTAAAACCTGCTTCTTCAGGAACTGTGTTTGTGTGTGTGTGTGTTTATACATGACAGCACCTAATTTTTCCAACTTTTAAAAAGCATTTAGCTATGCCTTTTCCATGTTTCCCACCTAAATATAACCACTTCGAAAATGCGTTAAGTTTGAATGCCACAACCACGTTGCTTGTGGAAAGTTAGCAAAAACTCAGATCTTTGCAGAAAATGGCCTTCTTTTAAAATCTTTCCATATCAACCTTTGCCTCAGACTATCCTTCAATGAAGTTAAATTAAGAAGATTTTTTTTTAAAAAAAAGATGGGGGGGGTATGGTGTTGAGTCAACATCCTCCACCCTGTTTTCCATACTTAGTGAGCATGCTCCAGCTGACTAGTTTTCAACTCAATTTCTACAGCACCGTCAGCTTCTAAAGACAACCATGGGAGTGAAGGCTGCAGAGTGGAACCTCTGGAATCAAGGTACCTCAAGAAGGAATAAACACTTAATTTATCTAAAGGTAAAGTTCAATGTTCTTCTTCACTAGATAACATGTTGTTTTCCCCTCTTTTTAAGAATTATTCTGTTGAAATAACACTTCTTTTCTTTCTGTTATTTCCCATTCTAGCAAATATCCAGGGTGGGAGGGCGGTGGATCTTTTCACTAGCTGTTAGGATTTCTAACATGTTAAAAAGGTAAAGGGACCCCTGACCATTAGGTCCAGTTGTGACCGACTGGGGTTGCGGCGCTCATCTCGCTTTACTGGCCAGCATGTGGCCAGCATGACTAAGCCGTTTCTGGCGAACCAGAGCAGCGCACGGAAATACCATTTACCTTCCCGCCAGAATGGTACCTATTTATCTACTTGCACTTTGATGTGCTTTCGAACTGCTAGGTTGGCAGGAGCAGGGACTGAGCAACGGGAGCTCACCCTGTCATGGGGATTCGAACTGCCGACCTTCTGATCGGCAAGTCCTAGGCTCTGTGGTTTAACCCACAGCGCCACTTGCGTCCCTCTAACATGTTAGCCCCATGCTTGAAAAGGATTCAGTAGCATCAGGCCAAATGACCAAGAGAAGCCCACTGAAACTATCAAACTGTGTGGTAGGAAAAGACCTTCAGGTGACAAGCGACTAATAAGTCTAATAAATGAAATGAAATGAAAAGAGCTGTGATAGCAGGGCATCTGGTCTGCATGCAGAAAGTTCTAGGTTCAATCCCTGGCGTCTGCACGTAGGGCTGGGAGAGATCTTGGTCTCAAACGCTGGAGAGCAAGATAGACCAATGGTGTATGGAACCTTCCTATGTTCCTGAAATCTCCAAGGCCTTGGAGAATCCTATCTGAAGGATATTAAAGGCTGGAAAAGGTTAGGAGAGGTGCACAGGGGTTGGGGGCATGCTCCCCCATGGTGGAGGCCCCAGCTCTGCCCAGCCAGGTGAAAAAATACTGCTGGCCTATCTCTTGTTGGCTGTAGTAGCAGGTGGAAAAATCTACAGCAGCATATGTCAGGAGTGAAGCATTTGGTGGCTTTGAAATCCTCAAGGGGCCTCATCCTCAGGTCCTTCAGTGACATCAGTCTGAAACTGGTGAAGTTACAGTAGTAGTAGTAGTAATAATAATAATAATAAATAATAATGGAAGAGGGGTCATGTGCCAGCAGATAAAGATTGGTTGCCTTTTGCTCATGCAACCATTGCACACAACCCAGAATTTTGGTATCCATCATCTCTGGAAACAGACTAAAACTATTATTTCCATTAAAAAATGTGTTATTGTCCATACAAATCCAATGCAGCTTTACCAGAAACTGAGTTCAGGAGGGCATTCAGATGTTGCTTGTTGGATTTCAACTCCCATAGCCAGCATTTCAAGCCCCTGGAGCCTTATTTTTATTGAAATGGTACTACACTTTCCTGTCACTTTCCTGTCGTTGGGCAGAAAGGCCAATCAGAGGGGTGTTCCATATTTTTTGTTTGGAGATCAGTAGTTTCACATCTGAGTTCTTTAATAGTGGGTGGATTTGCCATTTGTTCAAGCGGATGCCATCTGGACCTCATGATTTGTTTCTTTTAAATGTGGATTCTAATGCCTTTATTTATTTATCGTTTACTTGAGTCAGAGGCTTCCTCCTAATTATTCAGATGGGTTCTTTGCTATCTTAATCTTCGTATTACTTAAGAAGTTCAACAAACACTAGGTTGCTAAATGCAGATCTCAGCCTTAAATTTAAATATGGGGTAAGTGCATAACAGTAATATAGTGATAGTATAATGAGGTTATCTTGGTTGACTTTAATATGTAAACACATGGGAACTATAGTTCAACAACATCTGGAGGACACATTTGGTTTCTCTTGGCTTATAGCCTAAGCTCAGTTTGGGTTTATTCTGTGCTGTAAACTAATCAATGCTGTTGAAATAATAATGAATAAATTTTGATTAAGCAGGGGTGGAGAACTTGCGGCTCCCAGACATTGCAGGACTAATATCAGCTCTGACCATTGGCCATGCTGGCCAAGTCTGATGGGAATTGAGAGTACAACAACATCTGGACAAGCGTATATTCCCCGCCCTGTAATATATATAAGTTATTGAGCCTGAGAAACCAGTTGACAGGGTGTGAAGGTTTTGATTTTAAAAAAACAGTTATTATTTAACAGTTATCCAAATATTAAGGTATATATGTCTGATGCCAACAGATGTGAAAAGGTAACCCTTTTCACCTTTTTCAATGAGCCACTGAGGCCAAGCAATTACAAAACTGTATCATCATCCAGGGCATTGGCAAACAGGGGGAAAGCGAAGATAAGTTTTATGTGAACAACATTGCTATGGCTGTAATAGTGCCTTTCAATTGACAAGGGTGAGCAGCAACAGCAAAATAGCAAGTTGAAAATTGTGGTGGATTTAGTCATTGCTTTGTTCTTCTGGGAAAAAGTTTTGTCATTTCATAAGCTGTAATTTTGTGCCAAAAAGAGAATCATGAACTGGTTGTTATGTATGGATTGTGACTAAATTTATAATTGCTCAACACCGAAAGCATATCAGCAGCCAAACACAGGATAATGGTTTCCTAAGAACTGGGATATTGCCAAAATGATGAAACTGACTTATTACCTTGAAGAGGAAATGTTTTGATAAATTTTATGCTAAATTTATCCTTTACTGGAAGAGCAGAGACAGTACATTACATTTTTAAAAATTGCTGAGCATTGTAAAGTTTTTAAACTTAAATTTAGGTTACAATTTTTTTCTGATTACTTTTTTTTTAATGAATTGTGCTATTACCTGTTTCCCGAAATATAGTTGAATAATTAAAGTCAACCAAGATAACCTCATTATATTATCACTATAGATGAACAAAAAAAATTAAGTATGGCTTGTGCAAAGGTAGGTCCTGTCTATTCTAAAGTTTAGCATGTGGATAAAGACTTAGCATGTGGATAATGGCGATGTAGACACCGTATAATTTCCAAAAGCTTCCCCCCCCCCCCCGAGTCATGGGATAAGAGCAGAGCTGGATTTAGGTACTGAAGGTAATGGGGCCCTTTATATGTCCAGCTGCCCTTTGTCAACAACAAACTGTTGCTGTTTTTTTGTTGAATATGTGCTATATGGTAATTTAGGGACCTAATAGGTATCTAAAGCCATTTGCACATGTTGCCATGCAACCAGTCCATGCAGAATGTAGGCACCCTATATAGCCATACCACGGGTTACAGACGCTTCAGGCTGCGGGTTTTCGGGTGCAGAAGTGCCGAAACCCAAAAGTAGTGGAACGGGTTACTTCCGGGTTTCGGCGCTTTGCGCATAAGTGCTAAATCACACTTTGCGCATGTGCAGAAGTGCCAAATCGCAACCCACGCCTCCTGAAGGAATCACGTTCGCAACCCGAGCATCCACTGTATATAGAAATCAGCAAACCAGTGATATTTTCGGGAACGCGCTAGCAGGCCAGCCCCACTACTCACATCATAGGAGCCTACACAATACAAAACAATTGCTGTATGTAGGTTTTATTTGTTTTTTATCTTATATTTTGGAAGTGTACACTGTGTTTGGTTTTTCTCCTTTAAATTTCTTGGGGGCCACCAAGGGAGTGGGGCCCTATGATACAGCTTGTTTAGCTTATACGTAAATCGGGCACTGTTGCAAGTCCGTTTGGGGGCGTGCGCTTTTTTTGAACTCGTTCAGAGAGCATGTGCAGTGAGGTCAGAGCGGAGTTTGCCGTGCCGGGGTGGAAACCCCGCTATATGACACGGGCTCCCCGAGAGCAGCGAGGGAGAAGCGTGCGACTGACTCGCTTGCGTGGGAAACAGAGCGAGAGAGTGCGAGCGCCGCGTCCCTCCCCCTTCCAGGCGAGAACTCCTCTTCCGCTCCTCTCTCAGAACGCGCCCCGCCCCTACTCCCGGGCTTAGTCACGTGCTCCGAACGGCCGCCAAGCAGCGCCGCTTTTTACGACAGGGTGACAGCCAAAGGGTGCGACGACGACGACGTCGAGGAGGAGCGGCGGCGGCGGAGGCGCAGGAGGAGGAGGGAGGAGGAAGGTGGAGGAGGGAGGAGGAACCACCACCCACTGGAGGGGTGTGTGGGAGGGTCGGGAACGGGAGGGCGGCGCGCGCACGGGCGGGAGCGAGCGCGAGACGCCCGTCCCGACGCGAAACGACACCCACCCCCTGTCCACGTCCCTCCCCGTCCCCTCATGGGAATGTGAGGAGAGGGGGTTGACGCCCCCCCCTCAACCCTCGCCTCCGCCCCTGCCGCCGCCGCCGCCTGAGGAGCGAGCGAGCGCCCCCCTCGGCCCAGACCCGCCTTCTTCCCACCGGCGGCGGCGCCCAGGTGCGGAGTCCAGAGTCAGCGCGCAGCAATGGCGTCCAACGCGGCCGAGAGGGAGATTTTCCTCACAGACCTGCAGCAGGTAAAAGAGAAAAAGTGGTGGCGGCGGCCGAAGCTCTTTCCTTCGTACCTTCCTCCCTTCTCACGGCCCGGAAAAGCTCTTCTTCCTTCCTTGCCGCCCTTTCCTCTCTCCCCCCCCCCCATTCCCTTCCAGCCTGGGGCCTCCTGGCCGCGGAGGTGGAGCCGCCCCCCTCCAGGCCCCCTTCCTCAGCGAGGCACACTCTGCCTCCCAGTGTCATAATCTCCTTTGCTGCTGAAGCCGCTTCTCTCTCGGCTCAGGCCACCTTGAGGTGGGTGGACCCCAGGAGTTTTCCTTTCCCCTTTTCTCCATCCCCCGCACACACGCCTACCTCTTCCCGGTTTCTTTAACTGAAAGTAAAACTTGTCGTGTGTAAAGCACACAAACCTCCTCCTCCTCCTCTTCTTCTTTTTTCCTTCCTCTGCTTTTTAGCTGAAAGGGTGTGTGTGAAGGAATCTTCCAACAGGAATTGGGAGTTAACTGCACTGGGAACTGGTCCCACAGTTGTGTTTCTTGCTCTTTCTGACACACACACTCTCCCACTTTGGGCATACTGGTAGAGAGTGGGGAACCACCATCTAGTAACTGGGTAGCAGGAGAAGATATGAGCAGGTTTGTTTGCTTCCTTATGTACCTTTCATAGCTTCCTGACTAATCCTGTATCTCTATGGGGTGCATTTCCTGATTTTGTATAGAACTGGCTTGTTCATCACAGTGAACCTCTCGACCTTTATTCTCCACAAAATTAGTTTCTTCTGATATCTCGCTTGAATACAAGATGACAGCTCTCCCACATTTATAGGACCTTAGCATACGTTATCCATTTAACGGTAAATTGCAGTACGTTGTACACTCCTTGTATGTTGGAGTTATATTACTTACAAGTTCCATAAACTAGCAGCATGTATCCAATATTTCACATCCATGGTCAATTGGGAAATGAACTCCTGACCAGAAATTCTGTTACTGCCTAAGTGTTTATATGAAATAGTGCTGTAACATAATTGATATAGTTGTAGATGAATCCAAATATTTGCCACTAACTGTCAAACTGAATGTACAATGGGTGGATGTCAAGTGTTCTTCCGTTCCTAAATATACTGTAGAGTGTGAAAGTGACTGGAGGGCAAGGCCTAGCCTGAAAAGTATAGTGTAATCACTGCCACAGGCTGTGAAAGAAACATTGTGGACTATTTTAAACTAGCATGGAATACTGTTAATACAGTAGCAGCATCACCTATATTTATTTTAGAAGATTTATAACTTGCCTCTTGGCTCCAAGAGGCTTCACAGTAGCTTACAATATAATTGAAAAAACACCTCTGATAAAACAGCAGTAATATCACAGTAACTGAGAGTTGAGCAGCAGTAAACCAACTGTAGCAGCAGACTGCACAGTTAAAAGGGCATTCTGCAATCATAGAAGATACTTGATACTTCTATTGAGAAGGCCCTGCCTGTGTCCTTACCAACCATGCCTCTGAAGGCAAAGGAATATGAAGCTAGTCCTCTATTTACCATTATGAAAGGTGAAAGGATGCATGAGGAAGGATACAATCCTCAACTATTCTGACCATTTAGGCCTTTATAGATAATCATCAGCACCTGAAATTGTAAAGGTTTGCAGTTGTAAGCCAGTTGCAACTGTTAACACCAGGGCTATATCTTCCATGAAGCAGGTTTCAGCCAGCATTCTGGCTGCTGGATTTTGCACTAGCTGAAGTTTCCTAACACTTTTTAAATGAAACCCAGCGTAGAGCATGTTACAATAAATTCAACATAGAAGTAACCAAAGCATGTGCAACAGTGGCCAGACCTGCTTTTTTCCAGGAAAAGGCATGGCTGATGCATTTACCCAAGCTTTGCAACAGTATTCCTGGTCACAATAGTAACCTAAGTATCCTAGAGCAAATTTAGGTCAAGGAGAACCCCCAGAATACGAACCTGGAGTAGAGGTTCTCTACTCACTAGGTGGTACCCCGAGGCTTGTAATAGCTTCTCTGTTAATTAGCAGCACCCTGTCTTTGCCAGGCTTAGCTTCAATTTATGTACTCACATCTGATCCATAACTGCTCAAGCAATGTTTAACGCCTTCTGCAGCCTCCCTGGCATTTGATGAAAAGGAGAGATAGTGCTAGGGTTCATCTGTATATTGGCAACATCTAGTCCAAATCCCTAAATTCTCTCCAACTGTTTCATTTTCATGTAAATGTTGAACAGCATGAGGACAAAATATAATGCTGGGGCATTCTGGAAGCCAAAGGCCAAGGAGGCGTGCAAAAATCTCAACACTGTTTTCTAGGACCTGTCCTACCAATAAGACCTTGAATCTTTGTGAAACTGCTTCCAAGCCCTATCCTGACCTAAAGGATATAATCATTGGTAGTCTCAAAAGCCATTGAGAGGTCCAGCAGATCCAAGAGAGATGCACTGCCCCCATTTAGCTTCTGACATAGATCATCCAGCAAAACTGCCAAGGCAGATTGAAAAGGATTGTGGGAACCAGTCTTTTCCAAAAATGTCTATAGATTTGTAACACTTGTACACCTTGCCCAAGAATGGTAGGTAGGCTGGTAATTATCCAAAGATGTAGGATCAAAGAAATGTTTTTTTCAGCAGTGGCAGAACTGATGGCATCTCTCTCTCCCTTAAAGAAGCATTCACTACCTCTGCCAGCCATTTAGATGGTTCCTTTTGGTCAAGAGGGCATGTAGTCAGTCTCAAACCTCCAAGCAACCTGTCCACATGCTCAGGCAGAAGCAACTCAAACATATTCATCAACTGGAAAGCAGATACTGTGGATACATCCATAGTTTCTGTTCCTGAAGATGTGCAGTTGTAAAGAGCAGGTGTGAATGATTTCATCTGCAAAGTGTTGTGCAAAGTCACAGTAGGCCACTGAGGGGCTACCAAGGGTTCTTCTTTGAGGACTTGGATTTGACATGCTCTTCACCACTTGGAGCAGCTCTGCTGGATGACACTGTACTGATGAGTTGCGGTGGAAAAGTAAAATTTTGTGAGTGATCATGTCAGTTGCTCAGGTCATTTCCCCATTCCATACCTCTGACATGATAGCCAGTCATGTTAGCTAGAAACTACCCAAGAGCAGTCAGAAATTACCGGTAATTTGGATCCATCAGTCTCCATGAGCAGACCATCCTGATAGTTTTACAGAGGGTATGAAACCCTGTGAATCTACAAGGGGTAGTGAACTCCTTTGTTATGGACAGTTATCTTAAAGCCATCCACCAGCGGTGTGTCCAGTCCAGCAGTGTGTGCATGTAGATAGGCCCATAGTTGTCATGGAGGCCATGAATTCCTGACCACCACAGATGAGGGTACATTAGTACTTGATAATATTAAATCCCCCCCTCCAAAGCAATGCCATTGGCTATTAATTCCAAGAGTTAAAGTGCATGTTGATACCAGCCTCATGACAGACTTTTTGTATTGCTTTCATAGTTTTGTCTTCTTTTTTTGTTTTTCCTATGGAAAAAGTCAAAATATTTTCTGCCAATTTTCTTGATAACACATGGTGTTGCAAAAAGAAGCATACTGTGTATTTTACACATTCTGTTTCCAGAATTTGCTAGTGTACAGAAGGTAGAAAGAGAAAGGAAGCAGCAAAAAGCCAAGAGCAGGATTGAAAAAAACTTCATACATATGGTCACACAGGCTCCTAAAAATATGATAGCGGCTCTCAGGATTTTAAAATAGTTTTCCATAATTGATTGAGAGAGACGTGACTTTGTAGTGACATGGATGCTGCTATTAAAGCAAATCCAGTTGAGGCATCCAATGTGACGTTTGTTATTTCCATATGATGAGAATTTATGATGTTCACAAGATACTTGCCCCAAGGCATCTGACCACATGCCCTCTGGACCCCTGCCCTTCTTGGCTGGTTAAAGCCAGCTGGTGTTACTGGGTGGATGAGGAAGTACTAGCTGCTCTTAAAGAGTTGGTGATGTGACTGCACCTTTAAAAACCCACCCTGTGCCCAATGGTGTGTAAGAACTACCAGCCAGTTACCAATGTCCCATTCTAGGAGAACGTGGTGGCAGAGCAACTGCAAGTGTTCCTGTATGACATTGATTATCTGCCTCCACTTTAATCTGGGGTTAGGCCTGGTTTCAGTGCTGAATCGGCTTTCATTGCCCTAATGGATGACCTATATCAGGGCAGGAGGAGTGCATCCCTGTTACAATTACTTTCTCAGCAAATTTTTATACCACTGACCATGGTATCTTCCTAGATCAACTGTGGGGGATGGGTATTGGAGTCCCAAAGTAGCATCGGGGGAGTTCTCTTTGACTTCCTGGCACCTCTCCAATGTGGTTCTGCAGGGTATTGTTTTGTTTCCAGTGCTATTTAACATCTATATCAGGCATAGGCAAACTCTGGCCCACCAGATGTTTGGGACAACAATTCCCATCATCCCTAGCTAACAGAGCCAGTGGACAGGGATGATGGGAATTGTAGTCCCAAACATCTGGAGGTCCGGAGTTTGCCTATGTCTGATCTTTATGAAGCCACTGGGAGTGGTCATTAGGAGTTTTGGAGCAAGGTGCCATCGGTTTGCTGATGACACACAGCTGTACCTCTACATAGCATCTGAATTAGGAGAGGCTGTGCAACCTACGGACCAGTTTCTGTTCTGGATGAGGTTGCTTGGGGAAATGTAGCTTGGGAAGGTATTCCTGGAAATGTCTTTGTCATTAGGCCAAAATGACCTTGGTGGCTAGAAGTGCTTTTTACCTGCTTTGTCTGGTACAGCAGTTACATCTGTACCTGGACCAGGATAATGTGGGCACTGTAGTCCACACATTGCTAACCTCAAAACTTGATGTCTGAAGAACACTTTTCCAGCTGAAATTCAGCAAGCATCCTCACTTTGGGCTTTCAGGAGTCTCTTGAAGACTTTTTTATGTTGACAAGATTTTTGAATTTTTCCCTGTATTGACTCTGTTTTTAAAAGGAACTTTGCTCTTTAAAAATTTAGCACCAATCGTGAAGATAAGAAAAGTTGTATACCTCTTTACAAGTAGTAAAAGGTTTAGGGAGAACTAGCACTATTCATGCTCAGCTGAGAGCTGGTGGACAAGAAAATGGATCTATTATTCCTTTGTAAGACCCTCACTATCATGACAGTTTTATAATTGTGAGCACAGGTCACTGATTGTACCCTTCAGTTTAATACTAATACAAATTTGTCAAAATAGGATGGAAGTCCACATTGTATGGGTCCTGATTTAGTGATTTTATGTCTTTTGTTTAATCCCAGCATTTGATTAAGTCACAAATGTTTGTTATCTTTTGAAAGTGGGTATTATTCAGAAAGCATATTTACAATAGTGGGAATATGCGTCACAGCATATGTAATGCAACCTGTATTCCTTAACTACAGATAGGAGATTGGGAGCACCCTGTGGACTTAAATGTTTCTCCCTCATTTATTTACCTACTTGTGCAGGCATTCATCATTCTCTAGCCATTTCAGAGATAGCTGTGATTATGACTATGCCAGCATTTTGCTAACCAAAGTTGGTGCCAACCACAATTTGCACCCACGGTTCTAAATATCCAGCTCCTAAGGTGGAGTGGAGAAGCCAAGGTGTATTTGCTGTGTGCTGGCTGTATGCCTCTGGGCACCTGGCTAGCATAGAGTCAAAACAAGCTTCCAACCTCTTCCCTGTGTCCATTCAGAACTGGAGCAGGGTAGAAGTTTGCTGTCTCCAATTCACCTCCAGTCGCAGCTCCAAGCTTGGAGCTCCAGAGAGGAGATTGGGTTTATCTTTGACTTAAGCTATATTGTGTGAGGTCTGGGCAACACCCCACCCATTACTGGTGGAGCATGGTTCTTGCAACCACAAATGTTTGGGTTGGCCAAAGAATGCCAAAATTTGTGGACCACTTGAGCCAGGCCATATAATTTTAATCTTATTTCCTGAGCACCTGGCTTACAAACCTAAGAGCAGGAAGTCTCAGAGACTTTATCCTGATTAGAGGAAACATTCATAGCTGCATAACCGGCATAAAAGGCCAATCTGAGTGGATCTGCCCCAGTTGAAAGGAAAGCTCAATATAGAGGAAGAAGAGTTGGACGTTTGAACTTAGACCGTCACCTGTGACTGGCTACGGCTGACAGTCTTGATATCAGGAAATACATAAGAAAAATATAATTACTGTTACTTCATATGGCATTCCCTGTGAGGGGCAAATAATGTTATGTTTGTGTGCTGGTTGCATTATATTAAATAGAATGAAAACTTTGTAGAGGCCTATGCGTTGAGCCAGTAAGATACTTTGATCTCTTAATACCAACACTTGAGTATTTGGTAGTAATGACTATGTGGCAACTATACCCTGGTCAGCTGAGATGAACAGGATTTGCATAATCATGATATTTGCTACATGTAGGAGTGTAAAATGGGTGGACAAATCTCAGGTGCATGATCTTCCTTGGACTGTTTAAACATGATGTTGATGTCAAGCAGTTTGAGACTGAAAATACAGTAAAGCCCTTAGAATGTTGGACAAGATTTAGATAGTGGCAGCAGCTGTAGGTTACCTGTTTCTACTTTGTCTAACATAATTTGTTCTTCCAAAATTAGTTTCTTGTTCTGCATTCAGTGTCATTTCTGAAGTTTCCCTGAGTTTGGGTGGATACTTTGTTTGGTGTTGCGACATGGCTTTTTTTCTTACGAATGTGATTCAGAAGTTCTACACATTCCAAGTTGTCTCACGCATTTTTGAATTGGGACAGTATTCAGTTCAAGAATAAAAATACTACTTTAGAGCACGGTTTGGGAGCCTCAAGCCTGAATCAAATGCAGGGGTACAGGCATATCTCACTGCTCCTTGGGATTCTCCCAGCTCATGCCTCTTCACTGGGTCACACCTCTTACCAGCCCTGTTCTGTGGCCTCTGAAGAGCTTTTGCTAGATGGATTATATCCTTGAACTGTGATAATGTTCTTGCTTGATGGCGATATAGGTGTAGGTGTAGAAACCTTGGGCATTTGTGTGGCTAGAATGTGGCCTACTGTACAAAAGAAAGAGTTCCATCCACTGTTCCAACCACTGTTTCCCCTGGCCCCACCTTCCACACATTGGGAATGCAGTCTCTGAAAGGTTTTCCATAATGGAATGTAGCCTTTCTACTGAAAAGATGCCCCAGCCCTGCATTAGAGTGTATTACAGTTTTGAGAGAACATGCAGTTGCAGTTGCTCTGCACACACTTGGTCCAACAATGGTTGTTGACCCATAGACAGCTTCCCCACCTCCCCTTCTACTTTCTCCATCATGCCAGAATACTCTTGGGGTTTATTAAACTAAGCTTTCCTGTTGCATCCAAACTGCTAAACTGTGGTTTGATGGCTTAAAGTCTGAGATTAAACCATAGTTTCCCAGTTCAGATGAAGATGGAAATTCTGGTTTAATAAATCTTGAAAATATTGAATTGCAAAATGAAAGACTGGGGAGAAGAGAGTGCCTGAGATCATTATGTTTGAGCTAGCCCTGAAACTGGATTTAATATTTCATGTTTGATTATAAGTGGATCATAGGTCTGAAAATATTGAAGACTACTGATCTAACACATATCACAGTGGAAACAATGGAGAGTACTCTTTTATTTCTTAAAAAAAGGCAACAGAAATCATGAGAGAGATGATAGGTCACCCCACCTGAAAGGAAGTTAAATGTTGAAGTTTTATTTATTTTTTAAATGAATTGCTTCTGGCAGTTAACATAAACACAGCAAGGTGAATGTGAGTCAAACTGAAAAGCAAAAATGAACATAAGGCACATTATAGAAGGGCTGGAGAGAGCACAATGCACACATATTTGATTTAGTCCCTTGCACAACTAATTTTATTTCATGTGAAGCAATTTATAGAATAAACTGATATTTTAAAAACTTGCATTGACTGTGGATATGCTCTAAAGTTAGAAGCAACCCTGGAAAAGTAAGAGAAGTGTAAGTCAAATATGCCTGACTACTGCTGCAGCATTCTTGAACTGCTGCCCATGTAGAGCTCTGTAATCTCCTTTAATGGAGACGTGTTTTCTTTGATAGCAAAGTTTGTTTGTTTGTTTGCCCTCAGATGGTGATTCTTTCCAATTTTATTATTTTGGAAATTTGCAGCAGTTGGAAAAATTGTATTAGCTTTACTCATCTTCTGATCTTAATGCTAGTATTTAATCTACTGAATTCATTTCTGATGCTGAGTATTTTAAGTCAAGAATAAGTTGCTGAGCTATTTTAAGCCCAAAGATTGTGAATGAGCACTAATAGGGAAAGTTTCTCAGGAAGCATTTACTGTGTGGATTCCGGAAGGCCTCATTAGGGAAGTAAATAAATAATTACCTATGATTGGTCAGCACTGTCTGGCAGGTACTGTCAATCTTCTGAAAGCCAAATTAGGTTACCACCTTTTAATAGCTCTCATTAATTGGATCTCTGAATTGAAAAGCACACTCTACAGCTATCTGTAATAGAACTCTTAGGCTGCAATCTTATATACCAGGGGTTGGAAACATTTTTCAGGCAAAGGGGAGTCCACATTTGCATATGGTCAACTTTCTTGTCAACCTATCAGGCAGGCAGAGGAAAAAGTGAGTAGAACAGCAGATCTCAACCTTTCTCCATTCAGGCAAGCAAGTGGCAGTACCTCGGAAGAAGGACACATTCCAGTCAGGCAAAAGCAATCAATTAGGACTAGTGAGGGCCTTTGAGGAACATCCTTAGGGTTGGTAGAGAGCCCACAGACATTGGCCAGAAGTTCCCCACCCTTGCTTTATACAAAAATTAAACCCATGGTTTTTATATGTATTGATTATTTTGTATCTTTTAATTACTCCCATGAAGATCTGTTATCCTTTAAAACACAATTTGTGTTTAATCTACAGAAGAATTGTTAATGCAATTCTATGGTAGTTGGGTGATAGAGTAAAAGACTGCTTTCCATTGCCAACATGCAATCAGGAGGACACTTTATGGCTCCTAAGTGGGCATAGGCACACTAGATATCTGCCCCACACCTGACACCCCATGTCATGTCAGTTGTGAGGCTAGTGGGTGTGGTTTAGGAAAAACTACCTTTCCAAGCCAAATCTGACAGGCCAAGTATGGCCTGCAGGCCGCAGGTTGTAGAGAATAGGAGATGTAAGTAGTCCCTAGTAAAACCAACTAGAACTTTAAAGTGAAATAAATCACTTTGTTTGGTCTAGTGAAGTGAGTGTGTGAACCATTTAAGAATGGGGGGAAAGGAAATTCTGCTAAGGTTTTGGGCAGGTTGCTGTTAATAAAAACAAAAAATGCTTTTGAGATCTTGTGATGCATCGACTTAGGCAAATGAAACCAGTTATGGGTTGTCCAGTGTTGAAATGCATCTCACATTTTTTAAAGTAATGACAATCTACAAGAGGCCCAAACAGCACCAGTTTTGATTCATAAAGTAAGTAGGACAACTGCTGAGATACTACCAAATTGACCACTTGTTAACAAAGCAGAAATGAAATGCCGTACTAAGAAGTAACTATTCAAACTGGACTCATGGACTCTTAGATTCAGTATTTACACCTAAGGGTGCACAACAAGGTTTGACTTCACTATGTAATACAGTTGTACTTTGGTTCGTGAATGCCTTACGAGTCGAACGTTTCACCTCCAAAATGCCGCAAACCCAGGAGTGTGTGTTCCGGTTTTCAAACGTTCTTTGGAACCCGAACATCCAACGGGGCTTCCACGGCTTCTGATTGGCTACAGGAGCTTCCTGCAGCCAATCAGAAGCCACGCATTGGTTTCCAAACATTTTGGAAGTCGAACGGACTTCTGGAACAGATTCCGTTCAACTTCCAAGGTACCACTGTATTTTGTTTATTAAATATGTATATAGTCCTTCATTTGAGGATCACAGGACAGTTTATAATAAAAATACAGAACATAGTAGCAAACAAAGAAATACTCATCAAGTAATGGGAAGGAGAGAAAGAAGCCTAGATTTTAAGTTTTTAGCTATGCACAGGACAGGTCTCTTTCAGGCAATGCCTGCAGAAACAAAAGCAAATAAAAACTTGGGCTCTGTGCCCCTGTTCCCAGCTGACAAGCAGGGTTTAAATCTTGTTTTAGCTGTGATCACCTGTTTCCTGCTGGGAACAGGTGTGCTCAGCCAAGGCACAAGGCAGAATTGAACCCTGCCCTCCCAGCTGATGTCACGGGCCAGAGATTCCCCACCCGTTTTACATAAAGGATGCAGTTCAGGAGTTCTTTTCTCCATACCTACCCACCCCCACAATTGGTAATCAAGAAATTCCAGCGCTTCTTACACAGGTGGCGTGGCTCATTTCCTTTTCCCAAGTAGGTATAAGATTACCTTCCAAATACAGAAGTTCTTGCAAGCAGGAATATGGTGCTTCCCCAAGGATTGATCGGTGTTGTTCATTTTTATTTCATAATTTTCTGGAAGATCAGTCAGATGATTTCAACATTAGATTGTTGCTGGCTAAGACAAGTTTTCTATCTACAGCAAGAAAGTTACACACCTACTTTTTTTGACCCTAAAGAGGGTTGAGAGCTAGGCTGCCATGTGATTTTAAAATGATATGAGGAACAATATTAAATTCTGGCAATTTGTATTCCTGAAAATGTTTAACTTCCTCTTGAGGTGTCTTGTCTTTGTGTGTTGCATTCTAATGTGTATTAGCTGCAAACAATTTTTAAAAATCGTATTGATTTGGAGGCAGCCTATCCCTTCTTTGACTTGCACAAAGTGTGGGCACATATACAGTGGTGCCCCGCAAGACGAATGCCTCGCAAGACGGGAAACTCGCTAGACGAAAGGGTTTTTCGTTTTTGAGCTGCTTCGCAAGACGAATTTCCCTATGGGCTTGCTTCGCAAGACGAAAACGTCTTGCAAGTTGGTTTCCTTTTTCTTAACACCGTTAATACAGTTGCGACTTGACTTCGAGGAGTAACTCATAGAACGCAGTGTACATAGTTTTGAGGTTTTTAAAGACTTTGGTGATTTTTGAAGCTTTTCCAAAACTTCTTTTGCAGCCATTTGGTAAGTTAAGCTTTTAAAACTTTTTGGGGGGGTTTTGGATTTTGGGTTGGGGTGTTTGGAATTCAAGGACTTGGGAAGGGGTTTGCAAGAATCTGGAAGCTTGTGTGGTTTTTTCTGCATTTTTATGATTTTCTGTGACCATTGGGCCACTCTGCTGTTTTTTAAAAAAAATTCTGGATTTGAATTTCTGTGTGCTGTGTGGCTGGGGGAACACTTTAGGAGGGGTTTGCAAGAATCTGGAAGCTTGTGGGGTTTTTCTGCATTTTTATGATTTTCTGACCATTGGGCCACTCTGCTGTTTTTTTAAAAAAATTCTGGATTTGAATTTCTGTGTGCTGGGTGGCTGGGGGAACAGTTGGGGAGGGGTTTGCAAGAATCTGGAAGCTTGTGGTTTTTTCTGCATTTTTATGATTTTCTGTGACCATTGGGCCACTCTGCTGTTTTTTAAAAAAAATTCTGGGTTTGAATTTTGAAATGCTCTTTACAGTATGTGTGACTTTAAAGAGCACTTAATAAACTCTTGTTGTACCAAATTTGGCTTTGTTTGGACTTTTTTTGACCATAGGAACGCATTAATTGATTTTCAATGCATTCCTATGGGAAACCGTGCTTCGCAAGACGAAAAATTCGCTAGACGAAAAAATTCACGGAAGGAATTAATTTCGTCTTGCGAGGCACCACTGTACCTGGTCTGGTCTGCTAATACTCCCCCATAATGTTTGCCATCTTTTACACTCCTGATACTAAGCTCAAGTGCTAAACTGCTGGAGCTCTCTTTATTTCGACTTTTATCTGGTACCTGTATATAGTGGTATAAATATCAGTCTGAGTCATGCAAACTTGCTTAACTAGCCATACCACTATTGTAAATAATACTTGCCCCATATATACATTTGCTGATTCACTTGTGCACTGGGATTTTCCTGTTACAAGATGATTTCTGTATATAACATACAAGATAAGAAGAGAGCTGCATAGGCATTTGCCTTGTCCATGTCTGGTCATTTTTGGAAATTAGAGAGGGGCATCACTGTGAATTAGAAATTTAAGCACTGATAAATATTTTGTTCAGTTTCTGTTTCAGTTTCTGTTAATTGGTTCTCGTGGGAAACTTGCAGATTCTAGCTTCACCAATTATTTTTTTTTTTTTTAATAAATTTTTATTGGTTTTACAACATTTTTAAGAAAAACAAACAAACATAAAACAAAACAAACATACAAAATAATTTCAAAGATATTTTCATAAACCTCTTTTCTTGGACTTCCCCATACCCCCCCTCTCTGCATCCCAGTGTCCATATTTGAACTAGCAACTCCCAGTTGTTACTTTCTAATCTCTGTCGTCTTAGTCCTCCTTTATTATCTAACCTTGTATCCCTGTACCCTGTTACTTCTAGCAACCACAACATTTTAACATTCGTTGAGTTTATAGTAGTCCTTAAGGTAGCTTTTAAATTTTTTCCATTCTTCTTCCACCATCTCTTTGCGTTGGTCACGGATTCTGCCTGTCATCTCAGCCAGTGTCATATAGTCCATCACTTTCATCTGCCATTCTTCCAGAGTAGGTAAATCTTGTGTCTTCCAATACTTTGCGATGAGTATTCTTGCTGCTGTTGTGGCATACATAAAGAAATTTCTATCTTTCTTTGTCACCAATTGGCCGACAATGCCCAAGAGAAAGGCCTCTGGTTTTTTAGAAAATGTACATTTAAGTACCTTTTTCATTTCATTATAGATCATTTCCCAGAAGGCCTTTATCTTCGGGCATGTCCACCAAAGGTGATAAAAAGTACCTTCAGTCTCTTTACATTTCCAACATTTATTATCGGGCAAATGGTAGATTTTTGCCAGCTTGACTGGGGTCATGTACCACCTGTATACCATTTTCATAATGTTTTCCTTTAAGGCATTACATGCCGTAAATTTGATACCGGTGTTCCATAACCATTCCCAGTCATCTGACATAATGTTGTGTCCAACATCCTGCGCCCACTTAATCATAGCAGATTTAACTGTTTCATCCTGTGTGTTCCATTTCAACAGCAAGTTATACATTCTAGATAAATTCTTAGTATTGGGTTCTAGCAATTCGGTCTCTAGTTTTGATTTCTCCACTTGGAAACCGATTTTCCTATCCTGTTTAAAGAATTCCATTATTTGGCGATATTGAAACCAATTTTCTACTTTGTGCTTCAGTTTCTCCTGACTTTGTAGTTTAAACTTGTCTCCATCCTGTTCTAAAATTTCCCAATACTTCGGCCATCCGACCTCCATATTGAGTTTCTTCACTGCTTTAGCCTCCACTGGTGACACCCATCTAGGGGTTTTATTTTCCAATAAATCTTTGTATCTTATCCAAACATTAAATAATGCTTTTCTAACAATGTGATTTTTAAAGGTACTGTTAACCTTGTCATACCAAAGATATGCATGCCAACCAAAAGCATTATTGAAGCCTTCCAGATCCAAGATGTCCGTGTTCTCGAGGAGCATCCATTCTTTCAGCCAGCAAAACGCTGCTGCCTCATAGTACAATTTTAGGTCCGGCAGGGCAAAGCCCCCTCTTTCTTTAGCGTCAGTCAGTATTTTGAATTTAATTCGGGGCTTTTTGCCCTGCCAGACAAATTTCGAAATGTCTTTGTGCCACCTCTTAAAACATTCCATCTTGTCAAGAATCTGCAAGGTCTGAAACAAAAATAACATTCTAGGCAATACATTCATTTTAATTACTGCAATTCGGCCTAACATTGACAATTTCAGATTTGACCATATTTCTAGATCTTTTTTAATCTCTGACCAACATTTTTCATAATTGTCCTTATACAAATTAACATTCTTAGGTGTTAAATAAACCCCTAGGTATTTGACTTTCTTAACCACTGTCAAACCTGTTTCCTCCTGAAATTTCTCCTTTTCCATATCTGTTAGGTTTTTCCCTAAGACTTTAGTTTTTTGCTTATTCAACTTAAATCCAGCCACCTGGCCAAATTGTTGAATTATTTCTAAAACCCTTTTCGTACTAGTGTTTGGCTCTTGCAAAGTCAATACTAGGTCATCTGCATACGCTCTTAACTTGTAATGTTTAGCTCCGACCTGCACACCTTTGACCTGCTGGTCATTTCTTATCATATTCAGCAACACCTCCAGAACCGAAATGAAAAGTAATGGGGAAATTGGGCACCCCTGCCGAGTTCCTTTTTCTATCTTAAGTTCCTCAGTCACAACATTATTTACAATCAGCTTAGCTTTTTGTTCGGAATATATTGCAGCCATACCATTCTCAAAACCCTGGCCTACCCCCATCCCATGAAGATTCTTCCTCATAAAACTCCAAGAGATATTATCAAAGGCTTTCTCCGCGTCCACAAAGATCAATACTGCTTTAGTGTTTATATTCACCTCCAGCTTTTCCAAAATGTCTATTACATTCCTTACATTGTCTGCTAGGTGTCTTTTAGGGAGAAAGCCTGCTTGGTCTTTATGAATCTTCTCCATCAAAACTCTTTTAAATCTTTTTGCCAAAATGTCTGCAAAAATTTTGTAATCCACATTGAGGAGTGATATCGGGCGGTAGTTCTTGAGTTGGGTCTTTTCAGTCTCTGACTTTGGTATGAGTGAAATATATGCCTCTTTCCACGATTCAGGTGCCCTTTTTCCTTCAAGGATCTCATTACAAACTTCTCTTAATGGTTGAATCAACCATTCCTTCAACGATTTGTAGTATCTAGAAGTCAGTCCATCTGGTCCCGGAGATTTGCCCAGTTGCATATTCTGAATGGCAGCCTCTATCTCTTGTTCTGAGATTCTCTGGTTCAAGTCCATCTTACTTTGCTGAGAGATGTTTTGTAATCCATATCTTCCAAGGAATTTGTCTATATCTTCTTCATTTTGCGGGCCTTGGGTGTAAAGTTTTTTGAAATAACTTAAAAAGCAATTTCTAATTTCATTAGGTTTAGATATGCTCTTTCCATCGACCTCTAGGCTTGTAACTGTATTTAGTTTCTGCCTTTTCTTCAATTGCCATGCCAAAAGTTTACCACATTTATTTGCTGATTCAAAAGTCTTTTGTTTCATTTGCTTTATCTTCCATTCAATCTCTTGGTTCATCAATTCCATATATTGAGTTTGATATAACTTAATCTCTCTTAAAATGTCCTGAGACTTTGGTTTTGTTCTTAGTTTCCTCTCTCCTTCCTTTATCATTTCCAGGATCTTCTTCTTTCCAGGAGAAAAGAGTGATCTGGGACGCAAGTAAAGCTGTTATGAGAGGATTTTTGATCCAACAAAATTCAATAAAGAGGAAAAAACAAAATGAGAAAAAAGAGAAGATCCTAGCTTCACCAATTAACTCAAGCTGGTGTCAATTTACTCTTGGCAGAAAGCCCAGGTCTGCTTGACCTAGAAACTACTCACTCTGATTGGTTAACGAGCAGCACTCAACTCTGTTATCTAGGGATTGCTAGCACAGTTTGATGCGAGGTGTGTTAGGAGTTAGAAGTGCTGTGTATGGTTTTGAGAGAGAGAAAGAGGGGGTTTATTTTGCTTTTATTTGTATGCAGAAACTCTGCTGGTTTTATTTTTCCTTTTAATAAATCCTGTAAATAGTTATTCTGAGTCTAGCTGACTAGTCATTACTGCCGCAACTAGCTTCCTCGCTGTGCAGGAAAACTCTGCTACGTTTGGGCTAAAGCCAGTAGGGCTATGCCTGACACTCCAAAGTTCCATGAGGTTATGGGCATTGTGCTGCCAGCCTGAGTTGCGGTGGTGTCAGCATCAACGGCGTTGGTTCCAGTAGTTCCAGAAGTTGTTGTTCTCTGGCTGGTTCCTGACCGTGGTGAGCTGGTGACGCAGCGGACAGAAGGACAACAGCTGCAGCGTGTGAGTGCTGGGTGCTGTGGTTCCTGTTTTCTCTCTCGGTGGTCGTGAGTAGCTGGTTCCGGGTTCCAGGGACATCGCTCTCAAGATGGCCTCACAACCAGGTCAGATGGCTTTTGAGCGTCTGAATGACTCCAATTACTTGCTGTGGTCGGAACGCATGCAGGCAGTGCTGCAGAGGGATCGTCTCTGGCAAGTGGTGAGTAAGTTTCCTGCAAAGCCTGATGATGAAGACCTCGATAAAGACCAAAGAGCAAGGGCCACAATTGTCTTGGGGCTGGAAGATTCCCAGTTGCCGTATGTGAGGGGAATCAAGACAGCTAGAGGTGTGTGGCAAGCACTTAAAGAACTCCATGTGCGTGAGACAGCGGTTTCCAAGCTGTTCATTCGCAAGGCATTGTACAAGGCAATGTTACAGCCTGGGGTTACAATGCAGGAACACCTACACAGTTTACAGTTAAAGTTTGCTGCGCTACAGGAAAGAGACTGTGCGTTAGACCAGCAGGAGAAGGTGGCTATTATTTTGAGTTCTCTCCCGGAAAGCTGGGATAATTTAGTTTTGTCTCTAGAAGGCATACAGGAGCGTGATTTATCAGTCAGTTACGTTACTGGGCGTTTGATTGAAGAATGGCAGAAGAGGCAAGAAAGGTCGTTGGCTGCAGAGACTTCTACTGGCGGGCGGTTTGGAAGGAGTTCTCATGCCGTGCCAGAGGTGAAGCAAAAGCAGCGTACTGGTGAGGAGTCAGCGTTTGCTGTTAGGCGTTGTTTCCGATGTGGGTCTTCAGCGCATCTAAAACGACAATGTCCGGAGTTGGTCAAGTCTCAGTTGCCGGTGCAGGAGCAGAGACGAGATCAGCAGCAGCAGCAGCGTAAAAGGAAATTCTTCAAACGAAAACAGTCGGCTCAGCTGGTGACCGGCGAGGTCAAGATTGCTGATGAGAAACAAGCGGTCTGGGTGGTCGATTCGGGAGCATCTCGCCACATCGTAAATTCAGATGAATTGTTTGTTTCCAAGAACTCAGCACAGCGCAGCCAGGTGGCTCTAGCAGACGGAAGTACTTCCGAAGTGATTTCGGGGGGTGCAGTTTTTGTTCCTTGTCTTCGTGAATGCCTGCAAAATGTACTTTGTGTGCCATCATTAAGGAGCAATCTGATGTCTGTAGATTGTTTGCTAAAAGCTGGGTTTAAAGTGCATTTTGAAGAAGACAGTTGCATTATTAAGAAGGCTGGTGAGATTTTAGGCACTGCTAAGTCAGAGGGAGGCTTGTTTTGGCTTAAAGCAGGATCTCAAGTTGCAGCAGTAGTCAGTAAATCTCAGCCTGCAGTGAATAACAAAGCTATACATGACAACTGTGTGCACTTATTGCATAGGAAAATGGGGCATGCTTGCTGGAAAAATGTACTAAAAATGTCTGAATTGGCTGATGGGGGTAATTTAAAGAGTTGTAACAAGTACCTTGATTGTAATGTGTGTAAAAAGGTTAAAACCCACAGAGTCTCTTACCCCAGAAGTGACAGAGTTAGTGAGTCACCGCTACAGCTGGTTCACATGGACGTAATTGGTCCATTTGCTGTAAGCAGGGGTGGAGCGCGCTTTTCATTAACAATTGTGGATGACGCCACGCGTTATTCTTGGGTTTTTCCCATGAAGAATAAGGGTGACGTGTTCACTAAGTTTAAAGGCTGGGTGGCATCTGTGGAAAGATTTCTGTCTGTTAAACTCAAAAGGATTCAGACGGACAGAGGTGGCGAATTTATGTCAAATGCCTTTAAAGATTGGTTACAGAAGCGTGGCATTGGGCATAGAAAAACGAACGTTTTTTCCCCAGAGGAGAATGGCGTTGCAGAGCGAAAAAACAGATCTTTACAAGATATGATGTTTGCCATGCTTGATGATGCTGATTTGCCCATGTCTTATTGGGGGGAGAGCATGCTCACCGCGTGTTATCTCCAAAATAGGCTCTTTCATCAAACAATAGGTACAACCCCGTACTTTAAATTGTTTCAGAAAAAACCCAAAATTGACCATTTGCATGTGTTTGGATCAAAAGCCTGGGTATTAATTCCGAAACAAATGAGAAAAAAGGGAGATCCTAAGACCAAACAGTTAGTGTTTGTGGGTTACCAGGAGCTGGGAAAAGGTTTCCGCTTTGCTGAAGGGACAAATGGCATTGTGATCTCCAGGAATGCCAGTTTTTGTGAACATAGTGGCTGGGAGAGACTACATGCCAATACTGAGGTTTGGTTTGAACCTTCCCAGGAGCTTCATGACTCTGAAGGTAAACATAGAGAATCAGAGTCTGAGGGGGAGGAAAGTTCAGATAAGAGCTCTCAAGAAAGTGGAAGACCAGTTGCTAAGCAACAAAAGAGAGGTCGTAGTTCTGAGGAGGAAAGTGGGTCAGAAGAAAAATTTTCTCCCAGAAGATCTAAAAGACAAAACAAAGGAGTGCCTCCGGTGCGTTTTTCCCCAGATACTGCAAATGTGTTTAGTGTAAGTGCAGAGCCCAAGAGTTTTCAGGAGGTGTTAAAGTTACCAAAAGAGGAGGCAGAGCGCTGGAAACAGGCAATGGAGGAAGAGATGTCCTCTCTGAATGAGCACAAGGTTTTTACACCAGTAGCAGCGCCTGAGGGGGCAAAGATTGTAGGCTGCAGGTGGGTGTACAAAAGACTTAGGCCCGGTTAGGACATATCTAGGGTTGGAAGTGTGCTGGGCCCAAGATGGCAGCTGTCTAATTAGTCAGCAGAACAAAGTTAAACAACTACTGACTACATACAGGATGCAGGATTGCAAAGGGGCAGCGGTGCCTATGGATCCAGGTTTCATAAAAACACTTCACATAGATGAGAGTCCTGAATTTGAACATCCTGATGTATATCACTCTGTAATTGGAAGTTTATTGTATATAGCACAGTGGTCCAGACCTGATATTAGCTATGCAGTAGGCATATTAAGTAGATTGGTCTCAAAACCCACACTAAATGCCTGGAAAGGGGTAAAACAAGTTCTGAGATACCTCAAACAGACAATTGGCTATATGTTACAATTAAATTCTTCAGAGGATGAAATGTTGAGTTGCTACTGTGATAGTGACTGGGGAAATTTGCCAGATAGAAAATCTGTCACAGGACTAGTCATAATGGTCGGTGGAGCTTTAATCAGCTGGCGGTCTCGCAAGCAGGACATTGTAAGTGTGTCATCAACGGAATCAGAGTACGCCGCATTGAGTGAATTGTGCAACGAGGTGATTTATTTCAAGCATTTGTTGGCAGATTTAAATGTAAATTGTGGAGAACCAGTACAAGTTTACATTGATAATCAAGCTTGTATAACCTTAAGTAAAACAGAGGGCTTCAAATCGCGTTCAAAACATATCTCTGTAAAATACCAAAATGTACGTTGCTGTGTACAAGACAATGTAATCACCTGTACTTATGTGTCAAGTGAAGAAAATGTAGCAGATGTGTTAACTAAACCATTGGCAAAGATAAAGAACAAGCGAATGTGCAAGGGTTTAGGTTTGCTGGAAAAATGATCTCCTACATAGGTGTATTTGGTGTTAATTGTTCAGCAGAATCTGTGAGGGGGTGTTCAGTTTCTGTTTCAGTTTCTGTTAATTGGTTCTCGTGGGAAACTTGCAGATTCTAGCTTCACCAATTAACTCAAGCTGGTGTCAATTTACTCTTGGCAGAAAGCCCAGGTCTGCTTGACCTAGAAACTACTCACTCTGATTGGTTAACGAGCAGCACTCAACTCTGTTATCTAGGGATTGCTAGCACAGTTTGATGCGAGGTGTGTTAGGAGTTAGAAGTGCTGTGTATGGTTTTGAGAGAGAGAAAGAGAGGGTTTATTTTGCTTTTATTTGTATGCAGAAACTCTGCTGGTTTTATTTTTCCTTTTAATAAATCCTGTAAATAGTTATTCTGAGTCTAGCTGACTAGTCATTACTGCCGCAACTAGCTTCCTCGCTGTGCAGGAAAACTCTGCTACGTTTGGGCTAAAGCCAGTAGGGCTATGCCTGACACTCCAAAGTTCCATGATATTTCAGTTGCATGTAGTCTGTATGCTGGAATGATTCCTCACTTTTTCATGTCCATCCCTTGCATGTTGTAGCTAGTCATGAATCGAGGGATGGTGGCCCAGTGTAAATGTAATGCTTAACCATGGCAAAGTGCAATGTAAATGAGCTTGCTCAAGCATTGGGCTCATGTATTCCTCCCTGTTTTCCTGCGGTTAGTTTAAAGTGTAATATATTAATATAACTATGATCCAGTCATTTTTGGACTGGACCCATTGGGTATACTTTGTAGGCATGATGAAATCTAAAGGCAACCAAATGGTTGGGTTGAAATTGTTCAGTTTCCCATTTTGCAAAGCTTCCTGAATAAGAGCAATTCAGAAGTGAATCTCAGATTGAGGATTCTGACAGTATTGGGTAAATAGAAACCAATGTAGAATCCTTTCAGTAAGGATCTACAGAAAACTGTAGTGCGGAGAGGGAGTTTCAAGGGGAGAAGAAGTGGTGAAAGTCCTGAAGTAAGTTTGGATATAAATATGATTTTATGTTATGATGTTTATATGCTTGCAATTTCATAATAATAACATTTTAAGCATTTAAAAATGAACATTGCAAGAAAGCATCTAAAGAAAGACTCCACCGAAAATAATGTGGCTACCTTCCACAAGAGAGGTGCTTGTGGAAATTCAATGTGATTGCCCGAGTGTACTGGAAATTATGACTTGTTTTCCAACAAGAGGCTCTCTTCCATCAACTTTTGTCAGTTTTGAAAGTAGTTTTCAATGTGGTGGGCAAAGGGATAACACCTCTTCAAGAAAAGTAAATCTAAAGCCCATCTGAATGTATGGACTTAGTCATGTAGTGCTCTTATCCCTAAAGCTCTAGGTTCTGTAGTAAGGTAACTGCTTACGCAGTCAGAATTCTGCAAATCTAAGCATATGTGGATAGCTTTTATAACTTACAGTATTTGTCTGAATTTGAAATTTTCACGGTTCCCATTTTGCACAGTGGATGTCATAAAGCATATCGTTTCTCTGCTAGACTGTTCCCTGCAATGAATAAATTAGATAAACAGTGCAGATAGAATAGTTATCAAAGCAGTCACTCTGCTGCATTCTGTAGAATCAATTTAGGACTGCAGGGTTTATGTAGTCTTGCTAGCAGGTGGAAATTTGAGATTCTCATTTTAAATGAAGGTTGGTTCAATTTAGTGCTGCAGTTTTGGAATCCTGATGCTTTCAATTCCATGGTAGTCTGTCTTCATCCTAGGAAGTACAACAGACTTTGATCTCCCTGCTCCTGTTCATTTTGCACTCTATATAAGCTAACACATTCTGCTGGTAAATGACTCGTGTATGTGGTTCAGGGGGTGGGGGTGGAGGGGAACTGATAGAGGATCTTGAGTTTGCAGATATCTTCCAACACTTCTTATAAGAGAGGTATAAAATATGTGGAAGGGCTACAGAATACTAGATCTCTAGCAGATTGCTAAATGTTTAGCTTTACTTTCTGAATGTATGCAGCATGGTTTCTTCTGAATTTAATAGCCATTTCAGACAATAGTATAAAATCTTACCTGAACAAAGATAAATACAGTGGTACCTTGGGTTAAGAACTTAATTCATTCTGGATGTCCGTTCTTAACCTGAAACTGTTCTTAACCTGAGGTACCACATTAGCTAATGGGGCCTCCCGCTGCCACCACTGCACGATTTCTGTTCTCATCCTGAAGCAAAGTTTTTAACCCGAGGTACTATTTCTGGGTTAGCGGAGTCTGTAACCTGAAGCTTCTGTAACCCGAGGTACCACTGTAAAGTGATAGGTAAAATATGATGGCTACTAGCACATGCCATCTAACTGCCAAATCACAATTATGGCCATTACTCTGTATCTTGAGGACACTGTACTTTGCAAATGATTTTGCTGCTCGAGTTTTGGGGCAGGAGGGAAAAGAGAAGGAGGATGCCCAGCCAAGAGGCGAGTCTATCTTGCTCTCATGTCACTGTAGCAGTGCATGAACGAATGTGATGTCCACCTCCCTGCATAAAGCAGAGTTTAGAGTGCCACTGCGGTCAAGATAAGTCACTAGAGTGAACACATAACATTCAGAAGCAGTTATAAACCAGTTTGCTTTTACATTTGGAAGCTCAAGTCACTGTTTGGGTTCTGTGGTCAGAATAATGGATGTGAGATCACTGCTAGGGTAATCTTTACTATATTTACTTACAGTTGCCTTTTGAACCTTGAGAATTTTATGGCTCTTGCTATATATAGTACTGCACCAAACATTCATGTTCTGTATGTTAACCAACTGTGTTGCTTTAGAAGAGACATGGGGAATAAATATAATGTTGCATTCTTGCAGCTTTCTCCAGGGTAGTTGACCATGAGAACTCTAGGCTTGTAATGGATTGTGTAAGTCTTAGGTTGACTAACTATATCAGACTTTTAGCATTTTTTTGTGCAGAAAGAAAAATAATAGTTGATATTCTTTGAGAACATTGTTGGATACCTGAACCTGTGGAGAAAGATAACTTTTTAAAAAAATTAATGAGCCAATATATTATGTTGCCAAAGTATATCACCAAAATTGGCTGTTTGTGGCTTCCTGCAATATCTATGAACTATACTGAGGGAAGGAGGGAACATCTGTGGGTGAAATTGGGTGGTTATTTGGTGAAGAGGAGAAATTTCTCGCAAACATAGTTTAATTTGAGTAATTTTTCACCAAACAAGGGCATTTAGAATAAGCATTCTGAATACTACATATACTTGTATGATTTGCTGCTGAACCACTCAATCATTTGGTAACACTGTGCTAGTTAACATTATGATTGTTGTGCAAGACATACAGTTAGCATGTGTTTAATCTTTGAAATATTACATTAACTTGCCTGAATATATTCAGGGTCCCCCCGCCCCAAGTTTGTTCATCTTGGATTTTATATTAAGAAAAACATTTTTACTCTAACAAACATTTTTTTTAATTTAGATTTTTTTCAAAATGATATAAAAGGCAGTTGCTGTGTAAGTAATTGACAAATTAAGAACATTTTTAAAATTCCACTATTGACTGGGCTCCTAAACTTTTCATTGCCCCCACTCCCCTGTGCCCAAATCTTTGGAAATATGAGATCTCTTTTAACCCTCCTGTCGTGATGAAATGTGTATTACTAATTTATAATAGCCAGCATTCAGAATGTGACAAGCATTCAAAGATTGGATTGGCTACACCTCTCCAAATGAAATGTGCATCAACACTTTCCTAGTAATTGATGGAAGCAGTTGCTTTGTAGGTTCTGCAGTGTAAAACCTAGAATAGTAGAAGATTGTATGTGATCATCTTTATCTAATTAGACTCTCGTATTTGCTAACAGTATGACTTTATATTTACTTAACTGGGATTTGGACTCTAGCTTTTTGTTTAATAGCTGATTGTGTATGTATGAAGCATTTCTGCAGGAAAGCACTTATTAAATGCCTAGGTTCTGTGCATGTAGCATCTGAAAAGATGGCAGCATTAATCTAAGGACTTGTTTACACATTTAGTAATACTGGACTAACACCTCAGCACTTCTCAAACCTAATTTGTGCTCTTTGTTCAGAGAGTGGTTGAAGCAAGTTGAAAGAAGGAAGGAGTCTTTGGAAAAATAGGGGACTCTTACTCATTTTCTGTCATCCTAGTGATAATGTGATCATGCCATTTCTGATATACATATATGGGGTGCCTGCAAAAAAAACCCCAATTAATAGTTAAACGTCTCAGGGTGGTGAAGGCATATGATTATATTATAGCATGGTGACTAAAATACCTTGTGGTTTTGATGGGATAACCAGAGACAAACCTCATACATACCTGCCTCTGTATTCCAGATTCAATTCTGTGAAAATAATTCTTTTAAATCTTTGTTTCATCATGGGACATATCTGCTAAATATGCATAAGTACATCATTGTTACTTGGATTAATAATTGTCTAAATTCACCTTTGAAACAGTGAAATCTACAAGTATAAGGTGGCAATCTTGTGCGTACTTATCTGGGAGGATGTCTCTTTGAACTCAGTGAGACTTCTGAGACACGCCTAGGATTGCTGTCTTAGACTATTAGTTTTCAAGCATATCTGAACAGAGTCTGAATGTTTTGCAAATCCAATGGAACTAAAATGACTTCTGTTAAAAATAGGCACATGAAAGGTGTTGTGAAACTTAAACCTGTTACTTTTAAGTGTTGTTAGTTAGCATATAACACTATCCTTGCCCCTGTAGTACATTTTCAAACAAGTGGTTAGTAAAATGCCTCTTAAAATGAGTATTAGTTTTACAGAGTATTGTGGGCAAAGCCATTAATTAACTCTTGTGCTTTTTATCCTTCCTGTAGGGAGATGTGCGAAATATTCTTGTCTCTGAGAGCGTGAGCATTGGACAAAAAGTGGACTATTCAGACACGATGGTACAGCAGAAGTTGGATGAAGTAAAGGACCAAATAAAACGGGAAATAAGGAAGGAACTTAAAATCAAAGAAGGAGCAGAAAACCTCAGGAAGGTCACTACAGATAAAAAAAACCTGGCTTATGTAGACAATATTTTGAAAAAATCAAACAAGAAACTAGAAGAATTGCATCATAAATTACAGGAATTAAATGCTCATATTGTTGTAACAGAACCTGAAGATGTTACAGGTAAGTGAGTGGTGTTTTTTTTTTTAATGGAGGTACTTAAAATCATCCTCAACATTTAACTTAGAAGAGTTAGCAGTTAATTTTGTGATGCCATCCTTCACATACTTTTGGTCCGCTTTTTAAATAGTGAGAGTTATATCAGAATTCACAAAGTTCTACCTGCAGATATATGCACGTAAAGAGCAGCCATCCCCACTTTCATTTAACATAGGAAAGCAGCATTAGGAATCTCACTTAGTCCATTGTGCATAATTATATTGCTTCTGCATCTTATTCCTCTAAGATGTTGCATAGTAATATGGAAATGAAGTAATTTGTAGCCGCAAATCATAGAAAATATGCTTCTTGTGACACTGCTCAGACTGTGGAATTCCAGTGAAACATTAGGTGAAACAAGTAAGGAAAATTCCTCTTGTGCTAATTCCAGTTTTCTTCTACAGCTTAGTAGGGGGAAAGGAGTGCTTGGATTGAACTTCAGAGAGCCATTGTGGCGTAATGGTTAGAGTATTGGATTAGGACCTGAGAGAGCAGGGTTCAAATCCCCACTCAGCCATGAAGCTCGCTGGGTGACCTTGGGCCAGTTACCATCTCTTAGCCTATCCTACTTAACAGGGTTGTTGCGAGAATGAAATGGGGAGAAGGAGAACCATGTACACCACCTTGAGATCCTTGGAAGATAAGAGGTGGTATATAAATGTAATAAGTAAATCTTTCACTCCCTAGCAATTTTTCATAGAAATGAAGTCTTAGTCTTGCATGTGTAGCCCTTTGGCTGCATAGAAAGAAAAATAAATCTTCTTAGTGGGCTGAAAATGCTAAAGTTCAAACAAGCATATTATATTAAAAATAAACTTTTAAAAAATCTGAGAAAATATATCACTGCTAAAGTAATACAGATAGCATCCTGCAGCTTAATTTTCACGGGAAGATACTGCTCATGCTCCTACTAGTCACTCATTTTACAGGTGTTTTGAGCAAAATCAGCAGAGATTAACTATGAGTCTAAGTACAGTGTCACTCAGGGACATAAAGTCTCCGTAAAGAACAATGTGGTTTTGCATAGACTGAAAGCTCGGCTTTGTAGTGTTCCTATTTTGTGCAGATGCAGCAGGGAAAAAGGCGGGGTATAAATAAATTTCTTCTCCTCCTCCTCCTCATCCTCATGGCCATGTTGGGGTTAGTTCTTACTCCCTGCTTTCATTGTCTTACTCTTTATCATCCCTGGTTCTCCATTGTCCTTGGGCAGAACAGCTAGTGATACCTAGGTCTGGCCCTTCCAGGCTTCTGGCTTGTAAGTGCTCTCCAGTTTTGTTCTAGGACCTGCAAGCAGCTCTGCTCTCTTGGGAGGTGAGAAGGTATCCCCAGCAAAATGACAGTGAGGCTACTTGCTGCTTCCTCAATCCCAGCAGCTGTGTTGTGAGCTGGGTGTCCTGGGCATGGAACCTCTCCATTCCTTCTTGTATCAGCAGAGATGAGAGGATCGCTGTCTGTTTCCCAGGCAACCAGGTCATCCCACTTCACCCCATCCACCTCTGTAGGCTCTGTTTCCTTTCTGTCAGAGCCAGCTCTTTGTTCACAACATAATGATCTAGGGACGGTTCTGCCATCACCTTTTAAGAATGCTGCTGTTTTTTTTCCGCATACAAGCACTGCATCAGCTAGTGGCGGTTCTTATGTTTAGTTCGTGAACTCACAATCAACCCAGTGGCAGGTCTTGGACCATTTGAGGGTTTTTTTCTTGGTTGGTACGCATATGAAGTCTACTATCAAGTTTGCCATTCAGTAGACCTGGTTAGGATTGCAACCAAGTGTCCCCTTCAAGCCATACAGATTACTAAAATATATATCTTTATATTGGTAATTACTGAAGTGCATTGATAAGGACGTTAGGAAACTCTTGTTCTTTTGGAGAGTGCTAGAAGATGAGGAAATCTAAAAACCTGTTATATTTTGGTTTCTCAACTGTAACAATAACAATTTGAAAAACGAATGTTTTTATCATTTGCTAACTTTGTAGCACTCTGAATCATAGCATTAGGCTTCCGCCTTTAAATGAGCACTCCTGTTAGAGTGCTATAGAGAATGTAATATTTGCTGCAACTAATTCATTTTGTTAGTAAGCGTCTGAATATAATCCATATTGGAAATTCTTGTCAAAGCATATAGTCATGTTTGAAGAGTTTTACCTTGGTTACAATCCTGTCCTAATTTTCTAGGAACCTATTTCTGCAGCTATTTGAAGAGGAAGATTAGAGGAAGGATTGGCATTTAAGTCTCAGTCATGAGGTAGTTTGCTCAAAAGTGGCAGTGTTGAATCGGCCATTAGGTTCAACAGGTTTTCTGTGGAGATTGAAATTCAACAACATGAAATAAATGTTCTTTCCATGTTAGCATTGCCTAAGACTTTTTAGTCAGCTCTCTGTTTTATGTAAATTTGGACTATTCAGTTGGACAGAAAAAGTCTTTTTCATATCTTGTAAATGTATATTTCTGAAAAGAACAGTTGAATAACACAGAGTACAATAAATAGTGTGGTTGTAACCAGATATCTGGCCATTATTTGTTGGAACCTATGTTGTTGTTGTTTAGTTCTATGTCCAATATCAAGCACATGCAGACATGTTTTCCAAGAAATATTTGTATTTCTTTCATGCTTCTGAGAATCAGTGGAGAAAATATAGCAGTAGCGTGCGTCTGAGAGAAAAAGGTGCTTCATTTTTTGTCACCTATCTCATATTTTGTGTTTTATTTATATCTCTGGGGTTTTGCTTGATGCATGTCAGTGTACACATGTATGCATACAGTGAGAAATGGAAAGGAATAACTGGAGAGAATGTTGAAGAACAATTTTTTTGGGAAGGAATGGTAAAAGGAGATACTGCATAGCAAATGTGAGATCGAAACACCATGGGCTAATGGATTGTATCTAAGTCATACTCTGTGTATCTCATTGAAATAAATGTATGTATGTTAATGACTAAGTCCATTCATTTCAGTGGGACTTAGAAACATCAATGTTTGGAAAATAGTTCTCTATTTCACTCTGAATTTAAAGTGGTAAAGTTGAGGGAAAGTGAGCCAAGAGAATAATTTCAAAACACTTTTTCCCTGGCTACAGCATCCCTTCTATGTTGATAGTATCTCTAGATGTGTGGAAGTTTTTTCAAGGTGTTCCCTGTAGTGGACATAATGATGGACACAGTTTTTGTTGGAATGGGAAACTAGTTAATGTTCAGTAAATACATAATCAGTAAACATAAGATTAAGCCAATTGTCACTGGCACCAAAATTATTGTAAAGCAACTAGACAGTTTGTTGTTGCAATCCATGGATGGTTTTATAACTATAAAAGCCACAACTAGTTCTGCTTTTTGATTACTTTATGGTAATCTCTGTGGTAGTTACTACTAACCAAAAAAAAAAAGTTTTTAAATTAGACAGGCTCGCTTATGTCAACCATTCGTTCCTTTTCACTAACAGTCACTTAAACAATACAGGCACTACTTTTTTTCTTAAGCTAGCTCTAGTGTTCTTGGCATAAGAAATGAATTACTTAAGCGTTAGGCACTGTAACCTACAACAAATAGTAACTTGTGCTTACCCAATGTATGTATATAGAAAATAAAGGAGATTAACTGAATCAACATCCTGTAAAGAGAGAGGCGGAGAGGATTGGATACGCATTAGAAGGGATATTTTTGTTAATGGCAGTGTTTTGGATTCAGCAGATCCTTCCATGGCTAGAAGTCTGGCAGGGCAGGAGGGGAAGGGTAGTCACTATGCCAGTGGTTCTACAGTAGTGGTTCTACAGATTCCCACAGCCCCCCAAAGCACGGGGGGGGGGGGGTTCGATGGGAGAGTTTCATGAGCAGAATTCTGGAACTGAGCCATTATTTATTGCAGTTGACCTTATTCTCAGCTTTTACTGGAAATGCTTTTCCATTATATTTGAAATATATTTGTGAAATACTATATTTGATAAGATCTCTTAGAACTATTATTAGTGAATGATTTAATTTTGTCCAAGAACTGTTTTCTTAGATTATCAGTTCTCAGTTGGAGTGGAAAAGCTATATACCAGTCACCCAAGACAAGATAGGAAACATGATAGTCTGTGCCTCAGTGAGAAACCATCACCTCACTTTGACATGGACACCAGTTTGTGCAAAATACTGAAAAGTTACTACAATAGAAAGCATGGTAGATATCAGGTGTAATCTTGGGCAAAGATATAAAAGATTTCTTAGTAGAAATACTGTATGCTTACTAAAATAATTTGGCTAACTGAAATAATTTTATATTAATATTAATACTTTGACATTTTGCTATTTTAATCTAGCATAGATCCATTTAGAATAATTGTTGTTTGGCTTGATTATATGTAATACACAGATTGCCCCAGAACTCCAGATACACCGAACAATGACCCTCGTTTTCCAACCAACAACAGGCTGATGGCCTTAAAAAAACAGTTGGATATAGAATTGAAAGTAAAACAAGGTGCAGAGAATATGATCCACATGTATTCAAATGGCTCATCAAAGGTAAGACTTACGAAAAGCCAGTTAAATTTACCATCTTTCCAGTTTGCATGCAAATGACCTTTTTTTTTCAGTTGAGGAAGCTGCCCAGAGTGGCTAGGGAAACTCAGCCAGATGGGCAGGGTAGAAATAATAAAATCATCATCATCATCATCATCATCATCATCATCATCATCATCATCTTGGGTAAACCAGACAGTGTTAAAGAAATGCCTACTTCCATAAAGAGTGGTGTGGTCATTTAGAAGTAATTCATGTTTGATCTCAATAGGCTATCATACATGCATCACATTATTTGAAAAACAAAAAAATGTTGGGGAGTTTGCCACATTCTGAAAACCTGATATTATATCACTACCTGATATGGGTAGTGTGACAAAATGCCTCGTAGGAAAATTCATTGTATGCTGCATTAAAACAAAGTTTCTAAATGCATTTTGTTTCCAAGCAAGGCAGGAATCTTTTGTTCGCTGGTTGAGTACCTGCTTCATTTGAGAAGATGTGCCAACTGAACATCTTCTCGGATTATGCTGTAGTTTTTTATTTTTTAAAAAATAGCCTTCGCCCTTCCCATTCTTACACTTTGGAAGTGCTACATCTGTCCCAAGCCCAGGAATAGTGCTCATCAGCAACCCTAACTTGGAACCAGGATGTTGGCATGTGGGGAAAGAACAAAAGAAATGCAGATTACTATAAGTGATCTGAATGGATTGCAGAGACTGAGAGTTGGCAGTTTGAATTGCTTCCTGATGGCTCCCTGACCTTTTTGAAACTCAATTTGTAGCTTTCCAAGCACTGTTTCAGTTATACATGTTAAATTAAGCTGTTAATCTTACTACAGCACTTCTAACATGGAGGGAAGCTGTTTCTTCCAAGCTCCTTTCCATTACTTCAAATATTTAAAAGCCTTGTTTTCCCTTGCAAGCTCTACCAGTATGTGTGTGGATAGTTTTGTCATATATTTTATTTGAAGAAACATCTTCCACATTCTCTACTGGCAAACAAATGCAAATGACATTATGGTGCAAGTCCTTAACTTTGGAGATCAGTGACTGCCGATAACAATTTCAAGGGCTTGCAGAAATTCCAGTCATGAGTTTATACAGTCCACATGACATTACAATCGGTACAGGAGCCTTTTGATGATAAGCAATGTGTTGCAGAGTACAGTAGTGCAACATTTTAGTTTTGCTTTCTGTGTGAACTTTGAATTGTTCTGTAGTACAGCAGTTCTGCATGTTGAAAGCTTCCACTCAAGTCTCTTGGGTTGCTGGGATCTACTTTCCTATTAAAACTTTATTTTTAATACTCTGCCATCTTCTGAAAGTGTCTGTGATAGGTTAAAATATATAGCAGGAAGAAAGAAATTTAAAGAGGCAGTAATAGAGTATTTGATGCAAAGTTCTGACAAGTGGATAAAACATAAATTGAGGGGGAAATACAATGGAGGAAGGAAACAGCAAAATGTATCACACAGTAGTCGCAAAACTATACGATTTCTGAATCGCCTTGAATTTGTCAAAAAAAGACAACACAAGCTGCTGATACTTGGATGTCCCTCCATAATTCATATTTTAAGAGCATCTTTATTTTCTTTTTAGGATAGAAAGCTTCTTGCGACAGCTCAACAGATGCTTCAGGACAGCAAGACAAAAATTGAAGTTATAAGGATGCAGATACTTCAGGCAGTCCAGACTAACGAATTGGCTTTTGATAATGGTGAAGCATTCAAGAGAAGAACATTCTCTAAACTGTTGATAGAATCTTGGATAGGATCTTGCCTTCCCCCTCAACCCTGGGGAAAATTCTAAATCCCCATGGTTGGCAATCCAGCCCCACTTTGTGGGAACTTCTCTGGCTTGCCCAACTCTATCAAAAGTGGGTGTGGAATAGTGCATGCTGCTCTACATCTGTATTGTTTCATCTCTCCCCAGAAGAAGACCTTATCTATACAGGACACTTGCCACATGGAAAGCCCCAAATTGTAAGCTTTCCACAAATGCCTAGTCACATTTTAAGTGCCCTTCCCAGATGTACTGGCTCATTCACATGTAAGGCTAGAAAGCTAGCCATTAATAGCCTGGCTGAGTGGTGCCTTTGGCCTGCTGTACAATGGGTCATTGCACATGGTAAATTAATTTAAAATGTGACCAGGCGTGCATGGTGCACTAGTAAAGGCTTTCTGCATGGCCCGTGTCCTTCATAAATCTTGTGTTAGAAGCTTGTAATGGAATATGGGCAGCAGATTTCCCATCATCTGCAGCCAGACAGAATTGAAGACTCCCTCAGTGTGTGAATTGCTGGGAGAGTTGGTCTTGTATTTTCTCCATGAGGAAATGTAAATGAAAGGGCTGAAGATATAATTCAAAGAAGAAAAGGAGGATGGATGGGTGGGTGGATGGATGGGTGGGTGGAGAAATGGGAGTCAAGAGAAATCCATGCTGGGCCACAGACAGAAGAGTGCTAAGGAGTGCAGAGAGAAGTAGTGGAGAGATACCATGAGAGCGAACAACTGTTGAGATAGTAAGCAAACCTATGGTGGTTGAGAAAGGTGATACCATGCATAGAAAATAGAAAGGAGGCTCGTGAAATAGGCTGCAGAGCAAACCGAGTTGATTGTAACAATTTGAGTAAAATAACAATGTGGCCCACTTCACTTAATAAAAATGTAAAAGACCCTCAGAGTGAAATGAGTTGTGCACTCCAGTTCAGTAGCACCAATAGAAATGTTGCAATTCCTGCCCTTTTTGCTGAGAAAATTGTGAGCATGAGCTAAAGGTTTGAGCAGGAAATAAACTATAAGAACTTACATGGCTGCATTAGCACATAACACTCAGCCATGGTTTTGCCTTACATTCACAGGCTGGAAAGATGAGACTGAAGTCTCAGGCTTGCATGCTCTCCTCTCTTCCAGTGTGGGCAGGAGAAGACCTTGCAGTGTTTTGTTTCAGATTCCCCTAATCTTGACTTGTCCTTGCGTGCAAGCTAGGGATTTTGAGTTTATCACAAATTCTGGCCAATTTCAAAGAACGGCCTACGAAGCTGCGTTGTTTAACCAACATCAGCCACGTGCCGATTTGGAGATTACCCAGCAAGGTGGATATTGCCTCAACAGCCTTCATGAGGAGTTGGAATCGCATGACACCATGCAGCTACCCTAAAAAATATGCTGCAGTGCTATCAGTTGTTGCATGCAAAAGGACCACTTGGTCTCCGGACCACAGGTATTCCTGAGGTCTTCACATTGGCAAATGATGTGTTTTTGAGAATTGTAGCCTAAACTTAACATCTCACTTCTTTCACCAACTAGACTAGGACTTTTAATTATTTCTGTGGTCAAAATGTTTAGCAGTTGTTTGTATTAAGATAACCATATTAAAAAACTAGTTGAATGCATACTAAATATCTGTGTGTGTGTTTTTACCTGCAGCAAAGCCTGTTATAAGCCCCCTTGAGCTCCGAATGGAGGAACTGCGGCATCATTTTAGGATAGAATATGCAGTAGCAGAAGGGGCAAAAAATGTTATGAAGTTGCTCGGATCTGGAAAAGTTACTGACAGAAAAGCACTCTCGGAGGTAATTTTAACAGAGTAAATAAAATCTGAATTTAAACAGTTCTATTTCAACAATTTTCTTAGCGGATTTCTTTTCTTATTTTTTCACGAACAAGGCTCAAGCAAGATTTAATGAATCAAGCCAGAAGTTGGATCTCTTAAAGTATTCACTAGAACAGAGACTTAATGAACTCCCTAAAAACCACCCCAAAAGCAGTATTATTATAGAAGAACTTTCTCTTGTTTCATCACCAACACTAAGTCCACGTCAAAGTATGATCTCTACACAGAATCAATATAGTACACTATCCAAGCCAGCCGCTTTAACAGGTTTGTTGTGCTGTGGTGTTCTTTTTTTCTGGAAATGTTGTTTGTTTTTGTTTCTGTTTGCGCTAATTGCATAATTGTGAGTATTTCAGTTGCTGACTAACCTCAAACTTCTGAGTAGTAGCTTGCATTTATGTTGGTTAAGAAGATTCTTGTGGTTGGTGCTTTTAATAGGTGGGTCTTGCTATTCTAGCACAGCAAAACCCAAAGGATTTTTGTAATCGGAATTGGCAAATTAATTAATATTGGAGACTTTTAGAGTTGTGTCCACCTCTGTGTGCGCAGTGGTCTGCTTGCACAACGGGACTTCTCCTTTCTCCCCAGGAACCCCAAAATCTTCTCCTCTGGGACATATTTTGAGGGTATGAGGTGGGGCACAGTGGGGCACAGGGCAGAGGGGGGGGGAGTTGTGTTGTCCAAGCAGAAGTATGTTGCATGAGACTGGTGGATTGCCAAGCATTGGATCCAACCCCTCGTCCCAACATCTGATCAGGCAAAGGATTTCAGCCCCCCACCCCACCCCCCAAGACCCACAAAGTCCTACTATCCACTAGCAGAGTCTAACACAGAATTTAGAAGCCCCTGATATGATGCTTTTAATACCCCCAAATGCTTTGAGAACATCTGCTCCATTATTCCACTTTTAGGTGACGTGGGGGGTTGTGGGCTCTCACCGGTCAACCATCAGACACGGCAGTAGAGATGAAGTATGGTCATAATCACATGCAACTGAGTTGTGATGGAAATTAAGTTTTTCCTGAAGGGAGATTTCTACAAAGCATTAAGACTTTGCTAATAACGTGAAGAGAGAATTGCAAATAGCAGCAATGTATAAAAATGCATCTCCCATTTACTTGTGCTAATGGGTTTTCTAGATTAAAGTAATTAAATATAAGAAATTTAAGAGTTAGTATTCCACGAGAATAAACGTCTGCACAGGGGTTATGGAAGTTGAGACTATATAGTCCAACAGTTCCTCTTGACAGCCTGTGTGCGTATCTGTAATTGCAGCACTTCATAAAGAAAATAAATTCCAAGATATTTCGTATGCTTAATGAAGATCTTAAATACATCCCTGCAGATTTTATTTGCTAACTTGAAGCAGGTGTTGAATAAAAACTCTGTTCCTAATATGTTGTTTACTAAATTATTTAATAAACAACCAAATTAGAAGCACGAGCACAGCTGTTAGCTTGTGTTTCCCAAAATGACTTTAGTTTTTAAACTGAACTTGTAGCAGAACTAGCTCGTTACATACGTAGTCCTGCGCACACAATCTGTCCCTTGCCAAATAAATTCACATTGAAAGTTCACATGTAAGTCAAAGTTGAAATGGTAAAAGTTGATTTGCATTTTTCTTACAAAATTAATGTTTCTTTTTACTGTATATGTGTTAAAAGTATGATGGGTGGTATTCAGCTAATTTTTACTCAGTGTAGGCCTATTGAAATTAATGGGTTTAGCTTAATCTTGTTAATTTATTTCAGTTGGTCTACTCTGAGTAACACTCGGTTGACTATCCCCCAGTGTGTAAGGTAGCATTTCCCAAACTGTTGCCCTCTAGAAATTTTGGACTGCAATTCCCATCAACCCGTTGGCCAAGGATTTATGGGAGTTATATCCGGCAACATCTAGAAGGCCTCACATTGAGAAAGGTGATATATGAAAACAAATGTATGTTTCGAAAGGCATGGATAGTGCTGTGAAACTTGTGAAGGTGTGCCAGGGAAACACTTGATCAGGGTATCCTGCGACCCGTATATATGTATGCTTATTTTTCATAGACATTGTGTGAAGCAGCTCTTACATTGTGACTAGCTAAAAAAAAAAGGGTTGTGCTTTTAGATCGTCTCCACAAGACTGAAAGTTTGTGAGTTACCTGTCCTGCTACCATTCATGAACTATTTGTATTTGCTGAAGCGGGTGTTTTGCAAGGAATATGAGCCAAGGCAATCTGATCTCATTCTAGGTACTTTGGAAGTTAGGCTCATGGGCTGCCAAGATATTTTGGAGAATGTCCCCGGTCGATCAAAAGCCACATCCATTACTCTACCCGGATGGAGTCCAAGTGAAGCCAGATCATCTTTCATGAGCCGAACAAGCAAAAGTAAAAGTGGGAGTAGTCGGAACCTCCTGAAAACTGATGATTTGTCCAGTTCAGTACATTTTACCTTTGCTTTTATCTTCCGAAAACACTTTCATGAATCCTTTTAGTCAGAGTAGATACATGTAAAATTGGGTTATTAGTAGTACTTCTTAACAGGGGTATACTCAAGCACATCAGATCATTCAGACTGAGGTCTTGAACAAGTTTCCTGTTTCGGAATAGGACCGTGAATGCTAAAAAATATTAAGTAGGTTGAAAAGTACACTGGCTTGGGAACCCTGAGAACCTATTTATCAGGAGTGCTGCCACATAAGACACTGCTGAAACATTCCAGAGCATAGCAGGAGCCCTGGTGCCAGCTTCTATCACCACTGCCAGGTACATTGGTGGGGAAAGATGGAGGGATGCTGCAGCAGCAGCAGGGAATACTGTCACCAGTGTCAAGTCCTTTATCAGCGAAGGGTTGAACCCCACTCACAATGGATTGGGAAATTTCAACTGGTCGGAGTTTCAACTGGGAGAGTGTGTCAACATTCACCATTATTTAGCAAGGGTAAAAGAAGAAAGACATTAAACATAAGACGTTTAAAATAATCGTAAACTTAACAGTAGCCATAGATTCTTGCAGCTCGTAATGTTTGTATTTGTTTTTCCATTCCAGACACATAACCAGTCCTTGCATGTTTTGCTTGTTTTACTTCTTGAAAATCCTCTTAAAGTTCTAAGCTGAGTTTGTGTAATTTTCTTACAGACGAAATCTGTGCTGTTTTGAAGTTGGACAATACGGTGGTTGATCAAACTAGCTGGAAGCCTATTTCCAATCAGTCATGGGATCAGAAATTTACACTGGAGCTAGACCGAGTAAGGACCTCTTTATTGTGTTAACAGTGATTACCAACTTGGTAATTTTATGTTTATTTGTCTGTATATATACACGGAGAGGTCCTAGCTGGGATCTGAAGTTTTGTTTGTTTTTTGCTGCCCTGCTCCTTCTGGTCCTTGAAAATCCACTTCCGAGTTCTGGGGTATTACTTGAAACAGGATGTTATGAGACACTGAAATATGCAGCAAGGGGACTGGAGGAGTCAGCAAAAATTTGAGAGGGCACTTGTATAAGCAGAAGTGCATCCCATCCTATAGGATTCTAAGTCTCTGTATTTTGTAATAAATCCCCCACTATTGGTGATGCATGGCTCTTATCTGTCAGTTTCTTGAGGATGAAGTTAAGAGCGAATGTAGACTTCAATGAGTGATAAACAATATTTCCTCCGGTTAAATAAATTATTTCAATAGACCTGAAAGTAGATACAGTCATACTTTGGGTTACAGATGCTTCAGGTTGCATTTTTTTCAGGTTACGGACCTGCCAAAACCCGGAATTACCAGAACAGTTTATTTCTGGGTTTTGGGGGTTGCGCATGCGCAGAAGCGCTAAATTGTGCTCTGTGCAGAAGCACCGAATCGCAGCCCGCGAGTGCACAGATGTGCTGCTGCGGGTTGCAAACGCTGAGGGTTGCGAACGTGCATCGGATCACGTTTGCAACCCAAGCTTCCACTGTAGACTAGAAAACAACAAAGCTCTAAGTTCTAGCCAATAAAGTTTTATAACAAGTCAAACAGTTAAGTCAAACAGTTATTCTTAAAATAACAACAACAAAATTCTTCATTTGCTATTTTCACAGTCTTCCAGTTGCTTTAATGTGAGAGGGTGAAAGGAAACTGATATTTGGCCAATGAATAAGATTTCTTCCAAAGTTAAATATATACCATATTCTTCCAGAATATTATTCTGAAAAATACAGCCCTTTAATTATATAAAAAAATTTAAATCAATTGAACTGATTTTGAAGTTAATATCCCAACTAATTCTTTCTTCAGGAAGGACATTTAAGCTAAAATGTGCGGGGTTCAATTCTGGGCAACAGAAGTGTATTTTAAATTCCTTTGAAATCAGTGCAGTTTAAGCACTTGGAACTGAAGGCTTGTTAATATTTTTTAACTTTCTGGAATGAATACGTGCCATTACGGTGGTCTTGAGTGTCGGGGGTTAAATTCACACATGCAGACTATTTGTTTCCTTAGGCAGAAACAATGCAAGTTAGTAAATGGAGATGGCTTGAAGCACTGTGATAACGGAAAATGGTTTCATTTAATAGGATCCAATGATAACAGGGGATTTTGTGGAGATTGGGAGAGCCCGTTTATATTTGTGAATTGAAACAGAAGAATTACCTGTGTCTGATTCTCCTTCGTTGGTGGTGGTTGTTGTCAATAAACACTGACAGAAATGCCTAAAAATTTCTAAGTGGTGTACAGTTATTTAAAATAAAAGCCTAGATGGATGGGGCATAGCTGATGGATGGGGCCATGTTGGTCTTTAACATGCTCTTGGGGGGCAAGAGGTGCAGCCTCCAGTAGCCCAAAGCTTCCCTTGAGCTTTGTGGTCCCAGAGCAATTGACTTGTGGAGCCAAGTGCTCATTCTGGCAGGGAGAAGGGAATCTAGCTCCCTTCAGCTGTTCCTTCTCTGACTGATGGATGGGGACAGGCTCAACTCCCCCTCTGCATGCTGCTCTTCCTGGGAGGCAGGAGGTACAACCTCTCGGTGACCCTTGGTCCCCTGACCGACAGCAGAGGCCAGTGTTCTTCCCTTCAGCACTGTCATCCAGACTATATATTACAGAAGTTGCAGGAGTTTCCTTTTATCTGCACCTGTGACTGCCAGTAGTAAATCATTCCCTTTCAGCCTACCTAGTGCCACACTGAATTAAGCTACCTGTAGTGTTTGTTCTGCATGTATGGGTATTGTTTCAAGTGGTTATGCAAGGCAAGAATTTCGCCTTGTAAAAATATATATTTTCACGGCTCGTCTTTCATAACATGGGCTGCATTAGAATAAATGTTGTTGACTCTGTATGCGGGTGTTTTGATAGTAGCCATTTTAAATTGGAACACACTTTACAAAGGGCCTTGTAAAACCCTAGGTTCACCCTGAGCACTGTTGCAGTTGGGGGGGGGGGCATGGTGCAGCGGTGGTAGAACACAGGTTCGGTTTCCAGTATCTTGAGGAGAGGATCGGATCCATCCCTGCCTGAAACCCTATAGGTCCACGGCCAGTCAAGTGTAGAGAAAACTGATTTGGACAGATTAATGGTCTGACAGAGGGGTCAGCAACCTAAGGCCCATGGGCTGCTTGTTTAACCGACCCATGGACCGCTGCCACCTGCTCGGTCGGCTCCCGTGCGCTGTGCTAAACTGGCACAGAGCACAGCGGGTACCGCCTTCCGCGATGCTGGCCAGCTTCCCATTGGCTGCAGGAAGCCCCTGCAGCCAATGGGAAGCTGCGCACACCTCTGCGCCAGAAGGAGCGCCTGAAATAGTGTGTGCGTGCACACACACGCCCCAGCCCACCGTGGCGTCTGCGGGACCATGAACCGGCCCAAGCCACAAAAAACTTTGCTGACCCCTGGTCTGACATGGTATAAGGTAGCTTTCTGTGTTCCTATGGAATGCTTTTGGTCACTTGTTAATGCCCATTCTTTTATAGGCATGTCTTCCTGGCCAGTTCATATGAAGTAAGTGAAACATGTATACAGGGTCAGCAGTGTGCTTCTCCTTCCATGCCAGAGTCACCAGCTCCCATAATGAGGTGGTGCTGGGGAGGGAATGTGTACACTATTCACTTGCATGGAATGTAGCACTTAATCTGGTTAGTGCAAGGATTTACACTTGTGCAGCGGAACTCCCCTTTCTTTTTCCTCCATGCCCCCACCCACCTGCAATCTTTTCTGGGGTTTTGCCCAATCCTCCAGAGCAGATTTGGGAAGGAAATGGAGAGGGTTACAGGGGAAGTTCCATTGCACAAGCATAACCACTTGCACTTATGGAGTGAGTGTATTGGATACAATCTTTAGAATTGTAGCAGCTGCACAAATTAACATTGTCTCCTCCTTCTCAAATCCCTTCAGTCACGTGAATTAGAAATTTCTGTTTATTGGCGCGATTGGAGATCTCTCTGTGCGGTGAAGTTTCTGAGGTTAGAAGATTTCTTAGACAACCAGCGACATGGAATGTGTCTCTATCTTGAACCCCAGGGTACTCTATTTGCAGAGGTAAGTGCCAACGTTTTTAAAAGAAAATTATTAAAGGCCGTGAATGATCTCCAAGATTCATTATTTTACGATTTAACACATCTTGTCTGAATTGCAGGTTACATTTTTTAATCCAGTTATTGAAAGAAGACCAAAACTTCAAAGGCAAAAGAAAATTTTCTCCAAGCAGCAAGGTAACAGATTTCATCAAATCGGTGTTGTATCTTAATCTTAATACAGGTTTATATTCTCAAAAGTTAACTGAAAAGGATGCTGACGCTAAACGTCAGAATTTCATGTAAAAATATTTGTTTAGAAATTGTAGATAGGGCTTTCAATAGTGAAATCTGTTTGTAAAAAAAAAAAGCAGGAAAATGTGGAATATGTGACATGTTCAGTTTATTCATCACAAATAATAAACTAATGAATATGAATTCTCTTTTAATTATAGCTTTTGGTGATAAGTAAAAAGATTACTTGTGCTCTCTGTTTTTTTTAACCACAGGCAAAACATTTCTCAGAGCTCCTCAAATGAATATTAATATTGCCACTTGGGGAAGGCTTGTGAGAAGAGCTATTCCTACAGTAAATCATACCGGCACCTTCAGCCCTCAAGCTGTGCCTGCCGCAGTTGCAGGAGGTGATGCGCACATTCCTGAATTAAGATCACCAACTAGGTAAGTGGCTGAGATGCTTAAGCAGGCTTATATGGCAAAACTCCTGTGATGTAAAAGGAAACACAAGCTTATTTACTCCTCTTGAATTTCCTTCTTCCAGTTTTAAAAAGAGAAAAGTATCAATTAGCATGAAGTTATTTTTTAAATTTTCCTAAATTGTTGCCCTGCTCACCAAGTGAATTGCTTTCTTTTAAGTGACTCCCCTGTAGCCAAACTGGTGTTTGAACTTGAACCCGAACCCCCACATACTCCTCCACGTGCGTCTTCTCTTGGAGAAATTAGCGAACCTTCGCCTGAGCCAAAGGCTCCACCTACACCCACTCAGGCAAGACTTCTAATATAGATTTAAAACAATAGCACAAATTGTTCTGTCTAGGTTTGTGAGAAATGTGACCTACAAATAGCACAGGTTGTATTCTTGATTTGTTGTTGTTTTATTGACGTCTTTACTTTTTAATAATTGGTTGCTATGCAAAGCGTTCTGCAGCTGATCTTTCTGTGTGCAACTTTCTAACTGAGTTGCGTAATATCTTAAAGCATTCTTATAATCGGGTCATAACCTCTCCTTTTAAATAACTGCTGAACTGCAAAAACTCGTTTGTACCATACTAGCATTTGAGGTAGTAGATACTTGACCAAAGAAGTATTTGAAGTTAGAACTTAACCAGAGAACTGTCAACAAGCATTTAATGATCAACAAGTCTCACAGGTTCTGAAAACCCTGCCAAACCAATAAACATTTGTTAAGACTTCTTAAAAGAAGCAGGGATGGACACTGACATGTTTCACTGAGAAGGCCTCACTCATTGTGTTTCTTCCCTCACTCTAAAGATGGCATTCTAAACAGGGTTCCCCTAAGTCTCTGGCACATTGCTTGGGATTGTTCAAATACAGAAAGAAGTAGTCTTATCTCCTAATGAATCTTACAGTCCTTTTCAAGCACTTGAAGATCAATGTTGTGAGACTTTTGTGGGTGAGCGGAGAGTTTGCTTGGACCCTGGGTGAAAACCCGGAGGTTGAGTATCAAAAGGAAAATGAATGGATATTGATTTGTATATCTTAGCAACTTTGTGTTATTGTAACATTTTATATGTAACTGTGTGTTTTTGTAATATTTTGTTTAAGTTGTTTGTTGTTGCTTCAGTTTTTTGTATACCGCTTAGACATACTTGTAACATACTTGTATACCGCTTAGACATACTTGTAACATACTAAACGGTATATAAATTAAACAATCAAAATGTGTTCTTAAACCAGGTTTAGAAATACCCAAATGCCAGGTTGCCTTTGGCTAGGAAGAATTGATTGCAGGTGTCCCAGTAATACATGGAAGAGGGTTTGTTTATTTTTCTTCAACTTCATTTATGTGGGAAACATGAATATGTGTAGGGTAGCTTGTATGACAGCATTCTTAAACCAGTTCTTAGACCAGGTTCCTCAGTGCTGTCTTTGCAAGTCCTATCACAAACAGTGCAAGAGGTTTAGCAAATAGATATAATTTCTCGAGGGCTCTTTTAGAAGGCATTTGAATCAACCTTGAGATTCTGAATTCCACAATTCTAAATTTAAGACCTACTGCTGTAACATTACTCTTCTCCAATTTCTAGCAACTTTTGTTTTTTTAAATCTTCAGATTTTTTTTCTTCTACACATTTCACAGGATGCAGAAACATTTGATTTTGAGAATGACAGAAATAATTTTGTCCCCAAACTTCAGCCGGAAATTATTTGCGAGACTCAAAATTCAAATTCTGATTTAGAATATAATATACGAGAGCCCGAAGATAGAAGGTAAGTCCTCTTTTATGTTAACTTGATGTATAACTCTTCCCAATACTGAGTAGAAATTGTCATTTACTTTTTAAAATTGCTGTATTTCAGAATACAACAGAGATTTCAATTCAGTTTGCAAGACTTCCGGTGTTGTGCTGTACTGGGTAGAGGACACTTTGGAAAGGTATGTCTGACAGCTAAAATTACAATATTGTCTCTTTCCACATCTGGTTTTCTCCCTTCCTTCCTCTTAGCCCACTTCCCTTTGCAGCTGCCTGTTGCATTTCACTATGTGCTCAGTAATATGCTTGTTGATTTTTCACAGCTTTGAAGCAAACTTTTTAAACGTATACACAACAGTTGCGAGTTTGGAACATAAAATGTAATGGAAAGCATGCAAATTGAGTATTATTTTGTGTTTCAGGTCCTGTTGGCTGAATATAAGAATACAAACGAAATGTTTGCCATTAAAGCCTTAAAGAAAGGAGACATTGTTGCTCGTGATGAAGTAGACAGGTCAGTGTGAAGGACAGGTGTCATTAAATCTGAATGTGCCCTAAACCCACAGACCAAGACTACTACTTTGAGTGGGGCCAAGGGCTTGTATTTTTAACGTTTTTTACATAATTTATTTCAGGTCTGCAGAAACTTAATTTCATTTCATAAAAAAAGAAAGAAAATACTCGTTAAGAGTTTTTATAACAGGTCATGTTATGATCCTGCCATATAACCCAAAATCCATGCTTCGTGTCTTAGAAGATGGTGCCACTCTTCAGAACTCAAACTCAAAGCCCCGTTGATGTATAAGACTAGTTGTGCAGCTCTTTAGATCTTAATCATGGGCTGCAGTAATTGCCAGATTTTCAAACCTGACCCTTAAACACACTTACTTGCAAGCATCTCTGGTAGAACATAATTACAAGTAAATGTGCTTGGGTCAGTAAGAAATAGTGCCCTGCCTATCCCTGGGTTTTATGCTGTGTAGTTGTTCGTCATTCATTGTTAAGCTGCTGTGCTTTTTTTAAAAAAAAATATATTATCACATTAGTATCATACCCCTTGCAAGAACTCAGCACTGTTGTCATTTACCACATACAGGGGTACCTCAGGTTACAGATGCTTCAGGTTACATACGCTTCAGGTTACAGACTCCACTAACCCAGAAATAGTACCTCGGGTTAAGAACTTTGCTTCAGGATGAGAACAGAAATTGTGCTCCGGCAGCGCGGTGGCAGTGGGAGGCCCCATTAGCTAAAGTGGTGCTTCAGGTTAAGAACAGTTTCAGGTTAAGAACGGACCTCTGGAACGAATTAAGTACTTAACCCGAGGTACCACTGTATTACCCAAAAAGTCCTGATGGCCTTCCATGCTCTTGCTACTTGTGGGTCACTGTCATTACAGTGGACCCTCTGGTTACAAATTTAATTTGTTTCGGGGGGGTGCGCTCCCCGAAAAATTTGTAACCAGAGGCGCCGTTTCTGCCCTCACACGCGGCGCGATAGAGCACTTCTGCGCATGTGCGAGCAGCGAAACCCAGAAGAATACACTTCCAGGTTTCTTGCTTTCACAACCCGAAGATTACGTATCTAGAGTGGTACGTAACCCGAGGGTCCACTGTATTAATTGCAGTAAACTCAGTACTTCTGCTGGAAGCCTGCGGTTACAGTGGCCTCATTGCAGTTAGGCTTTCGCCTTGCAGGTTAGAGCATGGTGCTGATAATGACAAGGACTTGGGTTTGATCCCCATTTGGGTGCGTATTCCTTCATGGCAGGGGGGTTAGACTAGATGACCCATAGGGCCCCTTCTAACTCTTAGGATTTTGTGCATGTATCCCTTCTTGGAGCCGTCACCCATGTAATGAAGATAAATAGTTGATCCAACCTCATAAACATTTCTGCTTTCAGCCTCATGTGTGAAAAGCGAATTTTTGAAACTGTGAACAGCGTAAGGCATCCCTTTCTGGTGAACCTCTTTGCTTGTTTCCAAACCAACGATCACGTGTGCTTCGTAATGGAGTACGCAGCTGGAGGAGACCTCATGATGCATATACACACGGATGTCTTTTCCGAACCAAGAGCAGTGTAAGTAACAAAAGGGATATTTTCAGGCTGTGGCGTAAGTAAGTTGGGTTTGGTGCTTGCCGTGTGAGATAATACTCTGCAGGGCCAATAAGACATAGTAACACTTCTTCCCCTGCTAAATGGTTGGGAGCTACCTCATGTTTCAGAACTTGGTTTAAAGGAAACCCTAGTTAGTCTTAACTGTGGTTAATCTCATGCACCCTAACTGCAAGGGAGAGGAAATTTTGCTGCTGAGAAGATGTGTCTGCATATAGCCACACCAGCTTATAAATGTTGTATCATACGTCCCTTAGGTACATGGCATGTAGCTCCTGCACCCAGTTGACTTATGCTAGTGAAATCTGTGTAGAGCTAATGGAAGCCGGCAGAGCATAGGTTGGGCTTGTACGGCATCCTGATGGATTTAGGCAATTCCTGTCTGACTGCAGCGGGCATAACTACAACAGGACTTTCAGTTGACAGGCAGTATCCTAACACGCACACCTACTTCATCAAGGGAGCAGTTCTAATTGTATCAGCAGATGCTGCTTTCGCTCACTGATACCTGCCAGGTAGAGATTCATGACATAGATGCCGGTATTATACTTTTTGAGGAGTACAGGCAGAAAGCTTTATAGCGGGTCAGACTGTCCTGTTTAACCCAATATGGTCCACTGGGTCCCAGGCCTTTCCCACTGCCTGCTGTCTACCTGTTCCTTGTGAACTGGAGAACCACAGATTGAGCCTGTGACCTGCTGCATGGAAGTGTGTCCTCTGCTACTGAGGTGTGGTGCTCTTTTTAATTAAAAACTTAGAAACCCATATTCAAAATAAAGTAGCCTGAAAAGACTCCTCTGGTGGTACTGAACGTTGCTCTGAAGGTTTTCTGGTCACATGTTTTTCAAAAGTTATCCTTTGTAGGAGTATAAAAAATGCAACATGTCAGTTCTCGCCTCTTTTATATTTCTTTACAAACAGGTTTTATGCTGCATGTGTGGTTCTTGGACTGCAATATTTACATGAGCACAAGATAGTTTATCGGTAAGTTTGCGTAAGATTTAGATTTTTTTGTTTCATTTCACATTCTTACACGTTTGCCTTATATACCATGTTTGCTCAGATACATTAACAATGTTACCTCCTCTTTGCCATGTGGCGAAGAGGAGGACAGTTGCATTGGGTGTTTACACAAACCTGCCATGCCACATCCAAACACCTTAAATTCAGAAAGGATAACAATTTTGAGTATTTGCAGCTAATACTTTCCCCGTATAGTTTGTCTCCCTTCGGGGTCAGAATGAGTTGTTTTTAATTTCTTCTCTGCAGAGATTTAAAGCTAGACAACTTGTTGCTGGATACAGAAGGTTTTGTGAAAATAGCAGACTTTGGCCTCTGCAAAGAGGGTAAGCTTTTTCAACAGTATTTCTCAGTGGCTTATAATAGCAGTCGGGAATTTGCAACCCACTTTTATCAATTACTGCCTCAGATTAAAAGTGGTAGCCCCTCTACTTCCCCTTTCCACCTCTCCCCTCCCTTCCTCATTCTGAGTGCTGCACAGATTGTGGATTAGAGACATCTCTGCTCTCTTCCATATGGTGTTGGGGGAGGCATTGTTAATGAACATGTGAATTTTTTCCTCTTTTAATCAATTAAACAAATCACAGATTTAGAGTAGCTCTTTGCCATGGCCTCTGGGCAGTCCCCGAAAAAAGAGTTCTGTGCTGAGCAACATTTGGAACCTTCTGGTAAAAACTCCAAAATGTGGGTTTTCGCCAGTAAGGGTGCAGTCCTACGCACACTAACCTCAGAGTAAATCCCATTAAACACAGTGGAACTTATATGTCAGTAGGCATGTATAGGATTGCATGGTAAAAAGCCTATTGTAATTTCAAAAGAATTTATTGCAAAAGAAATGAAAGATGACATGTCTTTCAAAACACAATTTTAAAAACTAACACTTTTTTGTGGCATCAGTTTTCATTGGCTAAAGTTACTCTCATAAACAACTTTCCAGCTAGATCAATAAAATGTTCTGTCCAAAGCATTTAGAACAGCTGTACTCAGTGGTTTGCTTTATGTTTTTATTGTATATTCCTTTTTCTTTATTTTTGGTGGGTTTATTTTTTGAATATCACTTGCCCTTCACCCAAAGGCCCCAGCAAATCATCATAGGACCCTCAGAATGATCCAGAAAGTCTTATTGAGAAAAATAAAACATTTTTGTCACAAAGCATAGGGTGGGCAAGGAGGGAAATCTGCTGTATACCAATTACATTATTTCCAACAGTTCTGTAAACTAAGACTACAGCACACTTACATGGGAGTAAGCTCTACTGAACTCCATGGGGCCCAACTTAGGGTCAGGCTGCAAAATGCATGGAGAATTTGTTTCACAAAGGCTGACGTGCTGGCTGCAATGCAATCTTTGCATTTTTAATGACAAGACACATGATCTTAAGAAGAGCTGTTAGCATTTCAAAATGCTTGCACTTGTTTGCTAAAGTTAGAAACTGCTGGTTTGTCCTAGGAACCCCATCAGAGAAAGTGGGGAAAACAGTATATAGCTCTGCTTTGTCAGATTCTGTTTTCTGCGCTTTCTTATTTATATCTGTTTATTTTTTGGTATTTGGTTGGGATTCGTTCAAAAAAACTTGAATTGGAAGTATTTCTGTGCAATAAAAAACAGGAAGGAAATATAATTTAGGCTGTGTGCCCACCCCCTTCCACTTTGTTGTTAGTCTGGATCCCTGCTTGCTCTGAGTAACAAAGATAAGATAGTATGTCCCATCACCAAAGAAGAGTTATTTGCTCAGCTTCCTTTGGGCTGTATCTAATGCTGTTCCTCCATGAACTGCTACTTCTGTTGAGGAGCAGAGATGTGCTTATGAAAGGAATCCTTCCATGAGTGCACATGAAGGAATGAGTTAATGGAAGTTCCATTCTGAAATATACTCGGAGAAAAGCCGTTGGTTTCATGTAGTTTATTTCATTCTTCACACATAAAACAGTCATCGTGTGTGTCCAGCCTGCAGGCCCCTCCCAGACCCAGGCTAGATATCCTGTGGTCACACCTGATAGGCTAGTTCAAACTTCCCTTCTGGAGCCGGATTGCATGGCTCCAGCAGCCAATCACACGCTACGTTCTAAAACCCACCCTGCCTATTATTCTAGGATCCAAACTCCAGCCATAACAAATTCGCAAGTGAAAATATTGACTACAACCCTACATCTCCACATTTTCGAATTCACCACCCAAACCAGCTTAAGATCTGCCTGGACCTTTCATTTTATCAATTCGAGTCAGGAAGAAACAATTGCCAGAGCAGCGAGGAGGAGTTGCCATAGTGTCCTACTTTTATGGATTGGTAGGAGGAAAATAATGGCTTCTCAGGTAGTTTCATCTGCATAAGCAACATTTGGTTCTCAATTATACGTGGTATTCCACTATAGAAAGGAGCTGTAAAAGAATTGTTCCAGCTACCATGTTTTTCGCTCTATAAGACGCACCAGACCACAAGACGCACCTAGTTTTTGGAGGAGGAAAACAACAACAAAAATATTCTGAATCTCAGAATCCAGAACAGCAAGAGGGATCGCTGCGCAGTGAAAGCAGTAATCCCTCTTGCTGTTCTGGCTTCTGGGATAGCTGCGCAGCCTGCATTCGCTCCATAAAACGTACACACATTTCCCCTTACTTTTTAGGAGGGAAAAAGTGAGTCTTATAGAGCAAAAAATACGGTATATCCCAAGTTGACAGCATGAAGTCTGTTTGTCCACGCTGCCAACATGTAAATGATTTTCCTTATACTGGTTTTCCCATGGCTGCAAACCATGTAAAGAGTTCAGGGCTATTTTATCATCTCATTCCTGCTGGTATATAAAGAATTTTGCTTAAGCTGCCTTTTAAGTGAGATAACCCAGGGGTTGCCCCACCCCTGTAGTCATCCAATCCTGAGCCAGGGGAAACTGAGTTTGTTTCTGGAAGTCCTTGAGATTTGCAAAGTCTCCAAGATTTGCAAAGGGCCAAACAGTCCTTTAGAGCTGCAAGCCCACAAATTACTCAGTAGCATATAACCAAGTAGCCAGGTACCAGATTCAAAGCCAAGCTTACATCAGGAAGCCACACAAGGAATAAGTGCTATACTTTATTAGGGAGTTTATAAGCAGAGAATAAGAACCCTTTACCACTAAAACACAGTTAAGAAAGGCTAACCGTGTGAAGACACTTCAGGGAATTTGAACACAGAACAAAATAACCATTCAAGTCATTGACCCCACGAGCAAGTTTCATCTAGGAACACATTATTGTTGCCATACATGACCCTCAAATCCCATTAGACCCAGGTCAAAGACTAGTTTTTATACTAAAAGGGCTAGACAGGTAGGGTCTCACTGAGCCAATCATGGCTTGGGGACATATTTCCAAGAAATAGATGGTGGATACCCAGTAGATTTCTGCAGTCTTTGTGACCTTGACACAGTCTTACATCAGACACAGGTGCAGTGTTCGAAACTCCCACTGTCCTAGGCGCATTTTGCGACAGAAATTTTCATTAGGGCAAGCAGTTTCTAAGCTTCTGGGCGCAGTAAGATTTCAGATTAAAGCTGCAGTGGAAGGAAAGGAGGACCTTTTTCTGCCTCCCCACTTCCAGCCACTCTCTGAAGACTGGAGAAGAGACCCTCTAAGAATATTAGGGAGGTGGGCAAGGGAAGGACTAGACCGTGTGAAAAATGAACATAAGATTTTAGCTGCAGTTCATTCATTTTCAGCTTTGTATTTTTTTTATAAAACAGGCCTAGACAATCTGTTGTTGTGCCCATAAGGTGCCATTTAGCTCCTAGCTTTCATATCTGAGTTTCTAACACTGCACAGGTGGCAAGATGGAGCAATTAAATGGGACTTTTGCTGTAGGAAAACTGCATCAAGAATCCTTATTTATTTAAAGGCAAATGCAGGTTCTTCACACTTGATAGTGCGTATGCTTCGAGTGCTAGTACCAGTGTACAAAATGTAACGTGTGCTGCTGCTCAAAGAGAGAGAGAGAGAGTTTTACAAATAATTATAGAGCCAAGGTTTGTTTCTTACCACTTGGAAATTCAAATTTGTCCTACCTACACACAACATAGTTTCACCAATGAAAAATGCAAGGGGTGGGGGAATTATGCATGCCCTTTGTTAATAAGGAAGTATTTTGACAGTACACAATCAAGAAGTTCTTGAATGCCTGCTTGCTCTTGCCCTTTTGTAAAATTTGGCACAGAATTCACATCACACCCTTCTTAAATGAGTTGTTGCCACTGGCAAAAATTCTGTCTAGCGTATGTAAATGACATTAAGCTGTTGGCTTTTTTAAAGGGTTGTTGAATACATACCTTGGCTTCACTGTGCTTAAGAAGGAAATCTTTAAAAGAAAAGTCATATTTCATAGGTTGCTTATTTTAGAGGCAAAACGAAATGCCTAGCATTTTATAGTGTTAGATAAGAAAATAAACATTTTCTGTAAATGCTTTAGAGTGCAAACTTATACAAGTCTACTCGGAAGTAGGCCTTATGTTCTATAGGACTTAATCTCAGATAAGTGAGCCTAGGATTCCAGTCTTAATGAATCTGTATCTTCTCTGTCATTCTGCAAGACCGTTGTTGTTTTTTTTAAAACCACTACAATGTTACCAGTTGTAAATAATTGGCTGAACATTTGGAGTTCAAAACCATCAACTCTATTTTGCAATAAAAAGTATCCTTATTTAGCTTTCAGAATTTGGATGGAGTTGGCAGAACAGGCAAAAATATGCAATGTTGTTCATGTCATACACGGTTTTTATTGTGTAAGAATTGCATGAGTTTAAAACTGGAAAGGTGAAAGGCTCATAGAACAAAAAACTAAACATGTGTAATTGTTGCAGGAATGGGTTTTGGTGACAGGACAAGTACATTCTGTGGCACTCCAGAATTTCTTGCTCCAGAAGTGTTGACAGAAACTTCCTATACAAGAGCTGTAGACTGGTGGGGTCTTGGTGTGCTCATCTATGAAATGCTGGTTGGTGAGGTAAGCTTCACAAAATGTAAAACTGGTTCTTTTATTCATCTGCAAAGAGCAAATAAATTTGAAAAGAGCTGTTGGGTGTAGGTTTCTGTTGAATCCCTCACTCTTTTCACTTCTCATTTGGTTAAATTTGAGTATATTTATTAAGAGAATATATCGATGAAAATTCAGTTTCTGGAAATTATTCTTATCGCTATTTCTCCCCCACCCTCTAGTCTCCCTTCCCAGGAGATGATGAAGAAGAGGTTTTTGACAGTATTGTAAATGATGAAGTAAGATATCCTCGGTTCCTTTCTACAGAAGCCATCTCAATAATGAGAAGGGTAAGATGGTACTTTTTGTGTGCTTGTTTCATTCCTTCTTAATTTGTTTAGCCACGTGTGTAAGGGAAAGCAAAGTGTTTTAAGGTCCACGTTTTTATTTGCTACGTACGTTTCTCAAGTTCACTTTACGTCAAAGGCAAGTGTGGCTTGCTGATACTAGTAATATCCTAGCCTCCCCAGATGTATGCCCCATGTCTGTTGGGTAGAAATACTGTGGGTATGACCTTTACTTCCATGGGTGACTAACTGTGGTTCTTCCAAGTTTCTCTGCTTGCAGCTCCCATCCACCTGCCCGCCAGCAGGGCTAGTGGTCAGGGATGATGGGTTTTGTAGTCCAGCAACATCTATCTTGAAGGGTCACCAGTGAGCCACCCCCGATTTACTCACTGGTAGGATTGGTACTACTTGTGAGTCAGGAGGACTTTGGTGTTTTTTTACTGGAGCACCTGAGAAAGCAACCACAGCTGTATAAAAAGTTAACACACCGGCTTATGATATCCCTGGAGATAAGCAAAGCAGCAGCGAGGATTCTTTCCATTTTGTAGCAGCAGAGAGTGGTAGTTGGGACTCAGTAGAGACCCTACATTCTAGATCATGGAAGCCCTAGAACTTGAGCTCTTTTCTCTCCTTTGACAAAAAAAACAATTGGAGACTCTTTCTGTGTATTGGGTCTTCTCTCTGTGGGAACGGGGATTGATTGCATGGGATATGATGTCATTAGTCTGCTGCTGTGAGTGGTTGGATTACTAGCCATCTCTTGTAAGGGAAACTGAAAATAGTGCGTGGTTTCATGCCTTGTCTTCTTAAAGACAGCAAGTTGGGGGTTTTCTTGGGTTTGCCATTGTACTTTTTTTTGTTTTATTCAGATTATTTTTGTTATTTAATTTGTTTTTCTGTAAACTGCCTTGGGACTCTTTTATGCTGTTATAACAGGCGGAAACCAATTATGTCATTCTGTCACGACACTGATGTCAGTAGTTTTGCTTGAAATACAACTTGGTCAGAACCACCGTTTGGGCCTTGGCAAACCAATGAGAATTTTAAATTTATGAAGTAATAAAAGCAAAGGCAATCATTTTGCTTTCTTTTCTAAAGTTCCCAGTGCTACTTGCTGTACTAACTGGGGAACCTGATGTGCTTTTTTTAAAAAAATCACTTCATATTTATATCATGCTTTTTTCAAAGAACTCACATGGCTCAGGAAATTGTTAACAGGAACGCTTTGCTCCAGCAGGCTACTGACAAAAAGTTCTTGATATCGTTTCAGCTTCTGAGGAGAAACCCAGAGCGGCGTCTCGGCGCTGGTGAGAAAGATGCTGAAGATGTCAAGAGGCATCACTTTTTCCGGGTGAGTGCAAAGTGAAACGCCTGGGTGCAATCTGGGAGCAGCCAGAAGCAGGGACTTAACTCGGTGTTTTCATTTTGCAGTTGATCGATTGGAACGCGTTGCTTGCCAAGAAAATGAAGCCTCCTTTTGTCCCCATCATACGAGGAAGAGAAGACGTCAGCAATTTTGATGACGAATTTACCTCAGAAGCACCTATTCTCACTCCACCCCGGGAGCCTAGGATACTTTCAGAAGACCAGCAGGAAATGTTCAGAGACTTTGACTACATTGCTGATTGGTGTTAATTCTTTTGAGACACTGTGAAATCCTAGCAGACTGGCTCATCAGAACAGCGTTCGCCCCACTCCTTCCCTCCTTTTGAGAATACCAGCTGTTGGATTGTTCTCTGTGCTGCCTGTAGCTTCCGACTTTTTTGAATCACATGAAGATTTTGGAAAAAGGACCGTTTTTATTACACGTGAGGTGTGACCTCGTTTTTGTATATCTTTTTTTTTTTAAAGAAAAAAAAATATTGAGCACTGGAAAGCGATTCTGTGCAGCTCTTTAAGCTTGACCTGGCCAGGTATAGGCTGTGTTCCACTCTCACATGGGCACACTTGTACTGTATCTTTACTGTTCTGCAGCAGAAAACATTGCAAAAAAGACCTGCCTTAAGCAGGATTAGCAACCAGATACTGAGCTAGACTGATAACCATCTACTCAGCGATTAGAGGGAAGAAGGAAGGCAAAATGTCTGTCCTTAAAAAAAAGAAAGATACAGTAATCTCCAAAAAACATAGACCTGATGACTGTTAAGCACACTGTTGTCTTGATTTTTTAGGGGGGGGAATGAGGATTAAGAACTGATGCCTTGTTTTGTAAACTTTCTATGGTATTTATTAGGGGGGGAAATGTTTAAAAGCCTTACCTATAGGAGAACAGTATAAGTGCTTCCATTCTTAAAAAGAGAAGATCGGTCCTAAGAAGTTTACCAAAGCATTTGCCAAACAATTTTTGCCTTTCAACTTCTATAACCAGCAGATATGAAGAATGTAATGAGTAAGAATGTCTCTCCAGTCTTAAATCAGGAACATTTCTAATGTGTGCATTCCCCCAGATGCAATCACTGTTTTGTACTCTTGGAAGTCATGTCTTTTCCACACTAACTCCATTGATACGTTATTTTAGCTAATCTGTGTGTCTAGCTATCTCGTTCATCTTACATTTGCTGATTTGGTGTTGCCATATCATCTTTAAAGAATGAGGATCTTCAGTGTATACATGCCGTGTTCATGTATATTTGGAAGTTATAGTATATTTTTGTTTCAAGCATATAAATTAACTTTACCACTTCCTTTAGCATTATCCAGTGGCTAGGTGAATGTATTGCTAAATTCAGATTTAATGGGGGGGGGGGGGGACATGCTTGTATACATTTCAAGGCCACTGAATTCCAGACTCTTCATTGGCAATTATTGAGAATAAGGGTTAAAGCAATATGTTTTGAGAGAATGTATAAATATTTTTGATAAGACTTGTATATTTTAAGCCTCTTAACACTATGCTGTACCTTGAAAAGTTAAAATGTCTTTGACCAGATACTGTGTGTGCTCCTTTCAGACTTACGTAGTTTTCTAAAAGGTTGAGTCTGTTTGTGGAAAACAACGCTCTGCTTTCCCTAGCTTATTAAAATTGGTTTGTCATCAGGCTCATACTCAGCATGCCCAAGATCAAAAATGTGTTGTGTGATGTTTAAATCCACACAGACTTATTGCTCTGGAATCTGGTTTCATGAAAGATAAATGGCAACCACATAACCATGTGAAGACAGTGCTGCTCCCAGGTGTTGCCTTCATTGCCTGAACTTTGAAGCGTATGTAACGGGTTCATTAGAATAATGTACATGTAAGTGTGTCCACAAAGAACAATGGTAAAAGACTAAACAAAAAATCAAATCATGAAATGTCTAACCTGTAATTCTTTTTTTAAAAAAACAAATAGCAAATTAGCATCTTGGAAAAAAATGCTATTTCCCTTCCATTTCAAATAGCTGTATCACAATTAAATACAAAACACTACACATCTGAGGTACAGTCGGCTATTCATTTATACTCCAAAATTAGAGCTACAGACAGCTGAGCCCAAAAGGGTGATTCAAATTTAAAGTCCTACAGAAATAACCCTTTTCTCTTTTTTTGTAAGTACATCTTGTACAGAAATGTTTTGTAATCTAAGTAAATCACTTTAAGAAATTTTAGAGGCAGGGTATGTTCACACAGTTAAGCTGAAAGAAAGCACTAATTTTATCTAGTTTTTTAAAATATTTAGGCAAATTAAGATTTTAAACTCTAGATTGTAAATATATTTTGCTATACTTGTATGTGGCTGCTGAAGCACTTTGTAAAGAAATTAGGTTATTTTAGAATGGTACACTATGCATTAAAATGAAATGTGCCTTTAACAATGTCATACTACAAACTGTCTTGCAGTTAACTATCAAATTAAAGTTTAAATAGTGAAATTTGTATATGAAAACATGATTTACTGATTTGAATCCTATAATCTTGCTTTTTGGTCTTTAGATAAAAATTGTGTTTAGAACTTGGTTTGAATTACCCTTTTCTTTCAGGGGTGCGTAAAAAGTCTCATTTTCTGTTCCTCTTGTCAGTAACCTTGTGGTACCATAGCGTCAAAACAACCCATACAACTGCATATATAATCATGTAAAGGTTGTACAGTGGTACCTCGGGTTAAGAACTTAATTCGTTCTGGAGGTCCGTTCTTAACCTGAAGCACCAGCTAATGGGGCCTCCCGCTGCCACTGCTACAGGATTTCTGTTCTCATCCTGAAGCAAAGTTCTTAACCCGAGGTACTATTTCTGGCCTGTAACCTGAGGTGTATGTAACCCAAGGTTACCACTGTACTGGTAGTTAGAGGGTGTTTTTTTTGCTTTAAATGTTGACCTGGTTTCTTACACACACACACACACACACTTTTAAGTGAGAAATGGAGGGGGGGAGAGACAATAGGCTATCTGAATTATGGTTCCTTAAAAGGATTTCATTCAAGCATTGGAGCTCAAATTCAGTTGTTCAATCCAGTTTTACTTGCCTACGAAGGTTAATGCAGAAGCTGAAGTAATCTAAGCGTCCCAAAGTTCTAACAGAAGCCCACTCTTGATAGTGTGGTACGACAGACCCACACTTTAGCTAATTGGACCTCCCACTGCTGCTGCACTGCCGGAGCACAATTTCTGTTCTCATCCTGAAGCAAAGTTCTTAACCCGAGGTAATATTTCTGGGTTAGCATAGTCTGTAACCTGAAGCGTATGTAACTTGAGGTACCACTGTATTGTAGAAGGGCTTCCTGAAAGATTTCACCTATGAAAAACCCATGCTAGGCAAGAGGACTTAGGAATATCTTTCTGACAGATGTTGTGATGGAGCAGATTGTATTAACATTTCTCACGGAGCAGATATAATCTAAGACACTGGTTGTTGTGGATTGAATTTCCCTGCCCATTCCACAGCAGAGGCAGGGAAAGCTATGTGATGTCCCTAAGATGACAGTCAAGACTCCAGCCTTACCGCACTCAACATCAGAACCTGGTTCTAAGACTCCTGTTAAGGCTGCACACCAAGATTAAGATTTGAGATGTTTGTTTTGTTTTTTCAATGTACAGAGGCAAGGCTTGATGTTGAGCTGATCCAAGATCTACATAAACTTGTACTTATCATTGGCTCCTCCCCTCATACTATTATGGCTTAAGAATGCTGCTGGAGCAGCGAGGGAACAAAAATAGCCCTGACCTAGCAGCCTGCAAAATCAGACTGATGGTTTCAAGGGACAAAAAGGCCCTATTTTTAATTTGCTTCAGTCTATGTTTAGGCCTGGAAAGGGCAGAACTGCTAAAAGTTCTGTTCCTCATCGCCTTGAGTGGTCGGTTCTGTACTTCACACAAACATTTACTCATAACCAGGTTAACTTGAAACTTTTAAGTAGACTTCACTGCTTACCTATTTACAAGCAGGGCTGGGGAACCCGTGGGCCTCCAGGTGTTGTACTACAATTTCCATAATCCCTGACTCTTGGCTGGAGCTGAGCCACAGCTGTGAGAATTTCCCCCACATCACCCTGTAATTCATACCACTTAATCCTGCCACTTACACAGGGCTTATGTTCTGGGGAATCCACCACACCTAAAGCCAAAATAGTGTATAGTCAAAACCCATTGGGTTCAAGGGCGGGTGGGATTGCCAAAATAATGTTTCCCAGAACCCCACCCACTTTATGCCCCTTTAAATTTTTGCCCATAAATCTGAATGCACATGAGTCAAATGCCCACAAACTGTGGGCTTACTGTATGCAGTGCCAAGGCACACCCCTATTTAACATATTTTACCATGTTTCTCAGCTGATTACATTGTGCCCTACCTTGGCAATACTAATTGAAAAAAGGCTTGAATTAAGTCATTCCTTGGTTATGTTTTACATGCATTACAAGATCGATACCATTGCATCTACAGATGTCAGGATAGGAGTAGTAGCCTCGTGTGGCCAGACTGCCCTTTCTATATTCTGTAATAGTGCATTAGTAAGCCTGGAAATTTAGGCCACAGCAAAGGAAACAAGGAGGGTGAATCAATTTGGATTCAGCTGGCTGTTCCCTAGTTTCCAGACTGGCAAGGGTCACTTTTGAAGTGGCTTGTTGGTAGGGTTACTGGGCTAGTCCTGTTTTAAGTACTAGAGTTCAATTAGTTATTAACAGGACAACATACCTGGGAACAAGGATGGCAGAGTCTCCTGTTCTCATACAAGACCAGCCTTCAGAAATCTTCCTCCTATCAGAGACTAAACAGCATCCAGACTACCACAAGCAGGAGCAGCAGAAATCAAATCGGGTGAGTCAAAGCTCAAATGCTTGCAGAAATGTTACGCATATCATATGTTCACTCTGGATTGAAACTTCCCAAAATATACCTTGCATTTAACCAAAATAATAGTTCTTGGGCAACAATATAAAAATGCTTGAATAGGAACCGAAGAATTTCAAAAGATGATGTATGCTCCAAGTTGATGTTTATTTAAGACAGACACACACAGTGAAACTTGCAGAACAGTATAGGTTTTTGGAAAACAGTTTATTCAGGAATTAGAATTAGAATATTTTCCAAAAAAACAACAACCAAGATCTCTATGAAAGAAATCTAAGTACATACAATAGGAAATTGATGGCTGTTAAATAATTGCTTTCACTAATATATACATAAAAAATGCCACAAAATTATTTTGTTTACACCTGGAATGTGTGCTCTGACTCCTCGGTTAGGCTTTTTCACATAGTTTTACCAGTTCCGCAACTTGAAGGCTCAACAGTACCATTTTTATCCATATCGCTTTTAAGTCAAAATCAAAACCTCTGTGGGCTATAGACGTACCCTCGGAAATTCACAGCTGTGGCAGTTTGTCCACTGGGGTATCAAATTTGAAATCAGCTGGGAAAAGATCAGGAGCCCGTGGATAAATCAACCTATATGACTGTCTGATTGTAACATCAGCTACTCCGGCAATGTCTCCAATTTCTGAAATGAAACCCAAGGCAGACAAGTTGAACTGACAAGTAGAGTTACAAGGCTGGAGCGTTTCCAAAAAAACAACCTGTAGTTTCCCCAATTCTTCCTGGTGCTCAGCTTCAGACAGTGTAAAACAAACAAACAACCTTTAAAAGGCTGCTTTCAGTAAAAATCTCAAAGCTTCTCAAGAGCAATGTAGTACTACAATAGAAAGACGGGAGAATATGATTTTGTCGGGGCAACCAATCGAAGATCACACTGCACTTACACTTGGATATGGTCTTTTACTACCAATCAGACCTGGGTCCAATTCAAAGTGCAGGTGTTCATCTCTTAAGGCCTTAAGTCAGGGATGGGTAACCAGATGTCACTAGACCCTAATGCCCAATTCTGCGTCAGGCTGGCTGGGGCTGAATAGGGTTTGGAGTCTTTACACTATCCAAAGGGACACAGATCCTCCACTCCTGTCTTAAGCAAGCCACATCCTGAATACCTGAAGATGCACCTTCCATCCCCCATAACCCTCTCATTGGACTGGACTTCATCAAATGGGATCCTACTCCAGGTGCCATTGCCTTCAGTGGTGTGTGTGTGTGTGTGTGAACAACTTGCTTTCAATAAAGAGGTTCATGTAGCAATTTAGGTTAGCAGAGCAAAACATCCCTGGCTTTGTCTGGTTGACTGGACCTGCTGTTCTGTTTGTATTAGATAAAGGACCCCTGGACAGTTAAGTCCAGTCAAAGGCGACTATGGAGTGTGTGGCGTTCATCTCGCTTTTCAGGCCGAGGGAGCTTTCCGGGTCATGTGGCCAGCATGACTAAACTGCTTCTGGTGCAACGGAACACCATGACGGAAACCAGAGCGCACAGAAATGCTGTTTACCTCCCTGCCACAGCGGTACCTATTTATCTACTTGCACTGGTGTGCTATCAAACTGCTAGGTTTTCAGAAGCTGGGACAGAGCAATGGGAGCTCACTGTCACTCTGATTCGAACCGCCAACCTTCCAATCGGCAAGTCCAAGAGGCTCAGTGGTTTAGACCACAGCACCACCCACACACCCCATCTGTCTGTATTACCTGAAGCCTAGAATCATAGAATCATAGAGCTGGAATAGACCACAAGGGCCATCGAGTCCAACCCCCTGCCAAGCAAGAAACACCATCAGAGCACTCCTGACATATGGTTGTCAAGCCTCTGCTTAAAGACCTCCAAAGAAGGAGACTCCACCACACTCCTTGGCAGCAAATTCCACTGTCGAACAGCTCTTACTGTCAGGAAGTTCTTCCTAATGTTTAGGTGGAATCTTCTTTCTTGTAGTTTGGATCCATTGCTCCGTGTCATCAACTGATTTTTTATTTTTTAGCACTTCGATTATTGATAGCTGTTTCAAAAGCCCTTGACTGATTGCCAAGGCATGAATTCAGCTCTTACAGTGTTTCATGCCCAGATGAGAGGAACCTTTACTCCCAGGATTTGCAGAGAGCTTTGGCTTTCCATGTGGTTAGAACTGGATCAGTCCACATAGGAACACTTCCATCCTTTCCCCATTTAAGGGATGTACCAATGGCAACCTTGCTAGACAGAATTGAACATCTTACTAAAAGAGGCAATGCCAGAGTTTAGAGAGGATTACATTTAATTTAGACCACTTAATAAGGTATGTTCCTAACGCTGCATGACAACACACATGTTCTGAATGAGGTTTTTTTGGGGGGACACTTGTTAGGAGTTTTAATTTTGTTTTAAATGTACTGGTTGTTTTGTGTTTTTTATTATTTTATGTGTAAACTGCCTTAATACCATGGTTCAGAAGGAAATGAATTATTATTTTGTATACTGCCCTATACCTGCTGGTCTCAGGGCGGTTACAACACAAAATCACAATATAAAAACACAAAATACCTAATAAAAATTCAAACAACCCAACAATCCACCCCCTCCCTATTTTCAGCCAAAGTCCTGGTTAAAGAGGAACGTTTTTGCCTAATGCCTACAGCTGTATAATGCAGGTGCCAGCATAATAATAAGTAAAAGCTCACTAAGTGTGCCGAGCTATTTATTACATTTGTATCCTGCCTTTCTTCCAGAGGTCTCAAGACAACACAGATCTGCCCCGCTATCCTGTAAGGCAGATTAGGCCAAGAGATATTTGAGTATCTCAGCCCAGCATTACCCAGCAAGCTTTATGGCTAGGTAGAGATTTGAACCTGGCTCTCTCCAGTCCTCATTCAACAGTAACCAGACTGGCTCCTTAGCCTTGCAATTACTCACGTGGCTTATTACTGAGCCAAAATCATGGCAAAAGGAGGATCCTTATAGCGCTTTCTGCATCAGTGATTACTTTTTCTTTCTGAACAAATGACTTAACAGAGCTAAGGGGAGGGGGAAATGGAAATGTTACCTTTCTGGGTTCTCTTCTCTGCGGAGGCTTGTGAAGCCATATAAATAGCTGCAGCTGCAACCGAGATGGGACTCCTCCCAGGAACCAAGTCTAATTCCACAGCTTTACGGGCAATGTGTGTTGCTGCCATCTGGACTTGCTTAGGAAGACCCAGGTTTGAACAAAATCTGGACATGAAATCTCCAGTTGTGATCAAATCCACACTCGTTTCCAAAGCTTTCAAGATGAGCTTAAAACACCGGCCTATTTCTTTTTTGGAAATTCTGGAGACAGCACATATTTCTGAAACGAGAAAACAACACAAAAACCACCCGCAACATTAATGCTGGAACAGGATTGCAATAAGTTAAGGATAATAACGTTCTCAGTCCCTTCTCCCTGCTACCAATTAAAGCTTAACCCTCCATTTAAGTCTTCGCAGCACAAATATGTAACTCAGTCTATGTAGTCAACAAAACCGGCACCCACTTTTAAGAGAAACATTCCATTCAAAGTCTCCAAGGAATTACACTGAGGAGTGAGCATCAGTTCAAGAGCTATTGATTCAGTTGTTGGGTCTCAGAACCACAGCACAGGTTTTAATTTAATAGAATGATTTTGTTAGGACTCAGGCACAATAAGTAGGGAATGCAGAAATTAGCAGCATTTTAAGAGCAAGCCACGGTCCTCGCCTGTGGGGAGGAGGAGCGAGAGAAAAGAGCAATGTTTACCAATAGTTTTCCAATGCAGGGAATAACTGAGCAGGTTCTGAGCAGCATGGAAATAAAACTCTTTATTTGCATACATCTGCCCTTTCATGAATCTTCCAGTCCATTCACACTGTTAGCTAGTATTTCTCTTCCCACAAGACAAAAAAAGGAGAAACCCACAAAACAAGTTTCACTGGAATAGTATGCACATTAAAGACAATTTGCTTTGCTGCATGTGTTTAATTATTTAAATTACATCATTAACGTATATTAGGATGCAATGCTAATCATATTCTCCACGATCCTAAACCTGCTTGCCTTTCTCACTTTAAAATTTGTGGGCCAGTTTGATCTTGGGTGGAAATTATGGGAACCATGCATCAACATTCTGCAGGGCAGATGGAAATGACTTGGTGAGGCAGTCCTGTAAAGACATGGACACATGCCAAGCGCTGTCCAACATACAGCTATGCAAAAAATGATAATAATCAAATCAAGGAAAGAGGTGTATGATAACTATAGGCTCCCATGAAGCACAGATGTTATACTCAGTGACTCAATGCTACCATACAGCTGCGTGGCTCTTAGGCGGCAGTTTCTACGTAACTCCTCCCTTTGGACTGGGCTCAGGGAAAAGAGGGTGCTCCATTTCTATACCTAAGTGTCTGGCACGCGCCCCCAAACCGCACAGCCAAATGCTCAAAAACATTCTGCGAAGTGTCTTCTAATCAGTAGGGCACATGCCAGAAAAAGTAGTTTCCATTATTTATTCTACAAATTATTGGTTTTCCTTCGCTGTAGAACTGTCTTGTACTGAACAGTCCTGATACGACATGAGCATCTCAGCACTCTTAAGCCATGTCACACAGTAACTTGTTGATAATAACAATAATTGCCTGACTGCCCCCTTCCCAAACAGTTTGCAGGTAATTTGCACAAGTGATTAAAAGGCAAGTAAGATACAAAACACGAAGCCCACTCCTGGGAATCGCAGGTTTTGCTTCGCTGCTCTCGGATACTGAAGAACGAGGTGGCAGCTTGTGCCAGCTGAAGATACTTTGGATGATCCCGGATGAAGCCGACGCTACGCTGCCCGCTTACCTTTGAATGTTCTCGGAACGCCCTCTTGCCTGCAGGCGATGTAGAGGCAAGCGGAGGCAATGGCATCGTTACTTCTCCCCTTCAGGCTCTTCTGCTCATAGACTTGCTTGAATAAATTATTGGTTCGATCCTTCAAAGCAAGCAGACAAAATTTAATTAACTCCAGGCCATTTAATTAGCAATAATATCAAAAATTCATGCGCTCATTATATTATGCTAACTAAGTAAACGCCAGAACAATTTGAGAGAGGGAGGCATGAACTTACAACTATATTTCGGGGGAGGTTGATTCTGTCTGCCATGCTAGCGATTTCTTTGAACGCGTTCATCATCGCGCGGTCGGAGCTGCTCATGGTCCTCCGGTTTTGATACTTTGAATTCCCAAATTCGTCAAAACTGGCTGCGCCCGTGCCCTGCAGAAGAAGGGTTTACAATGTGTCAGAGATTGCTGGAATTTGTACCAGTTATACACAGTAAGACCACTTTTGCACTTACGTGAGGATTCAGTGGCTGCAATAAGCAACACCTATTACAACCTCCTAGTAATGAAGTCATTAGAAACAGATCACAATGCAGTCGCCTTCAGGTGGCTGTCACTATTTCCAAGTAGACTACAGACACGGTGGTCATAATGACCCTCTTTCATTCTCTAGATCAGGTTTTCCCAAACTTGGGTCTCCAGCGATTTTTTAGACTACAATCCTGTCATCCCTGATCACTGGTTCTACTAGCTAGGGATGATGGGAGTTGTAGTCCAACAACAGCTGGAGACCCAAGTTTGGGAATTTCTGCTCTAGATGAAAAGCACACTTTTAGTGTGTTTTGCCATCCTTATTTCAGTCGTTCTTCAAAGGCCAACATCACTCCAACTTCATGTAGTCTCATGGCGAAAGGAAGTCCCGGTTGCTTACATGGGAAGTCCCACATCAGGCCCAGGGAGGTCCAGCAGTACTTTCCCCACAGGAACCCTACCCACTCAAAAAAAAAAACACAACAACAACTTGCAGTTGTATCAAACTATGTTTTACCCCCTGGAATTGATGCACCCAAGTTAGTCATGTCCATTTAGTTCAACAATTAGTATAAATTTATTTCAAAATTCAAAATGTTTCCACTGGTCCAGAAAAAGGTTGACAACCCCTGCTCTATTACGTAAATGCAAAGACTATATTGCTCATGAGTCCAGCTGTTGCTCTCTATGAAAAACACATGTAATATACACTGCACAACCTAGCAAAGTTCTGGTCATCTCTACATTTTCCAAGAATGGCTCAACATAGGTTTTCAACTGTGACTACAGTGGACTCACTTTATTCCAGTTTCAGAAGCAAACACTACATTTTGTGGACAGCAAACAGCAGGGATAGGGTGCAGAAAGAGGAAATGAGAGTCCTAACAAATCCACTGCTTCTTCCTGGGCAAACAACACAGCAAGCAAGAAGCCCACCAGAGGTGCATGTAGCGACAGAAGACGATGTCTGGAAGGAGAGGAGAAAATACTGCCCTAACCAACCTGGTCCCCTTCCCAAACATTCCCAGATTTTGTGCATCTGAACACCAACACATATCTTCCATTTTCATATTGAAAGAGTTAAATACAGGGAGGAGGCAAACTTTAGCAAGGTGGCTTCTAATTCCACTGCCCCTGGGGTTAGGCTTTTTCCTTCTGCTGCAGGGGGCTCTGACCCCTTGCCAAACTCGTGACCTTGACAGCCCTTTGTTGTCTGGGATCTCTTCTGTCTGCAGGGCTAGTCAGCTAAGCAGGTGACTGGTTGCCAGGCTTCCTGCGCCACCTGCTTGGCCAGCTCAGAAGAATTCAGCAGCCAGAAGTTGTCCTGCAAAGAGTGATTTTTCAATATGTCTTTCACAGCCCATATTACCAAGCTGGCTGCTCTTGAGGTAAAGCCTCTACGGTACCTTCCCAATACAATAAAAGAGAGTAACACAGCTTACAACTGTGCAGAAATCTTGCTTCTTTGAGATCCACTCATCACCTACTGATACCTGAATGTTTAAGCCCTGGACAAAGCAGGAGTTAGCCCTTTCCCGACTACTTTTCTTCACCAGACAAGAATGAAATCTGGGTATAACCTGCACTTTCATCTTCACTTTTGGGCAGTATTATGAGACGGTTCAAAAAGCGGAGGCTTCATGGAATATTTGAACACAGCCATGTAGGCAGTCCACTAATGACTGCCTGACCAGCCTGCATTACAATCGTGAGAGCAAAGGAGTGCACATTTTCTCTAACATGAACATGGATTCTCACAGAAACGCTGAAGTCTATCATTGCACAACATGGCATCCTGTAAAACTCTGACCTCTATTAGTACTAGTTAACCTTATACAGTGGTACCTCTGGATGCGAACGGGATCCGTTCCGGTGCCCCGTTCACATCCTGAAGCAAACGCAACCCGTGTTTGTGCATGCCGCGATTCGCCGCTTCCGTGCATGATATCATTTTGAGTGTGTGCGCATGCGCGAGTGGCGAAACCCGGAAGTAACACGTTCCGTTGCTTCCAGGTCGCTGCGGAGCGTAACCTGAAAACGCTCAACCCGAAGCTACTTTAACCCAAGGTATGACTGTAGCATCCTGGTCACAGCTCAATCCTTGTTTGAAAAGACTGGGGAGATTCATGGGAGAAATAAAAACAAACATAAGATGATACACACACCTTACACAGAATATATCATCAGTTATGCTATTTTTATATATCATCTCCTGATACTGCTAGTTCTTCCAGCTATGGAAACTGCTTGTGATCCGGAAAGGAAAACTAGTCAGCAGCCCTCAAAATAGCAGTGACAAACATCTCAGTGATACAGAACATACTTCAGTTCCTTTTTCTTTCACCGCACAGCTGGTACAACTCTATGTTCAAACAAGATAAAGTTGATGAGCGCTGGGGTCTACAAAGCATGCCTTATGGATATGCAGGGAACACCAGTCCCTGGTAGTTGTATGAACATGGATATCAAGAAAGCAGTGTTAGAAACTCAGCTATATCAGCTAATCGCCAAACGGCGCCTTAAACCTAGGTTGCGGTCGCCACAACAGACTGTCTACTCACCATTTTTCTTTTTTGGTGGGGCTTATTATTATTGTTACTGTCATTGTCATTCATTTCTATGCTGCTTTATATTTTAAAGAAAAAAATCTCAAAGTTTACAACATATTAACATCAAATAAAACAATCCAGAAAAAAATAGTGGAGTGGGAATACTGGCTGGTTGGCTGGCACGCAGCAGCGTCTTTTGATGCTGGGGCTTGCTCATAAGAAAACGTTGTTGCACACCAGCCAGATGGTGGAGATGTCAGTTGCCAAACCTGCCAACAAGACATCTTTACTTGGTGGCAATTCGACTCATGCCAGTCGCAAAATGTGCCTGGTACCTGGGGAATTTTGAACAAGCAAGCAGACAGCATTTCTCTGGCTGGGACTCTATCTCCAGCTAGCCAGAGCACTTTCCTTCCCTCAGGGTGGAGGCTAACATGAGAGTGGGCAGGCAACACCTCCTTTCTCTTTGGGAAAGCTTCAAGCCAGCTTTGGGGTCTACCAGCATTTTATGCTTCCTGAGCCCAGAGGCTCTCATTGCACCAGATGCAGTGCCTGAAGCTTCTGCTGCGGCTGCAGACTTTACTTCCTCCTGCTTCAGGCATCGGCTCTTTGCACAGCACCTCCTTCATCTCTCACTCTCTTCCTCTGTTGCAGCTTTCCATCTGTGGGAGGAGAATGGAGCCCGGCTCGTTCTAGAACGCTCAAGGACGGCTCTCTGGCCTGCCTGCCCACCTGCCTACCATGAGGGGTGCAGTATTAAGCACCCAAAACACCAACACTCTCCCACTCCCCTTTGCTCTCACAATCCCCCCCCCACACCTCTCCAAAGTTTTCTCCTCAACTATTGCAACTTCTGCTGGCCTCCTAAATTGCCATGGCACTTCTTGCTTTTCTGGAGTACTGTAGGCTCCCAGCTTTCTCTCTCTAATGTTAGTAGGCAGATGTAAGTCAACCCTGGCCTTTCTTAATCTCTCTTGACCACCTCCCCTGCCTTTTCTCCAGGGGCAGTATCTCTCTTGCATCCAGAAACATTACGTTCATCAGTTTATGAGTACAGTTTTCTGCACATTTCCCTATCAAAGGGCTTCAGTTATGGCTTGTTTCTTTCCCCCAACCCCTTCATCAGTGCCCCAGCCCTAAACATTTTCTCCACTCTTAAATAGGTTTCTTTGGGAATGGCATAGCTATTGCCATCGTTGCATAAGCTTTTAATTACAATGCGTCTATCTTTCTCCCTTCCCCAGTTTAATAATCTGTTATCTTTGTGTTGCGGTGGTATTAGCACAATGTATATGCTCTGTTTCTTGTTTTTTTGTATGTGTGTGTTTTACGTTCCTGAGAAGTTAATTAAATAAGCCTGAGGGGTTACTTGGATGCTATTTGCTGGGCATCAGTTGGTTTACAGACTGGTTTATAGAGATAGATAACTTGGCTAAAGCCTGCAAATGCAACAAAAGCTCAAGACCAAATACAGAAGTGCCATTGCCTCGTGAGCTAGGTCGAATCCAGCAGTGGTAACTCCAGTGGGATAGTACTCCAGTATCTCTTCAAGACCTGTGGTGGAAGTTGGTCCATTAGGGTGAATTGAGCAAGTGCCCCACCAACCTCAATGCCTTCATCAAGCCCCACCTGCCTTTCGTCTGACAACCAGCCCAGGGGGTGGCATTGCCTGTCAGCTTCCTCCTCTTTAGTCTAAAACAGTGCTGCCCTTATAGAACTCAGCAAAGAAAACGGCAGCTCCACCTATCACAGAAGCTGTGACTTTGCCAAAAAAAGATTTTCCCTAGTGAGAGCCAGTGTGGTGAAGTGGTTAGAGTGTCTGTAGGACTAGGACCCAGGAGACCAAGACTCGAATCCCCACTCAGCCATGAAGTTCACTGGGTGTCACTGTCCTATACATGCCTAAATGTATGTCCCTCTGTGTTCGCTGAACAACCTGCTTTGCTATACAACTCTCCCATTACCACAAACTGGGGAGGGGGACCCAAACAAATTATCTACGAAAAAGTAAACAGAAAGAGTTGCTGAATTGGGGAGGGGGGAAAGGCAACTAGGCATTCTGTTTTGGTGACCACAATCCAGGTCCCAAGAGCCATGTGGTGAATAGCTTTTCTACCCCAGTTTCTAACACTGTGCACAGCTTGCTTATCCCCAACTTTGCACTGCCACTTTAAGAGCAACAATATCCAAGTTTCTGCCAAAATCTCCCTGCTGCTGTACAGATATTGTGCATTAATGCATTTCGTGATTTATATTACCTTGCCAATCATTGTAGTCAGATCACCGTCACTCAGAAGAGGATTCTGGGTATCTCCAACTCGAGACGGGTCTTTGGTTGCTTTGTCATTGCTGAATGTTCGCCATTCTGATCCTACATCTATGACTCTGTCACCTGAGTATGCAAAAAGCATTTATCATCATTCTTTTGTTTTTGAAAAGTCTCTATTATAATAATAATAATAATTTATTATTTATACCCCGCCCATCTGGCTGGGCTTCTCCAGCCACTCTGGGCGGCTTCCAAAAGAATATTAAAATACTATGATACATCAAGAGGTTCACAAATATGCATTCAGAATCATTTCGTTTACAACCGCAGCAACCATTTAGACAACATTCAGGCAATCATTTTAAGTCAATAGTCGATAGTTTTGTGTGCTTTTTTTTTTTTTTTTACACAAATTAGGAAGTGTGAGGCAGAACCTGTCTCAGACAATCTCTGTTCTAACAACCCTAGTGACACTTTGTAGATGACAAGTAAGTAATGAAGTTAACAGAAACACTTCCAAGAGTTCACAGGGGAACCAGCTCTCACTCAAGGATTCTCTCAGGGAGTGACTGCATCTGAGTGGTTAGAACAAGGGCATCCAATGTGGTACCTCTCCAAATATTGTTTGCTTACAACTCCCATCATCCCTGCCCAGAGGCCATGCTGCCGTGGACCAATGCAAGTTGGCATACAACAACAGCTGAAGTGTGTGTGTATAGCGCACACACTTAATGATTCACAATATATTGCCAGGCCAAAAAAAAATTAAACTGATATCACAATATGGTTTTGAATGATATAGTGATGTATCTCTCACCCTTAGTGGGGAGAGCCGAGGTGGGAAAGCCCTGGCTGATCTGGTTAGATGAATTCCACCCTAAGAATGCATTTCTTATTTTTTGAGAATACAATGACTGTAAAATGAAAATAAATTAATTTGTTTTATTAACCAACTAGCAGTAGCTTTGTTTATTGAAGTGTTACCTTAGAGTATGTATCCTTTGGTATTTAAAAAAGGAATTTTAGGGGTTTGGCAATGAGGAAATAGATTTAAACTAAGGTTGCCTTTTAACAGAGCGTCAATTAAAACCAGTAGGCAGGTTGTTGTTGTTTTATAAGTACTGAATATGGTTTTAAAATATTAGAACCTTTCAGATGCAATTTTTCACTAATCAAAAATAATCTGAGCTAAGACTCCATTTGAAAGTACTTTTATATTATACTGTTTCTGGTATAGCTAGAGTTATGCTCCATTTTGATACTATACAGATTTTGAGATTTGAGAAGAAAAGATTAAGAAGATTTCAAGCCGAGATGAGCTTCAAAGTAAACTTTTACAACAATATCTTTCCTACAAAGTATTTAAATAAAGACGTTATATATGCAAATGGAGAGAACATTCTGGCTGCACCACAAATTCCCAATGTATTTTTAAAAAATCTGCTTAGCATAAACTGTGAAGACTGATTTGCTGCTAATGAAGTGTACTCAGATATTCAGCTGCTGGCTTGTTATCAAGACTGTAGCAAAGGGAAATAATCAGTCATTAGAAAAGAATCCAGATAGTGTCGTGATTTCATAAGTCGTAAGTATGCCAAAGCAACAAGCTTCATGAAGTAGCAGCTATTTTCCAAATTATGACTCAGAAAGGGCTTCCCCTAGAAGATGAGACTTTAGAGGAACAATTAACATAGTGGTTGCTTACAGTGTCATTAAGGAGATGTATACTACTGCTTTATGATCTTTGTCCAAGGGAGGCCTGAATACTGTGATAGCAGATTGACTACACAGAGCAATATGAAGGTAGCCAAGCAGTTTCTCCTGCTAATGGTTTGAGATGGCAAATCTTAGAAATGTACCCACCCTTATGTTACAGAAGCTGCACATTAGAGCCACACAGCTGAGAATGTTTATGGGCAATTAGCATAAAGAGAATACTGTTATTTTTTTGATCCCCCAAAGTGTATAAAATCTAGTACAGAGGTGCTCAACTTAATGCTTAAAACTTCAGCACAAAGTTTCCAAAGGATAACAGCTGCAAATATTTGAGAACACAAATTAAATAACTATTGATTGTCAAGAGGATATTATTTTGAACCTGGTGCAGAAACATAATGTCATAGAGAGAACTGTAAAAAAGGATCAATGGGATAGGAATGGGGAGCAGGGAAATGGTGCAACTCTTGAACCATATTTGAGATGTTATTCTTTGCTCTTACTTGTCTGCAGAGGATTTTTTTTTTTTTTAAGGATCAATCAGGAGTAAGATTATCTTTTTAAAAAGTGAACACAGCATGTATGGCAATGAAGGCAGGGAGCCATTATTCCCCCATATAAGTTTAAAATAGGAGAAAGCATTTTCCTCTTTTGGCCTCTATGTAAATATTTGATTAAGCATTGTTCCTTCTAAGGCCTAGCAGTCTGGTTACTGTTTACTGCATCTAAAAAAAGCAAATGTACTTGAAATTCTGGTGTTGTATAAATAGAACAGTGAGCACAGCAATGATGTAATATTTTTCCACACAAGTGGGAATGACCTATATGACTCACAAAAGGGATCTGCCCTCTTGTGAATTATGCACCATTCCTGCTTTAATGACAAGACTGTTTTGTCGCTGCCAACTTTGGCAAAAAAAAAAGGGGGGGGTATCCCTGAGATGGCAACGGAAGTTAAACAGAAAACTATTCAGTGTCATATACCAAATATATTTAAGCAGCACACTATTGGTTCATATTTTTTTATCGTGATAGAGAAAATTATCTGTGTGATTCTGGAAAGAAATGAAAACACAGTTGCAACAGAAGGTGTGCATTCTATCTAAAAAAGGGTATAACCTACAAAACTAACTACAAAGCCCATCAGTTCATTGAAGATGTCCCAACTATTGCTGCTAGTAGGTATTCTTCAGGGATTTTTCAAATATTGTTAATCATTATTTTTTACTGATATTTCTTAAAAAAAAGAAACTATGATTGAAGAGACTAAAGGCCACATAGGTGCCACATAAACTGCATAGTACCCCAAGCAGTAGAGAGACAGAAATGGTTGTATGTTTTATGTTTCAAACCTAGACATAATGAGAGAGAAGAGCAGAAGAGCAAAGCTATGAAGAGGCATGGAAAACAAAAAAGGTTGTAATGGTTCAAAGGAGAAGGGACCTTGCTGGAGAGAACTAATGGAGGTGTCAGAACATTGATGCAGTCAGCAAGGCAGGAGCCTCCGAGAGGGGGAAGGAAATCAAAGTGTGATTAAAGGTGGCCAGAGAATAGGAAGTAGCAATAGCCAAGAAGAAAACAACATGAAACAGAGCATTAGAAGTAGAGATTGAAAGGACAGATATTGGCAATGCTGTTAAGAGAGAGGAGTTAGGGTTTGGCAATAAATGAATTCTGCAGGAAAGAAGAAGAAAAAGAACACAAGGCTAAGTGCCTGGGCAAAGAGGCTGGATAGTATTGATAGGAATGGGGGGGGGGGGGATGGAAGATAGCCAAGACATTCTATTTTGAGCATGTTGATCTTGAAATGTCAGTGAGTCATCCAGGTTGAAGAGTCAGGGGCAATTTCAAATCGAGATTTTAATTTACTTTATAAAAGAGGATGGCACTCTTTCAGAAGGGAAAGAAACTGCTTTCACGGAGTTGCCCTTTTACTCATTTCCTTATACTGCTCAAGTAGTAATACAGAAATATATTTGGATTAAGTACAAATACAATAATACAATGAGCATCCCTGAGTCTTCAATACACACAAGATGCATATGGGCCAACATACAAAGTGGCAAATGTGGAGAAGAGTGCCTATTTTTAGATGTGTGCTTGAAGTGGAGCAGTACAAAAAGCCACGATTGGCTTTATATTATTCTGTGGCTACTGCTGCTCAGTCCTTAGATACTGGTGTTCTCTTGCTATAAGGTGAAGACATATCCCTCCATATACTAATTTTATCACTACTTTAGGATTCTTTATTTAGAGAAGTATATGATTAATCAGTTCTCAGTCTTGAAAGTTTATTCACACCAGTAAGTGCTTTAAATGAATAAAACACACGTCTCTCTATTAAAAACATCCTGGCATTTTTGAAGGAAAGTTAGCTTTGCTAATATTAAAATAAAAAACATATATACACCTACAGCACCCAGCCACTCATCATACAACACAAAAGGAACCATAACTTCTGAGATGCTGCTAGAGTTGCTTATTAAAAAATACGATCTTAAACAGATTGTTAAATGAAGTTAGATTTAGAAACAACTGTCAACATGGGCCAGGACACAACTCCACCTTTTTTCAGTTTCTGCGTATTCCAGTTTTCTTAACCTACTAGTAAGTTAGCAAGAATTTTATTTTATCTGTAGAAGGCTTTTGTATACCAAGAGGTCAAAACTTAAGTGATTAAGAAAACTTCACATGAACTGCAAATGAATACATTAACAATATTTAAAACAGAAATCTGAAATCCTAAACTTGAAACCTGGAAACACTGGGGGGGGGGGACATTTTAAAATGCATGGCAGAAAAGAAAAATCAAATCACATTTCCATGAATCTAGGTGATCACTGAAGAGGAATTTAGCTCTGAACAAAACTGTTACCCAGAACAGAAAGAGTTGAATGGTCAGTTACTTCTGCAATTGTGAAGTTCAGTGAAACAGATACCAATTAGAGGACAGCATTAAGACAGCAAGTTAGAATTCTGTATCGTGGATTGATGTGTTGGCATTTTGTCTAACTTTTTGCTACATAAACAGTGCTCAAGGTTCTAAGAACCTTTAAACAGGAGCACACAATCCAATGGAACTTGTCCAAATTGTTAATTAGGTAATGTGCTGCCATCTAGTGACTGGTGAAATGACCAGACCTCCTCTTCGAAAGTAAAAGTTATAAGACATCAACTTTACATTTTGGTTTGTTTCTAGAGTTTTATGATATTTCATTTAAAAGTGCTAGTAACAATTATACAAACCATAAATGGTAAAGTTACATATGGTAAACTATAAAATGTTCTCTCTCTTTTGTTTCATTGGAGTTTTCTGCAAAGAAGTACTGTAACTGTCTAGAGTTCAGTTTCACACCTCAAAGGTTTCTTTTAAGAGTTTCCCAGGTTGAACGTTGGCTCCTCTTTTTAGCCTTCCTTAGCTTTTGTCCCCAGCCACCCATCACAACCAGAACCAATAATCTGTTTCATAGGTGAGCACATGAACAATTGCAGACAGCTTGTTGCTGCACCAGAAGATATGCAGTCTGGAGTATGAATTCAACACTGGGATTAGAAAAAGAACAGAACATAATGCATTGTTTTCTCTCACACACCAGCCAACTACAAAAATGGAATTCTCAACCAGAAGAGGCAGCAGTTCCTTTTGAGCTTCTAACTTCCCAGAAGTGCACCCACACAAATCCAATGTCAGTATCTAGGCCAGAACTAAGTAATACAGCTGAAGGTGATAAATAAAATTTAGATGGTAGACCTTGAGTTAACTGTAGATGCCAGAGACTTAACCCTGAACCAGATAAAAAGAATGTGCTCTACCATAACAGGGTAGCCTTTCCTTATGTAAGTTGCTATGGTACTAATGATTTAAGCATCTAAGAAATTGTGTTCAAATACACGAGAGGTGAGGGGAAGAGCACGCCAAACTGTGCCAACTGTCAAGGGACTAAAGGCACTAGCAACTCCTCTAAGAAAGAACATAATGGCAAGAGGGAAAACTAGCCTGGCACTATCCATTGACCTAGGGAAGAGAAGCAGCAGGAAGCTTGTTATACGCACAACAGCCAGAGGTAAAAGGGCTGCTGGGTCCCCTACAGCACATATATACAAGCAACAGAACATCACCCCTGGTCCTCACTAGATATAAATGCTTATTGAATTACAGCTTGTTCTGGCATTGTTCTGACCTCCCTCCTCTACCTTTCCCCTTGACTTCTGTTTAGCGTTGCATGTGTAGGTGTGTTTTGGTAAGCCTCAGGGAAGGGCCTGCCACGTTGACTACCACCACTTTTGGATACAGTATTTATCTGAAATAGTGAAATAAAAAAATAATTTTAAAAAGCCAACGGAGGCCTGGATGAAACCTACATATGTCATCAGTCATTAATTTTGTGCCAGGATTAGAAGAGGAAGTTCTGTTTGGCAGTGTCAGTTTTCTCATTTTGATAATAAACTGAACGGATGTTGAAAATGAAAGTGACATTTAAATAGGAGAAGCATGGAGAGAGTCCTAGAAAAACCAAGTCGTACAAACAGATAATTGTTTAAAGAATGCCCTTACCAAAGAATACTTAGTTATACATACTTATAAAATCAACACACTTCTGATGCATATTAATATAGTTCTTTAGAGTAGTGGGTGGAATGAATTGAGGCTTTCAAGATTTACTTTGTTTTCTATTAAAATCCCAAGGTTTACCAACCACACTCAGGTGCAAGCAGTGGCTCATCTGTAGAAAAGAGCATCCAGCAGATGCTCTCTGGTAGAAGGGGGACATCAATTACTGCTGCTATTAAATAATAGTCAGAAAGTGCTGCAAAGCACACAGTTCTACCAGTAGATTCAAATCTGCCTTTGGCATTCTCCTGCTTGAGAGTCTTGACAGCACTTCACATACCGTATTTTTCGCTCTATAAGATGCACTTTCCCCCCTCCAAAAATTAAGGGGAAATGTGTGTGCGTCTTATGGAGCAAATGCAGGCTCCATGGCTTCAGCGATAGCAACACGAAGCCTCCGAAGCGCAGTGGGAGCGCTCCCGCCGTGCTCCGGAGGCTTCGTGTTGCTTTTGCTGAAGCCTGGAGAGCGAGAGGGGTCGGTGCGCACCAATCCCTCTTGCTCTCCTGGCTTTGCTTCGCTGGAGAGGCACTGTGCAGCTTTCCCTCTCTGCGTAGCGCCCCTTCAGCGAAGCGGGAGGAGAAATGGAAGGGGCTCCGTTTCTCCTGCCACTTCGCTGAAGGGGCACTGCACAGAGAGGGAGATAATTTTTTTTTCTTGTTCTCCCCCTCTAAAACAAGGTGCATCCTATGGTCGGGTGCGTCCTATAGAGCGAAAAATACGGTACTTTCTCAGAAGTCCTGTATGACATGCCAGTGTTATCCCTTTAGTGCAGGGAGAACAGTGCTTGCTTATAGCCACCTACTAAGTGATGAATATGGGATTTGATCCAGGGATTTGCCTGTTCAGACTCAACCATCATGGGTGTGGCTAACCAGGTGTCACTGGGACAATTCCCTGACCACTGGCCAACATCATCATCTGAAGGGCCACAGGTTAGCCATACCTGCACTACACTTTACCAGAACTGGATGCCATGGCTAGGTCTGTGTAGGTCTCATAATTCCACATGCAGATTTGGTTCAGCAACCTGTATTTACAGATGAGTACACAGGTGGTTATTAAATGCAACAACCAATCAGAGCTCTACTAGCACAGCAAATCATGCTCCCATTATCACCCTAAGAGTTACCACGTCAACTCCTTTCTTATATACTGAAGTAAACAACTACAAAGTCATCTCCTAAAAGTGCAGGGTAGGCGGAGTCACAGCCAAGCAAATTTAGTATAGCAACAGTTAAAATTGTTTCTAAGTAGCATACACTGCACACGATTGGCAGCTACAGCTGCTCCTGGCCTGGGGTAGCCTGACACTCAGCACTGGTGAGCTACCAGCTGGATTACTGTTACATGGGGCTGCCCTTGAAGGTCTGGAGGCTGCAGCTAGTGCAGAATGCTGCTGCTATAATGGGACCATGTGGATACCAGTTCTGCACTGGCTGATAGTTACCTACCGGGCCCAATTCATGTGGTTAGTACTACATACAAAGCCCTAAACAGCTTGGAAGCACCTAAAAGAGTATCTTCCCCCATACGTCTCAAGCCCTATGGGAGGCAGTGAAGGCCCTATTAGTGGAGCACAGCAGGCTGCTGCCCAGGTGGCATTGTCCCTCAACAGGGCCTTACCAGTGGCAGTTCCTCATTTATGGAGTGCCCTCCCTGGTGAGCTTTGCCTCTCCCCTTCATTATGTATGTTCAGGAGGAATTTAGAAACATCCCTGATGGTCCAGGATTTGATGGTTGAAAGATACTGTTCCTGGCAACCTTGGAATTATTAGGTGTGAAGGTATGTACAGTGGTACCTCGGGTTACATCCGCTTCAGGTTACATATGCTTCAGGTTACAGACTCTGCTAACCCAAAAATAGTACCTCGGGTTAAGAACTTTGCTTCAGGATGAGAACAGAAATCGTGCTCCGGCGGCACGGCAGCAGCAGGAGGCCCCATTAGCTAAAGTAGTGCTTCAGTTTCAGGTTAACCTCTGGAACGAATTAAGTACTTAATCCGAGGTACCACTGTAATTCTTTTTAGATGTGGTAAATACTCTTTTTTAATTTTCAATTGTCTTTTTTGTGTTTGTGACCCAGAGCAATTTTGGGAGGACGGGCCAGACATAAATTTAAATAAAGTAATACTTATCTACATCTATTACTACTCACTAGTAGCAAGGAATTTATTTTTTTCTCATGAAGTTTAACTTATCAACCTTTTATCAGTTTCCTTCTTTAAGTGGAAACCTTGAAGAACAGCACACAGTCAGTATTAAGAAACGAGAAAAGACTTTCAGGGGCCGCAGATCACCATTTCTATCTTAAAGCAACACTTTAGAGAATAGAATAAATACATTAACTCATATTCTCTAGCCGCTTTCACCACCTTATTTCCAAGAGGTCTGATGTCTGTGGAAACCCCAAATCTATGCAAATTGATAAAATTCATTCTAACTGGCAAATCTGCCCCTTCACACGTTAAGCTGTGTCAGAATGCCGAGCACTGTTTTTGAAATTTGGCCAGGATGTTGTACTCCACTGATTTCATGACGGCTCAAGTCTTTAAAAGTTATGAAGATGTAGTTATCATTTCATTATGTCTGGTTGGTTCACAGCAACCTGATTCTGCACCACCTAGAGCAGAAGTAACCAAATATTATGTCCTCCAGGACTTCCGGGTTAGCGCCTCCGGCAATGGCGGATTTCCTCTGATAGGGAGGAATCCGCTCCGTGGAATTTAGGGTCTGAACCGCCACGGCGAGGCAGAGACCCATTAAAAACCACAGGCGGGAGAAGCCTGTGGACGTGAGATTCGGCTGGCACCTTTTGCGCCTCCCTACTCGTGGGGAAACCCGGTTTCGGGGATCCGGAGCGACGTGGGGTGAGCGGCGCGGTGCTTCGAATCGACTGCTTCTTTCACGGAGTGAAGCCGCATTGCTGTTGCCGGAGAGCACTGACTTTTTCCTGTGGACAATTGGACTCTAAACAACTACCCGTGAGTAGAACGGAAAATTGGATCTCTAAACACCTTAATTTGGCATCGAAACAGGAAGGTTTCAAACAGGAAGTCCGCCTTCCTCTTTTGTAAATAGATTGAAGCACAGACGTTGCAAGCTAAAGCCTGGAAAGTCTTTTGTAAAGGATTAAATCTCCATCGGTTAAAATTACTAAACCCCCCTTGGAAGTAGGAGAAGAGGGGGGAAATTTCAGATCGTTTAAGCCTGCAGGAGAGAGGGTGAAGAAAGATAAATTACCACCATTTCGAACCTGGGAACGGGCTGCCAGTAAGATTGACGTTTTGGGAAAGCTCATTGACTGTGAATAAAACGTATGTTGACAGATAGTTAAATAAGAGAAATATATTGTTTCCATTGTCTCCTTTTGCACTTAAAAAGGAGCAAAAAAGTAACTGAAAATAACTTTGTTGCTGGATCTGCGCTTAAAAGGATGGATACAAAGAGAAATTGTTTCCCCTAGAGGGAGCCTTTGAAACTGTTGCAGGAGTGGAGCTGGGGAATTTTCCAGCTGCAGAGATTAAAGACCGTGAGAATCAGAGATTGACCTTGGGCAAGAATGTTGACAGAAGCCTTAGTGATTGCATTTTGCAAGACAAGTGCTTTATTGGAACAGCTTCATGAGAAGACAGATGTGATGATTATTAAAATTGACAATTTGGGACAAAAAATTACTGATTTGGGACAAAAAGTCAATACCTATATAGAAACTACTCAGGAATTGACTCAGGAATCTGTTTTGACATGGCAAGCTGTGGAGAAGACGAAGGAGAAAGTTGTTGTTGAACCTCAAGTAATTCAAGTGGAGAGAGCCTCGGCCTCACAGAGGCAATTTGATGAACATAAGCTGTTGCCTTTTACGATCGAATCTAGAGAAAGTCAGATTTGGTGGGATGGAGCCCCGCTTGGATTGGAGAAGGAAAGTTGGATAGATCCCTTTATGCAGGGATGTTTTGGCCTTTGGGATCTGGATTTGGGTCAGGGGGAGATTGGCGCTCTGAAATACCTTTTGGACTTTAGTTCTGACTATGGAGAATGGGCTGACCTGTCGAGAAGGAATAAAGACATTGTTAGGTTGGAGTTTCCCCGAGATCTACTCCTCAGTGCCAAAGGAAGGAAATTAAGAACAAGATCAGCAGAAGATAAAGTAAAGAGCATGTATAAATATGAAGAAGATCTGCAGAAGGGACATGGAAAAGAGTTAAGAGCCTCGGACAGAAGGGCACCAGGTTGATGGACCATATAGAATTGATAGAAAGGACTGACAGAATCCGAGACCAGGGAGAAGAGACGGTGGAAGAAAATTGGAAAAAAGGTTTTTTATAAAAAAAATTATTTAGAGAAATGTTGCAAAATTAATGAGTGTTAGAAAAATGTTGGAATGAAATTATATGGCTTTAGTAGAAATGTTATAAGGAGTTAAGTATAAATAAGTTTTAGGGTTTTAATGGTAAGATAAGGTTAAAATAAATTAAGATAATTAAATGACAGAAAACATTGAAAGATGGAAAGGATTTGCTGAAATAATTAATAACTAGAACACAAAAAGGGAGGTGTGAGGAGGTCGATGAAACAAGTTAATGAAAGATAAAGATATGGAAATATTGGATTTGTTTTTAATTGTTTTTGCTTTTGCTTTGATGTATTGTGTCTTTTGCTTTTTTATATGTATTGTAATGTGTTGATTTGTATTGTTTATTTTTTCTCTTTTTTATTTTTTCTTTAATTCTTAAACTTTTAATAAATATTATTTTTTTAAAAAAACAAATATTATGTCCTCCAGATGTTATTGGACTGTAATTCCTATCACCCCGCAGTCAGCAACGCCAGGGATCAGAGATGGTGGGAGTTGGAGCTGAACAACACCTGTTTGTTTCTTAAAATATGATACCCATACCTGAAAACTCAAGAGGGAGCTTCTGAAGGCACCACAAAGAATGGCCTGTGAGGAACCACACCCCGCACAACTGAGAAATCAGTTAACACTCAACTGGTTCCAAAACTGTGCAGAGTCTGAGACTTTATGCTCGTAACAGGTTGGAAACTTTTGTGGCTAGTCTTTTTTTGGGTCAATGTGCTAGAGGTGACACATGGGTAAAATACAGTGAATGTCTGCCATGTTTTTGGTAAACCAGAAAAAAATATGACGGGGCAGTTATCTACGGTGACTAAATTAACAGGAAGTATCTGCATAAACATCTGTAGGCTACCAAGCTGTTGGTTTCTACGTGGCAAAGACTTCTCAAAGATTTGTTACAGAAGTAAATGTGTTGACTGAAGCTCTTAATGCAATATTCGGCATTTAAGATAACATAATAAATATTATTATAAAATATAATAACATAAAATATTTAGAGTAAGATATAAAACTACTGTAAAATTGCTCACCTACGACTAGTCCACATTCTGGACAGATCATATCTCCAGCTCTGTAATCTTCCACCAAAATGGAATCTGGATGGTTCGGACATGTCACTCTTGGCAGCACATCCACCCTTAAAAATAAATGCAATATTTTAGCTTTGTGTGACAACTCACATTAAAAACCATGTTTATGAAAAGTTTGTGAATAAGTGTAAGCCATTCAAAGCATATGGGAGAAAAGGTTCCAACTAAGTCACTACCTCCAATGAGTCCTTTATTTTAAACAAATATGTATGCACATAGTTCACAGAAATAAAAATACATTTGAATAGGTGTAGACCACTTGCCATTATATTTTATGCAATTTAGAAAATGAGTTATATAAGAGGGAAATGCGAAAGAGAAGGCAGGCATATTATGAAAACCCTATAAGACCTCATTTTAACAAATCTGGAGGATTACAAAATAACTGATAAGCAGCATTTATTTCAAGAGGAAAACATTATCCTAATTCATCTTGATCATGCAAAATATTTGAAGTTTTACTAATTTCTAGTGATCTTGTAAAATGCATTAGAATGCTTTCGGAGTTTTAAATGAAACTCAAAATGTGACATGACAGGATATAATTTGCTGTATGTTATATATGCAATTACTTCCTTGGTGATTTGAAAGAAGCTGATAAACATGGCATGAAATTGGTGACAAATCTGTTTGCCTCAAAGACAGAAATAGCCCTGAAATTGATACCTCAACTGTGCTTCGTAATACCAACTATTGCAGCTAGCCATTCACCTTGACAAATCTGTTAAGTGGCCACATACCACTGTGGTCAACTTGTAACAAAAGCAGCAGACCAAAACTTAAATACAGTGGTACCTCAGGTTAAGTACTTAATTCGTTCCGGAGGTCCGTTCTTAACCTGAAACTGTTCTTAACCTGAAGCACCACGTTAGCTAATGGGGCCTCCTGCTGCCGCCTCGCCACCGGAGCCCGATTTCTGTTCTTATCCTGAAGCAAAGTTCTTAACCTGAAGCACTATTTCTGGGTTAGCGGAGTCTGTAACCTGAAGCGTATGTAACCTGAAGCGTATGTAACCCGAGATACCACTGTATAAGTATCAGGATACCTCAGGGCTGTTTTTCTAGAAAAAGAGGTGCCAGAACTTGTCCTTTTTTAGGGGGGAGCACCCAGCCAAAGTTGTTGAGCCTCCGACACACAACACGGAGTGCTGTGCTGTCCGCAACCTCTGTCGCAAAGCCCCAACTGCCATGCTGCCGCGACACAACACTACAGAGGTGCCGGAACACACCAAAGAGATGCCGAAACTCAGTTCCGGTGAATTCCGGCTGAAAAAAAGCCCAGGGATACCTCCCTATAATGGTCATACCATCAAAAAATGCTTCACCAGACAAGAAATCGAGATTGCTACAACATGCCCAGTGGGATTTCTAAACTTTAAACAGAAGCTCCTCCACACAGAACCACATTCTCTATTCTTAAAATGGCTATCATGAAGTAGATGAGCACGAAGCAGGAAGCAGAACTATTATTTAAAACAAATATGCTAAATACACTCCCACTTAGCACGTGAGTGAGTCACAGATGTCAAAACACGTTGAGTATCCAATCCTCTGTATTTATGAACTTAAAAGCACATTAACAGGGTGTAAATTAGACTGGTTAATGTTAATATAAGAGCTATTTTACCTAAATGTATGTATACAGTACTATGGTGGTGCTTTTGTTGTTGCTGTTTTAAGTTCAATAAGGGATAACTGGGCATTCTTGTCATGCCTGTGGTTGGCTTTATGCTATATATTTGTTCTGAATATTGCCTTGTGATGGCCTACGGCTAAACAATACAAATATTGTATTATAACCAAAGATATGTTTTGTGGAAGGTATGGCTGCTGGTTGCATTTTAATTCCCTTCCAAAATAGATTCCAACTCAGGAGGTTTTCTTCTCTACATAGTTTAAAAATGGGCCAAGCTTTCAGATAGTCCATAACAAATTTGTCATCTCAATGGCTCCCAGGCAAACTCTTGTTGCAATACAGTGCTTAAGCATAGTACAATATTTATGCTACAGAGTGTCAATTTAGGAAATGTTTCATTCAAACATCTTTAAACAGTAGCCTACTTTCCTCAAGGTCAGACTGCCTCAGACTTACAGCTGCTATCATCTAAATTGTTTAACTAACGTAAACACAGCATTTATCTTCCTTTGCGGTAGTCTATAATAAGCTCAAAAATTATCTAAACAAGATGCTCTTTAGGAAGTGAAAAGGGAAGAAAGCAGTCTTACGGAAAGTCAATAAACAGAATTGTATGGCCCAAGGAAGACTTGAAGTAATTGGCTTGTTAAAGGGAGAAAACAATTCAGTCAGGAGCCTTCCTTGGTATCCCCAAAGTAACCAGGACACTGTCAAAATGTTTGCTCCGACCTGTTGCCCGCCAGTCAGCTGGAAATGACAGAAGGCACTTCTCATGGACTTTTCCCCTTCATTTTTAAGTCTGGAAGTGGGTTGTGGAGAAAAGGAAGGAGTGGCAAGAATATCTCAGCACACTCAGGCCTTTGTTGCCTGTGGGCAGCTGGATTTAGCAGGAGGACCCTGCTCAGGGTCTTGGGTTAAAAAAATAAGTCTGATGGGGGGAGAGAAGCAGTGAGCATATCCCTGCAGCCAGGTGGAGCTGGCAGTGAACATTTTATTCATCCTGTTCAGCGCCATCGCGTGTGTGTGTGTGTGTGTTTTAAAAACGCCTGTTGGAAAGGCTGGGGGATATACCCATGAACTCTCATCTGTACTTTCTTCACCTTGTTCAGGGTTTCATCTTGAAAAAAGAAAAGCCCAGAAGCAGCATTGGCTGGGGAGGTGGGGCGAAGGGGATATCTTCAAATTTTGTGTTATGCCACAACCCCATGGCACCACTTCCTCTGAAATCAAAATTTGCCCACTGTTCCAATAAAGTTGCCACCTGCTGGTTAAAGTGTTTCAGCCCAAGGGCCTTATATTATCATTGGGGAGCCCTGTGAGGGGCCCTGCTCTAGTTTTGGATTTCCTGCACTGACCTGCATCATCCACAATGCTTTGGAATTAGCACACACAAAAATTTAACAGCCTTCATGTTTCTAAGCTCATAATCACAAGTTGTATATACACCAGACAACAAACTGGTAGAGCAGGCACAGGAAAAGAGCCAACCCAAACTGCTAGAGGGAAAAATAACATTTGGCCACACCATTTAGCACTAGTTGGCGCAGATAGTGTCAACGTGAGTAAATTAGTAAGTGAATTCCTTGTACAAAATGATCTGTTTCATGTTACTAGTCTAGGCCAATTGCAAATCACATTACTAATCTAGGCTAACTGCAAGTCAGAATGTTGCCCAACAAAGAACTTTCATGGGTGTGCAACTTAACAGTATGTCCCCCTGTCTCACAGAAGAGGATTGCAAAGAGTCATAAAGATCCTTCTAAGTATATCTGATGAAGCCAGCCTTCACTCCAAATACACTGGATTTTAAAATGTCAAACCTGAACAAAACTAATAAAGCAGTCCCAAACTTCCTCTCCTCATCCCTCCAAACCTTATCCAACTTCAAAACAAAGCATTGCAATTAAGGATTACAATATGTACAATATAAACATCTCTTCTGACAAAACATTAGAAAAAATAAGAACAGTAGGATGTTGCAAGAGAGGGAGACCCCAACAGTCAGCATACACACAGGACCCAAAACAGCTCTGCTCACACAATTGCTTCCCCAAAAATGTATTACGAAAGCAACTTTAGATCCTAATGTTACAACAAACATTTGCATATACTCTGCATATAGAAATATCTTGAGGGTGAATTTCCAGCTCTGCCAAAGAGCCGTCATCCAAACAACTGATTTCCTCAACACAGAAACATGAGCCTAGAAATCAGGTGCAGCCACTCAGAGCACGGCTCCAGGTAAAGCAAGGACTCTTTGGAGACACCAGCTGCTGTCCCTATGAATTGAGCTCCATATTAAAAACATTAGCAGGTTTATCTCCCAGTTCCTGCTCAACAAGCTGCAAGCTAAGGAAGCCCCATCCCGAAGTCAGCTGGCTGTCCTGGGAACTCCCCTCAGCAGGAATGGCTAACCTATGGCCTTCCAGATGTGAGCTGTAGCTCAGCAACACCTGGAGGACTGAACAGCAGCCTTGCTCCCAGCACGCCCATCAGATTTCACCCTAACCCTACTGAGATGTGCCTGCCCGGCTCTGCAGCTTTACTGCATCCTTCCCAGTACTGGCAAAGAATCGGGGTGCCAACATAAGCGTAGCCAGGATTTTTGTTGGGCCTTTTGTTAGGGCGGGGGCAGAACCTCAGTTTGCTATGTATTTTATTGATTGCGAGTAGCTGCCCCTCCCTGACCCCTCTTGGCTATGCCCATGGCTGTCAACATATTTTAAAGAAAAATCTCAAAGCAGTTTACAGCGCATTAAAACATCAATAAAGCAACCCAGAATTAAGCATCACTGAAGAAAGATAACGTATACAGTAAAAGCAACATAATGTATAGGAAACTAAAATATTATCTTAAAGAGTTCAAAATAAAACGTTACGAAGGTCAACTACAGAATACATATTTGACAAAGTTAACCAAAAAAAATCTTAAACATTTCAAAATAAAACATTGCCAAGTCAAGTCAAATATAAAACACACAATTAGCAAGAGAATAAAATATTGTAAGCATGACACGGCACACGTCCACCATTTGAATGGGAATGCCCATCAACTTTGGGGGAAGGGGACGGCCCCCCCTCAAATATTTTACTGGAGGGGCCAAAGGGACCTCAGCCCCTAGGAGTTGTCTCCTAGGCAAAGAATCACCCGCCGCTTGAAATGTGGCACTGCTGCAAAACCAGTTTTGGGGAGAAAACTAAATTGTCTAAAACTAAATTCAGTGTGGCAATGATTTGGAAAACCAATAAAAATTAATTTGGATGGGGGGGTGGGGAGAGAGAAAAGAATTTGTGGTATAGCAATTCATATGGTTTTGGTGGGGGAGTCAAAAGTTGCCTACACGCCATATGGGGTGTTCTGAGTGCTGGGAACTGTAGCTATGCGGTGGGCGAACTACAGTTCCCAGAATCCTTTCTGGGGGGCGGGGAGATGCTTTCAAGGCACCGTCCGTTTAAACGGGGTCGGCGAAGAAGCGCAGGTGGCCTAAGGCGTCCCAAGCCGCGTCCTCCACCACCACCTGAGGCCACCGGGGCGCCTGGAAAGCGAGCAGCGTATCCTTGGCGGCGGAGGTGGGAGTGGGCTGAGGAGAAAAAACCAAGGCCCCGCGGAAAAGGCCGCCGCCCAAGCTGAGGCGGCCGGAGGAGAGCGGCGAGCGAGGTAAAGGGAGACCGGATAGGGGAACTGGAGGCGGCGGGCCTACCTTCCCTCCTCAGAGGAGCCCAAGCCGCGGCGAGGCTGCGCCTTCTCAGGCCGCTCTCCTTCCCCCGCCGCCACCCCGAGCCCGGACGCACCCCTCTACCGTTTCCCCTGCTTTCCTATATCTAGAGAAGCGCCCGGCAACTTGTGCTACTGACCGGCTGGTCGACGCCATCTTCCTTCCTCCCCTTGCGCGCGGCTGGGCGGCCGGGGCGGGCCGACGGGCTTTTATGCTTTCGACGCCTCGGTAGGCGGGGCTTCGCCGAGGCCGCGGCTACGGGGAGCCTAACGGGACAAAAAAGCGTTCGCTTTCGCGGCGACGCTCAAAGGCGGGGGAGAGTACGTGGGTAGGTCCTGGTTAGGATGGGAGGCGGTGATAGGATTGCCATAAATCCTCTTTTCCCAAGACGCCTCCTCTTTTCCATGGGTAGAGTCGTCATAGCGATCCAGTTAAAAGTAGGTGGCAAACGTGTCCTCTATTTTTCCTAAATGTTCCTCATTAATAAATTCCTTAAAAAAACAAAACACCCCAAACCGCAGTTTTATCCTCACTCTAGCATGGGCGTAGCCAGGATATTTGCGGGGGAGGGGGAGCAGAACCTCTGATTTGTAGATTTTTATTGATGGGGCAGCTGCCCCCCACGAGTATACGCCCATGCCAAAACTGCTCCCTAAAATTTAAATTTTTTAAAAATCTCACCCTTAGGCTTGCTATCTGTGACACATAAGGAGAAGGGTAGGGCAGGAGGGGGAAGCAGGTGCAGGTACTACTTAGGAAGAATTTTTTACTTTATAACCAGCACCTGGGTTGGAAACAAACGCAGGTGAAATTTGGAGAGCACAGGGCAGCTCCTTTCTTAACAGAGGTGGAGGAGTAGGGCTAACTCAGAAGTGTGACCAACTTCCCCAGTCTGAAGTGGTGCAAGGCATTATTTCACCTGGGGACTTCACCATCTCTCCGTGATCTGGTTGGACCTGAGCTCATGCAACACTTGGTTGCAACATAAAATCACAATATAAAAACACAAAATGCGTAATAAAAACAAACAACCCGAAACAAGCCCTAGCACATATTGAACTATAATCTGACCATGATGTTGCCTTCTTAGTCCCGTAACTATTATTTCTGGGTGTTTCGTAAGCTGCATTAGCAAAATCAGATGAATGACAAAACGCGTCTGTTCCGACTCTTGTCATATCCCCTGCCAACAGAAGTTGTTGCTGACCTTTTCCACTCATCTGAAGTTACAAAAACAAGCTCTTGCTGACCTTTTCCACTCATCTGAAGTTACAAATTGTCAATTTGTAAAAAACAAAATGAAACACAAAAATCATTTCCTGAAATCAAATATCACATTTTTCTGCGAGGTTACAGTGGGTGACAGGGCTAGGAGAGCACTATTGTTAAATGATACCTAATTTCATTTTATACTGTATTGCATACAATATTTATTAACTGTCCTGTCACAAAATTTCTGAGCAGCATTGCAGAATAAAATAAAGCAACTTTTTAAAAAATCAGTAAAGCTAGAAAAAGTAAATATTACATGGCATATTACATCAAGCTTACAAAACCATTTCTATCCATTTCAGTTTGTTTTGATAATCCAAAGTTTTAGAAAAAAAACTCAAATTCTGAAATAAGGGATGACTGGCAGTTCTGTGCTTAGTTGAAATTATATGCAAGGCTTACTCAATGCAAATGCAGTTGCAATGGGATTTACTGTCCAGTGGTTTGCGTAGGATTTAACTTTGTGTCCACAGGTATGTGACATATGTTCATCTTCTCCAGACCACAATACTACCCTGAGGCTAGAATCTTATGCACACTTATGAGATAAGTCTCAGGTAAGTATAGATTTAAAAGAAACATGCAGGATGTACGTACCTGGGAGTAAACAGGTAAAGAATACAGTGAGACTTACTTCTGAGTAAACAGGCATACCTCACTCCATAAGGTCTACAATCCTATGAAGTTACTTTGAAGGAAGGTCAACCAAAATCCTTCCAAGCAAATATGCACACAATCAGGCTATAAACCTGTTTTAAGATTAGGTCCTATGAAGCTATCATTTCCAAATTTTCTTTATTAGTTCTTCTTAAATTGAGCAGGGGGAGGGGAGCAGAATCTGTTTCTGTAAACCTGCTTCTCTGGCAAGTTTAAGGAATACACTATTTTGCTTGTTTACAACCTCAGTGGAAGAAAGCAGTCAAGGTTTATGCCAAATTTTCACTTTTATTTATTTGTTAAATCAAATCATAGGACCTGAGCCAAAGGCTTCAAGTTACAAAAAAGGAAATTCCGACTAAACATCAGGAATAACCTCGTGGTGGTAAGAGCTGTTTGACAGTGGAATGGACTCCTTCAAAAGATTGTGGACTCTCCTTCCTTGGAGGTTTTTAAGCAGAGGTTGGATGGCCACCTGTCACGGATGCTTTAGCTGAGATCCCTGATTGCAGCGGGTTGGACTAGAGGATCCTTGGGGTCCCTTCCAATTCTACAATTCTGTGATTCTAAGTAACATATCTAGCAGATCCTACAGGATTGTTAATTGTAAAATAAAATGGTAAAATTTGAGGGGACAGAATTATATCCAGTTTATGCGAGGTAGCGTATGTCATTTGCATAGCTGGCAAAAAAAATAAATGCTTGCCTTATTCACGCAAGAAGGGGAAATGGCAAACCCAGACTCTAGAGCAATCTAACTTCTCATCTCCATAGCCATTCCCCTCTACAATCAATAGAATTCACGAAAATATACTGTACAGATCTCATTTCTTATTCATTCCGATTGCAAGGCATTATTCGTTTTTGTGAATTGTGTGCATCTGTGCTTTTGTTTTGCTGCCACAAATCCACACTCCATGTTCTCATACAGTATTTTGTCTGGATTGCAGAAAGGCTGCTGTTTGACAAAAATAAACCCAAAGCAGTGCAATAAACGCATTAATAATTTGTACAAGTATAAAGGAGGTCACGGAACAGGGCTCTTCGTGGATGTAGCCTGCACAAATTTTACTTCAGTGTGTTTAGAAAAGAAGAAAAGAAGATTGCTGGAAAAGGTTTCCACTGAATATTTTGGAAAACAGACTATAATTTTTACAATGTCATAATTTTTACAATGTTGGATCACATTATTAATATTAAATATCCAGCAGGTGGCAGCACAGCGCAATTTAGAAAGGGTAACCTGAAATGTGACATTCTCGGTCTAGTTATAAATGTATGACTGAGCATATATTTTTAGAAATGGCAGAAGAGGTTAAGTTCTGGGTCAATCTTTCTTCCAGTTCTTCAGGATCACTTCTGCTGCATCCAAGGTGCTGTCTTTCTGTCAACAACAAACACAATACAGTAAAAGTTAAAAACTGAAACCGAAATATTCTTCATGTGCATAAGACATTTTACTGCTAGAAGATTGCAAATCCACAGAAGCCCACTTCTGACAACTTCATTAGGTACTTTTTGTGGCATGCATGCTCACATGAGTTCGGAGCAAATACCTGGGTATGTCTACCCAGTGGCTAACATCTACAATGTGCCCCATTCCCCCAGCAATAAACTCTAGCTATGGTTTGGTGAGGTTGAGATGCACTGAGACACCTGGTCCCCCCACTCCTATGACAATACAGCAGTTGGCACCTAGCCAATCTAGTTGTCAATTTGCGGAGCAGAGGAAAAGTTTGTTTTAATTATCATCACATCCCTAAAAAAATAAAGGGAAGCCAGCATATCATGGCTCACAGCATGAAGTAGAGGTTTCCTAGTTAGAAACTCAGCTAGTTCACAAACTGCTACCCACACTGACCTAGGTTTCAGGACTATTAGGAATACTGGGCTGTGACTATTTAGAAAAAGCACTATGTAGATCAGGAGTGGGCAACTTGTGTCTCTTGGCCTAATTTCATGTGGGTGGCAGGAGGAAGAAAAAGGGGAGGGAAGAGGATGATGGGAGTAAATGAAATTAATTTTAATGATACCCAAATTGGTTTCCAGATTACTCCTTGATGAAGAAGAGGTTGTCCACCTTGATGTAAAATATGATCATACCCTAAGAAATTATTATTAGGAGCAATATCAAAAAGTTATTTAAGCTGCTTAAAAGTGAAAGGAGAAGATCTAAGTTTTGGTACTAATAGAAACAAACAGCCCTGCTAAGACTTAAACAATTAAGCTTTATTTAAGCACATGCTACAGAACTTACTTTGATGAAGCAAAACCGTATGTACTTTTCAAACTGTTCTTTGGTCTCAGGGCCGCAGAAGGAGGTGAGAGGAATAGCTGACAGTTTCTTTAAAAAGAACAAAGCACAATTGCATGCTCAGCAAGTACATTAAAACAGGTTAAATCTTAGCTCTTAGAAGCTCTAGTAACTGTATTTTTGTGAGAGTTTAAAGGCTGCGGCCCAAGAGCTTAATTAAGGTCACGTCACACATTAACAAAATTCGCATGTGCAAAATACAGCACTGTACTAACATGGATGAAAATTTCGCACGTGGGAATTTTTATGTGCATGGTCTGGGAAGCAGAATTACGCTACAAACAGATTGCCACAATATTTCCTTCACTGCTTCAAGTGCTTTCCATGTAGGAATTCTGCAATGTTGCATTCTGGAAGCACCCTGGGCTAGCAGTTTGCCCTCATCTTCCTAGCAAAGGAGCTGATCTTTAAGTAGTGGTTGTGTCTAGGCCACAGACTAGCCTAGCAGAGGCAAATCCCACAGAGCAGATGTCAGTAAAGGGCTTATATCTCTGCTGAAGCAGGGAAGAGATCTGCAAGCCTAGCAATGGGTATGCAGCCTTCCAATGAGCACACAATCCCCTAAATCAGGGCTACCTGTTTTACAGTCTCACTTAGATGTTAGAATTAAAGACACAGTTATTTGAGCAAAGAGTAGGAGGGAGAAATAAAACCAATCCTTACCTTAGATTTTATCATCCATTTAACAAATTTATAATCGTAAGGTTTATCTTTTTCCATGTCAGACAGATCTACATCTTTAAAACAAAAAGAAGAGGTGAAAAACACCTTAAGAACTGCAATTTTTCAAAAGAAAGGCATTACCCAGTATGGGCACTTCAGCAGAGATTTTTTTGCAGAACAGTAGACGGAAAGGCCCCTTCATGGATCACTGCCTTGCCGTGGCAAAGGGGCTTGAATAACTCAGAGAAGCTATGAACTATGCCGTGCAGGGCCACCCAAGATGGACAGGTCATAGTGGAGAGTTTTGACCAAACGTGATCCACCTATGAGCTATGCCGTGCAGGGCCACCCAAGATGGACAGGTCATAGTGGAGAGTTTTGACCAAACGTGATCCACCTGGAGCAGGAACCGGCAAGCCACTCCAGTATCCCTGCCAAGAAAACTCCATGGACAAAGACAACAGGCATAACCAGCATGAGTTTGACCAAACTGCGGGAGGCAGTGGAAGACAGGAGTGCCTGGCGTGCTCTGGTCCATGGGGTCACGAAGAGTCGGACATGACTAAACAACAACAACAAGATGGAAAGGATCTGGAGCCCAGGGTAAGATCTAAAGTGCAAGATCTGCTATTTCACTTCTTTTCCCCCAGGACTGCTCCCCAGAGTACCAGGATTTTGCTCGTAAGCTGCATTCTAAGGGGAGAGCTAGACATTACGATAACAAGGGTCTGCTGCCAATGGGAACACAACCATTTTCTCTGTAATGAAAAATTCACATCATGAAGTCGTTAGCCTGTGTATTTTTCCACCCTGTTCCATATCACTGACAGCTTGTGGTGGTGGGGTTCTTACAGACTGAGAAAGGGCAACACAGCAGCAAGCTGTAATTGCTGCCTAGTTCTGCTGTAAGTGCAGTAGGACACCTACCATGTTTGTGAAAATATTTGTTACTCAGAAGAGAAAACACACACACTGTAGCCCTCCCTTTGCTCATAGTATATTTCTCCCAGCTTCAGTACTGGGTCATCACCCCCATTCCAGCCATGGAATAAAATCTTCACTTACTTAATGTAGACACGTCAACAATCATAAAGTATCCTCCCGCTGGAACAACAGGTTTCAGCCCAACTCCCAGGAGCATGCGAGCCATTCGGTTTCGTTTGTCTTCCAGCTCTCTAGGCAAAGAATAGAAGTAGCACTCTGGGTCATCCATGCGCTTCAAGTCTATCAAAAAGGCTTGTGCCACAGCTTCCTGGAAATTCAAATCAGGAAAGGAGGGGGGGACCACACATTTAAGCACATTATCAACAAGCAGCAGGCACAAAACAGACCTTGTGAGGATTCACTTTTAATAAGAAATGCTGTATTCAAGGAAATGCTCAGATCTCTAGAATCTAATTATCAGTTTTTCCATAATAAAACAGATCATTCTAGTAAAATTCTAGTAAAACAGAAAGTCGGTGAAAAGTAAAAATAAGATTGTCAATTGGGTTTAGCGGTCAAGGAGCGGGGAGAAGGCAGATGGAAATGCTTCTAAAATTGCTGGATGCACATCTAACACTAAAATAGATATATTTCCTTTCAAGTATAAGATTTTAAAAAGTCAAATACCTTCATTTTCAGTGATTAATTCAGTAATGTGTATCTGATTTTTTAAATGTTTAATGCTTCAATAATGACATAAATTATAAAGAATTTATCATTCCTTTTCCTAAATGGCTCAGGGCTGCAATACCTCAAGGACTGCCTCTCCCCATATAAACTGACAAGACTCTGCGATCATCATCTGAGGTCTTTCTGAGGACTTTTTTCATGTGCCTCCTCCAGGGGATGGCAACACAAGAACGGGCCTTTTCTAAGTGGCTCCCTGCTTGTGGAATGCTCTCCCTGGAGAGATTCATCTGGTGCCTTCATTATACATCTCTAGGCGCCAGGCGAAAACGTTCCTCTTCAACCAGGCCTTTGGCTGAATAACAGTCTAGGTCCTTTTAAATGTGTTGAGGGGTATTGTGGAGGGGGGGTTGTACTTATTATTATTATTATTATTATTATTATTATTATTATTATTATTATTATGTACTTTGTGGTTTTATTCTTGTTTTTATGCTGTGGACCACCCTGAGATCTTCGGATGAAGGGCAGTATACAAATGTAATTAAATAATAATAATAATAATAATAATAATAATAATAATAATAATAATAAAAACACAAACAAGAATGAAGTCTATGTCAGTATCTCAGCTCACAGTCAGAGGTAACTGGCCTCCCCCGGGGCAAACTGAGTGAGATACTTGTTTACCTTCCGTCTGCGTCTCCCAGCAGGCTAGGTCGTAAATCGGCGATTCTCCTCGTCAGACGTGAGAAGAACACACCCTCTGCTTCTCCCTCCCCAGGGAGGGGAAATGAGACAGACAGGAGTCTATTTACATGTCTTTTATTCCTGTCATTCAGCAGTACATAGAAACGTGACTGCACCCTCCAGACTCCAGCAGAAGAGTCACAACTCCACCCCTGTACTTCCAGCACAGGTCAGATGACACTCTGAGCTAACATCCGGTGCTCAGTACAGAGAATAGACTCCCCCTTTTCCCAACAGTACAGTTCGAGACAACAACATCCTGTTTTGCATTCCAGCCACTTGCAGCTGGCTTTTGCATTGCTGCTTTTATCCAACAATCTACAGATCTTCCTTTCTTATCACATAGTATAGAAAACCCCAAACATTTAGGAAGCATACACCTTGATCTGAAAACAATCTAGCCAAAGGATGCACAGAGACAAACATTTGCCAAACAATAACTTTCCGCAGGGTCCAGGTAACCACTGTATAAGGCAGTTGTCTGTATCATCCTGCGAAGCAGTAATGAGAATTTCACTACACATCAGATGCATGGCAGTATGTATTAATATACAATGGTAATCACTCATCCCAACTCCCATCACTTGTGTCTGTTGTTTTCCTGCTAATAACGGAATGTCTGAATTATTGACCTTCAAATCCTAATCTACATTGGATTTACATGCTCAAGTGTTAATTTCATCTGCAATTCCCACAAATAGATTCCTTATTAGTCAATTTCTAATTACGTTTAGTGGCTCAAACCTCCTACACTGTATCACACTCTTTACAATACCTTTTGTATTGCTTGGTACTTACCTGTAATGGAGTTGGGCATGTGTAGAGTGTATTTTGTTGAACCACCTGCAAATGCTTTATCAGATGTTGGGGACCAACAGACCAGCCAAGCTTCAACAAAAAGAAATAAATTGTAACAAATATCTGGTCTGGCTGTTTACTTAACATTTATAAAAGTTGAGAAACATGGAAACAATCACATTTTAAACTGGTGGACTATTGACAAACTTAAAGACCCATGTCTTCCAGTTTATAAAAGATTTCTTGCCTGGCTTAGATAATTACTCCCCAGGGGCAGCAAGGTGTGTCCCTATTTAAAAGGCTGCTCTGCAATTAAAATAAATCCCTGCCAAGAAAAATGAAAATTATGTTCTCCAAAAATGTCACAAAAATTAAGCATGGGTGCATTTATTTATCTGTGCATGAGCCTGTTTGTGTATACATATTGTAGTTATAGTTTTCACAAAATAAAAATTACCAAAAGACGCACAATATTGAAGTTACAGCATGCACTTGCCTAACTCTGCTTCCAAGAAAGCTACATAGCCATGCCTAAGGTATGTTTGCATACACACATGGGACTTTACATGATTCTGCGTTTGGATGAAACCCCACGTGTATTTTCCTGTGTTGGAGAAGCCCCCAACATTTTATGATACCTTTTCAGTCAGGCAGTGGGGATAAGAAGCCCAAAAGAGCTTAGTGCACCTGCAGAAGTCTCCTTGTAGTTTGTCGGATCCTGGCCTGATTTTCTCATGCGAAACATGCCCCCAGCAACCACCACATTCTGCATCTAACATTGGAACTGGCACAGCAAGCACAAGGTCTTCAAAAAATGTGCAAACTGGAAAGGCTTACTGTTTACAATGTACATACTGATCGCCTGTTCAAAATGTAAACAGTGGGATTTCTAAGTTCTGAGTGGAATATCCTGTATGGACGGCATCTTGAATTTCTATAATGTCAGGGGTTAGTTTTTAATACAGATTCTGCACGTGTTTCGTATAGTTTGTGCACACTTGCAAATAATCTCCATGGTATATCAACCTAGCAGTACTTCAACATATATGATTCTTCATTTGCATTATGTCTTATTCTGTTCGCTTACCTTCCAGCCAGTTACACTGTATGTTTTCCCAGCACTTCCTACAGTTACTGTTCTTTCCCACATTCCAGGCAAAGTAGCTGTGAAAAAAGAAAGAAAAGGATCAAGCGTTAATTACATACGAACTGAGCTAACAAGCTTTACCTCTCTAACAATAAATAGGTATGTTTTAATGCATCCTACAAAGGAACATATATGGATAAGTATGAAGCTGGCTTCATTATGTTCAAACTAAATGGGTATGTACTGAAAGCCCATTGTTCCTTTACTCACACCCTCATTCAGGCATCTTGTGGCACATAAGGGTATGTCCACACCAGAGAGAGGTCTCAATCATTTTATCAGGTCATTCAGATGAGCTCTTTGTTGTTGGTATTGAACTGAAAGAGTAAAATTGTCCCTAAACCCCATATAACGGTGTAGCACACAAAATACACACACATCCAAAATAATTTTTTTTTAAAACCCGTAAGAGTATTTTCCTGCAACCCATGTTAGGGTGGAGGTACAAGTTATAGGTGACGCAGCATTAACTCATGCTGTGGCATCATCAGGTTGTCCAGCCCTCACTTGACATCACTGGGTACCAGTCGAGGAAAACGACAAGTAATGCTATGTGCTGCAGTGATGCTATGTGCTGCAGACAAGGAGAAGGGAACACATTCTGTAATGTGTAGTTCTGTGATGAATTCCAGCCATCACCATGGGCTGCAATTACATTTAGCAAATCTAAAACAAGAGATTATCAATTTGTGGAGCAAACAGCTAGCCAACTCATTTTCAGAAGACTGCTGGGGAGTCACACAATCCATCAGGTGACTTTTAGAATAAATATTTTGTGAACAAAGGACAAGCACCTTCATTGTATTAAGCTACAGAAGAACAGAATGTATTTTTGTATCTGAGCAAGCACCAAGAACGATTAGTAAGGCTACATACATACATATTACGCAAATAAGCACTATGCCTGTTGAGGCGCCAGAAGAATCTTTGCTTACAATATGCAATCTTTAAATCTGCCAGTGGAACTCTAATCATTAGTCACATGAAGCTCCTGTTTTGCCCAAGCTAGATAAGAGAAATGACGAAGTGTTCTATACCAGAGGAAACTGCCTAGATGACAGCACAAATACTATGCTGATTTTATGATCTATCACTGGCAACCTCTATTAGATAAATATTAGAGAGCCTCCACCAGATGCTGTAAATTGATGCAATATTCATTTCACATTTTTCACGAGCGATGTGTCATTTCAGCTGATGGAATACGTGAAGCTTAATACAAGAACATCTCTGCCTCTGGGGGGAAGATTTGTGTTCTCCTCTTTGCACAATCTTTATGTGCATGTTATACAAGCTAGAGAAAATAAGGTTTCTTGGGAGAAAAGAGTTCTGCTTAGTTTATAAAGTAACTGTCACTTGCATATAGGTTTAATGGTTTGTAGGTTTCAACAGTAGATTGGAAAACTGTTTTGGGATCTGCTTAAAAGTGAGCAAATGAAAAGGCACTGGTGGCCAAATGCTATATTTTGAATCGTTTAGCAGAGCGTTTTGTACATATTATCTGCTGGGTGATAAAAATGCATGTGTCCATCAGGAATGCACTTCTCCCATATGATAAGTTGAGTATTCAACTGAAATAATAAACTGAGAAATATGAAAGTAATTCATTTTAATAAGGTAATATAGCCCAGAATTACTTCAGAATTATAGCTAGTTTACAAAATACTTTTATACAATACCTAATTTTAATCCGGCAAAAAATACTTTATTGCCCATTTCCAGTCTACAAACTAACACGTCTCAAAATGCTGGTGGTTTCTGAAGTGGAAGAATGCATCCTGCTTAATTTTCAAAGGCTCAGTGATGGGTTCATTGCAGATCAAGATCCTCAAAATTTTGAGGAAGTAATGGGCATTATACTTATCAAGAATATAGATTATACCAAACTGAAGGGGCAGAAAATACTTTAAGAGGACTGGGTGATAATCAAAACAATGCATGTAGCTCTCTCAGGTTAGTTGTAACTTTAAACTCAACAAGGAATAGGAACTATTTTTATACATATGAAAGAAGGAACAACTTGAATGAAATGTACACATACGTTTCCCATTGACTGCCATACAATTCAGTACCTATCTTAATGTGTTTATTGCCAGTGTATACCAGCCATTCATATACTTCATCACTGATGCACAGGGTGTCATATTTAATACAGAGATCAGCAATTATCTGGAGCTCTTCTTTCGTATAGACCTAAAATAGAAAGGGAAAGAAAACAATGCATTAATCAATATCGTCAGAGCCAACATTTTATAACATTTAGCAGGCAGATTTAAAAACAGGAATCTCACCTTTCCTATAGGATTGTGAGGGTTATTCAATATAATAGCTTTCGTCTTGCAATTAAATTTACTTGCAAGTTCAGCAGGATCCAAGACCCAGTCCGCACTAGAGGCAGTCTCTCCGGCTGCAGGTCTCTGTGTTATAGGGGGGGGAAGATGTTTTATTAGGCTGAAATAAACTTTCTTTAAACGTTCCACTAGTGATCTTATCCTAAGAATCATTCAACTATACAAAATACATGAGTAAACTGCATAGAAATCTCAAATTCTGATCACTAACAAAAAAAAGGTCATTCATATCATTTGGGACTTTCCAGTGACAATTCCTCTGACCCACTAGATCTAGCCATCAAAATTGATTAAAAGATTAAGTGTTCCATATAGCAGCAATGCATTTCTAAGAATCCAAAACTACTACTATAAAAAACCAGGGGGGACCAGAATTACCATCTACCACTGTGGTCTTAAGTACCACTTTAAATACTGTTACAGACAAAAGCACTTAAGGATGCTTGAAGCTGAATAAATTAATTAGCTAGCCTGCTCACACCCCTCAGTTTTTTGAAAGTTAATGTGGCTTTCACATTTAAAGCAAGGCCACCGAGCAATCTAAAGTTAAATTATTGACACCCATCTCCTATTTGGGCTTCTATCATTTACTTCTAGACTTTTGGGAGGCATTGCTTTCTTGTTGTTATTAATCTGTTTACTGGATCCATTCTGTTTCTCACTGAGCACACAAAGCAGAGTAACATAGGAAAGAAATAACCTTCATTATGAAAAACTGCAAGGTGCAACACTTCTCTTCATTCCCCTAACTAAATAAACTCTGATTATAATAATATTCTAAACACACTCACATATCTCAAGGGTATAAAAACAGGCTTGGCTCCTGCCATCCTCACCATTGGCTCATAACAGTCAAAGAAGGGTTCTATTATTATCACCTAAAGTAAACATATAGGAAAGTTATGTGAGTAAGAAATGATATTATACCTTTCTTCAAAGACAGAACCCGCTTTTGATCTGATACAATGCTAATTCTATATATTTAGGAAAGCACATTGCATTAAAAGAAGTACTTCTTGACAACAAACACGGGGTAGTATTTTAGATTAAAAGCTAAAACTCTTAAGTATATCTGTAAATGCCACAGCCACTGTTACTTCACAGTGGCTGCTTTTGTGTGCTGGGGATAATAGGAAATAAGTGAAGATTTATAATAATGGCAGCAGAACTGAAGGGACGAGGGAGACACATAAAGCAAAAGTGAAAAGACAAAATATCAGAAGGTAGCTAGCTATCGCTTCATTGCCAGTTTTACCCCAAATGAGGCAGGCTATTTGATTTAAAACCCACCCTACCCTAAGTGCTTATAGATCCCCATTATTGACAAACTTATACAACTCAAGAAAAAAAGAACAGGGTTTGAAGTTGGGAAATATTTCAAGTTTTGAAGGGTTCAGGACCAATGTTCTAGGCATCTGAAAGGACAAGCACCTAGGATTTTTTTTCAGCTGTACTGGGGAGTAGCCAAGCTAATTTACAACAGCTTGATAATTAAGTGGTAGATTGATGGACAATTCATCTCAGACATAGAGTTGCTTAAAGAACAACACTAGTCCCTTTATCCTGCCTTCAACAGCAACCTAATGCACAATAGTTAAGCAGCTGAGGCTTTTTCTATAACTTTATCCCAATGCGAAGAAATCCTTCATCTGCTAAATTAAGGTGCATCAACATACTCTTAAAGGCATAGGAATCTGGCAGGTAAAAAAAAAGCCCTGCTTCAAAGTTGATTTCTTATTCAACCAAAACTAACGAAAGTCAGCTCTCTACCCTTCAATAAAGCATCAAGCTGCCAAGGAAAAGGATTTCTGAGTTGGCTTGATCACTTACTAATGGAATGCTACCCATGTTCTAAGGGTGGCTGTGTGTGTAAACACATATGTTTTCATAGAAGAGAGTTGTTTTTATTCTGGGATGCATCACAAAACTTACTTCATCTTCTACTTCAACAAGTCCCTGCACTGCACTGAACAGAGATCCATATCCCCCTATTGTCACCAGGATATCAGTATATGGATCAATCTTTCTTCCACAAACTTTTTCATACACTTGGGACAAGACTTTCACCAACGAAGGATGTCCCTATGAACGCAAGAGAAAATACATAGACTCTTATGCCAGTTAATAACAAACAACCGACAAATAATACAGTATTGTCTGTTAGCCAAATCTAGCATGGCTGATGCACAAAACAGAGTTACCCAATTAGAAACTGTCATCACGTCTAGGAGAGAACCTACTATACTGAGCTGAACAAGAAAAACAATATAAGGCACAGTTCACATGGAATCTCTTCTGCACAGCCAGCCTTCCACTGAATAGGAGTCTTTGTGCAAGATCACAAGCTGGGAATTGTGTGTACTATCAGTAAGGATCTATGACCGTGACCCTTTGAAGAAAAAATAATGTGGAACAAAAATGTTCGTAACACAAATAAATTTCTAGAAACAGTTATACTGCCATTCATGGGTCACTGAAAAAGGAGTAACTACCCTCTGATGAATGCTCATATTGCACCATGGTGAAGAACAAGAAAGGAATTGGCTGTATTTGCATATAAACCATGGTTTAATGTTACAAGGATGAACCAAAGCAAGCCTCAGGCTCCTGTCCTTCTCCTCCTCCTCCCCCCCCCACGCCCCCGCTCCCTTCTCCATGCAGCTGCAAGAAGAAGATTGGAAGCTTTAACTTAATTGCAGTTTAGCATTATGTCCAGACAAATGGCTTCATTTTAACTACAGTCTATTGAAACAACCCCAGTTCACAACCCATGATTTGAAGCTGGCTTGTTTCAACGAATGATTAACCACAGTGTGTGTGGGTTTAACATCACAAGAAGCTGCAGTTAATCAAAAACAGAAGTTGAATCTTTTGAAATACTCCTTGAGGCTCATCTTCATAATGCCAAACCATGGTTAAGCATTATGTGCAAGAAAGCCAAAGTGTAGTGCCCTGTTTGCTGAAATGTACTATATAGATTAATAATAACATTACATTGGGAAGTTTGATTCAATTACATAGTCAGTTCTCCTGGCCCTATGTATAGTCCTCTTTGGACCATATTTACATTGGCCACTGTTTGGAGATTTATGATTACCATGTTTCTATTCAGCCCAAGATTCCAAAATGAAGAAGGCGCATGTGGAAACCAAGAGAAAATGTTTGGATATGCAACTGATTTAAAGCAACCTCTCAGAGAGCGTGAAGATGTACTCACAAAACCCCGGGTGTACTGGTTCAGCATATCCACAGAGGATGCTTTGGCTAATGCTTCTTTAACATAGTTAGGAGGAGATATATCTGGAAGTCCTTGTCCCAGATTAACGATTGAGGGATCTGCAGCAACTTTTGTAAATTCCACCCTAAGGAAGGAAGAAATGATTACAAATGTATTTCATACACATTTACAGGGAAGAATATTTCGGATCCATGGTAAATCAAAAACACAGTATAGAACACATGGGTCTGTGGGAAACCACCCAGAGAGCATTCAATCAGATATTAGTTAATCAGAGATCCTGGAGGCCTCATTGCCATCAGTCTAGTTTTAAGCCAGGCTTTCAGGCTAGAACTAGGTGCCATAAGCATTACATGGCTTCTGTGCCTCATCCTCCACTTCCAGTAACATCTATTAAGCCAAAACACGTGATGTGACATAACCACTTCTGAAGCACCAAAGGGCAATTCAAAAATCATCTTGGTTGAGGACCAACTAGAACACTGAGTTATGGAAGACCAATGTTTTCCCCCCCCCATGCTGTTGAGAGCACATTTGACCCTCCCCACAGTTGACAGAGGATTATTATTTCATTTTTCCTTCTTTACAAATGTAGCAAATTAGAACCAAAATAGCCTCATAAACAAAGCCAGAATCACTTTATCTCAGTCTGTTAGCTAAAATTGACCCTGCCCCCATTATTTAAACATTGTAGTCCTAGCAAAGTTGTTCTGCAGACTCAAGAGGGTGCACAACCAGTAATTATCACTGTGATTCATCCAAGATCTTTTAACCATAAAAGGAACAAAGAGATTAATTTGTAGGGAAGAGGTGAATAGAGGGGAGGAGCACACAAAAGCCTGGAGCCCACTCCCAGTGGCTTCACTGACCAAGAGGTTTCTCTCCTGGCCCCCCACCCTGGCCCTGCACCTGGTCAGCTGACAATGTAGGTGAAAAGCATACAAATGAACTACAAGGCGTACAGACATTTTCATTATTCATTCATTTTCATTAATAATTACTTACCACACATTGCTATCCAGCCCTTCAATTCGTTTTGCATTTTTGTGCTTGAAGGTCATGGTCTACATACAAGAATCAAAGACGGATAATTCTTGTTAGAACTACAAAGTACTGTATTGTTGGACACTATGGTAATCCATGACATTTCTCCTTGTAGTTCATTCTAAAGCTGATGAAACTGACAGGCGCTGCAAACACAGTTCAATGTAACAATTAACCAATATTCTCTTACAATACATGTTTGACAAAATGCCGATCTATGCAAGGATGCTAAATAGAATGGTTAAGATTAAATATAAGTTCTGTCCAAACCCAGTATAAGAAGGACAGAGTATATCATAGATGTATGTCAGAGCACAATCTTTTAGCACTTACTTGAGAACAAAGGGGTAGAGGAAATGTGATTTATATATCTTGTTGTTTTTCAAAGACAGTGGTGAAGTCAAAGTAACGGACAGAGCAGAATTGCAAAGGCTAGGCTATGTGCATAAGACAGATTAATAAAAACCTGTGTGTAGGTAACAGGATCTGTCTTCACAAGATTATTGTGCCTGGCGCTATGTTCTCTCCATCATATGAGGAAAGAATCTGCTAGGTACAGAATACACCCCACTGGTTGTGCCACTCTGTCCGTCCTGAACAAACAATAGCTGGAAAACTGTTTTTCCACTTTCCCAAAGAAAAAATAACCCCCTTCCTTTGTTTTCCTAGAATTTTTGTGGATCTATTAAAAACTAGGTTTTTTAAGCACTATTTTAAAAGCTAAGGTTGTCCAACACAAAACTCAAGTACCAGCAACATATTTAAAGGGTGTAACAGACAATATCATAGTATTAAAGGTTTTTTTAAAAAAAAATCATTGAGAGAAATTCCACAAAGTAACATCAAAGCTGTTCAACAAATGGAACATATATGTAAAGAATATGTATGTTCAACATACACCAAGTGACATAACCGCAGTCCAGATAAAAGGAAGCACTATTTGGGTGACCTTCATTCTATCGTGCTGGCTATACAGTATACTGTATGTATACTCCAGAACACTATTTTTCAATCCAAATCTTGAACTGCTTCATGAATGTCTGAAAGGCAAGGATTTTTTTTTAACATCCAAGCCAACCTAGTGACTCCACATTCCGGACCTCTACATACAATTTGATGAAATGTAATAAATAAAAAAGATAGATGATGTAGCTTAAGCTGTTACAGGTGGTAAGGGAAACAAAAGGAAGAAACAAGCTGCCTTTACCAAGGTTCTTTTTAAACATATCTCTCAGAGTTAAATTAACCAAGAGTCTTGCAGCACCTTAGAGAATGACACATCTATATAGTCATACTGGTCTACTACTAAAATTATCGTTATTTTAACTTACGGTCAATACCAACAGTGTTCCAATTGATACCTTCTGCAATAAGAATAGAAGAAAGCAGAAGAAAATACTGTCTTGCACAAACTTGCTCACTGCAAAAGGTGAATTGGTTTACAAGTGTCTGGCAACACTTGTAAAACAAAGCAAAACAAAGACATTAAACAAAACCAGATCTCCAAATTCAGGATCGTGGACATGAGTGAATCATAAATAATATAACAATATGCACATACAATTACATAAGCTATGAAGATATGGAATACATACAGGAGAGGATGAAACCCTGAAGTATCTCAAAGGGTAAGTAATCTTCAGTAGTGATGTTCTAGTGCCAAGGTAGCTGAAGCATTGCTGAGCAAAGAACATGCCTGCATAACAATAAGTTTATAAGTGCATGAAACAACTACACACAAACAATAGTGCCAAATACCAGACCATAATTGTATAACTATTCAGTGTAACTTAAATCCCTATGTGGCATGTCTGTTGATATAGGTAAAGGACCGCCGGACAGTTAAGACCAGTCAAACTTGACTATGGGGTGCAGTGCTCATCTCACTTTCAGGCTGAGGGAGCCAGCGTTTGTCCAAAGACAGCTTTCCAGGTCATGTGGCCAGCATGACTAAACCGCTTCTGGTGCAACAGGACACTGTAAAGAGTGCCAGAGCACACAGAAATGCCGTTTACCTTCCCACCGCAGCACTACTTATTTATCTACTTGCACTGGTGTGCTTTCAAACTGCTAGGTTGGCAGAAGCTGGAACAGAGCAACGGGAGCTCACTCTGTCGCGCTGACTTGAACCACCAACCTTCTGATCGGAAAGCCCAAGAGGCTCAGTGGTTTAGACCACAGCACCACCTACTCCCTTTCTGTTGATATAAGCCTTACATGTGCTTATATTAAGGATAGATAGGAGGAGCACAGCACTTGAAAGTCATCACACATGTCATATACTCATCCATCTAGGTAAGCTTTCACTCCTATTTTAGGCTTAGTAACTACCTGATCCTTGCAACTGGGTCAGTCAGTACTCTAAGTATAAATCACTATGTTTCTAAGATTACAGAAACCAGTCAGTATGCATGTTCATTCAGAACAAGCCTAATCCCTAGCCAGGATCAGCAAGGCAGAGCAGCAGATCCACATCTGAAGCCATCCTGCTTGCACCAGACTGGGTGGATGTTGAGAAGTGTCATTTTTTTTGCTGGTACAGCCGACAGCCCAAGAATCAAGTCTCTTGGGGGGACCTGGGGGACTTTGGATCCAGGTAATACAAAGCCACTGGCGTCCCACAAGGTCTTCCACAGCCTACTGCCAGTGGGAGAACTATGATCTTCTGAAAGTTGTGGGTCTACAGCAAGGGTTACCAAACTGTGGTCTGTGGACCAACAACCATCTGTGAGCGCCATTCATTCTGTGGCATGTCTATGGATTTGTGGCGGAAGACAGGAGATGGCACATCCATCACATATTGATTAATTGTATTTTTCTAGCTTCTTTTAATTCTGATACTGTACTTCATACTATATGAAACAAAATAAATATACAACTTAAAATTATTCAGCATCTAGCGCAACACATTACAATTGCTGTAACAGGCAGAAAAAAAATTAAGATGTCTGCCAAGACCCTCAGCAATTTTCAAGCGCTACATGGGTAAAAAAGGGGGGGAGACCACTGGTCTAAAGCTCCCTCATCCCCAACTACTGGCTATACTGACTGACGCTTTAGAATCAAAATATATTTTAAACTACTTTTTGAGATACTATATGCATTATGCAATACAGCCAGCTGTTAAATTCATCACCCTGGAAACTGAGGGGTGTTACATTATGAGACTGTTACCCAAAATAAAAACACTTAGTACCATTAGGATCCAATAATCTAGGTCACTTTCATATGACCTATCTACTGAGTATTCATCCTGACTTGCTGAGCAGTTATACGATGCCCACTGTTTACTGAACATCAATTTGTTTGCAAGAGTGGCTATACAACGTCTCATCAAGCCATTGTTATCCTACACCTTCAAGTGTATTTCTCCACACCTTTTCCTTACTACAAGCCGTCCGATTTCTTTAGGAAGATTTTTTTTGTCACACATGAGCACCAAACCCACTTCCCTTGCATAACCTGAAACTGCCAATATGCAAACTGAATCTCAGCACAAAATAGAGAGACCCTAGAGGCAGGCCACGTTCCCTCAATTTCTTAAACCCTTTCTTGGGAGCTTAAGTTTACCCCTCCAGTGCTGGGTTACCAAATAGGCACAGTATAGGGCTGCCATATGTCTGGAATTTCCACTGGAGTCAAAAGCAGTGTCCGGGCGGAATATCCAGGAAAATCCAAAAGTATGACAACCGATGTTGCTACAATTCCCAGCAACCTTAAATTACATTTCCCAGGATTCAGGGGGAGTGGGTTGGCAAGTGTAACCCCGGCCTATGGGCCTTTTAGGGGCCCTGCAACAACAGATCAAAATATGTCTATTTGATCTTAAAATAAAATTACAATGAAGTATTGCGATATAATTTGTTGGGCGGGGGGTGGGAGCCGAGATTTCGACTGCCTAGGGGTACCTCTTGCTAAGCTACAATTCCCAGCACCCTTAAACTACAGTTCCCAGCATTCTGGAAGAGAGTGGGTCGGCATGTGCATTCGGCAAGCACTCCTGCCTAAAAATTAAACGCCCGCTTCTGAGATTATTTATTAAATAAATCGCATTATTTGCTTAATTCAAACTCCCAAGTTTGAGGGTTTTTTGGCGGGGGGAGGAAGAATTCACCCGCCCAAACGAAGCCTTGCCAATACTCCTTTCCTCCACCTCCAGAGAGAAAAATATTAAAATTATTATCCTTAGTACTGCTCCCACCACGCGGGCTTCCCCTGCCCTTTGGCCCCCCTCAAGGTTATGGGGCTTCTCCTTCCTCGCCCGCCTCCGGGTCTCTCGCCTCCTCCCTCCCGAAGGTGCAGGTATCCTCTTATTTCCAGGAGGCTCCCCCGAGGCCATTTTGTCCCCTTTCCTCCCCTCATATTTAACGTGTGAAGGGACGAGAAGCCTCGTTAGCGGCGGCCGACCCGAAGCCGGCGGTGCGAAAAGTTCAGGAAAAGGACGGCGGCGGGTCGGGGGGGGGGGAAGGAAAGCGACAACTCGCTTACCTCGCTTGTCCCGGATAAATGGCGTGTGGGGGTTTTTTTAGGAGAAAGGCGGAGAAGACGAAGGAGCAGGGGAGGAGGGGCTAACTAGGCCGCGGCGAGAGCAGGAGCCGCTCGGTTGTTTCCTGGCGCCGTGGGGCGGCTCGGCTCGGCTGCGGCCTCGGGGAAAGCGGGAGGTCTCGCCGCCGTTCTGCATTTTCTCTCCCGCAGGCAGTTTGCAACCTTCGCTAATCTCTGTACATGCAGCAGGCACTAGGTAAAGGAGCAGAGAGTGGCTAGGGAATAATAAATAATATAACATATTATTATTATTAATCAAGCTTCTTCTTGAAACAGGCCAAGCTCCCACCATGGGTATGAAGGAAAACCTTTTGTCTCCGCTCAAGCATTTCTGCCTTAGCATTGCGGCTCCAGCATTTTGCATATGTCCGAAATCTTTTTTTTCACAGCATTTTATTGTTTATAAGATGTGATTTTGTCTCCTATGCCATTTGCATCATTAGGTTAGGGCAGGGGGGAAGGATACCCACCTGTCATCATCCTCTGTCTGGCAGATTTGGAATGAAATGTCTCAGCCACGGTTGTTTTAAGGTACTTTCGACCCCCCTCCCCCCAAGTGCTCGGAAAAAATCTGTCAAAACCTTTCTATAATTTCTACTTTTCGTTAAGTGTTTTTATTTATTTACTTGATTTGGGGGGCAAGCTACGCCCATGACCAATGGCTGTTTTGCTGTTTAGCGTCTATTTTTCCTTCTTTCTTTTTTCTTCTTTGCTAAATGAAGCTCTCGCCGTACCCCACACACCCACACTCACAATGTCAGAGTGCGGCATGTGCCCCTCCCTTGAAAAAAATATTGTTCATACAAAACTGCCATGCCAGGGAGAAAGGATCAGTCTGATCCAGAGCTTTCCAAACTTTTCATGTTGGTAACACACTTTTTAGACATGCATCATTTCGCAACACAGTAATTCGGTTTTATTAGCAAACTGGAGGTTAAACTAACCCCTTTCCAGCCCCTGGAGGAGCGTGGGGAGCGTTTGCATGACACAACTACACACTGCAGCCGACACAATGTGTTGCAACACACAACTTGGAAAGCTCTGGTCTAGTCCATTGTTTCCCAACTGGTGGTCCGCAGACCCCAGGGAGTCTGGCATCGGTAACTAAAATAGAGTTATCAAAATTTTCAAAATTAGGGGGTCCATGGATTGGCTTTTGAAAAACGGGGGATCTGCAGAACCACTGGCCTAGTCTTTTCCTGGCATGGTGTTCATGTGGGAAGTTTTACCTGTGGAGAAACACAAAAAAATATGCAATATGGTACTGGCAGGTTGAAGTAGCACAGTCCAAGGAAAAGTTTGCCAAGTCTTCTGACTGTATAATGAGCTGGCCTTTAGTCCCTACCCACAACACTTTCCCAAGGAGTGCAGGAGATGGAGCTGGGCCTGCTAACTAGTATTTGAACAAGGCTAAAATCCTGTGTACACTTTCTTGGGAGTGAGGCTAACTGGACTCTGCCTTCTGAGTGAAACAGCAATGCACAGAAGTGCATGCAGAAGATCATGGGGCCACACATTTTATTGCCTCTTCCAAAGCTTGTTTATCTTGAATAAACAAAGGGAGGCATGCACCGTGTTAAGTGCGAATAGGGCTCTGGGGCAATTCTTAGGTAGAAAATGACCTTGCTTGAGGACAGTTGCGAGCATAAGCCTTTCCTGTAAAATTACAAATAAAAGCTATGTTCCTTCTTGCACTGTAATTTGTTTTCTGTACCGTACATAGATCTTTTCACCTTGTAAAGTGAAAAATCAAAACGATGCCTCTACCACCTGCTCAGGACTAGAGCTCTTCTCCCCACAACCCAATTGTCCAACAGAGATCGAAAGAGAGAAATGTCACTTTCTTGTGAAGCTGCTGCTCGAGTCAACTTTGCTTCATAGGCTGTGTGCACGCACCTTACCAACTTAAAACTCAGCTAAGTCGTTATTTTTCTCAGTTTGAACCTAGTTTTGGGGAAAATAGATCAAAACAAAGTATTTCATAACCATCAACAGGATAGATGTGGATTGTGGCTTACTTTGTGTATACATCATTTCCCAAACCAGTGGTGGAAGCGCATTGGAGGCAAAAGGTACACCCTGCGACAATTACATTAAAGCTTAAACGTGTGCAAAATGTTACTATTCACAACAGCCTGGGACAGCTAACGTAACACGTGTAATGCACAGTACTCCCATTAGAAACCCGGTGCAACCATCATAAGTCATTACAATCCTGAGCTTGATGACAGCCCATCAGTTGGGCTCATTCATAGGTAGCCTCATACAGTGATCGAATAAAAGTATTTTGCACACTTTGAGAAAGTTATTTGGTCTTCAAATCACCTCAACAAATGGGCCAGTAGAGGGCAGCGTGCCATAAAGCTCTGTGAAAACTGGTATATGGGCTTTAGGAGGAAATCTCAATTTTTAAAACATTTTATTCTTGCTGATGTATGTTCATTGTAACTAAAAACCCTTCTCAGAATTTTGATGGAAATCTGCTGTTTCTGGAATTCCTTGTCACTTAGGGAAGTGGGTAGCGTGCACCACTATGATGCTTGTAAGGCAAACAGATTCTGCAGCTAAGTGCAACAACTAATCACGCATTTCTGAGCATCCACACTTGAGTGCTAAAACTGAAACCAATATTTTCTGCAGTAGCAGATGTACTCTTCCTGATCTGAAAGATAGTATCCTTTCGTAATGACGTTTCTCTTTTTATCCCAGCATTGTGAAGCATGGCTGGTGATCCAGATTTACATGAGAAGGGGAACTACTTACTTCCTCTTTATTGCTAGTATTAAATACAGTTTTGCAGCTCTATTCCTGTTTCCTTGGAACTAAATCCGACATGAGATAAATATGGCTTACCAAATGAAGTGTGCTGGCTTTGATATTTTCAAAGCAAGAGTAGCAATGTTCTGTAAAATAAACCGGCACTCTGATTTTAAATGTCAGTGCAGTAATCACACAATAGGTGAAACGTGATCATATTGAACCAAGCCAATTAAAAACAAGCCATCTGAATAGCTGAAGTTCTTTAACCATCTTCAAAGGCTGCCTAATACAGCAGAGAGCATTATGATAGTCAACAAATGCAAGCAAACCTCACCGCAGCCAACCACAGACAATAAATCTTTAATAAAAATTATTGAAACAAAAACAAAAACTGGCAGTCGCCAAGTCTGCTGTGTCTCAGCAGGGATACTTAGCATATCAGGCCCAGCTAATAAAAGGCCTTCCAGACAACAGCTACCCCCTGGAAATCCAGAAGTAATGTTGAGTCCAGCAGTACTCTCAAGCTGCAAACCTGATCTTTACAGGAAAGTGTAACCCTGCCCTTACATAACTTTCCCCCATTCAATTGGTCCTTTGATTCCCCCACTATCATTAGCTCTGACTTATTGGGTTGACCTTAAGGTTATTCACCCTCATCCACAACTAAATGCAAGTACATATTTAAGGACATAGCTGCTTTCAGCCTGGATTTGGTGGAAAGGCATCATGCAGGTAGCTACATGCTTTGCTCAGGGGCAAACAAGGATGGGCAATGTTGCCCCTGGAACATGTACTGGCAATTCTGTGTGGCCAAAAATTCCCTTTTATACCACATCCCTCAACGTATTAGCAGAAAGCAAGTTCAAGCACATCACAGCTGAGAGCTCTTTAAGCTTTTTATTGGAAAAAAACCAAATGCACTCAGTTTAATGAAAGGGGGGAACAAAGATTTATATGGCACAACTGGGAGCTCTTGAATTTAGGGGAAGAACTGGGGGGATGAAACGTGGGGAGAAGGGGGAATCTTATAAAAGGCAAATGGGAACTCCATAGAGGAAATTCGGGTGCAACAGCACAGTTATAGAAAAGCTTGGATGTTTATATTTGAAGGAACAGGGAGCATATTTCTACTTGCTTTACAAAACAATCATAATCCCTGAGCCACACTGCTGAAAGGGGATAGGATGAGGCAAAGGTATCCTTCTGCCAGCAGAGAAGCTCCTTTGGCTGCTATGGAATTATTTATTGCTTCCTCTGTGCTTGCCAAGTGGAAGCTCTCACTATGCCTTCCAAAAGCAGAGCAGAACACATGCTACTACTGATTGGGGTTTCCACCATCAGTAGCCAATCGTAAGGCTACAAAACAAGGCATTAGGGGTAGAGTAGGGCTGGATCCAAGACTGGGTTGTTTCTCAGAGAAGGACCTGATAGGACAGGAAAAAAATGATGCAAAACAATAACCCCACAATTTTCCACTGTGGCAAGTGGCAAAGCTGCAGATGTGAGCAAAAAGCTCTAGGTGTGGTTTTTGTTTTGTGATATCCTATAGTCCAGTTAAGGCTTGTGTTTTAAAGAGAGTTGTAGTTAGGAATCTCGGCAGACTGTAAACTATCAGTGAGCCCGTTAATCCAGTTTTTTTTTGGCGGAGAGAGAGGTACTGCTTTCAGACTGAACACTTTATGCAAGAGCAAAGCAGGCTGTCAGTTGCTATAGTTGCCAGGCAAGACTTAAACATACCTGCATCTTCTCCAGTCAAGGAAGAGCTTCATAACAGTGCTAATTGAAGAGATTCCAACTGAGATATAGTCAATTCATGCTGAGGAAAGGCTGTAGTTTGTATGCCTACCTTTTGTGCAACTCTGCCTAGCCACCTGTTTTCTTTTGCAGTGGGAGAAACAGGAACTGGAGGCAGAAGAAAGCATCCTGCTGGGTCAGCTGCAGAAATGGGAGCTTAGCCGCCCTCTCCCAACTGACTTGTCTGTCCATTTTTTATCTTAAAGAGTAAAGCAGGAAAATCAGTATGGGAGCAGGCAGGCAGTCCTTCCATTGGGCTTTGGTCCAAATTATGTAGGGCTTTAAATGTTGAAACCAACACTTTTAGGTTCAGTCTGGAAATGCACTAGCGACCAGTGACAATTGTGTTTATGTGATCTGACCTCCTGGCAGCCACCCTCCAGCAGAGTCTACAGCACCTCCATCTTACCTGGATTTAATGTCAGTTTGTTTGCCCACACCCACCCTAAAAACTGCTACTAAGTGCCACTTTCTAAAGCCTCCCCTCCCTTGGAATTTTTAGATGGAACAGACGCTGCAGCCCAAACATCCCATGTGTTTCAGGCACGTGTTAAAAAGCACGGCACTCCAAGCGGTTTCTGAGCTACTTTTATGGCAAATCGGCGCAAACAGCACTGCCGACAACGGCTACCATACTTTCCCGGACGTTTACCCCATTTCCCACCCAGGTTATAACCCACACACACCCCCGCGCGCGTCCGGGAAATTCCGGGCGCGTGGCAACCCCGGCGCGGGGTGCTCTGAGGCGCATCTCCCACATGCGCGCACGTCTCCCCGAGGGGGGAACGAGGCGGGCCGAAAAAGCGTCTCTCGCGCGCGCGTGTGCGCGCGATAACTGCTCAAACGCTCCTTTTGTCTCAGCCTCCCCCCCCCCCAGCCGCCACCTCCCATTGTTCCACACCCCCACCCTCGCCTCCTCCTCTATCCCCTCCCTCCATCTCCCTCTCCCCCCCCCTTCTGCGCTGCCCTCCTCGCGCAGCAGTCAGCGGTTCCGCCAGCCGCGCCGCCATTGGCGGACGCTCCCCGTGACGCGACAAAAGAGCGGGGGGAGGAGCCTCGAGCCGGAGAAGCGCCGGTTGAAGCCGGTGCGCGAGCCGCCTCTCTCTCTCTCCTCCTCGCTTTAAAAAACATCAACCTCTTCTTTCTCTTCCCTCCCGGAGGAGCTGCTTTCTCTTTCTTCGGAGGTGCTGTGGAGGAAGAAGAGAAGGAGAAGGAGGAGGACGACGACGACCGGGCGCCCAGCCTGGCTGGTTGGCGGAGGAGGAGCAGGAGGCGGCGGCGAGGCGAGCTTCAGGTGAGTGAGGCTGAGAGGGCGCGAGAGAGAACCTGTCAAAGCTTACCTGACCGGGCGGCGGGGGGGGGGCGGAGTGTGGCAGTTGGAACCTGCGGCGGTTGGAACCGGCGACGGGCAGTTGGGACCTACGTTCCCCTCAGGTGGGACGTTGGCGGAGGGCGCTCCTCACCTTCTCCGTCAACCTCCTGAGGGGCTCGAGGATTTGGTGGGCTGCTTACTCCAGCTCAGGTGATCGGTTTATTCCCTTTCTGTGTCCCCCCCCCATCCCATCTTCTCTAAGCTGTTGCTCACTAGAAACTCAGAGGAAACGAGTGCCTCTGGGCATGTGCTGAGCCACGGGGGCCAACTTGAATAAAATACTGGGGTGGGAGGGAGGACAGCTAAGCCCCGCCCCGCATAATCGATCACATGACGTGGTCACACATTTGAATGGGAATTCCCCTTTTAAAAATGCCCCCTCCAATAGCTGCCAACTTTTCCCTTTTCCTGTGAGGAATCCTATTCGGAATAAGGGAATTTCCCTTAAAAAAAGGAAAACATTGACAGCTATGCCCCCCCCCTCAAATATATATACATTTGGGAGGGGGGGAGCAAAGAGACCCTTAAGAGTTTGCTCCTACCTGCTGAGCAGCTGTCCTTCACCACCACAGGGGAGAGGGTGGCTGGGTTAGCCAGTCGCAGCCGAGGCCCACCAAGTCTTGTGATAAAGACTGAAACACTTACTGAAAAGTTAAACTTTTTTTAAAAAAATGTGTGGGGTATTGGTTTGTATTGTTCTTGTTTAAATAATAATATTAATAATAATTATTTATACCCCGCCCATCTGGCTGGGTTTCACCAGCCACTCTGGGCGGCTTCCAACAAAACACTAAAATACAATAACCTATTAAACATTAAAAGCTTCCCTAAACAGGGCTGCCTTTAGATGTCTTCTAAAAGTTTGGTAGTTATTTTTCTCTTTGACATCTGGTGGGAGGGCGTTCCACAGGGCGGGCGCTACTACTGAGAAGGCCCTTTGCCTGGTTCCATGTAACTTGGCTTCTCGCAGCGAGGGAAGAACCAGAAGGCCCTTGGCACTGGACCTCAGTGTCCGGGCAGAAAGATGGAGGTGGAGACGCTCCTTCAGGTATACTGGACCGAGGCCGTTTAGGGCTTTAAAGGTCAGCACCAACACTTTGAATTGTGCTCGGAAACGTACTGGGAGCCAGTGTATCAAGACCGGTGTTATATGGTCTCGGCGGCCCCTCCCAGTCACCAGTCTAGCTGCCGCATTCTGGATTAGTTGTAGTTTCTGGGTCACCTTTAAAGGTAGCCCCACATAGAGCGCATTACAATAGTCCAAGCGAGAGATAACCAGAGCATGCACCACTCTGGCGAGACAGTCTGCGGGCAGGTATTTTGTGTGTTTTTATCCTATATTTTTACACTGTGAGCTGTCCTGAGATCTTCAGAAGAAGGGCAGTATACAGATTTAATAAATAAAATAAATAACGGTGGGAGGTTTTATTGGGGCTGCTTTATAAAAGTGCATCTGAGATTTCATTTCACATTATATATATAGTATGTGGAAGTTTAGGCGAGTTTGTTAGTGTTTAAGGTGCCACAAACACTTTGTTGTTCCAGCTTCGCTGCTTAAGTGGCCACACTTTCCACTTGCTGGAGCCATAAGGAGGGATTTCTAGGAGAAAAGGGTTGATGTGTATCTGCTATCTTTATAGGCATTAGGCTGGTGGTCTTACAGTAAAGACAGATGTGTGGGAAGTGTGGTTTTCTGTGCCTGAAAACAAATACCTTTGAACATAGGAAGATGTGTGTTGAAACCACTTACACAACACTTTAGAATGTCTTCACTTTTACAGATCAAGCTCTATTGCCCATTGTGGCAAACTTCCATTTTCTTTAAGCACTGTGCACTGGCATATTTCAAATGGGCTTATAACAAATAGTAGTTTGTCTGGTGCATGCAGTGTCTTTTGTTTTGGTAGCTGTGAGATTTGTGCTCGTACTGTATTGTGATGGCCATTGGCTATAAACAATAAAAAAATTGAATTGAGTTAAAATAGTAGTTCGTCTTATACTTTACCAGCTAGTTTACTGTGACCCAGCCAGGACTCTGCAATCTCCAGTGAAGTTCTTTTCAAGAAAAAGTCTCTGTTGCTCTTGGGCAAGGTTTGGTTACCTGTATGGGTTGATGGTCAAAGGCATCATTAAGCTGCTTTTCCTCTACAATCTTTGAACTTTCCTGGAGTTAGTTGGAAAGAGAGTTTACCATGTGTTCCCTGCTTTTAAAATATGCCTTTAGGCGGTATCTGTGACTTGGTGTTGAATAGCTGCACACGTGTGCCGATACATAACTGGCTCTTGAAATCTTTGGGTTGCAGCAGGCCAATTGGTGGTGTTCTCAGACACTGCTTCTCAGTGGGCACAGTATGGGCACTGGCATGTCCTGCACCACACTATCTGGTTTCAAGGTATTAAGCAACACTTATGCTTCCTGCTGTGTTGGAAGTATCAGGAACAGAAAGTACAGACAAGAGTTAGTCGCTGTCTCTCCAAGTAGAAGGCACGCCAGCCAGGTTATTTAAACATTATTTTCAAAAGTTGAAATGTAATCCCAGAAAGAAACCGTTTTGTAAATCCTGAATCTATCATTTGGGTACAGTTTAGGACTCACAAAATAATGAAATTTCACTTATGTATTTGTATCCAATGACTCCATAATCTTTGATTACCGGTACTTGTTTTTCTGTCATGAATCCAGATTGTATGTGAATAAAACTGCTAAATGAGGCACCCATGAACTGCAAAAGAATCTGAATCCAGGGCCAAAACTAAGTTTGGTGACCGGATATTCAAAATGAACTGACCCTTGATTTAATGTGTAGAATAAAATGTCTCTTGTTAGCTAAAGAAGTGAGGCTGATAGAGCTGGGCAGCTAGGGCTTTCTTCCAAAGAAGCATGTTTAAAATGTTCTTTATCCTGCCTTTCCATAAAATGTGCTCAAGCATCTTGCAATTGAAACATCTTAACCAATCACACTAATGTATTTCAAATCAACAAAACAAAAAAGAACCAGTAGCAGTAACAAAACAATTGTTATTAAGTAACAACAGTTCAGGAAAATAAAAGTATTTTACTGAAGATAATTAATGTCTCTCTACTTTCAGATCACTGAGCTGATAGTAGATGAAAGATTGCTTGTGCCCTTGTATTCCCAGCCCTGGCTCTTATTATGAAATATCATAATATGCTTCTCAGTTGTAGAATAAAACATTATTGTGTGCTTCTAATTTTTTTGGTGTGAAATAGATCCCAAATTGTTTCCAAACCAAACAAGCATATTTGAGTCGTAAAATTCACAAGTCAGTTAGTTGCTTGCTTACAAAGAACACTGTTTTAAAAGGCTAGCCTGTAACTTGAGATAATGTGACATTAATTGCTAATTTGGAAAGATCTTTTCTCAAAGTGAACAGGGGTTATTAGACTGCAATTGCTATGCTGTTTCACAAAACCATGCTAAAAACACTTGTGCCATCTCAGTGTCTTTCCTATCTGACACAGTTGCAGGGTAATGTATCTGCTTTCCGAAAAGCTGGATTCTTCTACATTTTATCATGCTTGATATGTATCTACGAAGCAAAACACAGCTGTTACAACTAATCATAGAGCTCACTAGTCAAGTCAAAAGTGTCTATTTAAATCTGTCAGAAGATAAAAAGGAGTAAACTGACCATCTCATCCAATAACTGAGTAGAAGTCTCTGAGCATGTTATATAATATGAGGATATGCACATCATATATGTATTAAGATTGAATTAATGTATATAAAAGCTAAATTGCTGAGTTGGTTAAGCATGAATCCTCCCTTTTCATTACCTGTATCAAAAAACTTCTAAATGTCTGCCACAGGTAGAGAGTTGCATCTATTGTGAAGGTTGCAAATATATAACATGAAAGAATCACATCATCATCATCACCATCATCTGGCTCTTCTACTAAATGCATCCAGAGCAACATGCAACACAACCATAAATCATACAGTATAAATATACAAATACTGTACAGCTAACACTAAAAAATAATAGTAAGCATCACTGAACTTAGTATGACTTATGAGTAAATATGTACAGCATTGTGCTACACTACGTTTCAGTGACAAATCTGTTGATCTTATTTCCTTCTAACCTATCATAGTAACACATTAAAAACCCCAGCATGTTAATACTCAAGTTTCAAGAGTGAGTATTTTTCTTATAAGACACTGGGCTACTTAATTGAAACTGAGCCTCTGGTCATATTAAAACATGGTTGTGATGTAACATTTTTAAGACCATATTTATTTTAATGTTGATTAGCATTCCAAAACATGTAATTCTTTAAGGGTAGAACATAGGCCCTCTGAACTGCCTTCTCAGTGTTTTCCTTTTTTTCAGTGCTTTAGTTTTGGAAAGTAAGGCTCGTGTGTTGTATGTTGATGACTTACCTCCTATTATGTCAGTGTAGTATCTCAAGTCTGCAAAATACATTCTTGTGACATTATGCCAACCCAATTATTGTCAAAGCACTTATTTTTTTGGTGTAGCAAGTCCTAGATTGACACTTTCATCTTGTGTAGACAAAAATAATCTCTGGAATATGTATTTCATAATTTATATCTGAACTGAAACTTACTAGGGAGGGCTGTGCAAAGTTTATTTGGGGATCTTTGTCCAGTTGTCATACTGATGGAAAAAGTGACAGTTAAGTGGCAGGGAGAAACTGATCTTCAAGATGCAGAGTAAACATTAAACATCTTGTTTAAATATTACTTACTGTGACCTTAACTCGAGTTGAGCAAAACTCTTAAGAATGTGCCTGTTCTGTGCCTGCAAGCTCAGAACAATAACTTTATTGGGCTGTTAATGTTATCTGTCTTACAAAAGATAGAATCTTGTATGGGGGAACAGTTAACACTGCAGACTGATGAAATAGTATGGAATTTTTTTCTTTAGCAATAACTCATTGTTGCACCAGTCTTATGTATAAGCACTTCTGTAAATTGTTTTATGGAAGTTTTAATATAGGGTAAACTATAACTTGAAGGAATACGCATGAAAATGTGTACTTGCTTCTTTTATGCAACTGTCCTTTAATAAGATAACATATAAATCAGTGTTCTGCAAATGTTGGCTTGGCTTACTAGTCAGCCTCTTCGTGTCCTTGCTACCAACTTCTTCCTTGTCCCAAAGTCCTCTGACATATGGAGACGGGGCAGTGAGTGTTTACACTCATTTGTGCTGTGGTATGGAAATATTAATAACTAGCTCTAGAATGTTTACTTCCTGGGTACGTCTGTGTTAACAAGATTTTCCCAGGCACGTGCTGAGCTGAAATTTATTTTAACTAGCAGCCAATAATTATGAACAAATTTGGTAACTGTTAATTTAGACTAGTCTCAGCATTCAGTGGAAGATGTGTCATTAGTATTTATGTAGAAGGAATTTTAGCAAGTGTATTAAATAATTCCCCCTCTATTTATTGAAGGATGGGCGCTCAATCAACTAATGCATCTGGTTGCCCTTCTTATAATAATGCTGGAGGTTGTATTTACACAGTTGTTTCTAGCAGTCCCACAGAGTGGGATTTCATTACCTTGGATAGCTCCTTGCCTCTTGTCTTGACTAGCAGAGGTAGAATAAATTGTGTCGAATAAGCAAGCACATGCATATCTGCTTCATTTTCCCAATGTATAATTTCATGATACTATTAACATTTTGGCCCAAGTTTTGGTGTTTCATGGCATACTATTCAGATTTCTAAAAATAAAAGTTGCAAAGAGTAAACTCACTGCTTTTCTCTCTAAAAATATTCCTTGGCTAAAAGTTTGAAGAAGAGGAACAGGGACAGGGCAAGTCCAGCAAGCACAGAAACAATTTAGATGTGGACCTAGTTTGAGAGGGTTGGTATATAAGATTGTTTTCAGAAAACTACCTAGAACATGAGTTCAGGGTGCTTCATAAACTCTTATACCAGTACCGAAAAGACTGGAGAAGGTGTAGAAACAATAGAAATTTTGGCTTTAAAGCTGGACTGCCAGTGGTGAGAAATAGTGTTCATAGTGTGCAACAGTTCAACAAAAACATTTAGTTTTCAAATATTATTTATAATTAAAATAATGTGCATTTCACTTTCTACTTGAAAAATTTTCAGGAGTTTTGCAAAAGTATGCAACATGCTGATGTGAAAGCTGTTGAATAGCTTTCTAACAACTGAGCATAGACCCTGACTTATATTTCAGACTGCTGAAAACTTCTTAACAAAGACCATACATTTGTGTGTTTATAGTTACTGGTTTGATTTGGATAGTAGATGAACTATGAGAAGACGTGTTAGTTCTCTGGCTAAGCACCTGCTCTTTGAATTTGCCAAAAGAATTTGAACAATTGATCCTGTATGGAGAAAGGAGATTATTCTTACTCATGGTTAGAACAGTATGAAAAATATCAGATTATCGTTGTGTTTTAATGGTTCTTGCAATAAGGATTAGAAGCGGTGCTGCGTGCTTCTGATGCACTCTGTACATACATATCTGGAACATGGCTGTGAATGTATGTTAAGTAAACAATTAGGTTTCTGATTTGTAGCTTGAATTGCAGTATATTCAGTTCAGTAGTAAAGCATGTGCTTTATATGACTGAGGCTTTTCAGTAGAACCCAGGTTTCCAAAACTGAGCACCACCTGCTCTCAGCCCCACTTTAAAAATAAGAGTAAGCACTGGTACTAGTTTCAGAACAAGGTTAGGAGGTTCTGTTCAGCCCTGGAAGCCTAAGTTCAATACTCACCACCAGTTAGTGGCCACTCTGGTTGTTGATATTATTTGATAGAAAGCTGCTTTCTGCATTCATCTCTCTGTGGAGTTGAGCTGTATGCTGCTTTGGGTATTTGTATAGAAAAGCAGTTTAAAGGTTTAATAAATCCCTTCCCAGGTGAAGGAAGCAACTTGCTTTTCTTCCTGTTAAGATGGGTAAAGATTAATGCCAGAAGAATCAACATATAGATAACAGTATATCTATAAAGGTGAAGGAATTCCAGCTTATTCTCCATTGCTGAATACTTGTCCATATATACCTGTCCCATCTGGAGCAGCCGGGGAGTTATGTGAGGCTGCTGTTTGTGGACTTTAGCTCTGCTTTTAACACTATCCTCCCCCATAGACTGGTGTCCAAGCTAGAGGCGATTGGACTCTCCAACTCCACCTGTCTCTGGGTTTTGGATTTTTTGTCAGAACGTTCTCAGAGGGTTAGAGTAGGGTCACACATGTCCACAGCCCTTAGCCTTAACACCGGCTCACCACAGGGTTGTGTGTTGAGTCCCCTGCTCTACACTCTCTATACGTATGACTGTACAGCCATCTATTCCAGCAACAAAATCATCAAGTTTGCTGATGACACTACGGTGGTAGGGCTCATTTCAGGAGGGGATGAGTCCGCCTATCGGGACGAGGTGGAGCGGCTCTGTGTTTGGTGTGGTGAGAACAATCTGGCTCTTAATACGGCTAAGACCAAGGAATTGGTGGTGGATTACAGGAAAAAAAGGCGGACATTCAGCCCTTGTATATCAATGGGGAACGGGTGGAGAGGGTGGCGGAATTCAGGTTTTTGGGAGTAGCTATCGATCAGGGCATGACTTGGAGCGCACATACCACTGCTCTGGTGAAGAAGGCCCAGCAGAGAATTTATTTCCTCAGACTTTTAAAGAAGAACAATCTGAGTGAGAGACTGCTGGTGTGCTTCTACCGAGGCTCCATAGAGAGCATTCTTACATACTGTATTTGTGCTTGGTTCTCCAGTTGTACAGCTAGGGAGAGGAAGGTGCTCCAGAAGGTCATAACCACAGCCCAAAGGATCATTGGTCATCCTCTCCCATCCTTGGAAGAACTGTACGGTTCCCGTTGTCTTAGGAAAGCAAATAACATCCTGCAGGATTCATCTCACCCGGGACACGGTCTGTTTGCACTACTGCCTTCTGGCAGGAGATATAGAAACATCAAGTCAAAGACAAATAGACTGAAAAACAGTTTCTATCCAAGAGCTGTGGCCTTTTTGAATGCTGTAACTCGATAGTGTGACCTAGGAGTTTGATGGGTGTGGTGTGGGTGTGGCTGGAATGTGGTTTGTTTGGTTGTTGTTGTTGTTTTGCTTTTGATGTTTTAAGGGATGGCATCCAATTTCGTTGCACTTTGTACAATGTTGCACTTGTGTAATGACAATAAAGAATCTATTCTATTCTATTCTATTCTATTCTATATATATATATATATATATATATATGTCCATATATATATTCTATATCTGAAATAAATCTTCTACCTGCATCCCAACATAATTTGTATCCCGAGCACAGGACCAATTAAAGGGCTATTTGGAGTAGTTCAGCTTCATTGAACCTGTTAAATTTGTCTTGAAGGGAAATTGCAGCCTTCAGTATCAGTTCTGAATGTAGTAATTTTATGTTGGAACAGTATTTGCTACATCATATTGAAACAGCTTTACTTTGTGATGTGTATTAGGGCTAGACTGAACCTTGTTGCATGGACTACTTTTCTGATGAAAATCCCAATGGACTACTGATGTGCATTTAACTGTACAAATCTGATCAGTTGATTGGGGCCTTCAACCCCACCCCTTCAGCCCAGCATTCTCTTTACCTTTACAGCAGGTGTGGGTGGTTTGGCCAAAATGACCTTGCAGGCCAAATGGGCACCAGGGGTTCCCCACCACCCTCTTATGGCATTACTAATTTATCTTAAGTAATTAATGAGAAAGAATCCAGTGGTCTGTTGAAATCTATTTTTACTTATATATTCAGATCCAAATCTTTATTGATTGCTAAATTCTGTTGTTGAAAGGCTCTGTTGTGTCAGGGTTTCTTTTTCTTCTGGTTATATCTTGTTGCAACATTCAGATTATTTATAAGTATTATGGATGCCATATCTCTTGCTTTTCTTGTTCTGTTTGTAGAATACAAATTTCAGGTCGGAGCCGAATCTGGAAGACACATTTTCTTCATAAAGATTCATTGCTAATACGGTGGATAAGCAGCTCCTAGAATAAGTATCTTTACAATATAGGAGATGTAGAAGGTATCTAATTTTAATTAAGTTAGTCGTTCCCACCAAAACTCTTCCACAATGTTTGCCTCAAAGTTGGAAAAGCCAATCAAATACAAATGCCTTCAGTAACATACGAAAAACAATGTGCTTCTAATAATGGAGGTGTTCTTATGTCTGTTACAGGAATTGGGCAGTATAAGTCCTAGCACACATTCAGATTCCAGGATTGACTGTTTGTTGTTGTAATCTGATGCTATAAAATCCAGGTGTCATCAAGTTCTTACCTTTTGTAACTGACCTGGTATTTCAAGTCTCATACTGGATCAGTTAATTCAGCTTGAATTGAGGTCCAAGTGAAATGTTTTTAGTATTTGTCACAACTGATCACCAATTTTTATCTGATGGGTATAGTAAGCAAGCTCTATTGTACATGGAATTTGCTATGTCAGGCACTTTCCAATTATTATTCCTTATCCTCCTAATACCACTACTACAATTTTTCTGTGGCAAGATAACAAAGAGTGTGAAAGATGGGCTGTCTGAAGGGAATGTAAAACTGTGATCTTAAGTTTATTTGTGTGTAGGTATGCTGGTTAAACAATGAAGCTTCTGCATACAGAAGCCTTGGGGCTCTTACAGCATTGGTAGATTATAGCCTTTGGATGGTTGTGCATGACTTGTCTAGCACCTGTAATGATTTAGGGAGGCAGACAACTGTAATCTCCAACCATGTTAAAATTTTGCATTGGTGTTCCTGTGCAGTCACCTAAAAATTTAGAAAATCAAAAGTCTAGGAAAGCTTCTTCAATCATAGAATTATGACCACTGCACAATAATCTCAGCTGAGAGCAGAAGGTAGATTGGAGTCACTGATAGATGTCTAAGTCACTCACTATTTTGTTTTATATTCCTGCTGAACACTTTTTTTTTTTATTTCAGCAAGCCTACTAAGACCTAAATTTTAGTTATCTGTATTTCTTTTAAAATGTTTTACTGGCTTTTTCTGCTTTTTGATAATTATTTTTTATATAGCCTTTAACAGTTTTGCTGATTTTACCCATGTTTTATGGATAATTTTATTATGTACACCAGCTAGACAACCATCTGTTGAATCAGTTTATACATTTTTCTAAATAAAAATAAAATACATAAGCTAGTGTAAAGATATTTAAAATGGCAAATGTAAAAATATTGTTTTGTGGCCGTCCTCATCTCTGAACCTTCATGCTAATTGATGGTTAAACATTTGTGTATATATTGGTTGCCTTTGGTCAGATCCTTGTGTGGATCATTAGGCAAGTTTTGTGTTGGAATCTCTTATTTTTGACAACACAGATATATATCTCTGTACTTATATAAGTTAGTTATCTTGGTGTTTAGTTTATGGAGTTCAATAAATAATTGGCTGTACCCTTTAACTCACCACATGACATCTGGCCTCTTTGGGCCACTACTTTGCACCTAAATTTAGTGAAACTGAGTTTAGTGAACCCTCAGGGTTCAAATGAATGTCAACACTCAAATGAAAAGAAAGGAAGTAGATTCTGCAAGTCTTAAATTTTCCCGGCCCTAGTCTGTCTGAATCCATCCATAGTGATAGCAATTTCGTCTTAGAGTAATTATTTCCCATAGAATATCTGCTAATAGCAAGAGGCTTAACATTCTTCCAGTTCCCATATTCATTCTGGTGTCACTTTCCCCCTTTTTAGTCACTACACTGTGTGTTTTGTAACTCTGTTGGGTAGCCATTATCTTAGAGCTTGAGGAAGACAAATACCTAATCCAACCCCTGCAGTTAGTCTACTGATGTTTTCGGATGGGCCAAGTTTTGTCCAGAAAGTCACCATGAACTTATATCTGTACACAGTGATTTACCTACCGTATTTTTCGCCCTATAGGACGCACTTTTCCCCCTCCAAAAATGAAGAGGAAATGTGTGTGCGTCCTATGGGGAGAATGCAGGCTTTCACTGAAGCCTGGAGAGCGAGAGGGGTCGGTGCGCACCGACCCCTCTCGCTCTCCAGGCTTCAGGAAGCTATCCGCAAGCCTTGCGAGCCCAGCAAGGCTTGCGGATAGCAGCCTGTTCTGGGGGCTGGGGTCGGGGGAAGCTCGGGCTGGGGGGGGGGGAGAAAATTTTTTTATTCATTTCCCCCCCAAAAAACGAGGTGCGCCCTATGGGCCAGTGCGCCCTATAGGGCGAAAAATACGGTATATCTTGGATACAGGGTTGTTGTATTTTGTATAGATATGAAACAAATGTATATGGTTTTTAGATGTACAGTATCATGAAATCTCACCAATAGAAAACATCCCTCTATATTTCCAGTATTTACAAGGTTAACTTTATTAGAATTGCATTAGGTTTCAGTAAAAAAAAAACCTACTTGCTAGTGTTTTGTGCCTTATTCTGAAGCAGGACAATTCCTTCACTCCAGAAATGTATAAATGTTATGCATAAAGGATGCCACTAGGCGGTGCCTTAGGTTTAATTATTTTTCAGCAAATGTAGGAACTGACACTTTAGATATAGTATAATTAGGAGATTTGGGGTTATGTGCCTACTATTAGAGTACATTCTGTGACTCTGTATTGTAAATTTGCAGTAGCTAATTCAGCAATGTCTCTGCAGGAACTGTCAAGTTCTAGAAGAGATTACGACTGACTGGCCTTTAAAAGGTAAGAATATACCTGCTTTTAAAACTTCTGTTGTCTTAGTACAGTGGTTCTCAAAGGGTGTGGCAGGCCACATTGGTGTGGCAGGAGAGGATAGCAACTGTGAACTGTGGCGGGAAGATTCAAGGACAATCAATTATTTCAGTATGGTAGCATCAAAATAGTAATTTTTAATTGCAGAATATGGATCGATGTCTTTTCAAAATGAGAGCAAGAACACCATAGGATACTGCAGACAATCCTCGGTGAGACCCAGAATCGCATTTAGAACAGAGTGCTGGATAAAACTTGTTTATAATTATATTTTGGGAATGATTCATGTTCTTATATAGCTGCATTGTTTTATACTTTCTGGATGTCCCATGATCATATTATAAAGTAGTTGTGTTTTGCCAGGAGTTGTTTAGTTTTGTTTTCCAATGTATTTCTTATCAGTAAAAAAATTGATGTGGTGCAAACAAATTTGTATTCTGAAAGTGTGGCCCAGAGAAAAAACTTGAGAACCACTGCTTTAGCAAAATCTAAAGCTTATTTCTCTCTGCTGGTTTTTTAAGACTAACTTAAAAATGGGACTGGAATATATATTCAGAAATAAAACTAACTGTTCTAGCATTAGGATGAAAACTAAAATCATTATACAATGAATGAAGATACTTTAATACGGCAAATGGTAAATACTAGTCTGATTAACTGGTTGTCTAATTGAAAAATGCAAATTAGGGATCAGAATTAATATGTAAATAATAAAGATAATAAACCGTTTAAAACACAATTTGTTATAAAGTTTGCTGCAAGCAACCTTATGGCAAATTTCCTAAAGATGGTAAGCAAACTGTTAGACTGAAAAGTCTGTACTGTGTGGCAGAAACAATTATCCATGTTACTTTTGATTTGATCTTCCTAGAACAGAAAGCCACATGTCAGTATCTGTTCACTGTATTCATGCTATCAAAACCAGATGTACTTGCGCAACACTACTGATTTCTGTAATGGGTATAAAAATATGGCCAAGATGTTCTGGCCTTGTGAAATGTGTTATTGATGGAGATCCAGCCGTAGATCAGCTAATGGTTGCCAAAGCATTTTAAATAAGGCTGGGTGAGATGTTGGCTGCTTTCTAAAAAAAAGTGAAGCTGTTGAATACTCAAGAGAATGAGCATCATATCTCAACTGCAGAGTTGCAAATTTAGAGAGCTTAGAAAGTAAGATCTTAATTACACTATTTAGGAAAACAAATATTCCCAGAAGTATTAATTGATCCTTTTAGTTGCCTTAAAGATTTCAAGAGATTGAAATATATAATTGCACCTTTTATGGTTATTTCATTAACAGAATGTAGTTTCATGCTCTGATGCCCTCAAGCCAGGGCTTAAGGAAGGATGAATAGGAAGGTGTGTCCTTACTTTACACTGTCAGGAAGTGGTTTGATGGTAAGAACCATGGTTGCAAAGCTGCTGATGTAAATAGACTAGAGAAAATGTTTGAAGAGAATTCTAATCAGGGGTTGGCAACCTAAGGTCCATGGGCCACAAGTGGCCCACGGGGGTCGTTTAACTGGCCCAGGAGCCGCCCCCGAACTTAGTCACCTGCTCGGCGAGTCCCCATGTGCTGCACTAAACTGGCGCTGGAGATTGCATCTGCGCAGATGCAGACACTGGAAATCGAGGGCGTGGGCGCAATCCAGCCCACGGAGGGATCTCCACTGGAGTGAACCGGCCCAGGCGAGGTAAACCTTGCCAACCTCTGGTCTAATTTTTTATTAATTGGAAGCAATTCTAAGCACAACGAGGGTTCCCAAAACACAATTCAACCACTAACAAATCCCAGTTCCATATAAAAGTGAATATAAATTCTCATTTAAACAAAATACCCTTACATGTATAAGTTATGGTTACCCTATTGGATGTATCGACATCCTGATAATGGAGCACTGGTTAAAATCCATTTAAACAGATTGCAAACGTGAGCCAGAGGAACAGTTGAACTGACAGGTGACTCCCCATTTACAAGGGGGTTCATTCCGAATCCCCACTTGAGTTGGTGAAATCACGTAAAATGGGGAGTTGCCTTTCAGCTGTATATTGTAACGAACTTTTTGTGGGCATGCTTGTAATGTATTTGCAAACACCACTGTCTATAGTACTTCTGGAAATTTAGACTTGCAGCATAACCTTATTTTGGATGTGACTGAACCGTGGTCACTGATTATCTATTCAGCTCTGTTTTTTGTCGTCATCCAGTCATGTTGCTTAGCACCTCTCCCTCTCACAAAACAATAGGCTAATGATAATCCAAGGCTTCTGGTCACAAAATGCATATGCCTCTTTCGAGAGACAGGATGAGGCAGCTGAGAGATTAAGAAGTTTCTGCTTTATTTAACTGCCTAGGAGCTATTCAAAGTGGCAGGGGGGGGAGAGATACCTACCTTGAACAGAAGTTTATACAGAGAGCTCAATTTACTTGAATTCCAAGTGTTCATAGAAGAAAAAAATATAAGCTTGAACTTAACTAGATTCTTATTGATGTTTCCATGAATCCAATTACATTTACTTATGAAATTTCTACGCTGCATTTCCTTGTTAGCATCCAACGTGGCTTACAGCAATATAAAATGCACAATGCAGTAAGAATAGCAAAATAAAAATAACAAAAGAGCACATTTTATTCACTTGCTTAAAAAGCATTTATACCCTGCTCTTCAGCTGAAAAAGGTGCCAGCGCTACTTGCAGTGACCAGAAATGCTGCAGTCCTTACCTCAGGCTAACAATATATGAGACGGAGCACAAAAGGAAAAGGGATTGGTAGGCACTAGTTCTTAATTAATAACTTCAGTGGGTAGTAATTCAGTGGTCTTAGAGGCTAACAGTACAATCCTATACATGTCTCTACTCAGAAGTTTGTTCCATTGAGTTCAATGGGGCATACTACTAGACAAGGGGGTGTAGATTTGAAGCCTAAGGATTCCATAAAAAAACCTCAGTATAACTAAGCTGGGATCATCTTGGTTACTGTAAAGCCTAATTTTAGCACATGTTGAAAATTGAGTTAGACTACTTTGAAAAGCTTTTATGGCTTTCATGAACTAAAACCTATTTGGAGGATCTGAGCAACGTAATACATTAAATTTGATTATTCAGTGTGTTAAGATAAAACTCTGGAGCTGAACAAAACCAGAAGGTTGACATTTTTGGACCAAAATCTTCAAGAGGACATTATTTTATAAGCTAAGTATGATCTTGAAGCAAAGATGTTTCTCTAGGAAAAGTAAAGGTACATGGAGACTGACTGGAGATGTAGGCTTTTCGCCAACAATAGCTCCATGACTGTTTCTGGGCTATAATACAACAGTATGGATGTTGTTTAATAATACTAATTTCTCTCCAGCTTCTCCCTTGATTCATTCCAGCACATGGGTAGGACTTACAGCCTCAGGAAACATTCAGGAAACTAGCAGTAGTATGGAAAAGTGAGACTACTAGTAATCCTAAGAATAAATGCATTTTGATCCACGGCCTCCTAACTAAAATCTGTCAGAATTTATGTATGTTTTGGAATATCTTTCTTTATTTGAAGACAAGGGGGTGGGGGGAGTCCCAGCCGCCCCACAAGTCAAAATTTATTTTTTTGTTTGCAGCGGAGACTGGCGTCTAAGCAAGGAGTAAACAAGAAATTGTGGTATTTTAAAGTCATTTAATATAGCACAATTGACAATACAGGTCAGTTTGGAAACCTGGAAGATGAACATGATTGTTAAGCTAATACTATGCTTCCTAAGGATAGTTGCTTGTAACTGCCCAATTTGAATGCTACTGCATTTATTCATTGTGCTACTAAAGAATTTCATGAAAACATGCTTTTTTTAGAAATGGATGGCTTACTAAGAAACTCTTTGCCCCACATTATTGAAATTCTAATAGATGATATTACTTAGCCACTTTGTGTAATATATGCAGCCTCAACTTGAATCTTTGTTTTTGTCCTAGGATGAAGACGATTGTGAAGATGGCTTGCCTAAGGAATTTTAAAAGGTGCAGACCACCTGATTGAAGATGGTGGTTCTGTGTCTTATCCCATTTGATAAGTAAAGTAAGTGGAATGATTATATCCAGTATTTAAGTTGCATGATTACAGCAGAGATCTTCTAATAAAGCCAGAATTTAAGGGATTCAGAAATAATTGTAAGATTTACCGTATTTTTTCGTCCCATAGGACGCTCCGTCCCATAGAACGCACCTAGTTTTTTTGGGGGGGGGGAATAAAGGAAAAAATGTTTTCCTTTATTTCTCCCCCAAAACCAGGTCGGGGAACAGTGGGATGGCGGCGCTGCACCTCCCCGCTGTCCCCCGAGCTTGTGGGGCTGGCCGATGTCTGCCCGGCGTGAGGGGCGCTCTGCTTCAGGGCGCCCCGGGTGGCAGGCTGCTATCCGCAGCGTGGGGAGCCCTGCGGGAACTCCCGCAGGGCTCCCCACGCTGTGGATGTCTGCCCAGCGCAAGGGGCGCTCTGCTTCAGGGCGCGCCAGGCGGCAGGCTGCTATCCGCAGTGTGGGGAGCCTTGCGGGAACTCCCGCAGGGCTGCCTAGGCTGCGGATGTGTTCCTGAAGCACCAGGCGCCCTGCTTTCGGGGCGCCCGCTGCTCCGGGAAGCAGGCTGCTATCCGCAGCCCAGACAGTCCTGCGGGAACTCCCGCAGGGCTGCCTAGGCTGTGGATGAGTTCCTGAAGCGCCGGGCGCTCTGCTTTCGGGGCGCCCGGCGCTCCGGGAAGCAGGCTGCTATCCGCAGCCTAGACAACACTGCGCGAACTCCCGCAGGGCTGCCTAGGCTGCGGATGTCTTCCTGAAGCCTGGAGAGCGAGAGGGGTCGGTGCGCACCGACCCCTCTCGCTCTCCAAGCTTCAGCGAAAGCCTGCATTCACCCCATAGGATGCATCCAGATTTCCCATTCATTTTTGGAGGGGGGAAAGTGCGTCCTATGGGGTGAAAAATACGGTACTTAACAAAGATAAATGTTTAAGCTATATATAACAGATGGTAAGTAAACAAAAACAATAGCAGTTCTTCAGAACTCCAACACCAGAAGTTTCAACAAGGAAGGGGACAGTGGCAATAATTTGAGTGCTCTTCTATGCTGAAATATAGGCTTATGTTGCATGGCTTCTCACTTCTCTTTGGGGGTAGCTGCTTCATTTCTGCAGTGGAGATAAGTTTGGAAGGACCATCTAAGTGGAAAGTGTGGTGTTGTCAAGAAGCATAGGTGTGCTATTCAAATTGGGGTCTTGGAAGTTCCCTTTCAATGCAGTTTAGAGTAAATAGCACAACAGGTGTGGGTGGAATTTGCATACTTGCTTTTCTATTGCTTACATTTTTGTTATATCTGTATAACTGTATATTTTTTAAATCAAAATGGTTTATATACACACACGCACTAAAATCCATGTAAAAATTTAAAATCTGAGATCACCCACCAAACTGTTACAGAATGAAGCTTTCTTGATGTCCTGCATAAGCTTGGTGGTATACAAAAGTGTTCAGATGCCATTTAAAGTAAAAGATGTGTGCTGAATCCCTATTGGCACAACATTTGACAGCATTGGACTAAAGGCTTGGGGGGGGGGTTGTTGTTGCTGTCAGATGGGCCTTACTAACTCAGGATGACCAACGATGCTTCTGCAGATGATCTCAGTGACAGAGCTGAGATATAAGGGTTCAGGCAGTCCCTAAGGTAACCCGGATCTAAGTTGTTCAGGGCTTTGTAAATGTATACAAGGACCTCGATAGTAGATGGGCAACCATTGCAAATACATTAGCAATAGTGGCATATGTTGGCCATGTGCTCCCATCAACAGTATGGTGGACACTTTCTGCACCAGCTGCAGCTTCTAGACTAGGCCCAAGGGCAGCCCCACATAGAGCAAATTGCAGTAATCCAGGTTACCAATGCATGGACTTCAGCTTAACTTGAATCAAAATATTTAGTGTCTGCTGAATGCTATTGTTGGTTTGTTGTGCAGTGTACACACTGCATGACTAGAAGAACAGCAACTGTAAGAACAATATTTGTTAGGTTTGAAGTCTTAACAAATGTTTTGATATTTTCATTAATTAAATAACATTGTATCTGTATTCTCAGCTAAGAATTTATCACTTGTTTTTCATTTCCAGTTGCCACTGTTCCATAAGCAAGTCATGATTACGTTAACTGAACTCAGATGTTTAGCAGATGCCCAATCATCATACCACATCCTGAAACCATGGTGGGATGTCTTCTGCTATTACCTCACCATGATAATGCTGCTTGTTGCTGTCCTTGCTGGAGCTCTCCAACTCACTCAAACTAGATTGTTATGTTGTCTTCCTTGCAAGCTTGAGTTTGACAATCATTGTGCAGTGCCTTGGGATCTGGTGAAAAACAACCTTAATGTATCCTCCAGCTCTGCAGCGCCAATAGTGCTCCCTCTTAGAATCCAGAATTACCTTCATCGACAGCAGTATTCTTACATTGATGCTGTGTGTTACGAGAGAGAGCTTCACTGGTTTGCCAAATTTTTCCCATACTTAGTGCTTCTTCATACTTTCATTTTTGCTGCTTGCAGTAATTTTTGGCTTTACTATCCCAGCACAAGTTCAAGGCTGGAACACTTTGTAGCCATACTACACAAATGTTTTGATTCTCCCTGGACAACACGTGCCCTGTCGGAAACAGTTGCTGAACAGTCTGTGAGGCCTCAGCCATTCTCCAAATCAAAGACCTTTCTTTCCTCTCCAAGCAACATAGCAGAATTGGAGAACAAGCGACAGTCTGTCTCCTACTCGCAGACTGGGCTGGAAACAGCTGGAAGAGAGAGCTCTTCAAATGTTCTAGACAGAAAAGAAGGGGAACAAGCAAAATCAATATTTGAAAAAGTCAAAAGGTTCAGGGTGCATGTCGAACAGAAGGATATCATCTATCGTGTGTACCTAAAACAGATTGTGATCAAGGTCATTGTATTTATACTAATAATGATTTATGTTCCCTATTATTTAACCTTTATTACACTAGAAATTGACTGTGTGGCTGATATTCAAGTCTTTACTGGCTACAAGAGATACCAGTGTGTTTATTCACTAGCAGAAATTTTTAAAGTGCTAGCTTCGTTTTATGTTATCGTAGTGATCTTGTATGGCCTGACGTGCACTTACAGCTTGTTATGGATGCTGAGAAGTTCACTCAAACAATATTCTTTTGAGAAGCTGAGGGAGCAAAGTAATTACAGTGATATTCCTGATGTAAAAAATGACTTTGCCTTCATTCTTCACCTAGCAGACCAGTATGATCCTCTGTATTCAAAACGGTTCTCAATATTCCTCTCTGAGGTGAGTGAAAACAAGTTGAAGCAGATCAGTCTAAATAATGAGTGGTCTTTAGAGAGATTGAAAAGCAAACTGGTACGAAATTCCCAGGATAAGATGGAACTTCACCTGTTTATGCTTAGTGGTCTTCCAGATGACATCTTTGAACTCACAGAGATAGAAGTTCTAACCCTAGAACTTATTCCTGAGGTTAAGCTTCCGGCATCTGTAAACCAGCTACCCAATCTCAAGGAACTGAACATTTATCATTCATCATTAACTGTGGAATTTCCAGCACTGCACTTCTTAGAAGAGAATTTAAAAATCCTGCGTCTAAAGTTGGCTGATTTGGGAAAGATTCCACGCTGGATCTTCTATCTAAGTAACTTGCAGGAATTGTATTTGACTGGATGTTATATGCTAGAAAACCAGAATGGTCTCTACAATGAGGGCTTTCAGGATCTTGTGAATCTGAAAACAATTCACTTAAAGAATAGCCTTTCCCGCATACCTCAGGTGGTTACAGACCAGTTGCCTTCACTACAAAAATTATCTATTGACAATGAGGGGAAAAAACTTCTAGTGTTGACCAACTTGAAGAAATTGCTTAACCTGAGAACTTTGGAATTGATCAGCTGTGACTTGGAGCGCATTCCACATTCTATCTTTAGCCTGAACTATTTGCATGAAATAGACTTAAAAGACAATAATATACGAACAGTAGAAGAAATCATTAGTTTTCAACACCTTGAGAACCTTTCTTGCCTGAAATTGTGGCACAACACCATCTCCTACATCCCAGTGCAGATTGGAGCTTTAGCAAACCTGGAGCAGCTCTATTTAAATCATAACAACATAAAAAAAATCCCACCGCAACTTTTTCTTTGCCTAAAGCTACATTATTTGGACCTCAGTTATAACAAGCTAACATCCATTCCACATGAAATCCAGTATTTAACAAACCTGCAGTACCTTGCTGTGACAAAGAATCACGTAAGTAGAAGCAAACTATTGGCGGAATTCAGCATTGCACTCTTGCAATCATTCCGTTTGTGCAAGCAGTCCAGCTTGCCAGATTGAACAGTACCCCTTCCCGTCCCCCTACACTGTCCTGGGAATTCCCATTCCCCACCCCTGCTCCAAGCTGATCTTGGGAAGTGCATGGCTGGTAAGAGGAAGCCCCACTGCACAAGCAGAAGTCCTTGTGCAGGGCTTCTGCTGCCAGGACTGGTTAGGTGAATCCCACCCTTCTGCTTTAAAGTGAATGTAAAATAAAAGCTAAGAAAAAAAGTTAATCAAGACTGAAGGCATGGTAAAAGCCCAGTCCTGCAATATATTACAGCAGTGGTTGCCAACCTTTTTTTAATTCCATGGGCATATTTGCCAACCAGAAAACATTTGGGTACCACACACCTCAACCAGTTATATTCACTGCAATAAAATGCTTTCCAATGTAGTAGTAGTAGTCCTGCTGCAGGCAGTGAGCGAAAAACCTGTTCTCTGTTCTTGCTCTGGAAAGAAAATCCAATTTTCAGTACTTGAGTGGGGAAGTATTTTATCTTTATTATGAGTTCTTGCTGTATCTATCTGTCAAAACCATTTTCCTGACTTATTTCAGCTAGAACAGTAGCATACAGCATTCACAAAGCTAGCTTACTTCAATCTCTTCATACATCATTGGTTTCAAACCTATTTGTCTCCTCCCCTGCCCCATTAGCCTGCTTCAAATGTAAGTGTTAAGCAGGGAGCTCAACATCTAACTTTTGATGTGCTGCCATGAAGGATTGTTTCACTGGGTTTATAGCAAGTTGCTCAGATTATTAATTCTTTGCTTATTGTGCTTTTGTTTATTTGAAAATTAGGCATAAAACAGGTCATGTGAATCAGCCGGGGATTTCCACAATGAAATAGGCATTTTCTCAACCATCTACATTTATAAAAGAATATTGCAGAGGGGTGGGGAAGGATACAGAGAGATAGCCCTCACTGAATGCATGCATCCTAGGCTCTAGATCAGCATGATTTAGGAATACATACATTAACTGATTTTGTGTGTTTGTGTGTGTAAATTAATGACCTTACAATATTATGTATTTTTTTTTCCTCTTTAGATTGAGGCACTTCCAAATGAATTATTTCAGTGCAGAAAGCTACAGTATCTCCTACTGGGACATAACAGCCTGATGCATTTGTCCCCTAAAGTTGGGGAACTCTCCAACCTTGTTCAGCTAGAGCTTAAAGGAAACTACCTGGAGTTGCTGCCTGCCGAACTGGAGGAATGTAACTCTTTGAAACGGAGCTGCTTAATTGTAGAAGAACACTTGCTAAAAACTCTCCCCCTTAGGGTAACAGAGCATATGCAAACGTGCTTGGACAAAGTCTGAGCTTGAGATTCTCTGTGCAGAGCAACAAATTCCTCTTGAGAGTTTTAAATAATAGCTCTAAAGGAAAGTATAGCTGGCAAGAAGGGAAATGCAAGGGTGTTGTTGATTTTCCTGCAGCTCTGTGCATTGACCCAAGTTTCTGCTGATAACCCCCCCACACACACACACACATTTAAGTCTTAAACAAACAAAAATAAATATTAGGCAAGTATATGCATACATATATACCATGAATAATTTGAAACTGGAATTAAAGAGTGAAAGTTAAGTGGATAGTGTAATCGTGGTTTTGAATGACTGGGAAAGGTGAATATATAGTTTGTCCGAGTCTAGTAAGGGTCGTTTCCCCATAACATTTTATTGTGTAGTTTTCAACAAATGGCTGTAAAGACCAACAAACAAAGGGTGATATCCAATTGTTTTATCCTCCTTGCAAAGTGGACTTCTATATTTGCAAACAGGACGTACCATTTCTCCCACTCTGCAGCTCTCCATCAGCCCTCATAATCTGCATTGGAGGATTGGGGGATCCTCCACAGCAGATTTGATGTTGACTGCAGGAGGAGGGGTGGGAGAAGTGTAATCCAATGCAGCAGGGATGTCACCCATAGCTTTTCACACATTCGCCATGACTGGGTGTTGGTGACAGTGGGAGGGTCATTGTGAAGACTATAGGATAGTTTTCACAAAGACCCTCCCTTTGTCACCACACCACTCATTTTATTATACTGGGGAAATGATTTCAAAGTTGTGTTTTGCAACAGGAGATGATACTTTTGTTTATAAGTAAGAAATTACTGCGTACACAAGTACAGTTTTCTAGTGCTTGTCTCTAATCCTGAGGCAGCAATAGAACCTTAATATATGATGTAGGAGGTCATTTTCAATATCTGGCACTTTTTTCCCTTTTTTTGTCTTTTGGTATTTTCTTGCATCTCCCCAACTGGAGTTCTGATGCACTACTGGGAGGAGATTTCAAATATGTATGTCAAGTTACAAGCAAATAAGGAGAACACCGCTGTTTTTAAGTATTAACAGATAATGTAGAGGGTTGTTTTTTTTACAAAAAATAATAATCCAACTCTAACCTTAAAAATGTTTGGGCAACATCAATTTATCCCTTATTCATACACAAATAATGGTATGTTACAGCAGTTTTCCAAAGCACATGACTAATTTAAGTCTTATTGATTGTATAGTTGTACATCTTTCATCTTCTTTAGTGACTTACATAAAGAAAGGTATACTGTATTTTTCGCTCTATAGGATACACTTTTTCCCCTCCAAAAATGAAGGGGAAGTGTGTGTGCGTCCTATGGAGCGAATGCAGGCTTTCGCTGAAGCCTGGAGAACGAGAAGGGTCGGTGTGCACTGACCCCTCTCGCTCTCCAGGCTTCAGGAAGCTATCCACAAGCCTTCGGAACGCGACGGGAGTGCCCGCTGGGCTCCCAAGGCTTGCGGATAGCAGCCTGCAGCCCGAAGCACAGGGAGCGCAGAGCTGCGCACCCCGGGCTTTGAGCAGCTATCCGCAAGCTCTGGGAGCGAAGGCTAGGTTGCGTGCAACCTCACCCCCGCTCCCAAACCCGTACTGGGGTCGGGGGAAGCTCGGGCTTCCCCCACCCCAGCCACGTGGCTAAAAAGGAAGCCAAGACAGCGAGCGGGATCCATTCCGCTCGCTGTCTTGGCTTCTGCCAAAGCCGCGTGCAGCCTCTCCCGGCTGGAGAGGTTGTGCATGGCTAAAGAGGAAGCCAAGACAGCCAGCAGGATGGATCCCGCTCGCTGTCTTGGCTTCTTTGCTCTTTGGGGCTGGGGGGGGAATTCTTTATTTTCCCCCCAAAAAACTAGGTGCGCCCTATGGTGTGGTGCGCCCTATAGAGCGAAAAATACGGTAATATGAACACTCCCAGATAATCTGAGAGTAAGATCATTCTTTTATGTAAGTCACTAAAGAAGATGAAAGATGTACAACTATTGTAGGTTGGATTCAGCCTGTCATGTGCTTTGGAAAACTGCTGTAACATACCATTCTTTGTGTATGAATAAGGGATAAATTAATCAGATTAATTGAAATCTCACTGATTTCAATATGCTAAGCATGACTGCGGTGGTGGAGCTTTCTGATATCATTCAACCTGATCTCACAAAATCAGCATATGGAACGCTACATTACGTGGCAGAATAAGGTACATTTTCTCTGAATGCATGCTAACAAGTTTACACCATAAACAGGGGAGGCAAAAAAATATGATGATGATATCTCAGCAGCATTGAAGTAGATACCATACCCAAATGGTATGGTATGTTGTGTCCTTCTCAGCCGCCCTCCAGGTGGAAGAGTGCCTAAATGTGCCCTCCCAGAAAACTGACCCAGGGCAATGGCCCCCTCAGGCTACACCCCTGCATGACTGGCTCCAACTGCGTTTGGGTATGGCATCTACTTCCATATGCTGATTTTGTGAGATCAGTTTGAATGATATCAGAAAAGTGCTTTTGTAACTATTTTATATTGAGTATTTTTTTTTACTTTGCTCCTTTTTAAAAATAGCTTACTTTATCTTAATGCCACAAAACTAAGTTAATCTCTCCAGTAGTATCTTACCATGTTGACATCAGTCCATCTCAATAATTACATTCCAAAGACCTTTTTAAATAGCTCTCAGGGAACAAAAAAAAATAAGCTTTGTGTTTTTCATGGATCTGATACAGGTCTGATACAGGTCCAATTCTCCTGGGTTGTTTTCCCCCCAAGGTGCGATTTATTAATAATTTGGGGTACTTTTCACACCTGCATGCCAAGAAACATGTTTCACGTTCGGTTTCTAATATTCAAATTACGTTTTGTTACATAGCGGAACACAAATATGCTTAATGCATAGGACTACATGTCTAGATGTTTCAGAATCTACCCAAATGCGGCTCTTTCCTGTCATGTAAAAGATACAAACCTGGAACAACATGGCAATGAGAGAGTGGCTGCTGTTGAGGAATTTGTACTAGGAAAAGATTGTGGACATAATTAGCTTTTTGGCCTTCATGTTACCTTGTTCACCCATCTCAAAATCAGCTACAGTGGACTGATTTTTGCCTCTGTCATCTTTTACTTCTTTCCAGCTCTGTTCTGGTCCTACTCAGCTTCTGACTTGTGCTTGCCAACAGTCATCTCACAAATAGGTGTCATTAATGTTGGTGTACGGTGGCACCAGAATGGTTTAAATCACTGTGGTCAGAACTCTGTTCTGAAACTTTTAAAGTCTTGACATTGTTGTATATGTGTTGTGTATGTGTTATAACTGTGTTAAGAGTTATAAAACATTCACAAAAATATAAAAACTTTTAAAGTTTCAGAAATTGATGGACACCTTTATTTATTTTTAAAAGGAAGTTGGTTGTTTCCACTTTAAAGACCTGCTTTTTGAACAAAGAAAATCAAACAAATAACCAACTGGGCATTGCTAAGAACACACTTGTAGAGATTACTGACACTCTTCATTTTAACTATATCATGTGTTGGTTCACCTTTTTTGTAGTGCATAGACTTAAGAATGGCCTTGATTTCTTGAACATTCCCTCCACTCGGATTATTTTATCATCCAACACAGGGGTAGCTGATGTAGTTCCCTCCAGCTGCTCGTGACTACCACTCCTATCATCACTGACAATTAAGCTGGCTGCGGCTGGAAGGTACCATGTTGGCACCCCATTTTGGGGCATTTTGAAATGCGTAGTAGTAACATCAAAAAAAGTCTTCTGTGCTGTATTTCTAAAAAACCAGTGAGACCAGGAAAGGGCTATTAAAGAAAGCATAGATAACATTGACTTGGAAAGGTGAAGATCTCTTTAAAAGGCTATGGCTGTAACATACATGTATGAGGGCGTGATCATTTGCCTAAATACGGACTAACTCAGAATTAAGTAAAAAGTCCGTTTGATTAATGTCTTATTTTAATCTTTTTGCAAAGCATTTTTCACAAAGAGCAAGAAATCTAAAGGCTGGTAATTCTGGCCTTATTGCATGCCACAGTGTGCCTTTTGTTTCCTTTCTGTATTCTGACCTCACACTTCAGATGGCAGAGCTGAACTGTGAGTATTTTTGAAAACTGTTTTATTTCCCATCTTCATACTTAATATTTTGCATTGAAGAGAATTTCAGCAAGCTAAATCACCTTCCTAATTATAGGACAAGCTATGTTAACCACAACCCATATTTGTATATATAGCATTTATTTTATACACAATGGCTTTTCAGTTTGTTTCGCTGTAATGCTGCTGGGGGGTAGAGAGGGAATGTTTAAATATGGTCTTGCATATACTGGCAATTTCTTTTGAAAAAAATATTTGAATAAAATTCTATTAAGTTGTCTATGCTCGATCCTGTATTTGTGTCATCTTAATTTTTTCTTCATTAAAAATGGGTCAGGATTTAGTGACGCCTGGAAGGCTAGCATTAAAATCTGAGCCCCACTTAACCCAAAGGTAGTCATTTTTCTTTTGTTCCCTTTAATTTAAATGGAAGGGAATTATGCATATGTATTAACTCACCTATAAGATGTACCGGTAAGTGCTGACTTAGTAAGCTACTTATCTAGTATGAAGGAATTAAAATATTAGCAGCTTTTAATAGCTAAACACCAGTCTGATACAATTTAAAAATATATACTCACATTTTTAAAATCTTAAATGCTTAGATTTTAATTTTTATTTACTTTCCCATGGGAAAAAATCCAAACATTCTGTATAGCTACTGCCAACTGCTTTTATAGCTGCTGTCTAAAACATGGAAAAAATATTTGGTTACTTGGTATAGCAACTGTCCTCTCAGCCTCGGGCTCTAATGCCTTGGAAGGCTTGTCTTAATGCAGAATGTGGAAGTATACCAGTGCAATAGAAAACTACATTTAAAAAAACAAATTTTACCAGTCCTGCAGAAGCTTTTAAAAAGGCATGTATAAATAAATCCAGCTCTGTGCAAGGTCTTAAAATTTTCAGCATCAAAACGTAAGTTAGCAGTCTGGACCAACTTTATGTTAAGGTGAATTCTGCATGGTGGCTTTGACTACCATAAAGCATTCAATGATTGGGGCATAATAAGCTCTCTTGTGCCATATTATAATCTTCAGCAGCTACTGAGAGTGCACTCTTGAATAAACTCTTAACAAAGTTTTCCCACAATAATATTACATAATGTCCATTGGCTGGCAGAGAATGACTTCCAAATTTGAGGGGAAGCGATTCCCCACTCACAGCCAAACAAATCAGTGCTCAGCATGTATTTGCTATCATATGTTTTCTGAAAAAAGTGTAGAAATAGGGACCAAACTTCCACAACCTACTTGAGGAGGAGGGGAGTGTGTGCAGAGAACAAAATGGTCTCTGGTGCATGCATGCGTTAAAACTCTTCTCCTTCGGTGTTTGGCAGATTCTCTGTGCAGAAATATCAACAGCCAGTCTCTGCTCAGCTTTGGTCTGGGTTGCTGGAGTGGCAGCTAGGTGGAAAAGCAAATTTTAACACGTTCTATATTATCCATTTTTAGAAGCCACAACTGCTACTTTCCCCAAGCTTTTCAGTGGGCTAGAAATCTTGAGTTGTGATTTGATACTGGAGCTTTTGCATTTGACAAAATATAACTAGAGGTGATTACTTTAGCATAGTCTGATCTTCGTTGCTTTTGATAAGAAAGCCCAGGCAAGATGCCACCAGCATGGACAGACCAATCTTTTCTTGAGGAACGCTTATGTCACTTAATCAGAAACACCATCAAGATCTAAGAATCGGAGGCAGGATGCCTCAGAATGGCAGTTGATAAGAATCCCATTGGAATCTGGTTGGCCACTGGGAAACAGGAGGCTGGATTAGACGGGCCTTCAGCCTCATCCAAAAAGACACTTCTTAAATTCCCAATAATGGTATAGATCTCTTATTCTGTAATTTAGACTATTTGCACTTTTACAACAGCCCACTAATCTCTTTTTTTCCTCCTCCCCCTTCCCACAAACTGATAATCTTTCAAAGGTACAGTGGTGCCCCGCAAGATGAATGCCTCGCAAGACGGAAAACTCGCTAGACGAAAGAGTTTTCCGTTTTGGAGGTGCTTCGCAAAATGAATTTCCTATGGGCTTGCTTCGCAAGACGACAATGTCTTGCGAGTTCCTGCTGGGTTTTTTTCCTTCCCCCCCCCCTTTTTCTAAGCCGCTTATCAGCTGATCCGATCAGCAGATAAGCCGCTAAAATAGCGCTAATAGCGCTAATCCGCTAATCCGTCAATGGGCTTGCTTCGCAAGACGAAAAAACCGCTAGACGAAGAGAATCACAGAACGGATTCTTTTCGTCTTGCGAGGCACCACTGTATGTGCAGTGTTCTAGATATTCTTGTAATTTGTTTAAAAACTTGACAGATAACTTTTATTCTTAAGGCTCTGTTTGCACATAGTGATAGAGAAAACGAAGAGAAAACCTTTTCTACAGCTCATAGTTTGTCTAGAGTGAGACTATCATTAAGCTCTGGTTAAGATGTAACACTAAGCTAAACCATGGCTTGGCCCTGGGTAGCATGAGAGCAGTAGGGTAGAGGCACCGTGGCCATGATCTTTGCTCCAGGAATCCAGTTTGTATAAACCATCGTTTGGCTTAGCATTACATGCAAACAGCACCATGTTTAAATCATTTGAAAGGTATGCTTCTGTTTCTTCTTTTTTCTGGATACCAAAACTTCACTTGTTTCAGTCAGCAGGGTTTTGTCAAAATCACCCTGCTAAAAATTTTCACTGTAAATCAGGGTCTTTGAAATGAAGAGAACTTTGAATCTGAACTGAAAATATGAATTTTACTGATGCTCAGTTCCTAATACTTGCTTCAAGCTATAGTTTTTTATTCAAGGGCTTGAGGGAAAATCTCTGGTTCCATCTATTGCTCTCTGGTTCCATCTATTGACACACTAGCAGAATATGGTAAAGTCATGCTGCTGTGCTCAAAGACCTAAATAAACATACTCTGTTTTGTAATACTTGACTTTTTTTTGTGTATTGGGCGTGTGTGAGCCGACAGCTTTCTCACTTCAAGGTCCCTTCTGCTAAAAACACTACACAATTTTACAAGATATGACTAATTCTAGATGAATATGAAATCAATCCAGTTGGACTAAGTTCCCGTACTTCATCCAAGTCCAGCGCCATTCCAGATTATGATTACGGTATCTCTTTAAGGTTACATACAGTGCTTTTTTATGGGAGTATACAGTACCAGCACCTTTTGTTTTCTAGAAGAAAAGCACTGATTAAAAGTTTGGCATTTACTATAGCAACTTCATGGTGAGTAGCGGCACCCTTTTTTCTAGAAGAATATACATATAATCACATTTTCTCTCTCTCTCTCTCTCTCAAACACACACACATATATATACACACACACACACGCACACATAGTAGCTTAGAATTTTTGCAAACTCTTACTAACTAGTACAGTGTGATCATCTTAGCAATAATGTTAAGATCCCCTCCTTATCAACTTTCTTTTGCAAAATGCAGTCTTTTCCTGAAATTTACATCACATTTAATGTAGTTTGAAATACGAATTTTAATTTAATCCGCCATCAGTCCTGGTTTTTAAACGACTTGTTCGTCTATGGTCTAGCTGAGATTCTGGAAATCTGGGCGGTGGGGGGGGTGGAATTCCCATTTCACATTCCTGATAAAACTGACACAGTCTAAACATAACACCGTATGTTTTCTTTTTTCCCCATCACACCAAAATACATCAACAGCAGAAGCACAAAGTCTGCTTTCAAAGTACCAACAGTGGGGTTTACATTTAAGCAAAAGCCTGTAGTAGTGCAATTCTTTTGGACTACACCAGTTTGGAATGCAGGTGGCAACCAGGGGATTACATTACTGATTACAAGTGGTGCTGTGGTCTAAACCACTGAGCCTCTTGGGCTTGCCAATCAGAAGGTTTGAACCCCTGCAACAGGGTACAGTTGTTCTGTCCCAGCTCCTGCCAACCTAGCAGTTCGAAAGCACACCAGTGCAAGTAGATAAATAGGTACCGCTCCGGCAGGAAGGTAAACGGTGTTTCTGTGCGCTCTGGTTTCTGTCACGGTGTCCCATTGCACCAGAAGCGGTTTAGTCATGCTGGCCACATGACCTGGAAAGCTGTCTGCGGATAAATGCCGGCTCCCTCGGCCTGAAAGTAAGATAAGCGCCGCAACCCCATAGTCTCCATTGATTGGACTTAACCGACCAGCTTTACCTTTTACATTACTGAATTCACTATTACTCCAAAAACTTTCCACATGGTAACTGCTGCCCTCTGGATGTTTTTGGATGTAGCTTCCATCAACCTCAGCCAACAGGGCCAAAGGTCAGGGATGATGGGATCGCTGGCACACTAACTTTCCATCTGTAGCAAAACATATCCAAATGTACTTATAAGTACCCTGCCAAGCATACTTCTGTGGGCTTTAGAAATAAAACACACCATCTCAAGGCATACTCCTGTTTTTAAAAGCTTGCTTCAGTTTCTCGGATAACCATTCTACCAGATGTCTGATGAACTGCCATTCCCCTACATTCGTAAGCAAGCTAAAAAAAACCTCTGCATGGTTTGTAAACATTGTTTTGTTTAATGGGAAATCTAACTGATTTCAAATGGCATGAGAACGGGGAGGAGGAATGGCACTTCCGAAATTTACTTTAAATTATAGAAGTTTATATTTGAAACACTGTCCATGTTCCAGAATTATTGATGCAGGCAAGTTTCTCTGAACGTTGAGGGGAAACAAGGCTTTTAAAGTTTATATTCTCCAACCGCCCTCAGAAAAGAATTTGCATCCTACGAGTATCCCCCAGAATTTTGCAGTCAAGCATACACATACAAAATGTTGCAAACAGTCTCAGAACCAATGTCTGAGCATGTCTGTCACTAATACTAGCAATGCTGGCTGGAGCTGATAGGAGTCCAACAACATCCAGAAGGCTCACCAGTTCCCTATCCTTGGCTGAATCTACACATATATAAAAAAACACTGTGAAAGTGCATATATTTTTTAAAAAAACTTTTAAAAAATATATGGAATTTGTCATTAGCTCACCAGCTCCATTTGTATAATGCACTTAAAATATTATATTTGCAGTTGTATAGCTGAGTCCCTTGACATGCTCCCTGACTCTGACCTGGTTTGCTTCGGCTCACATAAAAACAAGAGCATTGCCCCAATGGCATTTGTAAATACCCTTGCCCAACAGGAAAGAACTATTGTGTGTGGAAGATTGGGGGAAGAAGTTCCCATTCTCCTGAACTTTGGCTGAACTGGTCTTCTCATGTTCCTTCTTGTGTACCAGACGAGATCATTAAAGCTCCTCAGTTTATCCTGAGAATTTTGTGTGGTGTTGTTTCTTTAATTGAGCAGCTGAATAAATACAGTGTCTTTCATTCTTCAGCACAGGGACTGATCAAAGCAGTCTCTTGAGGGCATGGAGTTGAGATGAAGGAATATCACGTCATAAGGCTACTTGGAATAGCCATGCTGTGAAATGCATGCCACAGAGAACAGGGATATGTGTGCATGTGTGAGAAGAGAGGAAGTAAGGCAAATATAGAGGGATAATTGGGAAGTGGAGGGCAAAAGACTGGTACACTGTGGGTATCCCCCCCCCAGCACTGCTAATGGCAGTGGGGGGTGGGATGGGATGAGTGGTTTTGATCAGAGAAATAGGGGAAGGATTAATCCTCTCCTCAGCACAATGTCCACAATCAAATTACACCCTCCCCCCCAATATTCTTTTAAAAACACACAAAATATGCATCATAGAATCACAGAATCATCCAGTCCAACCACCTGCAATGCAGGGATCTCAGCTAAAGCATCCACGACAGATGACCATCCAACCTCTGCTTTAAGACCTCCAAGGAAGGACAGTCCACCACTTCTCGTGGGAATCTGTTCCACTGCCAAACAGTTCTGTCAGAAAGTTTTTCCAAATGTTTAGTCAGAATCTCCTTTCTTGTAACTTGAAGCCACTGCCTCAAGTCCTACCCTCAAGAGCAGGAGAAAACAACCACGCTCCCTCTTCCATGTGACATCCAAGAAGAAGAAGAAGAAGAAGAAGAAGAAGAAGAAGAAGAAGAAGAGGAGGAGGAGTTTGGATTTCATATCCCGCTTTATCACTACCCGAAGGAGTCTCAAAGCGGCTAACATTCTCCTTTCCCTTCCTCCCCCACAACAAACACTCTGTGAGGTGAATGGGGCTGAGAGACTTCAAAAAAGTGTGACTAGCCCAAGGTCACCCAGCAGCTGCATGTGGAGGAGCGGAGACGCGAACCCATTTCACCAGATTACGAGTCAACTGCTCTTAACCACTACACCACAGATGGCTATCATATCTCCTCTCAGACTCCTCTTTTCCAGGCTAAACATACCCAGCTCCTTCAAGGGCTCCCCATAAGGCTTAGTTTCCAGACCCCTTGATCATCTTGGTTGCCCCCCTCTGCACACGTTCCAGCTTGTCAACATCCTTCTTAAATTGTGGTGGTCAGAATTGGACAGAGTATTCCAGGTGTGGTCTGACCAAGGCAGAATAGAGTGGTACTATTACTTCCATTCATCTGGATACTATACTTCTGTTGATGCAGCCTAGAATAGCTGCATCAAGCAAGCCTATCCCAGATCTTCCACATCACATCCAGTTTCTCCCTGAGTTTTCAGAATTTCAGAATTTGTCTGGGTTTTATGAATGCTCATATGCACAAAGGCTGCTTGACCTGTGCTTGTATTGCAGACTTTGCATCATGAGCACGCTCTTCTCTATCAAGGTGAAACACCGACTGTCCTGAAGGCATCTAAGGTCAGGCCACTGGCACCAGCTGGACTTTACTGTCAGCAGGTGATTGACATTGAAGTGTGTTCATGTCAGACAATTTTGTCAACCTGGTTTCCACCATAACCAGCAACCTCTCCACTGACACTGAGCTGGCCAAGCGTATTGGCAAGGCTGCCAGGGCAATGGCTCACCTCTCGAAAGGGTATGTGAGAATGTGATGGTAGCATCCAATACCAAGATGAAGGTCTACCAGGCTTGGGTGATGAGCATGCTGCTTTATGGAAGTGAGTCATGGGCAACTTACAATCACCAGGAGCAATGCCTCCATGCCTTCTACATGAACTGCATCAGGAAGATTTTGGGCATCACATGACAGGACAGTCTCAAACAAAGATGTGCTCTTCCAGACCCACTTTCCCAGCTCGTGTGCTCTCCTGTCTCAACGATGTCTACACTGGCTTGCTCACGCCCACAGAATGAAAGATGGCGGGATCCCCAAGGACGTGTTGTACAGGGAGCTGACTTCAGGCACCAGGCCTGTTGCCAGATATCTGTGTTACGAAGACTCAGCAAATGACCAAAATAATTCATTGAATTATAGGTCCAAATGACTGGATATGTCTTCTTTGTATTGATTTGCAACACAGGTAAATTATACATAAAATAAAGAAGAACAAAATAATATTGTTCATTTGGCCGTGATCTAGAAACACTGGAAAATGGTGGAAATACATGGAGCTTTTGTAGCAAATATGCAATCCTAAGGCAATATTTACATGTGACTTTGAAATACGGGATTTGTTCTCTAAAAGGAGATTACTTATTTCAAAGCTTAAGATCTTTTTAAGATTATGGGGATTAACTTTTTTTCAGTTTAATGCCGAATCTCCCCATTTATCAAAGCACAAACAAAATCTTTTGCTTGATGAATTGCAGAAGCAGTGATGAAAGGGCTATAAATGAAAGACTCGCACAGATTATATATATTTTCAGAACACGGGAAAGGCATGCACAGATTTCCCCTCTTCCCAGAACATTGACATTGGAACATTTCCCTCTCCCAAGATACTCTGGAGCTGACCTAAAGTTGCCCTTCTCTTACTGTGGAATTTCAAAGGGATATTCCAGTGTGAAACTGCCGAGTTAAAATGTATCAAGGGATTTTATTTGTCTCTGGGGCATGAATAAAGATATTAAGGCTTCTTGTCACACTGCAGGTGTTAAATTACTTAGCAGTATTAGGGTGACTGCTAAGGCTATTCCTGTGAAGAGTGACTTAACTGATTTGTAACAGAATGTAATTTCTGTAGTTCTATCACCATTTGGCCTGGCTGCTCATACTCCCCACCCACCCCAAATGAATATATACCCACCAACTAAGGATAGCCACTTTATGTATCTGATGAAGGGGACTCCATGCTTTGGGTGGAAAGAAAAGGACAAGTAAAAAGAGAACAAATTGTGACGATCACATGTATGTTCACTACTTACCAGCATGGAAAACTGTTCTTGCCATCTGTTAGTTTATGGAGAAGGAAAATGTGGCATGTTAGGTTGAATGAATAACATCACCATCTATAAACATTTATAGGGAGGAAGAAATCTCAGATAACCTTGGGGAAAATTGGATTTTATTTATTCAATTTTGAAATCAATCAAGACCTAGAAAACCAGTATTGGTGGGCATTTGGACTATTCCATAAATTCATTTTATATAATATGGAGAAATAGGCTCCAATCTGAAATATGTTTAAGTCAATGGCCTTTTTAAAATATGTCCCAGTTAAGCTTTTGGTTTGTGTATGGGTGGGTGGAGATTTTAAGAGAGGTATGATTTGAAGTGCTATTGAAACCATGAAAAAAGTGAGTATCACAGGCAAGAAGAGGGCAAGAACACTTCTGTGCCACTGGGAGTCTGTCCTAGTCATGGGCGTAGCCAGGATTTCTTTGAGGGGGGGGGAATTGCTTAGCTTTTTTTAGATCGCCCCCTAAAGTTGTTTATCTTTTTTGGGAAAACCATGAGTAAAAAATACCCACCAGAACCTCAGTTAATTGAGTACTTTCCATGCTCCTAGTCCTACTTTTTCAGATTGTAGCATTTTGGGTTTGGGTTTTTAAATTATATATATATATATATATATATATATATATATATATATAAATATATATATAAAACAAAAACCATGTCACACTAAACCATGGCTTAGCAGTAATGATCCAATCAGCACTTCAACTCCAGTCCTGTTTTTGACTCCTCAAAAGATTCCATCAACAGTGCCTCCGAAAAAATGTACACATCACTTCGGAAGGCAGGCGAACTAATGCCAGTGTACCGGAAGAAGCAAAGATCACCAGTGTCAAAGCATTGATTTTTCAACATAAACTTTGTTGGACTAGTCATGTTGTGCGGATGCCTGATTATCGTCTTCCAAAGCAACTATTCTATTCCGAACTCAAAAATGGAGAGTGTAATGCTGGTGGTCAACAAAAGAGGTTTAAACACTCTCTCAAGGTAATTGTAAAAAAAAAGTAGTATAAACAGGACAATTGGGAAACACTGGCCTGAGAACGCTCCAGTTGGAGGACAGCCAAAGGTGTCATGGACTTTGAAGAAGCACAAACTCAGGACGATAGGGAGAAACGTGCTAAGAGGAAGGCACGTTTGGCAAATCCACACCGTGATCAACTCCTGCCCAGAAACCTATGTCCCCACTGTGGAAGGACGTGAGGATCCAGAATTGGCCTCCACAATCACTTAGGACTCACTGTTAAGACCGTGTCCATGGAAGACAATCTTACTCAGGTACAAATGATCGCCAAAGAAGAAGACATGGGGCTAAGCCAGGGGGTGTCTCGGCGTACCCTCGCTGCCTATCCCTCTCCCTCCTTGCGCGCCAGCCCGCTGGCTGGGGGGAGCCACGTGCGCGCGCCGCCGTCGGAGCAGGGCGCGGCCCGGAGGTGGCGGCCCGCGGCAGCAGCAGCAGTGGGCGGAGAGAGCGGCTGTTGGAGGAGGAGGAGACGGAGGAGGGACGCGCGGGGACAGCGGCCTCGGCACTCTCGGCGCGGATCCTGGTGGGGAGCATCGGCAGCGCCACCGCCGCCGCCGCCGCGCTCGGCAATGGAGCAAGAGGACGCCACCGCCCTCCGCCCGTGATCTGTCCCCGCCACGATCTCTGTCCCCACCGAGGTGAGCGAGGATGGAGCCGCTACGGCGCGCCCCTTTCCCATGGAGCGCCCTCTCTTTTTCCTTCAGCCTTTGGAAATGAAATTGGGATTTGGGGGATGGAGGGCAGAGCCGCCTCCAGGCGGCGATGGGGAAATAGCGGGGAGATTCTCCAAGCAGTGGGGAGGGGTGTGTGGATCGGGGTCCGTCCAAGCGCGCGCTGGAATATCTCGGGGTGGATTTGAGCTCTTTCCTTCCCCAGAGTAGGATCCTGCGGAGGAAACGTGGCTCCGAGGAGTTGCTGTGTGGCCATGCAGCGGGACACCGAAATTTGTGGGTGCTCTGCCCCTTCATGGGGAATTTTGTGGGTGCTCGGGCACCCAGGGCCCCAGGGAGTTGGCACCTATGGGAGGGTGGTGGATCAGGGTTTCATACCTCGGGGTGGATTTGGGGCGCCGTCCAATACTCGCCTCCTGCCCACACCCTAGCCTTTCCGTCCCCAGAGAAGGCTCCTGCCCCCTTTGGGGCCAGAACCGGACTAGGAAGGAAGACGGAGGTAAAAACGCGGCTCCGGAGAGTTGCTATATGGCCCCAAGCGGGCTCGCCCTCTCGTCCCGTCTGGCTGATCCGGACGCGCCAAGCCAGGAGCCTGGTGCTTCTGCGCCTCTGCAGGAGACCAGGAGCGAGCCGTTAGTCGCCTTCCCCGCCGCGCTCTGTCCTCGCCGGCTTCCTGCGTGGAGCCACCGCCTGCATCTCTTTCTCTCTCTGGGGAAAGTTGTGGCTTCCTCCAAAACAAATCCCCGCCGCGTCTCAACTCGAGCTGGACTCCCTTTGTTTGTTCCCGCACGGCTTGAGGACGTGTGGAAAAGTTGACAACGGGAAGCGCCTCCCTCCCTTTCTCAGACGGGACCCTGCCGTCGTTTGGGAGCCAGCTTCGCATTGCCTCTTCCTAGGCAGCCTCTTAGAGGGCGAAGGCGGAGCGCGCAAAGGAAACCAGCGGCAGTTTCAGGACTGGCTGGCTGAAGAATTTAGATCGACAGTTTAGTGAAGGTGGAGGGGACTCACCAAGGCTGTGATATGCAGTCGGTTTTGCGTTACTGCCAATCAGGGATGGAGAAGTTGTGGTCCTCCAGAGATTGATGGACTCAGTGGCGTAGCGTGGGTTGTCAGCACCCGGGGCAAGGCAAGTAATTTGCGCCCCCTAACCCTAACCCCCAGATGTTGCGCCCGGTGCGGCCAGCCCCCCTGCACCCCCCACGCTACGCCACTGGATGGACTCCAACTTCCATCCAGCGTTCGAAACTCCCATTGTTCTAGGCATGTTTTGCGACAGGGGATTTCGTTAATGCAAGCAGTTTCTGAGCTCTGAGCACATTACCACGCCTAAGATTTCAGATTAAAACTGCAGAGTGGAAGGAAAGGAGGACATTTTTCTGCCTCCCCACTTCCAGCTACTCTCTGAAGACTGGAGAAGACACCCTCTAAGAATATTAGGGGCACAGGAAGGACTGGGCCCTGTGAAAAATGAACACAAGATTTTAGCTGCAGTTCATTCATTTTTAGCTTTGTATTCTTGCTATAAAAAAGTGTGCCCAGACATTCCATTGTTGCGCCCATAACCTCGGTTTAAGGTGCCATTTAGCTCCTAGCTTTCATATCTCAGTTTCTAACACTGGTTCCATCAGCCCCAGCCAATATGAGCAGTGGTCATGGATGATGGAAGTTGCAGTCTGAGAACGTATGGAGCGCTACTGCTCTAGAGGCAATTTAATGGCTGAGAAACTCTTCCAGATGACCAGAGCTTCTTTTCTTTTGCAAAAGTGGTGGTTCTTCTCTGTCTGGCTATTCATGTGCCATAGCCAGCTGTTGTAAGTTATATGTGTCGGGGGGGGGGGGTTCCCTTGTTTTGTAGACCAGTAATTGTTCCAGACATATTTGCAAGGGTCACATCCTGGCAGCTAAATTCTGCTTAAACACCCCACACTCTGTGGTTCTAAACTTGAATACTTGGGAGTAAGGCCTGTTGGACTTATTTGATCATACTTCTGAGTAGGCGTTTACAAGAGTGTACTGGCAGATTTCCTCTGCAGTCCTCAAACTCTTGATTTTAGCCATCTTGATTACATACTGCAATATCTGAAAGACGTCCTTATCTTTCAAGAGACTGCTTTGTTTATGTGGTTGCCCAATTAGTGAGAAGAGGCAACCATAATGAATAGTGGAACATGATTGAGTGGGTCAAAAGCCTTGATGCACACAGCTCTACTTTTTACCCACATTTAAAAATTAGTCTCTCTTAACAAAAAATAAAGTTTTACTGTGCTGCCTAATGGATGCTATTTTTCTTTCTTTCTGTTTTTGCATTCTTGGTAATATGAGAAACTTTGGCCTGCCAATTTTGCTGTATCACATCTCATTCCATTAAGAAGGAAATGGAGGAAGCTTTAGAATATCCCAAATAAGTGCTAAAGGTTTGTCTTTGTCTGAAGCCAAGCTTCTTCCTTGTAATAAAAGGCATAAGATGGGGGGGGGGTGTAGAACTGCCTTTGTCCATTCTTGAGATATTTACCTATGGACCTAATTGGCTCTTCCCTCTCTGTATGGAAGCAGTCAGCTAGAGAGGGCTTTTGTGCTTGTGCCTTGATTGTGGGCTTACCATAGGCATTCGCTTGGGAATTTGAGAATAGGATGATGGACTTGGGTCCAATGCAGCCGGGATCTTCTTATTTTAGAGGGTGGTAGACTCTCCTCTGGAGATCTAGTAGGGCTGCTGATGCTCCCACTCCAGATTTCCTGCACTGAGTATGAACAGAACATCAGCCAGAGCGCAATTCAAGAAAAGAAGTCAAAAACAAGCAGGTCTTCAAGGCTTTCCTAAACCCCTGAATGGATCCTGAAGGAGCGTCTCCACCCCCATCGTTCTGCCTGGACGCTGAGGTGCAGCGCCGAGGGCCTTCTGTCGGTTCCCTCATTGCGAGAAGCAAAGCTACAGGGAACCAGGCAGAGGGCCTTCTCGGTAGTGGCGCCCGTCCTGTGGAACGCCCTCCCATCAGATGTCAAAGCGATGAATAACTACCTGACATTTAGAAGACATCTTAAGGCAGCCCTGTTCAGGGAAGCTTTTAATCTGTGATATTTTACTGTATTTTTTGTTTCTATGGAAGCCGCCCAGAGTGGCTGGGGAAACCCAGCCAGATGGGCGGGGTACAAATAATAAATTATTATTATTATTATTATTATTATTATTATTATTATTATTATTATTATTATTATCCTAAAGCTTTCTAGAAACTAGGCTAGGTGGCCTACAAGACCTTCTCATAGTGGGATGACAAAAGACATAAGAGTATGGATTAGACTGCCTAGTGCAGAAGTGGCAATCTGCAGCCCCAGGGACTGAATGCGGCCCTCAAGCCTTCCTTATCTGGCCCTTGGAACACTCCCTCAGCCACACTCTGACCTGCCTTACACCCCAGGTGTTTTTGCTCTTCTGGAATGTGTCCTTCAACTCTGACAATGCCCCGGCTTGTCTGGATAGGGAAGAGAGAGGCGTTTATTGTGCAGTGGTACCTCGGGTTAAGAACTTAATTTGTTCTGGAGGTCCGTTCTTAACCTGAAACTGTTCTTATCCTGAGGTACCACTTTAGCTAATGGGGCCTCCCGCCGCTGCGGGCGATTTCTGTTCTCATCCTGAAGCAAAGTTCTTAACCCGAGGTACTATTTCTGGGTTAGCAGAGTCTGTAATCTGAAGCGTATGTAACCTGAGGTACGACTGTACAAAAGTAAAGTTGGCATAAATTGTTCTGTCCACTTTCCCCCCCGGCTCCTGTCCACCACTGGAATGTAACCCTTGGGAGGTTGTGGATAATTGAATACAGAACTCAGGCTGGAAAAAGTTCTCCATCCCTAACCTAGAAGATGTGACCTGCCCATAGTGGGCTTTAGTGGTTTCTTCCTGAGAGTAATGCTGACTTCCTGAGAGTAATGCTGACTTGTAAGCAGGGTCTTGCAGTAGTTAGCTGTGTGCAGTTGAACCTGCCAGTGCTGGGCTGGGCTGCCTTTGCGTCATGCAATTTGAAAGGTGCTTCTTGTGAAAGAAAGGGACCCTCTTGGTCGTTCCACTGCCCTGGTGACCCAGGAGAGGGCATTCTCTGGGGCAGCTGTCCATGAAGGGCATTTGTCCCCTTCGCCTAACCCCTAGATCCTTTTGTTTTTTAAAGAGTAAGTTTCTAGCATGTGTGGAACCCAAGGTACAAGGCAAAATGCGCAGGCACATTTCTTGTCATTTGTTGAGTGAGAAACTTGCCTGCTCCCACTTTTCAGTTCTATGCATGTTTTATTCATTTGATGTATTTATTTATTTATCCATCCTCCCTTTCCCGTAAATTTCCTGCAGATGTCCATGGTGGCAGCCCCTGAATTGTGGAAGTACCTTCCCATAGTCTAGCATCTCTGTTGCACAGCTTCCATCGTATGTGAAGATGCACCTTTGAGAATTAAAGGGTTGTGTGGTTTTTTTTGGCGTGGTTTGTGTGTAATGGGACCTGCCTTGTTTGGACTTTGCTTTAGAGCTGCCTCATTTGATTCTTGCACATTATATTGCTGTAACGTGCCCCGCGACCTCATGGGGAAATCCTTTAAAGGATCAACAAAGGAATACAAGTGGTTGGAGCTCAGTGAAAGTGACAGCGGGCATTCCATTTCTCTGATCACTACAAAGCAGAAGGTGGACTGGGGTTCTATACCGGCTGTCTCAAAACAATGTCCAAAATACCTAGTTCTGGAGGATGGTGCAGTATTTTGTCCAGGATCAGCCTGCTAGTTTACGTAGAACTGGGGAAAATGACTAGTTTCCTATTGAAGTCAGACATAGAGACCCTTTTGCTTAGCACCTGTGGTTTATTTTTTATTTTATTTTTATTTTTTTGAGTCATTTCCTTTTCCCTCTGTTTTTAAGCTGCTGATGCATGCTTCTAATTCTGCACAGTACTTCCTGCATGTCTGTCCATTTACTCCCCCCCAAAAAATATTGGTTTTTTTCACAAAAATTTAAACACAGAGACAAATAGACAAACAAACATAAATTATAACCTTATTAAAACTAATCTAATTAACATTGTTAAGTGACTTCCTCGTATCCCCCTGGTTAGATTTCAGTGCATCTCATTATAACGGTTTTCCAAGTCAATATTCTTATAAAATTAACTTAATCACTTAACATCTTTCTTTCTTTCCAATTCCGCATTAAACATATTAATTCATCACATTACATATTTAAATCCTAAGCCTATCTGGTATTTGCAAGCTTTTTCTAATTAATTTAATTTAACTTAACATATTTAATTAAATAATCATTAAATTTTGTCCATTCTTCCTGGTACTCCTTGCATGTCTGTCCATTTACAGCCGTCCCGTAGCTGGCTCTTGGGCAGTGCTAGATGCCAGTGTGTTGTTTTCCCAATCCAAGTGGAACACGAAAAGCTGCCTGCTGTGTAATTGAACCATTGGTCCATCAAATTCAGTATTACCTATACTGGGGGTGGACTACGATATTTTGGTTAAGGGCCGCATTCTCACAGCGGTAATAATAATGTGTTGGAGGCCACATGCTGGCAGTGGGCAGGCCCAGAGACACAAATGCACTGGATTAACTAATCTGGAATAAAGACCAACATGCGTCTTTCACTCACATGCACGAATGTTGAAGTGATTGATACTGTGGGAGAGGCAACTTGGAGACGCAAAAAAGATAAACAGGAGGGGAAGAAGTCTGATGGGACAGAAGAAGGGGGCCGTTTCAGGGGCCACATAAAATGATTTAAGGGGCCGTCCATGTATGATCTCCGTGGCCAGGGTTATCTATGACTTGTGATGACTTTTTGCATTTTCAGTCGGGGATCTTTTGCAGTCCCATGACTCCCACCAGGGATGTCAGGAACTGAACATGCATCCCTTTGCATCCCAAGCATGCGTTTTACCTCAGAGCTACAGCACGTCCCTGAAGGTGCCTGTACTACACAATGTACAGATTTCATGTCTGTGCTGCCCTCAGTGTCCTCACGCCTGTCAAAAGAAAAGAAATAGCACCTTTTGTGTTCACCCACACAGGCACACAAAAATAATAACCAACCTGTCTCAGCAACATACTCCTTTTTATTCTTGAAACAGCCAGAAAAGTGACGTGTGGATCTCACTCTGGGGTAATATCTGCCTTTTGCAGGCGTTCTCTGACTGTGGAATGCCCTCACCCTGGGAGCATGCCAGACACGGATGCTTTTGGTAAAGATCTGTCTCCCTGGGCTCCATGGCTGTTATTTTATATTACATTTTGTTTTTGTTTTTATCTTCTCTTTCTGCTATGACTTGTTGTTCTTTTAATTCTTGTGGGATCAAATGTTGCAGGGCGGGTGGGCTAAAAATAATCAAACAAATACAGAAACAACCCTTTCGAGTCATCCCATGCATGCTTATTTGTGGGAAAGTTAGGCTGGATTTGGTTGGCTCTGACGAATTTCATATGAGTGGGATCGTGCATGGTATTATGTCCCGGAAGGAAAAGGGAGTGGCGAGGAAAATTTTCTCAGTGTGTTCATTCACAGCATCGCAATTTTACAAAAGCATCGTGGCATGGAGTCTGTGGCATGTTGATGTCCCTCAGATTGATTAGCAATTTTTTTTTGCAAACAGTGCAGGCTTACTTAAAGGATCTCTTTAAGTAATTTGTATAGTGTTCGCAAGTGTTCAAGTATTTGTCCTTCATATAGATTATCTAAACTATAATCCTTACAGCAACTCTTTCCGATAAATCAGTACAGTCGTACCTCAGATCCCAAATGCCTTGTGAGTCGAACCTTTTGGCTCCTGAATGCCTCAAACTCAGAAGTGAGTGTTTTGGTTTGCGAATGTTCCTTGGAACCCGAACGTCTGATGTAGCTTCCTATTGGCTGCAGGAGCTTCCTGCAGCCAATCGGAAACCATGCCTTGGTTTCTGAATGTTTTGGAAGTCGAACGGACTTCCGGAATGGATTCCGTTTGACTTCCGAGGTACCACTGTATTATCATACTGCAGGTGAGGGCCTGAGGCTGAGACACTAAGGATACTTAGTGAGTTCATGGCAGACATAAGAGTAATAGAATCATAGAGGGGAAAGGGACCATGAGGATTATCTAGTCCAGCATTCCATTGTTTGTGGAATCATGAACATTACATCCAAACTAACCTCTTCCACTAGGCTGCAGAGACACATGCAGCTGAAGCCAGGCCAGTTGGTCAGTCCACAGGGTGTGGAAGTGCTTTGGACAACCTGAACTAGTCCCCAGTAGTTGTTTAGTACTTCAGAGTATTTATTCCACTTGAATGGCAAGCATGAGGTGTTTTGCTGAGCAGACAGGGAATCACATTGGCTTTCCACAGATCAGTACAAGCTATCTGCTTCCATGAAAAATGATATACCAAAATGCTTCTTTCCGCAGCTTATCTTTAGCTTTTGTGTCACGGCTTCTCGTAATGCAATATTATGGAAGAGCATTATGTCGCTGCTTTTTGTGACTTCCAGGGAGCTGCTGCACATAGTTAGCTGGCTTAAAATCTTGCCGAAGTCACATTTTAAGCTGCATGGCAGGATCACTGCCAGAATCCGCACTGGGGGGAACAGAAGGTGAGAGGATACTTTGTTGCTGACAGTAATTAGGTTCCACCAAAAGGGCATGTTCATTCCAGGATGGGGAAACAGGGATTGATCCATCTTCTTTCTGGGAATAATCCTTAAATTATTCCACGCTTACAGCGCTGAGCCTAAAAAATAGTTACTTGGAAGTACAGTGGACGCTCAGGTTGCGAACATGATCCCTGCAGGAGGCACATTCGCAACCTGCAGCAGCGCGTCTGCACATGCACAGATTGCGATTCGGCGCTTTCTGCACATGCGCAAAGTGTGATTTAGCACTTCTGCGCATGTGCGACTACGAAAACCTGGAAGTAACCCATTCCGGTACTTCCGGGTTTCGATGCGTCCGTAACCCGAAAAAATGCAACCTGAAGCATCTGTAACTCGAGGTATGACTGTAATACCCAGAGGATTGTAGCTGCAATCTTTACCTGGGAATAAGCCTTATAGAACATGGTGGGACTGACTTCTGAGTAAACCATGCACAGGCTGCAGCTCGAGTAAGCCTTTTTGAGCATGACATGTACAGTGGTACCTCAGGTTAAGTACTTAATTCGTTTCGGAGGTCCGTACTTAACCTGAAACTGTTCTTAACCTGAAGCACCATTTTAGCTTATGGGACCTCCTGATGCTGCCACGCCGCCCGAGCACGATTTCTGTTCTCATCCTGAAGCAAAGTTCTTAACCTGAAGCACTATTTCTGGGTTAGCGGAGTCTGTAACCTGAAGCGTATGTAACCTGAGGTACCACTGTATAGGATTGTGCTGCTACTAAGAATATTTAGCTGGAAGTAGCCCTAACTTGAAATCAGCTGCATATGCTTCTCTGAAGAGCATGAGACTCTTAATCTCAGGGTTGTGGGTTCGAGCCCCACAGAACTGCATTGCAGAGGGTTGGAATACAGTCATACCTTGGACCGCAAACACCTTGGCTCCCAAACAAATCGGCTCCCAAACGATCAAAACCTGGAAGTGAGTGTTTTCGAACGATTTTTTTCCGAATTGGATTTTTTTTCAAATCAATTTTTTTCGAATTGGACTTTTTTCAAGTCAGTTTTCGAACTATTTTCGGAAGCCAAACATCTTAACCTGAAGCACTATTTCTGGGCTAGGATGTTCCTGCAGCCAATCGGAAGCCACACCTTGGTTATTGAACGGGAGTCGAATGGACTCCCGGGATGAATTCTGTTCAAGAACCAAGGTAGATGACACTTCCAGCTCTTCCAGCTCTATGATTCTATGATATATTGCGCATGGACAGAGCTACTGTATTGTGTTAATTTCTCAACTGCCATTTCCAGTACTTGTTGCTCAGTCAAGGCATTTTAAGGAGCATAAAGAATAAATCTTAGGACTGTCTTCCTGGAGAAACAGATCTGTTTAATTAAATTGTTTTTCTGGTAGTGTTTTCATCCTCCTCCTTGCAGGAACAATCTTGATTGCAGTGTTTTTTATATTAGTTTGAATCAAATCCAAAGAGATGCCTGGAATGAACACATGCTTGAGTTGACCAGAGGTCACAAAAGGCATTTAAACTCACCCAAGGCACTCTGCTCATACGGGGTGAGGAGGATGAAAACTTCAGCTGCCTAAGTGACGTTTTGAGGAAGTTCAGCAGGACCTGAGGATTTAACTAAATCAGATACGTCACATCCCCAAGAAGGAGTCCTTATCTTCAAGGGACATGGGCAGGAGAGGCAGGGCACCCAGAGCCAGCCACTGCTATATAAAGCAGTGTTTCCCAAACTTGGGACTACAGCTCCCATCAACCCTAGCTAGCAGGGATGATGGGAATTGTAGTCTGAAAACAGCTGGAGACCCAAGATTGGGAAACACTGATATAAAGGCTCAGTCCTAGCTTGTTCCTTAGCTAGAGCAGCTTCAGAACTTTATGTTGCCCATGGAAAACCCTGAACCCTACTGTGCCTCACCCCACCCAAATCCATCCATCCTACACATTGACCCACCTGAACCTTATCACACTTTTCCTTGCTGTACCACAAAGCGACACAAGATATTTCCTGCTGCTTTACATAGTACAGGGGTCAGCAAACTTTTTCAGCAGGGGGCCGGTCCACTGTCCCTCAGACCTTGCGGGGGTGGTGGACTATATTTTGGGGGGAATGATGCAAGAGACCACGAGCCCTGGTGGCTGCTTACCTGTGTCTTGTGAGTAGCAGGGGCTGGCAGCGGTGGCGGGATGAGCGGCGCACAAAAGGGCTCTGGAGAGGGGCTGCTTTAAATGGTGGCCGCTTGAGTGCTGCTGCTGCTGCTGCTGCTGACACCAACAAAGCCCAACCCCCTTCCTCCTCTAGGCAGGGCGGGGGAAAGCCAGGAGGAGGGAGGGAGGAGGTGCCGCTGCCGCTGCCATGTGAAGGGGAGGGAGAGGGAAAGAACGTGCGCTCTGGTGATCCATGCAGCGATTCCTGGACTGTCCGTGAGCCGGATACAGAAGCAATTGGGCCTGATCTGGCCCCCGGGCCTTAGTTTGCCGGCCCATGACATAGTATGTTAAACATCAGGTTTTTTCCATTTGCAGTCGTACCTTGGATCTCAAACGCCTTGGCTCCCGAACAAATCGGCTCCCGAACAATCAAACCCGGAAGTGAGTGTTCTGGTTTTCGAACGATTTTTGGAAGCCAAACATCTTTTGCGGCTTCCACAGCTTCTGATTGGCTGTAAGACAATCTTGCAGCCAATCGGAAGCCACACCTTGATTTTCGAATGCTTTCAGGAGTCAAACGGACTCCTGAAACGCATTCTGTTCAAGAACCAAGGTACGACTGTATTTCTTCTCAAACAAAACATCTCTTTCCATTTCCCTTCTCTTTCTATTCCCTCTTCTTCATTTCTCCTTTTTTTAAATGTCTGAAACAAAAGAAAGAAAGGGGGCAGCCTCTAACTCCATTGTAATCAACACATAAATACAAGTGCAAAACAAACTATGGTGGTTATATAAGTCATCTTTCTGAGATAGCATGCACCAAGTTCTATTAAAATACAGCGGTACCTCGGGTTAAGAACTTAATTCATTCTGGAGGTTCGTTCTTAACCTGAAACTGTTCTTAACCAGAAGCACCACTTTAGCTAATGGGGCCGCTGCGCCGCTGCTGCACAATTTCTGTTCTCATCCTGAAGCAAAGTTCTTAACCCGAGGTACTATTTCTGGGTTAGCGGAGTCTGTAACCTGAAGCGTATGTAATCCGAGGTACCACTATAGTAAGATTAAAGCATTCCAAGCGGGAACAGATGTCAGGGTTTTCTAGTGCCACATTCTAAACACTGATGTCAGTGCATTTGCTTGCTGTGAGATTTTGTTATATCGGAGGCTGCAATTCAGAGAATTGTGAGACCAGCTCTGTGCATCCAGTGGGATTTTCACTCATTGGATCTTTGGTTCTCAAACAACAACCTGCTGCAGAAGGGTACTCTGCGCAGAAATGTAACGTGGCCTTATAGCTGAGGTAGGCTAGACAGACCAGTGTTAGAAGCTGAGATATGAAAGCTAGGAGCTAAATGGCACCTTAAACCAGTGTTTCCCAACCACTGTTCCGCGGCACACTAGTGTGCCGCGAGATGTTGCCTGGTGTGCCGCAAGATGTTGCCTGGAGGGAGGCGGGCGAGTCGGGCGGCGAGAGGCGGAGCGGCGGCGGCGAGGAGAGGCCGCCCAGCGCGGGGCTCTCGCCGTCTGCCTGCCTGGCTGCCTGCGAGCTCGGCGGGCAGCGCCTCCGTCCGCAGCGCCCGCCTCGCGGCTCTCATTCCCTGCCCCTGCCAAAGCTCACCCAGCCAAGCCGCGCTCTCCTTCCTGCCTCGCTTTGCTGCCTCCTCCCCCCCCCCACCCCCAAAGCTTGGAGGTTCCCCGGCAAGGGGGAGGAAAAAAAATTGAAACTTACACTTTCGTGCGTCCCTCCCGGCGTGACGCTGCGTGCTGACGTCACGGGGCTGTAATGGTGGTGTGCCTCGAGATTTTTTTCATCAAACAAGTGTGCCTTTGCCCAAAAAAGGTTGGGAAACACTGCCTTAAACTGAGGTTATGGGCACAACAATGGAATGTCTAGGCACACTTTTTTATAACAAGAATAGAAAGCTGGAAATGAATGAACTGCAGCTAAAATATTGTGTTCATTTTCCACATGGTCTCTTCTTCAGTCTTTGGAGAGTAGCTGGAACTGGGGAGGCAGAAAAAGGCCCTCCTAGGGACACGGGTGGCGCTGTGGTTTAAACCACTGTGCCACTTGGACTTGCCGATCGAGGCCCCACGACGGGGTGAGCTCCCATTGTTCTGTCCCAGCTCCTGCCAACCTAGCAGTTCAAAAGCATGCAGTGCAAGTAGATAAATAGGTACCACTCCAGCGGGAAGGTAAACGACGTTTCTGTGCGCTGCTCTGGCTTCACCAGAAGCGGCTTATTCATGCTGGCCACATGACCCAGAAAAACTGTCTGCGGGAGCGGACAAATGCCGGTTCCCTCGGCCTGTAAAGCGAGATGAGCGCCGCAACCTCAGAGTCGTTTGTGACTGGACTTAACTGTCAGGGGTCCCTTTACCTTTACCATTTCCTTTCACACTGCAGTTTTAATTGAAAATCTTAAGTGCAGTACTGCGCCCAGAGCTCAGAAACTGCTCGCCCTAATGAAATTCCTTGTTGCAAAATGCACCTAGAACAATGGGAGTTTTGAACACAGAGGCAGACCCAATGCATGATACAACCGTGCAGTGGACAGAAGGAAAAGCCAGGAAGAGGAAGGATATAAGACTTCTGGGGAACTTGTGGATCCTCTGGAGGCTGTGTTGAACTCCCAACTCCAGCCAGCATCACCAGAGGACAGAGATCATGGGAGCTGAGGTCCAAGCACATCTGGAGGGTCTACAGATTCCTGCCTTAGGAAGTGGAGGAGCACTACAGAGTAACTGAGCATGGGATCTGGGGAACCTTGTACGATTAGCAGTAGTGAATTTCCTGATAAAGTGAAACTGAAAACTTAGCAGAACCAAATGATAGAGGTCATGATAAGTGATACTTTCCTATACCCTATAGATTTATTTTGCCATCTGTCTTAACTCTGTCTGGAAAGCAGTGCCTGAGACGCATTTGGGGGCCAGAAGTATCGCTCTGCTTATCCAGATGTGCTGAGGCTGCTTTTGCTCGGAAACGCTGCAAGTTGTTAAAAGCCTCCTTGTTTGACATTCAAAAGTAAGGTAGAATAAATCCTTTATATAAAGAAGCCACAAATCATGAGGAAACAGCCACTCCTCTGACTTTCTTTGGCTCCGCCATGGTGTGATCTTCAACGGACGTTTCTGACGAGGCTCAGAAGGAACCCTTTTATAGGTATGCTACTTTCTGTTTGCTCAGAATGTGGAACTGCACCAGTCCTTGGTAAAGTCTGTATGAAGCAAGACACACGAGCAGCTTGCTTGATTTCCTGTTTAGAGAAAGCCAGCAATTACAGTACACTCAGCTGTCAGTTAATGCAAACCTGCAAGCTGTGATGGGTAGCCAGGTGGGTGTAAGCTGGGCGTATTGAGTGACCTTGAGCCATTCCTTGGCTCTCAGCCTAACCTGCTTTGCAGGATTGCTGTCAGGGTAAAATGGTGGGGGAAAGCTGTGTACCCTGGTCTCATTGGAGGAAGTTTGGGGTAGAAAGTAGATTAGTTTTGCAAAAGCTTTGAAATAGGTTGCCACTTGTTTGTTGCCAAGATCGACCTTCCAAAATATTATGGTATTTCCCCTTTGCCTCCAGCTTGTGAAAGGGAACTCTGGTTGATGGCATGGATAGGAGGGGAAATGGTTGGCATCCGTCTGTCTCGGGAGGCAATGGCAGAGTGCACCTTTGCGGGTGAAATCAAACCGTTGGAAGGCTACAGCGCCTGCTGTGGCTGTAGAGACCTATACAGGAGGGACATGTTTTGTTGCAGCTGGGGCAGATGAAGGCGTCCGGTTGTGTTGCTGCAGAGGCACCATGGCATTTCTTCTCTCTGCCCTCCTCCCAGCGGTCATTCCTCCTCTAGTCGCTGCTGTGGATACATGACCTGAGTGTCTCCAGGCACTGTGGAGGAACTTCCGCATTGTGAGGTTGATGTTGCCTATTTAATGAGTACAGTGGTACCTCAGGTTAAGTACTTAATTCGTTCCGGAGGTCCGTTCTTAACCTGAAACTGTTCTTAACCTGAAGCACCACTTTAGCTAATGGGGCCTCCTGCTGCCGCCGCGCCTCCAGAACACGATTTCTGTTCTCATCCTGAAGCAATGTTCTTAACCTGAGGTGCTATTTCTGGGTTAGCGGAGTCTGTAACCTGAAGCGTATGTAACCTGAAGCATATGTAACCCGAGGTACCACTGTATTCATTCTGATTTGTATGTGGGGACCTTAGGTGACAGTCACATCCATGCCATACAATTAAAGCACCAAAGAATCCTGGCAGCTGCAGTTTTACCCTTTGCAGAGCTACAATTCCCAGCACCCTTAATGAGCTACAGTTCCCATGATTCTTTGGGGGGCAATCCACTTGCTTTAAACATATGGTGTGTTTCCAGTGTGTGTCTCCCCATCATTCTATATACTGCAAAAGTCAGATCTTTGGGGAAGCACATTTGTTACACAACACCTCCCAATAACCTATAGCTCAGCAGTTCTAATTTTCCAGTATGTGATTGACTCTCATCCAGAAATAGTGACAGTTTGGAAATTCCCATACGCTCCCTCTGGCTCCTCCTCCATCCTGTGTGTGCGTCTCCGGTAAAAGTTTCCTGACCCGTCATAGCATCACAATTTCTGCAGTAATCCTTTTTGTCAAGTGCCATTTCCTTCTTCCTAGCCCTTCTCCTGGCCATTTAACTTATGCTAGAAAGAAATCTTAATTTGTTCTTCAAAGAGCTGAAAGTGCTTTTAAAGAGATTGTGACTTATGGTGGGAGTACACCTCCCCCTTTTGCCTTTAGTGAACAGGATTTGTAGGTTTTTCAGTTGTTTCGAGGTGACAGTCAGACAAAAGGAATAATTTGTAAATCCTCTTTCAAGTAGTGACATTGCTGAAGTTTGAAATTACCTGCTTTGGACTATGATATACTGTACCTGCATGCGTTATGCAACCAGACATCATTCCCATGATAGGTTTTTCTGCAGCTTGAAATACAAAAATTGGATACTGCCCATACACAAAATGTGTATTCAGTCTGAAAATGATACAGCAATATGATCTGGTGCAGCCAGTGTCATGAGGAAATTTAGAACTGTCCTCTCTTTCTAAAAATAATAATAAATCGTTGCAATAATGTTTGTAATTGCTGACTCAGTTTTGAACGGAACTACTCCCAAGTCTCTGGCTTTAGAAGTTTAGTTCCATTGGCTGATAATATGTTGACCTGGTTTGCACATGCAAATCCTGGCTTAATAAACTGGGATATGCACAAGCTTCATGCAGTGGTGCAACTAGATCAGAGGTGTTCAACCTTTCTGAGTCCACAGCTTCCTTGACCATTCTTTTTGCGGCACCTCTGTGGGGCTCAGGAGCCCAGATGTGTCACCCCTTGCCTGCAGAGCCGGCAGCCTCTCACCCTTTTTCAAACACCCTCCTCTCTTCTCCCCTCTCCTTGGGAGTCCTCTGGGCAGCCACTGCTGCTGCCCCTGGTCTCTGAGCCCCTACCCCAAAGAGAGGTGCCTCCTCACACTGCCCTACAGGGGCCTGGGAAACAACCCCAGGCCAGTCCCAGGCCAGTTTACGTGGGGAAATTGTAGCCAGGGCTGCTGCAGCAAACTGCTGTGTAAGCCTTTGGGTGGCAGAGATGCGAGAGGGCATCAGAAGAGGGAGGGAGGGAAGGAAAGAGGGACAGAGGCCCATGTTGCCTGTGGCACCCCTGACCCTCATTCAAGGCACCCCAGGGTGCCACGGCCCACTGGTTGAAAACCACTGAACTAGACGATTTTGTAGCCTATTCAGACTTCTTTTGGGGTATGTGGCAGGTGTATTCTACAGCATGTCATTAACACAGGAGTAGTGAAGTTATCGGTTATGTATTCAGTGGTCTGTGTTTGCCTGAGCTTGAGTCTGGACTAAGGGTTCGCAGCCTTTATCCATACACTATTCTGCTTTATTAGTTGTTCCATGATGTTTCCCCAGTATTAATGCATTATTGCTGTCTGGAGAGGCAGTCTTGCACTATAGCACAATAAAAGCAGGACATCTCCTCCACCCCAGAAACGTTTGCGGTATAAAACGCAGGAAGTTTTTGCACTGACTGGAAACAAAACAGAAACTTTTGCAGGCACAAATAATACTGAAAGTGGGATTGAGTATAAACACCTTGATGCCATCATGAGCACAAATCATCAGGAATGCACAAGAAAAAAAGGATGTCTGGAAGGGGCCCTTGGACCCTGGATTTAAATGGTCTTATAGGGGCCCCCTTTAGATGTCTAAATGCATGACTTTGGTTGTGAAGCACACAATTCCTAATTCTATTCCTTCCACCGTCATTCCATGCTTTTCAACTGTTTCTACATGCCTGTTGTGTTAGAGCACCCAACAAACAAACAAATCAGTTGGCCGTCTTAGATTTCTTTCTTTTTTATATAAAAACCCAAGAACTCTTGAGCATGCACCATTTCACATTTTAAACTCACTTAAATCATAGGAACATCATAAACAGGGGGCAAATGGGGGTGGGTTGCTTCTGCTGCCTGATGCAAAACACATGTATTTGGGAACTGGGACCATTTTCTTGTAGAAGAGGATAGTAGATGTTTAAAGTCAAAATAATAAAATGAGCCCCTGTAATTGGCGTTTGAAATTCACCAGGTGCATTTTGCACCTTGCTGTCAGCCACTTGTGACCGAGTGAAGATGCCTGGGCACCAGGATGGTGGTTGACATCAAAACTTGTTCTGTCACTGAACCCCAACCATTCCCCATTACAGTGGACCCTCAGGTTACGTTACCTTTGGGTAACGTAACTTTCGAGTTGCGAACGCGGCAAACCCAGAAGTGTATACTTCCAGATTTCACCACGCGTGTGCGCAGAAGCGCTCTATCATGCTGCGTGCGTGCGCAGAAGCGGCACCTCATGTTGCAGACTTTTCAGGGTACGTACGTACCCCCGGAATGAATTAAGTTTGTATCTGGAGGGTCCACTATACTCTGCAATGTCATAAGACTCTGCCCAGAACACACTGTGATGTCAGAGAAGTTCAGCCAATACCTGTGAGGGATCCTGTCTTTTGTTTTGTCAGCACTGTACTCTCTCCTGTTCTTCCCTTGGTATGGTTGTGCGCTTTCTCTTTCTCTCTCTCATTTTACCTATACATAGGTAACAAGGTACCACCTGTTGTTTCCTCCCCCACCATTTTATCCGCACAACAACCCTTCGAACCAGGTTAAGTAGAACAACGCCATTGTGTTACAGGACAGCAACGATGGTATTGCTTAAATGTGGCTTGAATATGCTTGTAGACCTTGAGAAAGATGGTGTGGTCCCTGCTCCCCAGCTGAACCAGTATTTGAAAACAGGCCTTGTGGCATTTGAAAGATTTGCTTGTGGTCTCCTGTGTGCATCTAAAAAAACCCTAAAAACTGAACAAATTAAGAGGCATGCATGCAAGCATTCCTAGTCCCTTCCCTCCCTAACAACAGGAAAGGGAGGGCGTCTCCAGACCTCGAAGGGAGAGCCAATTAGGCATCTTTCCAAGATTCAGAGAGGGAGACAATTATCTGATTTTCTAGAACAACAACAATTAATCCTTTTACCCACCATCCTTATGTGGAGCTCATTTCAGTCATCATGAGCCACTGGGGTGTGGGGGTGTGCAACTGACAGACCCACTTGTTCTGCAGCCCTCTTAATGGAAAACTACGTGGACCAATCGTATGAGGTGATAGAATTAAGGTTCCTCTGCTGCTGTGCAAATAATCACCCCACATTATAAAGTAGGCATTGCCAGCTGTGTGACTGTTACTGGCCTGTTAACTCAATTCCTGTTCAGGATTACAGATAATTGCAACTCAGGGCATCACGCATGGAGGAAAACATCCTAACTGGCAAATCACAATAATATTTCAATCCGGTTAAAAGGTTGCTCAGACAGAGAACGTGAAAAGAACACACAGCATCATTGAAACCTTTCCCAACCTGGAGCTCTCGGGATCTCAGACTACAACTCCCATGAGCATGGCCAGTGGTCATGAATGATGGGAGTGGTAGTCCTAAACATGTGGAGGGCACCAGGTTGGGGATGCTTTGATAAGCTGTGTTGATAAAGTGAGATGGTATCGTACAGTTATGCCGTATCCTGTTGTTAGAATGGGATTAGGAACACTGCTTATTTGGCTCTACAGAATGAGAATTTGGGCTTTAAATGGGTCAAGCAATCTGATCCTTAAACACATTCTTGAAAAGTTTCCAGTTCCTTCCAGCTTGTTGTATGATTTCAGAGTTTAGATTCCATGTCCCTGAATGTTGATATTTTTGAATCTGTGAAATTTTTCAGTTATGATCAACAAAACGAAAAGTCGCTCTTACCAAAGATAAGAGTCGAGTTGGCAAAAAGCGCAGGAGTTTCAAAAGAGGAGATTCATTAGTCAGCGTTTCCCATCCCACTCCGAACAGAAAGTCCTCACAGAACTTGACAAAGGGCGTTTTGTCCTGGCCTGCATCCATCTCCCTACACGCAGGAACTCCAAACGGCTCCAGTAGGAGGTTCTCTTGGTTGCTACTATAGAAGGAACTCAAAATCCCAAAGAGATAAGAAACAGTAATGTCTCTGCCAAGCTAGGTAGTTCCAGAAAGCTAAGTGTGGTAGCTGTATGGATGCAAGAAGACAGAAAGCGCCGTGGCTTGCTATGGTGTGCTGCATTGGTTTTAGCTGTCAGTATAAAGTGTGCTGGAGCAAAAAGAGGGGAAAAAACCTCAGGCCACAGCTCAGAGAGTAAATGATTTGCAAGTAAAAGGTCCTTGGTTCCAGTGTTTGAAATTAGCCAGGTGCCAGGCGCGTTTTGCACCTGGTTATGGGCCACTTGCAACCAGGTGGAGATGCCCAGGTGCCAGGATGGTGCCTGACCTCTCCACCATCTGGGGATCATTGGATCTTGACTGTTTTCACGCACTAATATGGCATCCTGTAGATTCTATCAGTTATAGTTCATCTGCACAATCTGAATCAATTTCAGGAAGCAAAATGCTTTTTCTGTGCAGCCTAAGCAGGAGCAGCGAACAACAGTAAAGCGAATTGTTGTCTCTTGCCTTCGCTTGCGCCACCCCACTGCCCTGATCGCAGTTGTGAATAATATTCTTACGTTATGAATGGTCCGTGTCACCATTAAGAAAATGAGGTCTGAATAAAGGTAAAGGGACCCCTGACCGTTAGGTCCAGTCGTGACCGGCTCTGGGGTTGCGGCGCTCATCTCGCTTTACTGGCCGAGGGAGCCGGCGTACAGCTTCCGGTTCATGTGGCCAGCATGACTAAGCCGCTTCTGGCAAACCAGAGCAGCGCACAGAAACGCTGTTTACCTTCCCGCCGGAGCGGTACCTATTTATCTACTTGCACTGCATGCTTTCGAACTCTAGGTTGGCAGGTCTGAATAGGCCAGTATATATGTGGACTGTCCCTGGATCAAGTGACTTTTCTTCTTTAAGTTCTCAGAGTTCTTAACCTAGCTCAAGGTTGTCATCTGAACTAGCCAAATAATCAATCCAAAATCAGACTTGGGAGCAGTATTGCCCCCAAATGGCAACTAGATGTTCCATTTTGGTTTAAGGAGTCATTTGGCACCTAGCTTATTTATCTGAGTTTCTTAAATGGCTTGGTTCTGTCCCCAGGATCTCCAGTTAGAGAAAGACCTCCCTCACCGTCTGACACTCTGGAGAGCCATTTCCAGTTTGTGTGGATACAATACTGAGCAAAAGGGACCAGTGGTCTGACTCAGCTTTTGATGCTTCTAACCTGGCCCTGCAAATGGAATGCAGGCATCCTGGGTCTGCCCATTTGCTTTCTCCCAATATTTGCAGCAGTGCAGGCTTTTCCGTGGATGAATCCCCGCTAACATTTCAAGGTGTGGTACAGTAACACAAGGAACACCATCATCTGCTTGCTCCTCTTTGCAAGTTTCAAAAGTGGCTACAGGATTAGCGCAAATGATCAAATCAGTAGAGCCTGGAGCTGATTCAGACAGCTCTTGGTGCAACTAAGGGTGTGTCCTTCAGGGGACTGGAAAATGGCATGTCTCCCACCTATGTTCTGGCATTTATTCAGTCAACGAAGAGCCAAATCATTGATCAGAGGATCTAGAATGCTTGCTTTGCAAAATCTGCAGGAAGGATCAGGTTTCATGGACAGCAGGTTATATAGATTACAATCCTAAGCATTTTCATTTCTGCAAAAGTCCCATTCAAATCAACTTGGCAAGCAGATATTATTAGATGCAGATTTCTAGCACGTCAGGATTATTACCCCATGTTCATGCCTTGTCTGTTTCCCTTTCATTTACCCTAGCATAGGTAAGGTAAAAGTGCCCCTTTCCGCACCTGTGATTGAAAATTATCCTACAACATTATATAAAAAGCATTGCAACCTCTGAAGAGCCCACAGCACTACAAAGCCTTCTTAACTGTTCAACTACTGGGCATTGAGTGAAAGCAACTGAAATGCATTTGGAACATTTAAATCCTGGGCAATAAGGCATCAGGTTTATTATAGACCAGGTCTATAAATCAAGACTGCAAGCTCTCTAATTCTTTAACGAAGATAAATGCTTTCGAGATTAATATGGGAATCAGCTCTGAGTGCTGCTCTCAGTGACTTCTCCAGATGACACTATAAATCACACATAGAAACACCCATGTGCATCTAAGACTCAGAGGGAGCTGCTTTGGCACTGAGCAAAAAGTAGTACAGTGGTACCTCGGGTTAAGTACTTAATTCGTTCTGGAGGTCCATACTTAACCTGAAACTGTTCTTAACCTGAAGCACCACTTTAGCTAATGGGGCCTCCTGCTGCTGCTGCGCCGCCGGAGCACAATTTCTGTTCTCATCCTGAAGCAAAGTTCTTAACCTGAAGCGCTATTTCTGGGTTAGCGGAGTCTGTAACCTGAAGCGTATGTAGCCTGAAGCGTATGTAATCCGAGGTACCACTGTACTACGAAGTCAGAGTACAATTATGCCAGGATGGATTATTGGAGAGTTACCAGTTTGGTTCAAGGTGCTTTTGCATAGCAGGAAGTGGGGAACCAATGGGTCTTCAGGTCTGGACTCCAATGCCCATCAGCTCCATCCAGCATAGCCAATAGTCAGGAATGATGGAATTTGTAGTCCGGGGCCACTGTGTAGCATTAGCAATTGGCTGGGCAGCATCGCCTGCAAGCATCCGACCAAAAAAGTTGGGTGTGTGATGTGGTGGTTCTGCATCATCTGAGAAATAGACCCTAGGATTAGCTAAAGGGAGTTTGGGATTTGAAGTTCTGTTCTTTGTGTGATTTCTTCCATGCCTCACCTTCTTCTTTAGGCGAAAGAGGGATATACATACACACGGTGAGAGTCAGAAAGAATGCTTCATCGCAAGAAGAAGTCTCAGTGTTCAAACTGTAATTCAGCCACGTGGCTTTTGCTAAATGATGAGACACAAATTTCTAAGAAACAAGAGGTTAACTAGCTGTTCCCTTCTGCAGATGTCGACTCAGATGTACCCCCTCCGTGGTGCTTATTTCCAGGTAAATGTGCATAGGATTTCAGCCTGTGTTGGAACTTTTGAACTATAAGATAATGGACAGAAGTGTTGAGATAGCAGGAAAGGGGCCGTCAATACCAGCACTAAAGCATGTAGTATCAGCATAAACATCAGTTGCACTTTATTCTTGTTCAGGCTGTGTAGCAAGTTTAATTTCTCTGTGCATACTTTTAAGTTTTAGATGATGATAGGTGCACAAAAACATTCAGTACAGTTCTCCTAGAACAGCGGTTCTCAACCTGTGGGTCCCCAGATATTGTTGGACTACAACTCCCATCATCCCTGAACTCTGGCCTTGCTAGCTAGGGGTGATGGGAGTTGTAGTTCAACAACATCTGGGGACCCACAGGTTGAGAAAGACTGTCCAAGAAGCAGTTGGCTGCCGTTTTTCAGCTGGCTTTCAAAAATACAGAATTGCCATGGCCCCAGACCTGGAATCTACAGAAGCAGAGTCCTCCAGTGATGTGAGCCTCAAGGAGATGGATCCATTCCTTGGTCCATGTCATGCAGAGCTGCTGTCACCAGAGCCCACACCTCCTCCCCTAAACCTTCAAGAGGCCCCTCTGTCATCAGGCTCTGAGGTTGACCCACAGATGACTTAGAGGACCAGGAGAGCCCTGAGATGTCCCCACAACTTGAAACTCGGGACCTAGAAGAAGCCAATGGCTGCAGAGGAAGGCCGTGGGACTTTTAACCAGTCAGATTCAGGGGGCTGGGTCTCTAGTTAATGAATACCTAACACAGACAATAAGGATCTGCCGCTATTTCAGGACATTGATGAGACACTTGTATGCTTGCCTCAGCTGCAGGATCGCTAACTGTGGTCCTGAAATCCACGTCTAGGCTCTTCTCCCAAGGTGCTGATCCTGCTTCACCTCACCTTCCTGTCTGCTTGCAACCATATGAATACTGACCTTTCCCCTTTTGGGGGGTCATAACCTCTTTGTGGTGGTAGGCATCCCCATGGATCGGGACAAAAACAATCATTGGCCCAGTCATCCAAAACAGTATGGAAACCTGTGTCTGGACTGTACCATCTGAGACTGCAGGTGGGGTTTCAAACTATTGAATGCTTCCCCTTATCAAAAATAAAAAGATCCCCCCACACACAGAAAAATAGGTGATGAGAAGAATACAGTTCTATTCTAACATTCTCCCTTGGGGGCTAATTTTCTATAGGAATGTTTATTATAGAAGGTTTCTATAATGTAGGGATGGAGAATCTGTGGACCTCTAACACCCATTAGCCCTAGCCAGCATGACCAATGGTCAGGGATGATGAGGGCTGCGGGTACCACAAAATCTAGGGGGCTGCATGCTTCCCGTTCCTGCTATAATTGAAGCCTCCACCTCTGGTCTGAATGAGTACAGTCTAGAAAGGCCTATCACCTCATCTGCTGCTTGTGAGACAAAGACTTTAACTGTGCCTCCTTTGTACCATATTGTGTGGAGTCATAATTTTGGGTCGTGCTTGATCCTCTGCCCATCTAGTTCAAGACCAAAAAATTTCCACTTGCTTCACCGAGCCAGGATCTGTTCCCAAAGAGCCGTCCTGAAGTCATTTTGGGCATTGGGCCAAACCCTTAAGAGGTGATGGCTTTGCAGATCATTTGCAGCTTATCAGCACAGTGCCAAAATACTTTGGGAGAAATGGCTAACGTTGCAGCTACTTCTTCAAACAAATTAGATGTGTATAAGCTTGTAGCCCGAGCTTCAAAACCCCAGGATTTTGTTTTATTTTGATCTGGCTACCATCCTCATCCCTTGCCTGTCTCTCTTCTGAGAACAATTCTACAACCAAGCCTGTTTTTGTCCTGAAGACTCGCCCAAGTGCCATTCCCTTAGGATGCCAGTGGACAGAAGATGAATGAATGAATTTTCTTCTTATCCAGGAACGCAGGCCATATGGACCTCCTGAAGTCTGACGTATACTTGCATCTCCAAAGGCAAAAATACTTAATACTTCCTTGCTGTCTGGACAGCTTTTCTTTATTTCCACTGATGAAAGCTAATTAGAAAAACACAGAATTCAAAGAGACCATTTTAGAATCTGCAGCTAAATTGCTTCCCTCCCAATTCCCTGCCTCAAGCTCATTATCTTATTTCCCCTTAATTTGTTTAGGAAATGTTAGGTTTGCTGGTGCTTCTGTTTGCCCAGTGGGGGAGAGCATTGATCTCTTTCTGTGTAAGTTCCTGAAGTCAGGGGAGTCAGCAAGGAGACATCACCAAAGTTCGTGTGTATGTAGAAGTCTCTGACGTCTGCATCGCTAGATAATGTCTTCCTGCAGGCCTGAACAATGTGTCCCTGCACAACTTAGGACCAGGGTACCTCAGGGGATGTCCTGAATCCTTAAATCCCATCTCGATCACTGAGATATCTGCAGATGTGTCATTGGTCATTCCCTGAGTTGGTGAGGCTCATTTGACAACAACAAGAAGCAGAGTCTTTGGTGTCATCAGCTCAGTCCTGTAGAATACTCTGCCAACAGAGTATTCAGCAGGCAACTTCTGTGCCAACTTTTAAATGCCTGCTGGAAACTTTCACATTTTGCTGGGCAGGTGCAGGCAATTAAGGACACTTCCTTCCACAACCGTTAATTGATGTCTGTTTTTAACCCTTTTATGGCCTTACTGTGTGGTTTTATTGCTGTCACCCGCTTTGATAAATTGCCGTTGTTGTGACACAGTTGTACGCACATATTTAAATAAATAAACAAGTAACTTCTAACAAGCCAAATTCTTGTACATTTTGCCTCATGTCTCAAGTCCTACAAATGCTGGAAATGTCCTCTCTCTTTTTAAAGAAAGCTGAGAATCTGAGGACCCTGATTCATTCAGGGGAGAACAACACTTGCTGAATCTCTCGTAGTATCTGATGGGGGAAGTCCTAGCTCTAGACTTCCTGTATCAAACAGAAAGTTGATTTAGGCGTCCCCCAACATTATTGATTCCATGATATGGAAACAACAATTTGAAAGGGGCTTTGAAAGACCCTGTTTGCTTGGTTTGAAACACCACCCTTAGCAAGGAGTAACTTGTTTATAGAAAAGAAATTGAAAGCAAGTAGAGATTTTCAGAAATCCAAATGGGATGTCGTGGAATCATAGGGTTGGAACAGATCTGAAAACAAGAGTCTTGGACCATCCATCCCCATATTCCCTGGCCCAGTTCACACAACCCAGACCACAGTTCTAAGAACAGATACAGTGCAGCAAAGGTTCCCATGGATTCACAGAGACCATGTGGAGACAGAAGTGCAGAGAACAATTAGGTTTGTGTAGCCTGTGCTGCTGAATCCTCTAATGAATTGATTCTGTTCTCCCAGGGGAGTACAGGAACTACAGAAGCAAGAGACCTCGTGCTTTCCCGTAACTTTTGGAAGAGCTTTCCCAAACCATTCTTCAAAGAGGAAAGCAAAAATAAGAGGGGGGCGGAATAAATCATCCTCCATTTTCTGTGCAGTTCACTTCATGGTCTTTTGAATGATAGCATGGAATAGGATTGTTGTCCTTTGAGAAAAGGTTAGACGGCTCTTTCTGCTGTGTCTGGCAGTTTGTTTCCCTCTCCAGTGGAATTGCAGTGCAGGTGGGTAGTTGTGACCTTTCAATTCAAGCACTTTGCTTACATGTGCACCGAGCGCAGATTTTTGCACATGATAATAGCTTCTGGTGCATCTGCATTTTCAAGTGGTGTCCTTGACCGGCTAATGTTCTGCGATGGGGATTTTCAGGAAAATGTTGAACTGGGTTCCCCCCTATGCTTATTAGGGCACTTTGCTTCAGGAATTTTTCTGATGCCCTCCTAGAGAGTGATCCAATGTTCGCTTTAGCCTTGCTTAGCAAGCAAAGCTAGAAACTCAAATCTGCCGTTCTTGCCGAATACTGTATTTGCAATTGGCATCCATTCATTTTTGCTAATGAGCTTGTGAAACAGAAGAGGGGAAAAAATCTTCCCACATTGCTTCTAATGGTGTCCGGAGTTTGGATTTCAACACTAGTCCTGGAATCATCAGAGTATCAGAGACTTTTTAAATTGTGAATATGAACATAAGAGGTATTCGTAACCCAGTTGAATTCCACAAGCAAAGGAATGCAATGCTGCAGCTTAAAAAAATGCTTCGTACATAAGCTGAGTGCGGATCTCTGTAATATTCATTTAGCATCCTCCTTATGCTACTGATGATGTGATACAAGGTGTCCAAACACTCCCCCCCCCCAAAAAAAAACACCTGTTGGAGCCTTGGAAGGGCAGTGACCAATTCTCTGCTTTTCTAGGGCATAGTACCAGACTGGAGATAATTTATATGTACGTTCCTCAGGGCTACTGGATTGAGGCACTACCATAATGGCTTGGGAAGAAGCCACAGGTGAGCAGTAGGTGTGAAGTTGCCTTATTCTGAGTCAGATAATTGGCTCACCTAGATCAAAGTTGTTTACCCTGGCTGGCATAAGCTCTCCAGGGGTTTTGATGGGAGATTTTCCCAGCTGTAACTGGAGATAGCAGATATGGAATCTGGGATCTCTTGTATGAAAAGCATCCACTCCATCATGGAGCTGATATAAATTGGGCCCGCAAGAGCTGCTGGAAAAGACAGACAGGAGTCTCCTCAGTTGGGACTGACAGGTAGGTTGGGTAGGTGGGGGTCCATAATCAGCCTGTTTTAGAATGAGGCAGGTCCCATTCAGACAGGTCTGGAAAGCAAGGTTTTGAATTTTAAGGAGCAATTCTCCTATTAGGACAGGTCAGACTTGGGAAGCCCTGGCCTGATAACTCTTAAGTCCCCAATAGAATTTCCAAGTTTGGAAAGAGCTTGATGCACTCCCTTATAACAAGGGTGGTCAGTGTTGAACTTCAACTCCCATCAGCCTGCCTCGGTCAGGAATGATGGGAGTTGTATTCCAGCAACATCTGGGGCACTGGGTTGCCTTGTGAGGTTCCCAACAAATCAGAGAGCCAGCCTGGGAAACCAACCACTGCATTGGGAAGTTCAGTGGAGAGACTGGAGAAGAGCTGATGCTACCAAGGACCTCCTGATTTGATGACTAACAACATCTGCTTCTAGGTTTCATGGACCAGGCCATCACATCAGTGCGAATTTCTGTGACCTCCTTGAACAGTGGAGGAAAACGGGTCTTTTCACTTTTTAAGTTACATGGAATAAAATAACCATTTCACCCCGCCACCCTTCGCTGTCTTTCAGGACGATGATTCCTATCACTGAATTCCGCCAGTTCTCTGAGCAGCAGCCAGCCTTCCGGGTGCTGAAGCCGTGGTGGGATGTCTTTACAGACTACCTTTCCGTTGCCATGTTGATGATTGGCGTCTTTGGTTGCACGCTGCAGGTAAATAAACAGGAATGCAATCTGATGCTGCCAAGGTAGGGCTGGAAAACTGTTCCCAAGTGCTAGCAGAGTTGGTCAGAGTGGAAGACAGATAGTCACAATTTTTATTATTATTACTACTACTACTACCACTACTCCTGCTACTACAGTTGTACCTTTGTTGACAAACACCTTGCGACTCGAACGTTTTGGCTCCTGAACACCGCAAACCCGGAAGTGAGTGTTCTGGTTTGTGAACGTTCTTTGGAACCAGAACATCTGACAGGGCTTCTGCGGCTTCCGATTGGCTGCAGGAGCTTCCTGCAGCCAATCGGAAGCCGCACCTTGATTTCCAAACATTTTGAAAGTCGAATGGACTTCCGGAATGGATTCCATTCAACTTCCGAGGTACAACTGTACTACTAATCCTTGGTTAAACAATACAGGAGAGAAACTACTAAATGGAACACTTTCCATATTATTTTTTTTAAGTGCTTATAGGTTGGAATCTAATCAATGAACAGAATCCACATGAACATTCTTTTAAAAAACCTGCCCACAGTTCTTTTGGCTCCCTGCTGCTAAAATTCACTCCACTTAAAAGTTCTCAAAGTGCACCTGAAAATTGCAAAACAAAACCTCAGAATTTGTCGTTTCCCCATCAAGTCAAAATGCAAACAATTAAGAAGCTTTGAGCCTGATCCATTTTCTTGCTTGGCAACACCAAGTTCATCCTTCCCTCCCACCATTTTTGTGTGTGAGACTTTCTTAAATAGCTTGAATTCTTTGAAGGAAAAAGCAGCACCCATTTCTGCCTCTCTCCCTCGTCTTTCTCCCATTTGGCAATCTCTGGTCTTATTTTTCTCCCTTGGCTCTGCTTAGAGATGCCATGGAAGTGTTTGTTTTATTTCATGCCCCCTAATTAATAAATGTTCCCGAAAGGCAAAATAACGGAAAGTCTTAATGGCTTGCCTGTTAACTAATAACTCATATTAATTCCACAAGGTTTAGCTGAAAGTTTAAACAACATCAGATTGTCTGGACTTGTTTAGGGTGGTCTCTACAACAGTGTCAAAAGTTTTGTAACATTCTGTTGGAATAGAATTATGAGGAAGCCCCCCTTGAACCAGGAAAACTGAACCTCAGGGAGTTGGGAGATGTTCTTCTGAACCATATTAGGCATTACAAGAGCAATCCATTCCCCTTGGGGCAACAGCTTGAGGTTTATATTTCTTTTTGCATCTCTCGGTCTTTTCTGGGTTGGATCTACACGGACAGCACAATCCTAACCGTGTCTGCTCAGAGAAGTCCTATTGAATTCAAAAAGGCTTAATCCTAGTTAAATGGGATTTCAAGGTCCCATCTGCACTGCCCATCATACCACCTTCAGCAGTCATTGCTTCTTCCAAAGAATCTTGGGAACTGTAGTTTTTATTGATCTTGAGAGTTGTTAGACCCCTATTGCCCCTCAAAGAGAGACAATTCCCAGGGTTCCTTGGCAAGAGTGACTGACTGTTAAACCACTCTGGTAATTGCAGCTCTGGGAGGGTAATAGGGCTCTCCTAGCAACGTAGAACCTTAGAGTTGGAAGGGACCCCAAGGGTCATCTAGTCCAAACCCCTGCAATGCAGGAATCTCAGCTAAAGCATCCATGACAGGTGGCCATTTACCCTTAACAAACTACAGTTAAAGGATAATGGGGGGCAGGGGGGCGGGGAGCCATGTTCAAAGTGGTATGAAGCTACTTTAAATGTGTAGTGCAGAAGGGGACTCAAAAGTCAGTGATTTCAATGGGTCTGATCTGATATACTGGTAAGTATTACTAAGTCTGGATCCAGCCCTGTAGTGGCCCTGGTTATCTTACAGTTAATTAAATTAGAGACTGTGCTTAATATTAGCAAATAATAATAATAATAATAATAATAATAATAATAATAATAATAATAATAATAATAATTTATACCACACCCTTCCCGGTTCAAAAATTGGGCTTAGGGCAGCTAACAACAAATTTAAAACACTTAATTGTAAAAGCAGCATAAAACACAATATAAAAACATGAATAACAATAAAATTCAAAATTCAGAAATCAATTTAGGGGAAATAAGCATTAGATAATCCCCATGGCTAGCTGGCTGAATTGGTCCTACTTAGGCCAGTGAGGAGGCCAGGGGAGAATTAGCTGTGGGGTCTCAGAGTGGGTAATCTTCATAAAAGGGGAAGGGGAGGGAAGAGAAGGGAAGGGAAGGGAAATAAAAGATCAGGCTGAATTCAAATTAAAGGCCAGGTGGAATAGCTCTGTCTTACAGGCCTGACGGAAGGAGGTTAAATCCTGAAGGGCTCTAGTCTCGGGACAGAGCATTCCACCAGGTCGGAGCCATCACTGAAAAGGCCCTGGCCCTGGTGGAGGATAGTCTGACTCCCTTAGGGCCCAGAACCTCTAAACTATGGTTATTCATAGACCTTAAGGTCATCTGTGGGGCATACCAGGAGAGGCGGTCCTGTAAATATTAGCACATGACTCCCCCCCAAAAAATAATGGGAATGGTGGTTTCACCCTCACAGCACTGCAATTGCCCGCAACCTTAACAAACTACAGTTCCCAGTTTCTTTGGGGGAAGCTATGCGCTGTAAATGTGCACCAAATGTGCTTTAAATGTACATTGCGCATCTGCCCTCAGGAACAAACTGAGCTGTGTTCAGGTTGCCCATTTTGACCTCGTGGCATGGCTGCCTGCCTCTTTCTTGGCTCTGGCCGTTCCTTTTTTTTTGCACTACCGAATCCTTAAACTATTGCATGAATATACTGAAAATGGATCTTGTTTGGCTATAGAAGCCACCAACCAGTTCTTTTTTGCTGAAGTAAGCACACTCAGAATGTGCAAAGCGAGCGCAGCTCCGGGAAATGGCATGTGAGAATGCAAATATTTGCATTCCTGCCTATTGCTATTTTATAAATGCTCTTTCTAGATAGCAAGCTGTGCCTTCAACCGAAGCCAATGAGGATTTTTCCCTCCTGGCATGAATCTGTGATCGCTCAAGTAATGCCAGTAGCCGAGACCAATCCATCATCTGCAGTGTCACTGTTATTGATAACAGTGCTAAATATTTAATTTAGAGGGTAGAATCCTGCGAGGTGTCTGGTTCCCTGTCAGACACATGACAGTTGAAAGCACCCGAGGAGCCTTGAGCACTTTGTAATGGTACATTACAGCCGCATTTTCGGGTTGCGCCGTCCTCGGAAACAGCGCCAGACTAATTGTACCGGGGATGGAAAAAGAAATTTGTCATCCGCAGAACTGTGGTCGTATATAAGCACTGATGTGGTGAGTCATTTCTCCACTGTGTTCTGAAGGGAAGTAGATGCTTCTCCACATGTGTGGACTTCTTCCTTGGCAAAGTCTTCTCATCTGTCTTGCGCATATTCACCTTGAAAGGGCTGTGAGCATCCACTCTGTGTGGCAGTGGACAGAACAATTACCACCAGCAGCACAGTAGTGGCAGTGGCATAACGTGGGTTGCCAGCTCCTGGGGCTGTGTGGAGCGTGTGGGAATGGGAGGGAAATGGATAGAGTACGCATTGCATTCAACTGCCTAACAGCGTCAGCATCACCCAGGAGATCACAGCCGCAGAGATAAGAAAAGAAGAGGCATTCTGTTGTCACTTTCTGGTTTGCATTTTCAACGGAGCCAAGCAACGGAAGAGCGCAGCTGTATTGAGGCAGCACCGGGGGTTGACATTTTGCACCCCCTAACAATTTCGCACCTGGGGCAATCACCCCTGTGGGGTGGCCCATGTTACACCACTGAGAGGTGGTAGGTTGTAGCGGTTCCTAATAGCTGTTTGACTTAGAGCAGCCTGCTCCAACTTGGGGCCCTCCGTTCGTTTTGGACTACGGCTTCCTGGATAGCTCAGGTGGTAGAGCATGAGACTCTTAATCTCAGTGCTGTGAGTTCCAGCCCCATGTTGGGCAAAAAATTTTCTGCGTTGCCGAGGATTGAAGTAGATGATCCTTGTGGTCTCTTCCAACTCTACTATTTTGTGATTCCATCAGTGCCAGCCAAGGTGGCTTTGGGTGCTGATTTATTTATTTGATGCATTTATCTCCCACCAGACCTCCAAGCAGCTCAGGTACATGGTCGTCCCCCTCCCCATTTTATCCTCACAACCACTCTGTGAAGTAGGTTAGGCTGAGAGACAGTGGCTGGTCCATGGTCACCCCATGAGCTTCATGGCTGAGTGGAGACCAGAACCGCAACCTCCCAGGTCTTAGTGCAACACTGTAATCCAGTGTTTCTCAAGCGTGGGTCCCTGGCTGTTGTTGGACTACAACTCCCATCATCCCTGACCACTGATCCTGCTAGCTGGGGATGATGGGAGTTGTAGTCCAACAACAGCCAGGGACCCATGCATGAGAAACACTATTCTTGACCACAGCGCCACGCTGGCTCTCATATAACCTGAAAGAAGTGGGGATCCTCTAAATCGGCTACAAAAATCTTGAGGGGGAGCAGACTGAAAATATATTATTTGCAAATGTGCAATCTAAAGAAGCACAGTACTGTGAGTTTCTGTGTTCATTCCCACGGCTGCTTGATTCTAGTATCAACAAGTAAGGGACATGTCATTGGTCAAAATATTACGATAGCACTACAGGCCATAAATTTGTGGTGTAGACCATTCCCTTATTCTTTGAGATCAAGCAGATTGCGTGCTTTTACTTGAAAGAAAAATGGTACAATTTTTAAAATACTTTTTTTGTTTGTGTGCATTGCAGGTTATGCAGGATAAGATCATATGCCTTCCAAAAAGGGTGCAGCCTCCGCAGACCAATTCTCACCTTCCCAATGCGTCAAATCTAGACTCTGACGCGACTCCATTTCTTCCCCCCAAGCCATCCACACCTCCCGCTACTGTTGAAATGAAGGGCCTCAAGACTGACTTGGACCTCCAGCAGTACAGCTTCATCAACCAAATGTGCTACGAGCGTGCCCTGCATTGGTACGCAAAATACTTCCCTTACCTTGTCCTCATCCACACTCTGGTGTTCATGCTGTGTAGCAACTTCTGGTTCAAATTCCCCGGGTCGAGTTCCAAAATCGAACATTTCATCTCCATCCTGGGGAAGTGCTTTGACTCTCCTTGGACCACGAGGGCTTTGTCGGAGGTCTCTGGAGAAGACTCGGAAGAGAAGGACAACAGGAAGAACAACATCAGCAGGTCAAACACAGTCCAACCTAGCGCAGAGGGGACTTTGGTCCAGGCTCAGTCTCTGAGATCCATACCTGAGAAGTTCATTGTGGATAAAGGGACCCCGGGAGCTCTGGATAAAAAGGAAGGAGAGCAGGCCAAAGCGTTGTTTGAGAAAGTGAAGAAGTTCCGGCTTCATGTTGAAGAAGGGGACCTGCTGTACGCGATGTATGTTCGTCAAACGGTGCTGAAGGTGATTAAATTTCTTATCATCATTGCCTACAACAGCGCCCTTGTTTCAAAGGTTCAGTTCACTGTAGACTGTGATGTTGACATCCAGGACATGACCGGTTATAAGAACTTTTCTTGCAACCATACGATGGCGCATCTGTTTTCTAAACTTTCCTTCTGCTATTTGTGCTTTGTAAGCATCTATGGATTTACATGCCTTTACACTTTGTATTGGCTATTTTACCGCTCGCTCAAAGAATACTCTTTTGAGTATGTCCGGCAAGAGACTGGCATCGACGACATCCCAGATGTCCGCAATGACTTTGCGTTTATGCTACACATGATAGACCAATATGACCCACTTTATTCTAAGAGGTTTGCTGTGTTCCTTTCTGAGGTCAGCGAAAACAAACTGAAACAGCTTAATCTGAACAACGAGTGGACTGCGGAGAAGTTGAGGCAAAGACTGCAGATGAATGCCCACAACCGTTTGGAACTACAGCTCTTTATGCTGTCTGGACTTCCTGACACGGTTTTTGAAATAACAGAGGTTCAAGCGCTGAAATTCGAAATAATTAACAACGTCATGATACCAGCCACCATTGTGCAGTTGGATAATCTCCAGGAGCTCTCATTGTACCAATGTTCGGCAAAGATCCACAGTGCAGCCTTGGCATTCCTGAAAGAAAATCTGAAAGTCTTGAATGTCAAATTTGATGACTTCCGAGAGCTGCCACCTTGGATGTATGGGCTCAGAAATTTGGAAGAGTTGAACTTGATTGGTTCTTTGTGCCATGACATTTCTAAAAATATAACTTTGGAGTCCTTTCGGGAGCTCAAGAACCTGAAAGTTCTGTACATTAAAAGCAACCTGTCCAAAATCCCACAGTCTGTGGTTGATGTTTCGAGTCACCTTCTGAAAATGTGCATCCACAACGACGGCACTAAGCTGGTGATGCTCAACAACTTGAAGAAAATGGCCAACTTGACGGAACTAGAGTTGGTGCACTGCGACTTGGAGCGCATTCCTCACGCTGTGTTCAGTCTTGCCAGCCTCCAGGAATTAGACCTGAAGGAAAACAACCTCAAATCGATAGAGGAAATTGTTAGCTTTCAACACCTTAGGAAACTCATCGTCCTCAAGCTGTGGCACAACAGTATAACCTACATCCCTGAGCACATAAAGAAGCTCTCCAGTCTGGAACGTCTTTCTTTCAGCCACAACAAGATAGAGGTCCTCCCATCCCACCTCTTCCTCTGTAACAAAATTAGATACTTAGACTTGTCTTACAATGACATCCGGTTCATTCCCCCGGAAATTGGGGTGCTGCAAAGTTTACAGTATTTCTCAATCACTTGCAACAAAGTGGAGAGTGTGCCAGACGAGCTCTACTTCTGCAAAAAACTCAAGACGCTGAAGATTGGGAAGAACAACTTGTCCGTTCTCTCGCCTAAAATTGGGAATCTGGTATTGCTGACCTACTTGGACATCAAAGGAAATCACCTGGAATTTCTCCCCCATGAACTCGGTGAATGCAGAGCACTGAAAAGGAGCGGCCTGGTGGTCGAAGACGCCTTGTTTGAAACCTTGCCCTTAGATGTCAGGGAGCAGATGAAGGCAGAATAAGCTCAACCCTCTTAGATCTTTTGCAGCAGGGGCAGGAAAACCTTTGGCCCTCCAGATGTTACAGGATTCCAACTTCCCTCAGCCCTAGCCAGCATGGGCACAAATCATTATGAATACACAAACAAGCATGTCTGGAAGGGCCTTAAAACCACGTAGTCTGGGGTCTCCAACCCCACTTGAATGTGCTTTACAAAATGATGCCCAGGCTACAACAGCCTTCTAGACACTTTGGACTCCAACTTCCATCATGCCGTCAGCATGGCAAGTGGCCAGGAATGATGGATTTTGGGGTTCAGCAGCATCTGGAGGGCCACAGGTTTTTCACTCCTGTTTTACAGAAACTCGTCTCTGTCAAATGCCTTGTACATCACGAGCTAGCCTGAATATGCCTTTAAAGTCTATTTTTTATTATTTTAGTGGTCCCTTTGTATGGACACTTTTGGACTAGGTTGTATATGTATATATATATATATTTTATATATAAAAATTTTACTTGGTTTTCCTCACCCAACGGTGTTTGTAACTGTTCAAATTTTTATTTTGCCTTGATATGAATGGGTCTGTGTAGTTCTTATTTTGTATCAGTGAAATCAAGTTGCTTGTCTGCCTTAAAAAAAGGGGGGGCTGTCCAGAAATAGGGTCAGTATGTTTCAAGGCATTGAATGAAGGTTACCTATATGAATGTAGATGAATGTACAGTTGCCATAGCAACTCGAAGCCATTCAATTGAGTTTTGTGTACCAGCTTATCCAAGGCTGGGGAACCTGTTGCCCTCCAGGTGTTGCTGAAGGACATCTCTCATCATCCCTGACTGATGACTATGTTGTCCGGGATTGATGGGAGTTTGGAGTCAAGCATCATCTAGAGGATCACAGGTTCCCCATCTCTTAAGGCACCAAGTACCCTCTTTCTTCTTTTTTTATCCTAGTTGTGGGTAACTGTCATTCCCTGTTCCAGAGGCTTCATTTTGACAATAAAGTAAGTCAATCCTGTTTTGTGGTTGTGGATCGAACCTGTGCTGCCATGGCTGGCAAACAGGAGCCTTGTTCCCTTGAAGATTCTAATTTATTAAAATAATGCTTTTGGCTAGGATTCCGCTCTCTGTAGTGGTGCCAAATCTTTGAGTCACCTTTTCCATCTTTGGGATTTTCAGCCATGGTCAGAACCCTCTGCTAGAGGTTGTGCACCAACGAAAGGTTGTACTGTGTATAGTGGAACTTCGGTTTTCGAGCGTCTCGGAAGCCAAACATTTCAGAAGCTGAACACCGAAAACCCAGAAGTAATTGCTTCCGTTTTTGAATGTGTCTCAGAAGTCGAACGGATTCCGAGGCGTGTTTTTCAATTTTCTCAATGAAAGTTGCCAATAGCCCTTTGCTGCTGAATGTTTTGGAAGACGAACAGTCTTCCAGAAAAGATTTCATTTGACAACCAAGGTCCCACTGTACTATGTAAATTTTCTCTCCCACCCTAACTTTTTTTTAAAAAAAGTGTTGGTTCTCCCCAATGTACATCCGAAGAGCTTTGCAAGTCACAATCATGTAGCCAATGAATCAGCCAAAGAACGCTTGTGAATTTCCTATTGTGAATGCTGTTTGCAATTCTCTAAAGACGGATGTACTACGTAGAATATAGATGTCAAATTGATGCCCACTTAATTGCCGTGGCTTACCCCTCAAAGAATCCTGCAAATTATTGTTAGTGGAGATGTTGAGAACTGTATTAGGGATTTCCCTCGCTTCTTTCATGGAACGACAGTATCTAGGGGTCCCTAAGGAGAGGGAATGATGGTGTTATTGTGAACTGCCTACCATAGAAAGGAGGCAAATATGTAAATTGATTATTATGACATTACCCGTCAAACTGTGAGGCAATGTCTGGCTAGAAATGCCCTCATTAGAAAAGTTGTAACCTCTCCAAATGAAGGTTGTGATTGTATTCCTGTTTGCCTGGGAGGAAACCACTGAACTCAGTAGAACTCACTTTCACCAGAAGATGTCATGCTACAGAGAAAGTCTGATTATTTCTGCTTAAACTTTATTGACATTATAGCGGGGTGGGTGAGTGGAGTAGGCAAGATTCAATGTGTTTTTGTTGTTGAAGTTAGCTGTCAATCAGATCATAAAACTGGAGGCCTATTTTTAAATGAGTATAAGAACAATTATCTGTAATTCACAATCACTGCTGCCCAATCCAGGATGAGGTTCTGATCCAGCCAACTTTCTCCTCCTCTTTGATTTTCATTCAACTCATTTCATCCTTATCTGTAAACAAGTCAGAGGTTGAAGCGAAACACCGCACGCTCTACGGTTCTGAGGTTCGGCAGATTGTGAGGAAGAAAGCATTCATTGCTAAAAGTACAAATCTAATGTAAACCAAAGCACTGTCACTACTAATTAATGTAAGTCCCTTTAATGTGCCTGCTCCACCAGTGACTTTCTGTAGTCACCTGCTGTAGATTAAAAATCTGAGACTATGGTAAGGCTGGGAGCATCGGGGGAAGAGGCTGTGGCTCTAAACTGTGGTTTGCTCCCACCGCAAGGGCTGGCTTCCAATGGCTGCACATCGCCAATAAAATCTAGCAGTGGTAAAGCTGAAGGGTGCTGCTTATATTCACATCCGCACCATACAAACACAACACTCTTATACCACTTGAACTGTCATGGCTTCCCCCAAAGAATCCTGGGAACTGTAGCCCTCCTTAACAAACTATCATTCCCAGAATTCTTTGGGGGATGCCATGACTGTTCAAGTGACCAGTGTTCAAAACTCGCATTGTTCTAGGTGGATTATGCAACCGGGAATTTCATTAGCGCCAGCAGTTTCTGAGCTCTGGGCGCAGTGCTGCTCCTAAGATTTCCAATTAAAACTGCAGAGTGGAAGGAAAGGAGGACCCTTTTCTGCCTCCCCACTTCCAGCCCCTCTCTGACGACTGGAGAAGAGACCCTCTTAAGAATATTAGGGCAGGGGAAGGACTAGACCGTGTGGGAAATGAACATAATATTTTAGCTGCCGTTCATTCATTTCCAGCTTTGTATTCTTATTATAAAAAAGCGCACCTGGACATCCCGTTGTTGCACCCACAACCTTGGTTTAAGGTGCCATTTAGCTCCTAGCTTTCATATCTCAGTTTCTAACACTGCAAGTGACACAAGAGTGCTTTGAATGTATGACATAGATGTGACCTGTTTCTTAACCAGAACAAACACAAGTTGCACCAGTCTTTGCGATGTAGGTAATGTGCACTGTATCTACCTGTGAATAAGGGCTGGTTCACACAAACTTTAGTTGGATAAACACACACACACACACACACACAGAGTTGCAATCGAAATTATTCAACCCCCATTGCAGATGTGCGACTGGAGAAGCCAGTATAAGTTGCGTTTTCAACTGACTTTGGGGGAACCACTTGAAGCATCCGTTGTGTTGAGCTATTTCCGCTTTCGTTTGATTTGCTTATTGCAAAGTCTGTAAACCTTGATAATAAACCCAATTTGCAGTTGGGGTTGAATAATTTCAAATGCACCCACATGCACCCCTACATGGAGGGACATTGGAATAACCACAATTTCTACGACGTTTTCATTAGTATTTTGTTTTGAGATTTGGGCCTGCCATGTTCTTCACATGCTGGGAGGTAAATGCATGTGTTCATTGTACAGAGAGTGGTTTGTAGCCAATAGTAGTCCTGCTCAGTGTAGGCATTTTCATTAACTTCAATGGGCCAACTCTGAGTGGGGCTGGTTTTGGATACAGCCTAGAATCTTGGTCTTGCAGTTGTGTGAACCAGTCCCCAAAACTGCTGCAGTCAGTGAAAGCATTCATTCCAGACTACAGTTCTCTAGTCACTGGCTTTGAAGAACTTCCATTAACTTCTCTGGAGTTTCTTCAAAACAAATGATTTAAGGAGTGAGCTTTCTTTAAAAGGCCTCTTTCTCATGTATTGAAAGCATTTATTATGGTTAACAGTGTCTTGCATGTATTTCACAGCACATTCTTTTTCTAAACAGAAGTTGCAGATGCTCCTATTAGCTCTAGTTTTTAATGTTTTATAATTGTTTAAAATTATTGGGGATTTTTTAAAATAAAAAATATATTGTCGTGTAATGTCATGAAACAAGCTCAGGTAAATGAATGTTCAACTTCTTATTTATATTTACTCTTTAGGTGTTTGTGCAAATCGTGTGCAAAATCATGTTATCAGGATATATTTGAAAAGTTCTTGCTAAGAAAAAGCCATTTTCCTAATTCTTTCCAAGGTCAGGAAGTTATGTCAACAGAGAAATGCCATATGTATTCCGTCATTTTGCTTCGTATATTACAAACGTATATCTGACCATAGTCAACCACATAAAACATTACAGAAAATCATGGTCATCTAGTCTGAATCAATTTTTAATTCGTAGTGGTGTAATTGTTGTAAGGGGTGTTTCGTCCTGAGGGAATGCGAAATGTAGTGGTTTCGAAAAACTGGGGCAACGTAATGAAAATAGTGTGTTGAAATAAGCGCATTGAAACAGTCTGGAATTTGATCTTGATGCTGTTTTCAAAACCAAACCGGAGTCATTATACCGTCAGCTTGTGTTCTGTCGTGCTACAGAAGGCACAGTGGGGCAGGGAGATGAAATAAAGTTTGTTCCAAATGTAGCATTTTGAGGCAAACGGTATTCATTTCACCAAACTGTTTCTTCCACATGCCTTTATTTCAAAAGTGAGTAATGTCTCCTGCAGAGCTTTGTTTAAATTCATGTGTGTGGCACAAAAGGGAAAGGGTGCTTCCATCCACCTCTAGCCTCTGGCACCCACTGACAGGTGACCCTCAGTAGGGAAAAAAGATGCCCCTCCTTACTTTGCTTCTTTCACCAAAAGGAGAGCCCCATGGGCAGATGCCTGGGAACTAAAATGCATTGAGCGTGGCTCTTCTAAAGCAAGTGGTGAGTGACAAGAGGATGAAAATGGACACGACCAGAGGCAGCCTCCTTTTTTGTTGATCCAAAGTGTTCCCAAATCAAATGGGGGTGTGGGGGGGGGATGAAAGTCTTACTAGAAGCTCTAATGAATGGGACAAATTGCCCATCACTTTCAGTGGATCTTGAGCGGGAGTAGAGCCTGTGTGTATGTGTGTGTGTGTGTGTGTGTGTGTTGGCACGCACAAATATTAAATATTTGAAAATTTTAATTGTTACTTACTTAGTAGATTTGTATACTGCCCCCCATCTGTTGATCTCAGGGCAATTCGCAATATAAAAACACAAAACGCATAATAAAAATATGAACGGAAGAAAACCCACAAACCGAAACATCACAAACCAAAACATTAGTTTTCTCAACATAATTTGACCCCAAAACGGTGAGCGTTAGATTCCCGTAAATGCAGTACGGGTTATATGGTTACTGATTTTCATGGAGAGGGGCAAATGTAATTGAACGCTGTTTTCTACCAGGATTTAAGTTGCGCTCCTCTGACCTTCTGAACAAGTCCTGCATCCGGTTGACAGTGCATTGTAATGAAACAATGCTCTGACATCATGGAGATGCTTCCAGGCCGAATCTGTTGTTCTTCCACTAAGAATAGCAGTAAGCATTTAGACAGATTTCCTGGATAGCTTGCGTGTTCATGCATTCCTGTCCCTTGCTGACCTTAAAAAACAACAACTGGGGTAAAAAGCTTCTTGCATTTTGCAGTGATCCTCTCTTACTTAGCTTGGTAAATGGGCTTCCAAAAGGGTATGTGCCCATTTATCAGTTTGGGCTTTTCACTGTGACCAAAGTATAAGCTCCAGTTCCTGCATATACCTCTTAACAAGGCAGTACAGTGGTACCTCGGGTTAAGTACTTAATTCATTCCGGAGGTCCGTACTTAACCTGAAGCACCACTTTACCTAATGGGGCCTCCTCCTGCTGCCACACCACCGAAGCACAATTTCTGATCTCATCCTGAAGCATAGTTCTTAACCTGAAGCACTATTTTTGGGTTAGTGGAGTCTGTAACCTGAAGCGTATGTAACCTGAAGCGTATGTAACCCGAGGTACCACTGTATGCATTAAGAAGCCTCCCAGTGACTGTGGTGGCTGCCAGTCCCCCAAAACAGCTAAGGGAGCTGTATCTTGAGATCGTCTTTCCAGATGGCCCTTGTGGTCTCTTCCAACTCTATGATTCTATGATTCTATGATTCAGTCCCTCCTCTCACCCTGTATATTATACCAGGAAATGGTCCCTGCTGCTTAGCTTGCTGTCGTTTGCTAGGGAAATTGACTCAGGACAGTAAGTTCATTCTTCCAGGCAAAAATAGCAACTTATTATTCCAACAAGGGGAGAAGCTTTGCAATGCTGGGAGGATGCATAAAATGTAGAGCAAGGAATGAAGTGGAAAGCTGTTCAGTCATAGGATTGAGGGACAAATGCAATAATCCAGTTTGCATTCAAAGCAGACAATAATAATAATTCTATTATTTGTACACCACCCATCAAACTGGGTTGCCCCAGCCACTCTAGGCAGCTTCTAATATATATAAAATCACAATAAAACAAACATTCAAAAGCTTCCCTACACAGGGCTGCCTTCAGAGGTCTTCTAAAGGTTAAATATAGTTACTCATCTTGACATCTGATGGGAGGGCATTCCACAGGGTGGGCGCAACTACCGAGAAGGCCCTCTGCCTGGTTCCCTGTAACTTCACTTCTCACAGTGAGAAGGCCCTCAAGTGCTGGATCTCAGTTTCGGAGCTGGATGATGGAGGTGGAGATGCTCCTTCAGGTATACAGTAGTACCTCGGGTTAAATACGCTTCAGGTTACATACGCTTCAGGTTACAGACTCCGCTAACACAGAAATAGTACCTCGGGTTAAGAACTTTGCTTCAGGATGAGAACAGAAATCGTGCTCCGGCGGTGCAGCAGCAGTGGGAGGCCCCATTAGCTAAAGTGGTGCTTCAGGTTAAGAACAGTTTCAGGTTAAGAACAGACCTCCGGAACAAATTAAGTACGTAACCAGAGGTACCACTGTACAAGACTGAGGCCGTTTAGCGCTTTAAAGGTCAGCAACAGCACCTTGAATTGTGCCTGGAAACATACCTTGATCCAATGTAGATCTTTCAGGACTCGTGTTCCGGATCACAGCTTCAAGAGTTGCACTGTCCCAAATTTTGCACCGCAGTCCTCCAGCCAAGTAATGTGTACGAGAAACTTATGCACAAGTGTGCATAAAAATTGGTGGCCATCGCTACTTCTTGTGGGAGTGTATTCCATATGCGGGTTTGTTTGTTTTTTACCACAGAAACCTTCATAAGAAAAGCTCTCATCTCCTAAACCTGTTCCTGACACAGGAGACCCAACCACTCCCCATGGTCCATGGTCCCTGACCCACTGAATGCTTTAACATACCCCAGTTGCCCTCTCCCCAATCTTCTACCCTCCAACAGACTCCCCCTCCTCTTATTTTAACATGCCACATTTCAAGCAAGCTCACATTGACCCAGTTATACTCCAGAGCAGGGGTCAGCAAAGTTTTTCAGCAGGGGGCTGGTCCACTCTCCCTCAGACCTTGTGGGGGGCTGGACTATATTTTTGGGGTGGGGGGATTGAACGAATTCCTATGCCCCACAAATAACCCAGAGATGCATTTTAAATGAAAGCACACATTCTACTCATGTAAAAACACCAGGCCGGCCCTACAAATAACCCAGAGATGCATTTTAAATAAAAGGACACATTCTACACATGTAAAAACACGCTGATTCCCGGACCGTCCATGGACCGGACTGAGAAGGCGATTGGGCAGGATCCGGCTCCCGGACCTTAGTTTGCCTACCCATGCTCCAGAGCATAGTTCACCAAGTCAGTGCTTCTGATGTTTAGCCCAGGCACAATGTCTGAGGCACACATCAGCCCTGAAGTTAACCTTATAGCTTCACAATAGCTGTATTATTTGGTCTTCACGAAGCCAGTGCTAGATTCTTGTCCATTCTTCTAAGCCAAGTTTCCATAATTCCGCTACGTTTTTCTTTAAAATTGTATCATTAGTGTCTTTCATCCATATATAGCTTGCATAACATTAAGTTGTTTCTGTGGAACATCCCTCAGAATAACATAGACAACATGTAATACTCGCTCTGCCTTCTTATTATACTGTTGGGTGCTGTTTAGTTGCTAAAAGACCCTTTGAGACAGTGCTTGACATGGAATACTTGACATATTAACTCCTAATGCTTGCCAAGCCTGCTATTACAGGCAATTCAGAATTCCTAATAATTCCTGCAAGATGTTCTTTTATAAATCCGATTACACAACAGGGGCCCAATACAGCTTATTACAGTAGAATTTTTAGACAATTTGCTTTAATGACGCAATTTTGGTAGGCTTCCAGTGAAACTAGATTAATTTGCAATGCAATCCACTTTTATTATACCATCGTTCAACCGATTTTGAGGCAACTTGGCAATAGCATTTATTTATTTATGCAGGGCATTTATTACCTGCTCTTCAGCCGAGGCTCTCGGAGCTGTTTGCACAACAATAAACCTGATCAGCGACAAAGCCATTTGCAAATAATAAAACCATACAATACAATGCAGTGGATTATACAACAATTAAATACACACGAAAAGAAAACAGCAATTACATTCTGGCATAGTAGACGACCAATCATTCTCTCTGTTCCAACTGAATCAACAGAGATGGTTCAGGTGCTAGACCAGTGCCTTGAAATGCTGATGGGCTGGGTGTGGGCCAATGAACTGAAGCTGAAACCTGAAAAAAGAGAAGTGTTATGTGTTCCTGGTTTTGGGGCCCAAGGGGTGGGCATGCAGCCTGTCCTGGATGATGTTCCACTCCCCTGGAAAGAGCAGATCCATACCTTGGGGGTCCTGGGAGAGCCAGTGTGGTGCAGTGGTTAGGAGCGGTGGACTCGTAATCTGGTGAACTGGGTTCGCTTCTCTGCTCCTCCACATGCAGCTGCTGGGTGACCTTGGGCCAGTCACACTTCTCTGAAGTCTCTCAGCCTCACTCACCTCACAGAGTGTTTGTTGTGGGGGAGGAAGGGAAAGGAGAATGTTAGCCGCTTTGAGACTCCTTAGGGTAGTGATAAAGCAGGATATCAAATCCAAACTACTACTACTTCTCCTCCTCCTCCTCCTGGATCTAACACTATCACTGGAGGTTCAGGTGGCCATGACTGGCTATTTCCAGCTATGTTAGACAGAGATGACCTACACCATGCTCTGGCAGTTTTCAGATTGGATTATTGTGTTCTAAATGAGACGGCCCTTGGAGACGACTCAGAAACTTCTATGGGTCCAAAATGCAGCTGCCAGAATACTGTCTGGGGTTCCATTCATAACCTACATTAACTCCCCATTTTAAAACAGCTGAACTGGTGAGTTACCACTTTGTTTCAGGGTCCAATTTGAGATGCTTCCATTGCTCATAAAAGCCCTCAGCAACTTAGCCCACAATATCTGAAAGGCTTCCCCTTTGCTATAGACCCTCTCAAGGATTAAGATCAGCAGAGGAGGCCCTCTTGGTAGTCCCATTGCCTTCTTGTTTGGATGGTGGCAGACTGGAGAGGGACTCTGTGGCAGTCCCTAAGCTGTGGAATTTCCTCACCACAGAGGTCCTCTGACACCTTCCTTGTTTAGCTCTCATCACATACTGAAGATACATTTCTTTACCCAAGCCTTGGACACGTAAGATATTTGTAGGACCCATCCCACTCTTCTGATCATAAATTGTTTTAACCGGTCTTATTTTTCTAGAAAAAGTGGTGCCAAGAACGCCTCCCTTGTTCTCTTATAATGGTGATAGCACTCACCTAAGACATGCCGGAACTGGGTTCTGGTGGGTTCCGGCTGGGAAAAAAGGTCCTGTTTTAAACTGGTTTTTAATCTTATGTTTTTGTATTGCTGCAATCCACCCTGAGAACATATCGGAAAGCATGGGTACCCCACTTCTGCTATGCAACATTTGCCCAATAATATGATCACATTGGAAAAGCATTGCAAAACTACGAATATAGCAGAGTGATGTGTAGATGGTCCATTATAAATCAATCACTAATGCACTCTTATTGTGTCAAAGACACGTTGCAGAATTCACCTGCTAATGAGCACCAGTCTGAAGGGACACTCACTCAGCTTTCAGGGACTAGCTCTGATAGAGTCAGAATCTTGATGCCTGCATTTGCTGAATGTCTGGATATGTCCCCGTTCCCCATACCCCCAAGTTGTTCTATCTCTTTTTTCAATGTTTGTCTTTCCACCCTTAAAAAAAAGAGAGGGAGGGAGGGAGAGGGAGCCTCCCCCCCTTGGTTTATGAAGTTTTTCTTAGGTTTAGAAAGGGGTCAGAAGAGTGAATCTGAAGAGCTTCAGAGAAAGAATGAAAGCTTATATTTATTTATTTTCCAAGCCATGGAACGAACTGGAACAGGATGAGATTAAAGTAAACAACGAAATAAGACGGGAGCCTGACTAATGGGGATATCATGGCAGTAATGGAAACTGATTGCAAAGGAAAAGAAGGGTAGCGGACGAAGAGAAAAACAACACTCTTATCCTAAGGCCAAGAGGAAGTTATATTGTCCTCAATGATCTGGTTTCAAAAGAAACAAGGAACAAGCTCAATTTTAAAGCGAATTATTTTTAATAGAGACAGTATCTCAGCATAAAGGCCAAGCCGTAGTCGTCCAGTCTGAAGAAAGCAGGCCAAATCCATGCACACATAAACCGTACATTCTGGTGGGTTCATAAGATTTCAGTTTTAGACACTGAATGCACAGGAAGGAGTGTGGATGAGAAGCAACATTTCATTCATGAAGCAATGCTGGGAGAACGGAGGCACTTCTTTTAGGGGCAACTGGGTAAGGACCATAGCTCAGTGGGACAACACATGCATTGCAAATAGAAGACCCCAGATTCAATGCCTGGCCTTAATACAGGCCCACATGGACCTTCCAAACCAAAACAGAGCAAAATAAGTTAATGGGAGACAAAGAATTGGCCAGAGGAGACTGATCAGCTGTGTGGATGTCTAGAGAAGCTTAGGACTATACAGAGACCAGTGAGAAGAAGCTGGTAGGGAAGGTTCTTCAAGGGAAGAGCCATAGCTCGGTGGTGCAGCTTCTCCTTTGAATACAGAAGCTCCCAGGTTCAGACCCCAGCATCTCCAGGTGGTGCTAGAAAGGACCTTTGCCTGAAATCCTGGGCAGCAGCTACCAGTCAAGGTAGGCAATGCAAAGCTAGAAAAACAAAGGGTCCATCTACCTGGCCCTGAGGACTCTCCCCCGGCCCTGTCCCTTGCTTTCACTGATGGTGATGATGACTGGGTGGGCTTCTCATGCATCTACTCACACACTTGCACACTGTCCTGTTAACCATGCACCACAATAGACACCCAGAGAATAGCAGAAGTGTGGCTTTATTATGCAGCTGTTAAACAGGGCTAGTTTTGAGGCCAGCTTACACAGAACTGAACTGGTAGAGGGCTGAAAAACAGGCAACATAAATCCCACCCAATGAGTCATAGGAGGAGCAATGGTTGCAGTTATTATTTTCTTAACCCCTTTTCACACACCATATACTACAGAACCCATTCCATGCCCTCCTCAAGGCCTTTTACCCAACTGCAATGTGTGTTTGAATTGCTGTAATGCCTCTTGCTTCATACCCTCCAAGATTTCTCCAGTGAAAACAGAGACATCCTAAATCATTATTACTATTATTATTACCCCATACATCTGACTGGGTTGCCCCAGCCACCCTGGGCAGCTTCCAACATATGTGAAAACATAATAAAGACATTAAACATTTAAAATACTTCCCTATACAGGGCTGCCTTCAGATGTCTTCTGAAGATTATATCGTTACTTATGTCCTTGGCTCGAGGGTTAAGTAACTCCATAACCTCCAACAGTTTTCTGATGAAAATAGGGACATCCTAAGGAAAAGCAGAACATTCTGGGATCAAATCAGAAACTGGGATGGGTTCTGTAAATCTGGGATGTCCCTGGAAAATAGGGACACTTGGAGGGTCTGTCTTCTGAGCACCACTTTCCTTGCGCCACAGTTTCTTCCATTTCTTTCTTGTTCCCCTGACAGAAATACCATGCTGAAGGAAATGGCACACACCCTGACAGGAAAGGGTGACTATTTTTAGACTTCCTCTATTGAATCAAATAGTTGGCAGCTTCCGACAGCACCTAGCTGCTGTATGCTGATCAAAAGTTTCAGGATGGACACCCTTTGGGTCTGAGGTAGAATGCCTCTAAGTGAAAACCCGTGGCAGTGTTTTTCATTTGCAACATACAATGAGATCTCGTTGTGAATTTGATTCAAAAATGTAAAAGCACAAGAGCTCCTGGAAGGGCTGCAAAGCTATATAATCTTAGAATGTGGCTTAGCCAAGAAAGAACCCTGAACTTCTGAATTTGCCACTATGCTACACTACTGTTGTTGTTGTTGTTGTTGTTTAGTCATTTAGTCGTGTCCGACTCTTCGTGACCCCATGGACCAGAGCACGCCAGGCACTCCTGTCTTCCACTGCCTCCCACAGTTTGGTCATGTTCATAGCTTCGAGAACACTGTCCAGCCATCTCGTCCTCTGTCGTCCCCTTCTCCTTGTACCCTCAATCTTTCCCAACATCAGGGTCTTTTCCAGGGAGTCTTCTCTTCTCATGAGGTGGCCAAAGTATTGGAGCCTCAGCTTCAGGATCTGTCCTTCCAGTGAGCACTCAGGACTGATTTCCTTCAGAATGGAGAGGTTTGATCTTCTTGCAGTCCATGGGACTCTCAAGAGTCTCCTCCAGCACCATAATTCAAAAGCTTCAATTCTTCGGCGATCAGCCTTCTTTATGGTCCAGCTCTCACTTCCATGCATCACTACTGGGAAAACCATAGCTTTAACTATACGGACCTTTGTTGGCAAGGTGATGTCTCTGCTTTTTAAGATGCTGTCTAGGTTTGTCATTGCTTTTCTCCCAAGAAGCAGGCGTCTTTTAATTTTGTGGCTGCTGTCACCATCTGCAGTGATCATGGAGCCCAAGAAAGTAAAATCTCTCACTGCCTCCATTTCTTCCCCTTCTATTTGCCAGGAGGTGATGGGACCAGTGGCCATGATCTTCATTTTTTTGATGTTGAGCTTCAGACCATATTTTGCGCTCTCCTCTTTCACCCTCATTAAAAGGTTCTTTAATTCCTCCTCACTTTCTGCCACCAAGGTTGTGTCATCTGCATATCTGAGGTTGTTGATATTTCTTCCGGCAATCTTAATTCTGGTTTGGGATTCATCCAGCCCAGCCTTTTGCATCATGAATTCTGCATGTAAGTTAAATAAGCAGGGAGACAATATACAGCCTTGTCGTACTCCTTTCCCAATTTTGAACCAATCAGTTGTTCCATATCCAGTTCTAACTGTAGCTTCTTGTCCCACATAGAGATTTCTCAGGAGACAGATGAGGTGATCAGGCACTCCCATTTCTTTAAGAACTTGACATAGTTTGCTGTGATCCACTACTAGTGACCACTAATAACTGGGTAACCCTTTGCCAGAGATGTGGCTTACTGGGCTTGCAGGAGTTAACAACAACCAAGATGTTGTGTAAGTTGCTGGGCACTTGCCTAAAGTGAAGAATTAGATGATTGCACTGAAACGCAGGTTATTATAAATGCAACGGTTCCCTGCACAATTTCCTGAAAGCCTCCCCTTTTTTTCCAAATGCCAAGCAAGTACCTTAATTAGTCAAGAAGAGGCTAAAGCATGAGCGGATCATATAAATGGAAGAAATACGACTGCATCACTTTTGGTTGGATGGTGCCTTCAAGAAGACTGCACGCCGAAAGCCTTGGAAATAATCCTAAATCACTCCAATGCACATAATAACTGCACGCTCTTAAACCTCTGCACTGGTGATCATCAAAAAGTTATGGCATGATTAAGAAGATGTAGAACATCATTTTATCAGAATGTTCAGAACATCCACTGAAAACCATAATTTCTGATCTTCAGGGTAGGCTGCCAGACCTTCTCTAACTAAAACAGCAGCAACCAATTTAGGGAAGTATAAAGTAAGCCCAAAGTAAAGTATCGAGACTGGTATAGTTTGAGGGCAATGTCATGTGGACTGCACAAATGAATTGGAGCTCAAATAGGTGCAAACACACAATAAACTTTGGTATGGGCAGCCCATAGTCTCTACCTACTTTCCAGAATGGTCTTACAGACAAAAGACTGTTTTTCCCTGGGTGAATGGTCCCCACCTTATGAACCCCATCTCCTTTGTTGCAGTCCTTGTCTTTCCCTACTGAGTAGATATTTAAGAAGTCATGTTGCCAATGTCCCATATTTTCAAAGGCTCGTCCTTTCCCCACTTTTTGTACTCGGAGCAGCTCTGGAAATAAACAGTTTGCTTCCTTTCTCCTCCCAGTGGGACCAAGTGATAGCCCATGGGGAAAGGAGATTGGGAAAAAAAGTTTCCTCTTTCTAAGATGGAAAACAAAGATTATGCAAAGGCTTTGGGGCATGACTCACATAAAACACTGACCTCCAGTGATGCTCGGGATGATTCAACACTCCAGCCTAAACACATATGCTTGGAAGTCATTCTATTGGCATTTCCAGAAAGTTATACACGGCTATCACTCCTTGCTGGGCCTTATGTAACAGTGGTCTGAATTTTAGTTTCCCATTTGTTCCATATTCTAACTTCTGGACAGGGATTAGAAGTACCAACTCTCTCTTTTTGGGGGGAGAGGGGATTCAATTAGGGGGAAAAATATTGATTTGTTCTCTCTCCCTCTACCACCAGTGTGGTGTAGTGGTTAAGAGCAGTAGACTTGTAATCTGGGGAACCAGGTTCATGTCTCTGCTCCTCCACATGCAGCTGCTGGGTGACCTTGGGCTAGTCACACTTCTCTGAAGTCTCTCAGCCCCACTCAGCTCACAGAGTGTTTGTTGTGGGGAGGAAGGGAAAGGAGAATGTTAGCCGCTTTGAGACTCCTTCGGGTAGTGATAAAGTGAGATATCAAATCCAAACTCCTCCTCCACTTCTTCTTCTTCTTCTTCTTCTTCTTCTTCTTCTTCTTCTTCTTCTTCTTCTTCTTTTCTCTCTCTCTCTCTCTCTCTCTCTCTCTCTCTCTCTCGGAAGCCAGGAGGGTTCAGTCTAGGGTGGAGCCTGCATGTCCAGGCACAGAGTCCACAGAAAATACTATTTCCCTGTGAAGTTTATACTCATGCAGTTGAATTACTTGGAGAAGCTCTGTCACACATGACCACCGATCACCACAACAACACCATCTGTCCATTCCATGCCTGTGCTACCATTTTGAAACATACAAACACATGGCACAGGTAACTCAATAGGCTCAGCCAAGATGACAGATCAAGTCACATATATTCATGATACGATAGAGAGATTTGGCTCCTTAAATTGACATGAGTGGAAAGCCCTTGCTCGTTTGAGAGATAGAGAACATTGGTACCTGATTTCTCTCACATACAGATACACAGCATTTCTCTCTCAGTCACAAAGATAAAACACATGCGAATGTAGGGTTATACTATACAGTTTGCACTTCAGATGGATGGCTAAGTTTAAACCCCACCAGTCTACTACCCTTAGTTTCGCAAGATTGTCACGACAGCACTTGGAGGAAAATTGTCAACCAAAAGTTTCACTTTTCTGATTTATCACCACAACAGTTATTAACACTGGGCTTCAGTAAAGCAAATAATTTAGACAGCACCTATTCATTTTGATACTCTGGCACCCTATTTGCAAAATTTAACAATTCCAAAATACAGACACGCTTTCACTTACACAAGATTAAATATACTGCCTTCAGCTGTACAGTGGTACCTCGGGTTACATACGCTTCAGGTTACAGACTCCGCTAACCCAGAAATAGTGCTTCAGATTAAGAACTTTGCTTCAGGATGAGAACGGAAATCGTGCTCCGGCAGCGTGGCGGCAGCAGGAGGCCCCATTAGCTAAAGTGGTGCTTCAGGTTAAGAACAGTTTCAGGTTAAGAACGGACCTCCGGAACGAATTAAGTACTTAACCCGAGGTACCACTGTACTTGAGGTCAATTTCAAAAAATTCCACTGGAAAAAGGTGTGCTCTTCTCCTCCCCTAGCTTATAGGTTTATAACAGGGATAGGGAATCTACAGCCCACCAGACATTGTTGACTCCAATTCCCATCATCCCTGATCACTGGCCACGTTGGCTGGAGCTGACAGGAGTTGCAGCTTGCCTTGTTTCTTATTGAAAAATTAACAGTAAGCTTTCTGTGCCTTTCCCTCCGCTAGCAGCAAGAAAAAAAGTATCTGCTCTATGTCAACTTTTTATCTGCCTCTTTCTAAATTCCACACTGCATTACATATGCTCCGTAATTCAATTTACATTTGAAAAGAAATATATGAGAAATTAATTGGCAAGGCAGCATCAACATGCTCTATTGCAAGGACTCAAAGGGGAAAGGATGGGAATAGGCGGATGGAGTCATTGGCGAGGCGAGGAAACAGGCACGCTTTCCATTACCTCAGCATATGTGCATCTCTGGAGTCAGGGAGAAGGGCCAAAGACCATTGTGGGAGACTGACATATTTCATTGCAGCGAGGCAATATGCCATTCTTGATTTGTAGATCTACAAGTCGGAGCAGCGCCTTGCAGAACTTACAGCAAGGTAGCCTCCAGTGCACAATAAAGCAAAACTCAAGACAACTGCATTAAAGACACCACAAGGCAGGACTGGAGCCAAAGAAGGGTTTACATTACAATGTAAACGACTGGGGAGACAGTCAGCATAAAATGCATGCTCTTCTTGTTCATTGCCTAAGATCCATAAGAAGTTTGTGTAATAGGTACCCATTGCCCTATTAGGTAGGACATATGTCCAGAATTTCCCAGATATAGCTGGCAACTTATCCATCCTGATTTTCACTTTTTGAAATATGGCAACCCTATATTAGGAGGGGACCAGAGCCATGCCCTTGGCTGGGTGGGTTTTGGGGAAAAGACTCCTAGCCGTCACGGAGAAGGGAAATGCTCTCCCCAGTGCAGCAGAATTGCCAGTGTACAAAGCAGGCTGGTTGCGTAGTCTCATTTCATTGCTAAACTGAGATATAAAAAGTCAATTTACAGGTTGCAATACAGCAAACTTGATATGTAGGTGTTTTCCATTTCCTGCATGTACACATATTTTTCTGGACTTCAGTCTTGAAAACTAAAGATGGACAAAATTATTGGGACATATAATATAAAATGACAAAATCTTTTGCAGTGACATGGTCAACTGTGATGCATTTTTGAAGTTGCAGTAACACCTGGTTTCTGTAGGCATGTGATTGCTTTGTTTTCATTGGAAAGCTACTTATTTCTGCATTTTGAATGCACCTTCTTAGACAAGTTGGCCTATGGTATCCAATCCCATAAAAAGATTATGGGATACAAATGCTGCTAGACCCAGAATATTTGCATTCCCCCCCTCCCCACACACCGCCCCCAGAGCCTGTTCTGGCTTGGATTTGAAACAAACGTAACAACCAATATTGCCAGACTAATTAACCGTAACTCTACTTCAACCTGAAGAGAAGCAAAACAAACGTTCAATAATTGTATCCCAAAGGTACCTGGAATCAAACCTGAAGGGGACGTGACGGATGTGTGGTTGATGTTGCTAGGAAACAGCCGTAAGCAGTGAAAGCACAAGGTCTGAAAGGGAGCATCATTAATGGGATGTTTCTATTAGCTAGCAAAATGCTTAGCAACTGCAAGGGTGAGTATCATGATGGGATGGTACCAGAGAAAGAGGAGAGGGTAAAAGAGAGAGGATACGGTGAGGACAGAGTGAATACTTACTCACTGAGGTGCTCTTTACACGTTTGCCCAATTGCTCATCCATGATACAGCTGAAGGTTTCAATGACCCAACTGTATGAGGCAGGGCTGATTGCATTAGTCTATTTCCTACAGAACTGGCACCATCTCCTAGAGGGGTGCCAATTTTATTGGAAAGGCCCACGGGATTGACTCCATCCACCTGGCTGAGTCACTTAAACTAAGGTCGGGGCTGATGGATGTTGTAGTGCAATAAGATGCGGAGGGCAGTGGCAGAGCATGGGTTGCCAGTGCCCAGGGCTGTGCAGAGGGGTGGGAAGGAAGCAGGTGGAGTATGCATGTGCATTCAACTGCCTAACAGTGTCCACATCACCCAGAAGATCATGGTTGCATAGATAGGAAAACAAGAGTCATTCTGTTGTCTGGAGAGGTCACTTCCTGGTTTGCATGGATAAGCTGTTTTCAACGGAGTCTGGCGAGGAGCCAGAGGATTTCTCACCACTGCTAAAAATCCTGTAATGAAACATCATACAGTGGGGGCGGGGGGGGGGAAGATGTTGCATTCCTGGCTATTACTGAACACCCCCATGCAAATCCCGATTCAAGTATGGCAACAGAACTCCTATGGTCCTACATACAACCTTATGAGCTGCTCTGTTTACTTGCTCCGTGCTAGGGTGTAACCCTCTATTATAAGGTAAATCCAATGTCCTGTGTTTTTATCACTAGACATAACAATGTCCCATGTCCAGATCTTTGTCACAGGCTGCATACAGTGGTACCTCGGGTTACAGACGCTTCAGGTTACAGACTCCGCTAACCCAGAAATAGTACCTCGGGTTAAGAACTTTGCTTCAGGATGAAAACAGAAATCACACCGTGGCGGTGCGGTGGCAGCGGGAGGCCCCATTAGCTAAAATGGTATCTCAGGTTGAGAACGGTTTCAGGTTAAGAACGGACCTCCAGAAGGAATTAAGTTCTTAACCCGAGGTACCACTGTACACACTATGTATTTGAAACCCATTCAAAGCACATCCTTTCCCTCAGAGAATTCTGGGCACTGTGGCTTGAACTGCAAATCTGTGAGGCATAAATACTGTGCCCAGAATCCTTTGAGGGAAAGAATGTGCTTTGAATGTGCTTTAAAGGTATACACAGTCTCGGGATATATATGATACAAATTTGAGCTTTCTGGGTAATGTTGAAGGGCTTTCACTATTTTAGCGTCCACTTCATTTCACATTTTGAGACTGCCATGTTCAATTTTGTTTACAATATGTCAAAGTGGTGTTGAATGCCACCCCCAATCTGCAAGATTCCAAGGGGTTCCAAGGTCCATGCTTCCTTTTGGACATGAGGTACAGTGAAAACGGCGGTGTCTTTATGATATATGGTTTTTATATACAACCTGAAGCTGTGATGGAGGGGTTCATAGCATTTACACCCCAAAGGGGTCTGCTTTCTCCCGTAGCCTCAGCCCTGGATTCCAGCAGAAAGCAAAACATTGTGCTCTGCTTTCCTGCATTTACAGCCTGCAACCTTTTCCCCTAGGTCACCTCGCCACCAACTTTAAAACTCTCATTTTAAACTCTGCCTTTGTCTTCTAACTTCTGACCCACTTGCCCTCTGAAGAAGATCGCCTCTACATAGTTTTCTTAATGGGCCATTTCCTTTGTTTTCTTAATGGCTCATCTCCCAGGCGATTACCTCATGAGGAAGCTGGTTTGGCTTATTGAGCATTTAACCTTTACTGTGTCCAGGGATTAAGTGGCTGACACCCGCAAACTCATAACACCGGGGAGTCTGGCACTCACAAACTCATAACGGTATCCTCTTCCACCTTCTTATGTTATCATGGTTTGTAAACTGAGTGAAGATGATCTAACAGTAACAGTGGTAGGAAATGTTCTGAGTTATTTGTAAATGGGGGGGGGGTATATCCAATTTGTATCCTTTTTGTCTTACAGAATGATCCTGCTGAGATAAGATAAATAAGATAATGAATCAGCAGAGGTGCCCTTTCTCATTCCTTCATTTTCTGTTTACACAGTCCACGTATGCTTCTGAGTAATTTGCTCTTGCTTTGTGCTCCTTCTGTGTACTGCCCCCTATTCATGTCAGAATTTATTTTCCATGCCATCCTTAATCATCAAAATTAATAGGGGGTAAAAGGGCAGAGTCGCCATAAGTCTATTTGCTAATACGCTCATCATCTCTGTGCAAGGCAGACAGGATTCTAAGACCTATCTGATTCTCCCCCCCCCCCACCCCCACCCAGGCTTCTGCTTTTCATCAACAGGAAATGCAATAAAAGGAGGTGCTGTCCTTTCTGCGTTCTAACCAGTGGTTTGTTTTGAACTTTTAAATGAGTCATGAGCTATGGTTAATAATTTTAAGAAAGTGGCTGAGATTAAGCTGGAGTCACGGTGAAAAGCCACTGGGTCTACTGATCGGTGTATTCATATACATGCTTTCCAACATTCCTCAGAAGAAAATAAGGACATTTCTCACTCCCCTACAACTGACCCTCCTCAACCCTGCATTTTTGTCCCACCCCCACCCCACCCGCAGAGCATTTCCACTAACCAACAGCACACATACCCTCCACTGTCCCAAGAAGAAACCTTAATCTCGATTCTATTTTATTCTTTGGTTGATTTACAAAAAGAAACACACACACACCAATGAATAAATTTTAGAAAGGGGCAAGATTAGACGTGGACGCACAAAGTGTATATACACAGTATATATATATATACACACTATATATATATATATATATATATATATATATATATATATATATATAGTCAAGACTCCTTTCACTCAGCAAGTTAAGTATGCATAAGCCCATTATTGGGATGCGGGTGGCTAAACCACAGAGCCTAGGACTTGCCGATCAGAAGGTCAGCGGTTCCAATCCCCACGATGGGGTGAGCTCCCGTTGCTCAGTCCCTGCTCCTGCCAACCTAGCAGTTCGAAAGCACGTCAAAGTGCAAGTAGATAAATAGGTACTGCTCCGGTGGGAAGGTAAATGGTGTTTCCATGTCCTGCTCTAGTTTGCCAGAAGCGGCTTAGTCATGCTGGCTACATGACCCGGAAGCTGTACGCTGGCTCCCTTGGCCAATAAAGCAAGATGAGCGCCGCAACCCCAGAGTTGGTCATGACTGGACCTAATGGTCAGGGGTCCCTTTACCTTTACCTTTAAGCCCATTATTAATTTCGCTGTTCATCGCTTTGACAGAACTGGGTGAAACCTTAGGGTGCAAGGAGGCAACTTTCTGAACAGGACATGAGCAGATTTTATAACCCTGTTCTAAAATGCAGAAATCATAGAATGGTACAGTTGGAAGGAACATCTAGACCAACCCTCTGCAGTGCAGGAATATGCAGCTGTCTCACACAGGGATCGAACTTCCAACCTTGTCATTATCAGCACCATAGGTGCCAACTCCCTGGGGCCCTGGGTGCCCAAGCACCCACAAAATTCCCCATGAAGGGGCAGGGCACCCACAAGTTTTGGTACTCTGGCCATGCACACTGCATGGCACCCCTGGCCTCGGGCACCCACAGTCACGGTGCCAAGCTTGCACCCCTGATCAGCACCCTGCCTTAACCAACTGAGCTATCCAGGTTGAGAATTAACTTCAATCAGCGGTTTGCTGAACTTCTGACATTTGAAGAGTTCAGTGTGACTCAAAACCAAATTATATCGGCACAGAAGTTGACCCCAGGGGTGGAGAACCTATGGTCCTCCAGGTGTTGCTGGAATACAACTTCCACAAAACAACAACAAACCTCTGGTTACACGAAACATATTTAATAAACACACAAGACGTAACCGGCTGTACATTTGGAAAAAATAAGATCTCCTATTCATTGTATTAAATTGTAGATTTCAACCGAAGTGGCTCATAAAGTTCAATGAAAAAAGTAGAAGACCCAGTGGATCAGTTCATTCTCTAATCAGTTAATGCATAAGGTCCATACATGTGTAAGTGTCTATTCCACCTGTCTGTTCAGAGAGTCCAACAATCCACACGAGTTCCACAGAATCCTTTCACAAAGTCTAAGACAAGGATTTTCGGAATATTAGCCTTGTTTCGCCGTCCTGGGCTTCATCAGTAGTACAAACTCTAGGTAATGCAAATGAATACAATATCGTAATCTCACACATTTTTACAGCAAAAATAATATAAAAACCATCAACAACCGTACATACCATATATGATATCACAGGACAGTGGATCTTATAGCATAGTAGTAGCTGCTGTAAGAAGCAACTTTTCCAGAGCAGAGTTATATGGACAAGCACAATAGTGATTCGAGTAACAGGTATTGGCAATCAACAGATACAAAATTTCTTTCTTAAAGTGACCCATATGGCACAGCAGAAGTAAAACAAACTTAATCCATACTCAGATGTTATACATATAAATCTTAATGCAACTCATACAAAAATGTAATCAAATTTCAGATCTAAAGTAATGGCAATTCACAGATACAAAATTTATTTATCACAGTAATCTACTTGGCCCACAGAGGTGAAACAAACTTAGCCCATGCTCAGGTGTTCTACATATAAGCCTTAGTACATTGGTACCTCTGGTTATGTACTTAATTCGTTCCGGAGGTCCGTTCTTAACCTGAAACTGTTCTTAACCTGAAGCACCAGTTTAGCTAATCGGGCCTCCCGCTGCTGCCGCGCTGCCACCACTCGATTTCTGTTCTCATCCTGAAGCAAAGTTCTTAACCCGAGGTAATATTTCTGGGTTAGCGGAGTCTGTAACCTGAAGCGTATGTAACCCGAGGTACCACTGTACACATTTCAAAAAAAGCAACTATAATCAATTTCAGTATTCAGACCTAATAAGAAAATAAACCTAGTTTCTTTCTGCATGAGGATTTTTTTAGCACGTTCTACAGGACCTAAATACGTCCAAATTACAAAAAATGACAAGTCCCCATCAGAATGAGACGCTTCAATAAAATGTTGTACTAAAGGAGCATCTGTTACATTGTTCCTGATCCTGGATCGGTGCTCTGATATTCTTACTTGGATAGGTCTGAGAGTGTGACCCACATACAACAATCCACAGGGACATCTAATCCCGTGGCTGGGGCTGATGGGAGTTGGAGTCCAACAACATCTGGAGGACCCACAGGTGCCCCAGTCCTACAGTGATGTAATGTAACCTGCTCTGTAGATAACATTTTGCTGACCAAGAGCAGCACTGCCTGTACCACAGTTTTTCAGAAATGCAGCAAAGCCCCCTAGTGTACATTATATGGACTTATCTGGACAAACACACATTTCCCCTCTTCTGAGGACTGAATAGGAATCTGTATCACAGAATCACAGACCTGCAAGGAATCTCCAAGATTATGGGCTGAATCTTTCAAAACTGCACTGATTTTAACTGCGGCTCTAACAACTGCAACTGCAATGATTTCGGTTTCTTTCTTTCTTAGAATTCATCAGCAATGATAAGTGCAATGCTGCTTGGTTCAAATCATTCGTCACAACCAGAAGATCTTGCTCCTTAAATATTTTACTGGACCTTCAAACAAGGCAACTTTAACAAAGTCAACTCCACATTCCCTTTGCATATGTCGGGTCTTCGTCGTTGACAACTCACCTTTCCCAAGTAATTTTGTCACCAAATATTTTTCTAAAGCCTTTGGGATGTCCATTGCAAGCCTTTGCTCAGAAGCTATTTACTTTAATAACTATAACTATATGATTTGGGTGGAACAAATAGCATAAAAAATAGTATTTTCTACCAGTGTCGTTCTATCTAGATGTGTTCATTTGATTTTCTGAATTACTCACATTGATATGCTTAGTGGTCCAATATATATAAGAGATCAGAGCCATACCCATCGAGGTCTTTTTTTGTAACCCAAATTATTGTAAGTCAGGTTGACCCACACTTTTTTTAAAACAACAACAACCAAAGGCTTCATAACATAATTCTATCCAGTAACTAAACACCAGACTTTGATAGAGTCATTAATAGATACCCTTCATTATCACCAATACTTCCTCACTGAAATCATTATATGTATTTCTGTCACGGTTTATTTATATTATCTGATATTTTATTCTTTTCAATTAAATCCGGTTGCTTTATAATCTATCTAGGGGACCACTGCAAACTAATAATAATAATAATAATAATAATAATAATAATAATAATAATAATTTATTTATACCCCACCCATTCAGAGTAATCTCTATATATGCATTTGAATTATTATAAAATTACGGTATATCTGTAAAACTAAATAAAAATGACTTCAGAAAAGAAGGATATTTAAAGAATGAAGTGTTCAATTGTTTTGCTAACATTAAAATTAATGTTTTAATTGGGATGGGGAATGATAGTGGGATGTAAGAAGAAGTGTTTGAATGATCCTAGGCTTGCCATACGTCAGGAAAATTCCTGACATGTCCTGGATTTGGGGTGTAAAAATGGCGTCAGGGGGAATTTTGGCGAATCGGCAAAATGTCAGGGAAAACCTGGATGTATGGCAATGCGATGGAAAAAGCAGCAGAAACAGCTCAAATAGCTTAAAATCACTATTTTGGGGGTAGATTGTCAGGAACTTTACTTTTTGAAATATGGCAACCCTCAATGATCCACTTTTTTTGTCTATAGCTTCAGTCCAGTACAGTGGTACCTCGGGTTAAGAACTTAATTCATTCCGGAGGTCCGTTCTTAACCCGAAACTGTTCTTAACCTGAAGCACCACATTAGCTAATGGTGCCTCCTGCTGCTTCCGTGCCGCCAGAGCACGATTTCTGTTCTCATCCTGAAGCAAAGTTCTTAACCCGAGGTAATATTTCTGGGTTAGCTGAGTCTGTAACCTGAAGCGTCTGTAACCTGAAGCGTATGTAACCCGAGGTACCACTGTACTTCAAGTCTTACTGTGAATTAAAACAAAATAACAATAAGAACACTGGACAGTAGAGGGAGCTCTTTGAGAAGAAGAAAACGTTCCTGTTCTCTGAAACAATTATTCAGCAATCTCCATTTTTAAGTACCTCGGAGATACAGAGAGTGATCAGAAGTCGGTCAAAGTAAGCTGTGGTCACGTTCTCTAGCCACAACCAGAATGAATTGCTGAAATGATCTGCAGCAGCTGTGCGGGTTCAGAAACTGCAACTGATATAATAGGCAACAGACTGAACCTGAATTTTGCCTGGAATCTGGTGGTTGAAGATGAAATATATTGAAGCGACTTATTCCCCAACACCCCCCACCCGAGAAACAGCCATGAACTAAACCAGTGGTTTTCAACCAGTGGCACTCTGGGGTGACTTGAATGATGGTCAGGGGTGCCGCAGGCAACACTGGCCTCTGTCCCTCTTTCCTTCCCTCCCTCCTCTGATGCCCTCTTGCGTCTCTGCCTCCCAAAGGCTTGCACGGTTGTTTGTTGCAGCAGCCCTGGCTACAAGCTCCCCACATGAATGGTGCCTCTGGGACTGGCTAGAGGCTGCTTCCCCAGTCCCTATGGGGCAGCGTGAGAAGGCACCTCTCTTTGGGGCAGGAGGGCAGCTCACGAGACCAGTGGCTGTCCAGAGGACTCCCAAGGAGAGGAGAGGAGGCTGAGGGAATGCTCCACAAGAGAGGGTGTTCGAAAAAGGGTGAGAGGCTTTCAGCTCTGCAAGAAAGGGATGGCATAACTGGGCTCCTGAGCCCCACAGGGGTGCCGCAGAAAGAGTGTGGTTGGTCAAGGAAGCCATGGACCCAGAAAGGTTGAAGACCTCTGAACTAAATCATCCAGCGTTTAGAATATAAGCCCACCAACCCTCCCTTAATACCTAAAGTGAAATACTTGAACTGAATTCCCAAAAACCATTAAAGTCACACAATGCAGACCCTACAAGTGTCCCTATTTTCCAGATTTACAGAAGACATTTCTAATTTGATCCCAGAATGTCCCGCTTTTCCGTAGGACATCCCTATTTTCATCAGAGAAATATTGGAGGGTATGGAGTTATGCAGTTCCCGAGCCAAGGCGATAAGTAACTACAAATCCCACCAGGCTTATCCAGCAGAACCAATGGCCAGGGACGATGGGAGTCATAGTCCAGTAACATGGAGGACACCACATTGGGTTCTTCTGCTTTCGGTGGATTTTTGTATTTTGTCCTGCTTTTGCAAACCACCCTGGAAGTACTCCTTCCAGGACAGTATACATTTTTGTTTTTTTCTAAATAAAATAAATAATACGTACAAAACAAAAAACCCAACTCGAATAGTGCTTATTGGTGGGGTTACATCCATTCATAGGTGGCTTCCCCATGCAGCTTTCTGAACGAGGAAAAAGTAGAAATAAAAAGAGAGCTATCAACATTTGCATTGCTTGCAAAAAAACCAACAACTTCTTTTTAAATTCCTTGCGGAGTCATAGGCTTGGGGAAACAAGGAATTCTTCCAATTGTTGTGAATTGCTCTAATCCTGTAAATTTGATCAGATGTAACAGCATATCATGTATTGCAGGTAAATTAATTAGGCCTGCCAGGACAAAGGACCAACCACAGAGCGTAAAACAAAGTGCCACGCTATGTTGAACATTTTGTCTGTGCAAATGTATCATTTTGTTGACAATCGCCCCTCCCTCACTGTTTTGGGGTTTCCCCCTACCCCAAGCCAATTTGGGGGGCCATGTGGTGGGAGGAGGGGGAAAGCCCTATTACACAAGCAGAAGCCCTTGCGCAGGCCTTCCATTGGCAAGAGTTTCGCAATAGTTCAAAAAGTGCAGTGCATAAGTACATTCTGTACCTGGTATTTGCAAGCAGATCTTGAGAAGCGTTCTGAGAATGGGTTGTTTTGGACTTGGAAGTCAGAGCTCATGTAACCAGATACAGGACTAATTGTGCCAGGGAGAATCATTCAAGAGGCGATTTTAAGCCCGGCATTGTTAACGCTACTGAATAAACCATAAACTGGAGTTGAATTAAAAACAAAGCAATGGCCTTTCTCGATTGCACCAAATGTTGGTCTAGTTTCATATTCTGGCTTCAACAATGGCCGGTCAGATGTTTCTGGGAAGCTTAGCAGCGGGGCGGAAAGACAGCAGTCCTCCTTTGTGGTTTGTCTTCAGTATTTAGAGGAATTCTGCCACTGGAAACATGAAAGTTCCTTCAAGCAATCATGACTAGTCCCTGTTTCCTTGTGAATTTATCCTATTCTGCAGTCCTCAGTGTGGTTCCAGTGGGGACGATGGCACAAGTGAAATTGACCACACTTGTTCTCTTATCATTCTCATCTCTTCCTCCCTCTCTGTCCAAATTTTGAGGAGGACATGCTGCAAATAAATTACAGATGTGTGTGTGTAGCAGACTTTGGGGGAAAGAAGGGTACAGATGGACATTTTAAAATTTTTATTAAATAAAAATAGGCAAAGAGTTCAGCTCTGGAAATCTCAAAGCAGCCCACCCTGTGAGCTATGTGGCTTTCTTAACCCTGTGAGCCATGTGGCTTTCTTAACAGAAATAAGGGGAGAAAGATGGAACAAAAATAGACTGAGGAGGGGGAAACCAGTGGGCTGTTTTGAAGAAGCTTGTGCAAAGTTTTGGAAGGAAATGGCAAAAGAGGACAGTTGCTGTATTTTTCCGTGTATAAGACTAGGGGTTTTTTTAAACAAAAAAAAATAGGTTTAGAATTGGGGCTTGTCTTGTACACAGGTAGTGCTGAGGGGTGTTTTCTTAATTTTGAGTCCCCCAAAATAGGAGGCGCCTTATACATTGGGGCATCTTATACATGGAAAAATACGGTAAATTTGGATCAAGAGTGGAAGAACAGGCAGGGCTGGCTCATAGTAGAATGGGAAGGGATGCAGAGAAGTTTGGTAGTGTTTTCCTGGTACAGCAAAAGTAAAAAAGAAAGGGGAAAGAGAAATGCGTTCCAGAGAAGAGTCAGTATATGGAAGGGGCACATGACCTGTTTTCCGTGAAGAAAAGACCAAAACCTCTTTGGTAATTGCAAGTGGGCAGGGAGGACAGGACAATGCCATTTTTAGTGATGATCCTTTGAGAGAGGAGACTTCCATGTGAATAGAATCTCTGAAATTCAGAGCTGGCTAGTAGTAGCTTTGACTGGGGAATGATCCTGAAGTGTATTTTATTGGATGTGTCCACATCTGAAGCCCAGAATTCAACATGGTCCCAGAGTGAAGCATCACCTATGGTGGATATCAAGAGGTCCTCTCTAGGTCATGCTGGCTTTTCCTGGCCTCCATAGACAGCAGATTGTGGTGCCAAGTTCTTCCATGACTGAAACCCAGAGTCCAGGCTGGCTCGAAAGTGTAATTGTGATGAAGAAGAAGAAGAGTTTGGATTTGATATCCCGCCTTTCACTCCCCTTCAGGAGTCTCAAAGCGGCTAACATTCTCCTTTCCCTTCCTCCCCCACAACAAACACTCTGTGAGGTGAGTGGGGCTGAGAGACTTCAGAGAAGTGTGACTGGCCCAAGGTCACCCAGCAGCTGCATGTGGAGGAGCGGAGACTCGAACCCGGTTCCCCAGATTACAAGACTACCGCTCTTAACCACCACACCACACTGGCTCTCTATTTACTTTCTATTCTATTTACTCATCATTCTATTTACTCATCATACAAAGCTCAACCTGGTAAAATGCATACTGTAGCAGGAACCCCCCACCCCAATCATTCAGTTTGTACAAACTTCACACACTCACACACTACATATGCCACACTTCTGTTATAAATTCATAGAAAAATCAACCATACAGCGGATTTGCACTGTTCCATTTTTGTTTTACTCCATATGACAATCAAAGGGGGGTGGCTTGGTTCTGGTCAGCCATAATCCCTTCACCATCCCAGCACATCCACAGGAGCCCTGCCCAGTTGCTATGTACCAACCCTGATGGTCCTAGACAGAAGACCATCAAGATCACAAAGAACTTGCATATGGGAGTGGATTCAGCATGGACTGAAACAAAGGACAATGATCAGATCTTCCCTCTGGGGGCAGGAAACTGCCAACTCCCCTTTGTCTCCTGGAAGTGACTCATGGGGAGGGGGAAAGGAGGAACCAGCCAGGTGACAGGACACTCAGGTTACCACCACAACTCCTCCCTCAACCCCTCCTTTCTGTAATGTATGCATGATGTTTCTGGGGGTGGGCTTGACCTAGAGGATGGGAATTTCAAAAGGTTTTATAAGGTCTTGCACACCATCTTTCTGGGTCTTTCCTCTCTCTTGCAAGTGAGGGGAACACCCTGTTGCAACAGTTCAATAAAGGCCAAGCCTACAGGCTGCTGTTTTGCTCCAAGTTATCCTGGTTGGTGTCTTTGTTTTTGTCCAAGGTAGCCCTCGGATTTTTCCAGTAACAATACAACTTCATACCCCCTTTTTTTGTCTCTCTCAGTTATTAAGAGGATCAAACCTGAACCAAACCATGAATAATGATTTGTTTATTTTCATTCATATGTGCATTCATATTTTCACTGTTATTTATGCAATTAGAACAAGACATTATGTGCTTTTGAGCTGCAAATTAATCATTGATCCTTTGTAACTTAGATTCCTGTGCCTTCCTGTTTTGTACAGAGTTAATTTGGAACTTTGAACCTTTTCTATCTCATAGCCACGGTTGTTAGTTAACAGGTATCTCCAAAGGTTAAAATCCATTTAGTGCCATTTCTCCTTTAACGGTGTTTGCCTGTAGCTTACACTGCCTGTTTCTTCCCTCTACTTTCTCCTGAAGAAAGTTGCTATAGAGCAGTTTGCTTCGCTTCACATCTTAGGTGAATCTAGGATGTTTCCTTTCTGTCAGCGGACTGAGAAGCTGAGTTGTTTTCCTGGAAATTGTGTATTTCATGGAGTTGTGTATTTCCCTAAAGTCATCTTAAGAAAAGTTGCACCTTATTCTGTGTGACTGCATGACAAACATATGACACAAGTCAATTGCAGTAGAGTTGGTCGATAGGGACTTACAGTCCCATACATGCCTACTCAAAAGTAAACTCCACCGAGTTTAATGGCATTCACCCCAGGAAAGCAAATAAACCAGGAAAATAAACCAGGATTCCTGGCTTAGCATTATGTCCAAATTGGGGATTGTGGTTTATTTCAGTCTAATAAACAGTTATCAGTAACTGACTACGGCAGGGGTCAGCAAACTTTTCTGCAGGGGGCCGGTCCACTGCCCCTCAGACCTTGGGGGATGACTATATTTTTTGGGGGGGAAATCCACCCCCACTGACTCTCCCCTCCCTTCTCCACAGGACTGGATGAGCCCCAGTGGCTGCTTACCTGTGCCTTGCGAGCAGCAGGGGATGGCGGTAGTGGCGGCAGAGGGACGATGAGCAGCGCGAAAGGGCTGGCTCTGGAGAGGCGCTGCTTAAAATGGTGCTCAGCCAACTGCAGCTCAACAAAGCCCAGCTCCCTTCCTTCTCTAGGCAAGGCAGGGAGAAGCCAGGAGGAGGGAGGGAGGCGCCGCCGCGGTGTGTGTGAGGGAGGGAGGGAGGGGGAATGGCGCAGCCTGAACGATCAGAATCCCCACGCCGATCCAAGCGGTGATTCCCGGACCGTCCGCGGGCCGGATCCAGAAGGCAAGTGGGCCGGGTCCAGCCCCCGGGCCTTAGTTTGCCTACCCATGGACTACAGCTTGTGGTTCACTGCGACCAAAACAACCCAGATTGGTGTTCATGGTCAACCATTAACTATGGTTGAATGTGATGTGCGAAAAGGCCCATTGATTCTAGATTCATCTTTAAAACTTTGGTCCTCAATATCTGTCCTTCTCCATTTTCTTTGGTCAAATCTCAGTTGATAATTTTCTTTCACCTTTAATGGTTTCATTCTGCTAACTGCCAGCACAAGATTTTCCAGCCGGTTTTAAAAATATATTATTGTTTGTTATGTCTCTCAGTGCTAACTCACTTTTTCTCCTCAGCATGGAGGCCAAGCAGCAGAAACGACACTCAGCATGTTAGGTCCACCCCACTGTCACAGTCAATAAAACCAAACACAACAAATAAACACAGTGGAAGCAACAAGTGAGGCCTTTTCACAGCTGGCCAGAAATAATATAAATGAGAAGCAGCTGAGTGAGAAAAATAATTGAGTTGGATTGGACTGGCCAAGCATTTTTAAAAGGCTTAAAATAACCTGCAGCTAATTGCCATAAAGAAAAGCTGAGTTAAAAATACAACCACAGATGGATGTTTGAGACAATTGGTATAATTTTCTTTAGATTTCAGAAGCTGATGTTGCTCCCTGGAAACTTTAAATAGACAGTTTCACGTCAATAATTCTTTGAGTTTTGCAGCCCAGCCCTCTGCATGCATCCTCAGAAACAACTCCTACTGAGTTAAATGGTCTTACTTACAAGTTAGTGACTAAGATTGCACCTATGTAATGCAAACCAATGCACACTTACTCAGAAGTAAGTCCCAGCCTGCTCAGTGGTGTTCACTCAACTGAGTCAGCCTTTAAGTACAAGCCTATGTATCCTAACTTGGAAATATGGTTCTCTGTGCTCAGTGGGGATTATTCCTACGTAAGCATGTATAGAACTGCAGTCTGACAGTGCAATCCTATATTCAGAAGCAAGTCCCCTTGAGTTTAATGGAGCTTACTCACAGGTAAGTGGGTGCAATATTACAGCCTTAGGAGTATGAGAATTACAGCCAAATGACTGATAGCACAATCCAGTGCATTAAAAAAGGTAAAGGTACCCCTGACCGTTAAGTCCAGTCACGGACGACTCTGGGGTTGCGGCACTCATCTCGCTTTATTGGCTGAGGGAGCCGGCGTACAGCTTCCGGGTCACGTGGCCGGCATGACTAAGCCGCTTCTGGCTAACCATTGCAGTGCACGGAAACGCCGTTTACCTTCCCGCCGGAGCGGTACCTATTTATCTACTTGCACTTTGACATGCTTTCAAACTGCTAGGTGGGCAGCAGCAGGGACCGAGCAACGGGAGCTCACCCCGTCGCGGGGATTTGAACTGCCGACCTTCTGATCGGCAAGCCCTAGGCTCAGTGGTTTAGACCACAGCGCCACCTGCCACTCCAATGCATAAACTCCAGGACACACCCAGCCTATTTCCCTCTCTCAACAGATGGCCTAACAGTTATAGGCGCCAACTCCTTGGGGCCCTGGGTGGCCGAGCATTCACAAAATTCCCCATGAAGGGGCTGGGCATCCACAAATTTCGGTGCTAGGGCCATACAGCAGCAGGCACCCAGGGTTGGAGGGCCAAGCTGGCACTCCTGCTAACAGTTTAGCAATAACGGTCTCTCTACAGTATAGAGACAGTGCCTTTGTGGGTAGCTCAGCCAGCAGAGCACGAGACCCTCACACCGCAGGTTCGAGCCTCCCGCTGGGCAAATAGACTTTTGCATTGCAGGGAGTTGGACTAGACAAGCTTAGTGGTCCCTTCCAACTCTATGATAGGGCAGTATCTGAGGAACTGTAGGCCACAGAAGCATCTGCTGGCCTTTTAAGGCCGCCACAGAACTCTTGTTGTAGCAAGCTAAGAGACAACGCTGGCCCAGGGAGCGGATGCCACTATTCGCTACCCTAAGCAGCTCTCAGGGGGAGGAAGAGGTGCAGTTCAATGGCCAAGCAGGCAGGCTGGCAGCAAATCCGGGTCGTAGCCAATGCCATTCCTGAGGCTCACCCTGCTCTACATGTGCACTGGTTTCTGCAGCCGGACCAATGGGGACGAGCGCTCAAAATTCCCATTGTTCTAGGTCAGTGGCGTAGTGTGGGGGGTGCAGGGGGGGCCGGCCGCACCAGGCGCAACATCTGGGGGTTAGGGTTAGGGTTAGGGGGCGCAAATCCACAGGTTAGGGGGCGCAAATCCACGGGTTAGGGGGCGCAAATTACTTGCCTTGCCCCGGGTGCTGACAACCCACGCTACGCCACTGTTCTAGGTGCATTATTGCAACAGGGAATTTCATTAGCGCGAGCCGTTTCTGAGCTCCAGGCGCAGTGCTGCGCCTAAGATTTCACATTAAAACTGCAGTGTGGAAGGAAAGGAGAACCTTTTTCTGCCTCCCCACTTCCAGCTACTCTCTGAAGAGTGGAGAAGAGACCCTCTTAAAAATGTTAGGGGGTGGGCAGGGGAAGGACCAGACCCTGTGGAAAATGAACATAATATTTTATCCACCATTCATTCATTTTCAGCACTGTATTCTTGTTATAAAAAAAGCATGCCTAGACATTCTGTGGTTGCACCCATAACCTTACGGCTGCCATATGTCCGGATTTTTCTGGACATTACCGGGATTTCAATGGCGGAATGGACGTGGGGGTGGTGGGGTTTCTGAAAAGTGGCATACATAACCTAGGTTTAAAGTGCTATTTAGCGCCTAGCTTTTATATCTCTGTTTCTAGCATTGATTGGAGCGTTCAGGTGCAGGCGCGGCGACCGGGCTAACCAGCCAGCAGGCACGTGGCGAGCTCCCCTTGCCGGCGGCCCTGTCGCACGCCGCGCCTGCACCTGAACCTGAACCCGGGCGCGCGCCGGGGTAGTGGGGGTGGGGGAAGAGAGGAAAGGCGTCTCCCGGAATCACATGGGCTTCGCCGCCGGTGCCATTGGCTGCGGCCAATGCGCTGAAGGCGCTTGCAAGGGGGCAGAGAGACCGGCGAAGGGGCGGCCGCGCGTCTTCCTCTTTTTCTTCTTCTTCTCCTCGCCAAGCCGAAGACGCGCTCCTGGAGTTGCGTGGGGGGGTTGCAGCCCGAGCCGGGGGTCGCCGCGGCAGCTCGGCTTCCTGGGGCTCCGCTTTGCCGCCTTTGCTTCTCCCCCTCTCCTCATGGCTCCGCCGGCGGAGTGACCCACTTTTGAGGTGCGTAAAAGCGCGGCGCGTCTGGACATTCCCCGGGGCGCCTTGGTGCGCGGCGCCCGGGGGGATCCCCGGCGAAACCGCACCGCCGGAGGTGCCGAGGGTTTTGCGCGCCCCTTTGCAACAGCCCTTGCAAGGCAGCTCGGTGCTGGTATCCCCGAAGGTAGTCTTTGGAGGGCCGAGGCCGGAAAAGAAATGTTGCCCAACTTGGTTACTTGTAGCCTTATCCTCGGTACTTGCTGGCTGTGCTCGCGCAGGTAAGTAAGTAGGCGAAGGACCGCAGCCTTAAAAATAAAGTTCCAGGGGTGCCAAGTTGAATGACATATTGGGGCAACCGCATCCTACATAATCAGTCGCACGCACATCATTCAAATGGCAATGCCCATCAACTGTGGGGTGCCCCGGCTCACTCAAATGTTTTATTTTTGCGGGGAGGGGGCGAAGAGATCTCGGCGGCCCCTGGGAGTTGGCTCCTGTGTAAAGTCTTGTTGAATCCACTGAGGTGTCACTTCTGAACAGACTGTCATATTGCTGCGCTCTAAAGTGCCTAGTCAGGCGGGAGACCTCATGCTTTTGTCGTTCAGTCTTTGCCTCTGTGCCGCGCGAGGTCTCTGTCTGCAAAAAATGATGCAGCCTCTCTTGTCCTCAGCTGAACTTCCGGCTGCTGCTAGGGCTGCGTGAGACTTCTAGATTGTCACGGCTTATTTCATAGCCTTCCCCTTCTAAGAGGCCGAGCTTACGCATGGAGGATGCGAAATAATAAAGAGAAGAGGGTCTCTGGCAACGTGCAGAGTGCGCCTTCTCTTCCACAGCATAAAGACGCAGCCAGGTTTCCAGTCTCGGCATTACACTGTCCTTTGCCGTTCTTGCAAATTAAAGCGGGGGGGGGGGGAGGGTGGATTTCAAATTGCCCAACCATACTTTATGACTGCAATCAGCTTCATTTGCAAGATCAGAGCAGTTATAACAAAATAAATGCTGTATGTTAAACAGCAGCCTTATACTCCAGATCATTGCACCGGATAAAAATTGAACGCAATTCCCCATCCCGCTTTGTTTCAGAAAGTCAAACGTCCCAATTGGGTTTGGAATCCTTCACCCCCTAGTTTAAATAGGCAGGTGTAAAGGAAGTGTTTTTTGGCAAGCTTATTGGAAGGGGAAATGCAGAGCTAGTGTGAGTGGCCCCACAAGAGTGAGAAATGATGCAGATGCCTCCGAATGATGCATTCTGTCTAATGGGCCAAAGAGATCCAAAGCAGATGATGCTGGTTTGTGAGAAATGCTCAGAGCCTTTGCCACTTCACTAGGATATGATGCATCTTGTTACCAGATCTGATGCTTCCAGCTCATGCTGGCATTGTGCAGGGCAATTGGAAGGCATCCAGCAGTTTAGCAAGTCCGCTGAAGCTGGGAAGGCTAATATACTCAGATTAAATTCCTTTGTGAAAGTCCTTTGTTCTCTCTCTCTGTTCTCTCTCCTCCTCCTCCTCCTGCCAATAGTGACTTGCCTCAGGGAAATCCATAAATACAGAGAATAGAATCTGCAGCTGAGAGGAAAAAGGGGTAACTAATTTTGCAGCCGATATGAAAGAAATAATAATGATTGACTGGCAGAAAGGAAGGAGGAGGGTTCATTTCTCCCTGGTTCAGTAACTCTGCTGCAAGACAACAGGAGGCAGGGCAGAGCTATGGAAGAGGGAATGCAAGGTGGTTAAGGGCAGAAAGCCTTTTGCCCTTTCATTAAGAGTTGCTCTATTACTGCATGGTTCCTTCCATCAGTCATGTATGCCCTGGGAAACAATAGGTTGTTCCACATTGCGAAAATAGGCACGTCAAAAGGCTTGGTTCCTGTCCAGTAGCCTGCCCACAATATAGCTGGTTTATAGTGAATAAGTAGTCTGATGCCGAGCTGAAGTCTCAGGCCAAGCTATGCAAGTTCTTTACTCTTTCCCATCTTTTTGGGAGATAAAAGAGCTCCATTATCCCTGCTTAGTGTTATACCGGCTAGAAAAGAGAAAGTTGAGGATTTCAGTATGAATTTCTGGCAGGATAAGATGTACCTCTTGGATCTAATTCCACTTTTGGCTAGGCATGTAAGGTTTAGAAATATACTTAATTGCTAGGAGTTACTAGCATGTGATTGACAATCTGCGTTCAATGTGTCTGATGAGGATTTTCCTGGAAATATTAAGGGTTTTTTTTTTAAAAAAATGCCCTAAATTGATTGGGGCCTAATTTAGTGTGCTATTTGACTTGTATCCCCCCCCCCAATAGTATTTGAAATACTTGGCTTTTGAGGGGTAGTTCAGGTGCTGTTTATGTAGTTTAAATTATATATATTTGAAGATTTGCTTGGAAATTATGTTGGAATACTTATTAAGTATTTTGGAATATGACAACTCAAGAGCATACACACCCTTACATTGTTTAAAATTGATTTTTTTTAAAAAAAAATCAAGGCAATGAAAATTAAAGCACAATTTATTTGCATGCACAAAACAGCTGTGTGTTTATGCTTGTGCCTGCATCTTTCTAGGAATAGTCGTGGGGCAAAATAATGACACTTTCAGGCTGCCCATTTGGCTGGCGTTTGACAGAAAATACAAAGCAGCAGATGGACTGCTTCTTGCTCCACATCACTGGTGACAATAATTAATGTTGAGGTGCGGCTGGTGGATGTCTAACTATTCCATAGTGCCATTTGTCCACCTTTGAGTGTGAGATCGTTTTTAGGGTCTTTTGAAGGCTGTTTGTAAAGGCCTGCAAAAAAAAAGAAAGAAAAAAAAGATGAGAAGTTTGTGGGCAGCAGAAAGTCTGGGGGAAATGGCTGACGCAACACTTCTGTGGTGTTTCTACAGTGCCCCCCCCTCATTGCAACACACGTGTAACCTAGAATACATACATTGGGTGAGATCAAATGTCATCTTTGCTTGGGAAGTAGGGGAGTCCGCGTTGTTCCACAAGCTGAATTTTCTGCACAAGTTGAAGTAGTGTTGCAGTAGAAGACAGCATCCGATAGGTTAACATGGTGCAATACTTTCCCCAGCCAAAGCTGTCCGTTGAATTTGGCTGTCGCAAGCGGAATTGCTGTCGCTCTAGCAGCGCTGCCAAAATTGAATCTTATTTGTTGATGTGTGGAGAAATTGTGCGTATAATTTTTATGGATGGCGTGCTCATTCTGTGGGAGCTCTGTTCCCATAGTTATGAAACTTCAAACGGTTATGAAAGCAGATTTTTTGTTTGCTTCTTTGTCTTTCCTTCCCCAAGTGGTCAAAAAGAGAAGGAAAGAGGACTTCTAGAGCAAGCAAAGAACAACAGCAAGCATGATTTTAAAAATACCAATAAAGGTGAAATTGTATGATGGAAATATAAGGCACAAACAGTTCTGGCTCCAGGATTTGGGGGCTCTTGGGCATGGCGCCTTCAATGAAGCCACTTCACCTGGAAGAATCGGAACCTGCAAACACAATTCTCTACGACTCTGTGAAGTTGAAATGATAGTCCTGTTAGGGCAGCGGACCCTGTGAAATGCCCAAACCTCCACCTTCTGGAGTTGGTTGTATGCATATTATGGTGTCTGAAACTCACTCTGAAAATTGTAGTGTAACCATTGTTACATTGTTACATTGTGAGAGCCAGTGTGGTGTAGTGGTTAAGAGCGGTAGTCTCGTAATCTGGGGAACCGGGTTCGCGTCTCCGCTCCTCCACATGCAGCTGCTGGGTGACCTTGGGCCAGTCACACTTCTTTGAAGTCTCTCAGCCCCACTCACCTCACAGAGTGTTTGTTGTGGGGGAGGAAGGGAAAGGAGAATGTTAGCCGCTTTGAGACTCCTGAAGGGGAGTGAAAGGCGGGATATCAAATCCAAACTCTTCTTCTTCTTCTTCTTCTGTTGTTGTGTAACCATGGTATATTGCGGCTTTGTACAATCTGATGACTTCAGATGTTTTTGACTTCAACTCTCATCATCTCTTGCTGTTGGCCATGCCGACTGCGGAAGATAGGACTTGTCGTCCAAAACATCTGGCTGGCATTAGGCTGGGGAAGGCTGGCCAGCAGGGACATTGCTATCATTTTTAAAAACTTCATATTTAATCATCTAAATGTGACCACTTAGCCATGATCTACGTTGGTAGCAGTTAGCCGCTACTTGGTTTCCCCTCCTTTCCTTTAGCAGGGTGAATGGTTGGACTATCTGTAATTTAGCTAGATTAAAACATGACAAGGAACGCCTGTTTGGATCCTTTTCTCCCAAGATCCCCTGAGTTCCCATAATTTTCTCTTTAGCAGCAACTTCAGGTAGTTGTTACCAGAACAATTATGTGATTTGCTGTAATTTCAAGAACTGGTCCCTGAATTTGCTTCTTTTCCTCTTCCCTTATCTAGTCTTGTGCCTGTTAGACTCTGAGCATGTATATAGACCAGACTGTCCAACTTTTCGTACCAAGTGGACCGCAGGAGTTCTTTGACACGGAGCCCGCAGGCTGCACACATGGGGAGGGGGGAGTGAACCCCAAATCTGGTACCTCCCTAGCTCTAACACTGCCTTTCCAAAGCCTGCTAAGTATGGTGCTGGGCTTTGGGAAGGAGCCGTGAGGCTCTGGCCGGGTCCTAGAGCCCTCCCACTTCCTTGCCAAAGCTGGGAAAGGGCTAACTAGGCTTTAGGAAGGAGGTAGGAAGACTCTGGGACACGGGTGGCGCTGTGGGTTAAACCACAGAGCCTAGGACTTGCCGATCAGAAGGTTGACGGTTTGAATCCCCGCAACGGGGTGAGCTCCCGTTGCTCGGTCCCTGCTCCTGCCAACCTAGCAGTTTGAAAGCACGTCAAAGTGTAAGTAGATAAATAGGTACCGCTCCGGTGGGAAGGTAAACAGCGTTTCCATAAGCTGCTCTGGTTCACCAGAAGTGGCTTAGTCATGCTGGCCACATGACCCGGAAGCTGTCTGCGGACAAACGTCGGCTCCTTCGGCCAATAAAGCGAGATGAGTGCCGCAACCCCAAAGTCGGTCACGACTGGACCTAATGGTCAGGGGTCCCTTTATCCTTAGGAAGACTCTGGGACCCTGCCAGAGCCCTCACACCTCCTTCCAAAAGCCCAGCATCTTGCTTACCCAGCTTTGGGAAGGCAGTCTGAGGGCGAGGGAGGGAGCATCAAATGTTGCCGAGGGCCACCAAAAAAGGGCCTTGAGGGCCACATGTAGCCCTTGGGCCACGCATTGAACCACCCTGATATAGACTGTCTTATTTCTTTGCATTATTCATGTACAGTGCTTGGATAGTTTAGGTGTTTAATGGATAATAATAAAATTGCTTTTCACAAGGGCTTCCTTGGTAATGCTGCCACTCTAAGATATGTGGGCCACCCAGACAGGGCGTTCTCTGTGGTAGCCCCTAAATTGTGAATCTTCCTCCCAGCAGAAACGCTTCTGGCTTCTTCATTATACATGTTCTATACTATGCTGAAGACTCACTGCTTGACTCAGGCCTTGGACAGGTGGGATTTTATTTTTAATTTTTTTGTGGGATACGTCTCTTGTATTGGTCAATCCGCACTATGCTGCTTTTCCTTGGAATTGCCTTACTTGCTTTTATAATTGCATGCACATCTGCCTTACTTCTTTTATTTCTTTTTAATTGCTTGATTGTAAGGCTGCAACAGCGCCCCGGTACCTCATAGCGAAAGGAGGTAAACATCTTAAAAACAGTCAGACCTGCAAACTCGATATCCTTATTGAATTGGACAGGTTTCCACCTTTAAAGACCTCTTGAGAATATATATATTTTTTAATTGGTGCAGGCTTCGTAAAACAACACCAACCCTGAGTCGAAGACTTTCGTCATCTCTGGTGAAGTGGCTTGCTTTAAAAGTCACTGTTGCCCTGAAGAGTCTAGAAGTTCTCCTCCCCCACCATTCCCCCCCCGCGCTTTCTTTGTGGCTCCCCACCCCCCCTTCTCCTTGATCGCATCTGCTGTTTGGTCATTTTCCCTTCTCGCTCTGTGGTGGGTTGCGAGAGGAATTTCTCGCAGTTTCAGAATCCTTAGTCATTGCTCACCCTGGCAGCTGCAAAACAACCCTCTTCCTTGTTACTACGCTACTAGCTTGTTCTTGTTGTTAACGTGCTTTACCAACCCCAGGAGAATTGTCTAGCCCTAATCCCCGAAGATTAGACGGGGTCTTGAGGATTTAGGCTGTGCCTGGACGGATGAACAGCCTGGTTTCATTTTGCACAGGTTTTTATTGCAGAGTTTACTTACGCCTTCCATTGTGTTTGTGTGTGTGTGTGTGTTTTCTTCCCTTGTTTGGGTGATCCCCCCCCCCCGGACTATGCACTAATGTTTACCAGGATCTGTAGGAGGCAGAGGAGATTTGATCATTTGCCTCTCCCTGTTCAGGAGATCATTTTGACCCGTGAAGCCCTAACTGCATATTCACTTGACTATCTGATCCGTACACAGTTTTAATAATGAATGGCATTTAGATTATTATTGGATATTGGGTATGCGTGTTGTATTTTATTCCATCCAGGAGCCTCACGAATCAACACTTTAAGAGACACTGACAACTTGGCAGTATAGGGAGACCATGCAGCAACCAACAGAGGCGTCCCATTTGCAAAACAAGCAAACGAACCTTATTGCTCTCCCATATTCACAATCACAAAGCACCTGCACTATGCTGTATACAAGTTGGTGCTCACGGAATGGGCGTAAATATGGCTGCAGTAGCCACAATTCCATTATTCGAGGTTTGCATCCTGACATTTTCATTCCTTGGGAACTGGAGGGTTCTGTCTCCCTCCGAGCTATTTCCAGATGTTCAGAGCACAATTTATGCAGGGCAGATGAACATCACAGTAGCGCCAAATTGATACTGACAGGCAAGCTGTGCACGGAGATGTAAAGTTTTTACCTGCTTCAGGTGCTCAATGTGAAATTACCTTCCTGATAAGTGTTGGAATCAAGCCTTTTCAGAAGTTTTAAGTGTGTGCTTCAGTGTGGCACCTGATAGCAGGATACCTCTCATGACGTTTGGGTGTGTGGGGTGTTAGGGGAGAGATAGTACTTCTGGTGGGGGACACGTCATGTTCCTTCTGGGGTAGTTTGTCCACCTTTGGTCCCCACCCTGCACTCAGATGTCACCTGTGGCTTGTGGGAGCGGCTTCCACTGGCCAGCTAAACCAGGTGAGGGTAGCCAATGGGTCTGAAATGCTTGGAAAGTTAGGAACTTCCCCTGCATGCGAAAACAGGCTCTGGTAGATTGAGCTGACAAGACCAATAGTGAGTCCAGCAGTCAAGAAGGTTGTTTCTGCAATTGCTGTAGGGGGAAGTGAGGGTCAGATGGGGCTGGTCATCCTTGGAAGGTAGCCCATCTAGGACAGACTTCCTCAACTTCAGTCCTCCAGATGTTTTTGGTCTACAGCTCCCTTGATCCCTAGCTAGGAGGACCAGTGGTCAGGGATGATGGGAACTGTAGTCTCAAAACATCTGGAGAGCCGAGGTTGAGGAAGCCTGATCTAGGATAAGGAAAACTCTGATCCTAAACTACTTCTGCCTTGTGGGATATCTTTGGGAGAAGAAAAGGCTAAGGAATAAACCCTACACAAATCCAGAGTGGAGTCTCTAAGATGGTTGGATGGTGCCTTGTACGCCTCCTTCCAGCAACTCCCGCAGCCAAGAAGTTATTTATTAAGTGTTTGGGACAAGTACATAGGTACATAATCTATCCAGTTAAATTTCACATAGCTGCATTGATACATGGGCTTTGCTTCTGTTATAATAGTATATCAGATTCCTTTGAGTTGTGGAAAACATAGGCAATGCCATCTATCCAAATCATAAATGGATATGTGAACTCAAGAGAATGTCTGTCCAGTAGGGAACCTCCATGGTCTAAATTTTTACAGCTGAGGTTATATATTTGAGAACTAGTTGATTAAATCAAAATAACGAATATGGGGTGAAGAGATAGGCATTCATTCCAAAGTTCAGCAGATGTGGTCTGAACATTTATTTGCTGCATTCTGAGGCGTTCTTTTTCCAGGACAGAAAAAAAAATATATGTTCAGGCTGCTCCCATCAATCTTGGAATGTCTGCCTTGTCTGTCTTCACTCTTAAAAAGTTTTGAAAATAACGCTGGGTGGGTGAGCTCATAAATTTTGGGTTTTTTTATTATTTTAGAGTTCAGCAGGGAAATGGAGGAAGTCAAGAATTATATGATGAATGCAGACCTGTCTGAAATTGATATGGGATCTATTTGGTAGTACAGTAAAAACTCCTGATATATATATATATATATATATATATATATATATATATATATATATATATATATGCTTTCGTAGATTTTCACGGGTACAGGAATGCAGGTTTTGGTGTCTTCGGGTGTCTTCCCGTGTAAGAGTTGGGGTGTCTAGGCGACGTTTCGACGAGGTCTCACTCGTCATCTTCAGGCTGGTGCTTTCGGCTTCTTGTTACTGGAACAGAGCAGGATCTCAGTGTTTGAGTTCCTATAAATACTGTTGAGGGGGTGTGGTGTATAGCCTCCAACGTTCTGGGCAGAGAGGAAGTTCCCAGGTTAGTGTGTCTTTTCTTCTTTTGTTCATTAATTACTTGAGGGATATCTTGAGTGATTTCTTGAGTGATATTCTGAGTACCACTTAGGAGGGTCATTAGGTGTGGATTAGTTGCTAAAGCTTTCGTGTCTTGACCTCTTGAGCTTGTGAAGAGTTTTTTCTGAGAAGATGGCTGTACTGCACTTAGTTGTGCTCTGGCTTGGCTTCGTGTATAGGGGCGAGCTGTGGTTTTGTGCCCTGTGCCAGCCAGATCTGTGTAGGGATTGCAGGGGGGTGCAGCATCCGGAGGTGCCACTATGGTTTGGCTACTGGATGGTGTCTGTAATTTATCTGTGGAGAGGGTCTGGGTTTGGGTCTGGTGTGGTTGATTGGAGATGGCGTTCTAACCAGAGGCACACAGATCTGGCTGGCACAGGGCACAAAACCACAGCTCGCCCCTATACACGAAGCCAAGCCAGAGCACAACTAAGTGCAGTACAGCCATCTTCTCAGAAAAAACTCTTCACAAGCTCAAGAGGTCAAGACACGAAAGCTTTAGCAACTAATCCACACCTAATGACCCTCCTAAGTGGTACTCAGAATATCACTCAAGAAATCACTCAAGATATCCCTCAAGTAATTAATGAACAAAAGAAGAAAAGACACACTAACCTGGGAACTTCCTCTCTGCCCAGAACGTTGGAGGCTATACACCACACCCCCTCAACAGTATTTATAGGAACTCAAACACTGAGATCCTGCTCTGTTCCAGTAACAAGAAGCCGAAAGCACCAGCCTGAAGATGACGAGTGAGACCTCGTCGAAACGTCGCCTAGACACCCCAACTCTTACACGGGAAGACACCCGAAGACACCAAAACCTGCATATATATATATATATATATATATATATATATATATATATACACATTCGTTGTTGGGTCCACTGCAGGGGGAGGAAGAAACTGCGGACTCCAGAACCCTGCTGCTGTTCCCACCCACCCCGTGGCTGCTACTTACAGTGCAAAATGCCTGTTAACTGCATTCATTCAGTTAATTAATCACCAAGCCTCATTTAGCCCCAACTTCTGCACAATGTGTTCAGGTGTTTGGAGGAATTAGGGCGCATTAATCTGATATGTTTGCTGTGGAATAGTGTTCTGTGGATAAACAGAGCCACTTAAGTTGTATCTTAGCCGCTTCTCTTCTGATGGCACCACCAAAATGCTCAAGCAGGCAAGTTACATAAATACCTAGAAACACACGAGCTTTCCTGAGCTTTCCTTGTATTGTAAATAGCTGCTGTGGGGTGCAGGTTCCTCCAGTTGGGACTGTGATGGCGGCAAAAGGTTAAAGCTCCCCTTCACTTACCATGCCGGCTGTTGGTTTTGGAAAGAAAGCCAGCCATGCAAGGCCAAACTGTCTGACACTTCTCGTTTGTCCCTTAGCTACCTTACATTTATTTCCCCTTCCCACCAGCTCTGCAGCACAAATAGCAGCCTGGGGTGTGTGTGAGTGGTTATGATTAGCACCAAGGGTTAAACGCTCATTTGCTCAGCACCACTGCTTGGACCATGTTGTCAACTTCCTGCGCTTGCATTTCAGTAATAAACCAAATAATCTTGGAATAGCTCAGTCGGTAGAGCATGAGACCCATGTTGAGTGAAATATTCACGAATTGCAGGTTGTTGAACTAGATGACTCTTGCGGCCCCTTCCAATACATAGAATGATATTCTATGAAACGTTGGGAAATGCAATCTCTGATCTCCATGCCGTGTGTTGTTTGACCCTCCCAGAAGATGCATTGATTACAGAGCTTTATTTTTGGGTTGGGAGTGTCTGCTATAACTGTATTGGAGAACGTCGTCAACAATGTCGAGCTTTTAACTGGGAAGAATCTTCTCGTGTTTTTGGCACAGATTTGTCTCGCAAGTTAAGTTGGCAGTCCGGTGCTGCGAGTAAGGCTCATTTCCACATCACTAATTTTAACTGACGTGGCCTCTCTCTCCCTGTCATGCCAAAAGTTGCTTTCATACAAAGGAATCAAAGGTCCTTTTGAAGTGCGGCACCTCTGTGTTCTTTGCAGCGGCATTTTCCAGGTCTTGCAAACTGTCAAAGGGGACGGGCAACCAAACAGCTGGGGAAGTCTGCCAGAGAGGACCTTCATCTTGCAACTGTGCAAAAGCTCTAGGGGTCTGAAAATTTCTTTGAGGAAGTAGGTTATATCTCTTGGAAGTTCCTGGAGAAGAGTAGGCAAGTTGTTTTGCCATTCATCTTTAAAGGAACAGAAAAACCAGTACAAAATAAGCCCGGCTGCACCAAGTCTCGCTTTGACAGGATTCAGGAAAGCTGCCTTCTGTTTTAGTATATTAATGAGAATAAGCCTTGGCTTAAGTATTGCCACCTGCAACTCCCTCTTTCTTTACCTGACTCCTGTTTCACAGAAGATAAGAAAGTTTTGTGATGAAAGAAGTGTAAGCCTTGCTGGCTGCAAGGAAGATATATAAATTAAAACAGATGTTGATAGTATATTTTTTGAAATGAATATTTGATGCATTGACTCATTTATGCCATGCAGCCCTGTTAGTGACTTAAGAATCTAGGAAGTACGTGTGAGCTATCTATTTAGGACTGAGAAGATCATATCAAAATACCCTGAGCTAGAAGGCTACCAATAGTTTAGTTTGGTATATCTGATGAATGGCTGTAAAAAAATTTAATTAATTAATTAATAATTGCATATCATTGTCACAGTTTTGATGGATATAAAACTGCAGCTGGATTTATTAATAATAATAATAATAATTTATTATTTATACCCCGCCCATCTGCTGGGCTTCCCCAGCCACTCTGGGCGACTTCCAACAAAATATTAAAATACTATAATACATCAAACATTAAAAGCTTCCCTAAACAGGGCTGCCTTCAGATGTCTTCTAAAAGTCTGGTAGTTGTTCTCTTTGACATCTGGTGGGAGGGCGTCCACAGGGCGGGCGCCACTACCAAGAAGGCCCTCTGCCTGGTTCCCTGAACTTTGTGTCCTTATTCCCTAAAACTGGTGCAACTTCTCTTGTTGCAGAGTGGTTTTTGAATTTATAACAGTGACGGCCAGAAACTTTATTACTGAAGACTGCATTTGTTGGTGCTCCAACAAGAGCTTTTGAAAAGTATTTTGGGAGCCTCACAATACCTCTGAAGGCAATGGAGTGAATAGAAGGATTTCTGAATGTCCTCTAGTAGATGCTAATCCAGCAACCTCCAGCTACGTTAGTTACTCTACTGTCGTTTAAGACATTGGCCGGGTTGGCATGTTATATTAAACCATAGTTAATGTTCAACAGCGGTTTAATGTTAAAGAGCAGTGTGATGGTTCTGCTCAAAAGTCCTCTCTTTGCTCCTCTCTCAGCTTCTGGCTGTGCCAGGAGCAGCAAACAGCAGGCTTGTTGTGCTGTCCGAACCTGGGCTCATGGTTTGTTCCTCTCCAAAACAAACCATGGAGCGACCAACATTTGCTCTTGGCTTACTGCTCATAGATTGTTTGAGGGGGGAGAAACCATGAGCTGGGTTGGCACAACACACCAGGCCGAGGCTTGTGGTGGCTGTTCCCAACAGGAGCAGGAGAGGAGTGGAGCCGGGAGTTTTGAACAGCCTGCACCAGCCTGCTGCTTGTTCATGTTAACACCGTAGTTAAATGTTAACTGTAGCTTCATGCAGAGTGGAGAACCTTTCACTCCCATCAGTCCCAGCCAGCATGGCCCATGGCCAGGGATGATGGGAGTTGTAGTTCAGCAACATCAGGAGTGCCAGATGTTTTAATGTGACGTTTGACCATGGCAAAGGATTTATGTTTGTGCAGTGTGCCCTCTCTGTCCCTCCCTCCCTCCCTCCCTCCCTCCCTCCCTCCCTCCCTCCGTGCGTTTCCTCTTCAAATCTGCTCCAGAAAGTTGGGGGGGGGAACCCCCAGAACAGATTTAAGGAGAGGGAGAAAGTCCTGTGGCACAAGCATAAATCCTCTTACTGACAGGACAGTCGCTTAGTGCTCTGTTGGATATAACCTATTTATTTGGAGAGTACAGTGGTACCTCTGGATACAAACGGGATCTGTTCCAGAGCCCTGTTTGCATCCTGAAGTAAACATAAGATGCGGCTGCATGTCTGTGCGTGCGCGGGTCGCGTTTTGCCGCTTCCGCGCATGCACGTGATGTCATTTTGAGCGTCTGCGCATGCGCGAGCGGTGAAACCCGGAAGTAACGCGCTCCGTTACTTCCGGGTCGCCACGGAGCGCAACCCAAAAATACTTAACTTGAAGCTACTTCAACCTGAGGTATGACTGTATATTGTTGTTGGCGCCCGTCTGTCTCAAGAAACAATGGCGTGTGCTGGCAGGGGTGAAGCCAAACAGCTGCATTAGCAGTACAGTGGTACCTCAGGTTACAGACGCTTCAGGTTACAGACTCCGCTAACCCAGAAATAGTACCTCGGGTTAAGAACTTTGCTTCAGGATGAGAACAGAAATTGCGCAGCAGCAGCGAGAGGCCCCATTAGCTAAAGTGGTACCTCAGGTTAAGAACAGTTTCAGGTTAAGAACGGACCTCCAGAACGAATTAAGTTCTTAACCCGAGGTATTACTGTACTGAAATGACCTCCCTGGGGCGCAAGCCTGGGCAGTGCGTTATGGGCTGCCCAAATGACAAGCCCTGCCCCCTCACCCTTGCTAATATGGTCCAAAAGAAAGCAGAGCAATACGTTTGGCACCAGCTTGTCTACAGTTGCCAGTAGGAGGCATACAAGGCACTATCCAACCATCTTAGGGACTCCACTCTGGATTTGTGTAGGGTTTACTCCTTAGCCTTTTCTTCTTCCAAAGATATCCCACAAGGCACTGCAGGTTTAGGATCAGCCCCATCTGCAAAACTTCCTTGTGAATAAACACGCATAACATTGTGCTTTAATGTTCTCTCGTGTGACTTCTATATAGTGAGACCACACAGGTCCTTTAAACATGAAAAATTAAGTGTGAAATGTTGGGGCATTCCAGTTCTCTCAATAACTGGGTTTGTAGATCAGCCCGTAACATTGGTCTTTATCTGCCATTTACCTACCATATCTTTTTATTGATAACCATAAAACTCTGTGTGTACATTAAGGAGCTTCTGACATCCTTTGCCTTTGTTCTATTGGTTCAAGCAACGTTAACCTGGATTTTGCTAATTAGAAAAAGAAGAAGAAGCTGCGTTGGAGAGAACGTGATTTGCATAAGCATCGCTTACAAGGTTGACCATGGCCATAATTTCTGAAAAACGCTCTTTTGCTCATGGTTAGCACCTGAGTGTAAACAATTTCACAAGAGCAAATCTATTGAGCTTGTTTTCATTCGACTGTCTGTCTATTCTTGGAATGTCTGAAATGTCCCAACATCTGCCGACAGTAAATTGTGCATGCATGGTTTTCAACATTGGCCTCAGATCACAAACAATAAGTACAGTGTAAGAATCCATTATAATATTGAACAAATAAATTGTTCTAAAAACAAGAGAGCAGAAAAGAAAACATCCCTTAACACTATCTGTTAACATGTGGTTTTAGGGTGGAGGATTTTTCCTACAGATTTTACATTGGCTCCTTTTAAACAGGTTGCTTGAATGAACATTTCCGTGGTGTTAATTTGGAGGTTAGTGATTCCCCCACCCCATCCCCAGCTAAAAGCTCACTATGTGGAAACTGTTTTTTGTTGTATACCTGGTAGGGTAGGCATTTTTTCTGGCCTGGTAAGCAATGTTCTAGGCAAAATTACGCCATCTCTTCTTATTGAAAAACATGCTTTCATGCCTATTTAGTATTAAAACACCCGTGTGCCGAGTCACATTTTCTGCATGCATTCCCAATTGGCTTCATAAACATTCACAGGGGATCAAGATTTCATGCTTAATCCAGCAAATATTTAAGCTGCGAAAATGGAAATCTTCATGTGTCCCACCACATTTGTGTTGCACAAACTGATAAGCACACTATTGTTACCTACTTTATGTGGAGATCCCTTACTTTTGGTCAGTGATCTGAAGAACCATCTCTCTCTCTCTCTCTCTCTCTCTCTCTCTCTCTCTCTCTCTCTCTAGCTCTGTCATCACTAGCTCAGTCGGTAGAGCATGAGTCTCTTAATCCCAGGCTCGTGGGTTTGAGCCCCACGTTGGGCAAAAGATTCCTGTATTGCAGGGGGTTGGACTAGATGACCCTCATGGTCCCTTCCAGCACTACAATTCTTTTATTATTCTGTGAACTTGTGCCCTGTTTGCCTAATGCATTATTGCCATTATTGCTGTTCTTCCAAAATACTGAAATGCATCATTCACCCAAAGTTAATACCTTTCCAATTAATTTCAAAGGGTAAATTTAAGATCACGCTTAATTCTTCCGTGTACTTTGGAGAGGTTAAAAGTGCTGGATTATGCCCTATGATTTAGCGCTTTCCCTGTATCATTTGACAAATGATCCTATGCCCATGGTTGGCGAAACCAGATTCCCTTCTTGGTTGTGGATAATTCAGGCAGAATTGAAGAAGGAAACCATGAAAGGACTCAAAGGAAGGAGGCGTGAAATCACTACTAATGGTTCCCTTGAATTCATGCTAAGACTCGTTTTTTAAATTACAGAAGTGGCAGAGAGAAATAGTGTAGCATGCCTAGAACTAATTCTGGCTGCTTGTTTTAGCAGCAGACCACTACTTTAAATCAGCGCTGCAGCTGGTTCTCAGTTGGTTAGAGCATTGTGCTGATAATGCCAAGCTCACAGGTCCGATCCCTTTGTGGGACAGCTGCATATCCCTTCCAACTCTACAATTCTACGATTCTGTGATAAAAGTGCTGTAGCTGCCGTCACGGTGTGTCTGCCATTGACAGCAAAAGCAGAGGTGACAGTACTCTGTACACACACACAAAAGAACTGGTTAAAACGGTGCAGGTCTGACAATGGGGACTTTCCCCCATTTTTAAATTGATTTTTTAAAAAATGACATTTCTGGTTCTGGATGTGTAAAAGCTGTGAAGAACGAGAAAGCAAGAAATAGCTTGGTTGCAGCCTTGGAAATACCATTATTCTAGGCGTGTTTTGAGACAGGGAACTTCATTAATGCAAGCAGTTTCTGAGCTCTGGGTGCAGTACAGTGGTACCTCAGTTTAAGAACAGCCCTGTTTACGAACTATTCAGTTTATGAACTCCGCAAAACCGGAAGTAGTGTCCAGGGCTGCTTCAGCGAGGCGGGTGAGGGCGGCGAGCTGATGCCAGGAAGAAGAGTTTGGATTTGATATCCCACTTTATCACTACCCGAAGGAGTCTCAAAGCTGCTAACATTCTCCTTTCTCTTCCTCCCCCACAACAAACACTCTGTGAGGTGAGTGGGGCTGAGAGACTTCAGAGAAGTGTGACTGGCCCAAGGTCACCCAGCAGCTGCATGTGGAAGAGCGGAGATGCAAACCCGGTTCACCAGATTATGAATCCACTGCTCTTAACCACTACACCACACTGGCTCTCCACGCCCAGCCTCTGCCCCTTCCCTGGCTCCCGTGCCACGGTGGCCATGGCAGGCGGAGGCTCTGGACGCAGCGCTGCTTTGGCAGGGCATGGTGGAGGCTGGCGAGGGCAACGAGATGATGCCAGGAGGCGCCGCATCCAGCCTCTGCCTCTTCCCTGGTGCCCTCCAGAACTTGGCACCCTGGCGCCATTTGCCACTTTCCTCTATGGGCAAGACGCCCCTGGTAGTGTCCTGGTTTGTGAACTTTACCTCAGTCTAAGAATGGAAACCGAACGGTGGAAGGGCACCGGTGGTGGGAGGCCTCATTAGGGAAAGCGCACCTTGGTTTAAGAACAGTTTTGGTTTAAGAACAGACTTCTGTGGAGATATGCTTCAGAGATCCAGATTGTGGGGAGCTCCGAAAAATTAATAATTATAATCTGGACTATAATTTGGTCTTTTTATTTTAGTTTTTTTTTTAATTGGAGTATTGTGATTGGATATGTTAATTGTATGTTTTTATTGAAAAATCTATAAAAATGATAAATAATAAAAAGAACGGATTTCCGGAACAGATTAAGTTTGTAAACTGAGGTACCACTGTACTGCGCCTAAGATTTCAGATTAAAACTGCCACTGCTGGAAGAAAAGGAAGACCTTTTTCTGCCTCCCCACTTCCAGCCACTCTCCGAAGATTGGAGAAAGGACCCTCATAAGAATATTAGAGGGCAAGGGAAGTATGGCTTTGTTTTTTTGCAGTCTTCAAATGAGGACTAGACCATGTAAAAAACGAACATAAGATTTTAGCTGCAGTTTGTTCATTTCCAGCTTTGTATTCTTGTTATAAAAAAGCGCACCTAGACATTCCGTCATTGCGCCCCTAACCTTGGTTTAAGGTGCCATTTAGCTCCCAGCTTTCATATCTCAGTTTCTAACACTGCTCAGTGGGTAAGAGCAGGAGACTCTTAATCTCAGGGTTGTGGGTCTGAGCCCCGCGCTGGAGGAAAGATTCCTGCAGTGGACTTAGATGACCTTTGCCACCCCTTCCAGCTCTTTGATTCTGTGTGCTAGCATCTGTTGTCTCTACTGCAGGTGAGATCAGATAAGGTAGACTTGTGAAAGGGAATGGGTCCAAAGATGATTTTCAAGCGAAAGGCAATCATAGTACCGTGACAGAGGAAAGGAACCCGGGGTGGCTGAAAAAGAGCAGCCTGCCATATAATTATGCACACGCTTACTTTGCAAAATTTATTGCATTGGGATGTTGCGGCGGCCCTTTGCGTTGATGGCTTCTAAATGAAATTCTTAGAGGATAAGTCTAGTGGCAGCTACTAGCCACGAGAAGTGAACGGAGCCTCCTTTTTCCAGAGGCAGCGTTTTTCTGAATGCCACTTGCTGGAGGCAAATACCACAGGATGGCTGCTCCCTCAAACGACTCTGACCTTTCTTCCTCGCTGGCTCTTAAATGGGACTGCTGCTTCCTTCAAATCCCTCCTCCAATTTTAACCTTTTGTATAAAGCCTTTGGCACAGCTCCCCAGTTCCCAAGCCGTGCTGCATTTTTTATGCCTGTGAACAAGCCCATATAACTGTGAAACAACTACACGTCCTTTCGCTTTTACCATTGCCTCCTTTCCCCTCGGTTTCTCCTGCGTTGGGTTTTAGATTACAAACTGCCCTATTCTGCTCCTTAAATTGATGGTGGCATATTAATCTTTGGTCACGCTCCCTCTGCTTGCGGACTTCCCAGCTGGTGTGGCTGGTCTCTGCTGGGTCTTTAGTCCGATCCAGCAATGCAGTTATGTGTGGTTCTGTGGGCGATATTAGACCTGTCCCATTACAACCTATATTTTTGATACGGTGTGTACTACTCCCATGTTTCAGTTTAGAAGATGCATACAGTGGTACCTTGGTTCTCAAACTGTTCAGGGAAGTTTTTAACATGTGATATTTTACTGTATTTTTGGTTTTTATGGAAGCCGCCCAGAGTGGCTGGGGAGGCCCAGCCAGATGGGCGGGGTATAAATAATAAATTATTATTATTATTATTATTATTATTATTATTATTATTATCCGTTCCGGAAGTCCGTTCCAAAACCAAAGCGTTCCAAAACCAAGGCACATTTTCCTATAGAAAGTATCCGTTCCAGACTTTTAAAAACAACTCCTAAAGCAGCAATTTAACATGGATTTTACTATTTAACGAGACCCTTGATCCATAAAATGAAAACAATAATCAATGTACTATACTATAAAATAAATAAGACAGTATTGTATATGATAAAAATAAAAATTAAAAAAATTTATTCCCTGCACTGATGATAGTCATTGTTTGGATGAGGGGCTTTTATCTATTTCTGCAGTCACACAATCAATCAATCAATCAATCAGTAGCTGAGCTGGGTTCCACACAGTCACAAAAACAAATTAACCGAAAAAGCCTCAAAAACAAAAGCGTCAAACTTAATCCGTTCCGGAAGTCCGTTTGACTTTCAAAATGTTCGGAAACCAAGGTGCAGCTCCTGATTGGTGCAGGTGCCCCGGAAACAATAGCCGACAGCTGCATTGGACGTTTGGCTTCTGAAAAACGTTCGAAAACTGTAATACTTACTTCTGGGTTTTAAGACGTTTGAGAACCAAAGAGTTTGAGTACCAAGGTGTTTGAGAACCAAGGTACCACAGTATAGCTAAATACTGGTGTACAGCGATGGCACAGCTGACTCCCTGACCTAGCCATTTTGTGTTTTCTTCTGAGTCAGGTGATTTACCCACGTCAAAAGCAACCACCGCCCTCCCTCAAAAATACCTTTCTGTTTTAATTTTGTACATATCTCATGGCGGGGGGGGGGGAGAGAAGCTTTCTATGGCCTGAGGCACACACAGTGTGGCTGCCACATGGAGCCTCTCTTTAATTGCTATGCACAACGGCGGTCTCCACACAGGGGACTAGTCAGGTGCAGCAACCCACTAGACACATCAGATTATTTTATTTTCCTACATGTATTTCTCATCATGGCATTGTCCCATTTTATCCACTGCCCCCACCCCAAAATAAATTGGTGGTATGCAGAAACCCACAAGATCTCCACAATAGGCCGCGGCTTGCGAACTGCCTCTCCACCCGCAGAACCCACAAACAATTGAGATGCTTTTAAAAAGCAAACTCTCTGCGGTGTTTATGTAATGCATCGGCCTTCCTCCCCACAACACAAGGTGTTTTTGTTTCAAAACCAGTTGAGTGTGGAATGAGATTTACTATTGATTGTTTATCTAGTGGGATGTCCTTAAATAAACGGTTCTGAATAGTGAAAGACTCAATTTCCACTTTGCATTTAAGTTCTTGGCACATGAGAAGAACGAGGAAGGAAACTCCCTTTTTAGTAGTTGCTCAGATTACACCTGGAGATACATAGGAATCAGATTTCCTTAATATACGTTTTCGAAACCACCTTCTACTTTCTGGGAATTACTTGAATCAGCAGTTTGTGCAAAGCCAGCCGCTTTTAGGATTAATAGTAAGCACTGCGGTGAGCAGGAGAGAATTTCTCTGACCCAAAGTACTTTGCTCAGAAAAAGTATTACCATATTTTTTGCTCTATAAGACTCACTTTTTCCCTCCTAAAAAGTAAGGGGAAATGTGTGTGCGTCTTATGGAGTGAATGCAGGCTGCGCAGCTATCCCGGAAGCCAGAACAGCAAGAGGGATTGCTGCTTTCACTGCGCAGCGATCCCTCTTGCCGTTCTGGCTTCTGAGATTCAGAATATTTTATTTCTTGTTTTCCTCCTCCAAAAACGAGGTGCGTCTTGTAGTCTGGTACGTCTTATAGAGCGAAAAATACAGTATATATAAGCAAATACTTGGGAACAATTTGTTTAGTCTTCCTTCGAGTGTGTGTGATTTGAACCAAGGATTTCAGTTGGTAGCAATTCTATAACTTTACGAGGTTGACCTCTTAACTCCCCTCTCCGGCTTCTCTGAATGGTGACCATTGGCCATTTCCAGGAGGCCTTGTAGAAAAATGTACTTGGACTTCAGCACCACTGAGGGGTTTGTAAGACATGCCTCTTAGCAGAGCAAGAGCTCGTGACACATTCATGTTCTTCCCACAATGCACACGTTTTTACAAGCATTGCATCAGATGAGCATTTGTACACTTATCCGAGAGATGTGAGCCTTAGACTACTGCCCAGGGTGTCTTCTCCATGTCGCCTTCTCTTCTGATGTGAGGTGAGTGGCAGTTTGGACAGGGCCTTCTCTGCAGTGGGACCCCAGTAGTTGAATGCCTTCCCCAGGGTGGCTCGCCTGGTGGCAACTCTCTGTTTGTTTGCTTTTAATTTGCCGAAGCGTTTTAGTGCAAGTTCTTGGATCGGCAGGGTTTTACGCTGGGGTTTTTCTGTCGGTTTTTGGTTATACTTCTGTTTTTAAAATAATGTTTGTGCTTTTAAATTGTGCAGTGCTCTGAAAGTCTCAGCGCAAGCAGCCCTTTATAAATATTTGTAAAAACAAGCTTGTGAATCTCTGCCATGAAGTATCTTTGATTTATGTCTCATCAACATCGGTATTGTTTTGTGTGGAAATGCATCCTGACCCAATTCTACTGGAATTTGCCCAAAATGGATGCCCACAAAATGCCACACACAGTGCTTTTTTCCCTTAAAAAAAACATTTAGGGGCACTCTCATTTTGATTCAAGAAAATCACCATTTTATAGTTCAAATCGGGGAAAATAAATACAATAAATGGACAAAAGTACAAAGATTCACAAAATGTTTAGGGGTATACATACCCCTGCGTCCCCCCAGAAAAAAAGCACTGGCCACATGTTTATACATTTTATGGTACGTGGCTCAAACAAACAAACAAAAAAGGAAAATTATTTCAAAGTTTTGCTCACCAGTCTTCCTAACTTCTGGCTTAAATCTGTTATGCCTGTCTTAGTTTCCTCTGTTCCTTTCTTGCTCCCCTGCGTCTATTTTGGATTGTAAGCTCCTTTGCGTAGGAATCCATCAAACCCATTCTCTGTACTGCATTATGTACATAGATGACGCTATATGAATAAACAATAGGACCACAACTTTTCTACTCATGTTCTCTGATCCTATTCGTATGTTTCCTTCGCTGCCTCCCTATTGTTTCGTATCAAGTTTAAACTTCTTATTTTAACCTTTTAAGGCTCTTTATGTTCTTGCTTCGTCTTATCTATATCTGTTCATCAGGCACTAATCTTATTAAACCACCACGATCTTGGGCTGTTTCTGTCTCCCTGCCTTCTCTCTTGTGTGGAAATCTCCTTGCCTCTCCCTCTGATATTCACCTTGCTGCCTCTTTTATTTTTGCCTTGCTTTAAGAAATTATTAAAAATGCATATTCTTTCTGTTGCATTTCTTTCTTGATGTTCTGTTTAAAAAACCCCTCCCTACTCCTAAAATATATTAACTCTTCTCTCTTTTCTTTTCATTCCCCCTAGTACAATTCTCCTTTTTTTCTTTCTTAACTTCCTTCTTCTTTTAGATTGTCAATCATATGGATTGGGATTTTTAAAAAAAGAAGTTATGTTTGTACAGCATTAGTACACACTGGATATCATCATCCTTATGATGATGATAACAACAAAATGTGCTCTAACATACCGTATTTTTCCATCTATAAGTCGCCCCCATGTATAAGACGTCCCCTATTTTGGGGGACTCTGATTTAAGAAAATGGGGGGAGAGACTATCCATGTATAAGACGAGCCCAGATTTTGAACATTATTTTAGAGTAAAAAAAACATAGTCTTATACATGGGAAAGTATGGTACTTAAAAAAGAAAGTCTGGTTGTGGTTTTTTTTGGTGGGGAGGGGGACTTCCTGGATCATAAGGTATAATATTGATGTTGGCTTCATCTTCTGCCTGGGTCTCTTCTGCATCTTCTCTGCCCTTGGAAGAAAGACCAGACTAGATTTCAGCTCCACTCCCCACCCACCCGGGTATTTTAAATGTGCATTTAGCTAACGTAATGCAAGATGACGAGCGAAACGTTGCAACAACATGCTGAAAGCGGAGGAATCTCACCCAGGAAGTGAAGGTGAATTCCACAAGCCTCTTTTACAACCTAAAGAACATGTAAGAACTTCCCAAACTTTCCGTGGAATCCAGTTGACCCTGAAAGAAACACAGAACGCTGATGCTGCAAGTAGGCTGAGAGGGATTACAATATTCACTCACACTCTCAGCGTGACAAATGTGGACTCGGAGCCATTACATAAGAACCAGTCTACTTACATCCTTGTTGGCTAAACAGATATGAATCCTGACAACTTCAGCCTCACGCCCCAAAGAAGGAAAACAAAGGATGCAACTGCAATGACAAACAGCACCCAAGGTGCCCCGGACAAAGTATGGACAAAGACTGCCTGTTCCTTCTGGGCAACCTCTGCATATGACTGTAACCAGGAATTTCCTCCCAAGAACTTTGTGATTTTTAACTACATAACTACCATATTTTTCACTCCATAAGACGCACCTGACCATAAGGGGCACCTAGTTTTTAGAGGAGGAAAACAAGAAAAAAATATTCTGAACGAAACGGTGGATGTATGATTTTTGTGGTTCATGCTGTGGCCACAGACATGTGATTTGACAGTGAGTTTGGGGTAGCCCAATGCAAAAATCCTGAGGATCCATGTGGATCCGTGTTTTGTAACGTTTTTGTGCCACTGTGGCGTCCCTTATCTCTCTTCCTGATTGCTTGCCGATCAGCTGCTTCCTTTCAACACTCCCTTCCCTCTTGTTTGCCATAGTTTCCTTAGCTGGAGCAGTTTTTTGCTCCTCCTTTTCTTCTAATTTCTCTCCTCATTGCTTTAGTCTTCCTGTCTCCTTTCCTTGCAAGTTAGCTGTCTTTACCTCCCCGCTCCCAGGCAGCCTCCTTTATTGCTAGCGTCCCTTATCTCCCTCCCGATCACTTGCCGATCAGCGGCTTTGTTTCAACACCCACTTCCCTCTTCTTCTTTTTTTTTTTTAAAAAGCATGATCTGCTTTTCGCCCTGGGCAATTCGGCTCCAGGAACCACACATTCACTCCATAAGACACACAGACATTTCCCCTTACTTTTTAGGAAGAAAAAAGTGCGAAAAATGGAGCGAAAAATACGGTACTTCGGTCTTCAAGTAAGGGATGACATGATAGAATGCACCCCCTACAAAACATAGAAAATTTAGCATTTAGGGAGAAAGCTGGACTAGAGCCCTTCACCCTGACATTGTAGCCCTGTTGAGATGTTCACCTGAGCATATATATGTCTCTCTCTCTGTCTCTCTGTGTGTGAAGTTTCTGTCTACTCAGTCCCTAGACTCTCCCTGCGCAACATGAGAAGGTTGAGTCTGATGCCTATGGGGGGGTGTATATGGGAGTCAGGCTTGTGTATGTGCTCTTGGCCCCATGCCCACTTTTAAACTGCATTTTGGGGCAAATGCTTGAACATGGCACTAGTGTCCTGTGTATGAAATTTTAATATGGAGGTGAATTCACATAGGCTAGCGCCCCCACCTTCTCATAGTTTGAAATGTTATAGCACAGAGACAGGTTTAGGCCCGAGTGTGCAATAGATACAGTGGTGCCCCGCAAGACGAATGCCTCGCAAGACGAAAAACTCGCTAGACGAAAGGGTTTTGCGGTTTTTGAGTTGCTTCGCAAGACGAATTTCCCTATGGGCTTGCTTTGCAAGACGAAAACGTCTTGCAAGTTTGTTTCCTTTTTCTTAACACCGTTAATACAGTTGCGACTTGACTTTGAGGAGCAACTCATAGTACGCGGTGTGGTAGCCTTTTTTGAGGTTTTTGGTGATTTTTGAAGCTTTTCCAAAACTTTTCCGACACCGTGCTTCGCAAGACGAAAAATTCGCTAGACGAAAAAACTCGCGGAACGAATTAATTTCGTCTTGTGAGGCACCACTGTAGCAGTTTTAAAGCCCGCCGTAGGATAGAAGTCGTCAGCTTTTGCTTTGAAGGGTGGAAGGTGATGAAAAAAGGTTGGGGGGAGGTGGCGGCGGCAAGGAGTCTTGTAGAAAGCAGTTGGGAGACACCAAATGGAAAGAATCCTATATGTTGCAGAAAAGGCTCTGTCACGAATGCTCAGTTAGCTTCTGACACACCGTTGCTTGCTTTCTGTTACATTGATGGCTTGATCAACAAACGTGACAAATCCACATTCTTTAAGGCTCGTGGAAAGTCATGCACATCGTCAATGATTGTAAATTGTGTGACTGTAGATGAATGTTTTCTTCCAAAGCCATGGAACTCTGTCAGTCATGTTTTGGCCGCCCGCCCCCCTCTCCCTCTCATTCTTTCCCTTGTGTTGTGTTCAGCTGAATGAGATTGACATTGTGTTAGGTGGTGAAACAGTTGTCAATCAAAATATCTGAAACAAGACAAAAGAAATGTCATGGATATTTAAAAAACCCTAAGTTCATGATTTTTTGGTGCAATTTGCCAACTGTCTTTTTCAAGTTGTTAGTATGTCTTTCAAACAATAATTGGATTTTTTAGACATAGTTGACAGCAGGCAAGATGACACCTTTTCCACCCTACTTGGGACTAAGGTGGTCTGTGCTGCAGATACAGAAGTTATTCATTCAGGGACATGAACAGAAAAGTCACTTGAGAGCAGTCACAAAGATGTACTGAAGGTATGGTTTTCTTCTTGGATCACATTTGTCCTTCTAGAAACATTGTGGTCAAAAAAACATCAAGAAAGTTGAGATTGCTTAAAACGGGGAGAAAAACTCTAGATGTACAAATGTATAGCTAAACGTTGGGCTGCCATCTAAAAACACATTCCAGACTATCTCTGTGACAGCTCTTGCAAACTAACTGGATATCTTACTGTGAAAACATTTTAGTGGGTCTTGCCTCATTTTCCAGGAATGCAAATGTGAAGTCATTTGCCAGCTATGAAAGGGCTTAGAAAGTCCTCATTTCATTGGATACAACAGAAAAGGTAGAAAAGGAGGCAGCAACAAAACTGTTATCGTTGATGAATGAACTTATGCTTGATGCATTCTTAGATATGTCTCATGGTAATAATCGAAGAGATCAATGATGGTTCACCTCTTCCATGTGCTTCTGTCATGACAGCTGGAGATTCAGCATAAAAATATAACTGATGCACTTGTCATAGGATTGTAGCACTGGAAGGGACCCTCGGGGTCATCCAGTCCAGCTCCCTGCAATGCAGGAATCTTGGCTCAAGCATCCATGGCAGATGGCCATCCAACCTCTGCTTAAAAACCTCCAAGGAAGGAGAGCTCGCAACCTCCCAAGGAAGTCTGTTCCCCTCTCAAACAGCTCTTACCATCACAAAGTTCTTCCTGAAGTTAAGTCGGAATCTCCTTTCTTGTAACTTGAATCTATTGGTTTGCGTCCTAGCCTCCGGAGTAGGAGAAATTAATCTTGCTCCAGGCAACAGCCCTTTTGATATTTTGTACCAGTTGTGACCATTGGCCTATTCCCACCCGCTCGCCACAAAATGGCTGGGAATTAGTTTATGCAAAACACCTTCCGTGTTGATTCGCAGTGTTAGAAATTCAGATATACAGTGGTACCTCAGGTTACAGATGCTTCAGGTTACAGACTCCGCTAACCCAGAAACAGAACCTCGGGTTAAGAACTTTGCTTCAGGATGAGAACAGAAATTGTGTGGCAGCGGCACAGCGGCAGCAGGAGGCCCCATTAGTCTGGTGTCTCAGGTTAAGAACAGTTTCAGGTTAAGAACGGACCTCCAGAACGAATTAAGTTCTTAATCCGAGGTACCACTGTATAATCTAATCGCCAAATGGCACCTTAAACTTATAGTCACCACAATGGAATATCTAGGCGCCTTTTTTTTTTTTTACAGTGGGGTTTATTATTATTCATTTTACTTCTATACCGCTCTAAAGAACAAATCTCAAGGCTGTTTACAAGACATCGAAACCTTAAATAAAACAATCCAGAATAAAACAAATTCAAGCTGCAAGGAAAATATTTCAGATCCTTCTCCAAGTTACATTTCGCTTTACCCAGTTGTCCTTCTGGCATCCAGAGATCTCCACATGGTCGCAACTGGACCCGCTCCAGTTGCAAAATGCGCCTGGCTAATTTCTAACACTGTTCAAGGGAGAGTCAACCCCATCATTGTTTGAGTGTACCTTCTTAGTGCTTGCACAGAAAGGTGCAAATGCAGCTGAGGAAAGCAAGGATAACAATGTAGAGACGAGTTAATCTTAGAATGATGATGCGTACAAAGCTGGTGTTCAACTTGCTCAGCTGAGTTTGTCTGTACAAGCAACACGCGCTATTTTCCTTTTTTGCATTCATTCAAACTCCATATTGGCAGCTGGCCTGCTTTATTGTCATGAATTACAACATGGGATTTACACCTGGATAAATGCAATGATGCATACAAGAAGAGATTGCTGTGCAATGAAAGGCTTGCTTCTTTCATACATTCAGTGCCAGGAAGGAGGTAGAGCAGGGCTTGCCAACCTTTTTGGACCAGTGAGCACATTTTTAATTTTGAGAGTGTTGGGGCGCCAGTCACAAAATAGCTGGTGTGTGTGTGTGTATTGTAGCTTAACACAAAAGAAGCGAGGCAGCTACCCCCAACAACCTTATGCCAATTTTGGGAAGTCATCTATGTCCTGCTGGTCCTAATTGTGGACACACACACACACTGCTGCTGCTTAAAACAACAGGGAACATTCCTCAGTACCAGAAAAAATACTCATGGTAGTCACAGAACATTCACTCACATTTCACAGAAATCTCTTAGGAGGTACCTGCACCTTCTGTTCCATAATAACCATATTTCTAGGAGAACTACATATAGACTTCCTTTAAAAAATAACGAACGCTCCTGTTCTGGGGCACCAGATTTAGTGACCCCCCCCCCGGCAGAGTAAGCTCTGATCCCTTCTGAACTTGGTTGGAGGGAAAGGGATTATTCCCACCTTCTTTCTTTCTGGCATGCTATATTTGGGTCTGCCAGGAGAAGAGCATGGAGCTCCTTCCTTCCTTGTCAGTGCTGATGAGATCCTTACTCATGGAGAGGCTGGCTCATCTGTACAAAGGCTGCTAGTCATGGGGACTCAGCTGGGAGTCAAGGGAACAGGCTGATGGGAATAACTGAGTGGCACTTGAGTTCTGGGGCTTCCCCTGCCCCCTTCTCAGCCCTCTTCCTCCATCTCCTCTCCCCTACCCTGGACATTTCCCCTTCAGTACTGGCAAGGTAAAGGTTTCCCTGAAGTCATACACCATGGGTAGGCAAACCGAGGCCCAGGGGCCGGATCTGGCCCAATTGCCTTCTTAATTCGGCCCACGGTGGTCCAGGAATCAGCTTGTTTTTACATGAGTAGAATGTGTGCTTTTATTTAAAATGCATCTCTGGGTTATTTGTGGGGCATAGGAATTCCTTCTCCCCCCCCCAAAAAAAATATAGTCCGGCCCCCCATAAGGTCTGAGGGACAGTGGACTGGCCCCCTGCTGAAAAAGTTTGCTGACCCCTGTCCTACACGGTGTTATACCAATGAGTGTAAAATATTTGCTGAATCTGTTTTTCATTTTGGTGGCTCCACCACCAAAGAAAGGATGGATCCCTAAATTCACTTTGCATAGTTTGGTGTGTGTGTGTGTGTTGGGTTGGAACACACTGTGGAATGGAATGCCCTGGGAAACAAAAGTCTTCACGATGCTCACTTCACATGCAAGGTGAACTTTATTGCCCTGAGGGTTCTTTGGCTTGGATCAAGCTGGATAAAGTCAGCTTCCATCCTCCCATCTGTTTACCTTGCTTTCTGTTCTGCAGTGGTGGCAATGGGAGGGTTCTCCCTGTTCCCACACCTGGCTTAGAGGCTTCAGGATAAAGGTAAAGGACCCCTGGATGGTTAAATCTGAACTTGACTAAGTGGTGCGGCGTTCATCTCGCTTTTCAGACCGAGGGAGCCGGTGTTTGTCTGCAGATAGCTTTTCTAGGTTACGTGGCCAGCATGACTAAACCACTTCTGTGATGGAAACCAGAGTGCACAGAAAAGTCGTTTACCTTCCCGCCACAGCAGTACTTATTTATCTACTCACACTGGTGTGCTTTTTTTTTTAATTAAAAAAAATCTTTATTTATACAACAACAAAAACACACACAAAGAAACACAAATACAAAATTACACACAAATTACAAAAATAACCATAGACACATAATTTTCTTGTCAAACAATAAAACATCTATTGGTCTTAACACTAAAGACCCAACTTCCCGTCTATTCCATATTTCAAATTCATATTACTTATTGCCAATACACATTTTCATAATTAAACTTATTCTCAATAAATCTAATTTCTTCTATCTACCTAGCAACTATTACTGAAGTTCCTCGAATGCTGCAACAGAATTTAAACTACTATATTTATTTTTCAGATATTCTTTAAAAACCTCCCATTTAGAAACAAATTCCTGTTTTGATTTATTCTTTATCTTTTCCGATAAACCATCTAATTTGGCATATTCTGTCAGCTTTTGGATCCAATCTTGTATAGAGGGGTGCTTTTGAACTGCTAGGTTGGCAGGAGCTGGGACAGAGCAACGGTAGCTCGCACTGTTGCACGGATTCAAACTGCTGACCTTCCAATCGGCAAGCCCAAGAGGCTCAGTGGTTTAGACCACAGCGCCACCCGCTCCCTTTTAGGCTTTGGGATATGCCAGTGAGTGGAGGGTGAGAGGGACAACCCCTCCCTCCTTGCTGCTGGGGTTTGGAAGCTCCCTTGGACTGCAACCAGGCTCAATTTGGTTTGGAATGAACCAAGTTATTTTCTGAGTCTGGGTGAAAATACCTTTTCAAAGCATCGTGGTTGGGCGCGGTTTCCTCCAGGACAGGTTTCAGCCATGTACTTCTTTTAATGATGGTGTAAATCAAGAAGGCTTCTATAGCCTTTCAGGTTTAGGAGTGTTGTAGCCTAAACACCACAAGCTGCTTATTAAGTTTATTTCTCGTATACACGTACAAAAGCGTACCTGTTGCAATCGCTGGGAAATACTTGGTTTATAAGGCAGCAAATGCCACTGCAACCATTTGCAGTGGACCTCTTTTAGTCATATAAGAGAGCTTGGATAAGATGTAACATTATTATTGCATTGTGAAAACTTGCAATTACGGTGTCCAAGCATTTGTTTATAATTTCAGTTGTTCTCGGTTTGCAGTCATGAATTAACAACCCTGTTGATTCAGTTGTTACATCAGGTCTGATTGTCCTCCCAGGTGAATGTAATCCTGTTTTTGAGACTTTCCTAATTTCATTTAATTCTGCCTGTGTTATTTCCCTTCTTATTTGCATTGTATATTGCAACAGAGTTAAAAATGAAGATATCATATCCCAGAAAACTAGGAAGCACTCAGCCTTCACTGAAGAGATGTGAAGTTCTTAGATGCAAATGATCTTTGCATCTTGAAGAGTGGTTCAATTGTTTCCTTTGAGTCTGGAAGATACATCACAAAGTTCTATACAGTACCGAGAATTTCTTCTGCTTTTTCAGCAGAGTTAAGGTTTGGGGATGTTTGCTGAAAACTTAGGTTCATATGTGGAATCTGCATGGTGTGCTTTACAGATGCACATTTGATGTTGCTACAGGCTACGTTAAAAGCATTCTGTAGGGACCTGTTGCTATCTGTAGCACCTCCTTGTGATGTGCACAAATTAAATAAACACACATATCCACTTCCCTACTGTTATGGGGTGGAATTGCCTACTTGTTGCGACTGTAATGTGTATCTGCTAAGGGAGTGTGCTCCTTTTTTCCCTATCTGAAGGCAGGACAGGGGTTGAAAGCACCAATCCTGTTGGGTGCCCCCCAGTCATGATAATTCAAGACCTTCCCTTGGGCCACCTAGCAGTGGTGGCACTAGTAAAAATGGTGGCAGGGTTTTTACAAAAGGGGCAAAGTGTTAAGGTCTCTGAAAGAAAAACAATAGGTTATATCAGTGCCGTGGCACCCTAAAAGGTAAAGGACCCCTGACAGTTAAGTCCAGTTGCAGACGACTCTGGGGTTGCGGCGCTCATCTCGCTTTACAGGCCGAGGGAGCCACCTATTTATCTACTAGCACTTTTTGGCGTGCTTTTGAACTGCTAGGTTGACAGGTTGATTTCAGTATTGCCCATTGTGAGTGGAGAAAGAGGCTAAAAAAATGTGTAAAGTCACCTTCACCTTAACAGCATATTTCCAGTAAGCACCCTCTGTCCCTTCATGACATCTGACAAACAGGAAGTGTGATTGACTTGCACTGTTCCCTTGCCAGTCAGTTGAACTTCCTGTCCATACCTGTAACTTATTTGCAGTACTACAGGCGTGATAAGCATTAGTCTGCTACACTGTGGACAGCTGCTTCTGTGATTGTAAGCAGTTCAGGCGGAGAGGGGAGCTGGGGACAGGCTAAACTGTAGCTAGCTGTATCATAATACCAAGGCAGCCTGTATAAGGCTGCTAGTCCCCCTCCTCCTCCATCCTTATATTGGTTTGCAAATTTAGCCTAGACAGGTGTGAGGCCACACCTTGGCTCCTTCAAACCTAAGTGCTAGGGAAAGCGATGAGCCTGTGGCAGGAGCAGAGGACCAGTGGCCCTGCTGGACTCCAGTTCCCATCATCATTGGCCACTACGGTTGGAGCTGGTGGGAATTGGAGCTGGTGGGAATTGGAGCTCAGCAATCCCTAGAGAGCCATGGGGGTCTCCATCACCTGGCCTACAAGAAGGTGAGATTTCAGGGATGGTTGGCCTGCAAAATTTACAGTGGCTTTGGAAGGCTTCTTTTGACATTTAAATGGAAACATTTTAATATCTGTGTAAGAAATCACCAGGGCCCACCCAAAAACTTTTGGCATCTGAAGTGAACCCCAAAATGGTGCCTCCTGCCCTGGCCAGGGAAGAAGGGGTGAGTGAGGCATAGGAAGAGAGAAAGATCAACATTGGAATCTGCTGCCCCTCCCCATCCTGTCATCTGAGACAGTCGCCTTACCTCATGGCCCTGGGGGTAGGCATTGTCCTGAAGGAATGCATGACCCACACTTCCTCATGTACATGACACTCTCTTTGGAGCAACAGAACTATGCAGCCGGCAAGATCTGCTCTGGCGCATGGTTGCTTGTTCTGGCACAGTTTTGGAGGGGATTCCAAATATCGGCGTTATGAATCCAGAACCATCCGAGCTCCTGGCTGGATTGCAAGCCAAGGGGCGCGTCCCTAACCTAACTTTAGTTTTATAAAGGGTTGGTGGAGGGGGGACTCTTTGCACACACACTTCTGGAAAGGGGCACGATTCCTCCCCTCTCAAGAAACTGTTATGCAAGCAGACATGCACGCTCCGGTGCGGTGTGCCTATGCAGCCGCTTCTGCAAAACCAGCAGCCGGCGTGGAGAGGGAGTTCCGCTCGCCGCAATGGGCCCCAGGCTGCTAGTTCCCGCCTTGCCGCATCTTGCAAGGTGCGCTCGGCCATCCTGCCCGGGGAAACCAGTCTGAGTCTGGAGACCCGGCGAGGCAAAGCAGCGGCGCCGCCACCGACGGGAAACTTCCGAGGGCTGTGCGCAAAGTGTGTGACCGGCGCGTGCTTGGGGTGGGGGTGGCCTGAGTGGATCGCGGCGGATCGGGCGATCGGTGCTGGGCTGGGGGAGATCCTTGCTCCAGATTGATGGGGGGGGGGAACGGAGGGAGAACCGGAGTGCAACCTGGGTTGTTGTTTTTCTCCTCTCCCCCTTTCCTTTCTCCGCAGGAAGCGCTGCGCAGGGCTGCCCCGGCGTGACCCATGGCTGGGATATTCGCCCCCTTCTTTGCGGCGCGCTCCTCGCTTCTCCCCAGAAGCCTCCTGGACTGCAGCTTTTTCCAAGGCCGGGCAGCGGGGAAAAACAGGTCCCGGACGGCCACCGTTTGCTCGACGGCTCCTGCAAGCTGTGCAAGCGTCCGCCCCGTTCGCCCGCCACCTCCGGCGCTTGCAAGCAGCCGCTGCCATAAGTGCTTTAAGTGCCAGCTCCCTGGGTGCCCGAGCACCCACAAAATTCCCCATGAAGGGGCCGGGCACCCACCAATTTTTGCTGCCAGGGCCATGCACGCTGCATGGCGCCCGCTGCCATTGGTGGCAACTCCCTGTATGCCCGAGCACCCACAAAATTCCCCATGGGCACCCACGATCGCAGGGCCAAGTTGGCACGCCTGGCCGTCACCGCCGAGCTTGCAAAGGCGCCGCCGCCGCCGCGCGCGCGCACCCGCGCGCCGCCCATCGGCGCGCCCCCGACGCACAGCCCGGCTCGGGAGCGGCGCGCCGTAGTCCTCCATGGGGGCTTCGCAATGAGCCTGCTTCCCCGAGACCGGCTTATTCCAGCCTGCGAGCGCTGGCTGCTGCTGCTACCGCCGCCGCCGCCGGTCCTTTGTTCCCGCGCCCGCGCAGCCCCCCGAGGACGATGCTGCCGGCCGGGGAGGGGAATCGCGTGCAGCACCGGGGCGAACCGGCTCGGGCCGGAGGAGGGCGACCGGCGCCGAGCTGCGAGGGCCGCTTGGGAGAATAAGGAGAGCAGGCGCCGCGGCTGCCCTTTGCTCCCGCCACCCCCCAGATCGTAATCAATTTCATTTTTATTTTTATTTTCAAAAGCGGGGTGGGTGGGTGCGGAGCGAGGGCCTGCCATCGCCTTGGCCACCTCTTCCCCGTCAAGCGGTGCAGAAGGAAAGACGACCCGGCAGGTTGAGTGTGTTTCTTTCTAATATTTTTTTCGGGTGTGTGTGTGATGGTGCATTTCAAAGGAGGAGGTTTTCCGGTGCAAAGTTCTTTGAGGGTGTGGGAGGGCTCTCTTTCCCCGCTCCCTATCGCATCCTGTCCTGTTAGAGTTGCAAGAAACAAAAGCCAGCCTGACGTTTATTCCAAATCAGCTGATTTTTATTATTATTACCAATTATTATTATTATTATTATTATTATTATTATTATTATTATTATTACACGTATGCGATATATCAATACAGTTTGGGGGGGCAGCAATATCCGGAAAATGGAATATAGCTCCATATAAGATGCCAATAATGCTATTAACTGCAGTAAACAAGGGTCCGTGTTTTGATGCTTGCTAGGATGTTGCTGCAATGAGTGATGCCACAACAGTTCGCATGGTCTCCTCCATTTGCAGACTTTTGCAAGCTGTCTTGTAATCTGGCAGAGCTGAGTGGAGACTGGCAAGGTGTGAGTGCTTGATATAGGTGAGCAAGGCCTGAGTTGGGGGGGGGGCGGGACAAGCCCCCACCCCCTTTCTTTGCAGCGAAATAGGAATTGAGGGAAGCATCACTGGGCATGTTTTTGCCCAGGTCTGCTCTCCTGTGTTTCTCCAAACCCAGGGGTTAATTGGTGCTATTAATTTGTTTTTGTATAGAGACCTTTTGTTTTGAGTGTGTGATGTTAGTAAACAGAGACCAAAAAGGAAACAAGGTGTGTGTATGTGTGTGTATGTGTGTATATATATATATATATATATGTAGGTTTTGGTGTCTTCGGGTGTCTTCCCGTGTAAGAGTTGGGGTGTCTAGGCGACGTTTCGACGAGGTCTCACTCGTCATCTTCAGGCTGGTGCTTTCGGCTTCAGAACAAGTTCTGTTCCAGTAACAAGAAGCCGAAAGCACCAGCCTGAAGATGACGAGTGAGACCTCGTCGAAACGTCGCCTAGACACCCCAACTCTTACACGGGAAGACACCCGAAGACACCAAAACCTACATTCCTGTACCCGTGAAAATCTACGAAAGCAAATATATATATATATATATATATGTATCCCCAATTGCATTTTGGAGCAACTGATGTAAGGTTGTGTTATGTACAGACATTTCATGCTGTTTTCTCTGGAAAAACTCTTGGTGACGACAATTATTTTGGGTGGATCGGTAGTTGCTTATATAATGTTCTAGCACCAAAATAGGTTTTTACCTGAATAAAATTGTGGTCATACTTTACTCGTCCTCTCTCCACTGAGTTATTCTTCCAGTAACTTTCCTGGTGACAACTTTCCTTTTCTTTCAGCTATATTTTCTAATTTTTAAAATCTCACCTTATTTCTTTTCTTAAAACATTGTCTGGGATAAGTTTCCTTGTGCAGACTGTCTTGTAACACATAAGGGTGAATGGAGATGGAGACTATTATAGCCAACTCCAAATCTTGCAACTATCATTTCAGCAGAAGTTAACCAGGGTGCCCATAATTGCAGATGAATCTTAAGGGTAGTGAACGTACATTTTACTGCATTTCCCCCACTGGGGGCGGGTAAAATGTTAGCTGTGGTAGTTGCCGAAGTTAACTAACAGTAAATCATTAGCAGTTGTCTACCCAAGCAGTGCTAAAGTGTGCAGAGAGATAGCAAATGGTGCAACCCTATACCCAATTACTTGGGAGTAAATCCCATTGAATTTAGTGGAACGTAACGTGCTTCCTCTGTGCAAGCAATGTTTGTAGGTTGCAGTCTAGCCTGACGGACTGCATTTAAAATCAGTCGGGCCTAGTTGGATTGCATTCCTTGATCTGGCAGAGTTATCAGCTTCTTTAACATCAGGGCTCCTCTGCTTTTAACAGCTAGCAAGCATGCAGAAAGTTAACTGATAGCAGGGTTGCAAATTTTTTTCTGGGAAGAGCTGCTTTGATTTTTTTCCCCTGCCAAAGAATCTGTTCAACACAGTCTGTCCATTTTCATCCTGTCCCCAAGAGCAACTTTAAGCTAGAGTTCCGGGTGGAACTATGGCGTGCCAAACACTTCTGGAAAAGAACTCCCAGTTCCTTTTTTGTTTGTTTGTAACAAATCTGCTTAAACATCTGGAATTGTGGAAGAAAGCAGATGCCTGGCCGTTCTCTGTAATTCAAGAGTGTTAAGGGTGTGTACATGGAAATTACTTTGGTCGTGGGGGGGGGGAATACTTAAATCTGTTTTGAGTTTTACAGTGAGTCAGGGGGCGGGGGATGACCTCTTTTGGTGGCGCGATTGCTCACATGTCAGTGAAGATAATAAACATGCCCAGTCTACTTGTGAGTAGCTTTTAAACTATAGTTATTCTATCTTTGGGGATGCGGGTGGCGCTGTGGGTTAAACCACAGAGCCTAGGACTTGCTGATCAGAAGGTCGGCTCCGCAATGGGGTGAGCTCCCATTGCTCAGTCCCTGCTCCTGCCAACATGGCAGTTCGAAAGCACATCAAAGTGCATGTAGATAAATAGGTACCGCTCTGGCGGGAAGGTAAACGGCGTTTCCGTGCGCTGCTCTGGTTTGCCAGAAGTGGCTTAGTCATGCTGGCCACATGACCCGGAAGCTGTACGCCGGCTCCCTCGGCCAATAAAGCGAGATTAGCGCCACAACCCCAGAGTCGGTTATGACTGGACCTAATGGACAGGGGTCTCTTTACCTTTTTATTCTACCTTTAGCTATTTTCTATAGGAAATGAAAGACTCCGATTACTGTATCTGACCTGCAGTGTCAGAAACTGAGATTTGAAATCTAGGAGCTTAATGGCACCTTAAATCGAGGTTGTGGGCGCAACAACGGAATTTCTAGGCACACTTTTTAATAGCAAGAATACAAAGCTGAAAATGAATGAATTGCAGCTAAAATATTATGTTATTTTTCACATGGTCTGGTCCTTCCCCTGCCCACCTCACTAATATTCTTAAGAGGGTCTCTTCTCCAGTCTTCAGAGAGTAGCTGGAAGTGGGGAGGCAGAAAAAGTTCTCCCTTTCCTTCCACTCTGTAGTTTTAATCGGAAATCTTAGGCGCAGTACTGCGCCCAGAGCTCAGAAACGGCTCGCGCTGATGGAATTCCCTGTCGCAAAGTGCGCCTGGAACAATGGGAGTTTCGAACACTGCTGGCCTGCCAGGACTTTCCTTGAGAACCAAACTCATTCAGGCAAGAACTGCTGCTCTGAACCAGCAGGCAGACCCACCCAAAAAGTCAATACCTTGTCTTATGAGGAGTGCTGCTCCTTGTTTTTAACTCCTGCCTGTAGCCTGCACCTTTGAGAAGAGAGCTTTTGTGGTTTCTGTTGTTTTTGCATTGTTAAAGCAGCTCCTCCCTCTAATTTCTAAACTTTCATTTCTCCTTTCCCCCATGATCTTAGTGTTTTCTGCCTCGGTCCTGCCCACCACCACTTTGCAGACGTTTGGGCCAAAAAGCAGGATATAAATATAACACAACAAAATCATATATGTCTCTGCTCTCCCTCCCAGTGGAGAAGGGTGCATGAAGATGGGTTGGTCAGCACCAAGCCCCCCCCCCCCCACTCACCCCTTCTCTCAGCTTCTGGCCCTGGAGAAGAATTTGGTGCTAGTAATACCATGGTGGGCAGCTGGGAAGATTCCTGAAGAGTGGCCAGATAAAATCTCTTCTGTGAGACTCCGTCAGAATGCAGTCAAAACGCATGCAAGTCTTCCAAACTGTGGAAGTCTTTTGCAAGATCAGTGAGGCAAGATCAGTGGTCCTCATTGACGAATCCAAAAAAAGTGACTGGAACTAATAGCTGTGCTGTTCATGTGTCAGACTGATACTATGAGGGCATGTAGACTAGGATTCTGAGTGATTGCAAAGGTTCTCCAGGCTGAGCCTGGAATATCTTAACTGGGATGGTTTTGGAGGTATGGATATTCACACAATGATTAGGATACGTGTTGACCCTGGAGGGGAAAAGAAGTCTTCTCCCAAAGATGATGCTGTGATCATAAGCACCAAATACAAATATTTCACAATGAATTTGAAAACGCCACCACCTTTGCAGTTTCTAGATTGCGGCTAACGTACTTAATCAAGTTCTGGGGCTGGATCACAGCACGTAGGCTTAAAAAGAATGCTTTTCAGCCAACATATACCTATATAATCTTGTGGCTATACCATCTTATGCCTGCATAATCATATGAGCTAATTCTGAATATAATATACTGCAGTATATTGAATAGATATGCTATTTTAAGTGGTGCTAGCTATTCCAGCCCTTTGGGAGTAGGACAGGTTAGAAATTCCTGCCCCCCCCAAAAAAATTTAATAAGTTGGATGGTTTGAGGATTCCAGATTAATCACCATCATTATTACAATCTTCATGCCCTGGCTTGGCCTTTTAACAAGACCCTTTGGGAGTAGGGAGAGCTACGGTAATCCTAAACAAAACCAGGTTTAAAGCTTTGAGCATTCTCATCTCTATAATCCCACATTTTAAAAGGCAGCTGGAGAAAAATGAAGAACAGTGGTCTGTTTCTTTTCTTTTTTTTACTGCTGAAGGTAAGTAAAGAGGGAGTAGATTTAAGATGCAGAAAAGTCGATCTTAGGGGGAGGGTAGCCGCTGAGCCGCATTCTAGTCTTCCACCTCTGAGGCTTCTTTCGTTTTCTCCAGATTTCCAGGTTTTGAAAAACGCTGCCTTTTTGTTCACAGAACCTGCAGTGAACTTTGCTGTTTCACTGGAAGCTCTGGAGATCAATTATGCGGCATTTATTTATCTTTACTTCTTCAGCTATTGTGTGTTTTGCAGGATAAGCTCCGTCCCATAAGAACTGTTTTGAGCTTGTAGATAACAAGGCGATATTCTGGAATGTAGCTGGTAATTTGTACCTTTGCTGCTCTTTTGCACATAGGGCAGGGAGGCTGGTTGGGAGTTCCCCTGACGGAAGCAAACCGTTGTTGTTTTGTAAGTTGCACCTAGGCAGGCGAGCTAGTCGTTTCTGCGAATGGCTTGGGACGTTACTGTAGGAGCACAGTCCTCTCAAATGTCTCTGCCTTCTGCTGCTTATACAGTGGTGCCTCGCAAGACGAAAATAATCCGTTCCACGAGTCTCTTCGTTTAGCGGTTTTTTCGTCTTGCGAAGCAACCCTATTAGCGGATTAGCGCTATTAGTGGTTTAGCAGCTATTAAAGGCTTAGCGGCTTAGCGGCTAAAAGGCTATTAGCGGCTTAGAAAAAGGGGGGGGGGAGCGAAAAAAATCGCAAGACTTGCAAGACGTTTTCGTCTTGCAAAGCAAGCCCATAGGGAAATTCGTCTTGCGAAGCGCATCGAAAAACGGAAAACCCTTTCGTCTAGTGGGTTTTTCGTCTTGCGAGGCATTCGTCTTGCGGGGCACCACTGTAAACACTCGAAGGGAAACCTTTGTGTGGAGGAACCTGTTCAGGTTGTATCTGTGTGTACAGCCAGCACAACTTCCCTGTTGAGCAAGCAGCACCCTTGGTTCAGTGTGGAAGCAGTGTTAGAAACTGGGATAGAAAAACTAGGAGCCAAATGGCTCCTGAGACCTGGGTTGGCACCCAAAAACAGAATGTCTAGTCGCCATTTGTGGAGGTGAGCAACACTTTTTATTTATTATTTCAATAAGCATGAACTAATACGCAATTCACATAAGTGACACATTGTTAATATCTGAATACAGTGGTACCTCAGGTTACATATGCTTCAGGTTACATACGCTTCAGGTTACAGACTCCGCTAACCCAGAAATACCGATATTACCTCGGGTTAAGAACTTTGCTTCATGATGAGAACAGAAATCATGCTCTGGTGGCGCAGCGGCAGCAGGAGGCCCCATTAGCTAAAGTGGTGTTTCAGGTTAAGAACAGTTTCAGGTTAAGAACGGACCTCCGGAACGAATTACGTAAGTACTTAACCCGAGGTACCACTGTACATGTTTAATTTGGTGTTGACAATAAAAATATTAGTACCACACTTCAGTTTTCAAAACACTCTACTCTTTATTGTTAAAACCCCTTAACATGTTGTCCATCCTTAACATATACCCTGATATTTCAAAGCACATACATTTCAGTAATCCTTGAGTGTCAGCCGGGCGCAAAAAAAAGGCACCCAGACTTTGGGAGGTGCTCGCCAACGGAGAATCCTTAGGCACAAAAAAGCGCCTGGCGCCCTGCTAATTTCGAACGCTGTGCGGAAATGGGTCTTGTTGTGCTCCATTGTCTGGTGTGCTTCTTCAGTGACCTCCGAAGCTATTCCGAAAGGAAATGTAGTTGTGGACTTAAATTGTGGCTTCTGAATTGGGATGCCTAATGACTGGTACTTCTAATGGGCACTTCTGGTGGGAGAAAAGCAATAAAGCTAAGTGGGGGGGGGGAACAGCAATGTTGTCTTGGCTTCTTGCCTCTTCTGTGATCTGCAGCTGGAAATGTATGGGTATAAGTACACTATAAAGGTGCTCAGCGGAGGGCAGAATTTGATCCTGGCAGGGCATATGGGTGTGTTTCAGTCGCTAGGTAACTACCGGTAACTGTCTTATTGATGGGAAAGGTGGGTATCTTAACTTTCTGGAGATAGTACAATATTGTGACTTACGCTTTACTAGTTTTTGAGGGGCACAGCATGATTTGGAGATAAGGAATGTCAGCATTAAAGGCGCTGTGGTTTAAACCTCTGAGCCTCTTGGGCTTCCCGATCAGAAGCTTGGTGGTTCGATGGAGTGAGCTTCCGTTGCTCGGTCCCTGCTCCTGCCAACCTAGCAGTTCGAAAGCACAACAAAAAAAGTGCAAGTAGATAAATAGATACTGCTCCAGCGAGAAGGTAAACGGCTTTTCCGTGCGCTGCTCTGGTTCGCCAGAAGCAGCTTAGTCATGCTGGCCACATAACCCGGAAGCTGTACGCTGGCTCCCTTGGCCAGTAAAACGAGATGAGCACTGCAACCCCAGAGTCGTCTGCGACTGGACTTAACTGTCAGGGGTCCTTTACCTTTACCTTTTTTTTAGCTTGTTTTGAAGTTAGGAAAAGTGGTGTTTTTTATTTTAAAAAAAAAATCAGGACAATTGACCTGTGTGACTTTCTCTGCACTGTGTCTGTGTATGCATGTGTGCATGAACTGCGGTTCATACAGAAAGCTCGTTGCCTATTTCTGCCCATGGTATAAAGACTTGCTGGATTTGAACTTGTGCAAGACAGGCAGAAAGAGGGAGAGATCATATACAGAAAACTGTCAAAACAAAGCAGAAGCTACAACAGGATGTAAATACTTTGGGTAGCAGTGAAACTGTTCTGTTTTGTCTTTCTCAAAAGGAAGGTCAGATAGCCTGTAATAGATGTTAGTATTTCAGAATACCTAAGCTCTTGTTTTTGTAATTTTAAATTGTGCAGGGTTTTAGAATCTCAGTAATCCTAGCCTCAGTTACCTGTTTCCCTGAACGTTATTGTTATGTACTGAGTTGAATAGGATCCAAACTGCAGCAGTCTGATTGGTCCTAGAACAATGCAGCAGTATGATTGGTTGGCAGGAACCACCCAATCATGCTCCAGATATAAGTGAATCCACAACCTGATTGGCTTACAGTAGAATTCCAGAATTAGCCAATCATGTGCAGCCCATTGTGTAAATAATGTATATAAAGCAGATACTTTGAGGGGACATTCATTCATTCCTCCTCACCACTATGAGCTGAATAAAGAGCATAAAATCACTTTGCGACTCTGAGTATATTTCACTTATTTTTGAGTCTTCTGCCATTATAAAATACAGGCAAATAACAGTCTTCCTCCCTTCCTTCCTTCCTTCCTTCCTTCCTTCCTTCCTTCCTTCCTTCCTCTCTCTCTCCCTCTCTCTCTCTCTCTCTCTCTCTCTCACACACACACACACACACACACTCACACACACAGGTTTTGCAGGTCCTGCAAGTATATATTCTGTGATGCACTGTTACAAGATAATGATCACATCATGAGATTCTTAAATTTAAAAGTAGTTTTAAAATCCCAAGCCCAATGTATTTCTTTCCTTTGTCCGGATCATCCTATTGGGACAATTGGAGCAATTGGAACCAACAAACAAGTAGCAGATTACCTTTTTCGTTGTTAAATTTTCTCTTCCCACCCTTTTGAAAATGACAGGAAGTTTCATAAGATGTGATGCGAAGCTTGGAGAAAAACGTATTATTGGGTCAGTTACGCAAGTTTTAATGACTGTGACAGAGGCATCTTGATTATTTGCCACTCTGGCTATCCTGTCTGCCCTGTTGTTTATGTAAGTCGTGTCCTGCAATTTTATCTTATTTTTTAAAAAAATATTGATTGTCTGTGTTATTTCATGCACGTAAACCATGTGTGAGTGTGATCACAGATGATGCAGCTAGCAAAATCTACCGCTGTGGTCTTTTGTGTGGCTTGGAAAAGGAATATAAAGGAAGAGAGGTGAGAATGAGTTCAGCAACAAGGTTCTTCTTTGAGTCTGACCTTAAATCTCGGAGGCCTTGTTGATTTGCAGCATTTTCTCCTGACCCCATCCCTGGAAGCAACCTTGGCAGCGGGCTTTGCTTTGAATAGCTTATCACCGAGACAGGCTTTCATTTGCTAAAGCTACGAGAAAATAAATGGCTTCTGATTATGCAAGGGAAGTTCCCATCCCTGTCCCACAAATTAAGGCTGCCATGCTAACATGCTTATTCTAGGGAACATGCACCATTTGTACACCGTGGGATTTTCTTCTGAGTAAGCATTTAGAGGATTATGCAGTAAGTATATTAGGGTAAAACGTGCTGGCTCTGGTCCAGGTTACATGACCTAGTGGGAATCTCAAGTCTGTAATCTCATGATCATGGGTAGGAAATAAAGCTTCCACCAAGAATTCTCTCTTCCTTCTCTCATGTAGTGTTAGCAACTCAGAAAAATAAGCTAGGTGTCAAATAGTTAAATAAAACCAAGGTTACAGTCGCCAGAACAGAATGTCCTTGGTTGCCACTTTGGGGCAAGATGGCTCTTGTTTTTCAAAGGATGGGCTGACTGCGATTGATTCTCAGTAAAACATCTGGCTACTTCAGAGGACAACCTTGAGCTAGGTTAAGAGCTTTGAGGATTTAAAGAAGAAAAGTCGCTTGATCCAGGGACAGTCCACGTATATATTGGCCTATTCCGACCCGTTTTTCTTCATGGTGACTTCTTCTGCACAGGCTGTGGAGAAAAAGCAATTTGGTTCCAGAAAGTCACTCCTATTGTGCAGATAAAATAGAACTGATAGAATTCTACAGAATGGGGCATTACTGTGTGAAAACAGCCCCGATCCAATGATCCCATGGCATGCACCTCCAGATGGTGGAGACTTCAGGCGCTATCCTGGTGCCCAGACATCTTCACTTGGTCACAGGTGGTCGAAAGCCAGTGCAAAATGCGCCTGGCTAATTTCAAACACTACGGTGGTACCTTGGGTTAAGTACTTAATTCGTTCCGGAGGTCTGTTCTTAACCTGAAATTGTTCTTAACCTGAAGCACCACTTTAGCTAATGGGGCCTCCTGCTGCTGCCGCGCCGCTGGAGCACGATTTCTGTTCTCATCCTGAAGCAAAGTTCTTAACCTGAGGTACTATTTCTGGGTTAGCGGAGTCTGTAACCTGAAGCGTATGTAAGCCGAGGTACTACTGTATAACGTTTTTGGTTTTATAGAAGTAATGTTTGAGTACTAGAAGTTTCCTTAAATCAAAGTTTCTTAGAATACGCATACACTTTAGACTTAAACAAAACAAAAAAAATTGGGGGGGAGAATTTTGGAGGGGGTGGTATGAGGAAATTGACTGTTCCTGCGTTAAGCAAACCTATAGGGATGAGGACTGAGTTGTGCTCATTTTGATCCTTTTTGTTTCTTGAGCCATTTTGAACTGGGCAGGAGCCTATCGGCTACTCATGTCAACCAAACAAAAGGCAGGCTTTGCCACGCCAGTAATTTATCACACCATCTTCCTTGCTTCATGGTTTTTGTTCAGATAAAGATGGCAGATTCGGATGGTGGAGAGAGCGGGGACAAAACCGGCACATGACTCTTCCTGCATGTTCTGGCCACCATCAGACCGTGATTTGAATGTAGACTCAATTTTGGGGCGCATTAATTTTTAAAGTCTTTACCTGCGTTGCGGATGTGCATCCCCCTCCCCGCCGTAAGATTTCGAAAAGCATTCCTGCAGGGGCTGATTGGCATGCATGCCTCTGGAGGTGCAGCCGCTTGTTCTGCTTGTTCTAGCTGCCGGTGTTCCACGTGGAAGAAGTCACATGCGAGCCATTAGCAGGTGCAGAGCTGTGCTTGTATCGGTCTTGTGAAACATCGATGCACGTTGACTTTTTGCACGGGCCACCAGGCTTCACGCAAACCACCTTTAGAAGTCTATCAGTTCTGTTTTGTTAGCACAATCAGAATGAATTTTAGGAACCCAAACGCTTTTTCTGTGCAGCCTGAGCAGGAGCGGCAAACAACGGCATACTGTAGTTAATTGTTCTAGCTTGCCTTTGTTTACCCCAACCCCACTGCCCTGCTCACATTTGTGAAGCATATTCTTATGTTATAAATGCTTCGTGTCACCATTAAGAAAAAGAGGTCGGAACAGGCCAATATATATGTGGACTGTCCCTGGACAAAGTGACTTTTTTCATCTTTAAGTCTTCAAAGCTCTTAATTTAGCTCAAGGTTGTCGCCTGAATTAGCCAGATGTTTTACTGAGAATCAACCATAGTCAGTCCATCCTTTTTTAAAGACTCTAGAGCCATCTTGGCCCAAAATGGTAGCTAGACATTCTGTTTTGGCAGATGTAACCTTAGTTTTAGGGATGCGGGTGGCGCTGTGGGTTAAACCACAGAGCCTAGGGCTTGCTGATCAGAAGGTCGGCGGTTCCAATCCCCACGATGGGGTGAGCTCCCGTTGCTCGGTCCCTGCTCCTGCCAACCTAGCAGTTCGAAAGCACGCAGTGCAAATAGATAAATAGGTACTGCTCCAGCGGGAAGGTAAATGTGTTTCCATGCGCTGCTCTGGTTTGCCAAAAGCAGCTTAGTCATGCTGGCCACATGACCCAGAAGCTGTAGGCCAGCTCCCTCGGCCAGTAAAGCGAGATGAGCGGCGCAACCCCAGAGTCATCGGCAACTGGACCTAATGGTCAGGGGTCCCTTTACCTTTAACCTTGGTTTTAAGGAGGAGCCATTTGGCCCCTAGGGTTGCTATACATATCCTGGACACTGCCTGGTTTCGGCCATCGGAAACAGTGTCTGGGCAGAGCTCGCTTAAATGTCTGGGCAACCCATGTCAGAGGTGTAGATTTACTTTTTGAACAGGGCAACCCCAGCCTAACTTAAATATCTGAGTTTCTAACACTGGTTGCCTGTGAGATGCCATTCTGTACATGGTTACCTCGTCCCGCAGTTTGAAAAGTTTTCTTACCTAGTGACTAGCTGCTGTTAGAGAGCTCTGTGGGTGAGATTTTGATGTAAAAAGCAAAATGAGGTTTGTAATCTGCAAATGGGGTTCTGTTGGCTGAAATTATTGCTGAATTAGGCACAGCCTTTCCGGCTATCACCTTCCTCGAATTTTGCTTCTACCCCACACAATAATGATTTCACTTGCATCCTTCTTCCAAAATGCTAGAGTTTATTTGGTAGTTAAATATTTACCTGCCTCTTAACGTGCAATTGGGGGACGTACAGGAAGGTGGAATAGACTACACCGCAGAAGACTTTGCAAAAACTCCCATCCATCATTGTCCCTAAGGTTGTTTTAGTCAAAGTGTTTATGGCTCAATTAACTATTGTTTATCCAGCTGGAAGTGAGCTTTGGCTCCAGCTCTTTGGTCTTTCAACCACTGTGCCCCAAATGGAGAACTGTGGTTTTATATCTGTTTGCTAATCACACAAAATGATCATTTGATAAGCCGCGCTTTATTATGCCTGGCATGTTGCATCCAAACCACCTTTAAAAGTTGTTTCACGTTTTATGCAGTGTGGATGGGAATTTGCTTTGGCTAACTTGTAAAAAGGTGAAAGGGGGGGGGGAGAGAATATTCTGAAATACTAGTGGGGGAGATTCAGTTGAGAGGGAGGCAGTCTTGGGGGTGTTTTTCTCTTGGTGCACATCCATGGCATGTTTAGAAATGTGCCTCTCCATAGCAAATGCTGGCGTATCTCTGTTACACATGGAAAGTCCTTTGTGAGTCCTTTACACGTTAGTCACTTGCAGTGTTAGAAATTAGCCAGGCGCTAGGCGCATTTTGCAACTGACAGGGGTCCAGTTGCCACCCATGCGCAGAACTCTGGATGCCAGGATGGCAACTGGGAAAAGCAAAATGTAACTTAGAGAAGGATCTGAAATATTTTCCTTGCAGCTTGAATTTGTTTTATTCTGGATTGTTTTATTTAAGGTTTCAACGTCTTGTAAACAGCCTTGAGATTTGTTCTTTAAAATATAGAGTGGTATAGAAGTGAAATAATAATAATAATAATAATAATAATAATAATAATAATAATAATAATAATAATAATAAAAAATCTCAATGGGGGAAAAGGCGTCTAGACATTCCATTGTGGTGGCCATAACATAGGTTTAAGGTGCTATTTGGCATTTAGGTTATATATCTGATGTTCTCACACTGGTCACTTGTTTGGGGATTAGCACAGGGATCAGATATGCCAGCTATTGCAGGATGAACTTTCATTCAGCTTTCTTTTCCTGTGTAAATGTTTGTCTTGCAGTTCTGCACCTTTGTGATTTCTAACGCCCCAATAACCTGAATCTTCATCTTTCATTTCCGTGCATGCAGACGTCCATGTGATGGTTTGGGATGACTAGGCTAATTTCTATTCCCAGCTGCTGGTTATGAAAGTAGCCATATTTTTCACTGGTCACTTTTCACATTGGACAGCTAGAGCTTTTAACCCACTTTAGATGCATCTCCTGCAAGCTGTATGAGCACAACCTTTCCCATTAATTAATAATTCTCTGCCTCTTTGCCTGCGGTTGCATAAAGCACGTTGCCTCTGTGACATGTGACTGCTACCGCTGACTCAGGTGTCCCCATTATGGGGCTAACCTGAGTGGAGTAATTCTCTCCCACTTCTGGTTACTAGTGAAGACCTTATAAGCAGGATTTAAAGCAAGCTCCAGGGATTGTGTGGATTCAGACCACCAGGAGCTACTTGGAAAGCTTGCCTTGAAAACTTCAGGCTGTACATCTCTACTCAAAAGTCAAAAGTGACAGTAGCAAAATAATTACTGAGGCACCTGTTGCTAGTTTCCATACCTGACAGAAGCTTATCGAACCAGTTTTGCTGGAGGTAGTTCTCCCAGCACATGCTGACATGGTTTTTAAAGAATAAATGAAAGAAATTGGGTGCAAAAACTCCTACATTGTCCAGTTACCCAAGGAACGCTCTGTTTACCCTAGAAATCTCTTAGACTCAAATTTGAGTTTTTGGAATTAACAGAGAATCTCTGGGAGCAGGTGGCATGTTTATGACATTTTGTGTCACATAGCATATTCTTCCTGTCACAGAATGATGGGGAAAGTTGGCTCTTTGAATGAGTCCCCAAGTTTTGCTTCCCCTCAAACTATACCAGCAGCAGACAGGAAGTACCGTATTTTTCCGTGTATAAAACTAAGGTTTTTTCCCTAAAAAATAATGTCCAAAATTAGGAGGCGTCTTATACACGGATAGTGCCATGGGTTGGTTTTCTTAAATCTTGAGTCCCCCGAAATATGAGGCGTCTTATACATGGGGGCGTCTTATAGACCCAAAAATACAGTAACTTTTGAAAGTTTGGATAGAAATGCATACTGTGGCTATGGCTTTTATACGTTGGTGATGTTAAAAGTATCGGAATTTTTATTATTATTGTGGGCTTGTCTACACAAAGAGCAGATGACTGTACCATTTTGAGCTGCATGCAATAGTGCTGGGGTGTTTGCGTGTCAAATGTTACGCCGTAGGTTACCGAAATAGTTCTCTATATTTGGCTTTGCCAAAGCGCTGCTAAGTCTTTATTGGATTGTTCAAGGAGGGGGAGAGGAGATTGAAGAAGAGGCTTGACTAGGCAGCCTCCCCCCTCCAGTCTACTGCTTGGGTGAAAACCACATTGAATTTTGCAGCACGCACATTCAAGTCCAACTTACAAGAATGTCCAACTGTATTCATTTTAATGCCTGGAGAACTATTTTTCTCAGGTGCTAAAAACTGTGGGCTTATATTTTTGCTACCGATATGAAATGCTTCTAAATTTGGCTGTAAATTGCTTGCCTACATAAGACACCAGGTTGAGTCATTAGCCTATTCCTAGTGTTATAAGACACTGATATGTCTTTTAAATAGAAAATTGAACATCGGCACAGTCTCTGGCCTAAGTGTATTGAGCAGAGGTTCCCTCTCTTAGTCCCACCCACCAGTTGATATTATTTTTCATGGGTTGTGGAATAAAGCTAGAGGTTATTGATATCACACTCACACTCTATCTTACTTATTTTGAATTGTGGGCTTTTGACTTCTTGGAAGATGGTTTACATTCTTAACATGCTTCAAGCATACCATGTGGCATATGGTCCTTTGATTTCCCAGCCTCTGGCCAAGGAGAAAGTTAGCCATGCTTTGTTGAACTGCTTGGGTTTACGTTCATCTTGTATGCAGGGAAGCTCAAAAGATCCTGTCAATTTAACCTAGGATAGTAGCAGTTGGGGGATTCCCTGATGTACAAAAGGAACAAAATGTCTTAACGTGGAGCTATTTTGTCATTTGGACGCTTCCAATTTTGTATTTTCATGGGATAAAGATGGGTACCATTTACTTGTTGGTCTGGCTTTTAATTTAATGCATGCCTAAGAAGGAAATGCTGTTTAGGCGTGGGTAGTGTAGCCTTGCATGGCTGTGTGTGTTCATTCATCATCTTGTCAGCTACAAAGGAGTCCTTTTATCGTTCAGCAGAACCTTGCACTTTCTGAAGGCCGGCCATGTATAATGCTGCCTAAATTTCGACACTATAAGACAGAACTTGTCATTTGGGGCATACTTTAACCATGAACTCTTAATTTTAGTTTAGTTTAGATGGAGCTGCAGTGTAATACGAATTCCTAAGTAGGATTGCTTTTTCCTGCTGAGTTGCTACGACGCATCAGTGGGTTGGGAGGAAAAAAGCACCTCTTTTGTGTGTCGACACCAAGAGTACTTCACTGTAAGTTGAAAGCGGAAGTGAGCCAATAATGTCAGTAGAGTAGATTGCACCGGAAGAATCTGGTGAACCCAACAATATGCTACTGGGCTATGTGCTTAGGGTAGGCGGTGAACTTTCCCCGATAACGGGCACTGATTCACCTTGTGTCCACAAGTTTCTGTAATGGCTGGGCCATCCCTCTGCTGATTTCTGCTAACCTAAATGGCAAGCTGAAGGATAGTCCTGTCGGCAGAGATGGCGCAGCACAAACCTGCCGTGCATGCCAATGAGTTTGTTGACATACTCGTGTTGAAACAAATACCCTGCAATGCAGTTTAATAGGGATGGTGCAAATGCTTTTGCCAACCTGACGCTTACGTCTGTGTAGGACATGGGCCACACGTCAAGAAAGAGGCCTGTGCCATCCTCAAAGACCTTGTGCTTTCTTTGAACCCCCCTTTTGTGGGGAGGGGGAAGTTGCTGTCCAAGGTCCTGACGGTTCTAAAGTCATGGAGGGCATAGCTGAATCTCAAGTGTGTATTTGCCAGTGAACAGATCAGGAGAGTCATTTGGTTGATGGGAAACAACAGAAGGGGTGTTTTCAGTGATCATCCCCAAAGTCCAAAATTCTGTGGTCCAGGAGGTTTGTTTGACCGTGTTCCACTGGATGGTAAAACGTACGGGGAAATCTAAGTCATTTAAAAATGCCATTCAGCTGTCATCTCTCTAACACAGATCTTCGGTTGCATCTAGCCCAGACATACTTGGAGCAGAGCCATTGAAATCAATGTCCATTAATTTCAGTGAGTCTCCTCTGAGTAAGGTTTAGTTGGATCTACAACAGCTTGTATCCAACCCCTCATGCTAATTTTCTTCTTAACTTTTACCTCCACGTTCTTAATGTTACGGTGGTACCTCGGGTTACAGATGCTTCAGGTTACATACGCTTCAGGTTACAGACTCCGCTAACCCAGAAATTGTACCTTGGGTTAAGAACTTTGCTTCAGAATGAGAAGAGAAATCACACGGCGGCAGCAGGAGGCCCCATTAGCTAAAGTGGTACCTCAGGTTAAGAACAGTTTCAGGTTAAGAACGGACCTCCAGAAGGAATTACGTTCTTAACCTGAGGCATCACTGTATACCCATAGTGTGTTTGTGTGTGCATCCTTTGTTTTACCTAGCAAATAATTTCCTTGATCTTCTGAGCCTCCTTCTATTTTGTCGTATTGCTCTTTTTTTTTAATGGAATATTACTGTGTGTAGTTAACTTGCTTTAATTGTAGTAAGCTGTCTAGAAGGTCTGGAGATAAATATCCATATAAAGATTTATATATATATATATGTTAAACAATTCCTGAGGAGGGAGGGATGGAACCAGAAGCAGCAGTAAAAATAAAAATAAAATAAACACCCAAAAAATTAAGGCGAAAAAAACCTAGCCAGGCAACCATAAAAATATTGAGTCATATCCAATGTTAGTCATACTCAGAGTAAATTGATTAATTTTGCTGGGTCTATTGCTGAGTATAACTTAGCTGGGAATAACCCGTTGGCTCCAAACCGTAGGGAAATCGCAAGTAAGAAACAAGAGCTTTTAGAATGGGGCTTTTAAGGGCATAATTTATCCCTCTAACTCTTTAATAACCTTTTGAATTATGCCAGAACCAAACTTGGGACTTCTTCCTCACTGTGGCATGCTTTTCACTGGTTAGAAGGAGGAGCAGCCGTGCAAAGGCATTGACTATCAGTAGCATGTTCAGAAAGAAAACAGCCCACATTTCTGTTTAAAGGAATCATAACTCATGCCTTGCTGAACTGGTTGCATGCTGTCAGTAAGAAGTCCATATAGATATATCATATATGCATATAGATATATCGTATAGGGCTGGAACAATTAATTCCAGATTGAATTAGATTTTAATCTGAATAAATTGTTCCCTAGGAAAGCATTATGTGTTTATGTCAGCCTGTGTGCATTCTTTTGTAAGTTTATGGTAGGTAGACAAAGGGAAACACGGCCTTCATGTGATATTCTTGAAAGTGGTTGGAACACAGTGTGCATACTTAAAAAAAAAAAAAAGATGGTGCCCCACCCGATAAAAAGAGTCAGAACTCAGCAACTTCCTGCATTTCTGTTTGAAGTTTAAAGAAAGAGTTTGTGTATGCACAGTAGATGTGTTTACATGTTAAAATTGTGCTAGAGGCAAGGAGAAGTGAAAGAGCATCTTGGGTGTTTTGGCACGGAGAGACAGTCTAGATGCTGTTGGACAGGAAGTGCCATGTCTTTTTCTATTAAGTTCCCTGCATCATAATAGACCGCCTCTCTGTTCCTGTAAATATTCTTGTGGATGCTATAACAACGCTTCAGTGAGAAAACGCTACCTAAACTGGGATAGATTTAGAAACTGGTTTTGCAAACATCTTGACGTTTTCTTTCCGGTGGGTATGTTCGCTTTGAACCTTCAGAGTAGCGTTCCTCGAACTTGTGTCTCCGGCTGCTTTTGGACTACAGCTCCCATCATCCCTGACCACTGGTCTTGCTAGCTAGGGATGATGGGAGTTGTAGTCCAAAAACAGTTAGATGCCCAAGACTTATCCCCCACCGGAGGTCCTACCCTTCCCCTAACACCCCGTACAGGGAAATCTAAGTCATTTAAAAATGCCATTTAGCTATCACCTCTCTAACACAGATCTTCGGTTGCATCTAGCTATGACGTATTTGGAGTACAGCCATTGAAACCAATGCCCATTAATTTCAGTGAGTCTCCTCTGAGTAGTTGGAAATACAACCCCTTGTATCCAACCTCTTGTACTAGTCTTCTTTTTAACTTTCACCTCCCTGTTCTTTATGTTAAACCCATACGTTAAATAGCAGTGTAAAATGCTGTTTATGGAATCCTATTTCTGGGAATTGCAAGTACCCTACAAGTTGAACAATAGCTGTGCACCTTCTACCTCTCTCTCTTATCAGCTTATGAAAGAAATGGGTGGTGGTGGGGAAATAGCCTCTAATGAAGGCTTTTAAAATAAAAGTACTTCGCAGCTCCATTCTTAATACTGGCAGTGAAATTTCTCGAGCCCTGCTGTAGTGAGAGCCAGATAAATTTAATGACCGTAGCGATAGGGATAGGGATTTTTGCTAAAACATAATGGGTTTTATATAATTCATGAATCTGTTTTTCCGAGGCCAGCAAAACAAACTGTATGGCAGATACATCCAGAGCCAAGGCAGCCTTGCTGATTATAAAGTACGCAAGTTGGGAAAATAATATAAATCTGCCTTCTAACTTGGAAGCTTTGATTCATTCCTTGTTTTTCTTGTGCACTGATTTATTCACACTGTGTAAGTCAAAAGCACTTGAAACATGGTGATTTATTTAAGTTAAATCTGCAAGACCCCAATAATCTGTTTTTATAAACTAAATAGATTCCCCTTTATGCTTTCTATGTGGTTTTTTTTGGGGGGAAACACATTTTTAAAATCCAGAAACAGGTGCCAAAATGACAAGAACAAGCATTTCAGCAGAACTGATAACTGCTGCAAAGGCAAAGGATATGTGCCAAATAATGAATAATAAGAGATGGTTCAGATTTTAAAATAAATATTTGGAACAGGAACACTTACAGAGATGAATTTAACCAGAAGGAAGAAAATTAGTAAGGAAACAAGTTGTACAGATATTTTTCCAAACATGAGATAAGATCACAGTGTAACTTCCCCACTGAATTCACTTCTGAATACAGCATGACTGCTCTTTGAATAATACACTCGAGATAAACATCTTTTAAGATGTGGCCCAACATTCCTAAAAGCAGAACGGAGACCTATGCATTGCTTCCTCTATTTTGCAAGCACATTTAAGCCTTAACGATGGCTGTGGGAGAGGTAAGCAGATGCTAAAATCTATTCCATTAAAACAAATGGCACTTTGGAGTGTCCTACTTGGAGTGCTTGGGGGTGGGAGTGAGGAAGGGAAATACAGTGGTACCTCAGGTTACGAACTTAATTCGTTCCGGAGGTCCGTTCTTAAGCCAAAACCGCTCTTAACATGAGGCGCACTTTCGCTAATGGCGCCTCCCGCTGCCATCGGCGCGCGACTTCCGTTCACATCCCGGGGCAAAGTTCGCAACCAGGAGTACAGTGGTACCTCAGGTTACAGATCCTTCAGGTTACATACGCTTCAGGTTACAGACTCCGCTAACCCAGAAATAGTACCTCGGGTTAAGAACTTTGCTTCAGGATGAGAACAGAAATCTTGCTCCGGCTGCGCAGCGGCAGGAGGAGGCCCTATTAACTAAAGTGTTGCTTCAGGTTAAGAACAGTTTCAGGTTAAGATCAGGCCTCCGGAACGAATTAAGTTATTAACCCGAGGTACCACTGTATCTACTTCCGGGTTAGCGGAGCTCATAACCCGAAGCGTTCGCAAGGAGGGCGGTATGTAACACGAGGCTCCACTGTACAGGAAGCTTCCATATACTGAATCAGACCATTGGTCTGTCTAGCGTAGTATTGCCTACACTGACTGGCAGCAGCTGATGGGGAGGGTCATGGACCGGTTGGATGCAGAGGAATGGTGGGGGGAGCCACCAAGAGAAGGAGGCTCAGAGCCCGGGTGTGGTGGTGGTGGGACAACGATGAGTGGCCAGAGGGAGAAGACTGGGGAGAGGGCTTGCCGGAAGCTGAAGAGGTAACAGGATTTAGTGAGCAGGAAGAATCGTGGTAGAGAGAAGTCTAGAATCGGAGGCAGAAGCCGGAGCCTGTGAGTGGGACGAGGGAGGCCAAGAGACAGAGATGAGTCAGGCTAGTGAAGAGTCTCCGGTGTCTTCCCCTCCTGCTGCGACAAGCTCCCCATTCCTCTGTCTCACAGAACTAGAAGGGTGTTATCCTGCTAATGCTCTAGTTGCTGTGGTTTGCCATCCCCATTTCTCTTCTCAAACTCTGCCTCTTTTTAGGCAATTCTTAGTTCCATCATTGTACTGCTTCTTTCCTGCTAACGCATGAAATTTTAGCTCAGCCCCCCCCCCCCCGTTTATAATCTGCTGTTCATTCTGCTATATTTCTGCTACTCCGCTCGTTATTTGCTTTCTGTGCCTCTTCTTTCTGAAACTTCTCTGTTGCCTTCTTCTGGTGGCCTTCCTGTTAATTTGTCCTCATATAAAACTACTTGTAGTAGTGGTCATATTAATCCTCATACTTAAAAAGAAACCGCAAAACAAAAAAAAACCCCACTACCAACGCTGATACCTGCAGTGCTTATTTCTCTTTTTGTAACATTTTTTGGCTGAGCTTCCTTTTGAATCTGCTTTAGTTTCTTCCATTTAAAAATAAGAACACACCCATTTTACATTGTTCACTATTGTCTACTTCCTCTTCATGTTTAAAAAAGTTCACTTTTTTTAAAAAAAGTTTAACTGGCATTATCTTCCCTCCAAATTAAAGTGGTAAGCACCATTAAATAATTAAACCAACGCTTGTTGCATGAATGAACTAAAGAACACAAAAGAGCAGCAAACAGAAGCAACAACACATAACTGCAACAAAGCCCACCAAGGTCATGAAATCAATAAAAGCCAGGGGGAAATCAATGAATGGTATGGTAAAAGGAAATGAGGAAAACCCACATCAGGAAATATACAATATGCCTCTGAAAAGTCAAGTTTCTTTGAACTCTAGATGATGTAGTCTTTCATATCTTAAGAGGTGCAGAGAAACCAGATTGCTATGAAAGTTTCCCGAAAGTATAAAATTTCCCCTTTCTTAATGTTTGCAATTAAAGTCTCCAGTGTAATTATGCCATTGTTTACTAAGTCTTCAAAAAAAACACACCATAATGTTCTGGGCTACAGACCAGGTGTGGAAAATTACAGTACTTGCTTACTGTTTTACAATGTAAATAACTGTTGAAAATAACAATTAGAGTCAAAGGTTGTTGGGCATCTTAAATAACAGGCATTGCTGTTCTTGTTCTCTGTAATTACAGTGGGCCTAAAACAGGTTATACAGTTTTATGTCCCATGAAATCAGGGGTTGCGCCTGAAGCTTGTGAAAAAGATTCCATGATAGGAAGTTCTGCTCACTGTTCTCAGGGAGCGGCGTTTGTATGGCTCTCCGCCAAGCCAGGGAAGCCTTTTGCGCCTGACATGGCCTGCAGAGGATGCCACTTCCTTCTTCAGCCACGGGGGTTACTGTGACCATCCTTGGCACCAGCCAGTCCTGGGGGGTGGGGCAGTGGGCATGGCCTGGGGACCAGACCCCATGTTTTCAGTGTGGGCATTTAACGGGGCTGTACCTGGACTTGACAGCTCCATCAGAGTTGGATCTCCCACCCTTTACAGTAGTGGTGGCCAAACTGCCCTCCAGATGTTTTGGGACTACAGTTCCCATCATCCCTGACCACTGGTTCTGTTAGCTAGGGATGATGGGAGTTGTAGTCCCTAAAACATCTGGAGGGATGATGGACTTTTTGGAGCTGGCTGACTTGACTGGAAGAATCCGCGACCAGAAAGAAGAGGAAATACAAGAAGACTGGAAGAAATTTAAAGAATATCTAGCTAGATACTGTAATATAAGAAATTCCTAGAAGTAACAGATTAGGCTTAGGGATAGAAAAAGATTAATAATAATGAATATTATGGATTAGAACAGGAAGTAAAGATAAGAAGTTTGTAACTAAAAGAAGATATTGGTGTTATAAATATGAAATTGGAAACTGCTAAATATGTGATATAATGAAATTCAGATTGGAGGGTGTCAATGAAGTCTTTTAGCAATGTAAATGTACCAGGAAACAAGAAGAAACAATGCTTCTTTTCTTTTTTTGTTTTTATTGTTATGTTTTTATGTTGCTTCAAGTGTAATGTTTTTCTTTTGTGTTAATGTTTATGTGTTATAAGAGAAAACCAATAAAGTGTTGGGGAAAACATCTGGACAGCCAAGTTTGGCCACCACTGCTTTAAAGTGTAGTCTACCTTGCCCAAAGGTGAGCTAGCAGGTCATGCTTAGACCTTGCCATGGAGAGACTTGGTCACCGTATTTGGGGCCAGGCAGGAATTTCCCCTCCAGTCAAATTGGGCCTGCCCGGGGGTTTCACCTACCTCGTAGCAATTGTCACAACTGGTTGGCAGCTAAGGCATTGGGTTGGATCCTTAGTCAAGGCAGAGGAGGTGGGGCTTAGGAACCCCTTCTACCTCAAAGAAAGTGGGGTACCCTGCTTGAGGTGTCCAAGGGGAGGTGCTCCTGCCCATATGCTTGAGATGGGGGCCAGCATTATGTGCGTCCGTAGGGAGAGAGGTGAGAAGGAAATGCAAAAAAAAGTAAATACGATTCTCATTTACGGAAGCCATTAAAAGTATGGCAGTTGCTTAGCTGCTGCTGCTCTGGGAAGCCCACTGTCTGACTGTGATGTTCTGGCCAGAGTTTGTTTGGCTGTGGTGACGGTGGGTTTGTGGGTAAAGCTTGGGCTTTGGCAAAGCAGAGTCTATGTTTCAGCATGGCATGGTAAGGCAAGAGGCGTCAGCGAGGTTGGAGATGTGTGGAACGAATCTGGCGCTCCAATTGTACCACCACAACCTCGACCTGAAATTACAGAACCTTCTCTGAGATCCCTTGTAGCCTAATCTTACTTGCTATATCCTTACGTGGGAAGCTTAATTCTCAATAAGGCTGGAGCTATTACATTTCTTTTTTTAAAAAAAAAAAAATTCATTGGGCATTAACTGCATGTCAAAAAGCAGTTAATATTTGTTCTCATATTCTCCACCGATAAGGGCAAATCTCCTTTAAAATATACACACAGAAGCAGAGAATTAGTTCAGCAGCAGCTGTTGCTCTGGTAGCATACGTGGTGGTTTTAAGACTTGCACGAACATGTTCCGGGGGGTGGAAATATTCCCAGGAGACGTAAACATGCCCTTTCTGAGCTGATGGTGGGTTTGATTATGAAACGGAGCTCCACGTTGACCATAACATTTGGAGACTAGGATGGGCTTTGAGTGGGTGTTTTTGATCGTGCCTGGTAGAGAAACTGCCTTTAGTATATTAATGAGACATAATGACAGTGGCGATAGAGATCTGGTGGGGTCATTGTGGAGTCTTCCAAAGGCATTTTGTTTTAAGCCCTGCAGACATTGGAGTGGAATGAAAGTCATTCTGGAATAAGATTAGGCCTGGCTCCTTCTTGTTCTTCTGCTGTGTCTTTATGCTTTTAACTAAGAATGAGGCATTAAGAATTCCCTGCTAATCCAAACTCCATTACAATGGTAGTTCAAAGAAGTGGCCTTTAAAAAAAAACCAAACAAGTAGCAGGTCTGTCTTTTTGAAAGAGCGATTATTTTATAAAAGTTGTGATGGGTGGTGAAAATACAGAGAGTGTTTGTGGGGCAACTGCTTGGATTATTCTTTTCAACTGCACAGAACAGCTGCAAAGGTTCTGTGTTGTGAGAATGTGGTTTCCATAAGGAATCTTCACGAACTTAGTGTCTTCCAGATGTTTTGCTGTACTGCATCATCCTTGATAGCGGAGACCAGTTGTCTTTCAGAACATCTGGAGGGCACCAGGTCGGGAAAGACTGTATTAGAACATCTTTTTATAGTAACCTATGAAATTCATTCATTCATTCATTGTCTTAAATCTTGGAACAAGGTATAAATTATTATTTTATAACAATCGCGGAGAACCTGTGACTGTCCAGATGTGGTTGGACTCGAACTCCCATGACCCTTAGTGGCCATGCCCAATGCTCAAGGATGATGGGACTTGTATTCCAGCAACATTTAAAAGGCCACAGGTTCCCCACTCTTCTTTATTATAACTATCCCTTTGGGGATTTCAACCCGAAACAATAGCAAGGGTTTGTAATGCAGCTTGTAAAGAGATCTTAGATGTGTTGAGGGTTTTATGTGTGAGCGTGGCATAGCTTTTACAAGATTTGTAAACTACCCTTTTGATATTTTTTGCAACTTGGATGATAGGAGAGCCCAAAATAATGGGTGCTCCATGGCACCAAAAATCATATGTTCAGTTGATATGCCCTATTCTGTAGTGGTGCTGTGGTCTAAAGCACAGAGCCTAGGGTTTGCCGATCAGAAGGTCGGCGGTTTGAATCCCCGCGAGGGGGTGAGCTCCTGTTGTTGGGTCCCAGCTCCTGCCCACCTAGCAGTTCGAAAGCACGTCAAAGGGCAAGTAGATAAATAGGTTCCGCTCCGGCGGGAAGGTAAACGGCGTTCCGTGCGCTGCTCTGGTTCGCCAGAAGTGGCTTAGGCATGCTGGCCACATGACCCGGAAGCTGTCTGCGGACAAATGCCGGCTCCCTCGGCCTATAGAGCGAGATGAGTTCCGCAACCCCAGAGTCATCCGCAACTGGACCTAATGGTCAGGGGTACTTTTAGCTTTACCTTTACCTATTCTGTAGTTACTCTTCCCTGCTGCAGGTAAACATTCAGGGCAGGGGAGCAAGTCTACCTGGTGAGCAGAGACTCAAGACTACTAGGACGCGTGATCTCATTCATGTCAACTTTTGATAGGTGGAGAACAGCATCTCTCCCTTTCCTCTGCGCTCCCTTAAAACTATAGTAACCTGCTGTCATACCTCCCAGCAGGGCGGTAATGTACCCATTGTTTGTTATAGTGTACGTATAATAATTTGGCATTCTGGTTTCCTTTAATTCCAGAAATACTATTCTCAGGTTGTCTATCTGTTAGTAGAAATATCAAGAGCTGCTAAGTGGTGCTGAATATAGTTCTGAAAACTAATACCTGCACCAGCAGGATTATTTTGGTGTTGTTCATATTTAAACTCTACAGTCATCCTTGCAGGGACATTTTGCCCTCGACTGTTGCCAATGTCTATGATGAACATGAAACAGGAGTGACTGGATAAAAAATGCAGGAGAGGCTATCTATCCTATCTGGAATATCCATCTTAGCTTGCTGAACTGATAAATCCTTAATGTGTTACTATCTGCACTGGCTTCTTAGTAGGCTCTAACTGGCCATTAGCTATTGCTGAATTAGACCACTTCATAATTCGTTTAGAGTGAGGCATATGCACATCTTTTAGGGCTCAGCAATGAGAGTTGTGTGTGGATGAGATATGGAATGCAGCAGCAAGGATGCTCTTGGAGCCAAGCAATCATATCACACCCCCATTCTGTACTGATCTCCAGGCTCAATCTAAAATGCTGGGTTTGTAGTTTAAAGACCTCAAAAGGGACCGTCCTACCTAAAGTACCACCTGCATTTGTAGGAGCCTGCCTGCGTTTCACAATAATCCTTGGGAGCCTTGCTATCTAGCTATCAGTAAGAGAAGCTAGGCTGTGACAGTAACCAAGGACTTGGCTTTTTCAGTGGTGACCCGTGTCTGCGGGAAATGATCTGACTTGAAGTATGTGTGGCTCTCTCACTAGTGACTTTTAAAAGGACCCTGAAGACATATATATATTATCTGTCTATGTATCAATCATCTATGTATGCTTTATTCATTTTTATCAGTTGCGATGTCCAACTGTTTTTTTTTAATTGCTTATTTTCAAGGGGTTTAATTGTAGAAATCAATTATTTCGAGTTAGGTTTTGTGATGGCGTTTGCATGCTGCATAATGAGGACACCGATCCCAAAAGGCGGAAGATAGATATCTTTTAACAATGATGAACAGAAGTACATTTATAACGGCTGTTTTACAAATCTAAGATGGAAGAAAACACTGGATTTTTTTATTCGCTGGAGTCTCAAAAATACAAGACTTTGTATTTTACAATAATACAAGACTTTGTATTTTACAGACTTGGCATTTTAGAAATGTATTTTTATTTTGCAGTTGTTTGGTTTTTTTAAAAAAAAACTTCTCCTTTTTTGCTTTTTAAACAAATAACAATTAAACACTTATCCAGCAGTACAGCTAATCATGTTTGTTTTATCCATTGTCCCTAGACATACACTTACTGTACACCTTCAACTTTCAAACATATTGCAGTTGAGTTTGTTGAATCCTGATGCAATCAAGTTGCAAAAGAGTATCAAATATGTAGAAACAGAAGTCCTCAGAAAATTTGTGGTCCTCTGGATCTTGCTGGACTTGAGTTCCCATCATCCACTGCCGTTGGCTGGAGCTGATGGCAGCTGTCCCAACAACTGGAAGGCCACAGTTTCCCCAGCCCTGAACTCATCTGCTAAAGAGACCTGCCACGTTCCCACGTTCCTTCTGCTCCTCTCTCTGCAGCCCTGCTTGCTTTTGTTCTGCCACAGCCAGTGTTCAAAACTCCCCTTGTTCTAGGCCAGGGGTCAGCAAACTTTTTCAGCAGGGGGCTGATCCATTGTCCCTCAGACCTTGTGGGGGCTGGACTATATTTTTTTTTTTGGGGGGGGGAAATGAACGAATTCCTATGCCCCATAAATAATCCAGAGATGCATTTTAAATAAAAGCACACATTCTACTTGTGTAAAAACACCAGGCAGGCCCCACAAATAAACCAGAGATGCATTTAAAATAAAAAATAAAACATTCTACTCATGTAAAAACACACTGATCGTGGACCAGATTTAGAAGGCGATTGGGCCGGATCCGGCCCCTGGGCCTTAGTTTGCCTACCCATGTTCTATGCGCATCTAGGGAATGTCATCAGCGCAAGCCGTTTCTGAGATCTGGGTGCAGTGCTTCGCCTAAGATTTCTGATTAAAACTGCAGAGTGGAAGGAAAGGAAGAGCTTTTTCTGCCTCCCCACTTCCAGCTACTTTCCAAAGACTGGAGAAGAGACCCCCTTAAGAATATTAGGAGGGTGGGTAGGGGAAGGACTAGACCCTGTGAAAAATGAACATAATATTTTAGCTGCAGTTCATTCATTTTTCAGCTATGCATTCTGATTACAAAAAAAGCACGCCAAGACATTCCGTTGTTGCGCCCATAACCTCAGTTTAAGGTGCCATTTAGCAATTCGCTTTCATATCTCAGTTTCTAACCCTGCTCTCTCCTGTCCACTCTGAGATAAAGGGCCAATGGATTCCTTCCTCAGAGCGAGGCATTCTGGGCCAAGTAGCCAGGAGAATATGCTTGTCATCCTTATAGGCATATGATCTGGAAAGTTTTCTCAGCAATGAGTGGAAGTGTGGGAAGTGGGTGAGTCAAATGACCTTCTAAGGCTTTGGGGGGGGGGGAACCTTCAAGTGATGAAGTACTTAGGAATGTTACACAGTTTTTTAAGAGCTTTATGTGTAATGATTAGCTTAACGTCTGGTCAACTTGACTAATGTCCATCAGTGTAGGTGGTTACTAGTCAGGTAAACGAAAACTGATGTTTCCTATTCTCCACCTGCATTTTGCTCCAAAACCACTCTCTGCACTTATTTAGTCTTGCTGCTGCTGTTTGCGAATACTGTACTAAAGTTATTTATTCTGGTTGTATTCCAGGTGGTTTGTGTTCCAAGATGGTCTGTAGAGCCACATCCAGGCCGTACAGTTACAGCTCTGTTGTATCCCACTTTAAACAGCCATAGCTCTTCCCCACCCCCCAGAAAAAAAGAACATTGAGAACAATAGTGTGTTAAGAGCGCTGGGTTGTTAAGAGATCCCTCACAAATCTCCCAACTCTCAGCATCCTTAACAAAATACAGTTCCCAATATTCTTTTTTTGTGTGTGGGAGGGGGGAGAAGTTGTGGCAGTTAAGAGTGGTAAATGAGTACTTTAAATGTGTGTGGGTCATAGAGTTGGAAGAGACCACAAGCGCCATCGAGTCCAACCCCCTGCCAAGGAGGAAACACCATCAGAGCACTCCTGACATATGGTTGTCAAGGCTCTGCTTAAAGACCTCCAAAGAAGGAGACTCCACCACACTCCTTGGCAGCAAATTCCACTGTCAAACAGCTCTTACTGTCAGGAAGTTCTTCCTAATGTTTAGGTGGAATCTTCTTTCTTGTAGTTTGGATCCATTGCTCCGTGTCCGCTTCTCTGGAGCAGCAGAAAACAACCTTTCTCCCTCCTCTATATGACATCCTTTTATATATTTGAACATATATATATAAATGTGACCTGGGTCTCCGGTTTATAGCCTCACGCAGCAAGATTAGTGTCGAGTTAAGCCAGTGTTTCATTTTGGGATTTAGACCTGGATTTTGCCCATGCAGCCACTGCACCAGAGTATCACTCTATAGCTGTACTGCTTTTAGCTCGTAGTTCAACTAGGCCAGGACTCTTTTACCACCCCCTTTCCCCCCTGTAGCTGTTAAAATAAAAGCAGCTGCTTTTGTAGGCGATATTATGCCTTTGGGTCATTAGGCTCAAGGTGACATTGCTGCTGCCGCCTCATTGCTTACTGGTCCGTGTTCCAGGGAAGTTAAAAGCTGTGCTTTGGGTTCTGTGAGAGCTACTAATAAATGATAAATTAGAAGCAAGCTATATGTTCCTTTTTTAAAAAAATCAGTCTGGAAAAAGCTTGTGGTTCTCACGGTCTGACTACTTACTGTATACATCCCACTGCCCCTTTCAGCTCCCGAAAAATATTTGCAGCACTAATAATTCGTCTTTACTTTGGGGCTTGTTTCTGTGCTGTACACTAAAGGGGGCAGCAAGTCTCCCAGTTCTCAGGAAGCGGCTTTTCTCAAGCTTGATACCTGGAATTCTTCTCGCAAAAAGAAAGAACCTCTGGTGGTGTTGACTCAAGAGCCCTTAGGCATACAGAAATTGCGGCATCGCCGAGTTATTTCGTAACGATTCTCGTGGCGCCACAGCGCTGAGTTGAATTGGTCTGTCTGAATTGGTCATCTGCTGTGATGAATATTTGGGGGGGGGGGTCTTGTGAAAATAAGCCACCTGAAATCTTATTATTTCTGATCATGAGTCTACATAGATTATTGGGGGGGGGGGGGACAAACATAGAAATGGTGCTAAAAGTGTTGATCAGTTTATCTATTATCAATCATTTGATAAACAGATTTGCATTGTATCCAGTTCTGGTCTTGTTCTGTCTGCCCTCCAGTTGTGAAAGAGTTTTTCTTTGGGGGGGGGGGGGTTAAGTCTAGCTCTGCTTATAAAAGAATTTATTTGTATGACTACAGTCAATGTCAAAATGTTACTAAAATTAATGGGAGTTTTATTTATTTATTATTAAAAGTATAAATTATTAGTTAGGAAATGAATGAGTTTCATTTAAATGAACACTTTAGGGAGCCTGAATTATTGGGTTGAAATTCTTGGGCTTTGTTAATGTTTTCATCTGAGTCGTAATCCAGCCCTGAAAGGGTTTCTTTGGATCCCTGGCTGCAATTTAACACCAATTCAAACAAAATCTTAAATCTTTGCTTTGTTTTGCAGTTAGGAGTTGAGTAGGGAAAGAGGATACGGTTTCCTTTGGAAGAGTTTAGTAAACTTACCTTGATGTTTACGAAGAAAGTTTTGACATTGACACTAAGCAGAGTGCTTAAACAACACCTGGAGGAAATATTTTTTTCTTTTTTATAAGCAATTAACTAATAGGGATAGTCATCTCAAAAGATTTCGTTCTAGGTATTATAAATCATTGGTTATGCAAGTCAGGGGATGCAGGTGGCGCTGTGGGTAAAATCTCAGTGCCTAGGACTTGCCGATCATCAGGTCGGTGGGTCGAATCCCCACGGCGGGGTGCGCTCCAGTTGCTCGGTCCCAGCGCCTGCCAACCTAGCAGTTTGAAAGCACCTCCGGGTGCAAGTAGATAAATAGGGACCGCTTACTAGCGGGAAGGTAAACGGCGTTTCCGTGTGCTGCGCTGGCTCGCCAGATGCAGCTTGTCACGCTGGCCACGTGACCCGGAAGTGTCTGCGGATAGCTGGCTCCCGGCCTATAGAGTGAGATGAGCGCACAACCCTAGAGTCTGTCAAGACTGGCCCGTACGGGCAGGGGTACCTTTACCTTTATGCAAGTCAGAGGTATGCGTGCGCATATCAGAAATGGCTTCAGTTGCAGCCCAAATATTAATGTTTTCGTAGGCACTGTAAAGCCCTGGCTGGCAACTAGTTTTCCAGGAAAGCCACTGTGAGCAGTGACTGAAGAGTACTAGACCAGCCATTCAGTGCCGGCTGTGAAAATCCTGTTGCCATAGATGCTTCTTTCTCAACAATTGTGTGTTCCAATTTGCTGGCAACTGTGGAGCCACACAGAATCCCTTGAGCTGAATTGGTTCAAGAGCCACCAGTGGTTGACTCTTACTCCAAACTTGTTTTTCTAAATACCTCCAAGTGTAACAGAAGCTGGGGCTAGGAGAGCATGCTTGTATCCTTCCTTGCAAGAGCGGCCTTGCAAAGTCTGCCATTCACACTCTGAACCAGTGTTTCCCAAACTTGCGTCTCTGGCTGTTTTCGGACAAGGATTCCCATCATCCCTGACCGCTTGTCTTGCTAGCTAGGGATAATAATAATAATAATAATAATAATAATAATAATAATAATAATAATAATTTATTTGTACCTCGCCCATCTCACTGGGTTTCCCCAGCCACTCTGGGCAGCTCCCAATAGAATATTAAAAACATAAGACATCAAACATTAAAAACTTCAGATGTTTTCTAAAAGTCAGGTGGTTGTTTATTTCCTTGACATCAGATGAGAGGGCATTCCACAGGGCAGGCACCACTACCAAGAAGGCCCTCTGCCTGGTTCCCTGCAACCTCACTTCTTGCAGTGCGGGAACTGCCAGAAGGCCCTCAGAGCTGGACCTCAGTGTCCGGGCTGAACGACAGGAGTGGAGACATTCCTTCAGGTATACTGGGATGATGGGGGTTTGGAAAACACTGCCCTAATTGCTGCCATCTCTCTTTGTCTTCGCTCCTACAAGCCTCCAGACCGGAGGGAATTCCTCGACCCTCTCCAGGGTGAAACAAATTTGCTTTTCTCTGCCAAAACCTCTCTCAGCTTCCTGTTACTCCCAGAGAGCAGAGCAGCCCATCTTATACTTCTGTAGCAGGAACCACGTGACGTAGGCTCATGGTTCATGCTACAGTTCATGGTTCATGTGTTGGCAACAAAGCATGCAGACCCAACCGTCCCAAGCAAGGAAAGGAAAGAGGTGATTTTGCATGGCTACAAGGAGTAGCCTTCAGAAACCACATCTTTTCCCCATTGCACAGTATTCCTTTAGTGCTATTAACAGTCCTTGTGAGGTGGAATGCTGAATGTTAGCACCATCAATGTGTCTGGAACTATTTGCCTTGCTCATGTCTGGTTCCTCCATAGGCACAGTTATATTTTTTAGTTGTGGTTCAGCAGAGCCGTTAGCCTCTTGAAGATGCAATGTTTTAATAGCATTGGTACAAGAAATAAATTTTCTCATCCTCCAGTTACATTATTATAGCCACCAGCCAAAAGATGCTGGCTGCTACTCATGGAGCTATAAGCTATATAGCCCTGAGGCCTGCTAGCAAGTTGTCTGTGCACACAAAATGACACTTGTCACCTACAAACTATGGTGATTTATTGCCTGGAAAATGGCTCTTCCTTGCGACACATGAAGCTGTTAAATAAGAAACAGTTGCGTATATATTGTGCAATAAAATGATCCCCGGGAATAGCTGAGTAGAAGGTTTATTTACATGAAAAGCCAACTCTCCTCCAGTTCAACAAAGGAACCCAGGAGCTTGTCATCTTGGAGTAATTTTAATAGCTGTGAACTTAGGCTTTGTCATAGAAAGTCTTGGTCTCTTGGGGGGTTGTACTAACGGGGTTTTTCCTAACATCTAATTAAAGGAAATTTAATTGGGCAGGCAATACTGTTTATACACCAAGAGTTATACTTACTGATTTAACCTAGGCCTGCAATTTTGTTTCTCAGTATTGTCTTACTGCCTTGAGATGGGTTAATTGCCGCTGGTTCCTTGTCTGACCTGGTTGTTTAATCTGCACGTAATTTCTTTCGATTTTTCAAAGCCTCGTTTAAGAGATTAAGTGCTTTTTCTTTCATTCTTCTCTCTTCCTTCCCGCTTTCCCCCTGCTATACAGGTGCTGTTACATCTGAACAGCTTTTCCTAAAGCTTCGAAACAGCCCTGCATTGAAGCTGCAATTATTCCTTTGCTCTTATAGTAGAACTGCTGGCTTCCTATCAGAGCTACTGACAGGTTTCCCATTACTGTCCTAGTAGTCACATGTGGCCCCTGGTGGCTGGTGTGGTGTAGTGGTTAAGAGCGGTAGTCTCGTAATCTGGTGAACCGGGTTCGATTCCCCGCTCCTCCACATGAAGCTGCTGGGTGACCTTGGGCTAGTCACACTTCTCTGAAGTCTCTCAGCCCCACTCACCTCACAGAGTGTTTGTTGTGGGGGAGGAAGGGAAAGGAAAATGTTAGCTGCTTTGAGACTCCTTAAAGGGAGTGATAAAGCGGGATATCAAATCGAAACTCTTCTTCTTCTCCTTCCTGTCCTGAGTTTCTAACACTGCCAACTTGAGCTGCTTGAAAGAGTGGTGGCCTAAAGAAGCAACCCAAGGAATTGTAGCTTGGCGCGAGGATTCTGTTAGTTCCCTCGTATTCCCTTCCCCTCGAAACTACACTTCCCAGGATAGTGAAGTACAGTCGTACCTTGGAAGCCGAACGGAAGCCGTTCCGGAAGTCCGTTCGACTACCAAGGCACGACTTCTGATTGGGCGCAGGAGCTTCCTGCAGCCAATCGGAAGCCCCGCCGGACGTTTGGCTTCCAAAAGAACATTCGCAAACCGAAACACTCACTTCCGGGTTTGCGGCATTAAGGAGCCAAAACGTTCAACTGCTAAGGCGTTCATCAACCAAGGTATGACTGTGTATGACTGTTATCGCAGCTTCAGTCTGTTGGGTGGATATGCTCTTCAGAGAAAATGAAAAGGTGACTCAAAGGCTACTTAGGTGAAATAAAGGACAGTACAAGACGCCTTTTAAGAACTGAAGCACCAACTCCCCCAACACTCTCCCCTAGACTTCTTTATTTTAAGTGAAGTTTTTGGGGGCAGGGGGTTGAAGCGGAGTGTTTTGTTTGAAAACCTAGCTTTATGAACATTGCACAGACTCGGGCTTTAATCTCATTTTGGCTCTTGCACAAAATACATTTTATTACTCTTTCACCAGAGGGGATGAGGGTAACTCTCCATCATATTCACGAGCCCTGCCAAGAACTACAGAAGGAGTTATGAAATGAAAAATACTTTCCAGCCTCCACAGGTTATTAACAGAAACTTACAGAATTTAATACGCCAAATTAATCTGGCTTGGTAAGCACTTAGACCTGCCAATCAGAAAATAGTGTGTTTTTGTTTTGCCAAGGTATTCAAGCAAGTGTTTAAATCTAATGCTCTCTGCTGTATGCAAAATGCACCAGGGTGGTCACTGACTCAGTAAAATCGAGGGGCTCAGAGGCCTGTGAATGAAAGATCCTTGCAGAAAACTGATTTACGAGTCAAAATGTGGCTGGTACGTGTGCGTGCCTTTTAAACTGAGAGGTTCATCATATACCTGAGAATTAAAATGGTAGCTTTGCTTTTTCATCATCTTAATGTCCACTCGTATTTACCTGAAAGCACATGAACTGTGTATAAAGCATTATACCAGAACGTTCTGCTTTTCAAATGATTAAGAATGGGAGGATTTAGTTTAAAGGAAGTAGGAAAGTGTGGAGGGGAGTTTATGTAAAGCCATCTATTGAAAATAGGAAAAGGCACAAAACATGAAAAAATTGAGAAACGTGGTTAAGCGGCTAACACATGATAACCTCCTTTATTAAACTTTTTTTTCTAATAGAGGGAGAAACAGATTATAGATTCCTACAAATTAAATATAAACCTACAGTAAGGCAAGCCAAGAAGCAATTTGAGGAGCAAGTCAAGGCATTAACTTTACACCTTAAGGTGTTTCTACGATTACAACAGTTAGCCAAACAGAAGAATAAGCCTTGCTGAGGAACTTATTAGCTTTCCTTTTTTTCAAAGAGAATTCTTACCTTACTAACCTTATGGGGGGGGCAACCTTGTGGGTTAGCAACAAACAAACATGCTGATAGCATCTGGATTTTCAAGAAGCTCTTGACAAAAGTTTTGAGTTTCTCTTTTAACTAATCACTTATTGATAAGGCAAGAGGCACATGAAAGGAAGAAATCAATGGAATCCACTAGAGATCTGTTTCGCTTATCGTGCATTATCTGCAACAAGGGGTATATGGTGAGGTAACAAAGTCCCCGCAAGGATGTTGAAATTCCATACAGATTGGAAGAGCTTCAGGACTCTCCAAACTGGGTAACCGGTCTTTGTAAGTGTAGATGAGGCTTTGTGTGAAGATTGGGACAAAAAGCAACACCCCCTAATGTCTTGCATACACTCAAGGTGTCCAATTTTACTACAGTTACCCAGGAAATACATAATTTGAATTAGCTGGAGGCGTTTGGGCCAAACAACAGGCTTATAAAACCTATTGATCTTAATCACCCACCTTGCCCAAATTTGCACACACGAAGAAACCGGGTGATGAACTGGACCGTAGAGCCATGCTTCTGGTTCTGCGCCCAATGACATTTAGTTCCCTCTAGCTCGGCCTCTGACATCTATACATTGTGTGTGGTTTCTATTGGGGAAAACCTACACATGGCTTGTGTACCTATGCAACCACAATCCCAGGCTTTTCTCCAACTCACAGCTAACACATGCTTGGGGAAGTAACAGATGGTGCACTGGGAACATGGTGCTTAACCTGATCTCTCTCTGGCCAGGCCAATGGAGAGAAGAGGCAAGGTCAGTGCGGTGCAAACCTTCTGGCAGAACCAATTGGGAAGCTGGGGCAAACTGTTTTATCATGGATGGGACCAGCAGCACTGTTCCACAGCTCTTTTAAATCACATGGGCACATGTCAAGAGTGTTTACAAACAATGGGGGCTGCTTCTGTCCCTATAATTTACTCCCAGGGCATGTGAAAAGTAAAGAAAGCAGGTGTGTATGTTATTAAAGCTCCTCTTCCGTTGCTGTTGGTAAAACCGAAGATAAGAGGATTACAGGGAGCTGTCAAGTATACCGCACCTTTGTCCTACATTCATAGTGGTTTCCAGAGAGATTTGCAAAGGATTCCCCACTCCAGAAAATTGTATTGTATTTCATGTCACTCGTTCCTCCCAGTTGTATAGGAAGCTAGTTGGGAGGGCATGAGAAATAGCCCCTTGTGCTTAGAATTGGTGCTTGTACGAATGTGATTGCGTTGAAATTAACAACAAGGCACCTTTTCAGTACCATGAGTGTCAAAACTTTTGGAGGCAACGTGTAATCTGGGCTTCCCTGTGAGTTTTTCTCTAGTCCGTAGAAAACCTGGAAATATCTGAACAGTGTGATCACAGCAACTCTTCCCAGTAGATCTTGCCCCAGTGAGATGGTTGCGGGGAATGAAAGTCCCTACCTTCCCACCGCTCCCTAAGGCTCCTCCCGCTGTTCCTTCCCCAGCAGCCTAAGGCTCTGTCGTCTTGTCTCTCATTGCTCCACCCTCTTCATTACTCTGTGTGTTCTTGGAGGGGAGGGGAGCTGGTCGCAGCAGAAGGGGAAGACTCTCTGGATTCTTCAGCAGCCTGCCCCATCTCTGTCTACTGGCCCGCCTCCTCTCCTGCCTCTGATTCGTGACTGCTCTCTGCCACAACCTCTTCCTGCTCACTAAGCCCTGTTGCCTCTTCAGTTTCTGACTCTTCCTCCTCCCAGTCTGCTCCCTCTGACCACCCATTGTTGTCCCACCACCAACCGCCTGGCTCCGAGCCTTCTTCCCCTGGGGGTTCCCTTGGGGGTTCCCCAGCTGGTGCCTCGCACCACTCTGCATCAGCCAATCCATGACACTAATGCTTCCAGGCTGTCCTGCTCTCCCTACCCATTAGATGTGAGCAAAACTAGCATTTTTTTTATTTTTTTAAATAGAAGAACTAGATTGTATGGGGGAGGGAGCTTCCCCCACCTCCTTCTTTGCACTTGAGGAAGAGGCTTCCAAAAACTGATCTGACTAGTAGTTTTCTAACTGGCCATGCTTCTCTTAGCTTTCACGCTATATTTACATTTCTGTGGTCTGTGGTGGAGGGATGCAGGTGGCACTGTGGTCTAAACCACTGAGCCTCTTAGACTTGCCAATCAGAAGGTCAGCGGTTCAAATCCCCACGACGGGGTGAGCTCCCGTTGCTTGGTCCCAGCTCCTGCCAACCTAGCAGTTCGAAAGCACGCCCAAAAAGTGCAAATAGATAAATAGGTACCGCTCCGGCAGGAAGGTAAACGGCTTTTCTGTTCACTGCTCTGGTTTTGGTGTCCCATTGCACCAGAAGCAACTTAGTCATGCTGGCCAAATGACCCGGAAAAACTGCGGAGAAACGCCGGCTCCCTCGGCCTATAAAGTGAGATGAGCGCCGCAACCCCAGAGTCGTCTGCGACTGGACTTAACTGTCAGGGGTCCTTTACCTTTGCCTTTTAGTCGGGGGGGGGGGTGAATTGTCAAATTATACACACACACACAATTCCCCTGTGTCTTGTAATTTTTTTTTTAAAAAAATATTTGCTTATCAAAGTGGATGTAGTTAAAAACCTAAAATCTGTGCAAATGCATTTAACTAGAATAATTCTGAATTCCTTCCTCCACGTTACCTTGCTTCCAGTTCCTCTTCCTGGCCACCGTAGCTGGGGAAATATTTTTATAGCCTTAGCAATCCTCTCTTTGGTGTGTTTACTCAGAAGTAAGTCCTGCCGAGCTCAATGGGATTTCAGACTTAAAACTGATGGTTGCCTAGGCAACTAGTCGTGAAGTCTCCCCTACTGCTGGTCTTGCAGTTCACCTGATACTACTTGCAGTTTCTCCTTTGGAGATCTGGTTTTCTCCGGTTCAGGCAGTGATGAATAAGCAGGCATCCTTTTTGCATTTAGTTAGATCATCTTGTAGTTGCAGGTCAACATATATGGTAGGTTTCTTTGTTTTAAAGGATGCTTATTATCTTCCAGAAAAACCCAAAGCCAGCTCTTCTTGTAAGAATTGGGGGCAGGGGGCAGTTTCCTAAAGTGTGGTTTTGTTTTACTTAGCTCTTCAAGACACGTAGGTGAAAATTTAAATCATACTGGGCTGTGTAATTATAAGCAACAAAATTAGATCTCTCCATAACACTCAAATTCTCATACTTGCATAGCTCATATCCGGTGAACATAATGAACAACAAAAGCCTGAAATCACTGTAAAGAGAGCTGCGCAAATGCTTTGAGAACTGCTCTTTGTGGAAAGAAATTAATTCTAAAACGTTGACTAATTTTTAATCGTTAAGAACCGCTTTTTAGCGACGTCCATTGTACCATCATGACTTGTCATGCCCCTTTTGCAATACCATTTTCCCTTCAGGAAAAAAAGGCTTTTATAAAGAAGAACTAAACGGCGTGGTGCGTCATTCATTTGGTACGATTTTAAAACTCTTGAGTTTGTTTATCAGTCAATGGGGGCAGAATCTTCAGATGGATGTATTTCACAGAATAAACAAAATTGCCCAGGCTTGAGTAAATCCGTTTAGGGGTGCTATTCACAATGGGTAGAGAAAGGGTTGTGCGTGTTCCTTTTTCATTTCAGAAAGCAAGTGAATGAGGTTAACAATTTGTAGGTCTTGTACAGGAGTGGCTAATCCCTGACCTAAGGGTCTGATTCTCCCCACCCCCACCCCCCCGGAAAAAAACAAGGTTTTTTTGCTACCCAAGAACCCTCCCATTTTGGCAGTGGCAGAGCATGTTATTGTTGTTTAGTCGTGTCTGACTCTTCGTGACCCCATGGACCAGAGCACACCAGGCACTCCTGTCTTCCACTGCCTCCTGCAGTTTGGTCAAAGGCAGAGCATAGGAAAACAATATAAGCGGATACTGGACTGGGTTGAGCAGAGACGTCTGAACCACTTCAACGGGGATGCAACTCACTCCTTTCCCAGTCATTGGATGGTTCATTTGAGCAAGGAGGGCACAATAACCCCCTCCTTTGCTGATCTACATGGGTTAGCTGAGGGTTGGTGTGTGTGTGTGTGTGTGTGTGTGTGTGTGTGTGTGTGTAGCGGCTACACCCACTACTGGAGGGTTAGCCAAGGGTGAATATAGCCCTTCGGCCAAAAGGAAAAGGTTACCCACTCCCTGGTCTAATGGATTAAGTTTACATTCAAGAGTATAAAGCACAATTTGATCTGCCAGCAATGAATGACAGCTGCTTTTTTCTTCCTTCTCGTTACAGGAATGTTTACCCTTGCAGAAGTTGCATCTCTTAATGACATTCAGCCAACGTACCGCATTCTGAAACCATGGTGGGACGTATTTATGGATTACCTAGCAGTCGTTATGCTGATGGTCGCCATTTTTGCTGGAACCATGCAGCTGACCAAAGATCAGGTGGTCTGTTTGCCCGTCCTGCAGTCGGCTGTCAACGCAAAGGTGCAGCCCAGCTCCCCGGCGAGTGCCAAAGCTACAAGCGCTGTTCCGGAACCCGAAACAACCGCAGCCCAAGACAAAGAAGCGCCGGGAGCGAGGGCCATTTCTTTTGCACCTGTCGTCGCAACTGACATACCTCTCAGCAGATCTACCTTTCCACCGTTGCACTCCACTGTCGCTAGTCCGGAGGAGAAGAAGGAGCAGGCAGATCCCCTGGGCCGAAAAACTAACTTGGATTATCAGCAATATGTTTTCATTAACCAGATGTGCTACCACTTGGCTCTTCCTTGGTATTCAAAGTACTTTCCTTACTTAGCTCTTATACATACCATTATTTTAATGGTCAGCAGCAACTTTTGGTTCAAATATCCCAAAACTTGCTCAAAGATCGAGCACTTTGTTTCCATTCTGGGGAAGTGCTTTGAATCTCCGTGGACTACAAAGGCGTTGTCTGAGACGGCGTGTGAGGATTCTGAGGAGAATAAGCAGAGGCTGACCGGGGCCCAGTCTTTGCCCAAGCATGTGTCCACCAGCAGCGATGAAGGAAGTCCGAGCGCCAGCACCCCCATGATCAACAAGACGGGCTTCAAGTTTTCAGCGGAGAAGCCCGTCGTCGAGGTTCCGAGCATGACCATTTTGGACAAAAAAGATGGCGAGCAAGCCAAAGCCCTCTTCGAAAAAGTACGGAAATTCCGGGCGCACGTGGAGGACAGCGACTTGATATACAAACTCTACGTCGTCCAGACGGTCATCAAAACTGTGAAGTTCATATTTATTCTCTGCTACACGGCAAACTTCGTCAATGAAATCAGCTTTGAGCACAGCTGCATGCCCAAAGTGGAGCACCTGACTGGCTACCAGGAGTTCGAATGCACACACAACATGGCTTACATGCTGAAAAAGCTGCTCATCAGTTACATTTCCCTCATTTGCGTCTACGGTTTCATCTGTTTGTACACACTCTTCTGGTTGTTCCGGTTACCCCTGAAGGAGTATTCCTTCGAGAAGGTTAGGGAAGAGAGCAGCTTCAGCGATATTCCAGATGTTAAGAACGACTTTGCGTTTCTCTTGCACATGGTGGACCAGTATGACCAGCTGTACTCCAAGCGGTTCGGTGTCTTCTTGTCGGAGGTGAGTGAAAACAAGCTGAGGGAAATAAGCCTGAACCACGAGTGGACTTTCGAAAAGCTGCGCCAGCATGTTTCCCGCAACGCCCAGGACAAGCAAGAACTCCATCTCTTCATGCTCTCAGGGGTCCCTGATGCCGTGTTTGATCTTACCGACTTGGACGTGCTGAAACTTGAGCTGATCCCTGAAGCTAAAATCCCGGCTAAGATCTCCCAGATGACGAACCTGCAAGAGCTACACCTCTACCACTGTCCCGCAAAGGTGGAACAAACAGCCTTCAGCTTCCTTCGCGACCACCTGAGGTGCCTGCACGTGAAGTTCACTGACGTGGCGGAAATCCCGGCTTGGGTGTACTTACTTAAAAACCTCCGGGAGTTGTACCTGATAGGCAACTTGAACTCTGAAAACAACAAAATGATTGGACTTGAATCCCTTAGGGAACTGAGGCACCTCAAAATTCTCTACGTGAAAAGCAACCTGACCAAAATTCCATCCAACATCACAGATGTGGCCCCGCATCTAACCAAGCTCGTCATCCATAACGACGGCACCAAGCTCTTTGTGTTGAATAGCCTTAAGAAAATGATGAATGTAGCAGAGCTGGAATTGCAGAATTGCGACCTGGAGCGGATTCCGCACGCCATCTTCAGCCTCACCAACTTGCAGGAGCTGGACCTGAAGTCCAACAGCATACGCACAATCGAAGAAGTCATCAGCTTCCAACATTTGAAAAGACTGACTTGCCTGAAGCTGTGGCACAACAAAATAGTCATCATTCCTCCTTCCATTACCCACGTGAAAAACCTGGAGTCGCTTTACCTCTCCAACAATAAACTCGAATCCTTACCGGCTGCAGTGTTCAGTTTACAGAAGCTCAGATGCTTAGATGTGAGCTACAACTCTATTGCAGCGATTCCCCTGGAGGTAGGCCTACTGCAGAACCTCCAGCACCTGCATATCACCGGAAACAAAGTAGACATTTTGCCAAAACAGCTGTTTAAGTGTACCAAGCTGAGGACTTTGAGCCTGGGGCAAAACTGCATCACCTCGATTCCGGAAAAGATTGGCCAGCTCTTGCAGCTAACACACCTAGAGCTGAAGGGGAACTGTTTAGACCGTCTCCCGGCTACGCTGGGTCTCTGTCGGCTTCTCAGGAAAAGTGGACTCATTGTAGAAGATCACCTCTTTGACACGTTGCCTTCAGAGGTCAAAGAAGCGTTGAACCAAGACACAAACATTCCCTTTGCTAATGGGATCTGAACAGAGGTAGAACTCCCAAGTGACTAACGTAGATTATATTAAAAGTACACCTTGTTATAAAACCCCGTGTTGGGAATCCGGAACTCCTTTTTTGTAAGAAAGGACTGTTAACCAAGGGTGGTAGAAGCTTGTTTGGTGTTTGTAGTATTTTGAAACATCATTTCCAAATTTTTTGGAGGGGAAAGAGGAAGGGGCGGGGAGGGAAATCCTTAAACAATCTTGATTCTTCTTCTTTTTCCTTTAAAGATGTTTGTAACTTGGATGCTGCCGCTTTTGAATGTTTACAAACTGCTCGCCTGCTTAATGTACATGATTAAACTGGTGACCTTTTCTTACTATAAAAAAGCATTTAGTGGCTCAGTTCATTTTAGCGTTCTTTTAGAGACCACAGGTGCTGTATTGCTGACGCTGATCTAGCAAGGAGAAACTGGACGTTCATTCAGTTGCGAATTGTCTGATGTGATCATCTGCCCTCTGCTATGTGGATGGGAACAGGGATTTCTACCTTTCTTGCAACGTGGATGGAAAATACACCACCACCTACTATTTTAACCTAGTGGTGGCATGCATGTCGCATGTGGCCATCTTTTCTGGACCGCAAATCTCGTTTCCTAAATGTACAGCAAAGGGATGTTTCACATGCAATGGATCCCAGCTACACACCCTGAATGCAATCATCATCTCCCACTAAAAAAGGCTGGGAATCTTCCGACAAAGAGCACGGGAGAATGCAAGGTTGGGTTAACTAGGAGGGAGCACTGCTATATCACGCTAGCCTCGGGCTGTGCCAAAGTACAGCATACCAAGGGCAAATGTTAGTGACGAGCTATGCTAGAAAGAACACTTTGCCTAAACAGAGATCCATTGGCACAGACAACACCTCAAATCATGCCCTGAAGCTCTTACATATGCAGCTGAAATAAAAATTGAAAGGCGTAGCATACAGCACCTCAATAGCGATGGAGTATGAAGCATCAGCTCTGTTCCACAGAACAGTACTGTAGTTTTTAACAAAACAATTTTCCCAACATCACATTTTGGAGCTTCTACAGACTATGGTCTCGATGCCTGCCACCATCCGGGTCTGTTCCTTAATCATATTAGGCCTTCTGCTCTTTTGACTAATTTAAACACCAATGGACTAATCGAAACCCACTTAGCTAAAACAAATGGCTGGGAAAGCTGGGTTCAAGCTGAACGTAGCCTTAAAAAAACCCCAAAAACTACAACCCAGTAGTTGAGCCCCCACCCCTTTATTCAAGAATAATACGTTCAGCAGCCTAGTTTTAGAGAGTACATAAACAAAGAATTTGCACCATCATATTAAGTTTGCTTCCTCGACGATGGTTGATCTTGTTACTGTTTATTCCAGGAAGACAAAATAATGGCAAATTCATCAGCTGAAAAAAAACCCCACTCTATAAAGCCGAACCATTTTTCTGTGTCAAGCTGAGTTATATGGACGGACGGCTTGGCAGCAGGAAGATAAAATGATGTTGGGAAGAGTACGGATGACCAATTCCCCTTCCAACAAAGCAAACGAGCCTGGAAAACAGGGTAGGGTAGAAGCTGGTAGGAGAGTTTTGAGGCGGGTGACAGTGCGTTAACATTGCACATTTCTTTCTCTGTGCAAAGTTCCCAGCACTGCTATGCAATGAATTTAAAAAGTGGTCTGGTTTTGTTTTGTTTTTTAATTTATATATAGATATAAATTATCCTGTCTTACAGTATAAATACCTCCCAAGGGCAGCAAATACTAAATAGCTGCTAATTCTCTCATCCACACCCCACCCCAAAGATCACCCCACACAAAGATTACCTTCACTCTACACAATCCCCATCACAGCATACTACAACTGGAAGACAATGCAGTGACAGTATTGTCAGAACTTCAGATTATTAAACTTGGTGGAGCCACATACTTGGTTTCTACCCCCCCCCCAAAAAAAAACCACCAACCCACTTCACTAGTCAGTTTGCCATAAATACAATCTAGATCTGCAAACCTGCAAATACCCAAAGGTCCAGTTGAACTCAGTAGGACTCCCCTGAATAAAGATTCATAGGGTTGCACTTTAAATCCTCTTGAGGCGAATGTTTCCCCCTCCAATTCCAAAGTATTCAAAGTGTGAGTTTTGATTCTTTGCACGTGACCATTTCTTTTTCTTGCATTGCTCAGTTGTCCTGGATAAATGCCTAGGGCTGTTCTTCAAGGTATCGCTTCTGTTGCATTTTCTCCAGCATTCGTACCTCATTGTTATGTCAGCGAGTAAATATTCTCTCTCCTCCCCTTCCCCATTTCTATTACAATTGTGAGTGCTGCGTGGAATCTGGTGGTGTGAGTGCCACAAGCACCTATTGCTCAGTGCCAATGCCATCCCCTCTTAATGAGTGACTGCAATAACCAACACTGAACCACTATTATTATTAAATATTTATTTACTTATAGAGTGCTCCCTCACATCACTCAAGATCAGGAGTGCTCTTGTGACACCCCCTTATTTTCTTTTTAAGAGGTGTAGCGGGGGACCATCAGCAGGGCTCCCCTCATCCAGATCGGAATATTGTGTGTAATACTCCTGTTGTATGGGAGCTTCTGGAGGTACAGTACTAAAACGGGAAGGGAAGGGATTGGGCTGGGGGAGTGAATTAATTTGAAAACGTCTGTTTTCATTTGGGACAAAACATCACTTAACCCCACCTGCATATAACTCTTCCCAAGACTGTATTTATTAATTTTGCCTTGTTGAACAATGAGTTTGTTACCAGAGAGGTGGTGCTAAGACTACATTTGTTGAGTACACAGGTACTGCTGTCAGCGAGTGCGTCTTCCCAAATATCTGTACCAAACTCGTCTACTGTCTGCATTCCATTTGCTCCCTGCTTCGTTGCTGGAAGAGAGAGGGAAACAATGTGTCCTAACATGATTTGAGAACATGCTCCGGAAGTAGGACTGATAATAAAAGTCCCCTTTCTTTGAAGCAGAATAGTTAAGAATCTGGCTCCAGAATGAAAGGAACTGGCAATCGCCTACTACCAAAAGGGAGGGTAAAAGTCATTCATGGAATTCTTGCTACAAAGGCCCTTCCCGTGGCCTTTGCGTAATTGTAGAAAATGAGCGACACAGGAGGGCTGGAAAACATACTGCACCTTTTGTATTGCATGCTGGACAAATAATCCAAATTGCTTCTTAAATAGTTTTTTTATATTAAAAGTTATTTGTGTTAAATCCGAGGCTTACAAAATCTCTGCTGGGTTCATGACTCATTTGTGTGGCCTGCTTCCCCTCTGTACCAGGTGTGCTGACTAGCAGAAGAACACCCAGCTATGCACAGGGACAGGGGGTATTTTGTTAGAAAAGCCTTTAAATTATCTCTAATAATTTAACCTCCTTTTGTGTATGGGAGGGCTGTGTGGCAAGAACTCTGAGACTGCCTGGCGGTGAAATATGCTCAAGGAGTTGCTTTTCCACAAGCAGAAGGACTCCTTTCATTCGCACAAGAGAGAGATCTAGAAGAAACATCTGCTGGAGGAAGGATGGGCGGGGAGAGGCGATTTGGGCAGATTCCCATTGTCACCTCCAAGACTCTTCCAGATAGAGTCGACTTCTACTAGCCATGGATGAAGATGGTACAGCTTCTGACTACCAGTTGCTGGAAACCACAGGAGTCAAGAGTGCTCTGGACTTCTGCTCTTCTGGCTTTCCCATGACCACGAAAGAATAGGGTGAGGGCCATGGACCGGATGCAGCCAGCTCCTCTTTTGTTCAGATACCTTCAATTCTCCAAATTTCCAGGACTCACAGGGGACAGCAGAGAGAAGGAAGAATCAGTTATAATGATCCCCAAACCCACTGCTTTCTTCCAGAAGGCGTATCCACTCTGAGATCCAGCTCCGAGGGCCTTCTGGCAGTTCCGTCATTGTGAGAAGTGAAGTTTCAGGGAACCAGGCAGAGGGACTTCTCAGCCCTGTTGAGGGGAGTTTCTAATGTTTGATGTCTCACTGTTTGATGAAGATGACAACGACAACAGCTGGGTGCTGGGTGCTATTAAATGCTACTTTTATGAAACTAACGGACCTCATTTTCTCATGCCCATAAATTTCCATGGGTCTACTGCTCTGCATATGACTACCATAGCATATAAGCCAGGAAGTCTGGATCCAAACTTTTATTCTCTTATTGAAGCGTTTAGCAAAAGCCGGTGCATCTGCTGCTGGGTTCTGTTACGGTCTCCAAAAGGAAACTTTGGCAAGTTTCTGAAAGGTTTGAAATGTCAATGCCTTGGAGATTTAAGGTTTGATCCAGACTGTTTTTGAGCTGTTGAAAGAAGAGGCAACCTTGAACGTACTTCAAGTCTAGACAAGATATACACTTGGAAGTACGTCATTTAAAAAAAACCCCAAACCACAATTACATATTGCCAGTACAGACACTTTTTAAACAGCCTGCAACCTAATGCTAAACCTATTTTGGGGGGAGTCTGCCCACTGACTTCTGTGGGTTGTGCGCCTGAATCGGACTGCACTATTACCGTATTTTTCGCTCCATAAGACACACTTTTTTCCTCTTAAAAACTAAGGGGAAATGTCTGTGTGTATTATCGAGCGAACGTGTGGTCCCTGGAGCTAAATTGCCGCAGTGCGCCATGCTCCTGAGCTGCCCTTTGGGACTGGCAGGGGAAACCCAGACTTCCCCCTCCAACCCCGGGAGCAGCGGGCAGGCTGCATGCACCGATCCCGCTTGCTCTCCTGGCTTCAGGGATAGCCCCGCAAAGCCTCCTTGGATCGGTCCCTCTTGGCTCAGGAGGCTTTGCGTTGCTTATTTCTTGTTTTCCTCCCCTAAAAACTAGGTGTGTCTTATGGCCCAGTGCGTCTAATAGAGCGAAAAATACGGTAATCACTTTGCAACCCAGCTGGCATGGCCAGTTTTGTCATCCTTTGCTTCTAGAGGCATGTGAATATAGAAATCCAAGGCAACCTCATGACTGGAGGGTGCAAAGTATTCTGTGTTATAACCCACATCCCTCAGTCTGGGGCTAACGGTCATTGGGGAAGAGATGGCAGTGCCTTCGACAAGAGGAGAGGAAGTTTCTAACAGCAAAAAGTTGTTGTGCAGAAGACTTGAGCAAGAAGGGATTCTTCATGCCATCAATCTCCATCTGCTCCATCTCTCTCTCTCTCTCTCTCTCTCTCTCTCTCTCTTTCTCTCTCTCTCTCTCTCTCTTTTTCTCTCTCAATAATCTGCTTAATTGAAAGTTTTAGCACCACTTATCCTAAAAGGGCAACTAATTGCTAAGCTGTTCTAAGGAGCACCAACTAGGCAAAGTAGTAGTTCAGCAACTCACACATTCTGCACACAAAGCTGGAAGAATCCAGAACAAAAGCAACAATAAATATAATCCACTAAAAGGAGAGATAGATTTGTTCATTTATTATTATTTTTTAAAGAGTTCATCTTGTATGAATGGGAGGATCCTCTGGGTGCAGGTCTCAGTTTTAAAACTGACTTTGCCAGGCTTGTAGAACGAAGTGCAGAGCAGTGAAGGTTCAGCTAGGGATATCTAGGGTGGGGCCCCTATAGTTCTCCAAATGTTGTTGGACTCCAAACTGCAGACCTTCCAAGTGTTTCTGATTTGATCCCGGAATGTCACGCTTTCCCTTAAAAGGTAAAGGGACCCCTGACCATTAGGTCCAGTCACGACCAACTCTGGGGTTGCGGCGCTCATCTCGCTTTACTGGCCGAGGGAGCCGGTGTACAGCTTCTGGGTCATGTGGCCAGCATGACTAAGCCGCTTCTGGCGAACCAGAGCAGCGCATGGAAACGCTGTCTACCTTCCCGCCGGAGCGGTACCTATTTATCTACTTGCACTTTGACGTGCTTTCGAACTGCTAGGTTGGCAGGAGCAGAGACCGAGCAATGGGAGCTCACCCCATCGCGGGGATTCGAACCATTGACCTTCTGATTGGCAAGTCCTAGGCTCCGTGGTTTAACTCACAGCGCCACCTGCATCCTTAGAACGCCCCTATTTTCATCAGAGAAATATTGGAGGGTTTGAAGTTCTGCAACCCCTGAGCCAATGAGATAAGTAACTCTACAACCTTTAGAAGACAACTGAAGGCAACCCTGTATGGGGAAGGTTTTATTTTGATGTTGAATGTTTTGTTGTGTTTTTTATATATGTTGTAAGCTACCCAGAGGGCTGGTGCGACCCAGTCAGATGGGTGGGGTAATAATAATAATAATAATAATAATAATAATAATAATAATAATGGAATAGGACGTCCCTGTTTTCATCGGAGAAACATTGGAGTGTATGGAATTAATGAGAGTTGGAGTCCAACAACATCTGGAATTGACACCCTTTCCATACAGTGCTGCCTCGCAAGACGAAAATAATTCGTTCCGCGAGTCTTTTCGTCTTACGATGTTTTTCGTCTTGTGAAGCACGGTCCGTTGCAACTGCGCCTCTTCAAGCGGCTTTTTAAAAAAAGCGCAAGACGTTTCCGTCTTGCGAAGCAAGCCCATAGGGAAATTCGTCTAGCGAAGCAACGCAAAAACGGAAAACCCTTTCGTCTAGCGAGTTTTTCGTCTTGCGAGGCATTCGTCTTGCGGGGCACCACTGTACTCTTGAGTTGGGACCAAGCTTCTGCCCTCCTCTCTTCCTTTCTTACTGTATTACCTCTCTCTGGTTGTATGCTTTTATTTTTAAACTGTAAAACTGCCAGGAAAGCAATATATTAAGGCAGTCAGTAAATCAGACTGGCTGAGAGGAGGGATGTTTTGTTATTTCTAGAGAATGAGAAATGGAGCCCCCTGCAAGTAGGGGTTACTGAATGCCCATTGCCTATAAGCAGATCATCAACCTAGCAGGATGGCAAGTTTTTCCAGCAGTGTAAGAAACAACTAACGTCGATCTAAGTCATTACGATCGACGGGATGAAACAAGAAAACATTAGAGAGGAAATAAACGGAACCATGGAAGGAGAGGGTGGGAAGTCAGTTAAGGAAAATGCTCTCTGGTTTTCTATCTATTATTTGTTATCTTCAAACAGTCATTTTTCTTTCTTTTATTTTAACCTCATAGTTTCTTTTTGCATTATATATGTTCATATTTTGTGGAAATACAGTGGTACCTCGGGTTACAGGCGCTTCAGGTTACAAAGTCCGCTAACCCAGAACTTTGCTTCAGGATGAGAACAGAAACCGGGCTCTGGCGGCGTGGCAGTAGCAGGAGGCCCCATTAGCTAAAGTGGTGTTTCAGGTTAAGAACAGTTTCAGGTTAAGAATGGACCTCCGGAACGAATTAAGTTCTTAACCCGAGGTACCACTGTATATCAGAAATGCAATTAAAGGGGGGGGGAGGTGCCCATTGCCTGCTTTTACTTGGCAAAAACGTTCAACCCACGAAGGAATCGAGGAACCCACCTTAGGAAGCTTCATTGCAGCATGAGCACAATGGCACCGGATCATTCTGGATCTTGCTGACTGTAATGTTTTATCCAATGCCAGCAATGTTAGGACAAGCTGGGAATGCGTTTATGAGGGACAAAAACCCCACACTTCTTTGCCAGTCACTATGCCAGCTGTTAATGAGAGAGCCGAATGCATGTATTTGGTTCTCTGCTGCTTATGGCCACATTTCCTCCGCACAAACGTTTCCCTAGCAACCACAAAATAGTGGTGCCTGGGCTCACCCAGTCACAAAACAGTGGCAGATGCAGGCAGAGTTTAGCACAACCAGTTGGCAATTATGGGCATCACTTTCGACTGAGATCCAGGCCCTCTCGGAGGTCCAGAGAGGCCTGGGCCATTTCCGGCTTTTGAGGTACTTAGCCATAATAAAAAAATTAAATGACGGTGTGTGGAAACAAAATAAGACATTTGAAACCATTCAATAGGACACAACCTGTATCAATTTACAAAAAAAGAGAAAGTCTCTTGTATCTCTGAACTTCTGAAACCTGCTAGAGTGCAGCATACTCTGGTACGATGTGCAGAAAAACAAACTGAAACGTAACAAAAAATTAACTAATGTCTAAATTTGAGCTTGGGGCTCAGGCCCAATGGGGCCTTCTCTGATTGGCCCTTGCTGAGATCTAAACCATATTTGGAAATGGCTAAAAGCTTTGCCACAGTGTTTTCCTTGTGGCAAGGAGTTCCACAGCTCAACTTTCCTCAAACAAAGTACAGATGTTTGCTCTCTAACCTAGGCTGAATTTACTGATCCAGGGGCTTGAAGTGGTGAGATCTTTTTATTTCACATGAGTATTAAAGCCTGGGTCCTCCTTTCCAAAGCCCAGGAAGCTTTTGCCTGGCTTAGGGAGGGAGGTGCGATGCTTTGATTGGATCCAGGAGCCCTCGTGCCACCTTCCCAAAGACTGCCCAGCTTTCTGAAAGAGGCAGCGGGGCTCTGGCCTTAATTGCTCCCCTACGAAAAATTTCACTGCACACCACTGAAAGTCACTGTATATAGTTTTAAACCATTTCCTTCAGGCATGCGAGGCAATAGCTTCTCCAGCCCTTGCAAGTGCTGACACAGGAAGGGGAACTGGGTGGAATCTACACACATTTTAAAAACGCTGTGAAAATGCTTTTTTAAAAAAAAATGTTTCGAAAGATATATTGAATTTGGCATAGCTCACTGTCGCCATCTAGTGTCAAATTTTCACCTTGCACTTTGCAACACACTTGAAACCTTTCATTCGCAGCTGTGTAGCTGAGTCCCTGGAAGGGTCGTTAAATACATCAAAGCGATACTTCCGAGTTCAAAGCACTGCAGAGATGATTATGAAGACTCTAGCCGGCCTGGCAGCGCCTGGAGATGTTGAGTTATCAGACGCCTTCATTCCACAATTAAAAGACATGCCTGCTAGTACCTCTAAATGAGTGAATAAGCAAAGCTGTCGAGGCGTGCCTTTTCTATCCCCTTAGGCTTCTTTTTCTAACCGTTTGTAATACAGCTGCTACGGGGAACGTGAAACAAGCCTGAACGCATCGCAGGGGAAGTGTCAAAAACGCTTGCAAGGCTTACCCATGGCAAACTTAGCACACACCTGAGATGTGGAAGTTCTTTCATGCCTGGCTTTCAAAATGCCTGTGGCATCTGCTGGACAGAAGCAACACGGAGGCGGAGTGTGGCAGCTGCGGGGTTCAAAACAAATTCCATGTTGGGGATCCTCAGGGAAGGGACTGAAAATAAAAGCACAAGTAACGTGTTTGTGAGGGACATGGGTGGCGCTGTGGGTTAAACCACAGAGCCTAGGACTTGCTGATCAGAAGGTCAGCAGTTCGAATCCCCGCGACGGGGTGAGCTCCCGTTGCTCGGTCCCTGCTCCTGCCAACCTAGCAGTTCGAAAGCACGTCAAAGTGCAAGTAGATAAATAGGTACCGCTCCGGCGGGAAGGTAAACGGCATTTCCGTGCGCTGCTCTGGTTCGCCAGAAGCGGCTTAGTCATGCTGGCCACATGATGCGGAAGCTGTACGCCGGCTCCCTCGGCCAATAGAACAAAATGAGTGCCGCAACCCCAGAGTCGGTCACGACTGGACCTAATGGTCAGGGGTCCCTTTACCTTTACCTTTAATGTCTTTGTAGTGTCTGTGGCCACACTTGGAATATAGGCAGAGGGCCTTATCGGTAGTGGAACGTCCTCCCCATTAGATGTCAAGGAAATAAACAACTATCACACACTATCACTGTCTCTCATGCCTTGTTACGCTGCCATTTTTACGGGGATATACCATCGGTATTTATTACCCTGCTATGCACAAATCTCCAAATGAATCCGAACTTCTGTGTCTAAAATCCCTGGTAGAGGACAAGGATCCTGAGATCCCATTAAGGGTAGCCAAATTCTGTGTGATTGCCATAAAACTTAGGGAACAAGCTGTGCTATCATCATGATTAAGGCCTTAAATGATAGTTTTAGGTTATATGTTAGTGACTAAGTTTTAATTTATATATTTTTAAACTGTTGCTATATCTGTATTGTCCCTGTTACACCTAATTGCAAATTCAAATGTATCCCTATCATGTTTTATGACTTCCTTGATATTGTATGTGGACTGGAACTGGTCCATAGCTGTCAACTTTTCCCTTTTCTTCCGAGGAATCCTATTCGGAATAAGAGAATTTCCCTTAAAAAAAAGGGAAACGTTGACAGCTATGAACTGGTCTGTGACCAAAATAATAAATTCATTCATAAACAACTATCTGACTTTTAGAAGACACCTGAAGGGAGCCCTGTTTAGGGAAGTTTTTAATGCTTGATATTTTATCGCTTTTCTATTATCATTATTATTATTCTGTTGGGAGCTGTGGACGGTTCTGGTTGCTGCAAAAGTGGGGCAGTCTTGGGGACATGCACTGATTGGAAACAAAGCAGGGTAATTGCCCCAGAGTCATATGGGGATCCCGTATGACTATCCCAACAGCATCGTAAGCACAAATCACCATGAGTGTGCAATAAAAAAGAACCAGAGGGGCTCTCTGTATATGACTTTAGCCACTCCTGATATTACTATTACTTTATTTTCTAGCTAAGCTTTTCTAATCATAGAATTATAGAGTTGGAAGGTGTTAAGTTGTGGGTGAACATATCAGACAACACAGCGATTCTTCAAACAGCTCTTGTTTATTCACAGGCCAGAACAGAACTGAACTGAAGGGTTCAGTCAACCTGCTTATACAGTGGTGCCTCGCAAGACGAAATTAATTCGTTCTGCGAGTTTTTTCGTCTAGCGAATTTTTCGTCTTGCGAAGCACGAAATCCCATAGGAATGCATTGAAATTCAATTAATGCGTTCCTATGGTCAAAAAAAGTCCAAACAAAGCCAAATTTGGTACAACAAGAGTTTATTAAGTGCTCTTTAAAGTCACACATACTGTAAAGAGCATTTCAAAAATTGAAGGAACAATAAATTAAGTTTCTAGACATGACAGAAAAACATTTAAAAATCAACAAAGTGTACAGTACATTTTCTAAGACTCTGGGGGACAACTCGAAGAACGTTCCTCTTCCACTCTTCGCTTCTAGCTGAAGAACTCCCTCCTCAACTGTTCCCCCAGCCACCCACCAAACAGAAATTCAAATTCAGATTTTTTTAAAAAAAACAGCAGAGTGGCCCAATGGTCACAGAAAATAATAAAAATGCAGAAAAAAACCACACAAGCTTCCAGATTATTGCAAACCCCTCCTCAACTGTTCCCCCAGACACCCACCACACAGAAGTTCAAATCCAGATTTTTTTTAAAAAAACAGCAGAGTGGCCCAATGGTCACAGAAAATCATAAAAATGCAGAAAAAAACACACAAGCTTCCAGATTCTTGCAAACCCGTCCCCAACACCAAGTCCTTGAATTCCAAACACCCCAACCCAAAATCCAACCCCCCCCAAAAAAGTTTTAAAAGTTTAACTTAACAAATGGCTGCAAAAGAAGTTTTGGAAAAGCTTCAAAAATCACCAAAGTCTTCAAAAACCTCAAAAAAGGCTACCACACCGCGTTCTATGAGTTGCTCCTTGAAGTCAAGTCGCAACTGTATTAACGGTGTTAAGAAAAAGGAAACAAACTTGCAAGACGTTTTCGTTTTTCGTCTTGTGAAGCAAGCGCATAGGGAAATTCGTCTTGCAAAGCAGCTCAAAAAACGCAAAACCCTTTCGTCTAGTGAGTTTTTTGTCTTGCGAGACATTCGTCTTGCGGGGCACCACTGTATAGAGCTCCAGTACAACGTAACTGTAACAATTTTCTAAAACTATCCAATCACTGAATGTCATTTTCAATCCCTTATTTGCATAACTATCTACAGTATCCCCCTGCTGGCCCAGGGTGAGAACTTCAATACATAACAGAAGGGACCCTGCATTCTCAAAGCAGGAATCTGGAGCTGCCCCACACGGGGATCAAACTTGCAACCTTGGCATTATCAGCACCACGCTCTAACCAGCTGAGCTATCAAGTTCTGCTATGCTTCCGCAGTGTAGCCACGTGAGTGCTATCCAGAGGTCCTATAGTGCAACAAAAGTAATTATCGTTGTCAATGGCCTGGGGCATCTGGAGAAAGCTCCTTTGGGACCAGTCCATGATGCACAACAAGGCTTTTCCTTCAGTCGCTCCTAAGAATGAGACATGGGGGAGAGCTGTTTGAGTGGGCATTTGACAAATTGCAGGAAGAAAAGGCTCACCATGTCTCAGCCAGTTGCTTCCTTTAACACTGGGATGGGGAAAGTCTGTTGTTGGACAACAATTGCCATCATCTCAGCCTGTTAAGTAATCATATGAGTTCTCCAAACAGCCAAGCCAGGCACAAAGAGATCCAGTCTTCACCTCTATTTTTTTTTCTGGTTCCAAATATCCTTTGTTGTTGTTTAGTTGTTTAGTCATGTCCGACTCTTCGTGATCCCATGGACCAGAGTACGCCAGGCACTCCTGTCCTCCACTGCCTCCCGCAGCTTGGTCAAACTCATGCTGGTAGCTTTGAGAACACTGTCCAACCATCTCGTCCTCTGTCGTCCCCTTCTCCTTGTGCCCTCCATCTTTCCCAACATCAGGGTCTTTTCCAGGGAGTCTTCTCTTCTCATGAGGTGGCCAAAGTATTGGAGCCTCAGCTTCAGGATCTGTCCTTCGAGTGAGCACTCAGGGCTGATTTCCTTAAGAATGGATGTGTTTGATCTTCTTGCAGTCCATGGGACTCTCAAGAGTCTCCTCCAGCACCACCAAATATCCTTACTCATGTGTAAAGTGGCAGCTGGCAAATGTATGTACATGTGTGTGGACACACACACATGAGCACACTTCTCTTGCTGCTTCACGGCAAACCTAAACCTTTGCATATTTTCCTTAATGGGGACAAACCGTACAAATCTGTGTAGCTTGGAGAGAGGCCATATTTTGGCTCCTTTGAGATGTTTGTTCTTTGCTGTGTATTTTGGAGAACCTGAGCAAAGCTATGTAAAGGGCAAAGGAGGAGCAACACTGCTCAGGATGAAGAGAATGGGGTGATCTTTCCAAAACCAGCAAACGAGACTTGCCATTTTTCCTGGTCATGCAAGTTACGGCTGCTCTTTGTTAGAAACTACTGAGATGTGGAAATCTTAGTGAGCACATCCCTGGAAAACCCTGACCCTTGACCTTCAGCTTCAGTTGTGTGTGTCCCCCCTTCCAGCAAAGGTGAAATGCGGTTACATTCCAAAAAGGCCTTATTACGGATGTATTCAAGTGGGCAGATTCAGGAATCTTCCTCAATAAATGTCATCTGATGAACTACAGAGTGCAGATGAAATCACTGAGTGAGCCTTTGCTCAGAAACCTGAAATGTCAGTGGGAGTTGTTCAGCGCACACAAAGTTCAGTCTTTTGGAGTACTGTAAACATGGTGAGGTTATTCAGATTGTCTGCCATATGCAGTAATTCCTGAGTGACATTTATGCAACCAGAGAACTCAGTTCCAATCCAGGGACTCAGCTGTACAGCTGCTCTTAAAACATTTTAAATGTGCTGTAAAGTGCAATATACAATTATGACACTAAATGGCGACAGTGAGTTATACCAAATTCAATGCATTTTTCAAAACGTTTTTAGAAAAAGCATTTTCACAGCGCTTTTTTATCCCCTGGTTTATGTATTTGTTTATTTTGAAAATGTCTACATTGCCAATCCAAGAGCAATTCCTCATTGTCGTTTGTGACAACCTTGGCCTGGATGCAGACTGTGTCGTGCTTAAAAGAGTCGGTCTAAGTGTGACTAAGTCTCAATCTGACCCAGTTGTCTTTATTATCTGGGGCTCTTTTAAACATACCCTAAAACTCAACTTGTGCCCTTCATTTGTTTGGAACACATATCCTCAATTGCTGAAGACTGGTGCCCTCTGGTGAGCCCCTTCCTCTGCTTTTGGAGTTACCTGGCAATATTGCTCCAATCGTGATACCGTTGTTTTTATTTATTTATTTATTTTTATTATTATTATTATTATTATTATTATTATTATTATTATTATTAATTATTACTGCTGCTGCTGCTGCAGTTCATTCATTTTCAGCTTTGTATTCTTGCTATAAAAAAGCGCGCCCAGTCATTCTGTTGTTGCGCCTGTAACCTCAAGTTTAAGGTGCCACTGAGCTCCAAGCTTTCATTTTTCCTTTTCTAACACTTGCTGCAGGCCTGGATGTAGAGGAGAGTTTGTGTAGAAATTACCCTCACAAGGGCAAAATGTACATTAAGTGGTCCTATTTTTTGCCAGTGCTCCCACACCCCACCTCTGGGATGTAGTCCCCAAAAGGTTGCCTGAAAGGTGACCGTCAATCTGAAAAATGTCCTGATATCTGCAATTGTCTTGAAAGCACTGGGGGGGGGGGATGTTTTGTGTGCTTCTTCCTCATTTATGATGCAATTGCTGACAAGCCCGCCATAAGGAAACGTCTGCCTCATTAGGGATATGGCTGTGTAATAACTAGCAAATAATGAGAAGGTTTGCAGCAATAGCAAAGAAAAAACTGTGTTGCAGTAACAAATCTACACACGCTGCACGGTTCAGGACGAGAGGCCATTTTCTCTCCACAGTAACCTGTGCACAGAATAGCAACCACATATGTGGGCTTTGATATTAAGCATTGCTATCCTAGATAAGCAGAAACGTTGGAAGGGGAAGTGACAAGAAACTGGATTTGCAGACATAGCAGGTATGCTGTCGGAGATAGACAGGTCAGCAAGAAGGTATTATTTTAGCCGGAGGAACTGTCAGCGGGTTTCTGCTGGTTCAAGTTTGTTTGAAACCAAGCTGCCTTCTTTTCTCCCCGCAGGATTGCAAAAAGAAGTGAATGGCAAGGGAGGAGAAGGAAAAGCAATGGGAAAGAAAGAAAGAAAGAAAAGGGGGAGGGGGACAGAATAGAACAGAGTTCTGTGTTAGCCGGCGAGGGAAAGAATCCAAACCACAAATGACGGAGCCAAGATTCCTCAGAATTCCACTTTTGCTCTTGCAAAAGATTGAGCTGGATGCCAGAGTCTTATGCATGTTTACTCATAAATACCGTATTTTTCGCTCTATAACACGTACCCGACCATAACATGCACGTAGTTTTTAGAGGAGGAAAATCCGTAGACATGCCACCCGTAGGCATTTCCTCCATAACACGCACTGATATTTCCCCTTACTTTCTAGGAGGAAAAAAGTGAGTGTTATGGTGCAAAAAATACGGTATGTCCCATTGTGCACACTAGAACTTACTTCCAGGTAAGGGTGCCTCAGCCTTAGCCATTTCTAGTAATAATTGGGTTTTTATTCCCTGTAGAGTCCTGCCATCTTCTTGTTGTTGTTCTGAACATTACATCCTCAGAACAATTGATCCAAACAGCACAGGGACTATTAATTTGTTGCATCCTGTATCCATGTGCTGTTGCGTTATTCCAGCTGGTTGTCCCTAGGAATAATGGCTGTGGTTCCTGTCGTACTTCAAAATCCTCCTCCTACCCCTTCCTCTGTATTTCATAGTCCCCCCCCCAAATAAAATGATCAATTCACGTTTTTAAAATAGCAGTAAATACATTAAAAAACCTTTTAAACAAATATGGCGGTGACTTCTCAAAAGAAGACTTTGTAAAGGACTTAACGAAGCGAAACAAAAGTTAACAATTTGGCAAGGGCCAATTTATATTTCCTTTTTTTCGACCCATCTCCCATGTAGCAGCGGCGGGTTTTAAGCTTTCCAGTCAGGCCTCTGTGGGACGCGGGTGGCGCTGTGGGTTAAACCACAGAGCCTAGGACTTGCCGATCAGGAGGTCGGTGGTTCGAATGCCCGCGATGGGGTGAGCTCCCATTGCTCGGTCCCAGCTCCTGCCCACCTAGCAGTTCGAAAGCACGTCAAAGTGCAAGTATATAAATAGGTATCGCTCCAGCGGGAAGATAAACGGCGTTTCCATGCGCTGCTGTGGTTCGCCAGAAGCGGCTTAGTGATGCTGGCCACATGACCCGGAAACTGTACGCCGGCTCCCTCGGCCACTAAAGCGAGATGAGCGCCGCAACCCCAGAGTCGGCCACAACTGGACCTAATGGTCAGGGGTCCCTTTACCTTTTAGTCAGGCCTCTACTGGTGTGTAGGCATTTGGCAAGGGCCCTTCTGAGCTGCCCTAGCCATTGTATACACTGCCAACCCCCCCCCCAAAACCTATATAAATGTGAATTAAAGCACAATGAATTTAACAAGATTTAATTTCCATTTCTAAGCTATGGGAACAAAATTAAGGAAACTCACCACCATGTGCCATTCCATGTCTCACTATATACAATATTGATGCCATTCGTATGTCTGAAGGAATGCTGCGCTCTGATCACCTATTCTGCAGCCTGCTTTACATACCAGTCTGTGGTTGGTTGTTATTTGCACTGTATCATTTGCTTGTTGAAAATTTAAGTGAAAACATTTCCCCCCCCAAACCTTTTAATTGAATAAAAAGATGCCCCCGGTGAATCAGGTGGCAGATGTTTCAGCTCTTTCACACATGCACACACACACATTTTTTAACACAACCATTCGTAAAAGCTGCAGGTGGCAAGTGCCATCCAATGCATAACTTGACTCACACTGAGGTCTGTATTCCAACTACCAACGCCAACAAACAAAAACTCAGGTAACAATATAATTACACTTGTTGGACTTATGCAGTGATGATACAGACGCCGTCCAATAGGTACCCGCTTGACTTCCATCCCCTTCTGCAAGATAAAGACTGAATTAGCTTGGGTTCCCAGACAATGAACATCTCTGTACAGCAAGAGAAGAATAACTAGCACACAAATACCTAACAATACTGCTTTTTAGATTTCCAGCTTGGTTTGTTGCCCACTCTTTTGATGCCAGCAACAGCTGTTATCTGATCTTACACGTGAATAAAAAGGCTGTTTTTAATGGATGGGAAGCTGGCCAGAATGGCTTGAGAAGAACTTCACCCACTGTTCTCTCAGTATTCTTGCATTGTTCAAACCCAGGAGTGTGTTTTTGCATTTGCTAAGCAAAAAAGCGCCGGTAGGACAATCGCATGCTAGATGCATAGAATATTTTCTTTGTACATTGAACCAGCTGCACATGTCGGAGGATTAATAAAAACTGGGGGCAAGGGTGCACTTTCCCTCTCCAGGGCTAAAGTTGATCAAACCCCCTCTCTTTCCCCTACTAATAAGCAAGCACAGTTCCTTCACGTCCTGCCACAGCAAAGCCACCCTTGCTTCCTACTGCATCTGGGTTAGTTATGCCATCAACTTTGAATCATCCCTTTCATTTTAGCCAAGCCGAAAACGTGATCAGGGGACACACTTCCATTGCCTGCAGCGTTTCATTACAACCTAAGAAACAAAAGCCACCACACATTGGAAGAAGAAAAGATTGCAGTTCTTATTTTCCTCTTCATCAGATTTGATCATCTCCAATAGCCTTTGTCATAGCAATAAATGCAACTACTTTATATCGGTACCGCACAACATCCAGATTAAAAAGCCCTGTTGCCGCAATGGTTTCAGCTATTGTCTGTTTCAAGCAGCAGCGAAGTCCCTCCAGACATCCGATTGATTGTGCATTCATGAGAGTTTTTGCTCATGATAGTATCGGGGCAGTTATACATGATCCCACTTGCAACTGTTTGTACTGTACCTGCAAAATTTCCAAGGTGGTCAGACTACATTTGTATCCAATCAGCGCACATCCTGCAAACTTTCTGCTGAAATCCAGTAACCTTTGATAGTACAAATGTTCCATTTTTTATTTTAAAATTTTGGTCCTCCTTTCTTGGCTATAGTGCATGACTTCCCTTCCAGATAGCAGTAATGCCATAACACTGGGGAAGCTGCACAAAACAACGAATAAAGGAAAATGATTTGTGGATGGTCCAGTATAAAGCCACCACTAATGAACAATTGTGATGCAGGTGGCACTGTGGTCTAAACCACTGAGCCTAGGGCTTGCTGATCAGAAGGTCGGTGGTTTGAATCCCTGTGACGGGGTGAGCTCCCATTGCTCGGTCCCTGCTCCTGCCAACCTAGTAGTTCAAAAGAACGTAAAAGTGCAAGTAGATAAATACCTTCTGGCGGGAAGGTAAACGGTGTTTCCGTGCGCTGCTCTTGTTTCACCAGAAGCGGCTTAGTAATGCTGGCCACATGACCCGGAAAAACTGTCTACGGACAAACGCCGGCTCCCTCGGCCAGTAAAGTGAGATGAGCGCCGCAACCCCAAAGTCGTCCGTGACTGGACCTAATGGTCAGGGGTCCTGCTGAATAGTGGAAAAGATGGATGAAGGACACAGCTCTGTTGGATTCACAACTCTTTATTGCAGCAGTTAAAACCGCTCCTGGAATCAGACTGACAGCAGCCTAGCTAGCTGCTTTATATAATACTAAGTAACTTGAAACAGTAACAACTTACAACTAGTTAACCAATCAGGAGCAACAGTTTTCAATCCTTCATTTATATACTGGTGGCCCTGAGTGTGAACTGCAACTAATCTTAATACATAACAGGTCCCTTTACCTTTTTTAATGAACAATTGTTGTATCAGTGACATGTTGTTGTGTATACACACACCCCAACCATGCCCACCAAAAAGCTAGGAAAAAAGAGCAATCAATCAATCAATCAATCAATCAATCAATCAATCAATCTCCTTTATTGGCAGAGAAAAAGTGCATTGTATACATGGATCAGAACACAACACAGTTAAAGAAGCATAGCAGGAGATACTTTACAATAAAACTGTCCAGACATTGTGAGGTACAAATATGGCTCTTAGGACCTTGGGTGACGTAATTTCATAGTGAACAATAGTGTCTCTCAAAAATCTTGCCACATTCTCTACAACGTCGTTCCTACAATTGTTCAGCAGATAAGACACCCTGAAGAGTCAGTGTGATGAATCCCCTCTTTCAACAGGGGGGCCAAATATTTATCATTTTTTGTGCGCGTGCATAAAATAGGCCATAGAATAAAACATGCGTGAGGGATTCGACCTGTTTTATGCCACAAGGGCAGCATCATTCAGAGTTTGGGGTTTGTGAGAATCTGCCTTGCGAAACTGCAGATGGGAAGACGTCAAATCTTGCGAGGAAAAGAGCTCTGCGTAGGTGGGGATCATAAAGCTGGCATAAATAAGGAATGTTCTGGCCACAGAAGGGTGGAATTCCCAACCCCAAAAGGGAACGGGTTTTGTTGGCTGTGCTGCAAAGGGTTTGGGATTCAATCTCTAGGATTCTGTTCTTGATCGTCAGGAATGCTCCAGATTGCGGGAGCACAAGCAGCGACTCGAGTGAGAGGCCGCGGGTTCCAATTGTGTTGGAAAGAAGAGCAGAAACTAAGTGATGAATACAGTGCTGGCGTCTGGCATCCGAGGGCCCAACGTCCCAGCAGGGAACAACATGGATCTCCAGTGGCGTAGCGTGGGTTGTCAGCACCTGGGGCAAGGCAAGTAATTTGCGCCCCCTAACCCGTGGATTTGCACCCACTAACCCTAACCCCCAGATGTTGCGCCCGGTGCAGCCCGCCCCCTCTGCACCCCCCACGCTACGCCACTGTGGATCTCTGCCCAGGCCCCTTCTTTTTCCCCTCTGGGCTGCTGCTCCAAACAGCTACTCCGGCTGGCTTTAGGGTGGCCATATTTCAAACAGTGAAAATCTGGACAGAAAAGCTGCTGACCTCTGTTGTAAACAAAATCTGCCCTTTCCCCTTATGGGGTATCCAAGAGACTATATAGAGTCCTTATATAGGTTACCTATTGGTAGGAGAAAATAACAGAGGCCAACCAGAGAATATTGAGAAGCAAAGCAGCTAGTAAGCCTGATTTTTATTGATCTGTTGCAACAGGGTTGCAACCACAACGCAGGAGGGAGGAAGAACCCAGAACAATGGCCTGCAAGGCCTTAATTTTAAATTCCCTGCCCTGGAGCTCAAGACCACCCCCAGAAACATCATACCTACATCACAGAAAAGGCGGTCTAAAACAGAAATTTGAAAGTTGTTTTTCCTGTTTGCCAGGTTATCTGATTGCCTTTCCTGATAGTCTGTCACCCATTAAAATGCTGATTACTCAATTCCTGAGACAATGCTCCTTGCAGGGAAAACATTTGGCCAGTTGGGGAATCAAAATGGATTCAGGTCGGTCTTTCTGTGCTGATCTATGTACGTGCTTGGTTGGTACACTTATGAACATTGCCATATATCTAAGACCTCAAAATTCCTATCACACCTCACAACAAATGTAACTGATTTGTAAGAAAGACAACCTGAAAAAAGAGACTTTTGTAAACCAAGAAAATCTTTAATAAAAATATTTTTTTAGAAAAAGAAAAGCTGTTGAGCTTTTTTTTCTTTCTTTCTTGGCCAAAATCTCAAGGGGCAAAAATGCCGTTTTTGAGCCAGTTATGGAAAATCGTGCCGGGTTGACACGCGCCCGGATTTTCCCGGACGACCGCATCCCGGAGATGACGTATGGCAACCCTGCTCCGAGCCACCGCTCCGTAAGAGAAACCTTGCAGTTCACGCCCGGCGCTGCGCGGCGTACACACATCCGGCGGTGCCCAGTAGGTGGCGCTCCCCTTTGACTATGCTTCCCCCACCCTCGAGAGGGAGAAGGATCTCGCCGCAACTTCCGCCACGGCCACTCGCCGCCCGAGCCCCTTCCTACGCGGGCCTTCTATCCCTTCGCCCTCCTCCTCTATAGCCGGCGACCCCGCGCAGCCAATCGGAGCGCTCCGGGGGCGGTCTCTCAGCCGCGCTGCTCTCAGCCCCGGCGTCACTTGGGCGCCTGCGGTGCGAAGGAAGCGGCAGGCCAAGCGGCGAGGAAGGAGACGCGACCAGGAGGCCGCCGACGTTCCCAGCAGCCCGGTCGCACCGCCGAGGGCTGTCGCCGCTATGGATTACGGGGAAGGTGAGGCGCTCCGGAGAGGCCGCGACGAGGCTGCCGCCGCCGCTGGGCTGGGCGCTGCGGACTCAAGATGGCGGCGGGGTCTGCGGCGGAGGCGGGAAACGGGCCTGGCTGGACGCGCCATGTTGGTGGGGGAGGGGAGGGGAAAAGAGCCCCAAAGCCTCGCCCGGGTCTGTGCGGGGGGAGTCAATTTCGCCTGCTTTTTATTTTTTTGCTCTTCCCACCCCCCCTTTTAAATTAATAAATAGTAATAGTAAATTAGTAATAATTTAATAAATAAATAAATAAATAGTAAGGCTCCACAGTTAATTTCGCCTGCTTTTTATTTATTTTTTTGCTCTTCCCGCCCCCCCTTTAAATTTCATTTATTGAATGTTTTCAGGCAAGTGAAGACGTTCGCAGGGTTATCGGGGGGGGGGGGCGAAGCTTGCATTTCCTAAAACATCTGATATAGTTGAGGAAAGGAATAAATGGAGTTAATTGGGATACGGAGGAGGGGAAAAAAGATGGGAGAGAGCGGGGGGGGATTTCTGGAACCGCTGAAAAGAGGGGTGTGCGGAACTCGAGGTTTGCTGGGCGAGAATTGTTGAATTGTTTGCATTTCGTCGTCGTCGAGATGTTTATTTGTTATAAATGAAAATCATGAATACTCTTACACACACAAACACACATACCCCGGTACGATATCCAGGGCGAGGGCGCGCGGGTAGGTAGGGTGGGGCTTCTGCAACAGCCACAGCCGCACGTGGAGAAAGCTTTTTCCTAGGTTCACCCCACCCATCCCCCAACCCAGGGGCGAGACTCGGCTTTATTTCACCCGGGTCGAAGACCCGGTTTGGCACCCACCCACCCCGTGGGCATTTGCACACACAGGTTGCAAGCCTCACTGGCGCCCCTTTAGAGGCTGTGTCTGGGGCAAAATAAAACCTGGCTAGCCCCCCCCCCCCTGTAAGCTACGCCGCTGCCCAATGTATTTTATTATTAAATTTATATACCGCCCTATACACACAGGTCTCAGGGATATTCATAGGATAAAATCACAATATAAAAACCCAGAATACATAATCAAAATGCAAACAAGAACAACCCAATTACCCCCCCCCCCAGTAATCAGCGACGGAAAATAGAATTTAAAACACACGATATTTGTAATAAAACATATAAAGGTAAGGGTAATCATCAAAGGGTAGGTTTAAAGATCAATTAACTGTCTTTCAAATCAAAACATTTTAGCCAATGGGTTTTCCCCCAATTGTAACCATTCATAGAAGCTCTCTGATCCAGTGGAGGTTTCCATGAAGGGGTGCTGGGAAGCATTTTCTGTTATTCCCCGTACCTTCTGCAGCCCTTGCCCCCATCCCCAATTCTGATCCAAGAGTTGGGGAAACCTTTGGGGCAGCATTTGGTGGGAGTATCTTTATAGGCTGCATCCAAAACACTAAATTATCGGGGTAGTTCTTAAGTTTGAATTTAGAAAGTGAAGGATATTTCCATTTAAACTCTGTTATAGCTGTAATACTTCTTCCTTGGAATGAAGAGCTTTTAATAGTTGTTGCTTTTACGTTGACAATTTATTCTTAACAATGATTGGAAAGCCTACCAGACCTTTTGCCATAAGTTGCAGTACTGCTATTCTTATATTTTCTTCAAGAGCGGTACAGGAAAAATGCAAGTAGACAATTCACAAAAGCAATTCACATGCCTTCTGCTTCTCAGAGGTTACATCTGGGACCCAGTGTACTTTTACTGGGTTCGTATACCTAAGTGCAGTAGGTGGCAGTCCAAAGCAGAGAAGCACAATAATAAATCTGTAGTCTTATGTTTGTATTTTGTTCTGCTATGTTTGGGGTGCCAGCCCTTGATCTGTCAAATGCTGGTATCAGAGAGGTTGATTGACTGCAGTCAAGTAATTCCACAAAGCCAAGAATACTATTGTGTAGGAGAAAATGGCATCTACAAGAGCTGGTGTCTCCGTAAAGAACACATGTTTTTCATTTAGAAGTGGATGACTGCTGGTGGAACCCTGGAGAATAGGAAAGTGACTGAACTAGGCCTTGAATTGGTTTTCCCCTTCCTGCAGGGCAGGTTTTTTAAAAATTGCGTCTTGCTTCTGCCAAAAGACAATGTGGGGCGTGTGCCAGCTCTTAAAAACTTCTTCAGGCTCCCCATCCCCTTTACTTGTTCTGGTGGAAGACAGCCCAGAGGGGGCCTCATGCGTTGGGTGAGATCCAGCTATCTTACACTTTGAGAAGACATATTAAAATTGGTGGACTCTCCACGCTGCTCGCAATATATATGATTTCTATTACATGTGCAGAGGCACAGAACATAACCCCTGCTTAAATTGGGAGTTGCCTATATAGTTAACTATGGCTAGCAGCTTTGAAACAAGCCAGGAACCCATGGTTTAAAGCAGGGGTCAGCAAATGTTTTCAGCAGGGGGATGGTCCACTGTCCCTCAGACCTTGTGGGGGGCCGGACTATTTTGAAAAATAGATGCATTTTAAATAAAAGGACACATTCTCCTCATGTAAAAATACGCTGATTGCCGGACCGTCTGCGGGCCAGATTTAGAAGGCGATTGGGCCCGATCCGTCCCTCGGACCTTAGTTTGCCTACCCATGGTTTAAAGAGTATATTAGTTGCACTTTATTTAATTATTGTTAGGTTTATTTCCAACTTTTTTTCCAAGGTGGCTTACACTGTTATTGCTGATCCACTAGGAGAGGTCACGAGTCTCATTTTAATAAAATCAACTTCCTTCCTTTCTTAGAAATGGACCGTGACTATGGGCATGGTGCCTATGGTGGCCCAAGAGCCATGGACTCTTATATGAACCAGTCATATGGAATGGAAAGCCATGGAGGTGGTGGAGGAGGCGGTGGTGGTGCCAGGTAAAATACTGAATCACTTGCCTTACGTATTAAACGAAAGCATAAATATGTTTGACAATATATCCTTATTGAATTTAAGTGTTCCTTGAACATGCCATGTTGATTCTGTGTGCAAAAAAGCACAGGAAGGTACTGTGTGGTAGATTTTTTTAAAAAAAATTGGGGTTGGATTCTTTTAATGATGTACAGTGCTGTAACAGATTTTAAGATGACTGCATGCATTTGATCTAGAGTCTCTGACATCACCGTTGAAGTAGCAGCATAGAACGTATAGTTGAAGTAGACAATTTTGATTACATTATTTGATTTGATTTTAGCCTTCAATTTTCAAGGAACATTTAAATTTCACTTATTTAGCGCTAATATATTTTGTTAAAATGTTCCCTTGTAGACAAATTGTCATGTCCAGATTATTTTATTGGCAGGTACTAATTACACTAAAATGTGTGTTTGGCTTATTCTACAAATTTTTTGTGCAGTGATCTTACCATTTTGTTCTTAGCGCTGTAATGGGATTCTGATAAGCTTTTGGATTTGCACGGTGCCTGCAGTTCATGTTTACTAACTTAAGGCCATCCTTTTTATGCAAAATTGGTTTTCTTTTAAGATCTGTGCATTTTAAACAAAATAACTGGATGAAACATTAAACTTTGTTGTATTCCCATTTTTATATTTTAATTATTGTATGAGAATGCAAGACTGCAGGTTGGCAACCCTGAATCCACAAGATCTTTTGTGACATTGAAAATCAGGAAACTGCACAGTTTTGTTGAAGAATTGGTTGATATCCAATACTTATGCATAGTTAACTGTCTCAAGAATAATGATTAAGATGTACCTACCGTTTAGTAATCTGCATATGATTGGAGTTCACTGATCAGAATTAATTTAAAATCACTGTTGTAATAGACACTTCTGTAGATGGTATTTTAAACATGCAAGTTTGTGTGACTGAAGTTTTAAAAATGAAAATGGGTTACGCTGTTGTAAACGAGGATAGTATACATAGTCACCAGTGTCCAATTTTCAAAGTAAAGGCTTTTTCTGTTTCTACTGAATTAATTATATTTTTATCCTGGGAGAGACTCCCCTTTATAGTGCAGTTGTACCTGACAACTATGTTCCCCTGCACTCTGCCTATTCCTGTACCTCAGTAAATTAAAATACTGTTTTATATGGTTTTTGATGTTTACATGTAATGCATAGCCTTTCCTTCTGTCAAGGGTACATTGATACTGAAAACTTATACTTGCCTTTTCAGTTCTATACTAAAGTACCTTCTTTAGTCTCTAGAATATGCCAAATGTAATAATAGAATATGGGGTATTCTGGCAGTTGGACTGTATGTAGCAGAAATAAGAAAATTAAATAATTGCACTGTGAACTTTGCAGGGATTAAAAGAAAAAAGTATCAAGTTGTAATTGCCTCTCATTATTGATACTATCACAACTTTCCCGATTGAGAGGAAAGCCTTTTAAATGCTGTTAACTGTTGTTAGGTATGACTTCAAAGATAAAATAGTTTTATTAACCTTTAAGTCTGTGCAGGTGCCTGCATCTGTAAGACTAGGTCTGGGCACAAATAATGAGGTTTAAATACTGCTGATAGACTAAATTTAGTGAAGTTCAGGTATTCTGAACTTTTAATATTACTTTTATGGAAAAATGGCTCAGATAGCTTTCTGTCTGGTCATATCTTGAAATTGCCCAGCCCTAATCAAGGCAAACCCTACCAAAGTAAAATATACATTGATTTGAGTTGATAAATGTCAACTGATGACTTGTCTTTTGAAATGTTTTAACTTTAGTAAGCTTACTTTTTTTTTCCTCACTGCAACTTTTCCAGGTTTGGACCTTATGAGTCTTATGACTCCGGGTCTTCTCTGGGTGGGCGAGATCTGTACAGATCTGGCTATGGTTATAATGAACCCGAACAAAGCCGCTTCGGAGGTAGTTATGGTGGTCGATTTGACAGCAACTACCGGAATAGCCTTGACTCTTTCGGAGGTAGAAACCAGGGCGGGTCTAGCTGGGAAGCACCTTACTCACGCTCAAAGTTGAGGCCTGGGTTTATGGAGGACAGAGGAAGAGAGAGTTACTCTTCCTACAGCAGTTTTTCTTCACCCCATATGAAGCCTGCACCTGTAGGCTCTCGGGGGAGAGGAACGCCTGCTTACCCTGACAGTGGATTTGGAAGCAGAAACTATGATGCTTTTGGAGGACCATCAACAGGCAGAGGCCGTGGCCGAGGAGTAAGTACAGAATCTTTTCAGATTCTTTTCACTAGTCACTCTTTTAAACCCTTTCAAGACCATAGCATTTAAAACAAACGGGCGCTGTCCAAACACAGTGCACTTTTGGCCAAACTGTTAGGGTTGATGACCTCCCAATCCCGTTTGGTATTTACCTAGAACTTAGCACCCAGTGTTTCTTCATTTGCAAGTAAAGCACTAAGAGATTAGTTGCTAAGGCTTTTATCAAATCTCTCCTTTTGTTTGAAAGGTGAAGATTAAGGCAATGGGTTTGGTCTAAAAGGGGTTAAAAGGAATTGCATTTTTCCTTGTTAACACTAGCATCTTGGCTAGTGGGAGAAGTCTTGAATCATTGTAAAGGTTAATTAGAACCTTTCTCCGTTCTGAGTAGCTTAAAGGTGCAATGTATGTATATTGTTGAATTTTAGGGGTTGAATGCCATAAAGCTGATTTTGTCCTGATAGGCAGGCAATCAGTTCTACATACTCATTCTTAACTTAATGTAAGGTCACTAGACTTACGTGGAGTAATGGGTATAATAAAGATGTGTAATAAGAAATGAGGTGATTTGAAACCATAGTTAAAGGGGCGCCATCAACTTAACTAATTGTTTCAGAATGAAAACTAACGGTGCACTGAACAGTTTTGTCTAACACTTGGATGATTTATATATAAAATTGCACACAACACGTTCTTGCATGCTGAATGTGATGTTCCAGTGCAGCTTCAAAATTGCAGTTGAAACATTTTGAACAGAGTAAAGAAACTCAAAGATTAGCAGGAAAAACTTTTTAACAGCTGCTAGACTCCTGATGGAATACTTCAGGTTTATAAGATGATGATGTCCCATTAACTTACTTTATAATCTTATATCTCATTTTAGTACAAATAGTTAAGCTATAGAAGCTTATTTTGAGCTCATATATGCTATCATAAATCTCATAAGCATAATATGTTTCAAGAAACTAGCTCTAAAAAAACATAGGGTAGTTTATTTATAGCCTAAATGTAGTGATAAAGATCTTTAAAAAAAGAAAAGGTGGTCTGCATCCCTAAACTGTTCTTTCAAAAACGTTTTTACCCATGTGGCATTCTTAAGGGTACAATTGGCATAATAAGATTTAACACAGAGAGACATAAAAGGAGCTAGGAGCTTTCTTGTAGTTTGGTAATAAAGTACTTTGCATATTTGTGTAGCCCTTGTTGTCAAGACTTTCTTTTTTTTAAGTAGGTTTATGTTACTGAGTGAGTTAAAAGTCTCAGGGAGTATTGACAGTTCACTTTTTAAAACTTAAGTGTGCCTTTCTTGAACTTGAAATACTTTGAGGAATAAGCTACTTACTGTACTTAAAATGCATTGCACCTTTAATGGATCTGGAAATATTTGCTTGTGCAAATGTAAATCGCCTAGAAAGTGTCCTTTTGATTTATGTACATTCAGCGTGGAGATATTGCTAGATTGTTTTTTTGCTAGGGACCAATTTGTAGACAAAGTGAAATTTAGAACGTATGCATGGACTTTGTTAGCGTATTATTATTTTAATGTTCTCTAACATATTCTGGTGTGCTAATGCTATTTGTTAGTCAAGTTAGGGAAACTTATTTCTGCTTATATGATTTCACTTATCTGGTCAGATGAGCTTTCTTGATTTAATTAAATGTATCTGTAGGAAAGCTTGCCTGCCTTTTGGTTGGTTCCTTCTCTTCAGTTTGCTTCTATTTTCAGTGCCTTAAAATGTGTGGGACAAGCCAATTTAAGTATCCTTATGTAGATGTCTGAAACAGGAAGAAAGGAAATAGTCTTTTCACATCAGTAGATGACAGTTTGATCCTTGTTTCAAAACATTTCATGATACAAGGCAGTCTTGTTTTTCTGCACTCACTGCCGCAAACCCCCTCTTCTTGATATAGGATAGAAATACGTTTTTGGCTTTGTCTTTTGTTAAATGTATCATCTGGAGAATCTGAAGAGAGGGAATATAACTGAAATTAGAATATAACTCAAGTTCTGGATTTATGACTTCTCATAAGCAGAAATTCATTTGATATAAACACTTTGTGGTCAGTTAACTGAAAAATGAATGAGCTTGCAGTTCTGATGTGTGTTAACTTGCTAGTATTGCGTTCTTTTCCCGGAGTTAAAATATTTGTAAATATGTATTTGTAGGAATTATGTTTCTTGCCACCAGCCATATCATTTTCTAATACTTGCTCTTCACCTGTTTACAGTACATGGGAGACTTTGGAGGCATGCATAGACCTGGAATTGTGGTAGACTATCATAACAAACCCAGTAATGCAGCAGTAGCTGCACGAGGAATAAAGAGAAAAATGATACAGCAGCCGTATAATAAACCAGGTGGGACATTTATCAAGAAACCCAAACTGACAAAACCTAATGTGAAGATGAACCAAAACAAACCTAGTAAGTAATTGAATGAAAGATACAAATAATAGCGCTATTTAACTTTTTCTGGGAGGAGACATTTATGATGATTTGCCATTCTTCATTTTTCAGCCTCAAAGCCCCTTTTGAAACTAGCACAGATTAGAAAATTTAATCTGCTACTTAAAATGAAGTCACTTTATCAGATTTGTGCCTATATACTATTCTCTTGTGTGAAATGTTATCTTGGAAAATTAGTCCTTTAATACATGTACGCCTATATTTTGGAACCTCTTCTGGCTTCTTTTATTGTGAAGACTGCTTGCTAGATGCTGTAGGATTGTTACCAAGAGAACAATTGCTGCTTAGACGAATTTCAGACCTTAATGTTTGAATGCTTATGGAAATACAATATTCAGATCAGATTTTTTTTTTGGTTCCCTTCTGCAAAGATTGTTGACTTGCTATTTGAAACAACAACAGAAAGTTAACATTTTTTTTCTGCACTAACATCACTAAGCCTGTTTGTATAGATTGCTTTGTATGTGTATTTCACCTTAAATTTCCCCCTCATACTTTTTGGGCTCAGTGTGTGGTTGCTATTTGAATTGACTTGAATTTTGAGAGGACTCCAAATGGCACACATGCCACTTTGCAATATCTCTATTAGTGAAATACTCATAATTGCGATGAATGGAGTATATGTGGCTAAGTTCTGTGGCAGAAACGTGAGAGGTGGGTGGAATGACTGTAACATATTGCATGGTATCTCCACATGAATCCCTAGGTGATGGAGACTGGGCCACTTGCCATCAGTGTTGATGGGCAGGTTTGCTCTTCCTGAATGGCTGTGTGTGAGAAAGTAAAGCAGATTTTCCCAACCCGATGCCCTCAAGATGTATTGAACTACACCTGCCACCAGCTTTGGCCACTGGTCATGCTGCCTGGGGTTCATGGGATTTGAAGTCCAATAATATCAGGAGGGCACCAGGTTGGGGAACGCTGGAGTAATGGGTTGTCAGAGGGAACACTGGTTGGGATGGGGGCATAAGTACTACCAAATTTACTTTCAGAACCTTGAAACCAAAATAAATATTTGCTTGTGAATGCAAATGTGCCATCGAATCTAATGCACACCTTAATTTTCGCAACGTAATTTGGCCAAAAAATGGTGAGCATTAGATTTGAGTAAATACAGTCACTTGCTGAATTCAAATAATATTGTGCATTTGGGTATTGCTCACTAACATCGCATCAGCTATAGCTTGTGTTGTTCATGGGTGGCCTGTGCAATAGGTACAGAAGATATTAAATATATATAATGAAAACTAGAAATTATATTTCCTCTTACAGTAGAAGCATATCGGACTAGATTGAGAGATTTCTCATAAGGGTCTCTGCCTTCATCCATCCACCTGTTTCTATTTTGTCTTTATTTTGAGGTAGATTATCCTGTTTCTTGAATGTAAAAATATGTCCTACTGGTGCCCTTAAGCTACAATTTTTGTTTTTAACCAGCAAGAAATTGACAGTGGTCTCTGTTTGCTGGAAATATCTTCAAAACCTTGTTTCAGTTGTCTTCATCTCATTTAAGTCAACCTGAGATTTAGGCTTAAGACCTGAGATTTAAAAATTGTTCTTTATATGAATAAGTAACTTTTTAAAGTCTTCTACTGTTGCATATGGTCTTGTTTCCACCGTGTAATCAATGAGATGGTCTAAATTTTTGTTTACCATTTCTTGTTAATTCCTCTCACTGGGGTTGGTGGTCTGTTGAAAGCCTCAGGTATGCTATTCTACCTTTGGAGTCTGAGAGTAAATGTAGAAAACACAACTGATTCTTCCATGCACACAATATGATGACGGATTTTAAGTGTGATATAAACAACGGTGAATTGAATTTAAAAGGTGTGTAACCAATGAATGGAAAACCAATTACACAGTATGATGATGTAATCCTACATGTGCTAGTTCTGCTGCATTCTCCCAGTTTTGATATAATTTCAGTACCAGTACAAGAGCTTGATTAATTCAAATTATATGTATTTTCTTTGTGGTTTTTTATATAACCTGCAACTGCATGCTAATTTCTTTAACATATTCTTTCAGTTTTCTATAACCAAGCTTCCTATTTTCCCAGTTTCCCAAGGATTTAAGCAAAATGCTAGGTGAGACAAAATATTACACTGCAGCTTGATTCTCTTTAAATTTCTTCCTCCTTTCATGCTAATAGAGCCATGGACACCAAGCAAGAAAGCTACTACAGAGGTAACGATCTCTAGCTTTGCAAAATATTGTGCTTTGCAACAAGCGTTAGAGTGTGTCTTGATATTTAACACAAACACCATATATGATCTAGAAGGCCACGGGGCACAGTGATGCCTGTCCCAATGAGATTTTTCAGTCTCTCTCTCTCTCTCTCTCTCCCTCTCTCCCCCCCTGATAGTGCTGGACTAGAATAAGAACCTGCTGTTAATACAAGAGTGAGGATCTCTGTGGTGCAATCCAGAGAGCAATCTAAACAGATTAGAATTCAGTGTCACACTATTCCAGTTGCTCCATTCTGGGGGTTCTCCTGACCCTCCACAACCCGATTGGGGAAAAGGAAGGGGGAAAGCCCCATTGCAGAAGTGGAAGACGTTGCACTCGGCTTCCAGTAATGGGACTGGTTAGGTGAATCCTGCCCATTGAATTTTAAGGGTAGGCAACTGGTGGTTCTTTTATATGTGCCATTGTGGTTTTAGTCTTAATAAGACATAATTGAAAGGCAAGATAAAAGCTATGTACTTGTGACTCTTCACCTACTTTCAGATTTTGGTCATGGAACCTGCATTTCTAAAAAACACAATTTAATACATTTATATCCTTCCTTTCCATCATGGAACTCAATGCAATGTATGGGGGATTCCTAGGCAGTCTCTGATCGAGACTCGGGTGTTTTAGCTTCAGCATACTATTCAGTTGAACTTGTAGCTTTTATTAAAAGACATCCAGTACTGAACTTGAGATACTTCAGTGCTTGTAGTAGCTTAGTGTAAGTTTATATATGTGGAGTCTCAATAAACTTGCAGGTTTCAAAATACTGGTTATATAGCCAAATAGCGGATCTTCAGTCCAGTGGTTACAATAACGGATTGGTTTTCTTTTTTAACCAATTGTTTCATTTTCAGCTTCTGTTCATGGTTCCTTTGAATCTATAGCCTGTTTACACAGGATTGCTGACAGTTTTATTTATCTAGATAAGGTCTAGAAAAATCCTAGGTACCTGACTGTCATGGCATGTTGGAACACTGAATTACATTTCTAGCTGGTTTGAACCTAGTACTTAAAGCACTCTGTGTAAGGAACTCTGAACTATTTCACAGCAATTTGTAGTTTTATTTGTTTCTCTTATAGTTGTGCTTTGTTAAATGAAACCCGTGGCTTTTAGGTGGCTTGCAGTTTAAATGCAGTATCGGTAATAGAATGAACACAGCAAAAACATAAAAAATGGCTTGCATGAACATGGCACAACACAAAAACGAGAGATTCTCTCATAGCTTGGTAGAAACAAATGTTAAATGACATCCGCTAAAAGCTCAGTGTAACAGTTCTGGTGCTCTTTGTCACATGTGCCACCACAGGAAAGTTCCTGCTTCCATTCTGAGTTCTGATGATGGACACCATGTAGGGAACCCCAGGAAATTTGCTGTATATGGGAATGGTCTCATAGGAGCGTACATCCTCCTGAGATTGCTGGGGCAACTCATTATTAAAGTTGAAAGAGCAAAGGTTGAATAATGGAAACTTAATAGTAGGAAAGTGGAAATACATGTTGGTAAGATTAAAGGATAAGGAGACTTCCATTTCTGAGTTAGGCAGCTATTAGAAAAGCCAGGAAAATAGAAGCTTTTGTCCCATCAGATCCTGAATGTTGAGCAAGATACAAATGCTCTTGTAGCTGACATGCTTGGTTGATCAGAATATTTTATCACGCCATGTGCAGAGTAGATGTTCCAAATCTGATAAAATAATTTTGATCAGTCAAGCATGTCAGCGACAAGGACATTTGCATCCTGCCTAATATTCATGATCTGATGGGGCAAATTTCCTTTTTACTTGTCTTTCTGATAGCTGCCCATTTTATGTATGGAAGTATCTTTAGCTATAAGGGTGCAATTCTAATGATAATTACAGTTTTAAATGCATTATGCTATGTAATAGCGCAACTCTTCAAATGGATTGACTGATGGATTGTTAATGACAAATAAGTGGAATTTAAAATTATCAGTATCAGCAGAGTCCAATATTTTATCATATAGTGGAAGTTAACCTTCCTCTCCTCCACCCTTTGCCCCACCCCCACCACTCAGAAAAAAATCTTTAGAGGGCAAGGAGAAGAGGAATGTGAAGTCCTGTTGTGTGAATGAGTGGGTGCCTGCTGTACTCTCCCAAAGGCAGTGTTCAATGCAACCAAATTTACTCATCACCACAGTAAAAATGGTCTTGTACCAACTTAACATCCAGAAAAACACAACCAGAATTTACTTTTTAAATTCATTCCTCTTAATTCAAGCTGATCACTTCAGCTAATTGAATTGAAATGAATGTTTTCTTCCCGTTCTGGAATTAATGTGCCACGTTTTGTCCGCTCATCTGTTTACTCTGGAAACTTGTGCGTTTTGACCTTTCATTAGGGTAATGAAGCTGAAGCAGGTGGCGCAATTACAGATGAAGACTTTACACAAGATGCCTGTGATGGCATCTGTCAGGAATTTGAAGGTAAGCCTGCTTATTTTATCAGGTAACTCAAGGTACAGTGCCTCTACAGTTTCATCTGGTTACATTTTCAAGAAAAACTGTACTTAATGATTTGTTATTTCCTGCAGTTGTGTGTTTCATCTTCAAAACGGAGAACGTTTACTTCCATGGCTCTTGACTGTGACAAATGTATCATTACTTGCTTGTGATAACGTTTTCTTTTCTACATCCAGATCATGTATACACAACACTTAATTTAACTTTCTGTTTCCTGTAGCATTAATGCCATCACTTAAAATTAGAGCTCTAGTATTGATAATCCTTATCTTTGTAGTCACTTAATATTTCATGGTATTGATTTTAAAGTAGACCAACTGCCAGCTGTTCTTCACCATAAATTGGTTGTGTTTATACATGCTGCTTATTAAAACAGGTAAACTATCTATTTCTAGGAGAAAGATGTTTCAGTTGCTAAACCATATCTTTAAACCCACAAGCAAGAAAATTCTACATTGAGGCTGACATTCTGTCCTAAACTTCTTTTCCCCCTGATGTGCTTTGCTATTGTATATGGTCTGTATGATAAATGAGGAATGCTGGGAACTTGCTACAAATTGTATGGAGTTTCTTGTCTCAAAACCTTGGGTGTATCTCATACTGTGTAATAGGCTTTCCATTGAAATACTGTTCACTGTTTTGTTTGTGCTGCTATGATTACAAGGTGAAGCAGAATCTTCTTTTTTTTACTCCAAAATCGAACCATCTTCAGGTTACCACTGAAGCCTGTTTTGAGATTCTAGTGTAGTGTTGTATCTGGATTCATATTGATGGCACCTTAGCAAATTTACCAGTTGTTCCGCTTAAATCTTCAAATAAAGCATCATGCTGGAAAGTAGGAGTCTTGAGTTGGTTTCTGGACTTGAGCCTCCATTCCTCTGGACTTCAGTAAATCTAGAGATTTAGAAGGTGTCTGCTGATCTTGAGAGACAAGATGCAGACTTTCTCTCTACAGAACCCAATGTCAGATGGCTTATACAGCAGTTAAACAAGGACTCACTTGCGTTTCCTTTGAGGTAAGGTGCCACATTGCAAGTTCATCCCTATGGAGCGCTTTGGAGAGGCCTAGGGATTCTTTGGTGGAATGGATTTCTCTGTGTGTATGTGTAAAAATGCGAGTGGAGTGCTTGCTCTATGTACTGGGGGAATAGTACTTATCACCTCCAAAAGTAACTGTAGACTGTTCTGATTATTATTCCTACCTTGGGTGTGAATAACAGTCAGAAATTGACATCATTGGTACCTGTTTTTAATAAGGCAGATGTTTCTTTCAAAGAGACATGCAAAGGAGAGAACAGCTGTTTGGCTGCTTGAAAATCATGTCCAGATTGACATAAAAAACCCCATTTTGCCTGTGAATTGAAAACCTGCCCCCCCATAAATGCATGGAATCCGTAACATCTTTGAAACGAAATTTCGAAGTTGCTTTTCTGAATATGCAATCTCAAGTTTGGAAGAATGAGGACTGTTCATACATTTTGATATTTGTGTTAAAACCCACCAGATTGTCAATCATTTGGGGGGAACGATTAGGAAACCTGTACTCGATGTTGTGTCGTAGTTTAGGGTTAAAGTCTTCCATTTTATTGGGATTTTGAAGACTGCATGCTTTTCCTTTTCAGATAATAGTTTTCCTTATTCAATAAGCTGTCTTCACAATAAAACCAGGAAGCAATCTAGCTTAAAACAGCATAAATTTTATGCAGCATTAAGTTTGATATCTTCTTGATTGTAGGCTCTACAACTGTTTACTGTTCTCTGCTGGTCCCTTACATAGTAGTGCCTTTAGTATCTAGGCACAATGAGGTTAGGTTGGCTTTATCTTTTGCTAATTCTCAAACCTACACTGAAATGCTTGGATATTCCCTTTAGCTTTAAATTAACTAAGCCCTGGTAGATGCCATTGGCATAGGTGGCTTGACTTTATTCCTCCTTAATGACGCCCTAAGTGTAGTGGTTGAGATGGAGTGGTGTAGGGTAAGTTGGACTTCACATTTCCCTCTTGTTGGAGTCTAGAACGCAATTATTTATTTAGCTCTTTAATTGTTTTTAGGCGTCAAGCCGGAGGTGAAAAATGAAGAGGAAGAAAAACGTCGAATTGAGGCAAGAAGAGAGAAGCAAAGGCGTAGAAGGGAGAAGAACAGTGAAAAGTATGGTGATGGTTACAGGTTTGTGGTGGAAATGTCATGAATTTGTCCCCAGCCAAAATTCACAGGCGTGCAAAGTGGGAATAGCATCTCCCTTATTCTGTCTTTGCTCTGCCTGCTCCATGGTGTCTTATGCCTGAGCCCCCCAATGCCACATAGACAGTATGCTATATTTCCATGTATCTGGAAGGGCAGACACAAAGTATTTCATGATAAGCCATTATTCCTGAACTATCAGGAATACCCAAAGAATTATTCATTGTAAGGACAGAATGCCTGCACACCATGTTGAGGGATCTCCTAGCGAATTATCATTTAATCCTCTTGTGAAGAGTGTGTGCTTAGTTTCAGTGGAAAGCTTCACAAGTTGTAATGGGTTTATTTGGTTTTGTTACCTGATTGTTATTGTTATTGTTGTTGTTGTTATATCTGTACCCTGCCCATCTGACTGCATTGCTGCAGCCACTCTGGGCAGCTTCCACATAATAAAACATAAAACATTAAAAACTTAACAATACAGGGCTGGTATTGTGGCTAAATGTGAGCTGCAAGCCCAAAGGTTCTGGGTTCAAATTTTGCCATGGTCATAAGCTCATTGCAAGTTTCCATGTTCAATATGGAGGTATAGTGCATGAAATAAATGTGTTGTGGCACTTGGAACATTTGAAATGCTATATGAAAATGGTAATTGTTGTGATTTATTGCTGTGGTTAAATGTTTGACAAGTAAAACTTGCTCAGCACTGTCTGGCAGCGACATCAAATGATGCCCACCCACTTGCTCAATGGGACTTCCTGTCCCTTTTCTCCCGCCACATGTCCCCATATGTGTGGAGCAGATTTTGGGAGCGCATGGAGGGCTGAGGAGGGAGAAGTCTGTTGCGGAACTGGGATGCCCATTTGCACTATGTTGGATTCATCCAGGGTCTTTGATTCTATATAAACTTCGAAATACTGGATTCTGTGTGTTCTGTTAACAAGCAGAAAGTATAAAAGTAGCTGCTGTTTTGACTAATATCACCTGCTTAAACAGGAGAGGTAACATATTTCTTTCTCTAGAGTACAGTAACTTTAGGACTGTTGAGTCACTCCTGTTAGATTAATACTGCGGATTTCTATTATATTGTACTGTGATTAAAACGTGTAACTAGGTGTGACTTTTACTTTTCTGCCACCTCTGCCTGGGTAACCATGTGTCTGCAACAAAGAGCCTTGTTGCAGATTAAAGACCACTGCCTTGTGGCAGAATCTTTTGTGGGCTAGAGTCCCATCAGAATGAGGATTCATTTGAATTTCTCTCTGGTCCATGAAAGCCTGTGCCACAACACATTTGTTTCAATCTTTTAAGGTGCCACGAGATCCTGGGTGAAATACTGGTCTTGCCGTTCAACCCAAGGCATGCTTATTCAGAAGATACCGTATTTTTTGCTCTGTAAGACACACCTAGTTTTTAGAGGAGGAAAACAAGAAAAAAAAAATCTCCAGCGAAGCGGGAGGACAAACGGAAGAGGCTCCATTTCTCCTCCCGCTTTGCTGAAGGGGCGCTGCGCCGCTCTCCTTCTCTGCGCAGCACCATTCGCTCCATAAGACCCACACACATTTCCCCTTACTTTTTAGGAGGAAAAAAGTGTGTCTTATGGAGCAAAAAATACGGTACTCTCACTTATTTCTATTTCAGTTTAAGGGTCCAAATGAAACTCCAAACTGACTTAGATTATTGTGATGGAACCATCTCTGTGTCTTTATCCATATATTACATTTGTTAATGAAATGAATTGAGTGTTGCAGTGGCAGGATTTTAACAAATTCTATATCTCTCTGTGCAACATGTCTCTGTCTTCTGCCAGAATGGCATTCACCTGCTCATTCTGCAAGTTTCGAACATTTGAAGAAAAAGACATTGAAGCTCATCTGGAAAGTCCTGTTCACCAGGAAACGTTAGATCACATTCAGAAGCAAACCAAATTCGACAAGGTTGTGATGGAGTTTCTACATGTAAGTTGTCTAAATGGAACTATGGATTGGCTTGTGAAATACATGATTCACTGTGCCAATAACCTTAAACTGGGAAAATTGAAACAGTATTTCTAACACCATAAGTAAAGTGATACATTTTTCTAAACATAAATAACGTTAAAGAGTTTTAAACACATACATTACTTGTTTTTCTACATGGAGTGTGTTGCATGACACAGCCCACCCCTCCTGCTAGGACCAGCACTTTAAAATAACCTTGCACCTTTCAGATACCAATTTCTGCCTTCATTTATACACTCAGGATAAATGCTTCATCTTGCTGCATGACAGGGATGGCACTGACCAAGAATAGCACAGTGACCAGGATCAAAAGAGCTTGCTTAGGCATGAGTGCTAGCTCAGGGGAATTCTCAAGATCTCTTCTTTCACTGGTGAACCCCTTTGCCGGATTGCAAAATGCTTTTGAATCTACTCAGTTACAAAAGCAGTTTGCAACACTGCAAATGGGGTAGTGGTGAAAGCCTCTTCTGTTTTCAGAAGATCTCTCTCTCTCTTTCTCTCTCTCTAAAGCACCCATCCCCTTTGGGCTCATCAAACTAATTTCATAATACTTTGGATCCTGGCCAGTGAGTCTGGTAGCTTCAGTATGTGGGAGGTGAATTTAAAACAAGTGAAGATAATGTTTGATTTCCTGAAAGTGATATACACTCTCTCCCCCCCCCCCAAGGAATGTATGGTGAATAAATTCAAGAAGACCGCTATGCGTAAGCAGCAGACTACTAGCCAAATGGAAGCTGCCCAGATGACTGAAAAAGATGTTATGGAAGGCAAGTGGCCTATGAAAGCGTCTGCTGTGTGTCAGCATAGCAAATTTGTCACGTAGGCACAGTCTAGTACTGTATGTTAACAAGGCCAAATCATATTTCCTAAATTTGGTCACCAACTCAGAAGTTGGGGGTGCCGGTCTCTGGGATATGGCCTGTTTTTAGACACCTGCCAAAAACTTTTTTTCCAGCAAGGCTACCACGGTGTATAAGTTAGCTGTATTTGTATTATTTATTTATTCTACTGATTTTATTTCTGATTTATTGATAATTAATTTATATTTAATGTATATTTGTATTTTAATAGTTTTGCAGATTTTTGCTGCATTTTATGGATAATTTCATTACGTACACCGCTTAAAGAGTTTGTTGTCAAGAGGCCCTATGAATCTTACTTAATAAATGCATTTTGAAAACGATATTGGACTCGATGGGACTTCCCATTTAACTAGCCAGGGCAAATGGTTCTGTAAACCTAAGTGATTGTTACTTAAAACAATCAATTTTGGGTTTTGGGAGGAGAAATGTGGTAAATGCTGAAGAATTTTGTGTCACTGCACCAGGCATTTGCAAAACTCCCATATTTGATGCTACTTGTAAATCTCCTCTGTAGAATAACTTATCACATTTAAATGTGATAGTACCATTAATAGGCATAAATTTGGAAGAAATTCTTGTTTCTCCCTTTGTCTCATGGTTTACAAAATCGGTTTTGTTTGATATGCACATACAGATCCCTTAACCCTTACTACATGTCTTTCTCTTAGCATAATCTGTTACCCTTAACATATTTGTTTCTTTGCCAGGTGTCACGGCTGATGACCACATGATGAAAGTAGAGACTGTTCTCTGCTCTGCATGCAGTGTTTATGTTCCTGCTCTACACAGTTCTGTTCAGCAGCACTTAAAGTCTCCTGAGCATGCAAAGGGAAAAACGGTAAAATTTGACTGTAGAGTTTTCCTTTTACCTTATTGATTGACCACTAAAGCAATAAAGATGGTTTAGTGCTGGCATCCCCAACCTTCGGTCTTCCAGATGTTTTGGACTATAATTCCCATCATCCCTGACCACTGGTCCTGTTAGGTAGGGACCATGGGAGTTGTAGACCAAAACATCTGGAGGGCCGCAGGTTGGGGGTGCCTGGTCTACTGTGTGTCTTGGTCCGTTGCTTCATTGAGCCCATGCTTTCCCCCCTTTGTTTGCTTTGCCATTAGTATCGGCAACAGTTCATGATTACACCACACAGTAGTACAAAATTTAACAATCCTGTTTAAGACATACCAGCTCCCGTGTAAATTAGCAGAAGAAAGGGAGAGTACCTAATGTGATGCATATATTTGGTTCTTATATTAAATCTAAATGCAGTTGGGAAAGATCTGGCTGGGTAGTGGTGAAGTTTACATACTACCCTGGGGCTGTGGGTGCCACACAATCACAAACTATGGGATTGGCTTTCCCGGCCAACTGAAGATTTCACTTGGAATCTGATGATTCTGCTTGGCTACACCCGCAATCTAATCAGTGGCCCAGTGGTTTGCTCGCTAGGACTAAGCTGTAGATGGATACAGAATATTGACAAAAGCTAAGATCACCTTTAGTGCCAATCCTCCTCCTTGAATTTCAACTTTGATTAGATCGTTTCCCCCTAATTCTATGGTTCTCTACACTTAGAATCATTTGAAAATGAGTAGAAAGCAAAACATAAGCTCAGTGCTCATTTGTGCAGACAGTTGGACGTACACAGACGAAGTACGACAGGCCATTCCAAAAGCAAAAAGAGAACTCCATCCTGCCACAAATAAATGGTTAGCGTTGCAGTTAATAATGACACCTCTATAGTTGCTCTTATGATGGACGAAGTCCAATCATAGTTTTGCACTTACTTGGCTTTCCCCGTGTATAGATTTAGCTTCCAAATAGGTGAGTACTAAACTCCAGTGAAACTTTTTCAGCAGTACTGCAGGTAACCTGAAGCAACCATGCACACATAGGATCATAAAGCCTTTGTGGCTCATAATGTATGGACTCCTATGAACAGGAGGAGGAGAGGTCACCCCAAAATTATGTTGAAACACTGACAGGAAAGTAAACACTGATATTTTTCCTCTTTGGGGTAATAAGGAATTGTCTTGATATTTTTAGGAAAATAAGATTTTTTTCACATTATTGAAAGTCCATTGAAAACCAAAATCTAAAAATACAGGTTACTCCCCACTATAAAAACAAGTTAAAAAAATAATAATAGCCTTAATCCAGTTGGTGCCTTTGCGGTCACAGAAATGCGTTGGAGAAGAATCCCATAATGGGGATGGGTTTCTTCCACCAATTTTCCTTCCTTCCTTCCTTCCTTCCTTCCTTCCTTCCTTCCTTCCTCCCTCCCTCCCTCCCTCCCTCCCTCCCTCCCTCCCTCCCTCTCTGCCTCTCTTCCTCTCTCCCTCTGCCCCCTCAAGCTGTCCCAGTATTCTCAACAGATCCATTCTAGAGAGTTGGAGGTTACTCCAGAACAGAGTGGATAGTGGCACTGGGGGAGGGGGGCTGGGGAAGGGTATTGGACAAAAATGACCTTGCCTCCCACTGTTCGAAATTAGCAGGGCGCCTGGCACATTTTGCACCTAAAGATTTGCGAGCACCTCCAAAAGTCTGGGTGCCATTTTTTGCACCTGGCTGACACTCAACGATTACTGAAATGTGTGTGCTTTGAAGCCTTGAAGTATATGCCAACGGCATTCTGTTTTGATGCCCACAACCCAGGTCCCAGAAGTCATTTGGCTCTTAGGTTTTTTATCCCAGTTTCTAACACTGTTGCCTTCTCTTCTGCTACCTTGTTAGTTTTCCATTTATAGCTTGCTCTTATCGTTTGGTCTCCTGTGGTTGACTGGAAGATGGATAGAATTTTATGTTCTCACCATTTCTTCCCTTGAGAAATCAGTGCTATTAATAGATAACCAATGAAGTAATTCATGTCCTATTTTGTATACATCTTAAATTTAGTGATTGAATAAGTGTTTGGATGTGGTCACTTGGCAAGCCATGCATTATTTTGATGAGATTAAGGGTGTTGCTAGCATGTTTTAAAAACACGGGAACTGCTTCAACACTTTATGAAGCCAACTTTATTTCCAGGTGTTGACAATAGGCCTCAAATAGTATGTGCTTGTATATCATAAAAATTAATGCAGACAAAACTGATTCATACTTAAATCAAAATCCTGTTCTGCAGTTGATCAGAACCAGTAGGGCTTGAAGATCATTGCAGATTCTTGTTTAATGATCCATAATAAATGTAAAACCACAGAGTGCCTGCTTCTAGAATGTGCTAGATAGTCCTAAACTATATCCTTTTATGATTGTACTAAAGCCAGTTGTTTAGTTGGTACATGGCACTCTTAACAGTAATTCAACTTTTTTTCTGAAAATTTTACTTTTACTTTTCTCTTCAATAACCAGTTCATATGTCTGGCTAATATTGCATTTGTTATAATGGGAATGGGATGTCTCTTTGGAATAGGTTTCTAGTGCTTGTTTTTACAGTATAATCTTGTTTACAGACTTACAAAGAGCAAATTAAAAGAGAGAGTGTACTAACTGCTACCAGCATATTGAATAACCCAATTGTGAAGGCACGATATGAGCGCTATGTCAAGGTAAGCTTGCAGTATGACCTAACTTTTTAGCGGCAGATAAAGAATGCTTAAGATCGGCTCCTGCATGATTTTCTCGATTTGATCATTTATAAGTGAAGTAATCCTATATTTTTAGTTGGGTACCCGCACTTCACATCAGTAGATAAAACAGCTGCAATCAGAATAAATAAAAAATAATTGATTGATCAGAAGGGCTTGTCTATTGATCAATTAAAATGGCAAATATTTGTGTACTAAAATATTTCCAGTGCAAGAAACTTTATTTGTGTAATAACCATACCTTAGAAATAGTACTCCTTTGTGAGGTAGAAAGAATTATGATAGTGCTTGTCATTTCAAGTTTTTTACTTGTTACTACTTCTTAAAAATCTGATAAGAGGGTGTTTTTAGTAAATTGAAATATTTCTGATCAATTAAAAGTTGCAGCTCTTAAGTAGAAACATGAATTTCAGCTTGAGTAGTACTCAGTATTAACTGCCTTCCATTGCCTTAAGACATAATTTGGTCTAAATGGAAGAAAATGGAACGTGTGGCTATCAAGTCATGAAAACCTCAGCAGCCTAATGTGGTTTGAGTTTGCGACTGTAGATTAATTGGTAGGAGCAGTTTGGATTCCAAGTCCATTGTCCGGAGGGCCAGGGAGAGGCAGGCAAACCTCCCCTCTTGGAAGAAAGACTAATCAGTGCCTACTGGAAAGCCCTGTTGATTGATTGTTGGAGGAAAACCAAAAAGCAGTCTTTCTTTGTCTAGTTTCTGGCCTCTTGTTGTTATTTGTAGGCATCTTTCAGGGCACGGCCGTCACAAAGCAGCTTGCATAATCGGGAAATAAAATACATAGAAGGAAAACTGCCATAACGGAACATAAAATTTTAAAATGCACAGGTCACTTTGCTTAAAAGTTACTGAGTAGTACAACAGAAGACTAGTAATACTTATAACGCTTGCATCTTTTGCGACATTAAAAGATCTCTTTTAGGAAAAGATGCCGTTTGAAATAAATAGGTAAACAGTAAAACTTGTAGGTTGGAAATGACATGCACATCTGTGGGTAGGGATTCCCTATATGTATTTCATTTAATCACTGGGCAGCTAGAAATGGCATTGTAGAGGTGGACAGGGAAGGAATAGCAACTGAAGGCAGATTATCCACCTTACTCATATCCCTGCCTGGCTTTCACCAGCAGAGCTGAAGTAAGCACATGACAGCATTCCTCTGTCTGACCTCTGATTCCCCCAGCCCCAAATTATTTCCCTTCCACTGTTCCTAATAGTAGGGAAATTCACTACATTAGGTTTTCTCCCTGGTTTGTAGGTATGTCAGGTACTGGGAAGGCTGGATCCTTCAGATCCATGCTTGTCCCTGGCACGCTTCCAGTCTTATCAATAGCATGCCCGCTTTTCACCCTGACTGACACCAGTGTTGGTCAACAGCTGAATAAATTTATATGGCATTGTAAAGAAGCATCCAACATTGGATCACCATGATGAGATCGAACAGAGGTCTCTATCCTCAGAGAGAAATCTAATGCTTCCTTTGTTCTCTGAGACGCCTTCCCAGAAATCAAAAGATTTTGGGGTTAGTGTGTTACCTGTCTGGTCCTCCCCCTCCCCGATTGTGATTTTATTGAACTTTGCAGAATATGTTACCAAAAAACAATTAATCCTGCTTGTTCCTGCACGTACATTTTAAATGCAGGCTATCGTTTTACTTATTTATATTTGCAGCAGTTTAGTAACACTCATTATTTAAAGATGCCTTCTAAGCATGCCATGGGAATTGTGTATCCGGTTTTATCCCGCTGTTTCCTTGCATCTTCTACTGCGTTCTTCACCCAACATTCTTTGCCCAGTGTTGCTAATATTTATCAATGTTCTTGCTAGGGTGAAAATCCATTTGAAGTTACTGATCAAACTCCTGAGCAGCAAGCGGAAGAAGACAAGGCAGACGAACCTGTGGAGGAGGAGGAAGAGGAAGCAGAAGCCGAGGAAGAAGAGGAAGCCGAGACTGCAGAACAAACAGACTTCACTCTTGACCAAACAGAGGATGCTTAAATGCGTGAAATGTGCACAAGTAGAGGAAAATGCCGCTTTATTTTTATTGTTTCCGTGGCTAAGTGTAAAATTTATAGTAGTTAGAAATAAGGCTTTTTACGCTATGCATGCATTCCATTTAAATTGAAAATGTGTTTGTTACTTTGATTTTACCTTTGCTTAAAATGAAGACAAAGCTCTTTTTAGTTTAGCTTTAATAGTAAGCCGGCGGCTGTTAGATTCGATTAAACATTGTATGGTGTATGTGTTCTTAATGTTTTCCTCTCTTGGTGTTGAGAATCGGAAATAAAGGAACTAGACCGTTTAATCATTTCAGCACAAAGGTATTTCAAGTGAATGCTATAGCTACTTTGTTTTAGAATGCATAAACTTTAAGAATTATGTTGTGAGTGTGGCCGTCTTTTGGACTGCGTCACTCATTGTAAAATACATGTTACAATATATCTTGTAGTCTTTTTGTGATAAAGATGTATGTTTGTAGCAATAAAACATTTTAGAAATCTTAGTGTTTTGTTGTTTTAAGCATTGGGGCGGGGAAACAATAATTGAAAACAGTTAAACATTAGTAGAATTAAAACTATATATTAAAAATGTACAGATAAGCACAACAAAGGCAGCATAGCATCAGCACACTTATTAAAAGCACTCAGTTCACAAAAGTCTGTTGAAACAAGGTGGTCTTCACCTGCTGGCAGAAGAACAACAAAGAGGGAGCCAGTCTTAACATTTTATAGGGAGGGAGCAGACACTGAGAAGGCCCTGTTGATCTATGCTGTATGAATGCTGTTGGAAAGCAGCCTAATGGCTCTGCTCCACCTAGAAAGCTGCTGCTAACATGTTGCTACAAAGGCCAAACAAAATTTTGCTTTCCTTTCCATTGTTTGTCTTGTATATTTCTGAAAGGTGGCAGCCCCCATCCTCGAGACGTCCTTCAGACTATCTACAATGGAGTACGCACTTGCCTTATGAAAAACCAGTGTTCCCTTGGTCAAAACCTAACAGTTTTCCCCAGACCCTTGAATTCTCCTACCTCCCTACTAAAGTGAAAGACCCCGCAGACCAAATTAGGCTCACTGCTTGGTGTGTGGGCACTATTTTACCTTGTGCTAACCTGTTTGTCTCCACTAGTTTTAAAGGTGCATAGCTTGTTTGTTGGTCCTTACCACAGAGGTATGAACTCTGGGCTCTCCAGAATATCTTTGGGTAATGATCATTTGTCCCAGCCAGCATTGTCTTTGTAGCTCAGAAGAAGGAGACTACTTCAGTTCTGATTCCCAGCATCTCGTGGGACTGGAAGACAGTGCTGTCCGAAATTTTGGAGAGTCGGAGTAGACCAGGAATGGGGAACGTTTGTCAGAGATGGTGGAGGGCCACACAGTCCTCAACCCAAGTGAAGACAATGATGGACCCATGGCCCAACATAACTCAGCTTCCTACCACAGGAGTTGGTGTCTGGCCATAGCTAGAAGCCACAAGTGTTCCTTTTCTGTCTTACCGTAATACTACTGTGGAATGGAGCTATATCAGGCTAACTTCTGTAGTTAACAGCAATTTGCCGTACCCAAACTGGTTAAAAGCAGAAATTGGAAATGAGTTGCAATACCAACCCAGATGTGGATGCTGGGTTTCATTTAAATTACCATTCCTTCTTGACATTGCGATGCTGTGTGCCTTGATGCGCTGTGTTGCACCGGGAACTTTAGGAAGTCTTTGTGTGCTGGAGTTTTTGTCCAGCTTCCACGAAGGGGTTAATACGTTTCCAGCCCTGGGGGGCTTTTTGATTGCCTGTCTGTGCTGAGGTCATTGTCACTCTTAAATGACAGATGTCTTCCTGAAAATCCCTTGCATCTTCCCTTGTGATGTAAAGTTCAGCAACTGCAATAACAGGGTGTTGTTCTCTAATAACTGTTAAATTTATTCTTTAGAGATTTTGCAAAAATGTCCTCTTGCTCCTACAGGGACTCCCTTGGCACCGAAGTCTGCATTTTCTTTTTGCATAATGCCTGTAGATTTAGAGTCACCGTACTCCCAGTTGTACAGCTTCTGTAGCCCTGGTTCAGTGCTGCTGAAATGCTCGTAAATCTCCTTTCTTCGAGCGGCTTTGTGCAGCAGCTGGGGTACGACAATAAGGTCCCTGATCTGTAATTCCAGACAGCCCCTGCGGGGTGTCGGGAATGACCAATCGTGAGCCTCCGTGTCAGTTTAAATGATGAAGCTCAGAGAAGGATGCAATCCCCAAGACGTAATTATCCAATGCTTCCTATTTGTATTCTCCAGCTAAGTTCTTTCCATACCGGATGGATGTTTGTTGGGAATGCTGTCACGATTGCAAAGCATAAATTCTTGTTTCAGAGACCAGGTTTCTAAATGAAGTGCGTTTAAAAGTTGGGCTTGGCAGCAGTTCGACTAAGAAGAATTGCACTTTAAAAAGGGTTTGCTTAAGATTAAAAAAATAACTATTTGAATAAGGTACCCAGCAGAAGAGCTGCACGATGGAATTTCTTCTTTGAACTTTTGATTTAATGCACCTCATGTTCATCGGTGTGTGTGTGTGTGTGTGCTCCTTGTGTGAAGGAAGTCTCACTGAGTTCAGTGTCAAAACCGATGCTGCCAACTTCACATCTCCTTAATCCAGCATCTGAAACGGCACATGCAGCCTCTATTGCTGGATACAGGCTATGTACGCAAGCAATACTGTTCATCAGTGGCAGATTTTCCTAACAGAAACATAAATGCCCTATAACCATTTCATCACATTAGAGCTTTACTAAAATGGTGATAAAATAAGTGCATTGCTGTTTCAGAAGCTATTCATTTCTCACAAAAAGAGAAAAGGTTGCTTTTTTATTTTCTTTGAGTAGCCTTATATTTCCCCCCCGGTGAAATATATGAAGCTTTATTTAAATACTCTTGCACTTGCCTTTATATGAAAGTAGGCAGAATATACTTGGGGAAGTACCAGTTCTTTGCCTCGGTAGAAAATTGGCTTCCAGAATCTAGGACTCTGCCTGTAGCCTGTGCAAGATGCTTTAATGGCCCCCAAGTTATGTCTTTCATCCTGCCGCCTCAAAGGTATTTTGTTGCTTTTCTCCCTCCGCGTGGGACTGTCTTTAGTATTCAAGTTAAGCAATTTGGGCAGCAAGTTTCCCATAATTGCCTCGGGGACCCCCTATTTGCTCCCCACTGAAGTGCTCTGAATATATACATTGTGCAAATGGAGCTGGCTATCTAATCTGTCTTCTGTGGATCTCTGCTGCAGCTTTAACCAAAGGTTTGTTCTCAAAAGGGGATTGGTTCCAGATAGGAAGGTGGTATCTTCTGCTCACCTTGCATCTCTTCTTCATCATCATCTGGTTTTTTCTTCCTCCAAGCAACCATTCCAATAGATCAGGCATGTCCAAAGTCTGTTTTGGGGGCCTAATCCGGTCCGCCGGTCAATTTAATCAGGCCCCCATGGCAGTGTATGTCCTGGGGGTAAAATCCTAAAAAAAGCTCCGCAACTAAAAATCCTAAAAAGAGCTCAACAATTTTGGTTGGCCCTCACACATGTTCACTTCACAAATCTGGTCCTCTTTGAAAAAGGTTTGGGCACCCCTGCTTTAGATATTCTGCTTGTATAAGAAGGAGTAGCTGTGAATGTTTTCTTTTTTTAAACAGAGGAAAATTGTTTTATTATTTTTATACAGTCGTGCCTTGGAAGTCGAATGGAATCCGTTCCAGAAGTCCGTCCAACTTCCAAAAAGTTTGGAAACCAAAGCGCAGCTTCTAATTGGTTGCAGGAAGCTCCTGCAGCCAATTGGAAGCCCCGTCGGAACTTCGGCTTCCAAAAACAGTTCGCAAACCGGAACAGTCACTTCCGGGTTTGCGAGAGCCAAAAGGTTCAACTGGCAAGGTGTTTGACTTCCAAGGCACAACTGTATCCTGCCCTTCTGTCAATCAGGAGCACAGGTCAGACAGGTTCATGGAGGAGAGGGCTATTGATGGCTACTAACATCCACAGTTGGGGCAACAATGCTTCTGAATAGCAGTTGCTGGAAACCACAGCAGGGTTTTGGTGCTTGAATCCTGCTTGAGAGTTTCTCACAGGTCTCTGCTTGGCCACCGTGAGAGCAGGACGTTGGACAAGATGGGCCATTGGCCTCATCCAGCGGGGATCTTCTTATGTTCCTAACAACACAGACCAAACAAATATAAAGCTGTAAAATCACAATAAATTCAACGGCAACAGATACCGAGTTCCGCTCAGCCAAAACCAGATCCAGTTAGTATCCAGGACACACTTCAGCCTTGGTTTTTTGTTTTTTATTAGTATTTTCCACACAACAACAACACCACAAAAAATATCGAAAAATAGCAAAACACAAAAACCAACATACAAAATAAAATAAAATCCATATCTTACAAGTTAATAATATAAACACTAAAAAGAAAAACAAACATTGACTTCCACCAATCCCACAGCACCTCCTTTACCTCTCATTGTATCTTCCCGTTTTCCTTATCATCTCTATCCTAGCATCTAGATATAAATCCCTCTTTCTTATCCTTTCACTTCACAAGGTTATTCCAGACTCAGCCAGATTTCTGTCCTCGAACCTTGGCTTTTAAGGTATTCATTTAGACACTCCCATTCCTTTTTCACTTCACTTTTTGGTTATTGCCTTCTTATATCTGTTAATTTGGCTAATTCTAAATATTCTGAAAGCTTACATAGCCACACTCCCCTAGTGGGTAACTGATTCCCTTTCCAATACTCAGCCACCAGGATTCTTGCTCTTCAGCCTTGGTTTCAATGTGGGGACAAACAGGATGTCAACAGGGAGAGCCTTCTAGAAGTGAGGTGCTGCTCCAGAGAATGCCCTGTTGCAGGGTACCCCTGGCCGAATGAGGCGCACAGGTTGACTGGTAATGGTAGACGTTCCTTTAAGTGCTCCTTTTGCAAGTGGAAGTCTGCTCTCTTCCCATCCACTTGGCTATTCTAGCCGACTGCGAGTGCAAACAACGTGCCAGCTAGGTTAATAATCATTTCCCAAGCATAACGAAAATTATTTTTATTTCTTGCCCGAGGGAGGTGCATAAAGAACAGTTGCCTGATTAAATAATTCTAGATTAGCGTTAATAGGATTTCAGTTTCAATAGAAGCGGCTCATTAGTTGTATCATGTGTCGCTCCAGGTTTTTCTATTTCTTGTAGTAAACAAATGTACTTTAATCCAATTTGCAGAACTTCTTTTTAGTTTGCTTTTTGAGGATCTGTAGCTATTAAGCATAGTTTAGGAAGAGCTTGGGATCTGGGTTGTTTTCTCCTGTAAGATTCAGGACGCACGGTGCTATTTTTCCTATAAAAAGAGGTACCTGTCCAGAACTCACCATCAACATCTCCCTTGTTCTCTTAGAATGGCAATGGTGCCCACCTGAGAGGTGCCAGCAAATTCCAGCTGAAAAAAAGTCCTGAGGACGCACAAAAGTCAGGCAGGCAGGCAGGCAAGGAAGGAAGTCTCAGGAATTGGTTCTGTGTTTAAGATTGAAATTTCTGAACCAATTTATTGGGGCAGATGCCAACTGGAATCTTGAAGGCTGTGTCCATCCTTCAGCTCAGCACCATTTCATGCATGGGCTTTCCTGACAGGACTGTGTCTTCTTGGATGGCAAAGATGTCCCCTTTTGCCAGAGACCCTACTAGCTGCCAGGTATGCATGTGTTGTTGTTTTTAACATGCACCATTACAGTATCTGTACAGTGGTACCTCGGGTTACATACGCTTCAGGTTACAGATGCTTCAGGTTACAGACTCCGCTAACCCAGAAATAGAACCTCGGGTTAAGAACTTTGCTTCAGGATGAGAACAGAAATCGTGCTCCGGCGGCACGGCAGCTGCAGGAGGCCCCATTAGCAAAAGTGGTGCTTCAGGTTAAGAACAGTTTCAGGTTAAGAACGGACCTCCGGAATGAATTAATTTCTTAACCTGAGGTACCATTGTACAGTGGTACCTTGGGTTACATACACTTCAGGTTACAGAAGCTTCAGGTTACGGACTCCGCTAACCCAGAAATAGTACCTCGGGTTAAGAAATTTGCTTCAGGATGAGAACAGAAATTGTGCTCCGGTGGCGCAGTGGCAGCAGGAGGCCCCATTAGCAAAAGTGGTGCTTCAGGTTAAGAACAGTTTCAGGTTAAGAACGGACCTCCAGAATGAATTAAGGTCTTAACCTGAGGTACCACTGTATAGGTAAAATGCGACACCCGAAGCAAGTCTCGGTTCTGCTCAATATGTTACACCCCCAACCCATTTCCCACGGAATGTAAAAACATTGGAAAGGTGTACCCAATGCTAGGTTTCTGGCAAGCCGTCATATATCAGGTTTACAGGCGGAGAAGATTTTACGAGTATACCTGATGTGTGGAGCAGCCTTCATCGCCATACATTTCATTAGTCACACTTCTCTGAAGTCTCTCAGCCCCACTCACCTCACAGAGTGTTTGTTGTGGGGAAGGAAGGGAAAGGAGAATGTTAGCCGTTTTGAGACTCCTTCGGGTAGTGATAAAGCAGGATATCAAATCCAAACTCTTCTTCTTCTTCTTACTTGGCACTTCCATGTTTGTGGTACAAAATAGTAACAATTCAACTGCTAAGTGCATAGTACAGTATAAGTCGAATTGGGGAGCATGTGGCTATTTTCAAACCACCCAAGAGTCTTCCACAAACCAGATGTAACAGGTCAGCCATTTAGTCACTTCTCTGTGGTGAAAGACCTGCCAAACTTTAGAGATGTATCCAATAGGTTGCATTGTGGATTGTGTTATATTTTCAAGTGTTGTGGAGGTGCTCTCACATATTAATGGGGTAGGCTTAACAAACATGTGAAGCTGCCTTGCGATCAGGGACAATATGATTCCAGTTGCCAATTCCAGATGGCCAAAAGCACTCCAGGGTCTCTGGGAGAGACCTCTCTCCCCACCCCACATCTGCTTACTACCTTTTAATTATATATTGTTTTAAGCAAGAAAAGCATCTTACATCATTGGGCTAACAGCAACAAAATTACGCATGAGGCTGGTACAATAAAAATAGAAGGCTGAGTATACAGTACTTTTAAACACAGAATAAAATGAACCCCACTACAGCATAGCCTCCAACATTTCTCCAATGAAAATTGGGACATCCCATTCCATAATCAAAATTTTACTACTTATACCCCGCCCATTTGATTGGGTTGCCCCAGCCACTCTGGGCTACTGCCAACATCTGTAGAAACATTAAACATTTATAAAACATCCTACCTTCAGATGGTTTCTAGGTTGTACAGTTAACTTACCTATTTGGCTCAGGGGATCAGATAACTCCAACCTTTCTCTTGTGAAAATTAGGAATGTCCTACCTCCAACATTTTTCCGATGAAAAGAGGGACGTCCTAAGGAAAAGTGGGGCATTTCAGGATGAAATCAGAAACTGGGCTGGCTTCTGTAAATATGAGACTGTCCCTGGAAAATAGGGACACTTGGTGGGGGTTCTGCTACAGTTATGGGAGGGATGAATCTTAAAGAGGAGTAATATCATATATTATTGAATTGGCCAGATCCATGGATAGGAATAGGGGAGAAGACAGAACGTGCTCTTCCTTACTGACTTGCGTAATACAACCAAACCAAAGCTCTGCAAATCTATCCTTTTTACATACGTCTTACGTTGCACCCAAGAGACCTTGCACCTTCCTACCAATACCAGAGAGAAGTTGCCCCAGGTCACATTTAAACCACTTTAACAGCCTTTGCTTCACACACAGAATGCTGGGAACTGTGGTTTACCCTCACAGAACTACATTTCCCAGCAAATTACGCTTCCCAAGATTCTTTGGAAGTCAGCTATGTGCTATGTACTCTGAATGAACCTTGCAGAAGTGGCCTAAGTTAGTCAAAGATCCACTCTTGCAATGTTTTTCTCAAACTGATCGGCAGAGGGCAGCAAAGCCCCATTAAAAACAACAACAACAATCCCCCTTTGGTTCAATTAAGAAACTGGCTTTATATTTTAGCTCAGCAAAGCTGTGTCACGACTGAAAAGTGATGCGCTCTTTTATTTACCGACTTAAAAATTCACCAGGAGGGAAGCTTCAGCCGAGAGAATGCTTGTGAAAACATTTCGAAGGCGGAAGCCAAGCAGGTATAAATATAGGGAAAGAGTTTTCTGAAACAAGTTAGGCGTCACCTGTTCAAAACGCCCACGAAGATAATTTAGTATTTTGCAAAAATAAAATAAAATCAAGATGTTAGTCATGTATCATGGCTGCATTAATGGAGATAGGCCGCAAACACTTACCTGGGAGTGATTCGCTTCGAACTCTGTGGGTCTTACTCCTGAGCAGGCATGTACAGGGTTACGCTCACAAAGCGGAAATTGTGAGGGCCATATTTTGAAGCCCTGTACAGCCGAGCATCCCAAATTCATTTCAGAGCGGCCTGTCAGCCAGAACTGTGCAACAGCCGGCATTGAACCAAACGGGCCTCTTACCACAACAGCGCTTGGTGGATTGGACGCAATTTCACAAAACGATTCTGGATGTCTTTCTACCTCCAGCATCCTTTAAAATGAAAGGACAAAGTCTCGCCTCCGGCAGAGGATTGATTTTTGGATATATACCGCATCTCAACGTTACTTCCCTAGCAGTGTGAAATTATTCATATTATTCAGTGGCCGAACTCTCTCTCTCTCTCCCTCCTTCCCACCCCCGTGTTTAATCTGAAACCTCTTTCTGAAATAAATGCACCAAACCTAAATGAAATAAAATAAAAAAACGCCTACAGCATTGTTACGCGTCTGCATGGTAAGCATCCCTCACAGGAAGATCTGACATACGCCAAAGAAAATTAAGGGGGGGGGGGACCACGCACAATAGAAACAAAAACTTAAGTCTCATGTTTATGATTTAACCCAAAAGGGAATATCCTTTGCAGTACCCTAGCCATTAACAATGAATGTTAAAGCAAAGTAGAGTTTGCTTCATTAAATGCAAGATTCAGGCTGGATCTAGACACATCGAATAAGCGTTCCAGTTAAACGTGTTGTAAACATTGTATGGGGACGCAGGTGGCGCTGTGGGTTAAACCACAGAGCCTAGGACTTGCTGATCAGAAGGTTGGCGGTTCGAATCCCCACGAAGAGGTGAGCTCCCGTTGCTCGGTCCCAGCTCCTGCCAACCTAGCAGTTCGAAAGCACGTCAAAGTGCAAGTAGATAAATAGGTACCACTCCGGCGGGAAGGTAAATGGCATTTCCGTGCACTGCTCTGTTTCACCAGAAGCGGCTTAGTCATGCTGGCCACATGACCCGGAACCTGTACGCCGGCTCCCTCGGCCAATAAAGCGAGATGAGCGCTGCAACCCCAGAGTCGGTCACGACTGGACCTCATGGTCAGGGGTCCCTTTACCTTTTAAACTTTGTATGAGAAATCGGGTCGGCAAAAAACGGAACTCCGCAGCGCCATCTGGTGTCACAGTGTTATACTGCAAATACAACACATATAAAACATTTTTTCCTTTGCCAATGTAGCTGAGTCGTCAGCTGAGTTATGTTGCTAACTAAGCAGTCGGGGAAGGGTTGTGGCTTAGTGCTAGAACATATGTCTTGCATGCAGAAAGTCCCAGGTTGAAATCCCACTTTCTCCAGGTATTGCTGGAAGAGAGCTGATGGACTAGGGGTTTGATTTGGTATATGGCAACGGGTAGCGCTGTGGGGACGCGGGTGGCGCTGTGGGTAAAACCACAGTGCCTAGGACTTGCCGATCGTATGGTCGGCGGTTTGAATCCCCGCGGCGGGGTGAGCTCCCGTCTTTCGGTCCCAGCTCCTGCCCACCTAGCAGTTCGAAAGCACCCTTAAAGTGCAAGTAGATAAATAGGTACTGCTTTATAGTGGGAAGGTAAACGGCGTACTGTGTTCTGCGCTGGTGCTGGCTCGCCAGAGCAGCGATGTCACACTGGCCATGTGACCCGGAAGTATCTGCGGACAGCGCCGGCTCCCGGCCTCTAGAGCGAGATGAGCGCACAACCCTAGAGTCTGTCAAGACTGGCCCGTACGGGCAGGGGTACCTTTACCTTAGCTTTCTGTGTTCTTATAGTACTTTGTTATTTAAGCTGCCTGCATTATTGCCAAACTGCCATACTCCTTCCTTTGACGGAAATGTGAATTTTTTTCTCTGGCTTCTGTGTATTCTGCCTCCAGAATACAACTGCTAGCCACGATCCGTATCTATCCTGTCATTTCTTACGAAGTACTACATTTTGATACTTGCCCCACCCAAAGCAGCTTCCATCCAAATTGAGAAAAAAGAGCGACCTAGCTGTGTTTTCGGCTGATGAAGTGCACACAGTCTCTTTGTAGGCAGAGGGGAATTGAGCGATGAACCCTGGAATTTTAAAGCTGGCGTGCAATTTTATCACTTTGGGTGCAGAGCTAGTGTGCATCCAAGAAATGAACCCCCCCATGATGGGTGTTGAAGTAAGAATAGCAAAAACGCAGCAAAGAAGCTCAAACCGTATATATGACTGACACTCTTCTTTGGAAATTAAATCAATCTCTAGACTTTAACATTCCAAAACTTAACTTGCAGAAACTTATAGGTGAATTAAAACATAATATTTACAGTCACATGCTTGGGTTTAAAGTCTCTTCTTCTAACTTCCAAACAACTGTGTTCCCCTCTTTTTCCAGAGCCTTCTGTATCTCAGTTAGGCCATGCCTTGCAGCTCCTAGGAGAGATTTCCACTTTTACCTTCTCCTGCATCTTTACTCTCTTTCTTCAAGCAGAGAAGAAGCACTCCAACACTCTATTCAACTTAGCAGTGTTCACAGTGGATTCTAAAACACCGCCATGTTGTCTGACAAAAATGGAATCTCTCAGTCACTAGATATCTCCCACATGACCAATGTTAGCCAATCACATGGCTAGAGAACTTTGGAATTCAGCTACCAACCAATCAAATTTAAACATTTACAATTTCAGTGAATGAAATGGCTATACTTAACAGCAGGGAGGTGCAAGCAAAGGGGTTTCGCACAGCTTGGTTGTCAATGGCACCCACTGACCAGCGGTTTAGTTATCAATGACTCCCTGCCAATGGCTTTTACTGGGTAAAGTAAACAAGCTAAGTAAGCAAGTTCAGGAGGCATTCATAGGTCAGGGATGGGAAGTGTGGGGCCCTCCAGATGTTGCTAGACTACAACTCCCATCATCTCTGACCAGCATCATTGAGAGGACACCATACTGGCCACCCGTGATATAGGCTTTCAGCTGAAGCAGAGGACCTCTGAATATAAGGTACACTGGAAACAGCCAAAATTCTCTCTTCCCTCCTAAAGCACCAATGAATTTCACAAAGGTTACTTTGCTTACTGCTCATTGGAAGATAAATCCTGCTTCTTCATTTACACATGATTTCTGAGTTAACCTGTCAACTGTCCTAGGGACTCAGCTATTCAGCTGCAAATAAAACGTTTAAAGTGTGTTTTAGGTGCAATATACAATGTGATGCTAAATGGCGAAAGTGAGTCTTATGGAAAATTCAATGTATTTTTAAAAAACGCTAAAAAAAGCATTTTCAGAACGTTTTTTAATATGCGTGTAGATTCCACCCTAGGGACGCAGGTGGAGCTGTGAGTTAAACCACAGAGCCTAGGACTTGCCGATCAGAAGGTCGGCGGTTCGAATCCCCGCGATGGGGTGAGCTCCTGTTGCTCAGTCCCTGCTCCTGCCAACCTAGCAGTTCGAAAGCACAACAAAAAAGTGCAAGTAGATAAATAGGTACCGCTCCGGCGGGAAGGTAAACGGTGTTTCTGTGCTCTGCTCTGGTTCGCCAGAAGCGGCTTAGTCATGCTGGCCACATGACCCGGAAGCTGTACGCCGGCTCCCTCGGCCAGTAAAGCGAGATGAGCGCCACAACCCCAGAGTCGGTCACGACTGGACCTAATGGTCAGGGGTCCCTTTTCCTTTACCTTTAGATTCCACCCTAGTTAGGGCTGTGCTATCAGCTTCCTACGATAAGAAGTCCCGCTGAATCACGTCAAATGTTCATCTAATCTAGGATCGTGTTTCCTGTGGAGGCCAGCTGGAGTGCATACCAGGGCAATAGCCTTCTCCTAGAGCCCATGTTTCCCACTAACTACTATTCATAGAATCATAGAATCGTGGACTTGGAAGGGACTCTGCAATGCAGGAATACGCAGCTGTGCCATATAGGGATCGAACCTGCAACCTTGGTGTTATCAGCACTATGCTCTAACCAACTGAGCTATCCAGTCGCTGCACTCCCTCTCTGATCCTGGAGGCAATTCAGAGCTGCCAGGATTAGTAGCCCCTGAGATTTCATTTATTTCTATTTATTTCAACTAATGCATATCTCACTTGATTTTTTTATTAAAAAAAACCAAACCTTTTAAAAAGAACAAACCTTTTTTAAAAAAGAAATAAAACGGTAAAATTATCAGCAAAAAGTTAAATAATAAAAAATAATAATTTTTTTTTATTTGTACTCTGCCCTCCCCAGCTGGAGCCGGGCTCAGAGCGGCTAACATCATATAAGTAATACAATAGGCATAAAAACAAGCAATCGATTAAAATGCATCCCAAAATTAATTCAAATAACTTAAAATTAAAACTGAACAAATGACAATCCTTACTTTAAAATTGAAATTGAAAGTGGTTAATACTCTCCAGGACCAACTGTTTCCACTGATATTATAAGGACCTGTGAGCGGGCTGGGAAACCTCCTTTGTACTTGTTCATACAAAAAGAAAATGAGTCGGACCGTTTGATACATTAAAAGAAGCTAAGAACATTTTAAAAAACACGTTAACATTCCACGTATCTGCGTAGACTTGTCTGAACGAAAATGTTTTCAGTAGGCGCTAAAAAAGTATAGTGAAGGTGCCTGCCTGATGTCAATAGGCAGCGAGTTTCCAAGGTAGTAGTAGTAGTAGTAGTAGTAGTAGTAGTAGTAGTAGTAGTAATAATAATAATATATTTATACCCCACCCTTCAGGCTGGGTTTCCCCAGTGTAAGAGTTGCCACATGAAAGGATTGATTTCTTACAAACGCTGAACTTTGTTTTGCATCTATCTTTCTGAGCAGATTTCATCTCCCTCTCTCTCTCTATATATATATTCATTCATTCCCTGTTCCCGTATCATCCAATTAATGTGGTTTTAAATGCACCAAATCCCATTTGGCTTCCGATACGTGCCACTGGCTTTCATGGTAGTCAACAGGAATCCCTAGTGGGTACAATGACAATCAGACTGCTATCCCCACGTCTTTTCTGCTAATCTTCCTGAGTATTTGTAAATGATTCATTTACTCCCGAGACAACGTTGGCTCATGGGTAAATACGTATATAGTATTTATATATATGATTCAGTTGCCAGGAATAGGAGCTGCCTTGTTCCACTTATTTTTGGGGATGTTTTGCGTGTCTCAGTAGGCAACTCTCATTGCAGCATCCCTGCATAATGAAGGAGCCTTCTTTTCCTCAAGTGACTTTGATTCTCCTCTCGTGCCAGCGAATGGGTCTGTAGAATTGTTTAGAACACCTGTGATTTTTTAAAATCCATGATCAATGCTAATGGAAAGAATAGTACGCATTTGTAGTTTACTTTGCTCAAATATGCTCATCTATTCGCTGATATTCATTAATATTAGCATGTGGATGTTTAAAGATATATTAATGTAATGCACGGCTTGCATATTTAGAGCGTCCGATGGCCTTTCGAAAAGTCATTGGTGACTGATCCTTTGTGTGTTTACTCAAAAGCGGGTCCTGCTGAGTTCAGTGGAAATCGGAAGTAAGACCGCATAGGATTGCAACCTTGGTTTTTTATGCTCAGATGCAATGCCTTGAACGAAAAACATCAGAAGGAAGTGGACTCTGCGGTAATGTTGCCAGTTTCTGAGCTGACATCTATTCAGCTAGAAAGCATCCTGCTAAATGTGTGCTTCCTATTTCTGAATTTTCTTCCCTGGTTTTATTTTTCCTTAAAGATAAATGGGCCATGGAATGGCAGCTTAAAGTCTTTCTTCTTCTTCTTCTTCTTCTTCTTCTTCTTCTTCTTCTTCTTCTTCTTCTTCTTCTTCTTCTTCTTCTTCTTCTTCTTCTTCTTCTTCTTCTTCTTCTTCTTCTTCTTCTTCTTGACAGTGAGCTTCGGATTGTGTTATATAACGCCTAAAAAACAACCCCACAAGCTGAATAGAAGCAACGACGCAATCTGAGCCACACCATCTTTAAAAAGCATGGCTGCCATAATGGGCAGAAATATTGCATTTTTCATTGGCCGGCCAAGCCTATAGTGCCGCCAGTGAATAACAGATTGACGTTTGGTCATTATTTCTCATCAAGGGTGTTTTACTTGTAATGCTATTTGACAGCTATATTCTAGGTCTGACAGCGCTGAACCAGCCTAATTCCCACTGAACTGCTCTAAATACGTGGTATTGCAATCAGTTTAACAACCCCTGGAGGCAATGAAATCTCTCCTTTGAACACACTCAAGGGGAAGAAATCTAAGATTTATAAAGGGCAGCAAGTATTCAAGGAAGGGGCAAAGTTTATGTGTGAGCCTATAATTGATGTTTCCTTTGTTGGAAAAGAAAGCTTGAGTATGCTTTAAGAATTAATCTTTAACAAGTTCTAATCTGCACTAACAAGATCTGTTCAAGATGACTGAGAGAGATATGTGATACTCAGAGTTTTGTCAGTTTCAGTCTACTAAGGTAGTGGAGTTCAGGCAAGCACACACCACGGAGACGAGAGAAGAGGTAGCTTCTTATTTCAACTGAAAGGCTGCAGCAGCAGTAGCAGTAGCAGCAGTACTGTGTTACTTGCGGAGAAAGGAGGACAGGCAGAAGTCTCTAGACTTCCTGCTATGGGTCTGTGTCACCAGCCCTGTGGAGATGCCATGGAGGGGATGGTCAGATCCAGAGCAGGACTGGAGGAGCACAGGGAGTTGGAGCTGATCAATCCTGGGGAGGATCATAGCGGGATGTGGGAGATGGAATCGGGATCCCAAGCAGTGCCTGAATCTGGTGAGGCGGTCCAGTGGCTTAGGAAGTGGAGAGCGGGATCCAGTGAAGGGACCAAAGAGCTTGACAGAGGAGAATTCTGCCCCTGTGATATTGGACTAGTCAGCAGTGGCATAGCGTGGGTTGCCATCTCCCAGGGCTGCATGGAGGCAGAGTGGGAGGGAGGGGAACAGACAGAGTGCACATGCATATTCAACTGCCTAAGGTGTCCGTGTCACCCAGGAGATCACAGCCACAGAGCTAAGAAAAAGAGAATTGTTCCGTTGTCTGGAGAGGTCACTTCCTGGTTTGCACGGAGATGCTGTTTTCAACAGAGCCCAGCGACGGCAGCAATGGGTGTTGACATTTTGGGCCACAAACAAATTTTGCACCCGGGGCAATCGGGTGCCCCATGTTACACCACTGCTAGTCAGATACCTCCTGTTGTCAAGGCAGCCCCCGTGCCTTCTCCTTTAAGTGATGAAGCTCCTCTTTTAAGCAAACTGTTCTTAGTTGCATCTCCTGGACAAATGAGTAAGTTTTCTAATGTAATGCTTCTATCTTTATTATATCTTTCGTGAGCTTACTATACATTGCTTAGGCACTACGGCGTTAAGAGGTATATAAATGGCTGAAATAAACTAAAAAATTACAATGCAGATACAAATGTAATTATCTGTCAGATTTTGCACTTCTCCTAATATTGTACTACTTGGCTCCAAAAAGTTCCAAGACGTGTTTAAAAATAAAGAGATTTGTTTTTTGATCATTTAAAATATATATATTTAATGTGTTGTTGGCACATTGTCTTCTCACAGAGCTCTGGATCCCAGGGTTTCCTGTGAAGAGGGATTGATTGTTAAGCCACTCTGGAAATTGTCCCTCTGTGATGGGAATAGGGTCTTCGGACACAGGTGGCATTGGGACGCAGGTGGCGCTGTGGGTTAAACCACAGAGCCTAGGACTTGCTGATCAGAAGGTTGGCGGTTTGAATCCCTGCGATGGGGTGAGCTCCCATTGCTCGGTCCCTCTCCTGCCAACCTAGCAGTTCGAAAGCACGTCCAAGTGCAAGTAGTTAATAGGTACCACTCTGGCGGGAAGGTAAACGGTGTTTCCGTGCGCTGCTCTGGTTCGCCAGAAGTGGCTTAGTCATGCTGGCCACATGACCCAGAAGCTGTATGCCGGCTCCTTCGGTCAAAAAATCGAGATGAGCGCCGCAGCCCCAGAGTCGGTCATGACTGGACCTAATGGTCAGGGGTCCCTTTACCTTTACTAAGACCTCTCAACTCCCAGAATTCTTTGGGGGAAGCCATGACTGCTTAAAGTGGTCTCCTTCTAATTTCAACTTATGGTAATGGTTGGAGAAAGTTCTTCCTGCTATTGATTCTCCTCCACGTCCAACTAAATTTTACCTCTGGCCCTAGTAGCAAAATGGGAGGTTGCACAAATTTCAAGCAAAAGGAAGGCTTGCCCCTCCCTGTTGTTTTGTGTGTGCGGTTGCTATGACGCTACGCTATGAGTGTGAGATACTCTCAATATCCTCATTAGTTGCTGCTATCAAAGAGATTCCACAATGCGCAAGTACTTTGATTTGTCACAGCGGAACTTGGGTTCAGTTCGCGACAGAGGTGCAATGCTCAGTTATGCAACACAGTGAATTACTTAGCAGCTTCCTCAACCTCCTCTCACGGCTCTGAATATTTTTCGCCACAACACCCATGTTATTAGGGCTGCAGCATTTAGCTGATTAATCAATTAGATCAGTGGTTTGCAACCAGTGTGCTGTGGCACCCTGGGTTGCCTTGAATGATGGTCAGGGGTGCCGCTGGCAACACTGGCCTCTGTCCCCTTTCCTTCTCTGCCTTCCTCTGATGCCCTATCACATCTCTGCCTCCCAAAGGCTTGCACATCTGTTTGTTGCAGCAGCCCTGGCTACAGGTTCCCCATGCGAATGGTGCCTCTGGAGCTGGCCAGGGGTGCTTCCCAGGCCCCTGTGGGGCAGTGGGAAGAGGCACCACAGGGAGTGAGATTCTGCCAGCTCTGCAGGCAAGGGGCGACATAACTGGACTCCTGAGCCCCACAGGGGTGCCACAGAAAGAAGTTGGTCCAGGGAGTTGGTCAAGGGAGCCGTGGTCCCAGAAAGGTTGAAAACCTCTGGATTAAATGAATGTTTAAGGAGATGTATTCTCTCCAATGTGGCAGAGAAGTGGGAACGGCTATACAGACAATGCCTGATGAAACACATACAGTGGTACCTCGGGTTACAGACGCTTCAGGTTACATATGCTTCAGGTTACAGACTTCGCTAACCCAGAAATGGTACCTCGGGTTAAGAACTTTGCTTCAGGATGAGAACAGAAATTGTGTGGCGGCAGCAGCATGAGGCCCCATTAGCTAAAGTGGTACCTCAGGTTAAGAACAGTTTCAGGTTAATAACAGCCCTCCAGAACGAATTAAGTTCTTAACCTGAGGTACCACTGTACACACATCTTTTAATAACACACAAAGTGTGTTTCCCTCCCGCTTCCCGCTTTCCTTTCTCTTGGTTATTCTCCCTCATATGAGGATTTGCGGAGGTTTGATCCATTAATCGGCTGAGAGTCATTTAATGGTTAATTTCTCTTTTGCTGGGCAGCAGCTCAACAAATTAATACTCTAGAAAAGATCCACACAATGGCTTTGCAAGTGTCTTGGGCTAATAATAATAATAATAATAATAATAATAATAATAATAATACCTTGCCCATCCATCCTGGGTGACAGCAGGTTACTGACTGCATGCCCGTCAACAGTCCTGATTTGATCAGGACATTACAGAAGCCACCTCAGCTATCCCATTTTTGGTGCTGAGCTCTCATGCGAGTCAAATGGCTTCCGTGAGAGCTCGGCACCAAAAGACGTGCGTCTTTTACATGAAAGAAGGTGCCTGGTCCCGGGCCCATGGAGATGTAGGAAGGGGAGCAGCTGGTGTTGCAGGCCAGGCCATTCGTGCCAAGCCCAGAGGTCGTGTCTCCTCCATCTGCCAGAAGAAAAGAAGAAGCCAATGAAGATGAGGACAGTGAGGATGGGAGGAGAGGAGGAGCTGGAGGTGCCGGTTCTTTCCTCAGTAAAGCATTTAAAGGATCAGACTGCCGGTCAGTTACGAAGTTCTCAAATCAAACTAGCTTATTTCTTTTTTATCAGTTCATTCGTGCTAATTCTATCAGGGCTCTTTCCAGATTTGTGGGGGTTCTCAGGTTCGGGGGTGGGGGTTGCAAAGTGCCCTCTGGTGGGTCACGTCTTACAATGGAGTTCACAGCAACAAGTACAGTGGTACCTTGGTTCTCTCTTTTTTTTTTTAAAAAAAATCATATTTATTAAAGTTTTCAAAACAAAAAAAAATAGAAATACAAAGAAAAAAGAAAGATAAAATACACTTAAAATCTTACTTTCATTGCCAACTTTCTGGGACTTCCCCTCCCCCTCCCAACTGTATTCCCCTTTCATTACTTTGGTTCTACAAGCTCTTACTCCCAAATTAAAACTTAGTTTGTTTAACCCACTATTCAATTTAAATTGTACAGTCATTCCACCATCCCTCATCATTAACAGAAAGAAATTTTTTCCCCCAAGGTCCCCAGTTTCCTTCCACAAATTCCCTTTTTTAATAAACACGTCCAATCAAAATAAAGTGATATACAAGAATATATAAAAAGATATAGAAGATAAAGGATATAGAAAGATAAAAATAGTTGCACTGCCTTTGGATTCCAAATCTCCCCCCCCCTTCCCCGGTTTGAATTTCCCATATCCATCAGTCTATCTATTGTCAGCCTGGAGATCTCAAGTCCATAGCCAGTTTTTTCCCCAGTTCCACCTTGCCGGTTTTTTTATATATATATATTTATTTTTTTAATGATGTTTAACTTCAAACGTCCAGTCTAAAAGAGGCCCCCAGAGGGCCTTTAGTTTCCTTGGTCTTTATAACTCCTCCCTTGTTCTTTCCAAGTCGTAATCAGTCCTTTGTTCTTTTTTCTCACTTTCTCAGGTTTCTTGTCCTGTTCCGCTGCTAAAACGTTCTAATTCAGAAATTTGGTACCTCTACAGAGGTTGTTGTTGTTCAGGAACAAAAACTTACGTCCAGTCCCTTCCTTTCTTCAATAGATAATTCTATTGTCTCCTTTAATATAAACACCTCTGTAGACGAAATACTGTTTCGGTTTTGCAGCTTTCCCAGAAGATAACAAGTCCTGTACAATTCCAAGAGTATTTTTCCACTTACGACCGTTCTTGTAATATCCCGAAACTCCTCTAGGGGGATTGTAGTAACTTTGTTTCCTCTGATCCAAAAGTCAGATTGTTGTTCCTTATTTTCAACAGTTTATATCCAAATTGTAGCAAATTGTAGCAAAACTAACCAGCAAAGTCCTCATGGCAAAGTCCTCTTTATATTCTCCAACTTTGACAGCTACTTTGACAGCTGTCAAAGTCTCCGTCTCTCTTCACCAGGCTCTCTCACGAATCGCCCCGGTTCCCTGGGGGGGTTACATTTTCATTCTCACCCTCCACTCTTCTCCTCCAGCACAGTTCTTATAATTTCCCATCGTGGAATTAATAATTTTTATCAGCAGTAAACTTCTGAATCGATCTTGTTTACCGAGTCCTTGTTTTAGGATGTTTACAATCAGGGGGGGACTGACTTCCTTTTTGGATCTCCCCCGCTCGTGCCGAATCCGAAAAAAAAATTATTTTTATTCTCCTTTTAAACCCGGTTTCCAAATTACTCACGGGTTGTTGTTTAAGTCCGAATTTTCAATAGAAGAAGTCAGCGCTCTCCGTCGAATGGCATGCGGCTTCGCTCGGCAGGGAAAGCAGAGGACTCATAGCACCACGCCACTCCCCGGCACCCGTTCCGCAGCCTTTAAAAAGGCTGCTTCACGAGTCGGGAGGGCGCTAACGGTGCCCGCCGAGTCACCCATGTCCACGGGCTCCGTGCCCGTGGTTTTTGAGGGTCCCCGCGTCGCCGGCGCGGTAGGACCCAACCCCTGCCGAGCAGACTCCCTCCGGAGCTCGGAGGGAGTCCGCCATTCGGCGATGGCGCCAACCCGGAAGTTCCCAGTGGTACCTTGGTTCTCAAACATCTTGGTACTCAAACGCCTTGGTTCCCAAACATCAAAAACCTGGAAGTGTGTGTTCCAGTTTTTGAACGTTTTTCGGAAGCCGAACGTCCGATGTGGCTGCTGGCTATTGTTTCCGGGATGCATGCACCAAACAGAAGCTGCACCTTGGTTTTCAAACATTTCGGAAGTCAAACAGACTTCTGGAATGGATTAAGTTTGGCGCTTTTTGTTTTTGAAATTTATTTTGCATTTTTTAGGCTTTTTCAGTTAATTTGTTTTTGTGACTGTGTGGAACCCAGTTCAGCTACTGATTGATTGTGTGACTGCGGAAATGGATAAAAATCCGAACACTGACTATCATCAGTGCAGGTAAGAAAAAAAAAATAATTTTAATTTTTATCATCTACAATACTGTCTTATTTATTTTATACAGTAGTACAGTACATTGATTATTGCTTTCATTTTGTGGATCAATGATCTCTTTAGATAGTAAAATTCATGTTAAATTGCTGCTTTAGGGGTTGTTTTTAAAAGTCTGGAACGGATTAATCCGTTTTGCATTACTTTCTATGGGAAAGTGTGCCTTGGTTTTGGAATGCTTTGGTTTAGGAACGGACTTCTGGAACAGATTAAGTTTGAGAACCAAGGTACCACTGTATAGTGTTTCCAATCCATTGCTCTTTGTAAAAATCCTGGCATCTAGTGCTCTGATCAGCACAGTGAACCAAGCAAATGTCCCACAATTTTCAAAAGTGATGCTACATCAGGGGCACAATGGAAAATTTAGATGGTGGGGGCAAGCACTATTTGGACCCCTAGCATTGTGGGGGGGGGGGAGAGGAAGCAAGGAGCCCACTGAGAGCAAGTGTTAGCCCTGGCAATTGCCCGAAAAACCCAAGTCCTGCTTTCTGGGCCTAACTTCTCTATCTACAAGGCAGAGTTAAACTCACCGGGTCATTTTCTATTACTAATCTCAGCCAGGTAAGCAAGACCAAGTATAAATTGGATTAACTACTGTAGCTCAAGATTTAGCTCAACAGCTCTTAATTTCAACTTCCAAAGGCTACACAAACCAATTTTGTACTCTTAGATTATAATGAGGACTCTTTATTCTTTAATCAGTTCATCCAGTATTTCGCTGTCTAATGTAACGCTCCTTTGAAGTCTAGAAAGATCTAAAATAATTGAAGAAATGTCGAACTACTTGACTCTCCTTTTAAATATATATATAATGGTATTAAACATTAATCAGACTTGTGCATCTCAATTAAACCAATTAAAATTATCACAGAATGAACTACAGACTGCAATAGGTAGCTTTTAATGTTTGAATACATAATCTACTTTTACCTAATTTCTTTTAAGATGTTTGTTATACAGAACGGAACTAAACCACCCTAGCTTGTAACAGTTGAAGATTTCATACCATCAATTCAACGGACTTTTCTTCCTTAGATGTTCAAGACAGGTTAGATATGAGTTCAGTGCACCCCCATAGACTAGTTGAAATCCTTCAGCAAGAAATCTTTCACTTTTCTTTTTTGATGGTGAATAAGTGGGTGGGCACAAGATTTTTTTTTAAATAAGTAATACAAATAGCACAATAAGCATTTGAACCCACTGCTATCAAAGGCTGACCCATGTAGGCAAAGTCCATATAATTACTAATAATTTGTAACAAGTGTTAATTGATAAATAGTTCCCTCTGGTAGCTTAATTAAAGCAGTAAGATATCTAGGCAATTTACGACTGGGATTGATCTCAATTAGTCAACAAAAATCTACAAAAGTAGATGAAGGATATTCAGGCTTTGGGGATTTTTTTCCTCTTCTCTGTTCCACTTTCCCCCCCTCCCCCAAACCAAGAGGAAGAAATCCACAAGTCTACTAATATTGAACACAGGGATGTATTTACACATTCTTTCCTTTCCCATTTCCTCACCCCCCCATCACTTACCCATTTTTCTTCCATGGATTTGCTCATAAATAGATTACAGAACTGTAAAAAGGTGTTGCTCCTCAGAGAAGCTCCTCAGTCAAATATACACATAAAAAACCCCCACTCCCTAAAAATCAGGGGGCGGGAGAACAGAAAACATGTTAAATATGAAGAGGAAGATTATAAATTAGAAGTCTGCTACCAGGGTAGACGTTGGTAATATGGCTCCCTGAGTGAGGACAAGAATTGACCCCCCACTAAATATTTCTTGTTTTCGCCATAATTCCTTTTGATACAGTTGCTTTTAAAATGGATCTCCTCAGTAGGTCCCTGTATAAATACAGGATGATGATGTTGATCATTTGCCCCCTCGGCTCAGTGCCCTGTGAGGTAGAACTACCCACACCACCCTAAATCTGGCGGTGGTGCTTCTTAATTAAAAGGTAACACAAGAAAAGTGATATAGTGGTACCTCGGTTTTCGAACGTAATCCGTTCTGAATACCATTCGAGTTCCAAAACGTTGGAAAACTGAAAACTCAAAACGGAAGCCTCAATATGGAATATCAATATGAAAATCTCAATACGGAAGCCGCGTGGCATGTTTGACTTCCGAAAAGTGTTCAAAAACTGAAGTATTTACTTTTGGGTTTACGGCGTTCGAGTTTCAAACCGTTCGTCAACGGAGATGTTTGAAAACCGAGGTACCACTGTATTAGGAGGAATAGCTAAATAGGTATGGAAGGGAACCTATAAATGTTTTTTTTAAAAAAATAAAAACAAAAACAAAAACCACACACCATAAAAATAAAGCCAGTTCCACTATAGCAGGATTGTTTGCTTTTTTCTCATTTGAACTGAGAGCAGGAAACAAAATCTAAGAATGCAATAAATGGTCTCCATGGAATATAATTAAAAATGGAGTCATCTAAAAGTTACACCACAGACGAGTGGCTTGTGGTTGCCAAAACATTAATTAACGACTTTGTTTGCAAATAAAGCCGGGAGATGTACTTGCTGGAATTGCTGATAAACACAAGGGTGTAAACGATGACTATTTGGTTTTCTTCTGTTTCGGGAGAAAGTATCCTCTAACAATATAGCACGTATCAGATAGGTCAGACAACAGGGCAGGCGCTGTTTCCTAAAGTAGAGTCCTTATTTATATTTATATTTATATTTATATTTATATTTATATTTATATTTATATTTATATTTATATTTATATTTATATTTATATTTATATTTATATTTATATTTATATTTATATTTATATTTATATTTATATTTATATTTACATGACCAGGAGACATTTTGATGCACCTCCCCAAATGCAAATCAAATCAAGGAAACTGCACTGGCCTGTCTGCCTTTAGAACTTCAAGTGGTGGTGAATCTAAATTCACACTAAAATAGGCGCATTGAGTGTATGTGTTTATGAAGCACCAAAATGATGGGCAATGCTAAGGAGAGCATGCAAACAAAATTATATAAAGATAGAATATGTTTGGTTTTCATCCTTAAACAGCCCAACTCATATTAACACACCTTCTTCTTCACCTTTGGGCAGGTTACACCTCAGCACATCAGTCCCCCTGTTTGCAGTGGTGTATTTATGGTTCATGGAGCCCTGCAATAGCCCTCTCGGGGCCCTATTCATTCCCCTAAATAATTGTGACTATGCCCAAAAATATGATGGAGTTTAATGATGGAGTTTAATAATGAGGATGTATGGGACAGGAGAGAGAGAGAGAATGACTTTGAGATTTTTTTAAAAAATAATCATTTTTATTAAATCTTCCAAATTATTGTTGTTGTTTAGTTGTTTAGTCATGTCCGACTCTTCGTGACCCCATGGACCAGAGCATGCCAGGCACTCCTGTCTTCCACTGCCTCCCGCAGTTTGGTCAAACTCATGCTGGTAGCTTCGAGAACACTGTCCGACCATCTCGCCCTCTGTCATCCCCTTCTGCTTGTGCCCTCCATCTTTCCCAACATGAGGGTCTTTTCCAGGGAGTCTTCTCTTCTCATGAGGTGGCCAAAGTATTGGAGCCTAAGTGTCGGGATCTGTCCAACCATATATATCTTTTTTGTTTGTTACACATTTGATTCTAGACTTCCCATCCCTCCTTCCTTGATGTTTTCTCCCCCCTCAATGCTTCATTAAAACACATCTACCTTTATATTCTAAGCCCCCAAAGTCCATTCTCTACATTCTTCCATTGTTCATACCTCAAATCCTGCACGTGATTTCATATAAGAATGATAGCTCAATAGGCAATCCACAGATGGCCTCCATTCTTCTGTGAAAATATCATCATTTTGTCCTCTTATTTTACCAGTCAGTTTCGCCATTTCTGTATAGTCCATCAGTTTTATAAGCCATTCTTCCTTAGTTGGAGTCTCGTCATCTTTCCATGTCTGTGTATATAAAGTTCTAGCTGCAGTTGCTGCATACATAAAAAGCTTAGTCGGCATTTTGGGAATCTCTGTCCCTATTACCCCCAACGAAAAGGCTTCGGGTTTTTCTTGGGAATGGTCCATTTAAACGTCTTGTTCAATTCATTGTATTTTGGGGAAAAACTTTTTTAAAAAAGCTTGACAGTTCAATTCGTAAGGCTAAGCCCTGGCTGCACAGAGTGTCCCCCACAGACCATAAATCCACCACTTTAAAAAATGGCAGTAATGAATAGATTTTTATTTTTTAAAAAATGAGAACCCAGCTAAGTGGGTAGATAGTGGAATAATCCTACAAAACGTTGTCAGTCGAAATGACTGCTTCCGTACTTTTCACAGTTGAAGCCTCTCTGTGCCGGTGGTGCTATCAGTCAACTCCTTCCCCTGTAGTAAATTCCTGCCACACATACAGTAGGACTCTTTCATCACCACCTTGCTCTCGGTAGGTATTCCTTTAAAGCAGAGGTTGGCTCGTCTTTTACTAAAATAATATCTTCTTGGAGTTGCTCCCCTCCCTTGCCATCTTTGGGTTGTGCTGTTGGCTTCACTTGTTTTAAGTCGAGTTCAGTCGGATTGGTAGGAAAAATCGTAAACGAAAAGGCATTTGCAATTCAGTATGTGCAAGTTCAATTCTTTGAGGACGTTATTGTGATACTTGTCTTTCTTCAAACGATCCTTATTTTTTTTCCTGAGCAACTTCCTTCTAACTCGGCGAGTGTTAATACCACTGCTTTTTCCCGGTGGGCTAATTCCTGCTATTTTCACCGACTGTCTGACTACGTTGCGGTGAAACACCCATTTTATACTGAGGTGTGTAGGACGAAGCAACAAACTGGGGGATTCTACACAATTCTCCCCAAATTCACTGAGCAGGTAGAAACTGCCTGTCACAAAACTTTCAATTGGTCTGGCCAGCAGGCCCTGTCTGATATCTCCTCAGCAACAGATCTTGACTCCTTTCTGTTTCTACCAGCTACAATGGCCATGTTATACTTTGCTGCTGGAGGCAATAGGCTTCTGAATACCTCTTGCTGGATACTGCCAGGTGGCAGGGAGGGAGGACTCCTCTTGCACTCAGGTTTTGCTGGGGGTGTGTGTGTGCTTCCCATAGGGGCATCTGAGAAGACCCTGCACTAGATGAACCACTGGCCTGATTCAGTATATTCATCCCATAGTCCATATTTAATGTTACGCTTGTCAGAAGGCTGCTGTCGAAACTGTGCCAAGTTCTCTCATTCTGCAGAAAGACTCATTGTGGGATGTGACGCCACTGTAGGACTGGATTCCTCATCCCGGCTAAGAACATCCAGTGATCCAAATGCATCTTCTCTGTTAATTCAATTCTATTAAATCTCTGATAAAACCATGTGTCAGGGAACTGCCATCGGAGGAACAGGTGGGGAGAGGGCTCACGGAGGCTGGGAGGGACTCAGCAGCGGAAGCAGGGACCAGCAGGGGGAGAGATGGGTCTCTGGAGGAAAGTCTCACGAGGGCTGAGAGAGACGCAGCAGCTAAAGCAGGAACTAGCAGGGAAAGGGGAGGATCTCTGAGGGAAAGCGAGCAAGAGGGAGGGCTCAGGGACACGTCCAGCAAGAACAGTGGGGAGGTGTCAGAAGCTCCCATAGGGAGACCCATTCCTCGCCGGAAGCTGTCACGTCGTGAGTCCAGAAGACGTGTTTCCGTTAAGGAGCTTCTATGCTGGAAGCGCTTCCGAAAACAACCACTGTCGGAATCTGCAAGTGACTAGGGCAGACATGTCTGAGGAGCTCTGTCACACACAGAGGTTTGTGGAGTTGCACAAACTCTGAGGGACAACGATTTTACGCACAAGCAGCTATTCATCCCATCACACCATGGTCCAATGTTTAACTACAGTGGTACCTCTGGTTACAAATGTAATTCGTTCCGGAGGTTCGTTCTTAACCTGAAACTGTTCTTACCCTGAGATACCACTTTAGCTAATGGGGCCTCCCGCTGCTGCCGCGCCATCACCGCACGATTTCTGTTCTAATCCTGAGGTAAAGTTCTTAACCCGAGGTACTACTTCCAGGTTAGCAGAGTCTGTAACCCAAAGTGTTTGTAACCTGAGGTACCACTGTACAAGCGCCATTCCAATCCTACCAATAATTTTAATGGTTTACAAGGATTTTTTTTTTTTGTAGGTAAATTATATGTTTCCCCCATTCCTTATTGAAATTTTGGTCTTCCTGATTCCTAATTCTTCCAGTCCGTTTTGCTATGTATGCACAGTCCATCAGTTCAATCTGCCATTCTTCTCTGGTAGGGGCTGTGCCTTCTTTCCATCTCTGGGCTAATGGTATCTGGGCAGCAATAGTCGTATACATGAAAAGTCTCCTCTGGTTACCTGGAATTTTGTCATGTGATCAATTAGGTGGGGTGGGGCTTACCTGCCCCCCCTCCCCATATTTTATTCAAGTTGGCACAAGATGGTGCTGTTCCATTTCTGGAGATGAGATAGCACCATCCATTGCACCCGAGTCTAGTTTAGGGGGTGCAGGGCAAGCCACATAGCACTACACACGGCCCTGTCCTCCTACACCTCATTAATGCTCCCCATCACCTGACTACACCTAATGATAGAAATGGCTCTTGGTGCATCTTCTACATGATATTGGTAAAAGGATACAGACTTGACACAAGGATGCTATTTTTGGGTTGTCACCCTGCACTTTGTAGTTCTTTTTACTTCTTTTTTAAATTAAAGTTTTCTTGGTTTACAAAGGTATGCGCAATGTCTCTTTTTCCAAGTTACATTTTTCATAGGTCAGTTTCATTTGTTGAGACATTAGGGTTACATTAGGAAGAAAAGGGGGGGGGAGAGGTGGAGGGGGAAAGGCGAGTGGAGTTGGGGTTGGGAGGCGATGTTTCTAATTTGCTTAATGTATGTGTGGGGTTTTGTGTCAGCGTTGTTTGTGTGGGTTCTCTTTGCTATTCGCTTGTGTTCCTTTGGTGATGAGAGAAATTGGGGCTGGCCTAGGGTGCAGTTGCTCGTTTGTGATTGGCTGTGGTGAACTTTGCTTTCGTTTGTGAGTGGGGTGTGTGTGTGTTTTTGAATCAGGTTAGCCATATTGATTCGTATGCTGTTGGTGGATTCTTGTCGTTGTCTTGTTGGGCTGTGTATGTGATAAAGGGGAGCCATACCGGGGTGAAGGTGTCTTCTTCTGTTTGTCCCCGTGTCAGTTTCAGTATATTGGTTAATTTTTCTAGTAGGGCTGTTTCCCATACTATTTGGTACCATTGGTCCATGCTTACTTCTGACAGATCTCTCCAGTGTTTTGCTATGATGCTTCTGGTCGCTGAGAGTAGGTGGGCTATGAGTTCTTTGAGATGTGAGTGGGCATTATTGTCTTGGAATATGTTTAGCTAGGCTTAATTTTACTTGTTACACTTCTTTTCCACCAACATGGAATTTGTGGTGGCCAACTTGGGTTTCCCAAGTGGTCCCTCCTCTAGGTATTGATTACACCCAGTGGTATAAGATTAGGATGAGTTTAGCAGAGCATGGGACTCTTAATCTCAAGGTTGTGGGTTCAAGCCCCACGTTGGGCAAATGATTCCTGCATTGCTGGGGGCTGGAGCAGATGACTCCCGCGGTCCTTTCCAACTCAACAATTCTATGATTCTGTGATAGTTGGCATTTGCTGGTCAAGAACATAACATGAGTTAAAATATTTCTGAGAGTTTCAGGTTTTGGATTTGTTTGGGTTTTTATTTTATTTTTTGCAGATTGTTACCTGCCCTAATCCTTTGGGTTGGGGTAGGTTACAAATCAAACAAGCCCACAAATAAATGCAAAATAAATTAATAATTATAATCTTGCTCCTGGGGCATGGAGGACTCCCTCTGGGCTTGGCAGCAGACAGTTCATTGTAATTGTAAATTTGTCCTTTTCATCTAATTCTGTGTAAAGAGCAACTTTTGCCCGCAGGGCAGCCTTGTAAGAGAAAAATACTTACCTAAAAAGCTGTTTACTTGGCTTGTGATTTTTCTCTAATCCCTTTGTTATTATTTAAAGTATTTGTATAGGGATAAGAAAGAGCCTTGCTTTCAGTTTCATCTTGATTCTTTTCTGTGTTTGATCGCAATGTGGAGCTGGAATACTCCATTTAGATTAGGCATCTTCTCAGTGTTTGGTGGAGTCAGGAGAGCCTCAGCACTAGGTGAATGAGGAGACCCAGAGAAAGACAGACAGCATCCCAAATTGTTGAGATGAAACCTTTTATTGGGCTGAATCTACATTAGTGTGCACACAAGCTCAGATGGCATTAAGTACCATTTTTAGTGTGACTTCCTTGTAAACATGCATCAGATTGGACTGCAACTGTGTCAGGTGAGTAGGATACCGGCATGCTAGAATAAATATGGCTTGGTTTAGTGGTAGTAGTAGTAGTAGTAGTAGTAGTAGTAGTAATAATAATAATAATAATAATAATTTATTTGTACCCTGCCCACCTGTCTGAGTTGCCCCAGCCACTTTGGGTGGCTTCCAACATATATAAAAACATAGCAAAACATTAAACCTTAAAAAGCTTCCCTATGCAGGGCTGCCTTCAGATGTCTCCTAAATGTTATATAATTACTCAACTCCTTAACGTCTGATGGGAGAGCATTCTACAGGGTGGGTGCCACTACCAAGAAGGTCGCCAAGCAGGAATGCACAGGGATTATGTTTCTCAATTGCTCTGGTAGCCAACTTTCCTTTTCATTAATCTCATCCATACCTGGAAGTGACGTGATCACTGCTTCCACACCCAACCATTGACTACTGGTCCTTTCCTAGCCTTCTCCATGATGCACCAGCTTTTAAAAATATATACATAAGCAGTACTATTTTTCTGGAATCAGAGGTGCCGGAACTCACCATGAACGCCACCCTTGTTCTCTTAGAATGACGATGGCACCCATCTGAGAGGTGCTGGAACTGAGTTCTGGCTGGGGGAGAAACCCCATGTATATCTGCAGAGTGTTTATTGTGGTGGGGAATAATTAAAACAGGGAAACTTTCAGTTCATTTTAAGTTCTATCCCACTTGAGAGCTGTGATAATGAAGAGAGGGTCTCTTAGACCAATAAATACAAACAAATTACCCCCATCCCACCCCGTTCGAAGTGCTGTAGCCTAAGTATGTTTTACCATGTGGTGAGCTTTTTCTCTAGATTGGGCCTGACTGTGTGGAGTAAAGGCAAGGAGCTATCTGTATGCTCATGGACACTTTTCTTTGTTTCGTATTTCACCTGATGTTATGGACTGGCTGGATGCAAAGGAGTGGTGGGAAGAGCCAGCCCGGGAACTCCCCGAGGGAACCCCCAAGGGAAGAAGGCTCAGAGCCCGGGGACTGGTGGTGGGATGACTATGAGTGTTCAGAGGGAGAAACAGGAGGAGGTGTCAGAAGCTGAAAAGGCAACAGGGTTTAGTGAGCAGGAAGAGGCTGTGGCAGAGAGCAGTCCAGAATCAGAGGCAGAAGCTGAAACAGGGGAGGATATCAACACTCCACAGGAAGATTCTCCCTGGCATCTGATCGGCATCCTGGCTTCTGTTTACAAAATAATTTAGAGCTTGGCTGAAATTTCTCAGAAAATAATTTTTGAGATAACATATCAGAATATTTCTCCCTCACACACTGAATTCTCAGGGTCCTTCTTAACAGATGGAGAAATCCAATTCTTCCCCAAAGACCACTTACCAAATCTCGACAACAGTGGCAGTTGTGGGCCGGTTCAGCCACGGGCAGCCTGGTGGCGGTGTTGGGACAGGAACCTACCACATCAACAACAACTAGCTGCGGGGAGTAATGAGACTCCCCTACCTGCAAAGAATATTTGGCAAAATGACCATGGCAATTTCACCACCCATAAATGAGGTGGAGAATTTCAGACACAAACATGGAGCCCGTTTTCATATTGCTTAATGTTTCCAATCATCCTCTTGTAGTCCATCACCCTCTTCATCAACCAGTATAATCTAGCAAGATAGTTTCATTTGGAATTAACTGGTCCAACATTTCTGAGAAGAGAATTTCTGAAGATTTATTTCCTGTGAATTTTCTTTTTCACATGTCAACAGTTGGAAACTGTGGAAATGAGGGGAAGTCTGACCTGCTGGGAGCCTGAGGGTCCCGTTCCTGCCTCTCTCGGCCTGGCCCAGGGCAGGGCCTGACAGGCTTCACAAGAACTGCTGCTGCCCAGTAAGGACTGGGGTATTTTGGGGGAAGTTTTGTCGGGAGATTTTGCTGTTATTGATATTACTTTTTTTTGTATCTTCATTTTTATGTGGAAATTGTTCAATTTGCTTATGTAGTTTTTGATGCGATTTATTTATTTTTATGACTACTTTGCTATGTTTGTAACTATGTAAATCTTTTCATATTGTAAGCCACCTTGAGCATTGTTTTAACTGTGGAAAGGCGTTTTACAAATAAAATGATGATGATGATGAAACCCACCCTCCCCTTGAATACTTATCACAATGCCCCATTAGGTTTGCTACCTGCAAACAAGGTTTGAATTTTTGGGGGGGCAGGGGGGAGCGGGAGACCATTTTTGTTCCACCAATGCTTCTGAATTCCTAGGGTTTAACATATATGTTGTTTTCCAACGGGCCACCTAGTTGTGTATGCTTAATAGATCTTTATGTGATGAGGAACTATCCTTCAACAAAAATATAATCAAAATATTACTGCCGTGGAGGCAGAAGCCCACAGGACACTGTTTAAGGGCAAACTAAACTATACCCATAAATTGCATCAGAAACAACAAAGGATATTACTGAAGCAAAACTAATTTCTCTTCCCTTATAACATTCCTGCTAGTGCAGTGGAACGGTGAAGGACACCACAAATCCATTCATTTATTTCAAAATTTGCAAAACAAATCCCTTCTTACACATAGTATTTGTACAACACGAAATTATTATTCAATAAGTTGACATTTTAAACCTATTACTGCCTAAACCCATCTATTACGAAGCTGTTCAGAGCACTAAGTTAACATTTACCGGAACATACATCCACACATCACGGGGAGATCAAGCTCAAATCCTTTATTTCATATTCAGATCTTGTTGGGTCAGGATTGAAAACTGCTACCTTTCTGATACTTTACAGAAAAGCCACTGTGAAATCCACAAAAGAATTATTATCAAGTAACTGCAGTTATTCAGCTAGATGTTGACTTTGATATGTCAACTCTCTGATCTTTAATAGAAAATTGATGGTCTTGCCCCGAGGGTCAGTCATATGTACGACCGGGCTGGGGCAAGGTTTGCATTAAATTACAGCAAGCTTCGCCTCCTCGTTCTCTGGCAAAGTCAAACAAAGCCAAATGGATCCCTTGTTAGTTTGGTTTTCTTCATTTTGTGTTGGCATATGGATTTAATTCCATAACGGGAGACCGCCGGGTGCAATCTGATTTATTGATTTTCTGGGGAGAGCTTTTTTAGCATAGAGCACCCGGAAGTGTAATAAAACAAAAAGCCAACTGGTACAAACATTTCCTACCTTTTTTTTTTTTTTTTTTGGCAGTAGCTTTTAATTACTGCAGACTGGATTTGTCCCAAGAAATCATGCAACCGTATTCAATTTAGATCTCCAATTAATTTGTCCCCTGCAATGTTTGTTACTCGCCAGAGATGGTTAAAACCACCAGTCTTTTATTTGTGCTTTTATGTGTGCATTTGACATGTGCACAGGCTGTGGTCCTGTGCATTTGGGGATATATCCCACTCGTCACGGGAAGAGACTACGCACTAGAAGAAGCACGGGGCTGCTGCAGAAAATGGCAGCCACGCGATGAGTTTCCTCTTCTTCTCTGCCATGTGTGGTAAAAGCTTGCTGTGTGCCCTGATGTCATTATGCTATGCACTTACCTGCCTTTGCGCCACATCATTGGTACCAGAGGGGCAGGGAAATGCTCAGCGTAAAACCACCAGGAGCAATGGGGCAGGTTGTACAATAATTTAGGTAGCACGCCACCCAACATTTAACACAGTATGTTCTGTGCTCAGTTGGAATTATGCCTGGGTAGACATTTATTTATTTTTGTATTTATTGACTGAATATTATATCGAATATAAGTTGCTTATTTTAAAGTTACTGTGACCGTTTTGTATCGGATCAGATTGTTATTATTAATGTTTGATGTTTTATTATGTTTTCATATGTGTTGGAAGCTGCCCAGAGTGGCTGTGGTAACAAAAAAAAAAAAAAAAAAAAAAAGGCTTGCCATATTTTGAAGAGCCAAAAAGAGGACACTATGATGACTCTCCTTTTAAATATCCCTATTATATGTAGGCTATAGAAGCTGAGATATATTGCTGAGCAGGGCAGGAGAAGAGAAGAGGGAAGCAAATCTTCAACCACCAGTTATGTCTATGTCTCATCCAGAAAGTATAGCCAGAGACACGTTGGCATATTTAAAAAATCCAGCTGGACAGGAATTTTACCCCTGAAAATGGACGTGTCCTGGAAAAAGAGGACACATGGCAACTTCTACCTCTTCTTCTTCTTCCTCCTCCTCCTCCTCTTCTTCTTCTTCTTCTTCTCCTCCTCCTCCTCCTCTTCCTCTTCCTCCTCCTCCTCTGGGGTATGGCCCATCTTTTGATCCCAAAATGACATCCCCGAGGTAGCTACAAATAATCAAAGTTGAAACAAACCAAGCATGCATAGGATTGGACAGCGAGTCAAGTTAATGGCACCATATTCTCTCTCTCTGAGTTTTGAGCAGCCCATTACTTCCTGCAAAGTTGCTTTTAAACTTCTCTAAGGTAGGAGTGCTGTATGGAAAAAACTAGGACACCCATGTTTTGGGACTGCCGTCAGGATCCAGCTTCTAAGTGTCAGCAGAAGCCACTGGGGGTTGGGTGATGGGGTACCACTCTATGCATAATTTCTTTGATGGCTACAGAGAGAGATGTGGTGTGGCAGGAGCTAAAGGAAATGGAAGGAAGGGAATACGCTTTAAACAAGAAAAGGAAAGGAAAGAAAACTTCATCTTCTGTTTCCTACAAGTGCTATTACACAAACATCGCATCAAACATGCCTAGGGAGCCTTAGATGCCATAAAGACTCCCCCCACCCCCCACTTCCCACCAGGTACTTGCGTTTACGGGTTTAATTCGCACGGTACCTGATAAAGAGAAAAGGGGGCGAGAAAGAATCGGCTGTTTTTTAAGATTCGTTGACTCTTTCATAGTATGCCACCTTTGGAAACCACAGACTTTGGATTTTGAATGTCTGCTTCTGTGGATCATTCTTCTAAAGCGAAGACTGATCCTGCTTCAGAAATCCCTTAGTGGGATCTCTGTCAAATCCCTCAATGTCTTTGTACTGCTGTATGAAGTAAGTGCACTGCACTAAGTAGAAAATATGTTTTAAAACACCATTCACTGCTGAACTGGAAGAGCGTGTGTGCAGTTTGAGAGCAACGTGCACAAACTTTACTTGATTTAGAGAATCTGTTTATTATTATTATTATTATTTAACCCTGGACTATCCAAAGGATTTTAGCAACGTACTTTTCATATTCTATGGAAAGTCAATGATTTCTAGTGCCTGACTTCAATTAACTATTTGAAATACCCTTAAAAAGAGTTTCACATCAATGAAAAGATAGGTGAATTCTGCTAAATAGGACCTTTCCTGGTAGGGCAGCTGGGATGTGGCTGGTCAGGGCAGTTTAGATCTACTTATTTTAGGGTTGCCATATCTTGAAGAGCAAAAAAGAACACAGCCTGAGTCGCTGCCAGCCTGAGCCAGGGACAGAGGCATGCAGGCGCGGCCCCCCAAAAGAGGACATGTCCGGGTTTCCCCAGAGATATGGCAACCCTCAATCTGAGCAGATAAATCAGGGGTAATGTTTTTGTTGACTACTCATGACACAGAATTCTGTAGCCTACCAGAGGAGCAGCTTCTGGCAGAGTAACTATGGACCACTCTCCAGTGACCCATCTGCTTCTGCGTCGTTGTGAATGTATTCATGGGCATCTTGTACGCATGGGCCCGTGGAACGCCAGACTTCCAAATTAAAGCTCAGCACTCATTGTTTCATCTCTGTGCCAATGTCAGCCAGGAGGCCTTCAGGAAGTGAAAAAGCAAGAAGCAAACATGCATCTTCTTCCTTATGCTCCTGGGTCTTGCCTGAAAAGGGATGATATGCATTCATTCTCACAGTGTGGGGACAGCAAGTTTGTTTCTCTCTTGGGTTGTACCTGGAAGCATGAGGGACAGGAAGCGCAGTCACTCAAACATCCCAGCACTCTGCTTCTTTGAGGGCTTCCAGCAGGATATTACTAGGACCATAGTTAGCTGCCTTTTACCAGCTTGTACCAACGTTGGTAGTGGTGATGCAGCTTAGAAGTTCTCATTCTTTCCTGAAACGTTTTCTCATATGTTAAAAACAGATGGAAGACAAATGCTAAGGTCCTCAGGCAGTGGAATGAGATACAATAGCAACATTTCGCCAGTTCCTCCAGGCCTCGGTTATGGCCCTATATGGAACTCCATTGATTCGTTTAAATCCCACAATTTCCACAGCCTTTAAATTATGCAGAATAAGAGCAGGGATAAGCAAGGTCAAGAGAGTGCATTATAATTCTTATTTCAGACTCATTAGTCCTACCAACAGATTTCATTTTATTTGTTAATGAAACCTATATTATAGGTATTTGGGGCCACTAAAGCCTGAAGTGGGTTGCGGGTCCAGTATTTCAGTCAGGATAAATTTGGCTGTTACATGGGTGACAGAAGCACAAATCACATATGCCAGTTTTGTAATAATACAAGGTTGGGAACCCACAAATCGCAACTGTAGCAAAAACCAGGTGCTTCATGTTCACCACTGTATGTAAGACCCGACTGTGGCCATTATTATAAAATGCTGCAGATATTCAAACTAAAGATTAAAAAAATACAAGTGATTCACTTGAGCGGGACTTTTTTGTATGGAAAAGTGTGTAAAGACCATAGTAACTCAACCTGCGGTCCACCTTGCATTCCATCCACTTCTTTTGCTTTTATTTTTTAGGAATTCCCCTAAGATTATTGAAGGGTACGGTTGCCAAGCCCTGACAGCTCCATCCAATGCTGCTACAATATCAGTGTGAACAGGGCTTTTTCTTCAGCCGGAACTCGCTGGAACTCAGTTCCAGCACCTCTCAGGTGCCATTAGTAGAGAACAAGGGAGGTGTTCGTGGTGATTCCCGGCTATAGCCCACCTCAGATAGAAGATTGCACCTACAAGTGGGGGAACTGTCATCAATTGAATGTTATTTCAATGATTACCACCACAGTTTGGATACTTTGCCTCAGGCTACCTCTTCAGCAGTAAGTCATGTGGAATATGTTTGCAACTGGCCTCTCTAGGGGAACTAACCACTTCAGCTACCTTGAATGCAATTTATGAGGAAAAGTTGACGCATGCATCTTTTAATCATTGAATATAACCAGGTCATTGATGCTTCCAGTGGGATTTCCTCTCCAACGTAGGTGGGATGGTTCTATGGCAGGGATGGGGAACAAGCAACCCTTTTGATGCTGCTAGACTACAACTCCCATGTTATCTGGGGCTGATGGGAGCTGGAGTCCAAGAACATTTGGAGGGCCCTCATCCTTGAGTGAGAATACAATAACATCTTGAGGGCCACAGGTCCCCCAGTCCTGATGTATTCTCATCACATGGAAAGGCTTACCTCTGAAGTACGTCCAAGTATTGTCCACACAGGAAATTGTGTAAGATGGTACTCACAGCAATTTACAACCCAGATTTGTAGATCCTGAGAAATTCCCTGCTTATAAAGCATACGGGACCTTTGAGAAGTGCAGCGTGTATAAATCAGCAACTTAATGATACCCCTCACCTTTCTTATAGGTCACAAAAACTTCTGTTCAAAGCTGGAGGGAACGTTGTTAACACTCACTATCTTTCAGGGCTAACTCCGTAATTACCCTCTGGAAATGGGCATTTTGCCAAGGAGAGGGAATACATGTTTCTAATATTAATATTTAACAAAACTTCCTGCTTATACAGGGCATTTCCCCTCTCACTCCCAAAGCATTTGCTGGGGTTAAGAAAACACCTCATTTTTGTTCCATTTTCTCCTTGTTCCATTTCACTTGCAGGGGTTGTTTTATGGTGTGGTATCTTAGGTATAGTAAGGAATTTGCGCAGGCCTAGTCCCTCAGAATTCCAAGCTTCTGGAAATTCTGAAACAACTTAGGTTCGTGTGTGGGTTCACAATGAGGATTAATTCTCAATGAATTGTCCGCCATGTCATGGCTTCCAGCAGTACTTGTGAACCACCTTAATTATAAAAAGGTGATATGAAATGTCTAATTGTGGTATTTAATCAGTGATGACTTTTTAACATGCAAGTCATTCCTTTGGTGTTGGGTTGATCAAGCAATAATGAGAGTGCATTTGTGAACAGAGGGATCCGTGAACATCTCCTAATATGTTCTGACATTTGTTCACATGAATTAGTTTTGCATTTCACAGTAGGAAGTGGATTAGGGCTGCGATCCTAACCCCACTTACCCCATTGACTTCATTGGGACTTCTAAATAAACATGGCTAGGATTGCAACCTTAGTTCATATAGTCTGCCTCTAGCAACAAACAACTTGAACGAACACTTCAGAAAAATGTATTGATGCACCTATAGGCACAGTGACAGTTATACATCCATGAGTATGCAATTAACAGGCATTGCAAAGCAATTTATGGATGTATTTATGTATAATTTTATGTACTGATTGATTTAATGAGATTTATATACCGCTTAATTAAAAAAAACCTCTGAGCCGTCTAAATAAGACAATATAAAATATTCATAAGGAAATGCAAATTAATCAACAGATGGAATAAAACCACCCAAATATAGAGTGAATGAACTGTTTTAAATATATATACAAATGCAAACAAGCCAATATGCCTTGTTTGTTGAGATGAATGCTCACACTTCATCTTTTGCATTTTCCATAGGCGATGGCACAGGTTCCTCTGACATCCCTATATGGACCATTAATCAATGGATCATTAAATCAGATCCCAATCTGCACAATCCAAAAATTATAGGATGCTATTGAATTACAAATGAGGAAGAAGGGCCTCAGTCCTATTGTCTTTGGAGTTGATGTCCTTAGCTACTGTTTTTACAAAACTATGTGATGGCCATGATTTAGTTAAAATTGGGGGAGAGGGGGAGTTCTGGGAGTGGCGCTTGCCAGTTCTGATACCTTTCTCACTGTATTTCATATTCTGTTCCTGGGACTGTACCTCCTTGAAAAAGAGGTGGGTAATTACATGTTTTGATTATTCCCTCTTCTAAACAACCCTCTATCCGTGGTAAGCTAGCAGGCCAAATATAGGGATTTTACACTTCTCTCTCTCCACCCCCAACATGACAGTTCCCTAAATACTGGGGAAATTTGACATGAGGGAACAGTCATATGTATGATTTCCCCCCTCCCATCACCTGCATTTTGAAGTGGTTTAGTCCAAAGAAGGCTGATTGCTGAAGAATTGATGCTTTTGAATTATGGTGCTGGAGGAGACTCTTGAGAGTCCCATGGACTGCAAGAAGATCAAACCTCTCCATTCTTAAGAAAATCAGCCCTGAATGCTCACTGGAAGGACAGATCCTGAAGCTGAGGTTCCAATACTTTCGGCACCTCATGAAAAGAGAAGACTCCCTGGAAAAGACCCTGATGTCGGGCACAAGGAGAAGGGGACGACAGAGAATGAGATGGTTGGACAGTGTTCTCGAAGCTACCAGCATGAGTTTGACCAAACTGCAGGAGGCAGTGGAAGACTGCCTGGTCCATGGGGTCACGAAGAGTTGGATACAACTAAACGACTAAACAACAACAAGTCCAAGGCAGACTGTACCGTACACGTTTACTGAACATGTTAGTCCGCTCTGAGACAATGGTCAGCGTGGTTTGGTTCCAGAGCTACTGAATTCATCCCGGAAACCTTTTCTCAACCCTGATAGCAAAGGAAAGAGGGTCTATTGAACATGGGGACTGTGGATCTCCTTTATCACTGAATAATCAGAGTCCACTCCAAAGAAACATGGCGGTTGGGCAGTGGTGGGGAACCTGTGACACACCTACCCCCCTATATAATGTTGGATAACAACTTCCGTCAGCTAATGGCCAGGGATAATGGGATCTGCAGTCTAACAACATCTGGAAGGCCACGAGATAGGACTTTATGGCCAAAGAGTAAAACTGCCCCCCTGGCCTACTTTGCTTCAAAATGGAAGCATGTCCTAAGTTTCAGTAGATGCCCCCAATCTGGGATTCTTCCTTCTAGCTGGCATGCTCCTTCTCTGGGAAATATTTGGTCTTCCTTCACTTGAAATACCCTTCTCCGAATGTGCTCCCAATAGGTAGGGAGCAGATGTGGGCACTGGATTCCTCCAACTCTACTTAGAGGAGGTTTACTATTTGTCCCTCGAGGGGGAAAAAAATGGGAATGTGGCATTCGGCTTCAGAGAAAGAAAGAAGGAAGCAGGGGAGAAGAAGGAGGGGGGGGAACAAAACAAAACTCCAAACCCTAGCTCCGTGCTGAATACTTTGCTCACATTTCCTATGTAATTAGGAAATGACATTCATCTGACAATGTAAACTCGTTAAATCCTCTTGACGGAAGCCACAGGCATTGTCGAAAAACCTAGTGTCAACATAAACTGCTTAAAATATTTTTCTCCAACACCCCTTGCTTTCCCTTCTCTCTGCCCCCCCAACCCCAATCCTCCCTTTTTTTGCAAGCTGGCTTCATCGTAGCCACTAAGTGTGTGTTAATGGAACAGGAGCACTAAATGCCTCTTCTGCATTTCGAAGACACCGAACTCTCTCGGAGTGCGAGTTCTGCCTCACAGCCAGATCTGGCCCTGCCTTCACCCTGGCGCCTTTCATCTCCCTTTGTTCCGCGTCTGTGCTGAGGCAGAGACTTTCCCCACCTCTCGCTGTCTTACTGTGGCTCTGAAAGATGATTGCCTTCTGGTGGAGCCCTTTCCCCCTTCTTCTGTACCCAAGCTCCATGTTCAATGAACATCAAAAAGGCCTTCTCATACCCTGATGGTTTAAATCTTTAAACAGAGTGTAACAGCCTGAGCACATCCAGACCCCCTCTCACCCCATAGTCTTGTCACTATATGTTCCTGCAACAATTACCAGGAGAGGGAGGCTGCCGAGCGAAATCAAGTAGTGTGTGTTGTCTCTCTGGACTCCATGCTGGTGCTCTGATCAGGACTTCAGCAAAATTCTGTTTGAAATGAGAATAGACTAATTTTCATCAGCCTCTTCGCAGAGGAATCCCATGTGGACCAGTATGCCAAGGGTCATCATTAGAAAACCGCCTTCAAAAGAACGAGGGGAGAAAGGGGGGGTTTCCTGTGGCATCGCTCGCTCGCTCTCTCTCTCTCTCTCTCTCTCTCTCTCTCTCTCTCTCTCTCTTTCACTCCCCTCTCCCTTTGTTAAATTGATAAACATTTATGTAAAATGCATACATTTAATTGTTCTATATCTCCATGTTTCCTCGGAAAGCCCGCAAAAGCAATGCCCTGGAAAATGTGCTTGGACAGAAACAGGCTCATAAAAATAGCCTGTGTAAGACTGACAAATAAAGGGGAAACGAGAGAGGGAGAGAGTCCGCCTTTGAGTGAAAAATTCACAAGAATTCCATGATCAAAGGATGCTCCAACTCCCAGCTGTTCAAAGGGACTTTAAATATATATATATATATATATATATATATATATCAGATGTGACCAAGAATAGAAAAGAACTCATTAAGAGCTTAACAAGATGATGACAGGTGAAGACATTGGTTGCTTAAATGCTGTAACATTTCCTTTCTTTCTTTCCTAAGCAGCTCCTTGTTTGTTTTCTGGGAATCAATTGAGATTTCCTTGGGATCGTTACAGGATCAACTCAGGTTTTTGTCCACTACGGATAATAAACATGCAGGCAAAGTACTGAAGAGCAGAGTAATTAAGACATCACATTGTTCTCCCCCAGCCTTTCCAACTTCCCCTCCCCACCCACCCTTAGATAATTGTCAAGCATGTTGGAGGAATTAGTAAATTATATATCCCCCCCCCACTTATCAATTTCCCTCTGAAGCCAGGCTGGCTGTTAAAAAGCAAACGAAGGACATTGCAGAGTATGTAAGCAAGTGAAATGGATCTCCGAAAGTTTAACTCTAAGCCTTGAGACATAAGGAAGAGGTTAGTTTTCTGTGTCTTTTGAGACTCACTAGGCATGAGTGCTGGATGGATAGGACTCGCACTTCATTTTTATAGCTATTGTTTAGCTGCTACCGTGTTTGCAAAGCGCAGGGAGGGGGGAAATCTTTATAATTCTCTAAATCCCTTTCCGCTTTCCCCAGGCAGAACCTTGATTCTCTTGCATGTTTGTGGGCTCTGACCTTCACAACGCACATCCCTCCCAACAGCAGTAGCCAGTTTCTTATTCTTTAAGTGCTGGAGGAGTCATGAAAAATTCACGCACCGGGTTTCCCTGAGACCAATCTGGTGGCTTTGTCTTTGTGCGAACTGCTGCTTTCTATGCATCATTCAGAAGGTACATACTGTTGTCGGCCCCTGAACTGCTACTCGGTGTTAAACATGAATATTTGTAGCTTAGCAAGGGACCAAATTTTAAAAAATTAATATTTGACAACCTTTGAGAGGCTGCACTGGCGTGGAAATCTGCATATGAAAGACAAGATTTGCAAAAAAGTCAAAACTCCCCCCCTTCCTTCCTCTTAATTCGGGGTAGAGTGGGGGGCCGAGGAAAGAAAGTGGGCAAGCCTCTCTTCTCCTAGTGAGGACCATCGAAAGACAACAGAAGCGTCATCGTCAACCCGTTCTGATTCCTGGTTTGTCATCTGGATAAATACACTAAGATGGTGCCACCTCAAAGAGCCAGCCAGGTTGATGGAGTGGACTGGTTTCTTTCCTCCGCTCCTAGACTTCAGGGGGAAATTCATTCTGCGCATGAACCACTAATCCTATCTGACCCAGACAGCTTATTCCTGGTTACCCGTCAGAGATCTATCCAGTGGCAAAACTGCCTTTCCCCACATTTCTTAATTAGAATTTTAGCCCGCTTAGAACTAATAGATTCTCTTATTAGCAACGGGAAGAATTGCTAGCTCTCTACTTCAAGTGGCATATCTGTATAACTTATACCCTTAAGATCTTAGCCCCTCACAATCCTGGCGGAATGCCTTTGACTCTCCCATATTAATGAGTTGTTCTAAATTTAGTCTACTGTGACAAACTAATATTAATACAGTATTTTATGGCCCAGGGCTTTGTTAATGCATAGGAATGAAACACTGAATCAAAGGAAAGGGGAGGAAGAAGCCAACTGACTTGGTGTGTGATTGTCGAGATAGACGATAATCCAAGTATGTAGATATTAAGACTTAGAATGTAATACACTGCTTATGGATTTCTATTATGTGAAACATTTTCTATTATTTTAAATCCTCGCCGTCTTAGTTTCCTATTTTCAGGGGTTTATAACTCGGCCATAAAGATTTGCTCTGGGCTGTAACTTGGCATACAGGTCTTAACCTGGGAGCAATTGTTTTTTAGAAAATAATGTTTCAAACAAATTGGTGTTGTCATTTTTTTCATATTTTTTTTTTTGGGGGGGAGCACAACACATTACACCTAAGTCAGCAGAAGACCACAGTTGCACATAGCTTAGATTGTACGATGTTTGAACACTGAACAAAATCCAGGATGTGATTAGTTTGTCGTGGCATCTAATTAATGTACAAGCATGCAATCTTCTTAAAAACAAAACAAAAAAACCCTGCCTATTGTTCAAATTTAGCTCATTGAAGTTAATGGGCATTAGTCACTATGGGCAGAATTAGGACCACCAAGTGCTTTTAAGTTTGCATTCCTCCCCCCCCCCCAACTTCCCAAAGTGGAGAATAGAATGTCAATTATTTTATTTTTGTTTCATTTATTAATTAAATTTGCATACTGCCCTATACCCGCAGGTCTCAAGGCAGTTCACAGGATTAAATCATGATATAAAAACACAGAATACATAATCAAAATAAAAACAAGAACAAGCCAACAACCCCCGCCCCCCCCCCACATTTTAAAAGGGGATTGAATGCCAGTCAGCCAAATTCCTGGTTAAAGAGGAAAGCTTTTGCCTGGTGCCTAAAGTTGTATAATGAAGGCACCAAATGAACCTCCCCAGGGAGAGCGTTCTATAAATGGGGAGCCACTGCAGCAAAGGCAGCTCTGACAATATAGAATGCTCAGAGTTGCACATTTTGTTTTATTTTGTTTCATTTTAGTTTGAAAAAAATATTTAATGGGCTTCTATACTGCTCCTCATCACTCAGTGACCTTGAAGTGGTTTACAGTAGTACCTCTGGTTGCGAACCGGATCCGTCCCGGAGGGACATAACCTGAACGAACGTAGCATGAAGCAAACATAACATGAGGTATGACTGTATATAAATTGATATTTGATATTTATATGGCGATTTTCCAACAGCAAAGTTGTGCTCAAAGCAGCTCGGAGCAATAAAACATTCCCATATCAAAACGCACAAGGGAATACCAGGATTTCGAAAATGAGCCACTCCACAGAATATAAATGCAATTTGACGCAAATGCATCACAATTAAAAAATAAATGGCTGCTGAGCACCATCCCAGCAACAGTTCACTGGGAAGCGGTGAACACCCACTGCAGCAGCACAATCCCAGCCAGCAACTTGTTTGAAAAGGGATGGGGCTGGTCAGTTGGTCTCACTCAGCCCCGGATCACAGAATCATACAGAAGGGACCACCATCTAGTCTAACCCTCTGCAATGCTGGTCTTGAACTTAAGAGTCTCATGCTCTACTGACGGACGTATCTAAAATATGCCCAGTCCTTAGTCCCCAAATAAAATAAAAGATATTCTGAGTCAGGGTGTGGCAAATGCCCAGGAGAAGGGAATTCTAGTGCAGATTCTAAGAAAGTGCATCAGGGAACTTTAAATGCTTACTGGCCCCAAACACTTTGCTGCTTGATGTGGAGCAGATATGTACACCCCCCCCACCGTCAAGGTGAATATAGTAGGGGTGTACATTGACTCCTCCATTTTGACTCCAAGTGTGATGCCAAATGGACTCCCACAAGCCCCATGAGCTAAGTTGCTCTGTTCTAGACTTTTTTTGAAATGTATAGCTCTGTGTTTCTCTTTCTCTCTTTAGGTTCCCAGGCTTTGCAAGATGTGAGGCTGTCCAAAATGTTGCCTGCAGAGTGCTAAAGAGCTCTGGATTGTTAGAGCACAGCAGCAGAGGATTAAAAACCCCCAAATGTTTAAAACTTCATTTAACTTTAGAAAAAAACAAAAACACTACATTGCTGTGCTCTGACAAAAATATAAATACATGCAGGTCCTGCTATCTGAACACAATGCATTCTCAAGAAATCACTTGTTGGGTGAGTGTTTGCATAACGAGTCAACAATTTGCATTGATTCCTTTGGGGAAATTTCTAATGCATTCATAATGGAATTTTGACCCCCAAATGATGAAAAAAACCCAGGAAAGCCCTCTGAAACCTTGCAAAAGCAACCAAGGAAGGGAAAAATGCTTTCTTATTTGTCCAATCTCCCTCCATGCTTTCTGGTGAAATGGCTGCCATGCATCAGCAAAACACAAAGAAGTAAGGCTCGTATAAGGCTATTTATTTGTTTACAGTACTACATGTAGGTCCAGCTGTTTGGATATCTGAATCTGTGGTGCATATAGCAAGGTTTGGGTACTAATTCCTCATGTTTGGATAAGTGAATTTTCGTATAACAAGCATTTGGGTAGTGGGACCTGCATGTAAATCCCAGAGCTCTTCAGAACTATTTAAGGACAATTGGAGCCCTTTGAAGGTCTCTTGAACAGAGGTCTACAAGTCTTGTTATCCACAGACAACCACAGAAAGAAAGGCTGATATAAAGCTACAAAATTTTTAACACCATGTGGCTGTCTCTTAATTATTTTAAGGTAAAAAAGAGACAAACTCCACTCTCCTTCTCATGAGGGATTTTTTTTTTTGGGGGGGAATCCCTTTTACTCCCCCCCCCAAAGTCAGTGGGCCTATTTGCGTGCAATTTGACAGGCTGGAGGTACGCGGGTGCCTGCAAATTTCCTCAACTTTGGCCAAAAAGGGGGGGGGTATAGCTGTTTTTAGATTCCCCATTGTTGTGAATGAGGAATACAGGGCTTTGTTTTATTCAGCTTGAAATCCACAACCAAGATCAAAGTGAAGAGAGCACAGAGTAACTCAGAAACAGATCTGCGTTTTTGCACCGCTGCAAGGCAAATCTTGGTGCTAGTGTGCACCCATAGTCTATAGTAAGGTAAAGGTAAAGGGACCCCTGACCATCAGGTCCAGTCGTGACAGACTCTGGGGTTGCGGCGCTCATCTCACTTTATTGGCTGAGGGAGCCGGTGTACAGCTTCCGGGTCATGTGGCCAGAATGACTAAGCCGCTTCTGGACCAGAGCAGCGCACGGAAACGCCGTTTACCTTCCCACTGGAGCGGTACCTATTTATCTACTTGCACTTTTGATGTGCTTTCCAAATGCTAGGTTGGCAGGAGCAGGGACCGAGCAACAGGAGCTCACCCTGTTGAGGGGATTCGAACCGCCAACCTTCTGATCTGCAAGTCCTAGGCTCTGTGGTTTAACCCACAGCGCCACCCGCGTCCCATAGTCTATAGTACTCAATGACATTTTTGGCACCTGAAGCAGAAAACCCCACAAGCACCTCTCCCTCACTCCCCAGGCCAGTTGAAACACAAAAGTAATAAATTCAATGGCTATCCATTTGTTGCCTTTTCATGCCACCAGAATCAGATAACGAAGGCAGCTGCCTCATTCTGCCTAATGATAGGGTCTGTCCAGCATCTTAACTGAGAAGAGCCAATGGAAAAAGTGCAGATGCCTTCTGCATTCACACTTCTAGTTCACCACCAATGGAGAATTCTAGAGAGATGCATGAGAGGCGCACCTTCGTATGTTAAATGTCAATTATGATCATTGAATGTATGAGTCACTTGTGCTGTGTTTGCTATGATTTATGCAAAATAGACAAAGCTGCTTCCAAGTACCTCTGCCTTCTTAGCTTAGGCTGACGGCTGTGAGGAGCGAGGCCTTTTAAGCTGTGGTTTCCTCCTTATAGGCTTCCTCATCTGAGCAAGTGATGATGATTGGTCAGGACTGATTGGTTTCAGGTGTCCAGTTGGTTAAATGGCACTGTTTTCTGTTAAACCTGTTGTTTTATCTTTGCTTTTAATGTTGGTTGTCATAGAGCAGGCATGGCCAAACTTGGCCCTCCAGCTGTTTTGGGACTACAACTCCCATCATCCCTAGCTAACAGGACCAGTGGTCAGGGATGATGGGAATTGTAGTACCAAAACAGCTGGAGGGCTAAGTTTGGCCATGCCTGGCATAGAGGTTGCTGGTTTTAAGGGCTCTCCCCAAACCTCCCCCCCAAAAAAGTTGTTGTGCTGTGGTTTTATACATGGTCACCTAGAAAGCCATGGCACAAATCCATCAATTAAACTGTTTGAATTAAGTAAACTTTCAGAGGACTGCTGTGCCTGTTTATTCCGGGGAAAGTCTCAGTGTGTTCAGTGGAAGCTACTCCCAAACAGTGCTTTTTCTGGGTGTATGCAGGGGTACGCATACCCTTAAACATTTTGTGAATCTAATGGGAGAAGAAACTAAATTTATTTTTTTATTTTTAGTTTCTTCTCTAGTACGATGAATCATCACTTCTGTTGAATAGCATGGTGAATCATCAGTTCCGTTGTTACCCCCAATGGCGGCCTCATTTCCTTTCCTGGTGTTTCCTGAGTCTCAGACGGAAGCAAACGTTTAATGTTGTGAAGCAGTGTGGAATGTGGTGTTTTACTGATGAAAGTCAGGAAGATGTTAGTGCACACAACTTCATGCCAATGTGGAAGTTACTATCAGCTGTGTAATATGAGGTAATGCATGTTCTTTGTACGTTTGTCCATTTACTATATTTATTTTCCCCGATTTGAACTATAAAATGGTGATTTTCTTGAGTCAAAATGAGAGTACCCCTAAACATTTTTTAAGAGAAAAAGCACTGCTCCCAAATAAATGTGCATTGGTGTGTTGTTGCCTTTGTGGAGAAAATTAATGGGCATGACCACCCTAGGTCAGCTCTCTATCTGTGTGTACCTAGTTACTTACTCATGCATTGACCTAGGTCAGGCATAGGCAAACTCGGCCCTCCAGATGTTTTGGGACTACAACTCCCATCATCCCTGACCTCTGGTCCTGTTAGCTAGGGATGATGGGAGCTGCAGTCCCAAAGCATCTGGAGGGGCGAGTTTGCTTATGCCTGACCTAAGTTGAGGCTGCACCACTTGTGAAGCCAAATGCACTACGGGTCAGTAGAAATATAGTATCCTTGTACAGTGGTGCCCCGCAAGACGAATGCCTCGCAAGATGGAAAACCCGCTAGACAAAAGGGTTTTCCGTTTTTGAGCTGCTTTGCAAGACGATTTTCCCTATGGGCTTGCTTTGCAAGACGAAAACGTGTTGCGAGTGTTCTGATTTTTTTCCGCCCCCCTTTTTTCTAAGCCGCTAAGCTGCTAATAGCCTTTTAGCCGCTAATCCACTAAGCCTTTAATAGCCACTAAGCCTTTAATAGAATAGAATAGAATAGAATAGAATAGAATAGAATAGAATAGATTCTTTATTGTCATTACACAAGTGCAACATTGTACAAAGTGCAACGAAATTGGATGCCATCCCTTAAAACATCAAAAGCAAAACAACAACAACAACCAAACAAACCACATTCCAGCCACACCCACACCACACCCATCAAACTCCCAGGTCACACTATCGAGTTACAGCATTCAAAAAGGCCACAGCTCTTGGATAGAAACTGTTTTTCAGTCTATTTGTCTTTGACTTGATGTTTCTATATCTCCTGCCAGAAGGCAGTAGTGCAAACAGACCGTGTCCCGGGTGAGATGAATCCTGCAGGATGTTATTTGCTTTCCTAATACAACGGGAACCGTACAGTTCTTCCAAAGATGGGAGAGGATGACCAATAATCCTTTGGGCTGTGGTTATGACCTTCTGGTAAACCGCTAATAGCGCTAATCCGCTAAACCGCTAATAGGGTTGCTTCGCAAGACGAAAAAACCGCTAGACGAAGAGACTCGAGGAACGGATTAATTTCGTCTTGCAAGGCACCACTGTACTGGGACCAGCAAGTTGCTTGACTACTCCTTGATTTTTCAAAACCAGAAGGTTCATGCACGGCTGGGGTGCTTGCCAAGGTGGGGCACAAGTTGTGCAGGGTGACTGATTCAAGTACTCTCTGTGGTATTTCCCAACTCCCTAAGCTTTCCTTGAATACAGTGTGCATGTGAACTCAAGAACTGAAACTTAATCCACTTGGATTAAATTTCTAAGCAAGCTACTTCCCTACACTGTGACAGTCCTGAGCACAAAAGAAGCTACTTGTTTCTGTCGTAAAAGTCAAGACCTCGCTCACCTGTTGGACCCATTTGCTTGATGCTCCAACCTCAAAAGCGAAGCATCTCAGTCTACTTGGCAATCTAGCTCCCATCAGCCCTAGTCAACATGGCTAATGGGCAGGGATTATGAGAGTCACAGTGAAACATCAGGAAGATGACAGATTCCTTATCACTGCTTTCAGAAAAGTTGTGCGTAAAGCCTAGCCCATTATGTTGCCAGGCTTTGAAATTAGAGGGGCATACTTAATGCTGCGGACGTTGATTTTTCTAAAATTGCATTTGTTAGTTCCTTTATAGAAAAAGAACTTAACAAAATAAAACACAAAAGGTAAAATCAGTTAAAAGCCACATTTAAGGTGACGTACAAAAATGTGGCACATTTGCCTTGTGCTGTGGACTGCCAGGGTTTTTGCTACCCTTCTGACTTTGCCATCTCAGGAAGGCTGCAAAAATGGCAAGTTTATCGAATCCATCATTAGCTACCATATTTGGTCTGCAGCCGCAGTTTGACTAGGCACTTTGCGAGTTGCTTAGGCGGAGAAGGAAGAGAGGGAGGGAGGGAGCGAGAGCTGTCCCATTTGTCTAGGAAAATGTTTATGTCCTATCTGGGATGACTCCTCATCCTTATTCCCATTGCGTCTAGCTGCTATCTTGCTGTAGCCGGCTCAGTGACACTGTCCCTTTTCAGAGAAAACGGTGAAATATTACCCGCAATAATAATCAAATCATCCAAAGGCAATCTTCCTCTCCCCCACCTTAGATAGTTATTGTTGCGGTTGGAGAAATGGCTCTGTTTGCTGTTTGGATCCTTCTTGCGTGTTATCATTTGGGTTAACTTGGTGCAAGTGCTTGATATTACCTTTTGCAAGGAGACAATCTAGACGCATAATGGTGATGTATCCCTAGGAGGCTAAAAACACATCATTGAAATTATAGCACAGGCAATGGCATACAATCCTCTTGTAGATTTATAGAAGTGAGTAAGACGCCAGCAAGCCTACCGGCTTCAAATCATCATAATCAATCACAAGAGTTTTATCCTTCTTTTTTTGTTAGACGGTATTAGGAAATATAGTAGCAACAAGGGTGATACAAAAGAGCAAATGCAGGAATTATTTCAGCAGGTTTGTTTTTAGTGTACAAGCATCTACTTTTCTCTGACAGCCTCCCTGGCACCTGCTTTTATTATTTTTTATTAAAATCTTTCACTTAATCCTCCGGGTAACTATGTTCCGTGATCCCAGGCTTTGGACACCACTTTGCTCACTAGAGGGCAGCATTTGATTAAATGACTAAAATAAAAGACATTTGGGTTCTCTCTCTCTCCCCTCTCCCCACTCACAAGTTATGCAAAATAAAGTCAAATAAAATAAATGGAAATCATTTTAGTAACAGTTGTTAGCAGTTCTTGAACATGGGTTTCTGAATTCTATTTGCTGGAATGGGAGGCTTCTTAGTTTGACAAGACTTTTGGAAGGAAAGTTAACGCTTGATCTCACTAATAAAAAAATTCCTATCTAGTTTGTGGCAATCAAATTTAAGATTATAGCCTCCACCTCATTCTCTTAAATGCATTCAAATTAATATCTCAAATCCCTTTATAACTGTAGCAAAACAAAATGTAAACAGGTGTCATGGCTTGTTTAACCGGCCAGATTATTGCATTGGGCACAGTCTGGTCCAAATTTCCACCCTATTCTTTCACCTTATTCCTCTGCCCTGCAGATGCTGATTTGCACCTGATGTTCTGTCATTTGCACCCTATGGAGTCCATTCATTCATGTGGATGCATCCTGTGTGTGAGTGAGGACCAGTCTTTCCAATGTTTGTAGCATCAGTTGAGAGGATGGTATCTGGATTCAAAACCTGATCGCGACCCATCATCCGCATGCCTCTAAAGAGGTTTCACTTCGGCAATGTACAAAGGTCTCAACTGTGCTTTATTGTGAACAATATTACGCTGTGAGAGGGTTCATGGAGGCTAAGCACTATGATGAAGACCAACTGTGGACAGGAGCTCTTAAAGTCAAGCACATTTCTGTCTTCCTAGCTTGGATGAGCAGATCCCCTCCCCTTTCTCTCGTTTTCCACCACTAGTGAGTGATTTCCTTCACTCTGCCACCCCAGGTGGGTTTTCCTCTTGAAAGATAACTTTAAGTACCAATAAAGCATTTGCAATGGCAAACTAACCCGCAGCAACAACAGTACTTAGAAAAGAAACTCATAGACACACAGACACAAATGGAGCAGCCCAGTTTAGCTGAATGAATTTGCATATGCAAATAAGTGTTGCACATGTGACTCTGAATCGCCTTCTAGGGATGATAGTAGCCTTGTTTGGAAAATCAGTGATGGCACCAGTCTGTTGCCTGTTGGGAGGGATGGAGGGCTGGATTTAGTCTCCTGGTTTTCCCTTCCTGCCTGTGCATGTCCTTCCTGCCAAATAGCCTTCATTATAGAAATCACATTTCTAAGTCTATTTAAGCTAAATTTAAGAACAGTCATCCATTTTGTTGAGTAAGGTTCCCAATGAAAGTATCTACAGCAGGGTTTCCCAGACTTGGGTCTCCAGCTGTTTTTGGACTACAACTCCCACCATCCCTAGTTTGCAGGACCAGTGGTCAAAGATGATAGGAATTGTAGTCCAAAAACAGCTGGAGATCCAAGTCCGTGAAACCCTGATCTATAGCAAAGTTTAGTGCAGTTAGTGATGGAAGGATGTGTCCATTTCACAGTTTCACATTCTTCCAATCTTACATTTAGCCCTCCACATTTCCACCTGCTATTAAAAAAACAAAAACCTCCTGAAAAGCTGGCAGCATTTTAGCATTACTTTCCTCTAATACATATGTTTTTGTATATAGCTTTGACTAGCATACATGTTTTTGCAAGCAATTTTCCAAATAAATGCATATTGTTCGGGTGGAGAAATGCATCACAAAATTCAGAGAGGTACAAATTTCGAAGGATTGCCAAGTTTCAGTTTGAGCTATGTGATTTGGGTAGCTTCTCCTGAAAATTGCTAACAAAATCAAAATTCTCCTCTATCCCACTCTCCAGCTGCCTTTGGGTCCTGGCTTCCAGAACACCTGAGCATTGTGCAAAACTTGGTTTGGAGCTGGTGAACTAGAACACACTTGAAACATGGTCTGGATTCACCAGAGGCAGCAGCCCAAGCGTCTTCACGAAGAAAGAGAAATGGTCAGAATCATTTGCAGGGGTTTAGGTCAACATCAAGGAGCATGCAATGCGTGTGACTGAGTAATCAAAGAACATAGACCACAGCGAGGCCCTTCAGGTGCAATGGACGAGTTAATGCATGCACAGGCATCACATCTCTTCTCACTCTTTGATTACCCAACTGTTGATATGTGGCAGCGTACAGGTGAACTGACACCTTGGAAAAAGGATTGCATTTGGGCTGACACTGAGTGGAATGAAAGTTCCAGCTGTGGTTTTGAATCTGTGATGGGCCATTCACACATGCAGCCTAGCCCACCTCAAGTGATTTCTGTGAGGATAACATGGGAGGAGCAGAATGAGGTGCAGCACATTGAGCTCCTAGCAGGAATAGTGGGATGTAAATGTAATAACAAGTGAATAAAGTTTAAACACACATACAGGTGCCTGGTAGTTATTCTCCTGGTTATTCTCACCTTAGCATTGGGTCTCACTCCCAAACCTGGTCTATGGAACCTCAATCAATGCTTAACCACACATCAATTCTTTGCAAACAATGCACTGACACTGACGTGCATGCTCACTTACCCGAAATTATAATTTGGATTTTTTTTGCATAGCTTTCTGGATGGGGAATAATTTGGACTCTCGTCCCCATAAGTCTAGGACAGTATTTCTTGAGTCTGATGTTTCTATCTGCTGCCTTCAAAATATTCAGTCCTGAGTCAGATTAATGAGACTTCTGGGCAGATGGGTTAATGTGCCAATGTTTGTCAACAGATGTGATCCCTTGTAATGAAGCATGTGTTCTTAATTTGGCACTGCTTGACACCGGGAGGGAGCTTCCCGCAAATAAAGTGTCATTTCATGCATTCTGAAAGCTTCCCTTCTTGTCCTGTCTTTAGTTGGTGTCCATGCGCTGCTTGAAAACTGGCACGGTACCTGTGCGATTGGGCATGGTGCCACCTTGACAGATGGGCATGTGTGCGCGCGTGTGTGTGTATGTCTGCCAGTGAAACATCACATTTGGATCGGTTGACTTTTGGGGACTGAAAAAGTCTATCCGCAAATGTGAGGACAGAGAATGCTTCTTTTTTGACCAGAAGCATTTTTTGCACTGTCGTTACCTGAGCTCCTCAAGAGATGAACTATTGAAAGTGGCAAGTGGCTGCAGTCTTTGCTCAGGACAAGGGTTTGCCTTGAGAGAATTAAGACTGGACTATGGTAAGATCTAGGGCATGGCAAGCTGTGCACAGCTTCTCCTGCATGTTCTCCACAAAGCCCAAATCAGCAATACCTTGTTATTCATACCATCTCCCTATTTTAAAAAAGGCTATTCAAAAGTGTTTAATAATAAGCACCTTATAAAAATACTTCTATATCGCAATAAACCACTCACAGACCACCCCAAGTGTCCCAATTTTCCAGGGACAGTCCCAGATTTACAGAAGCCATCCTGGTTTCTGATTTGATCCCGGAATGTCCTGCTTTTCCTTAGGATGTCCCTATTTTCGTCAGAGAAATGTTGGAGGGTGTGGAGTTATGCAACCCCACCCCAGGGAGATAAGTAACTATACAACCTTTAGAAGACATCTGAAGGCAGACCTGTATAGTGAAGGTTTTTTAAAAATGTTTAATGTTTTATTGTGTTTTTTATATATGTTGGAAGCCATGCAGAGTGGCTTGGACAATCCAGTCAGATGGGTGGGGTATAAATAATAAAATTACTATTATTATTATGGAATAGGATGTCCCTATTTTCATCGGAGAAATGCTGGAAGGTATGCACTCATTCAGAATTCATGGCTGACAGGAAGGAAGACAGTAAACATGCTCTCCAACCTCAAGTATGATGGCAGTTGAATGCGCCCCTTTAAAGGTCTTCAAAGGAAGGTAGGGCCAGTTCTCAGGCCCAGATGTTGCAGGAACAGACTCAATCCCTGTCTCGTCCAGATGGTAAATGGCAAAGGCCCTCACCTCTGGTACGGTCTTACAATCCTTACACCAGGAATGGGCCATGTGTGGCCCTTCAGGTGTTGTTCGCCTCCATCTCCCATCAGCCCCAGCCAGCAATGCTAATAGTCAGGAATGATGGGAGCTGTTGTCCTTCAGCATCTGGAGGGCCAAAGTTTCTCCACCCCTGCCTTGGCTGGGATCGGAAGAATGCTTTCTTTCACCTGCCAAAGGATGCTCTTTTCTTTGGGCTTATGGATTTTGAACAATACCCCACCCCACAAGACCATATTCCCAACTGCTTCTTTATTTTTTTATTTTTTTAAGATTTCCTTTAGGCATAAGACTTACAGCAGTTACATGAAATGAGAATAGAAATAAAACAACAGTAGATGCTCAAGTAAACGTTTCTGAATATATCGACCAAGTTGTGTTCAAGTACATATATCATAATTATTACAGATGTGAAATGATGCATTAATAACAATGCGTATGCTTAGATTGTTGACCATTAGTAAAAGGTACCGGTATTTTGTTTCAATAATAATTTTAATTTATGGGGCTTTGTAGGAATTTATAGGGAGTAAGGGAGAAAAGGGAAAATTAAAATATATACTTCACGCACGCCAAAGTGTGCTGTAAACCATTAGCACTGCCATATGCCTCATTATTCATATAATCAATTGTGTGTCGAGGTCCAGTGACCACCCTGCACCCTAAAGTGCAAATAACTGAAGAACACACAGGATATTGCTTTGGGATCAAATAAGGCCACAACTTTATTGGTTACAGATGTGAAGTTTGGCCATAGGTAAGCAACTGCATATGTCACTCCCATCCATCTGCTGGGAGTGTTTCTAAGGGTGAAGCCGGTGGAGGGGGGATACCCTATGACCTATGTCAAATCAGAGCATCCCCCAAGCAGTCCCCATTGGTGGAGTGGTATGGCCCTAGTCCCAGTCTTGGCATTGGACAGGAGCCACTCCTCACGAATCCTTTTAACAGGATACCCTTACCACTGAAGGGGGCAGGCGGAGGCTACAACCTCCCCTCCAAGCAATGCCTATGCACCTTACAAAGTTGCTATGAGGTAGGCGAAACCCCAAATGGTGGTGCCAATTAGCCAAATGGAAAAAAATCCTGCCCGGCCCCTGAAAAATTAGGCGACCGACATTGTCCATAGCTAGGTTGTAAAGGTAAAGGTAAAGGGACCCCTGACCATTAGGTCCAGTCACAGACAACTCTGGTGTTGCAGCGCTTATCTCACTTTACTGGCCGAGGGAGCCGGCGTACAGCTTCCGGGTCATGTGGCCAGCATGACTAAGCCGCTTCTGGAGAACCAGAGCAGCGCACGGAAACGCCATTTACCTTCCCGCCAGAGCGGTACCTATTGATGTACTTGCACTTTGACGTGCTTTTGAACTGTTAGGTTGGCAGGAGCAGGGGCCGAGCAACGGGAGCTCACCCCGTTGCAGGGATTCAAACCGCCGACCTTCTGATCGGGAAGCCCTAGGCTCTGTGGTTTAACCCACAGTGCCACCTGCATCCCTAACTAGGTGGTACCATCTATGAAAAACCCTTAATCTGAGGGAGGAAAGGTGGGAAAACTGGTGTAGCAAAAGAGAAGCTGAAAGGCCACACTGACCAAGCATTTAAACTTCCCCTGGGCGCGGTGCCAAGGGCCACAATTGGTTTTTTGCTCCCACGCCCACTATTTCCTGCCGCCATAGGCCAATTGGGTGGAGGGAATACGATCTGGCTGGCAATAGGCCGGTTTACCAGGGAGACCCAGGACCCTTTCGCAAAGCTGCCCACCTGCAAAGGGGGTGAACGGACTAAAGTCACCCCAAACTGCATACAAATTGTTGTGTTTCTTTTGGCCCCTTGCTTGACAATTTTTCCAATAACGCTGTTTCCAATAATGCCCAACTGTTTCTGAAACTTGACAGGATACCAAAAACTAGTTTACAATAAGAAAGAGGTATCTTATAGTCAAACAGGAAAATAGGCAATGGTTTCACTTGCACATGCCAAAATCTTCGGGCCTCCTTACAAGATTTCTGGATCTTGACCCCTATCAGGTAATCTCAGTATCGTTGGTCCCACTTTAAATGTGTACATGTTTGTGGGGACTTCCGGGGTGGCGCCATCAGCAATGGCGGACTCCCTCTGATCTGGAGGGACTAGCTCCACACGAAATGGGTCTTTTCTGCTACGGCGAAGCGGGGACCCTTTCAAAATTCACAGGCGGATGAAGCTTGTGACCATGGGACTCGGCGGGCACCTTTAGCACCCCCCAACCTGCAAAGGAACCCACTAACGGGCTCCGGAGCGAAGAGGGGGAAGTGGCGCGGTGCTGAGAGTCAACTGCTTCTTCCGTGGAGTGAAGCCGCACAGCCGTTGCCGGAGAGTGCTGCCTTTTTCCTGGGACAATTTGGCTTCTAAAATAATCACCCGTGAGTACTTAAATCTTGGACAATTGGACTTTAAATAAGGACTTGCGAGCAGAAAGGAAAATTGGACTTTAAAGTTTACTTCAATTTGGCACTGAAACGGGAAGGTCTAAACAGGAAGTCAGCCTTCCGTTTCTTTGTAGATAGATTAAAGCAAAGACATGGCAAACTAGAGCTCAGAAAATCGCTTGTAAAAGGTTAACTTTCATCATTTAAAATTGTTGAACCCCCTTCGGAAGCAGGAGAAGAGGGGGGATTTTTTTCGGACTGTTTAAACCTGCAGAAGTGAGTGCAAAATAAAGTAACTTTCCACCGTCTTGATCCTGGAGCGGGGTGTCAGGACTGACGTTTTTTGAAGCTCATTGACCAGAGACAAACGTCTTTGACAGATAGCTAAAAGAAGAGAAACATAGAGATTCCATTGTTCCCTTTCGCATTTTAAAGGAACAAATATTGACAAAATATCTGAAAAAGGAAACTTTGTTGTCAGACTTGTCTTTAAAAGAAAGAATAAATAGAAGTTTTCCCCCTAGAGGGAGACTGTGAAACTGTAACCAGCTTGCAGCTGTTACTGATTACAATCGTGGGAATAGACTCTGACCTTGCAGGACAATGTATTCAGAAGCTCTGTTGTGTGCTCTCTGTAAAACAAATGCCCTACTGGAACAGCTACATGAGAAGACGGACTTGATGACTGATGCAATCAGAAATTTTGAACAGGCAGTGGGAAATTATATGGAGCCCACCCAGGAATTAAATCAGGAGTATGCCCTGACAGAACAGATGAGGGAAGAGGATGTTGCTGAATCTGGGGCGCCAGAGATGGAGGGAGCTGTGGCCCAGCAGGATCATGAGCTTTTGGATTTGACAAATGAACTTGGAAAAAGCCAGATTTGGAAAGATAAAGTTTGGTTTGGTTTAGAAATGGGGGGTTGGATAGACCCCCCTATGCAGGGATGTTTGGACTTTTCGAGTCTGGCAATGGGCCGTGAGATGTTTGGGGTTGTGGGGGCTCTTAATTTTGGAGGGACTTTGAAACATGTTCTTAAATACCATATGGAGTTTAGTGTGGACTATGGAAAAGGGGCTGATTTGTCGAGAAGGGTTAAAAACATTGTTAAGCTGGAGTTCCCACGAGTGAAAGGAGCAGGAGACAAAGGAAAATACAGTTATAAATATGAAGAAGAGCCGCGGAAGGGACATGGAAGAGATTTAAGGGCCTCGGATACAAGATTGCCAGGTTAATGCGCTAGATTGACGGGATAAAAAGGACTGACAAAACCCGGGACCAGGAGGAAGGGACGTTGGATGAAGATTGGATTGCCTTTATTTTCTTTTTATTACTAGGATTGTCTTATAAAATTGATGAATGTTAGAAAAATGTTGGAACGAAATTACTTGGCTTTAGCAAAAATGTTTAAAGAATTATGTAAGAATATCATGGTTATGAGAAGTTGGTAAAAATAAGACTTAAGTTTTAAGCTTTAAGGTTTTTTATAGTAAGATAAGATTAAAATAGATTAAGGTAATGTAATGACAGAATATTATGAAATATGGAAAGGATTTGCTGCGACAATTAATAACCAGGATACAAAAAAAGGGAGGAGGAGGAGGTCAAAGAAAGAAGGTAATGACAGTTGAGGATTTGAGAATGATGGATTTGTTTTTGAGTGTTTGTGGTGTATTTTTGTTTTTTTAACTTGTATTGTTTGATGTGGTTTGTTTTTTCTTTTTCTTTTTCTGCTTTGTTTTCTTTTGTAACTCTAAAAAAATTTCAATAAATATCATATTAAATAAATAAATAAATAAATAAATGTGTACATGTTTGTGAAAGCTGAGACGAAGCGTAGCTTGTCCCAGGCCACCCTGGTGAGTTCAGAGCAAAGGCAACATTTGAAACAGTCTTACAGTGCATGTCTACTCAGAAGCAAGCGCCATTGAGTTCAGCAGGACTTTCTCCCACTCCAGATGTGTGGCCCAGTTACCATGCCACACTTGAAGCTTGACTGTTTTAAAATGTATGGAGTATGGATTGTATCTCAGGTATATTTCCTTCATGGTTTTAGATGTCATTTTTTAAAATAAAACACACAGATAGGAGCTATAAACATTTTGAAGACAACCTTCTGAGACCTTATGTATTTGCAGGCAGGTGCTATTACTGTATTCTTTTAGATGCCTACTGAAAACATTTATGTTTCATCGTGCCTACTCAGACACGGGATTGATTACATGTCTTGTTGTGTTTCTTTGTTTTTAGATGTTTCTCACAGTTTTAATATACATTTCTATTTTATTTGGAATTGAATTTTTATTACAGATTGCTACTGCAGACCCTCCAAGTGTCCCTATTTTCCAGGGATGGTACAGAAGCTGTCCCGGTTTCTGATGTGATCCCAGGATGTCCTGCTTTTCCTCAGGACACCCCATTTTCATCAGAGAAATGTTGGAGGGTATGGAGTTATCCGATCCCCGAGCCAGAAGGCAGATAAGATAAGGGAATCATGATGAGAAATGGGTGAGAGAAGAGTGGAAATACTTTGGAGAATATTTAAAGAGGTACAACAACCAGATAAATTTCAAAGTAGGGATATATACATGAGCAGCAGGAAATAACACTTAGGATACTGTATAGAATCAAAATGGGTGGTATAAATAGATAGGCAGCACAAATACCAAGTAGAAAGTTATGAAAGCATAGACAGGGAAGTCTGAAGAAAAATGAGAGGAATGAAGAGAATTGAAAGATGTATGTATTAAATTTTGGGCAATGCATAAATAATTTTTTTTGAAGAATGAAGGCAGCCCTGCATAGGGATTTTTTTTTAAAAAAGTTTAATGTTTTATAATGTTTTTTTAATATGTTGGAAGCAGCTCAGAGTGGCTGGGGCAACTCAGTCAGATGAGCAGGGTATAAATATAATAATAATAATAATAATAATAATAATAATAATAATAATAATAATAATAATAATAGGTAAAGGGACCCCTGACCATTAGGTCCAGTTGCAGATGACTCTGGGGTTGCGGTGCTCATCTCGCTTTACTGGCCGAGGGAGCTGGCGTACAGCTTCTGGGTCATGTGGCCAGCATGACTAAGCTGCTTCTGGCGAAACCAGAGCAGCGCATGGAAACACCATTTACCTTCTCGCGGGAGCGGCACCTATTTATCTACTTGCACTTTGACGTGCTTTTGAACTGCTAGGTTGGCAGGAGCAGGGGCCGAGTAACGGGAGCTCACCCCGTCGCAGGGATTCAAACCGCCGACCTTCTGATCAGCAAGCCATAGGCTCTGTGGTTTAACCCACAGCGCCACCCGCATCCCTTAATAATAATAATAGGACACCCCTATTTTTATCAGAGAAATGTTGGAGGGTATGCTACCATGAGCTCCTCTGGGAGGAAGGATGAGATATACATGTGATAGAATAAATCAGTGGTGCTCTACAGAGTCCACACTTTTCCTCCAGGCCTTCTGCCATGTTTCTGCTGCCCACAAGCTGCTGCGCTTATTTTTCCTACACGTCCCCTTCCAGGGACCACATCTCTCATTGTCCCCCTCCCCCCCAGACTCTGCTGAATATTAGTTTTAAAATAATGCATGCAAATTGAGCACACTTCTGCAAGATAAGCAACTATGCGCACATACAATTTGCATAAGTTGTCAGAATGCGAAATTTGGCATTGGGGTTTTTCTTGGTGTAGATTTACTTTTGTTTTGCTTTGTATATAAATATGCAAGGTATAAACTGCTCCAAGTGTGTTCCTTTATTGAAGCTTTCTTCGTATATTCAATGGGATAATGTTAGTTACCAATCAATTTTCTTGCTAGGTGAGTTAAAGGGGAACTGTTTAAAGCTGCCAGTGTATTAAGTCATTGAAGTAAGAGATTAAATAGTATGAGATAGCAAGAGAGAGAGATGCATTATAAGGTTGTATGAACCCACTGTAATTGACTGGGTCTTTTGATGGATGTGAGTGGAGCGGCACATCCGTATTGGGGACCACTAGTATTTCATCTTTTAATTTTATTTGGCATGTGACTAGCTTGCATGTGACTAGCTGTTTGTGGCACCAACCCTTCACCTAATTGTGACTCCAGATGTTCTATTAGTTGTACACAAATCAACAGGCAGGATCAGACCAAGCCCTTTTAATGCAGAAACAGCCCCACGGAAAAGCCTTTATTCATCGTTTTAGGGAGAACAAAGTGTTTCCCCAATAAAAAGCATAGGAAGCAAACATTTTAGCAAGCACTTAACTATTCTGATGTTAGAAGGCAGCAAAAATGAATTTTGACAACAACAACAACAACAGCAACAACATATAAATGATTCTTGTATTAATTTTCAGAAGATATTTAAAAACCACTAGAGTTCAGTGTGGAATTGTGCTGTTTAATCCTCATACACTTTAACGATTGTTTGACTTGGGTTTTTCCATGGCACTATCAAAGTCCTGATAATAAATGGATCAACTGTGAAGACTGTCCGCTGAAATAGATGGCTGAAAAGATTATCTCCACCTAGTCGGAAGGCAAGATTTCACAGAGAAGGAGCGAAAGCCTTTGAGGCTCGCGGTGCTCATGATCGTGGCTGTAGTGGTAGAGAAATCCCCAAAGGCTGGGAGGTAGCAAGGGTCGCAGGGATAACACACACATGCAAAGAGCTTTTGTCACCCAAACTCTGAAGTCTGGACACATCCCTCCACCACAGGAGAATTTGTGTGCCTGTGTATCCATTTGAGCTACGGAGACGGTAACTTGTTGCCAATTTGGTGCAATTAAGGTGTACAAAGTGGTCTCTCTGCTAGGAGTATTGCCTCTGCCATTACACTAATTAGGGGGCTGTCTCTCCTCCATGTGCATGCCTGACTTCCATTAATATTAATGGCAGTAATGCCCAAGCATCAAGGGAAGAAAAGACCCTTGTAACGGTGACTTATGCATTTCTATCGCTAAATTCCCTGTATAGTAATTCTGAGGATGTGTTTGCTTGCAAATTAAGGACTTTTACTCGGAAGAAACTGGCCTGCAAGCTTTCCCTTTTCTGCTGCGCATGCGCACGCCATACACCTACCGTTCACGAGGCAACTTTATGTAAAATGTGTTAATGGCCCAATAAATCACCGCAGGGCATAAGACAGTAGGTTGGACCCAACCAGTTTCACAGACCATCTTGTTACAAACTGAGCAATGTACGCTTCTCAAGAGTGCATCTTTCTCCTCTTGTGCAAAGGAGTCGGAAATGAGGCGCTGAAAATGTGCATCTTCATCATATACAGCAAAAGGGGACTCTTTTGGGGGGGGGATTATCACAGCACCAGACAAAACTATTTGAAAAGTGGTAGTGTATTCCTGTGTTTTGACATGCTGTAGACCTAGAACAGAAAGATCCTCCTCATATCACAATTGTTCTCCTTTAAAATGTATTTATTCTTTATCTCTCAACAGGGGTGCCAACTTGAATAAAATATGGGGGGAGGGACAGGTAAGCCCTGCCCCACATAGTTGATTGCATGACACAGTGCACACAGCATCTGAATGGTAATGTCCATCAACTTTGCCCCCCCGGCCCTCTCAAATATTTTATTGGGGGGGGGGGCAAAGGGACCTTGGCCCCTAAGAGTTGGCTGCTGTGCCTCTCAAGCATGTACAGTGGTACCTCGGGTTAAGTACTTAATTCGTTCCGGAGGTCCGTTCTTAACCTGAAACTGTTCTTAACCTGAAGCACCACTTTAGCTAATGGGGCCTCCTGCTGCTGCTGCACCACCGGAGCACGATTTCTGTTCTCATCCTGAAGCAAAGTTCTTAACCCGAGGTACTATTTCTGGGTTAGCGGAGTCTGTAACCTGAAGCATATGTAACCTGAAGCGTATGTAACCCGAGGTACCACTGAATGTCATTTAGGAACCCAAAAGGCTATACTATGAAAATTCTACAACACAAATAAGAATGAAATCTTATGTTGACTCAGGAGCCCCTTTAAGGTGACTCATTAATAATTTCATAATTAAATCAATAAGGAACAACACTGAGTATTAAGCGTTGATATACTTGTGTCTACTTCCCCAGTCATGGTAATTTCGTCAAAGCTAGTTGGTGAAAGAAAGCAGCCAATGGCAGTATTTAACAATGGTGATAGTGCTGCTGTTGTAACTCAATCCATGAGCAGAAGATCAGTGGGATGGAACAATCAAGCACTGCTGAATGCAGGAGAATAAAAGTATGAAGTGGCCTCGATGGAGGCATAAGAAAGTTTTATGTATGCACATTTTGTTAGTACATTTTATATAGATTGCTCCTAAGTAATCTCCTACCATCTAAGCATTGACCAGTCATGGATCTGCTCAGCTTCAGCAAGGTGACTTGATCATGTACCCTCAGTCCATGACCTGGTCATCAAATTATGACTTGGATATGTGAGAGAGGCACCACAGGTCAAATTTAAGCATGTCACCAAACTACATGCTCTTCATTGGAGTCATTTCATGCTTGCCCAGTTATGAGGTATAGGGGGCTGCATGATCAAGCATTACACAACAATAAGGAATACTATCTATTGTAAGTGCTGTGTTCTAATAATATCACCAGTTAATTTCTGGTACTGAGAGTAGCTCAGCATGAGACTCTTAATCTCAGGGTCTGGGTTCGAGCCCCACGTTGGGCAAAATATACCTGCATTGCAGGGAGTTGGACTCGATGACCTTTGTGGCCCCTTCCAACTCTAAATTCTACGGTTCTAGGATTTGCTAAAGTGTACTTGCTTTTAATTCAAAATATTGGGTCTTCCTCCCAACCTGAAAACCCCCATTATATTATCTCAAATAACTGCAAGACCCTCACATCCAATAAACAAATTATTCCATTCAGCTGATCTTCAGTGATTGTACCAAACCTGACTTCCATCAGAGAATTGTTAGTTCAGACCCTCCTGTGGAGAAGAGAACAAGGGACTCCATGTTCTGTGGGATATTGTACTGTACAGAATTTCATGAGGGGAGGGGCACAGTTCAATAAGGGGTGGAGAATGGCAGCAGAGCAGAGGCTAAACAGCCCTGCTTTTTATGGTTTTCTTCTTTCTTTGCAGGGGGAATCCAAGATCCAAAGACTGCATAATAGGTATGGTTTCAAAAGTTGTATATTACAAATTTCAGACGTTAATAACATCATAGAATACCCTTGTCGGACTCACCTTCAGGGATATACTACCACCCCTTCTTGGAGAAATTTATTTATTTACGACATTTATATACTGCCAAATAACTTACTTTTCTATGGGTGGTGAGCAATGTTCGTAGTACAGTGGTATCTCTGGTTATGAACTTAATTTGTTCTGCAGGTCCGTTCTTAACCTGAAACTGTTCTTAACCTGAGGTATCACTTTAGCTAATGGGGCCTCCCGCTACCACCGTGCTGCCACCGCACAATTTCGGTTCTCATCCTGAGGTAAAGTTCTTAACCCGAGGTACTACTTCTGGGTTAGCAGAGTCTGTAACCCAAAGTGTTTGTAACCTGAGGTATAGTGAACAATCTATCTTGGTACCAGTGCATATGTGGTAGTGATATCTCAGATACCCTAGTATGTATGTTGTGCCTATAGATCTTTGGATGAGGTGCACAGTGGGAGATACAACAAGCAGCCACTTGCCAGCTCTACAATAGTCTCTCCATTTCCACAGAAAACTGGCTGTGAAAAAAGCTGACCCGAGTTAAAGATGGATGGTGAAACGAGCTTTTTTTTTGAAAAAAGAAAACAACAACCCAAAGTTGTTTATTACTAGAAGACCGAGCAAAAACCAGCCACAAAACCTCAGCTTAAACAATTTACTAATTAAAACCAGTGGCGTAGCGTGGGGGGTGCAGGGGGGGGCGGCCGCACCGGGTGCAACATCTGGGGGTTAGGCTTAGGGGGCGCAAATTACTTGCCTTGCCCCGGGTGCTGACAACCCACGCTACGCCACTGATTAAAACAACCGTAACAACAACAACAAATATCTGAAACAGCCTGAAAAGGGTGGTGGTAGTGGTGGGGGAGTGGGATGCTACTGAGCGATAAAATCCCACATCAAAATGTATAGACATCCCCCCCTCTTTAAATTCATAGAGAATGCTCTTTACTTAGCTATCAAGGTTTAATGTAACTTGGCAGATCTGAGTTACTTCAGGAAAGCTTTAATGCTTGGCAGGTCTCTACATTTTATTTATGATATCAAAGCAGCGACTCAGATTTTTTACTCAGTGGAAGACATAAAAGAGATTCAGAAGTCGTCCAAATCATCTTGTAATTAATGTTACCATGCACGCCCAAGACATTAAAATGTTAACAGTGTTAGAGTCGTGTGCTTTGGAATACAGAGTGAGGGCTTTATTAGAGAGAAATGCTCCGCAGATGTCATCCGCCCTAATTGAGGACATCGGGGCTCCTGCTGCTTGTTCTTATCAGTGGTTGAGGTTTTTTTTTTTAATTTATTCATTTTCCTTACTGCTAGAATCTGCTCTCATTATTAGTCTATCTTGTCACTCATTTGCATTTCAAGTGCCGGGACTGTGGGGTACCAGCTAGCAGCCTTAGAAGAACACTTCAAGGGGTTATTCTATCAAATAGCAGCACACTATCACAGCGAATTTGACATCTGGGTTATCTTATTCCCAGATGCTCTGTGGTGTCATTAGCAGGATTAATCTTAGCTTTAATTTCATAATGATTCTTATTCTAATATATGTGAATGAACACAAAGTCTCTTGACTCATTATCACCAATTTACCCAAGATATGTAATCAGGCTCTTATATTCGCCAACATTTATTTTTGCTAATACATCTAAAATTGTAGATTAAGCAAATACAGTTAGTTCCAGCTGAGTGAATGCCTAGTGAGGTAACAATGCAGTATTTATGTTTTAATTAAACTGCAATGATGATGTTGTCTTTTAAATAGGAATCGCTCAAAATCGGAGAGCCGGATATTCCTCCCCAGCCAGTGTCCTGCAGTGACAGCCATCAAAACTTTACCTTATAGCGTTATTATATGAACATTTTGCTCATATACCAACATACAAAGCAAATTGTAACTTTTATAATCAACACAAGCCTTGAGCCTTCAAATGAAACAAAGGAAATGTTATTTCTATTCACAATGCTTTTCTTGAAAGAATAATAATAATAATTATTTTTTAAAAAGTATTGTGGCGACATCTTAGTTTTTCCTCATGATGATGCAGATTGTTGTCTGCCTTGTATTCAATTGCCAAAGAAAATAGTACACTGTGCCCATGTTAGAAATTAGCATATACAGTAAAATGCCCATACTCTGTTACTGCGCCAGCTCCCAAAGTTTCTAATTTCCCAGCTGTTGTAGAAGAGCATGCAAGGAGTGGTTTATGATTGATGGATAAAATGTTCAAACATTTAAAGAAATGAAAGTCAGCTTTGCATTTTTAATTAATTAATTAAAAGGACTGTAAATGCCAACTTGTTAATTGCTTTGCACCTGCAAGCCGACACAGGTTTGGCGCGTCCTTTCTTTGAATATTAATTCCCCGCCCCCCACCAGCGTATCTTCCTAATGCTCGGGAAGTCTCCCCTGCAAACATATTAGTAAAGAGTAAATATTGAATCTAAGACAAAACTCATGGCTTCATCTTTCACTGTACACAGAATAAGATTTAAAGGAGGATTTAGATTTCTAAGGCTTCTAATTAAGTAGTGATAATCAGGCTTTCTGCTGAGGGTCACTTCCTGAGAGTAATTTGAGTTATTAAAATGCATGTTTTTATTTGTTCTGCTTTGCGAGCTAAAACTGATCCCTTTTAATATAGCAGCTAATATGCAAATTGGTGTTTCATTATATTATGCAATTTATGGCAATCTTCTCTAATTTACTGAAAGGGCAAGAGACTGACCTTGTCATTCAACTCCCCCCCGCACTCCCTCACCCGCAGTAAGCTAATCTAATTATATAGATCTTCTTATGAAACTTGGATGTGCAGCACGCTGAAGAATGTGACAAATTTGCCTTGTGCTTAGCTCTTTGTTTCATCAAGGCAGTCTTCGGTTTGGGTTGAATCCCAAAGGTGGAAGAGATATTTCAGGAGCTATTTGGCTCCATACACAGGAACTTTTCGGAATAGATTTGTTTGTTTAATTACGGCAGCAAACACGGAAGCACATCCAAAATCCATGAATGGAACATTGGGTTAAATCGTTTAAAGAGCATCATTAAAGGCATCCATTGAGGATTGTTGATCCTATGAAGCATATGTTCCCTGTTATTCTGAATGTCATTTGATAATTTGATGGAGATAATTTCATTGAGGACACTTTGGGACACCTTTATCTGTAGGCACTGGTCCCCCACCCCTTTTCTTTTCCCGACCTCTGCCACGTCCAAGAATATATTAGTAAGGAATGGGCGCTTCAATCTATCGGGAGTTTATGGGATTAAGGCTCCAATTATATCTGTTTCACTTCCTTGGTTATTGAGGTTCACATCCACACCTTAAAAAAGCACGGAATCCAATTGGCGACCTTGAACTCCTGGAAGGGCTGTTGAGCCAGTGAATGAACTGCTAATAGAAGAAGAGAAGAGGCAATATCTTTGCCAATTTCTCTTCCTTCCTTGTAGCCCTGGGGCCCCCTGAAAATCACCTGCAGATTGCTGGCAAGCCCTTCAAAATAGACATCGCAGTGGCATGTGCTTGGGGGTACACCTACTGGTTGCCAGTGGTAGGGTTGCCATATTTAAGAAAGAGAAAACTTTTTGGCCAAGGTTATTGAATTTTTAAAATCTTTTTTTAAAAAGCCAAAATCTACACTTCCAACATGGGCAGCCATACGTCCGGATTTCCCTGAACATTTAAGCGGTTTCTGCCTGGATGCTGTTTATGAGGCCCGAATACCAGCTCTGTCTGGGAAATTCTGTTTTTATAACAAAACCAAACAACACAAACAGAAAAACAAACAATACAAACAAATTCTTGTCTTATCCTCATTTTTTTCTAAACATTGTTAGGTGAGCTTCCCCAAGTCCCCCTATCTGATTTTCATTTTACCTCATCTTTAGCAGTTTACTAATTTTTTAACCATTTTTTAATCACACTTTTACCATAAAAATCTTCACATTTTATCACTTACAAATAATGCTATTTTAAAATACACTATCTTCAACTTCCAACCCTACAGCCTCTATCCACTTCCAAAGCTATTCTAAAATTTAAATATTAACATATTTTTTCAAATATTCTTTACATTTATTCCAGTCTTCTTCCAACGTCTCTTCTCTCTGGTCTCAGAGTCTCCCAGTCAGTTTGGCAAGTTCTATATAGTCCATCATCTTCATGTGCCATTCTTCGATAGTTGGTAAATCTTGTTTCTTCCCTGTCCGGGAAATTCTGGGTGTGTGGCAACCCTACCAGTGGTAGGTCCAGAGGCTATGTGGGTGGTGAAACAGGAATGGCTTATTTTCATACAATAAAAGTCAGAGGTTCTATGTTACAGCCACGCCACAACCTCATTGTTCTATTCTGGCAAACAGGAGTGCAAAGACACCTTCTAGCCTAGGGTGTGTGTTATCGTGGGGGGTGTAACTGGGTTGTTTTTATTTTGATTATCTATACAGTGTTGTTGTTGTTGTTGTTTAGTTGTTTAGTCGTGTCCTACTCTTCGTGACCCCATGGACCAGGGCACGGCAGACACTCCTGTCTTCCACTGCCTCCCGCAGTTTGGTCAAACTCATGCTGGTAGCTTCGAGAACACTGTCCAACCATCTTGTCCTCTGTCGTCCCCTTCTCCTTGTGCCCTCCATCTTTCCCAACATCAGGGTCTTTTCCAGGGAGTCTTCTCTTCTCATAAGGTGGCCAAAGTATTGGAGCCTCAGCTTCAGGAACTGTCCTTCCAGTGAGCACTCAGGGCTGATTTCCTTAAGAATGGATAGGTTTGATCTTCTTGCACTCCATGGGACTCTCAAGAGATATACTATACTATACTATACTATACTATACTATACTATACTATACTATACTATACTATACTATACTATACTATACAGTGGTACCTTGGGTTAAGTACTTAATTCATTCCAGAGGTCCATTCTTAACCTGAAACTGTTCTTAACCTGAAGCACCACTTTAGCTAATGGGGCCTCCTGCTGCCGCCATGCCGCCGGAGCACGATTTCTGTTCTTATCCTGAAGCAAAGTTCTTAACCTGAAGCACTGTTTCTGGGTTAGCGGAGTCTGTAACCTGAAGCGTATGTAACCTGAGGTACCACTGTATCGTGGATTTTATGTTGATCTTGTTTTGTGAACTGCCCTGAGACCTCCGGGTATAGGGTGGTATATGAAGAAGAAGAAGAAGAAGAAGAAGAAGAAGAAGAGGAGGAGGAGGAGGAGGAGATGCCCAGAAGGGCTGTTGAGGTTTGTAGCCTGGGATAAAGAGTGTGACCTGGTAAGAGTTCGAAGGGATAGACTAGACTGGTAAGCCTAGATTTGGCTGCTGGGGCCAGAGGTTTCCCACCCCCTGTTTTAAGATGCTTCCTAATGCATCCAGAGGGTTTGTTTTGTACCTTCCAAATCGCTTGAACACCTCTAAAATTATTCACTTTAGCATGTGTATATGCTAAATTCAGAATTCAACAGCATGAAGGCTTTCAAAATAACTCACTGGTGTTTTTTGTTTTGTTTTTTTGTATTTTGTGTCCCCCCCCCTTCTCCCCATGGCACATTTATCATAATACAAATCAAAGAGCAATATTCACGAGCTTCCTAATGCAGTATGTTAAACCTCTATAACTGTCAGAAAGAGGATGTTGGCAAGGGGGAAAGCAGCTAGTATTACAGAATCGCAAACTGAAATAAAATTAAAAAAACATGCTGGCAGGAAAGAACAAAGAACCGGCTAAGTGAAGAGGCTGTGGAAAACTCTTGCAACACCTTTGTCAAGTTGCTGTGTGAGCATGTTGCTGAAATTGTGTATATTTCTTAGAAACCACCTTTCTGGCTGATAATTGTAACCACTTTTAGCATAGAGCCACACACGACCAGACACCTGGTGGTCTTAGGTCTGGGGAATAGTCATGTACATAATATTTGCATGATACAAAAGCTACCACCATAATTGGCACACCTTAAAAGTTTCAAAAACAACTTTCAGGATTGTGTTTTCAGAAGGCTTACCTGGGAGGTAGGGTGCAGAACTGAATAATGAAAAATGAAGAGGTACCAGGCCTCAGGTTTCCGTGGGAGCTGAACTGGGCAACTTGTGAACAGGGCTGTTTTATGAAGCACCAAATGCGGATTTAAAACGATTATGAAACTTCAGCCACAATAACCCATGCAAACAATGACATTGATCCTGAATTAATGCAATAAAAACAACTGGGTGGCCACTTCATCCGTGTTGTCACGAGGCCAATGGATCTGCTTTAGAAAATGCTTCTGCAATTTTGCTTGCGATATATAATTTATGAGTGGTTTTACAATCACTTCCCTGTAAGTCATTTCTATTTACACTTTTGTCATTGGACCCAGCTACAGAGTTGCAAATAAGACGTTTTACATGTGCTGTAAAGTGCAATATACAGATGTGACACTAGATGGAGAAAGTGAGCTATGCAAAATTCAATGTATTTTTCAAAACTTTTTTTTAAAAAGCATTTTTTATATGTGTGTAGATTCCACCTTACTTTCCTTGGTGGTGTTTTTCTTTTCTTTTCTTTTCTTTCTTTCTTTCTTTCTTTCTTTCTTTCTTTCTTTCTTTCTTTCTTTCTTTCTTTTTCTAAAATAATCCTGAATCTTTCACAGTGACTTATTTTCTGAACATGAATACTTTATTTTTTCTCATGTTATGCAATCTGCTACATACCTCATGCAGTATCTTTGCAAGAGATATAGTCTCAAGACTGTTGGAATCTACATGTGAAATACTGCATTTAGATGGTTCTTTCTTCCTTAAAATGTGTGTAAAATATGTGGACTTAAATATTCTTTTCCTGCTCAAAAACACAGGAGGGATTTCACTTAAACTTTTCTCAAAAGAACAAATATTCACAGTTGGGTTTGACCAACTTATCCCCCCCAGTGAATGTTTTGTATTGCTTAGGCGTGTGCTAAAGCCTCATTGAAAATGGTTTTGCAAGGTTAAATGTAGCAGGGACTACTGAGGCATAGTGGAATGGAGCAGAGATGTATCCCCAGTTGTGCCATGCTCAGGAGACGTTTAGTGTGGTATCTTCTCAGCTGATTATCAGTTTACTTGTTAGGTTCACTCTTTATGTTAGTCTAAAACAGGGGTCAGCAACCTTTTTCAGCTGTTGGCCGGTCCACCGTCCCTCAGACCATGTGGTGAGCTGGACTATATTTTTTTGGGGGGAAATGAACGAATTCTTATGCCCCACAAATAACCCAGAGATGCATTTTAAATAAAAGCACACATTCTACTCATGTAAAAACACCAGGCAGGCCCCACAAACAACCCAGAGATGCATTTTAAATAAAAGCACACATTCTACTCATGTAAGAACATGCTGATTCCTGGACCATCCGCAGGCTGGATTTAGAAGGCAATTGGGCTGGATCCGGCCCACGGGCCTTAGGTTGCCTACCCCTGGTCTAAAAAGACAGAATATAAGTCTTACTACAGCAAAACAAAATGTGCATTGAAAAACACAACAAGTAGGAAATCAGGTTCTTTTATATAAAATAATAGGAGTTAACCTGACATTATGTTGAATGAGTTCATATTAGGGTAGAAACTAGAATTACAATGGGGTGGAAATTGTGCATATAGTCATTCTATTCCCTCAACCTGGTTTGGTGTTGTTCTGCCATTTTTAACTTGATGATTCTTATCATTGCCATCCATAATACTGAGGTGGCTTACAACATCACTTGAAATCTGTATTTTCTATAATAACAAGAAAAAAAAATTATACTAAAATCCAAGAGCGGAATCCTATGCATGTCTGCTGTGAAGTCCCACAGAGTGCAATGAAGTGTAGTCGCAGGTAGGGAGGGAAGGCTCTCTCTACTTCAGTTCTCTAAGTTTGTCATTTTCCCCACCTGAAATTCAGTTCTCCACATTGTTCAGCAATTTCCTTAAAAAAAGAATCCTCATGAAAATCACCGATATTTTAGTGCAAGTTTCCCTGGAGGAGGCATTGATTATTAAACCACTCTGTGCACATGATCCATATACATAATCTCCGACGGGCCATAGGGAAAGTGCAAAACGTGATTGCATTTTGTATATTCTTCAAGCGATATGCACATTCTCTAGTTAGTGTGCATAGTCTTTAAGAAACATACCTTTCCCCCCTATCTCTTGTTCAAAAGTGTGAAATCTGCCCCGCCCTCTGCCCTGGCTCTTTCTGGCTCACTGCTTATCTTAACATGGTCTGCAATATACCTTGTTGTGGAGAATGAACAAAATGTAGATGATATATGGACATTTCCCAATGCCTGTTGGATATGACATCTATTGAGTGGGGATTGTGCAAACCCAGCTATCTGGGCAGGATATAAATAATAATAATAATAATAATAATAATAATAATAATAATAATAATAATAATAATTATTATTATTATTATTATTATTATTATTATTTCATGGCAGAAATATGTGCACATTCTCCAGGAGGCCTGTTAAATGTGCACAATGGTCAGTTGTTATGCACATTAACTAAGGCCACCATATGTTCAGGATTTCCTGAACATACCCAGGATTCATCTGTTGGAAATAGCATCTGGGCGGAATTTCTGAAATCAGTAAAAATGTCCTGGAAAAGCCAGGTGTGGCGTTTGCCCTCCTAGGTGGGTCATAAGGAAAGAGTTAAATGAGTGTGAAGCGATTGGCCAGTCGGAACCCAAGGGGAGGAGTTAGAGTTAGAGTTGGAGTTGTGTGGAAGTCAGTTGGGAGTTGGAGAAGGAAGAGGGAGGATAAGTCTGTGGCAGTGGTGGAACAGGGATCAATAGACCACCAAACGTCCGGGGACCCTGTGTGATCGCCACACCAGGTGTATGACAACCCATGTCAGATGTGTTGGTTTTTTTGGCAAATTTCCTTAAAAATAGCTCAAAGAAAACTTTTGTGCATTCACTTTTTGAAATACAGTGGTACTTTGGTTCCTGAACTCTATCCGTTCTAGAAGTCCATTCAACTTCCAAAAGATTTGCAAACTGAGGCGCGGCTTTGGATTTCCTGCCTCATGTTTGGGTGAGATATGCAGCAATCCACAATATAGTAAATTGCCTCAATCTATACTAATACTTTCCCAACTATGTGGAAGACGTCATGATCCATACGCGTTGGTCCTAATTATCCGACATTACCATAACGTTTCTTGTTGTCTACAGTATGCTCCCTGTTTTCCGAAAGTTTATTTCAGAGAACTTTTCGGCTTATTCATCAGTAGGTAATAATGTTATAGCTCACAGACATGGGCTCCCACAGAGCGCTGTGGCTCCCTCAGATTTCTTCACAAAAATGACAAGGCAAAGCCCGCCACATCTCCCACTGTTTACTCCGGTCAAATGATATTCCCCTCACAGTTCTTGCTGCAATCACTCCTACTAATCTTTCCTTCTCTCCTCACTCAGTCCTCCCCACTTATCCGCTTGCCAGATCATTACTCCGGTTAAAACCTCCCGCAGCCAACCCCGCCGCTCGTAGGATTTAAACAAAGATTCCTTTAAAGATATGCAGAGAATAAATGCAGATAAACAGCAAGCCCAAGGAGACAGTTAAGATGGTCGCCTTGAAGAACAGCCAGCCTGCATATCGGTGAGTGACAAGCAGGGAAAGTAGCGCCGGAAGGCAAGCGACCCGTTTTTTGCAGGCCAGTGGCTACGTTTGGGTCACACTTGACCTTCGTCTCAGCTTCCTCCTGTTGTTGCTGTAATTTCTCCATCAAATCCTCTTCCTTGGCTGCAGTTCAGACCATTTTCACTGTCACACCCACACCTGACAGTTAAAGCACATGGCTTCCCCCCAAGGAATCCTGGGAACTGTACTTTGCTAAGGGTGCTTGGACTTGTAGTTTTGTGGAAGGGGTAAACTACAGTTTCTGGGATTCTTTGGGGGAAGTGTGCTTTAAATACATGGCATGGATGTGTCCATAGTGTGTCATCTGAGGCATACATTGCAACTCCTCCCTCCCCTTTCAGGTTTATTTTTAAATATGCAGTCTACTCTGAGATGAAACCGGGAGATGCTGATTTATTCCTAGTCTGCAAAATGGCTGGCTGGGTCTTCTGTTGTCATTTTAAGCATGGCAACAGAGGTAAGGGAGGGAAGAAGGGAGGGAAAGCTGAGTGTTTTGTGCCAAATTAGTCTGGATGGCAGTTAGGGAGAGTTGAATCCATTGATGCCCCTGTCCTGGTTCCCAGAGGGAACAGGACTAAGGTTTGTATACACAGTACTTTGGTACCTTGGTTTAAGAACAGCTTAGTTTATGAACAACCTGGATTAAGAATGCTGCAAACCCAGAAGTAGGTGTTTTGGTTTGTGAACTTTGCCTTGGAATAAGAACATGTTTCGCTTCCTGTTGAGTGTGTTCCATTTGTAAATTGAGTCCCCCGCTGCTAGGGGAAAGGACACTTTGGTTTAAGAACGCTTTGGTTTAAGAACGGACTTCTGGAATGGATTAAGTTTGTAAACCAAGGTACCACTGTATACCTTTAAAGCATAATTTTTCTCTCAAAGAAAAAATAATTATTATTTAAATTATATTTTTCAGTTTTTTTAAAAAAAGTTTTACATACAAATCCAATATTCTCCCAATAAACATATATGTTTTGACTTCCTTCCACCCCTTTTGTGGATATATATATATATATATTTCTTAACACTGCATTTCCCTAATTAATCCAATTATTAATTACTCCCTAGTTTTCCTTTAACCTTAATTTTAACTATTTGGTTTTAAGTCGATCCTGCTAAGGAACTTAGATATGCACAAAAACTTTTCAAATAGTCCACAAATTTTCCCCCAGTCTTTGATCAAGTTCTCCTCCTCTTGCTTTCTTATTGCTCCAGTAAGTTTTGCCATTTCGGTAGGGTTGCCATATTTCAAAAATCAGGACACAAAAAGAAAACTCAGAAACCTGCATTGCCATATATTTAATTCAATTTATGAGGTGATCTGAAGGTTTTTGAGCTTTCTCTCTTTTTAAGAAAGTATATATATAGGGGACAGACCCTTCGATACAATTCCCTCAGAACTGGTGGCATATAATGTGCTATTTTTATTATACATTTCATTTCTATACTGCTTTGTATTTTTAAGAAGAGAACATCTCAAAGCGGTTTACAACATCAAAACATCAAATGAAACAACCCAGAGCAAAACATTACAGAAGGAAGTCAAATATAAAGTATAAGTCCAAAGCAACATAATTAACAGTGTGGCTGCTTCCAGGGGATTTTTTTGGTTTTTTTACTCAACATTTTTCTAGCAAGCACGGCAAGTCCTGTGCTTTGCAGCTGCTCCAAACAGCCAGAAATTGTAGTAAGAAGAAAGAAGGACACTGTCAGAAAGCCCTTGGACTACCTCATTAAAAAAGCTCATAGGAGCAGACCACACTCGAAAAAGTCCAAAGATGTGTGGTCTTTGGTTCGGGCACGGTTGGTTAGGTGCAGACTGGGATAAATCATTTTAAATTGTGATGATAAACCAAAATCCTGTCCTGTCCGTAATGACGGTACACACAACTGCACTAAGGGGGGAAGTTGATCGCAGAACTTCCACAGTCCCTGGGACCTGCTGAAGGCCAAGGACGCGCTCTACCAATGAGCCATAGCTTCTATCCATGAAGGACAGCATTGCATGGAGGCAGGAATTACCCAGAATGTAGGGCCAGCCCTGCTATTAGGCCAAGTGATGTGTTCACCTCAGGCAGCTGATTTTGGCTACCATGAAAGAATACCAAATTGTTAGTTGTTTCCTTTTGAATTATTGTATTTCTCTCCAAGGCGCCTGTTGGGTTTTCTGCCTTGGCTAACAAAATATCATGCCTAGTTTCAAGTACTAAGCACTTTGATGTGTGTGTGCGCCACTCTTGCTGCTCTGCCTCAGGTTGCAAAATGCCTGTACAAACGAGATAAACATTAGCACGGGCAATTGTGAAGTTTCTGGAGAAGTTGCTACGGCTGACAGAGCCTCGTGGAAAATGGCGTCAACTCTTTAGGCTATTCGCACCGCTCTTCGTTGAATAAGGAACTGGGAACCGACTTCAGCCTCACACAAAACAAGAAGGCAGTGATAACTGCAAGGCCGCAGTCGATTCTTTAACTACTGAGGGATAGATCTTGCAGAAATCACAGTCAACCTTTTTCTGTACCCTCTGACTTTCCTCAGACGAAAATGGGGACGTTTCTCACTCACCTGCAACTGACCCTCCTCAACCTCTCCATTTTTTGCCCTTCCCCCTGCAGAGCATTTCCTATTTGAACACACACACACACACACACACACACACACACACACACACACACACACACACACTTCTTGCATTCCCCTTTCCTTTCCTTCCTGTCTAGGGTGGCTCTGCCCTCTGCCTGCCCCTCAGAGCTGCTGTGTCATGCTGGATCCAGCAGTGACAGACTCTCCTCTTCCTCCAGCAGCCGTTACGAGCTGCCCAAGGGAGGTGGCTGGCAACAGCAGCCATGGAGAGACCATAGTATGCTCCCTCATGGCTGCAGCCCCTGGTATCACACTGCTTGGGACAATCACTGGCTCATCCTCTATCCTGAGCTTGGCAGCAGTTGCACTACCAGGAGAACATTCCGAGATCATATCAGAAGCCAGAATGGCTTTTGTAATTCTGGGGTTGTTCTTGGAAAATCGGGGACACTTGGAGGGTATACAGTGGTACCTCAGGTTACATACACTTCAGGTTACAGAACCTTCAGGTTACAGACTCCACTAACCCAAAAATAGTACCTCAGGTTAAGAACTTTGCTTCAGGATGAGAACAGAAATCGTGCGGCGGTGACGCAGCGGTGGCAGGAGGCCCCATTAGCTAAAGTGGCACCTCAGGTTAAGAACAGTTTCAGGTTAAGAACAGACCTCTAGAATGAATTAAGTTCTTAACCCGAGGTACTACTGTATTACCGTATTTGTCCGAATATAAGCCGAGCGAATATTTCCCCCCAAATTCCGACTGTGAAAAGTTACAGTGCGGCTTATATTTGTGACCTTATGGTATGCAGCCAGGAGTGGGGGGCAAACAGCGCCAGCAGTGTGGAAAAGTGGTGCCCGCCCTGTGTGTAGTCCCCTGTCCTCTCCCCCAAGGCCGGGAAGGGAGAGAGCGAGGAAGGGGATAGGCCGCTGGCAACGCATGCGGCTCCCACCCACCCCTTGTATGCAGCCAGGAGCAGTGAGGAATGGAGAGGCTTATATTCAGTATTTTTTCTTTTTTTTCTTGACCCCCCTCCAATTTTAAAGGTGTGGCTTATATTCTGGCCAATATGGTATTCAGAATACTTGGTACCAATGCAGGTCCTGGTTTGTGTACTCAAAGGCTTTCCCGGACCTCTGAAACCCTCCCTAGTCCAGTAAGGAGAGGCAAAGATGGAAGGTTAACAACAGGAAGATTTAAAGATACTATTGGAAACTCAAGGCAGTAGAGATATAAGTGATCAGAGCCCACCTGAACTTGAAGCATGGGAAGTCCCAAGAAAAATTTATAATTTGGCAGAATATTAGGATTATATGATATGTATTTGTATTACATATCATATAATACTTGTATTTGTATTTGGAATATTGAAAAATTATTTAAAAAATAAAAAAGGAGAGGCAAAGATGGGCAAAGCAGGATTGTACTTCCAACCACAAGGGATTGCAGAAACATTGACAGGTCAGGAAACATCATATAGGATTTTTGAAGCTAAGAAGGTGTGGGCCTGATCGATAATCCTGAGGGGAGACTGATAGTAATATGGTGTATATTTAGGTCAACAACTTTCAGCTTTGTTTTTCTGGTCCTTGACCACTTTTTCAGAAGCCAACTATGACTTTTATAAGTACAGTAGTACCTCAGGTTAAGTACTTAATTCGTTCCGGAGGTCCGTTCTTAACCTGAAACTGTTCTTAACCTGAAGCACCACTTTAGCTAATGAGGCCTCCTGCTGCTGCCGCGCCGCCAGAACACGATTTCTGTTCTTATCCTGAAGCAAAGTTCTTAACCTGAAGCACTATTTCTGGGTTAGCGGAGTCTGTAACCTGAAGCGTATGTAACCTGAAGCGTATGTAACCTGAGGTACCACTGTAAAGGGCTTTAAGAATAAGAATGCCCATTCTGAGGGATGAGCAACTTTGTGTGTCAAAGACGACTGTCCGAATATATTTCTCGGGGTTTATCTAACCAAGGCCAAAAGGAAGCCCCCAGTTCAGGCACTGTAAAAGAATCTCCTGTGCATTGTGGTGTCATGGAGGAAGCAGCATTTGGTTCAAGAGCATTGACAGCTGCCATTTCTCAGGGGCCAATTGTTCTGGTGTACATGGGGACATTATTAACCCACTGAATTGTCCCCACTGGAAGAAGCAGCTGTCAAAATGGCCTCTGACTGAATCAGACACTCATGCCACCATGTCCAAGAGGACGCTAGGTACACTGGAGAAGGATTTCCATCCCTAGTGTCAGGACCCGGCTTATATCAGCTTGAGAAGAAATCTCACTCTCATTCAGCAACAAAGGGAAAAAGCCATATTTATGTCTGTGGCTAAGCAATTTGTACGAGACAATGGCATGACGTGTTGTGCAATAACCTTCTTACTTTGGCAAATGATGCAGAAAATATACTGCAAGGCTTAAACTTTTAATGCCATTTAATCCTACCCCCCCCATTTTTAGTCTTCCAGGGAAACTCATCAACAGTAGGGACAGGAGCTGTTTGCAGTGTTCTCTGCCCAGAATATATGTATATTATCTTCACCTACTGTGGCATATCTGCAGCCATGCTTGTTATCTGGCTCCAGCTTCCCATTAACTGAATCCCTGGTGGAAAGCCGTTTCCCTACATTATATTGTAATGCTCTTGTTAATGATAAATTGATGAAGAGCTGCTTTTTTAGATTAGGTGAGTGGTCCTTTGATAATGGGGTTGGAATCAGGCCAGGGGTTTTATAGTACTTTGCCTGGAGGGTGAGAATCAACTAAAATATTCCTTTCTTATGTTCTGTTAGAAAGAGGAGAGAGAGAGAGAGAGAGAGAGAGAGAGAGAGAGAGAGAGAGAGTCAAAGAATTTTCCAGCTTTTTAATTTTAACAGAGCCATTTCAAACCCAGTTTACGTGGTTGGTATTTTTAGATGCCTGCCTTTATCCTGTCCTGCGCATCTAATGAATTATTAATAGCAGGTGTTTCTCACTTAATTAGCGAAGCCCGTATCCTTTTAAGTGAAATGGCTCTCATAAGGTGCCTGAATCGCTTGGTTTTGTTACAAATGTCGCGAGATCGTAAGCAAAATGCATTCTTTTTGAACCGTCTCGAAATTACGAGCAATTGGTTATACTTTTCCTGCTTATGTGCAGGGACTGTCATGTCTGCTTATAAACCCGTGATACTCAAAGGTGCCAGAATATCTGAAATTAGCAGTGGATCACAAACTGCTTCCTTTTGTTTTATCTTTCGGATAATTTAACCTTTAAAGCTTCACCCCTGTACACAGCAATGGATGTGCTGGGTTCCATGGAAGGGGACACACATGCATAGATGCTGTTGCTGTCTAATAGCAACTGGGAGCATTCCTCAGTCCTAGGAAACTTATACCTGGCAGCGAACACATCACAGAATTGTAAAGTTGGAAGGGACCCTGCAGATCATCTAGTCCAGTGTTTTTCAACCTTTTTTGGGCAAAGGCACACTTGTTTCATGAAAAAAATAACGAGGCACACCACTACTGTGTGCGGAGAGGGAGATGTCAGAGCCCCGCTGCTCTCTATGGGGAATCGGATGAGAGCGGACCGCCTGTCCGCTCTCATCCGATCCCATCCAATCTGATCCCCACCCAGGACGGATGGAAAATAGGGTGGACACAGTCCGGCGCCCGCCTAGTGGGCGAAAATTTGACATTCCCCCCCCCTTTCGAATTTTTCAATTTTTCCCACGGCACACCAGGCAACATCTTGCGGCACACTAGTGTGCCGCGGAACAGTGGTTGAAAAACACTGATCTAGTCAAACCCCCTGCAATGCAGGACTGTGCAGCTGTCCCATACAGGGATCGAACCTGCAACCTTTGTATTATCGGCACCATGCTCTAAGCAACTGTGCTATCCAGGCTCATGCTCACCCTCATTTCACAAAAAAACTTTTAGAGGTTACCTGCACCATTTGCTTCATAACTTTCTTTCTAGGAAGATTAGAGACTTACTTTTTTAAAAAACAAAAAAAACTTCAGAGTCTGGGGTACCAGACCAAAGGTACCAGAGGAAACCTTTATGGGCACTAAAACTCCCAAGTTTTCTTGCTTTGTATCTTTAAGAGTGAAAGTTGAGGAAGCAATTTGCCAGTGTGGTGCAGTGGTTAAGAGCGGTGGACTTGTAATCTGGTGAACCGGGTTCGATTCCCCGCTCCTCCACATGCAGCTGCTGGGTGACCTTGGGCTAGTCACACTTCTCTGAAGTCTCTCAGCCTCATTCACCTCACAGAGTGTTTGTTGTGGGGGAGGAAGGCAAAGGAGAATGTTAGCTGCTTTGAGACTCCTTAGGGTAGTGATAAAGTGGGATATCAAATCCAAAATCATCCTCCTCCTCCTCCTCCTCCTCCTCCTCCTCCTCCTCCTCTGTCCTCTTCTTCTTCTTCTTCTTCTTCTTCTTCTTCTTCTTCTTCTTCTTCTTCTTCTTCTTCGATGTACATTAGTTGAAAATAGTGCAGCCTATGTAGCTCAGAAACACGCCCTGAATTTTGTAACACCTTAATGCCAGGCCACCCCAGTCTTTCTATGACTGCATTACTTCAGATAAACATGTATGGAATTGCATTCTTTTCAGTAGGCAAAGGTAAAGGGACCCCTGACCGTTAAGTCCAGTCACGGATGACTCTGGGGTTGTGGCGCTCATCTCGCTTTACTGGCCGAGGGAGCCAGTGTTTGTCTGCAGACAGCTTCCGGGTCATGTGGCCAGCATGACTAAGCTGCTTCTGGCGAACCAGAGCAGCGCACGGAAATGCCGTTTACCTTCCCGCCGGAGCAGTACCTATTTATCTACTTGCACTTTGACGTGCTTTTGAACTGCTAGGTTGGCAGGAGCAGGGACCGAGCAACGGGAGCTCACTCCGTCGCTTGGATTAGAATCGCCGACCTTCTGATCAGCACGCCCTAGGCTCTGTGGTTTAGACCACAGCGCCACCCGCATCCCTTCTTTCGGTAACCGTTGCATAAAAGCTAGCTGCATGTAGGGAACCGAAGTGGCTTGTCAGGTGCAGTGGAGCTGCTACTCTGGCTTTCTGGCACATGGGCTGCTGTTATTTGCCAGGACAGGGCAGGGTGCAAGGAGAGAGGAGTTTGGCAAATGCTCCGCCAGTGCATTTGCACCAAGCTGACCTCTCTGCCACATTGCCCCTCACCTCTCAGGAAGCAACAGCAACCCTTCTGCCCCACACAGTGAGCGACTTGTGGTAGTGAACTACTACTTAAGGCTGAAACCTAGTCTAGAACTTTCCCCCCAATGTGCACATTTTCTACAGTATGAATACAGACCTGCCTGTCTGTGGATGGAAACTTTGCTTTGGTCTAAACATTGTTCAATCTTCCAAAGAGAGAGAGAGAGAAAAAACATGTGCTACTGTGGGATATATTTTAGACCTGTGTTTGGAGGACACAGGGCATATTCAGACTTCAAATTTCAATCAGGAGGGCTTCGTTTCACTCTCCGATTAACCTCCAAGGAACCATAGCTATCTCATTCTTTGCTTAGGAGCAAAGCATTTCCACAGAACTATAATTCCCAAGTTTCTTTGCTTTGTATCTGTAAGAGAAAGTTGAGGAGGCAAAGATGTGCATTAGTTGAAAATGGTGTAGCTTAGCTCAAAAACGCAACTCTTCTAAGCCAAAGAGGATCAAGAGTTCTCATACTGCTTGTCTAGCCTTATAAACATTAACTGCCATTACAAGGGTTCAAAAATATAAATATTAGATTTAGGCCTTGCAGAAAGCTGGGACCCAAAGGCCTAAGAGACATATTCCTTGAGCTGATATTTGTTTCAGTCCATGGAAAAAGCCGCTCCTGACTCCGAGTGCTTGTTAAAGGTATATCTCTTTCAAGTTATAGGGAGAGAGATGTCAACTGTTTACCATAAATGTATCTCTGCATTTGAATATATAAATGATACTGTTACTTTACCTTGAGTAAGTTTCTCACTGACAGGTATGTTCAGGGAAACATCTTTCACGAAAGCTGAAATGTTGATATAAATATCTGAGGAAAAATACTAATCACAGAATACATTGAACAGACTTACTGATCTTGTATACCTGGAAAAAGATTTTCAAACAGACTTTGTCAGTTCAGCCTTGGCATTCCTTGTCAAACAAAAGCATGCCTAAAGACACATTTCAAAAGCAGACAATGCTGCACTTGCTAACCTGCAGAAAATCGAAATGGATCAGGGAGCCAGAGAACAAACAGAATAGGTAAGCAATAAGAAATGGAACACAGTTCTAAAGGGCTGTTTCTGAGAGCCAAAGATGTTTAAAGAAGCCCGCATCAATAATTAAACGTGAGTAAGTAAAATTCCAGTATACTTTCTGCCGGTATTGTCTTAAGATTTGTAATAGAGAAATGAAATTATTGATTCAGTATCAGCAAGAATTTTTTTTAAAGAAAAACCACACACACACTCCACAAAAACTTCTAGTTACTGTGAAAAAAATTGAGAGAGGTGTGTATGTGGGGAGTGGTTTTTTGTTTTGTTTTTTGCTCCAAGTGTTAGCCCGGAATGTTAAACTTTTGCAATGCGGGAAGAGGTCCTCCCTTCTGAATCCATCTACCTCCATCGCCTGAAAATCCAGGTCAGGGAGCTGTTAACAGGATTGACAGCAACGATCTGATTAAAAGTAAAATGCTCTCTTAAGAAGACGGGAAGGAATTCATTTTTTCTCAGCCATGTCACATTTGCGCCACTCACGTAGCTGACGTCGTGTCACACCCCACTATGATTTGATGCTACATAACACAACATGACATAACTTACAGTTCATAACTTAGAGTGTACCCACTTTAACGTGGGTTTTTTGTGCGTTTTCTCTCTCTCTTTTTTTGCCCAGCGCCAATTTCCTATTCCGTGTGCTCCACTTAAAGCTGATGGTTAATTGGCATGGCACTCAAAATCAGAGTTCAGCTTCTGAATGCATTTTTCATAGACCTTTATGATGTAAAATGGAGGTCATTTGAGATCCCTTTTACACCTGTAAAAGGGGTGGTTTCATTGCTCATCCAGAGCAAGGCGACAAGAGGAACATTGCATCAGAGAGGGAGAAATGAAGTGATTGTGATGAAATAGTTCCAAACTCAGAGCACGGTTTGTTTTCCTTAGTCTAGACTTGGAGCTAGACTTCAACACCATGCAAACCAACTGCCTAGACCGGGCATAAGCAAACTCAGCCCTCCAGATGTTTTCAGACTACAGCTCCCATCATCCCTAGACAGCAGGACTACTAGTCAGGTATGATGGGAGTTGTAGTCTTACAACATCTGGTCTAGCTTATGTATACAGGTTGAAAATAAAATGTATGTCCAATTAAAACATTAGAAATGTAAATGAATCATTGCTTTATTAGATGATGATGATGATGATGATTTGCTGTATCTACAATTAGCTAGGCACTGACTCTCATGCTCATCACCACCACCATCTTCATAAACATAATGACTATTGTCACATATATCCCCATTACAGTACATCAGCCTTGGCCAGGCTGGTTCTTTCCAGATGTTTTAAGCTACAACTCACTGAACTCTATGGTTCTGCATGTTGTGTCTGTGTCCCACTGTTTTGTTTTGAGGTTTTAATTACAAAAGCTCGTGCTTTTCTTTCCCCTTTAGTTAAATGGTGTGTGTGTGTGTGTGTGTGTGTGTGTGTGTGTGTGTAAGGTAGATAGTATTTCACAAATCTGCACCAAATCTGATACAACAAATTTGATAATAATCACCTTTTAATGACTAGGTTTCTTTTATCCCTTACCTATTTTAAGTCTTATGTGTTCAGTTTATCGGTATGTTTTATCATATACTGGTCTGTGACTGAAATAAAGTTTGATACTGAACAAATGTGAGTAAAGGCCCAAGAAATTGCCATATACTGATCTATATGATGGCTCATCTAGCCTAGTACACTCACCACGAGCACTTTGCTGGCATCCTACCTGATTATCTATATCTATCTATCTATCATCTATCTATCATCTATCTATCTATCATCTATCTATCTATCTATCTATCATCTATCTATCTATCTATCTATCATCTATCTATCATCTATCTATCTATCTATCTATCTATCATCTATCTATCATCTATCTATCTATCTATCATCTATCTCTATCATCTATCTATCTATCTATCTATCATCTATCTATCTATCTATCATCTATCTATCTATCTATCTATCTATCTATCTATCTATCATCTATCTATCTATCTATCTATCTATCATCTATCTATCTATCATCTATCTATCTATCTATCTATCTATCTATCTATCTATCTATCTATCCCTATCTATCTATCTATCTATCTATCTATCTATCTATCATCTATCTATCTATCATCTATCTATCTATCTATCTATCTATCATCTATCTATATCTATCTATCTATCTATCTATCTATCTATCATCTATCTATCTATCTATCTATCTATCTATCATCTATCTATCATCTATCATCTATCATCTATCATCTATTTATCTATATCTATCTATCTATCTATCTATCTATCTATCTATCTATCATCTATCTATCATCTATCATCTATCATCTATCTATCATCTATCTATCTATCTATCTATCATCTATCTATCTATCTATCTATCTATCTATCTATCTATCATCTATCTATCTATCTATCTATCTATCTATCTATCATCTATCATCTATCATCTATTTATCTATATCTATCTATCTATCTATCTATCTATCTATCTATCTATCTATCTATCATCTATCTATCATCTATCATCTATCATCTATCTATCATCTATCTATCTATCTATATCATCTATCTATCATCTATCTATCATCTATCTCTATCTATCTATCTATCATCTATCTATCTATCTATCTATCTATCTATCTATCTATCTATCTATCATCTATCTATCTATATATCATCTATCTATCTATCATCTATCTAATTTTTGAGATGGAGTTTCAGGCAGGGCATAAGAGATGCTCTACCTCTTAACAGCATCTCCTTCTTAGGCACATTTTTAACTTAACCATTGTTAAAAAGTTATAAAGTTCATTTAGCATGTCTTTAAAAGGTGCTAAATGATTCTAGTATCTGGGGGCAAATCCGTTTTATTCCCCACATTCAACCCCAAACAATTAATTAACCGCGCATTTTACGACTCACTGCCACACATGGTTCTTGGCAGTATCCCAAACAACACATTTGTACTCAAATGTTCCTCTAGCAGGAAGATGTATTTATTAATGGAGCACCATATGCAGCAGTTAGTAGGATATTTCCGCCCTCCCCCCTCAACTGCAACAAAGCCATTGATGGCAAGTATCCAGACTTTCAAGGGTTAAACCTATTTTAATGTGCTAAAACCTGAGACACCACAGCAATCAGCCTATCATTCAGCTTTCAGCCTTTTTCTCCCTTCAGCCTTTTGCATCTTCCTGACGGTTAGTGCCTAAACACAGCATTTCTTTTCCTCCTCCGCTTAAGGTGAAAACAAGCAAAGGGGAAGAGGCAACAGCTTGTGCCTGTCTCTGTTGCCGAATCTCTTGTTGTCTCCTCAGAGTGTGGCAGTCCCTTCTCAGTTTGCTTTTCAGAGGTTTGTCCCAAGAGGGCCTCTGTAGAAAGAAGGAGGGGAGAAAGGGAAAATGGAAGGAAGAGAAGAAGAAGATGCAAACTGTTGGTATTCAAGCCTTGCCTGCTGGTACAATGATACAAGATACAAAATCCATAATTTGGTTTTTCTTTGCCAGTTTACAGAACTGCAGAGGAATCTGAAATGTATCTATTTCCACACTTAGGGTGGTATCCAACACGCATGTGCAGCATTTTGCTTGTGCAGTGCGACTTTCCCTTCTTCTCCCCACATACTCTCAAAGTCTGCTCTGGAGGATCTACAGCAGCGGTTCTCAACCTGTGGGTCCCCAGATGTTGTCGGACTACAGCTACCATCATCCCTGAGCTCTGGCCTTGCTAGCTAGGGGTGATGGGAGTTGTAGTTCAACAACATCTGGGGACCCACAGGTTGAGAAAGGCTGATCTACAGGGTCCTCTGGAACAGATTTTGAGGGTGCATAATGGTGAAGGAAAGTTCCACTGTGCTAACAGAAATCCATAGAAGTCCAAGATCCTGTAGATAACCACAGAATCATAGAAAGGTAGAGTTGGAAGAGACCCCAAGGGTCATCTAGTCCAACACTCTGCAATGCAGGAATCTCAACTAAAGCATCCATGACAGATGGCCATCCAACCTCTCCTTAAAAACCTCCAAGGAAGGAGACTCCACAATCTCCCAAGAGAATCTGTTCCACTGTCAAACACTTCGTACTGTCGTACTGTCAGAAAGTTCTTCCTGATGTTTAGTTGGAATCTCCCTTCTTGTAAATTGATGCCATTGACGTCGTTGGTTCGAGTCCTACCTTCCAGAGCAGGAGAAAACAAACTTGCTCCATCTTCCATAGGACGGGCACTTTAGATATTGGACAATGGCTACAATATCTCCTCTCAGCCTCCCTTTTCTGCAGACTAAACATACCCAGATCCTTAAACCAATCCTCATAAGGTTTGGTTTCCAGACCCTTGATCTTCTTGGTTGCCTTCCTCTGCATACATTCCAGCCTGTCAATATCCTTATTAAATTGTGGCGCTCAGAACTAGACACAATATTCCAGGTGTGGTCTGGCCAAGGCAGAATAGAGTGGTACTATTACTTCCTTTCTCCTTCATGGACCACTGCCTTGTCATGGTGAAGGGGCTTGAGTAACTCCAAAAAGCTATGAGCTATGCTGTGCAGGGCCACCCAAGACGGACAGATCATAGCCAAGAGTTTAGACTAAATGTGATCCACCTGGAGAAGGAACTGGCAGTTTCTTGGCACTCCAGTATTTTGCCAAGAAAACTCAATGAACCTAAAAAATGGAGAAGGTTTGAGAAGAAAGTGAGAGTTTCCAAGGCATGCTCTGGTTCATGGGGTCACGGAGAGTCAAATACGACTAAGACGACTAAACAACAACAACAACAACAACAAAATTACTTCCTTTGATCAAAACACTATGCTTCTGTTGATGCAGCCTAGAATAGCATAAGTATTGTGGTGGACACCACAGCTGATGTTTTTTTTACAGACTTGCAACCACAAAATGTTGTGACAGAAGCAATGTTGATGATTTTGTGGTAGAGACAGGAAAGGCTTCAAATATGTAGCAGAAAACAGTTTATTGCGCCCGTGAAATTTTGCTTTGAAAAATATTTGCAAGTTGGGCTGTTCAATAATTTGTCATGTGTTAATTACCCAATGAATGTAACACTTTTTATCTAGCTGTGAATTATTCCCACATGATTTCTAATTTCTCCAGATGGATTTTGCATTCAGAGGTTTTCATCAAATGGTTTGTTGAAGTAATTTTCAGGCTGAAAGTTGTTTGCCAGTTTACTCTTTATATTTTATCATCTCACATTCCACTACTCTAAACTGAAATATTGGAATATTTCCCCAGGCTGTTCCCCATTCCCATCTTCATATACACCTGACCAGAAGGCTGATAGCTATTAATTGCGTTTTCTGGTACAGTAAGCTGAAGTTTTTCACTACATAAATGATTCATTCAGAAAAGTGAAGTTATTGAGCAAAAGTTAAATTGGGCTTTAATTTGCCTCAGGTCTTTTTTTTTTCTAAGCCACTTCTTGGCTTGTTACTCAGTGTTGAAATGTTCCTTTTATCTATATGGTTTTTAAAATGTTGTTTTCATTTTTTTTAAAAAAAGGAAAAGAAACTGGAGCAAAGTGAGTGGTTTGTTAAACATGAGATATAGGGCCAGGAAGGACACAAATCTTTAGTATATATGTAGAAAAAGAAAGTATTTTCTTTTACAGCAGATGCATGAAAGATTGATTTTTTTAAAAAAAATGTAATTTTAAATGGAATAATAACATGATGTCAATACAGTGGTGCCCCGCAAGACGAATGCCTCGCAAGACGGAAAACTCGCTAGACGAAAGAGTTTTCTGTTTTGGAGGTGCTTCGCAAAACGAATCTCCTATGGGCTTGCTTCGCAAGACGGAAATGTCTTGCGAGTTCCTGCGGGGTTTTTTTCCTTCCCCCCTTTTTCTAAGCCGCTAAACCGCTTATCAGCTGATCCGATAAGCTGATAAACCGCTAAAAGCCGCTAAAAGCCGCTAAAAGCCGCTAATAGCGCTAATAGCGTTAATCCTCTAATCCGTCAATGGGCTTGCTTCGCAAGATGAAAAAACCGCTACACGAAGAGAATCACGGAACGGATTCTTTTCGTCTTGCGAGGCACCACTGTACCACCTACCCAGGAAATGCAACCAAACATGTTTAAAAAATGTTTGGCAAAATAACAAGGTATTTGTGCCTAAGCCAGAAGTTTCTTGGTGGGCCTCTCTGTGGCAGAGGTTGGGGGACCTGTATTCTGTGTGTTGTTGAACACCAACTCACATTGTACTTGATCATTGGGAGGAATTGTTGTTCAAGGCATCTAAATGGCACCAGGTTGGGTAAGGCTGCTGGAGAAGGAAGTGGAACTAGATTTTCTACCCCTTCCCTAAGGCAAAGGTCTTTTTCCAGCCTTGCTACCTGAAGTCCTTTAAGGAGCAATACCATCCCAGAGGGACCTGGACAAGTACTGCACCACTAAGCTATTGCCCAGTAGGGTGCTGTCCTCCGCTTCATCTTCCCACCCTGTTAAATCTCACTACCAGTAGCTTAGGATGGATGCCTGTGATTTCCCCTCAAAGGCAACAAAAACGTGTGAAAATTTCTGCAGTGACCTACAAGGGAGGTCATAACGGCTGTGGGAATCTGCACCTCCATGAGCAGGCATCCCCAACCTGTGGCCTTCCAGATGTTTTGGCCTACAACTCCCATGATCCCTAGCTAACAGGACCAGTGGTCAGGGATGATGGGAATTGGCCTCCAAAACATCTGGAGGGCCACAGGTTGGGGATGCCTGTCCATGAGTATAAAAGCCACCGAGTCAAGGGAAAGATGAGCATGTCACAGCAGAGGGAAAGGACACAAGTTTTTGGCACCACGTGGAAATCCATATAAATTGATGGATCCACCATGCTAAGTGTTGGCTGGATTCTGCAGTGAAGCTCAGGGTGGCAGGAAACTAGGGCATTAAGACCTCTGGCAGGAAAGCACTTTGGATGTGGACTTCCCCCCTAACAGCCTGAGGAAGAACTCCAGCTTGTAGGAAGAAGAGGGCATAAACCCCATCACAGCGAATCATGCAGCCATCATACCATAAACTGAGATGAAGTACATTGTATGTGTGTGTGTGAAGAATCATTTCAGGAAGGGATGAATCACATAAAAGGTTCCGAGGTCTCTTTGAAGTGGCACTGCAATTTTAAGGGGCTGCTCTCGGCTTGCCAGGTGTCACAGTTTGATCTCTACAGTAGAGGCCCATGACAATTTTCACATTATGGAAGTCTGTGGACTGTAAATACTGTCGGTTTCAGCTTAGCCTCTCCTGGCCGTTATGTGGTGAGCAAGTGGTGGTGTGAGAAGGAATTAAGTCCAAGAAAATAAGTTTTAGATGTGCACGTCCAATTCAAGAGGGTTGCTTATGCAGAATGCTCCCTCTTTACCAAGGGAGAATGAAACCTACTGGAGCTATCTTCTGAATTATCCATTTTCCACAATAGTTATGATGGATTTATCCAGAATTTATCCTTCCCATCATCTCTGAATTTTACCCTGAACTTCCGTGAGTGGATAATTCGTATGCAAAATAATCCAATGAATTTTGGAGCTGTTCTGTGAGTGAATGATGCCTATGCGTAATGTTTATGACCCTGGCTTCAGATGCTTTGTGACAGTGTTCCTCAGTCTTGGGTCTCCAGAAGTTGTTGGAGTACACCTTCCATCTTCCCAAGAGAGCTTAGCCAATGTTGGGAGTTGCAGTGTAACATCTGGGGACTGAAGGTTGAAAAGCAGTGGTTTAGGACATATGTATTTCACCCTGGGCCAAACGAGGTGTAATTATGTACATGTAGATGCCTCTGAAAATGGAAACTGAATTACTTGGATCTGTTGTTGTTGTTGTTGTTGTTGTTGTTATTGTTGTTGTTGTTGTTGTTTTCGTCGTCATTACTGGACCCTAAGTTCACATCAGTGTATGCCTTTCCTCAGAAAAAGAGGTGTTGGATGAATAATTTCCTTGTTCTCTTATATTGGCAATGGCGATAGCACCTACCTTAGAGGTGCCAGAACTGAGTTCCAGTGAGTTCCAGCTGAAAAAAGCCCTGCCTTTCCCCCTCTCCACTATATTTCCCCGTGCCACCTAAAAATCTGGTCCAGAGGCTTGGAAGACAGCTAGAACAGTATATAGGATGCTGCTGAGAACTGCAGGAGAGCTCGACAAAACTCACCTCCTCTCCTTCTGCCAACAGAAAATTACTTTGTTGACAAAATGGCTCTCATCTGTTCATGCAGCCTTGGCACAAATCCCCTTTGGAAGTGCCAACCTAGAAAACTCCATGGCCAAGACCATGGCCACCAACTCAGAAAGAAAAGCCAGTCAGATTGAAGGTGTTCCAAAAGAATCACGATCTTCTCTTGGGCATTCAACAGCAGGTACTTACCACTGAAACTGGCTGTTTGCTGAGAAGAGTACCAGGAAAGGTATCACTCACTGGGCCTCCACTGCTCCATAGGACAAACTGGCAGCACAGCCAGTTTCCATAAGCTCTTTCAAGTACAGTGGTGCCCCGCAAGATGAATGCCTCGCAAGACGAAAAACTCGCTAGACGAAAGGGTTTTGCGGTTTTTGAGCTGCTTCGCAAGACGAATTTCCCTATGGGCTTGCTTCGCAAGACGGAAACGTCTTGCGTTTTTTGCAAGTTTATTTCCTTTTTCTTAACACCGTTAATACAGTTGCGACTTGACTTCGAGGAGCAACTCATAGAACGCGGTGTGGTAGCCTTTTTTTGAGGTTTTTGGTGATTTTTGAAGCTTTTCCAAAACTTTTCCGACACCGTGCTTCGCAAGACGAAAAATTCGCTAGACGAAAAAACTCGCGGAACGAATTAATTTCGTCTTGCGAGGCACCACTGTATAATTTCTAACTAGGACAAAATCTCCTGTCTTACTGCTTGCAGATATGAATTGTGCTGTCTATTTCTTTGGTTCATGATTGTATGGTGTATGCATAATACACATTGCAGTTTGATCTGTTTTCTTCTCCTTGTTAGCCACCTAGAGCAATATTATGTTGCCTAGGCAGGGGGGAAATATTAACAAACAAACCCTCCTTGCCCCCGGGCTCCTTCTCCTTTGCCTCCAGCAACAAAATATCTTGGGCTGGCCCTGCTCTGAGGGCAAGGTGTTTCATTGACCCAGACATAGTCTTTGCAATCATGTCAGCTGTGCTGGGTGCAGGTGTGTCATTCTCCATCAATTAATAAGGAAAGACAATGCACTGGGAAATTAGCAAAGGGGGAAGGAAATCTCAGTGATTTTTTGGGGGGGTGGGGTGCTTGGTTTTGTTGCATTCTTTACCTTTATGGGGGTTGTTGGGTTTTGAGAGTGCCTTTTCCTTGACTCAGCAAATTTGTCGGCATTCTGCAGCCTTCCTGGGTGCCTACGTTTTCTGAAAGCCCAGCAGGTAGGGTTACCTGTATGGGAAGAGAGGGAGATGTTCTGTAGTGTTTCATGCATGGTGACTTGCCGTTATTATTATTGATTATAGTTCTGTACTCTTTATTGCAATTGTTAAGTGTGAACAGTTTAATTATTATTTGCTGGTATTTAATTTTACTGTTTACTATTATTTTCCAATGGATTATTGAACATTGCTTTGTTTGATATAAGTTGTGTATTTTAAAGTCATTGGTACTTTTTTTTGTATCGGATCAGATTGTGTGTGATCTTTGCTGTCTATTTTGCTGTTTCTTCTGCTTGTAAACTGCCATGTGTATAGAAAGGCGGTGTACAAATTAAAAGTGGGGTTGCGGGGGAATGAAATGAAATGGCGCTGAATAGAGTTCTTAATGTTGAATCCTGGTTCAAGTTAAGCGTGGGTAATTCATTATCTAGCCTTGGTACGGGATCCAATATTTTATTTACTTCCCGCATGCCATCCCTTTAAAATTACAATTTCACACTTTTCAAGGAAGGAAAGGAGATTTCACATAAAAGAAGTTGTTTAGGAAGAGGTGGCACTTTAGGCAATATATATATATAAAATAAATTAGAATAGTGCAGCACTTGATTTCAAACTGTTATAAAGCCCCACTGTTATTAGCAGTGAAGTGACTGAAATGTGCAGTTGTGTGATGGAAGTCATGGCAATGACATAGACTTACTTAGCATTTTAAAAACTTTTACAAGGCAGCCTTAAAGACATTGACAGGAAATATATTCAAGCTGTCAAATACCAGGGAAGGAAAAAGGCACCCGGTCAGAAGTAAGATAAACTGACACATGTAATGTGTGGTAAAATTAGAAATTCCACAGCAGAGCACTAGCAAACCTGCCCAATAGAACATATAAAATACTGTATACATTCATAGTGCAGCATCTACAACAAATAGTTATTTTTGACACACACACACAAAACAAAATTACCATATTTTTTAAAATTACCAATTACCAATTTTATTTGTTTATTTGTCACTAATATTTTTATGAACTTGAATATTTTTTTTAAAAAAAGTACAGTCCATTTACTAAAATGTTCAACCCATGTCTGTCCTGAGCTGATTTCAGTCTAATGCAGGAACATCACAAGAACCGTATCTTCCAACACTCAGCTTCATTGGGGCCATGTTGGAAGACTCAGGACAGACAAAAGAAAGTACTTTGCACAGTGCGTCATTAAGTTATGGGATTCATCACCCTGGATAGCTCAGTTGGTTAGAGGGTGCTGCTGATAACGTCAAGGTTGCAGGTTTGATTCCTGAATTGCAGGGAGTTGGACAACTCTATGGTTCTGTGTTCCAACTCTATGGTTCTATGATCTATGATGCAACGATGGCTGCCAACCTGGGTGGCTTTAAAAGAGGATTAGACAAATTCATAGAGTTTGAAATAGCACAAGACTCTTCATCTCAGGGTTGTGGGTTCAAGCCCCATGTCGGGCAAAAGATTGGATTGGAAAAAGGTGGGATGGCCATCTGTCATGGATGCTTTAGTTGAGATTCCTGCATGATCCCTACCAACTATACAGTTCTGAATCTAATATTCTATTATCTGGCTACTAGCCACAATGGCAATGTCCTTCTTCCACAGTCTGGGACAGTATGTCTCTGAATGCCAGTCCCTGAGAATGATTTATTTAGCGAGATTTATATACCGCTTCATCAAATAACATCTGTACACAGTTGTCATTTCACCTTGAAGAATTCAACAACCCACTCCTCCCCCAGTTCGCCATGCTACTCTTGGAAGAAGCAGGAAAAATTCTGTGCATGTGAATGGGAAGAATGCACATAAAGGGTAAGGCTATGTTGATGCATATTGCCTCAGCAGTCGGAGGCAGCTACTTGTTGATCATCAGACGCTGAGGAACAACAGCAGGAGAGGGCTAGTCCCCTCATAGAACTGGAAGGGACCCTGAGGATAATTTGGTCCAATCCCCTGCAGTTCAGGAATATGCAGCTGTCCTGTACAGGGATAGAACCTGAAACCTTGGCATTATGAGCACCACGCTCTAACCAACTGAGCTATTTTGTCTGGTCAGTGCTATTTTTCTAGAAAAAGAGGTGCCAAAGCTCACCATGGACTTCTCCCTTGTTCTCTTAGAATGGCAGTGGAAGCCGCCTGAGTTCCGGCTGGAAAAAAAGCCCTGCCTCTGGTCAGGAGCACCAACTCCAGGGGGACGAGAGGTCTTCGGACCCACCAAAATCCTTGGCCAAGGGGCTGGGCCCTTTCAATGTTGAGGGGGTGGAGCAGGCTCCAAACGGTTAGCTAGCCCGACTGTCGACTTCCAGTCGCACGTGCGACACGCACCTGCATGTGCCTGTTGTTATGACCCTCTGACGAACCTGGAATGACAACGCTACACAGGAAGGCACTCTGGACCTTTGGCACTATGGTGTGACCCTGCTGGCGAGCCCAACACAACTTCCCATGCTTGCCAAAGGGTCTCACCAAAGTGCTGGTACCTGCTGACAGGCTCAGTGCATCAGCGCAAGACTGGCACCAGCACACGAACCTCTGAGGAGTGTAGCTCGCCAGTGTTGTGTGTATGTTTATGTCAATAGAGTTGACATCCTATTCTTCTATTGCTATTGTTATTGTTATTGCTATTTTTATTGTTATTAGTATTCCCTGCCTATCTGACTGGGTTGCCCCAGCCACTCTGGGCAGCTTCCAACATATACAAAAACATAATAAAACATTAAACATTAAAAAAACCCACAATCCTTATACAGGGATGCCTTCAGTTGTCTTCTAAAGGTTGTATAATTACTTATCTCATTGGCTTGGGAGTCACATAACTCCATACCCTCCAACATTTCTCCTTTGAAAATAGGGACATCCTAAGGAAAAGTGGGACATTCCAGGATCAAATCAGAAACCGGAACGGCTTCTGTAAATCCAGGACTGTCCCTGGAAAACAGGGACACTTGGAGGGTCTGTATGAATATCCTGGTCATGGCTATAGCTATCTTTACATGTATGTAGTAGTCTTCACGTATGTAGCAGCATAGACTGAACTAACGGCTAGCGAGAGAGGAGGCATTAGGCCTTAAGTTGTGTGAACAGGCTTTGGTGTCCCAAAGTACTTCATGGATCAACGCTGTTAATGTCACCATTAACACAAGAACTCTCTCGGGTGTGCCAAACAGAATACACCCTTAACGTCTTCACCGGAACCAACAACACCATTTCCAAGCTACCAGCGGTGCGGACTCGGGAAAAACACCAGTTTTAATTATAAACTTTATAGATACATATATATATATTTTCAGCAGCATTTCACACTTGGCACATGGTGAAAACTGTTCCTCGCCCTATGAAGTCTGAGGCCGTTGTGCTGAGGGAAAACAAGTGCTACTGAAGTTAGAGCGGACCAAATTCATCCTTGACGTAACTCCATGGACATGGCTGCCCATCCCACCAGTCGTGCCTTTGGCCTGTTGTGCCTTTGCTGCTGTGGGTTAGAAATTCTGCTTCGCACTGCCTTCGCCCTTCCTTTTCACACAGGAGGACTTCACAAAAGCTCTACTTGCAACTAATTTGTACATTTAGTGCCCTGTTAGGGGAGGACAATGTGTGCACAGAGAAACGACAACTCTTCTCTCTCTCTCTCTCTCTCTCTCTCTCTCTCTCTCTCTCTCTCTCTCTCTCTCCGTGTGTGTGTCTTTCTATCCCTAATTGCGCGCACACACAAAATTGGCTTGGCAAATTACTCTCAGCTTTATAAATCCTGACAGTTTTCCTTACAGAGCCCTAACCTTTTTAAAAAGATCCATCCTGAAGTCCCGTGAAATAAACTGACTTTGACTAGAAAAAGATGTAAAGCAGCCTTATGGTTACATTGGTATTCTTCTTCAGGGATCAGGGAAAATATGACAAGTCTGACTCCTATTATATTATATAGCATATCCCATTTAACAGCGCTAGAGCCGAACTGTGAAGGCATATCCTAAGATATTTTCACTTCACGCATTTGACATTGGCATTAGTTATTGCATTTAAGAGACAGTCAGCTGTTTATTGCTATTTCCTCCTCGCTGTGAATGTTAACCACAGAAGGGGAATATTTGATGTTGCAAATTACTCAGCTTCCCTGTCTTCATTTCCCTTTTAGTATGCAATTATTTGTTTGGTTTCACTGAGCAAATGAAATTTCAAGGGCATTTCAAGGAAAATAAACAAAGTACAGCCCTAAAAGCGGGGGGCAGTCGGGGGGTGGGGGAGAGGGAAGAGGAGAGAGGCTGGACTTTGTATTCAGGAAGAGCACTCCAGTCATGCATATGTATGAATCAACAAAATCAGGTTAGAAATTGGAAATTGCACTCCACACACTAGAGCATTTTTCTTGCTCTAGAGATCTTTGCTACAGATTTGAAGGACTCTCATATATATATATATATATATATATATATATATATATATCAGCAGCATGACTGGAACAGATGTTTTTTATGGACTCAGCTTGTTAATAGTCTTTTTACCTTCTCCTAAGGACTTAAAGCAGGCACCTCGCTTGTCCTGAATATTTGAAATCCTGTTAACATTGTCCAAAATGTGCACTAACAAGCTGCAGTGAAAATGCTGGTGCCTTCTACATGGCTCAGAAGGGGGAGGGGGTTGCTCCACTTCTTCTGCAAGCTTGCCTAGCCTGCTCCCATACAGAAGGCAAGGTTTCAAAACTGGAAGCATGGCGTGGAAAGTTAGCTAAAAAGTCAATCTGATGAACGGCGGACTGCTTCAGAATCATGCACCGCACAAACCATGGGAACAGACACATAGTTCTTTCTATGCACACTTACTTGGGAACACATCCAATTGAAAATAGTAAGTTGAGAAAACATGGATAGGACCAGCCGACATCATAGATTGTCTGTCTCACATTTAGTGGATGGCAAACCAATTGGACTCCATTGGCCACTAGTTGGATGAGTTTTAAAAGGAATACAGCACATTCATAGAGCATTGGGCCTATTTGTCATTAGCTATTGGATATGACAGTGAAAAAGAACCTCTTGAGGCAGATATGTGGTATAATGGTTAGAACATCAGATTAGGGTTGGCTAAGGACACTCCCAAGCTGCTCATGGAAGCCTTGGTGAAGGAGGGCAGGAATGAGGGACCAGTGATGGAAAACTCCAACTCCCAGCTCTCATAGAGGTCTGGGGCATGGGAAAGAAGGGTGACCAGAGACCACCTTGTCTGGCCCCACCACCCAGAGCCCAAGCCAGAAATCACCCTTCTGGTGGTGTTGCACCTCCCAGCCTTACGTCCCAGGCTCTTCTAGCTCGCCCAACCCCCAACTCACCCTTTGTGGTGGAGACTGATGCCTCTGATAGAACAATGGGAGCTGTGCAGTTGCAAGCTGGGAAGGGAGGGGAGTTCATTCCATTCTAAGAAGCTGCTCCCAGCAGAAGAGAACTACATGGTGTGGGAGAAGGAGCTGTTGGCTATCAAGGATGATTTTGGCGTCTGGCAGCACTTCTTGGAAGAGGCCGAACATACGGCGGAGGAGTGCACACAGATCATTGGAACCTAGAGTATTGGCAGATGACCAGACATCCTAACCAGCACCAGATCTGTTGGCTGCAGTTCCTCCAAATAACATACATTCCCAGCAGCCAGAATCGATGAGTGGGTGTGCTCTCAACGAAGCCAGAGTATGGTGGGTAGTCCCATGCACCAGGCCCCAGAGCAAATCCTATGGTTAGAGCAGTTGGAGCTGACTGGATCAATGGTACCATGGAAAACAGAGCTCAAGGAACAGATACAGGCAGACGATATGCCCCAGAGAAGCTGGCCAGGCTGGGAGGAGGAGACTGGTGAGACAGAGGGGTTCTCACAAAGGGTTGGCTAGCTTTACTATGAAGAGGCACTGAACTACCTGTTGGGTGAAAGTTCCACATCATTGTCATGACAATCCAACCACTGGGGCAGTGTAAGACTGTGACCCAATAGTTCTGGTGGCCATGGGTATGGAAAGATGTTAAGAAGTATGTCCATGTCTGTGAGACATACCAGAAAGCTGAGCTCTCCAATGAGTTTTCAGTTTGTTTGCTGCAGCCAATGCCCCCCCTCCCTGGGGGGAGGTTGTGGGAAGCCGTAGCCACAGACTTTATCACTGACTTACCTTACTCCCAGAGGTAAACTGTGATCTGGCTGGTGGTGGATCTGTTTATGAAGATGGCGCATTCCATCCCCTGTAAAGGGTTTCCTAATGCCGGGGAAACTGCACAGATGTTTGTGGACCATATCTTCAACATACATGGGCTCCTGTGGTGGATTGTCTCTGACCAAGGAACCTAGTTCAATGCCCAGTTCTGGACGGCACTCATGGAGGTGGAGCTGTGCTTGTCTTCCACCCGCCACCGAGCTACAAATGACGAGGCAGAGAAAATGAACACAACTGTACTTTCGCCTGGTTGGCAACTTGCCTGGTAAGGCTTTCAACTTGCCTGCTAAGGGTTCTTGCTTGCCTGGAAGAATGACAGAAATCGGTGCACAGCTGTGTGTATCAACTACATATTGTACAATGGCAAAGTTCATATTTGTTGCTCTATCCACTTATTTTTCTGAGCATGCCCACTTTTGCCTCTGACCTGGACCCCACTGATATGTTGCCCCTGGAAGGTAGTCCAGGAGAGAATGTGGCCTTCAGCTGTGAAGGGTTCTATGCACACCTTCCTTGCGTATATCCCATTGAACTTCCAGGTAGACATGTATAGGATTGCTCTATGGATCTTGTTGAAGTCAATGGAGGCCTTCCAACGGTTTCAGGATATGTGATATGAAACTGTGTTAAAAGGAACCAGGTGCCCCATTTTATAGTCTGCTTTTTATAGCAAGAACAGGAGGGCTATACAGTTCAATAAAGCCTGATATTTTATGTGGAACATGGATTAGTACTGATGAAACGACAGTGAAGCACAAATTGGGATTTTCTCCCTGTCCTTGGCAGCTCACTGTGGTGGCAACTGCATGGTGTTATTAATTAATAGGCAAGGCAGAATCTGGTTCCACAATAGTGCATGAGAGTGTTACTTTCTTAAAGACAGTTTTATGAGGTATGATTTATATGAAAGTGAAATTGTATTGGTAAGCAATTAAGATAGACTTAGTGTAAATCTCTTCCCAAAGGAACTGTGCAGAACACTTGTCATATTCCAAATTATTTCTTTCGAGCATTATCTACATCTAGCCCAGATAGGTGACCAGGTGAGGATTTCACTGATAATTGTGCAATTTCTTGTCTTATTAATGCTGAACTTTGCACAGCAATAAGACCTGGGTTGACGTGAGCACATGATAAAAATGGATGATAAATAATCTCAAACTCATTACCTAATTTACCTAAAAGAAAGAAACATAGCATCTCTTTGGATTCTTTAAAGTTGATCATCAGAAGTCTTGGCGTACATATCTTTTCTAGAATTATGCTGAAATTATACACTGGTAAGAAGAAGCTGTCTAATCCAACCAGGACTCTATTAATTTGTGTCCAGACTCATTAATCTTGCCTAATTCATGTCAGTTGATTACATTTGAACCATGACCTCTGGCTGCATGGGGGGTTTTGCACAAAAATCTCCCAGGATCAGTATAAAATCATGGTTTGGCATGAGTCCACAGGCTCCTGGCATTGTCTGTGCAACTGACTCACCAATATCATCAGCAACAGCAGCTGCCGTATTTGTGTGCACATGCCTGAATGATAGGTTCACAGCTCTTTTAAGGCAGATTTTGAAAGAAGTTTATCAAAAGAAAGACTGAATCCTATTAGGATTACAGCTGTGTCCCTCTCTGAATCAAGCGATTGCAAATCTCAACCTTTCCATTCCGTTTCATAAGCAAGTGTGGTGCAGGGTGTTGGAATAACCTATGCAAATACTTAAAACGGCACAGGGAGATTGCCCAGTGATATTTGCTATTGCTTTCTCTTATATCATTCTGTGAGATGCATTCGTGTCTTTTAGGTTTTGTTTCTATAGTTGTAATTTGTTATTTGAGAGCTTTTAATATTATACATAACATGGGGAAGGGTAACCCTGAAAGGCAGCCTGACAGTAAAACTGATACTATTCTTATTATTAATCCACAAATACACTGTCGTCATCATTTTGTATCTTTAAGTACATTGTTGTTGTTGTTGTTGTTGTTGTTATTTCTGTTCTCCCCTTCTTGGGCTGGCGGCTTTGCAGGAGGGCCCCAGGCCTCCTCTGTGAACCAGCATATTGCAGGCCGGATCATCCTCCTGCCGCCAAATTGGCCAATGGCAGCAGGAATTAGAGGGCGTTCCCCTGTGCACCAACTGACCAATAGCAGCGCTTGGCCCCGCACCCAGGGCAAGGATAAATTCCTGGTGTGCTGGGGCTTTCGGCTTCTCTCATGCCACGCTGGTTCTGGACCAGTTTGCTTTGTGGGATTATAATTATTTTAGCTAACATTTTAGCTAAATGTCTGTAGTAGACATTTCTTTAAAGAAGTGCAGTGTCTTGTAGCATGGAGATTTCGTCTTGCTAAATAGGATCATAGATTGAGTCCAGGTTTACCCAGGCAACAAAATTTGGTGGTATGAAGCTGTGGTGATGGCACTGACTGCCACTTCATGCTGTAGCTGTAGAATGCTATTTTTTAAAATGCTCCTGAGATATAACACTCACTGCACCATTTCGAGTTGTAGGTGGGGGGTGAATTTGCTGTTGTTGTTCAAATTTTCGCGACTCCTCCCTTTTTATATACAAACCATTCATAGTTCCCTATTCCACCCCCAAATACACATAGATATCTCATACATTTTCAAATTTTCCAGAGTTGTACAGAAATGGGTTGCCATTTCCGAATACGCCTGATACAGTAGACTCATAATCTGGTGAACCAGGTTCGGGTCTCTGGTCCTCCACATGCAGCTGCTGGGTGACCTTGGTCCAGTCCCACTTCTTTGAGGTCTCTCAGCCCCACTCACCTCACAGGGTGTTTGTTGTGGGGGAGGAAGGGAAAGGAGAATGTTAGCCGCTTTGAGACTCCTTCAGGTAGTGATAAAGCAGGATATCAAATCCAAAGCCTTCTTTATAACCCTGTACCTTCTTCCAGAAGGCAGAAGCTGAAAGAGATCATTTCTGGGGTGCACACTATCCTGCACTATCTCTGCAGCTTTCTTATGACACCTGGAAGCATAGATTTGATCCAAGGTGGGAAGAGTGCACCCAATTATTCTCTCCGCGGTCTTTACAACTCTGGACAGCATTGTTTTTCCCCTGACCGTGCAGCTCCCAAACCACACACACAGACCATAAGTTGAGGTGGTGGTATGGACTGTTCCACTGCAAGTTTTAGGCACAGGTCACATTTTTGAGCTTTCCTCCATGCAAAAAGCAAAACCCTCCTTGCAAGTTGCAAAGCAAGCACGCACTAAGCGCAACAAGGAGGAAGCCTGCTCCAATTCCATCCTTATTCTCGTCTTCTATTGATGGGGTTTCTTTTACAGGCAAGAAGGTTTTAAAAAATGCAGTCTCCCAGCAGCCGCCCAAAGTGGAACAGTTCATTCCCCCATCTAAGGTTTCTACCACCTCATTCCCACCTCATTGTGCTGCATGTATAGACCAGGCTTGAGACTCATCATTACACATACTTTTCTTGGGAAAAATAAATAAGACATGTCCAAGCAGCCTTCTGACATCTCATTACATTACTGCTAGCTTTCACCATTACTGCTGAAAATGAGTCCCCATATCATCATCACTCCCCAAGTATACGTGTTTGGGTATTCAGCCTAAGTTCACACTCGAGGCCATTTTAATGGCTCAAGATCATAATGGATTTTAACAAGTTTACTGCAGCATTTGCAAGGCAGGGGGCAGTTCAGAGAGAAATTCTCTTTTTTTCCTTTTCTTTTTCTTAATGTAACTTTCTGAATTAGAGACTGGAGTGTCATAACCATGGAATTGCTAAGGACTTGTCTTGCTGATTTTGCTGTATTTGTGACAATCCTTATAATGATTTGAGAGCTCTTTTAGAAACATGAGCTGCTGTGTCCTTTGAGAAGATCCCAATTTATAGTTGGCCAACAACGGCAGCAGAAGATCATCATCATCAAAATGTAATCATGTCTTTTTGGGCTCCTTTCGCCCAGAAAAGAGCCTTTTAAGAAGTTGCTGTGCTCTGTTTACGCCATGTTTTTCAACAGCACATAAACAGTGAAGCAAATCGTAGCCCTTACGTGCCAATGGAGAAGCAAGAAAGGGGACATTAGACAGATTTATGCACACAGAAGCAACCAGGCATTATAATCAAGCATTTTCTCCATAAACAAATCATATTATTTAAGGACATAGGTTTCTGGAACTGCTGCTGCTCTGGACCAGAACTCGAAAATAAACTCTGTTTGGTCTCCTTCTCTTTCATCTCTCCTCCCCCAAGAGAAACCGAGTGAGGCAGCTGGCAAACGGCTGGGTTGTGTCCCACCAGAATGATCCCATCAGGCACACTAACTCCTTGCCAGCCTTACCTTCTCCTTCACGGCACGAATGAATGGATTCTCTGCACAGTAATTCTACTCTATAGCATGGCCACTTTGATAAGATTAGGGCCATTTTAATATGAATAAAGGAGGCAGTTGCTCAGTAGGGTATAATACAGAAACATCTCTGTCAGGGGCTAACCAGTATGGAATGGCCATTCACAATCAGATTTCCACGTCAACATGTTTGTGAGCGTGTGTACACATCATCTATTCTCTCACTACCCAACAAGTGGAGTGCACAGAATATATAGGGTTGTTGTTTTTTTAAAAAAAATTATTTAATCATTTTTTCGATACAAACAACAACCGCAAAAGACACATACAACAAAAATATAATAACAACAATAACACAATTTGACAATTCAGATTTGAATACACTGATATACCTATGACTACACCTTTTTAAACAATATTTTCCCACCTCTCTCTCCTCCCTCTACTTCCCACCACTATCCGCCTTATCGCTTAAATATTCGTTCCAGATTTCTTCATATTTGTCCATTCTTATTTTGCGTCGACATGTAATTCCATTGTATGTAGCTAATCTGTCCATATTATCAATCCATGTGCTCAATGGAATCTTTCTGTGGCTTTTCCAATTCATCAAAACAAGTTGCTGTATCTGAACAAGTAAAGATCCGGACACCCCCAAAGTTGTTGAGCTATTTTTAGGAAAACTCCAAAATTCTTGAGTTTTTTTAAGACAAAGTCTTAAATTCCCCCCAGATGTTGCTTCTGACTTTGAAATCCTGGTCATGCCCGGATGTATGGGAGCCCTAATATTACATATATAACTTTCTATTTGCAATCATCCAAAGAAGAAACATACATATTTTCAAGACAAATGGTGCAAAGCATCAAGTTAGGTAGGTTAGCCTTCTTTGGTACTGGAGATATCAGCAGTTGGAAGTGGATGTGCTGTGCTTTGCTGGCTCACTGTCCTTCCATAGCACATCGACAATGGAGCAAAGGAAAGATATTGCTTATGAACGACCCAGATTTTGTGACATGAAATTACAGCGCAAAATTCCCACTATTTTCCAAGCTGATGGGGTTGCAAATGGATTTTCCCCTGAAAACAATTAACACTGAAATGAGCGCTAAACTTCCACTCCTTTCCCTAGCTTTCCAGGAGTGGCTTTTACATTGTGTGAAAGATAAAACACAGAAATTAGCTGGTAAGGAAATGTCAGGAAAATGGAACAAAGTGCTCTCTGAATGTAGCCTGAGTTATCTAAAAAGTGGAATTCCTCTTACTCTCTTCAATCATGTATTTTTTAAATGAAAAACCTGACAACTTGTCTCTTGTTCTTGCAAATTCTTCTTGCTGTTTCCTTTGTTATTGATACTGGGTCGATTGAGCCTTGTTTTAATTTGGATTTAATGAAATTAAATGACACCACACATATACATGTGGAGAGGCTTGATCTTTTCTTCATTCCACAGCAATCTAGGTATTCAGCCACCTAATGACTGCACAGAAAACATCATGTCAGCCATACATGGCCTTTGACTGTCATTCCGAAACTCATTTTCGCCACCAGGAAGATGAACTCTTATTAGTGTGAATATGGAATTCAAGTACTATTTGCAAGTTTTAAATGTACGTAGCACTTTACATTATGTGGCAGCATGGCACCAATTATAGAACAACTGTTACCTCAAAGATCTAATAGACAGGAGGCGAAGCTAAGAATTTGGATACCAGATGAAATGTTCCCCTTAAAAAATGCAAAAGGATTTGGTTATAGGCACCAGATATGATATCCTTCTCCACCATTTTTTAAATTACATTTTTATCCCTTCCTTCCTCTAGTTCAAGGTGGCATTCGTAATTCATTCATTTCCTATTTTATCCTCACAGAAATTCTGCATGGCAGAATAGACTGAGAGATGGTGAAAAAACAGGGATTTGAACCTCCATCTCCCCAACACTTGAACCATTAAAAAAAATGGCATAATTTGAATACAGTGGTACCTCGGGTTACATACGCCTCAAGTTACAGACTCCACTAACCCAGAAATATTACCTCGTGTTAAGAACTTTGCTTTAGGATGAGAACAGAAATCGTGTAGCAGCGGTGGGCGACAGCGGGAGGCCCCGTTAGCTAAAGTAGTGCTTCAGGTTAAGAACAGTTTCAGGTTAAGAACGGACCTCCAGAACGAATTAAGTTCTTAACCTGAGGTACCACTGTGCAAATCATTCCCCAAGGCCACCAGTGATTTCTTATCTATCCACTCTCCCTGGCTAACAAACATGGCCAGGTCCTTTCAGTTTGGTTGGCATCTCACTGCCTAATTTATTAAACGTATCTCAAATATTATGGGGAAAATACTACATTTACACACAGATTATATAATGCACAAATTGCTATTATTTATTCAATTTATTTACCACCTTTATCAGAAGATCCCAGGGCTTTATACAACATTAAAAACACATTACAGAACATAATGATAAAAACATACCGGTAATATTTTTTTAAAATGATATTTATTGAAACAAACAATTTTTAAAATTACACAGAAAAAAAGACACAATTACAAAAAACACACACAAAAACACAAAAATAAAAAAATAAAACCATCACTTTCAAATTCTCCATTTTCATTACCTTCTTCCCATGACCTCCTCCTCCTCCCATCTCTTGTATCTTGATTAATAGTTGTCACAGCAAATCCTTTCCATAATTCATAATATTCTGTCATTACGTTACCTTACTCTATTATCATCTTGTCTTATAAAAACAACCTTAAAGCTTAAAACTTAAATTTTATTCTTACTAACTTCTCATAACCATTACCTTTTTGCCTAGTTCTTTAAAAAAATACGGTAATTTAAAAAAAACACATAATGACAGACAGCCTAATAATAAAATAGTCATCATAATAACAATCCTCTCCCCACACTTTTGCACGTCATAGACTACTTAATGGCTAAAGGCCTGGATAAAGAAGAATGTTTTTGCCTGGTGTTTAAAGACATATAATGATGGTGCCAGGCAAGCCTTTCTGGGGAGCACATTCCACAATTGGGGAGCCACCACAGAAAAGGCCCTCTTGCATGAGGGGAGGTGGGACGGCTGTTCTGTCCTATCCGTGCTGGCAGTGGCAGGATGGGTTTGCGACAAGGTGAACTGATAGCAAGGGTGAGGTGTCAGCACTGCCCTGATCTTGCTTCAGCCTCACCCCCAACCCACCCACCAGTGGTGGGAGAGGGGTCCTTGTGCTCTGCCTCACCTCACATGCTAGTGCTGCTGCTGCTGCTGACATATATAAGTGACAATACATGGAATGTAGAAAGCCACTTTATACTGAAACAAAATAGAAAAATTCCTTCCAGTGGCACCTTAGAGACCAACTATGTTTGTTATTGGTATGAGCTTTCGTGTGCATGCACACTTCTTCAAATAAAAGTGTGCATGCACACGAAAGCTCCTACTAATAACAAGCTTGTTGCTGTTGTTTAGTCGTTTAGTCGTGTCCGACTCTTCGTGACCCCATGGACCAGAGCACGCCAGGCACTCCTGTTTTCCACTGCCTCCCACAGTTTGGTCAGACTCATGCTGGTAGCTTCGAGAACACTGTCCAACCATCTCGCCCTCTGTCGTCCCCTTCTCCTTGTGCCCACAATCTTTCCCAACATCAGGGTCTTTTCCAGGGAGTCTTCTCTTCTCATGAGGTGGCCAAAGTATTGGAGTCTCAGCGTCACGATCTGTCCTTCCACTGAGCACTCAGGACTGATTTCCTTCAGAATGGATCGGTTTGATCTTCTTGCAGTCCATGGGACTCTCAAGAGTCTCCTCCAGCACCATAATTCAAAAGCAATTCTTTGGCGATCAGCCTTCTTTATGGTCCAACTCTCATACATCACCATTGGGAAAACCATAGCTTTACCTATACTATACAATAACAAGCTTCGTTGGTCTCTAAGGTGCCACTGGAAGGATTTTTTTTTTATTTTGTTTCGACTACAGCAGACCAACACGGCTACCTACCTGTAACAAGAACTTTATACTGAGTCAGACCACTGGTCCAACTAGTTCAGTATTATCTACCAGGGGTGCCAACTTGAATAAAATTTTGTGGGGGCCCAGGTAAGCCCTGCTGCACAAAATCAATCACACGACATGGCACACACACACTCTATTTGAATGGCAATGCCCATCAACATTGGGGCCCCCACCCCCTCAAGTATTTTATTGGGACGGGCCGAAGGGACCTCGGCCCCTAGGAGTTGGGTCCTCTGTTATCTACACAGACAGACAGCTGCTCTGCAAGATTTCAGGCACGGGTCTCTCCCGTCACGATGTGCTCCCTTACGAAAAGGAAGACAGTATAAGAGGAAATGAAGGAAAACGATGGGGGAAAGGTGGAGGAAGTTCAGTATAAATGCTGTACAAATAACTTATCAATTAAAATAATGCCTAATCTGGGCAGCTCCCAAAAGAATATTAAAAGCACAATAAAGCATCAAACATTAAAACTTCCCTAAACAGGGCTGCCTTCAGATGTCTTTTAAAAGTCAGATAGTTGTTTATTTCTTGACATCTTCAGATATCTATCTATCTTCAGATAGTTGTTTATTTCTTGGGAGGACATTCCATAGGGTGGGCGTCACTACCGAGAAGGCCCTCTGCCTGGTTCCCTGAAACCTCACTTCTCTCAGGGAGGGAACAGCCAGAAGGCCCTCGGAGCTGGACCTCAGTGTCCGGGATGAACAATGGGGGTGGAGATGCTCCTTCAGGTATACGGGGCCAAAGCCATTTAGGGCTTTAAAGGTCAGCACCAACACTTTGAGTTGTGCTCGGAAACATACTGGGAGCCAATGTAGGTCTTTCAGGACCAGTGTTATATAGTCTCGGTACCTCAATGGTGCCTTAGTACACTGGTAATAATGATAAAAAGGCATCTCTTTAGCCTTCTCTGTGGCCCATTGTTTATTCTTGAACAGCTACTCCAGAAACAATGTCCGAGCCATTTCCACATAAAGCAGGCCTTAAGGTGAACCTCCTAACTTGGCAATATGGGATTCCTACTTAACAGTGCAAGTTGGGAAATGGAGAGTTGTGTTGTTAAAAATAAGAGCGGGAAGAAATAGCACAAGAAAGGGGCCCTGGGCTAACCTTCAGATGAATCTTTGATAGAATGACATAGACAATTATAACTTGGTACAGTTCTTTGAGCCATATGTTGGCATTTCACAGGAAATAATATCCCCGATAGATAATTCTATAAGATGGTAAAATAAAAAAAACCCAGAAGGCAGCATTCTTGATTGAATAAGACAGATGTTTTAGCCATTCCTTCAGGAGAAAATGGGGCAAAGGGCCTGACCCTGGTGTCACTGCAGTCAGTAGAGAAGATCCCATTGGAAGGAGTATGTTTTGGCTCAATTATAAGGTAGAAAATGCTTTTCATTGGTGCTGCCATCCACTTTCTTTTCTCTAGACCTTATGCTGCTTCTTGCTCTGCATATTGACTCCCCTATTCCACTCTGGCTAAACATGTTATCAAATCAGCAAACTAACAAATATTGCGTTCTTTTCTTATTTGAATAAAGGAGCCCCAGACGAAACCTTACTAGCAGAGTGTGGGTGTTTCCCAATTGGGCATTTATCCTGATTTGCTTGCAGGGAGGTTAGACGACACTGGCTATTTCATGAACAGTCATTCACACAATGTACAATGAAACAGGAAAGAAAATGGCAAGGAATCAACATGTTACAAAGAGTTGAGATATAGTTTCGAGTTTCCACAAGTATACAGGTAAATTAATTTAATTTCAGTATTTTGTTTGGCCTTTTGGCACAATGAATAAACAATGATTATGCTAAGGCGGAAAACTGTTATTCCTCTTTGCCAGTTGGACAGACTGGAAAGGAGAAGCGTTCATAAACTACAGTCCCACTGCCCACTGCCCACTGTCAAGAGGAATGCCATTAACATTAACCATCACTTCCCATAATGTATAAGGTAATTTAATTTATAGCCACAGATTAAATATAATCATGGGTGGCTAAACTCAGGAATATCCATATCACGTTATTTTCCAAGTGCAAATTGGCTGAGACTTACCTTTTGTATTTGATTATAACCCCTAGCTTCCTTTCAAAATGCTAAAACAATTGCCAAAGATATAGTTATCCACAGCAGTCACATATGACCTTTCTTTGAGTTTTAAAAATCTGGTCATATGGAAAAGATAATAAAATAGCACAATGATTCAGAAAAAGAAGCTGGCCTCTTATAGGTGCAGTCTGCATTCTTGCAATCTGCAACCCCACCTCACCCAATAAAATAATATTATTAACTACAGTACATTTTTAGAAGCAGCAACAGGACTGGGAGATCCACAAAGCCTCTTGACTGCTAACCATCTGTATTGTCACAATATTTATGTGCAATGATGCTTCTAAAATGTTGGGCCCCACATCTTCAATTCTTGTCACTGAAGGCCAAACGAAACCCAATGTGAAGCATATACCGCATTTTTTTTAAAAAAGTAATGTTTATTAAAAGTTTAAGAATTACAAAAATTACAAAAAGAATAAAAAGAGTTAAACAAAGCAATACAATACAATACAATACAATACAATACAATACAAAAAAAACAAAAAAGAAAGGAAAAAAACAATACAATAAAACCACATAGAAACAAAACAAAAACATTTAAAAACACACCCAACCTTTCCATGTCTTTACCTTTCATATACTTGTTTCATCGACCTCCTCACACCTCCCTTTTTTGTATTCTAGTTCAATTAACTATTTCAGCAAGTCCTTTCCATCTTTCTCAATTTTCGTTCTAAAATTTAACTTAAAACACCCTAACCTTAAATTTTCCACTTTGGTCCATTAACAATCTATTTTTACTTAATTCTTTATAACATTTCTGCTAAAGCCATAAAGAAAGAAGCCCCGTATAAAATTTAAGATATTAACAGATGCTAAAGAAAGAGGTGGATTTGCCCTGCCAGACCTTAAACTTTACTATGAATCAGCTGCATTTTGCTGGCTGAGGGAATGGATACTTCTTGAAAACACGGATTTGTTGGATTTGGAAGGTTATAACAATGTATTTGGCTAGCATGCATATCTGTGGTATGACAAGGTTAAAGCACACAAAGTGTTCAAAAACCATATTGCCAGAAAAGCATTGTTTAATGTTTGGACAAGATATAAGGACTTGTTAGAAAATAAAACCCCAAGATGGTTGTCACCAATGGAAGCAAAGGCTCAGAAAAAACTCAATATGGAGGCCAAATGGCCGAAGTATTGGGAAATCTTGGAACAAGAGGAAGACAGATTAAAATTGCAGAGCTTTGAAAAATTAAAAAACAGAGTACGAGATTGGCTCCATTATTATCAAATAATGGAGGCATATAATTTGGACAAAAAATTAGGCTTCCAGGTGGAAAAATCAAAATTGGAAACAGAATTGTTAGACCCTAAAGTTAAGAATTTGTCAAGAATGTATAACTTGCTGTTGAAATGGAATACTCAAGATGAAACGGTGAAATCTGCTATGATCAAATGGGCACAAGATGTTGGACATAATATTATGATGGCGGACTGCGAACAGTTATGGACCACTGGTATGAAGTTTACGGCATGTAGTGCCTTAAAAGAGAATTTAATGAAAATGATTTACAGGTGGTACATAACACCAGTCAAGCTTGCAAAAATTTACCATTTGCCCGATAATAAATGTTGGAAATGTAATGAAACTGAAGGTACATTCTTTCACCTTTGGTGGACATGCCCAAAGATTAAGGCATTCTGGGAGATGATCTATAATGAAATGAAAAAGGTATTTAAGTATACCTTTCTGAAGAAACCAGAGGCCTTTCTTCTGGGCATGGTCGGCCAATTGGTGCCAAAGAAGGATAGAACTTTTTTCATGTATGCCACAACAGCAGCAAGAATAATTATCGCAAAGCACTGGAAGACACAAGATCTACCCACCAGGGAAGAATGGCAGATGAAGCTGATGGACGACATGGAACTGGCGGAAATGACTGGTAGAATCCGAGACCAGGGAGAAGAGTCGGTGGAAGAAGATTGGAAAAAATTTAAAGTATATTTACAGAAATATTGTAAAATTAATGAATGTTAGAAGGATGCTGGAACGAAGTCATATACCGTATTTTTCGCTCTATAAGATGCACCAGACCATAAGACGCACCTAGTTTTTGGAGGAGAAAAACAAGAAAAAAAATATTCTGAATCTCAGAAGCCAGAACAGCAAGAGGGATTGCTATGCAGCGAAAGCAGCGATCCCTCTTGCTGTTCTGGCTTCTGGGATAGCTGCGCAGGCTGCATTCGCTCCATAAGACACACACACATTTCCCCTTACTTTTTAGGAGGGAAAAAGTGAGTCTTATAGAGCAGAAAATATGGTAATTGGAAACAGTTTTGTTATAAATAAATAAATAAATAAATAAATCCACAAGTTTGGGGGGCAATTTTCTTTTGAGACTGCAGCACACAGTAAGAGAGGAAAAGAATCTAACAGAGTAATCCAAACTTGTAGCTGGTGAGGCTCTGAGGAACAGCAGAGCTACCGCTGCATTCATGTCCTGGCCATTCATGGTGGCAGCTGGGGGGCAGGCCGGCCAGGTCCTAAACCTGCCATGAGAGCAGCTTGAAGATCAGAAGACCCCAGGCCAGCTCATCCCTGCCCCACCCTCAGAATGCTCCATTTCTGCCTGTCCAGCAGGGAGGAGGGGACCCCCACATGTGTTATTCCATTGACACTGGACAGTGGGTGGCTAGCTGAGCCAGCAGAAGTGGAAGAATGCCTCTGATCAGTTTGAAACCCCCACAACTTGGTATAAAGTGGTGTGTGGACTGAACCCTCAATCCTTTCCACTTCTGCTGTAGTCCCGATGAAAACCATACACCTGCTTGCTCTTATTTGCCCTAGGAAAAAAAACTCCATTTGACATCACCATTCAAATGAAGCTCAAGGCTGCTAAAAACGCCCCCAAACGCAACAGAAATGTTAAATACATAACATCCTATTCCAGCCCTGATCATTTATGTCTATCCAACAATCCCTGTACGTCAAGCAATCTTAAAAACATGGGGGTTGTTGCAAATGTGGTGTATTCTAAATATGTATTTGGTGGAAATTTAGGGTTGGACTGTTAGCTAATTTGCACCAACCAGCCAATTTCTGCCCAGAGGTCTGTTAGCATCTTTAAAATGCAGGAATGGTTTATCATGTCCAAATAGACTGCAGAGGCAGAAGGGAAAATTCTGTCCTTTGCTGAGGTTAATCACCTCATCTCTCACTTCCTGTTCCTTCCAGCCTTTGGGAGCAGCTGCCTCCCAGCACCTCCCTCTGCAAATATTAGTAAACATGCTAGAAGACAATTCATGTTGTCATCTACCTAGGCACCCTAGGATTAATATGCAAATAAGGCAGCCGAAGAACAGGCCGCAGCAGCAGCGCTAATGCTCTAAGTGATCTTTCAGTGTAATTAGAATTTGTTTCATCACACTAATTTGACATGGCAAATTAGTGTAGCTAAGAGAAGGGTCTTTTTTTGCAGAGCTGGGGTTCCAGTGTGTACACAGAAACTTGCCAGCAAGTCCACCTGCTCGGGGGAGTTGTGTAACATGTTCGGGAAGCGACAATTAGCAAAAGCCCTAGAAAATATCAGTTTGTTTTATTTTTAATCTGGTAACTTGATAGGTTAGATTTCTTCCTGCCACCAATTTATATGACGGCTCAGAAAGCTTAGCACGCAGGAGAAATCCTTCATTGCCGAGGGTAAGGTACGGTGTTCTGCAATTATACACATTTTAAATTAAACCTGCTCCAACTCTTGGATGCCAGCGCATTAGTGCTGCCTCAGAGAAGACAGCTCCGTGTCCTCATGTCTTCATGGTCTCAGACAGGTACAAAATTCACTGTAGCCCACTGAGCAGCATTGGTTTAGCAAGACAAAGGGATCATGGGTTTGGTCTGCCTTTTGGTGTGACGTCTTTATTTGTCCTGTTCAACCAGTTATTGAAAATTAGACTGCAGATCTAGAAACCTTTCTAAGGATGGGTTCTTGCACTGTGGATAGAGGATTCCTTCCTTCCTTCCTTCCTTCCTTCCTTCCTTCCTTCCTTCCTTCCTTCCTTCCTTCCTGTAAAGCTGCTTGTGACCCCTCCATTGCACCAGGTTTTTTTTTAAAAAAACAATGGGTTCAGGAAGCTACTACATATCAATTCGTTTAGCTTTACAGTGGTCCATTATATGCCTCCACAGGAGTTCTGGAGGGTGGCAACATGAGAACGGGCCTTTTTAGTGGTGGCTCCCCACTTGTGGAATGCTCTCCCCAGGGAGGCTTGCCTGGCAGCATCGTTACATATCATCAGGCACCAAGTAAAAACATTCATTTTTCACCAGGCCCTTGGCTTTAAACCATATATGACCTTTTTGTGGGATGTTTTAATGTCATTTTTCTTCCTTCTTATATGGTTTTAATTTAGGTATCCTTATCAGAATTGGCCTCATGGGCTCAATTTGATAGGTGACTGGCTGTGCACCTGTCAATCTCTGGACATCACATTTACAGTGGTGTGTGAACTGGGACAAAGGCACACCAAAATTCCCAGTTTGGACATAATGCTAAGACAGGGACTGTAGTTTATTGCTCTCACTTACAGCAGGAGAGGAGCACAGCAGGAAAACAATCTCTGTGTTCACAGTAAATCATTAATTATAGTTTACCAAGATGTGCAAATTGTGTTTTCAAAAGTCTTATGTTCAGAAGGTGAATGCAACTTCTTTGCCTTATTCTTGGCTTATTGTAAGAAAGTCTCTCTAACTTTGCTGACTTTTGTTTTCTTCACTTTCTATCTCTGTTAATAATAATGTTTGAAAGCGACACATTCTAAATAGCTCCATTTGTTGCTATGAGCCATATGGCATGGCCCAAAAAATGGCATAGTCAAAACAAATCAAATTCTAAAGGCAACTGCAGACATTCAAGATTCGAAGACACTTTTGGCATCATACGTGTGTGTGTGTGTGTGTGTGTGTGTGTGTGTGTGTGTTTTAAAAAAGATCAGGAAAAGCTTGGGCTGGTATGATCAACTCACTGAAAATACATTTCTCCAAAATCTCTAGGATTTCATTTAGCAGTCTCACAATGAACAGAACTGAAACAAGAATGAGACCCCACAGGATTCCAGAAGGTGGATCTTGAGGAGTTTCTGTCAGTTGTTACCACCATCTCTTTCTGCAATGCAAGCATCCTGGGCATATCTTACTGGGCATTGCCTTTCATCTGAAAGAAGTCCCGAGAGGACCGGGGACAAGCTGCAGCTAGTCAAACTTGGCTAAGGGGTGTGGTGCTCATCTCTGCTTTCAGGCCAAGGGAGGTGGCGTATGTCCACAGACAGCTTTCTGGGTCATGTGGCCAGCATGACTAAACCACTTCTAGCACAACGGAACACCATGACGAGTGCCAGAGCGCACGGAAACATCATTTACCTTCCTGCTGCAGTGGTACCTATTTATCTACTTGCACTGGTGTGCTTTCGAACTGCTGGGTTGGCAGGAGCTGGGACAGAGCAACGCGAGCTTACCCCGTCACGTGGATTCAAACCATCAACCTTCCAATGGGCAAGCCCAAGAGGCTCAGTGGTTTAGACCACAGCGCCACCCGCTCCATTACCAAAGAGAGGATAAGGCTATCATTGGCTACTAGCAGCGATGGCTATGCTGTCCCTCTACAGTTGGGGGCAGTATGCTTCTGAATATCAGCTGCTGGAGACTGCAGGAGAGTAGAGCGATGCTGTGCTCAGAGGTTCTGCTTGCAGGATTCTAAGAGGGAGTGCTTTTTTAAAAGAAAATAAGGTGCTGGTACTCACAATGTTGTTACAGTAAGTGCCACATTTTTAGCATGGGGGTGTGTGCTGGTACTGTGTACCCATGAGGACTCCCAGAAAAAAGCACTGCTCAGAGGCATCTGCCTGGCAGTACATTCTGCCTCAAAGAATCCTGGGATCTCTAGTTTGTCAAGTGTGCTGTGAATTTTGGTTGCATTTCTGCTTTAAAGGTATGGTGTGTACACAGTCTAGAAAGCACAACACCACTACAACATGACGCACACATAACCCTCCCCAATTTCTCTAACATACAGTGGTACCTCGGGTTACAGACGCTTCAGGTTACAGACGCTTCAGGTTACAGACGCTTCAGGTTACAGACTCCGCTAACCCAGAAATAGTACCTTGGGTTAAGAACTTTGCTTCAGGATGAGAACAGAAATTGTGCGGCGGCGGCGCAGTGGCAGCAGGACGCCCCATTAGCTAAAGTGGTACCTCAGGTTAAGAACAGTTTCAGGTTAAGAACGGACCTCCAGAACTAATTAAGTTCTTAACCTGAGGTACCACTGTACATCAGAATTTACACGAGCATATGGTCAAGTAAAAATTGCCAATGACTTCACATTCAAAAGTAGCCCCAAAGATGATAACATGATCCCCATTAACCCCTCTCACCCCCATTTTTAATGCCTCAGTCCAAAAGGCCAGTCAAAGTTCTTCCGAAAGCAGTGGCAGAACTTGGGACCTCAAATTTCAGTGGTGCCCTGTGTGATGTCTAAATTCGGTGCCACTTTACTACTCCAACTCCGAAATAATCGTCATGGCGTTCCCTGCAGCACCCCCAAGACTCTGTTCCTAGTGTGACCAAACCGGCTGAGTTCCCCTGAATTCTCCTCTTCTGGAAGCAGCTCCCTTATGAAGGACCTGAGGTCAGGTGGAAAAGGTCATCATCTGATGGAAAACAGCCCCACCCCCAATGACTACTAAAACCAGATTCACCAAGTGCAATTTCTATTCCTGATGAGAACAGAACAAGTATGGTATATTGGGGTTAGTGCTGAGAGACCTGGGGTCTCTTGTTGGCTTGCTAAGTTCACGGGTTGACCTTGGCCTAGTCGCTATATCATGACCAAACCTACTTCTCAGGGTTGTTGTGAGGATAGAATGGCATCGCTCAAATATATTTCACCTTGACTTTTAGAGGAGATGGGTAGGTAAAAAGTTGTGTGTTGTTTTTTTTTAAAAAAAAAACACCCACACGCTTGCATTAAAATGGAATTTTATCCTGTGCTTTTGCATAGGAGTATACAATAAAAGCCAAGAAATCCTGCCTTTTATGCTTTCAGTGATAGCAGTACTAGGCCACTCCTTGTTTCCATTTAAACCAATTAATGCCAGCCTTTCGACCAAAGCAAAGCTATGGACAGCCCTCGCCCAAGAGAAGATCAATTGCTTTTCAAAACACCCCTAAAAGCTGCTTCAGCCTGACAAAGGAAGCTGATGGGCTCTCAGAAGATAAGGTTGCCATATTTTGAAGAGCAAAAAAGAGGACTCTATGATGGCTCTCCTTTTAAATACCCCTACTAAAGAGCCTGGGATGCTGGTGGCGCTATGGGTTAAACCACAGAGCCTAGGACTTGCCGATCAGAAGGTTGGCGGTTCGAATCCCCGTGACAGGGTGAGCTCCTGTTGCTCGGTCCCTGCTCCTGCCAACCTAGCAGTTTGAAAGCACCTCAAAGTGCAAGTAGATAAATAGGTACCGCTCTGGTGGGAAGGTAAACGGTGTTTCCGTGTGCTGCTCTGGTTCGCCAGAAGCGGCTTAGTCATGCTGGTCACATGACCCGGAAGCTGTACGCTGGCTCCCTTGGCCAATAAAGCGAGATGAGCCCCGCAGCCCCAGAGTCAGCCATGACTGGACCTATTGGTCAGGGGTCCCTTTACCTTTTACTAAAGAGGCTATAGAAGCTGTGATATATTGCCAAGGGGGGCAAGAGATGAGAAGAGGAAAGCAAGTCTTCAGCTATCAGTTATATCTATGTCCCATCCAGAAAGTATAGCCAGAGACATTTGGGCAAATTTAAAAATCTACCTGGGCAGAAATTTTACCACTGAAAAAGAGGACATGTCCTGGAAAAAGAGGACGAATGGCAACCCTATCAGAAGATCAACATGTTATCGCAGCTAATGCTGCATGCTATATAAACCCTTTTCTTTCTTTCTTTTTTGGGAGAAAATAAAAAGGACGTTCCGAGGCTGTTTTGCTGAGAGAGTTAAATAAACATATGATAACAACACCAATCAAACCACTTTGCTTAAAGCCTGCAGAGTCAATCTGCTTCTGACTGAGGAGCTACCAGCCAGCAAAGGCAAGCTAATTAGACACAGTCAAACACTTAGGCAATCACACCTTGCGAATGTAAGCGTCTTCCTGTCATTTGGCAAGTCTCTCGGCTGCCTCGGAGCGTGAGACAACAAATCCCCTGCAAACCAGTTCCTCACTCTCCCCGTTAGTGCGATCTAACAGAGCACAATGGCTGGAGGTGAAAGGTGGCCGTCTAGTCAGGTAATGACAGCGGTCTCGAGCAGCCCACACGGGGGAAAAAGAGAGTGGCACTTGTTTAGACTAGCCTATTTGCACCTACCTACAGAGGGCCTTTTTAATGTAATTATTAGCCTCTGCGGCCCTGCTTAGGGTTTGAAAATAGCATTCATTTTCATCTCTCCTCGGCGACTGCCGCTCACTCCTCTCCTATGCCGTCTCAGTCACCCTGTCTCCAAAGCAGAGGCGGAGGAGGAGAAGAGGCTGAATTAACAAGAACAAGTTGGCAGGTGAGTTATGTGACAACAACAACAGCTAAAATGGAAAAAGGAAAAAAAGAAAAGAAAACATAACCCAAAGCCTACAAGATTTGACAATCTATATTTTAATCACTCTGCCAGCATCAAAATTGTTTTCTTGGCTATGGAGAAGAGAGGCCACAGGAATAATTCAGCAGCATAGGGGGAAGAAAGCATCATAGGTTGTGTGTCTTGATATATTTAACCGATCTTCCGAATAATCCACAAGCTTCCCCCCCCCCTAGTATTTGTTGGTGGTTTGACACACTGTGCACATGGTTCTTATCCTGCCATAGAGTGTTAAGGGAGGGGTAGTACCCCGGTGAGGAACACCTCTTGCTCCTTCTGGGGTGGTTTGTCCTCACCCTGCGTTCAGCTCTCACCTGTGGCTCCTAGAAGCTGTCAGCATGCAACAGCAGCCATACCCCAGAAACAGCTTCGACTGGCCGGCTGTACCAGGAGATGGAGCCAATGGGTCTCAAACCCTTGGTGAGTTAGAGACTTCCCCTGCATGCGAAAACAGGCTCTGGCAGATTGAGTGGACGAGATCAATAGTGGGTGCAACAGTCAATAAGGCGATTTCTGCACGTGCTGCAGAGGGAAGTGGGGGACAGACGGGGCTCTTCAACCTGGGAGGAGGAGGAGGAGGAGGAGGAGGAGGAGGAGAAGAAGAAGAAGAAGAGGAAGAAGAGCTACCAGCATGAGTTTGACCAAACTGCGGGAGGCAGTGGAAGACAGAAGTGCCTGGCGTGCTCTGGTCCATGGCGTCACAAAGAGTCGGACACGACTAAACGACTAAACAACAACAACAAGCAAAAGGCCATCTTGGCTTGTGCTTGGATGTAGCCTCCAGCCATGGACCTTTGCACTGGTTTTCATAAAATCATAGAAAGGTAGAGTTGGAAGGCACCCCAAAGGTCATCTACTCCAACCTTGGCAATGTAGGAATTGCTGAAGCGTTGGTGATCGATGGCTACCCAACCGCTGCTTAAAAACATCAAAGGAAGGAGAGTCCACCACCTTCTGAGGGAGTCAATTCCACTGTTGAACAGCTCTAGCTGTCACAAAGTTCTTCCTGATGTTTAGTTGGAATCTCCTTTCTTGTAACTTGAGTCCATTGCTTTGGTTCTTAGCCTCTGGAGCAGGAGAAATAAAGCTTGCCCCATCTTCCATAGGACAACCCTTTAGACATTTGAAGATGGCTATCATCTCTCTCTTCTCAGTCTCCTCTTTTCCAGGCTGAACATACCCAACACCCTCAACCGTTCCTCGTAAGGCTTGGCTTCCAGACCCTTGATCATCTTGATCACTCTCCTCTGTACACGTTCCAGCTTGTCAATAGCCTTAAACTGTGGTGCCCAGAACTGGACACTGTATTCCAGGTGTGGTCTGACCAAGGCAGAACAGAGCTGTACTATTTCTATTGCTATTCTAGCTGTTCCTGTGCCAACATCAATTGGGTTGTGTATCTGTTGCCTGTAGCCTGCTTTGAATGTGCATCATGACACAGCCTTGCTAAAACTAACCTCATCTGGGACAGGTTTAGGGGTGGATTTTTTTTTAAAAAAATAAGAGGCACTTTGGAGCCCTCTGTATGCACACTGGCTTGAGTTCCACAGCAGAAGAAAATGGGTTATATAATAAATTAACAAGATGATCAGTATGATTTGCTCTGCAGTCTGTCCCATGTTCAGCTCCCAGCCTCTCCAGGTGGGGCTGGGAGAGAACCCTCCCTGAAACCTTAGAATGTCATGTAGACATTACTGAGCTAAATGGACCAGTGATCTGACTTGCTATAAGGCAACTTCCTACATTTCTGTCTGAATTGTGAATAGATGGTTTTGCTTCATAGGAGATTGATGAAAGTCTTGCTTCCTTCTAAATCTGCTGGAAAAGATAGACCACACTCTACACCCTTGCTTAGCAAGGGGGTCACAGATAGCTTGCTCTGCCCTACTTAACTTCAAAATCCTATGCAGCTAGAAGCAATATTAACTCAGTCATTTCCAGGGCTGATTCAACAGTGGTGGCTACTGGACTCATCAAGGAGTGCATCCCTAAGACACAACAGTCTTTTGATTTTTACTCATCACGAAGAAGCGAAAGAAAGTTTTCCAAGTGCAGAAGGTGACTAGACTATCAGTTTAAACTTTCTTCAGCAATGGGGGCAGTGTCCTCCTCTGCTGGACCTGAGGATAGCAGGCTTACCTAGGGGAAGCCATGTGGCACACATAGTTTTGTCTCCCAATAGCTCATTGCCACCACTCTGCCTGGCACCTTCTTGCTGTCCACTCAGTCAAGTGCTGAAATGCAGCATCAGCGGTAGTGGTGTGCAACACATGAACAGAACAGAGCAATACCTGAATATGCACGATACCTGCTGAAGTGTGGGGCTGCCCCTTTGCCTGCTCACCCAGCAAGCAGCCTTCCTCACCAGTACTGCTTGTGATGCATCGGGACAAGGCAACAAGGTGAGATAGCCAGTAGCAAGCAAGCATCACTGCTGCCACAAGTCCTGGCGCTGGAGGTTAAAAACCTCTTGGTTAGGGGGGGATACCACTGCTGTCCCTAGCATCTGCTACCGGAGGTGGTCATGATAGGACCAGCTCATCCTCAGAGGAGAGAACATCTCCAGAACAATGAGCTACACGGAAACATGGGTGGCAGTGGTCTTCTGATTGTGGGCAGTTCTTTCTTGCCCTTAGAGATCTTTTTTTAATATATAATAGCAAAAGGTGCTTCTAATTATAATTATGGTGGAGAAGAAAAAAAATAGACTCAACTTTCTGATGTTTGGGGCACACTGATTTAGACCCAATTTCTTAGCAAAGAAGAATTGATGCTAATCTGCAAACGATAATGCTGTTCATAACAGCAGAGGAGTGTTAAGACCAGCAGCTGATGTGCTCCTGACTGCTCTGTATCCAAGGCACACCAGTTATGAAGCGACCGGAGAGAAGATTCATTCCGCAGTGGTGCACCAGCTATGGAATGCTCCCGCCATTGATATATGCTTGCTGCAAGGAATTTTCAGCGCTAACGGAAAACCTACCCATTCCACCAGGCTTTTTGTGTGGCATTGATAACATTTTGACGATGATGGTTGTCATTGCTACATGTGCTATGATTTTACCAGCTCATTTTATTTTCCTGTTTATATTTGAATTGGTTGGTTTAAATGTAAAGTAATTTACTCTACACGGTGATGAAGGGCAAGTCTTTTTTAAGAAAAGGAAATAAATAAACAAGACATTCACTTTTAAGGCTGCCATACATCCAGGATCTCCCAGACATTACTGGGATAGTCTGGAGGGTTTTTCTGAAAGGCAATGGTTTGTTCTGAATCTTTGGCAAGGAAACTGAAAAATCACGACTTTTTTGGCATTTTTGTAAATAAAAGGGAAGCCCTATTCACTTCATCTCCCTATCTAATGGAGATTTATTTTCTTTGATGTGCTAACAGATTGAGATAGAAAGATGGAGTATCCATCGACAGCGGGCTTCATCAATGGGGTCTCAAGGAAGCAGGATGGATGTCATATGTATTGGTGCCCATAATGGTTAACTCATGCATAGCGATACCATAATCAGGCATTATCTCCTCAGAATGTATAACTCACAACGCCAGGAGACACTAATGGCTATATCAATCCTAAATTATGATTCTTGGTGTGTGTTTTTTTAAAACTTGGCCCATAGAGCTTCAGAAAATAAATATTTTTGCCACGTGGCAGTGGTTGTGAAGTAAATATGTCCCGCTGCTCTGATCTTACATCCTGTCACATTAATGTTTCAGAGCACTCAATATAAATATTAAAACTAATAGCTTCTCTCTGCAGCGATTACTCCATCATTCCTTGAAATCATCATAAAACATTCAAAGCCTTTTAGAACATTTACACACTCGAATCTTATGGTGGAGAAAGGAGACTAACAGAGCACAGCTCGCAAGCTTAAATAATAGTGAAAAGCTGTTTATGGAATATGCTTTATTTATTCATCATTTTGAGTAAAGTTTCAGTTGTGGTGGGGGGGGGACCTCAAAGTATAGCTGTCAAGGGAAGAAGGCTGAAGTATTGCTTTTCTATAGACTGAGGAGTTGTTTAAAAAGAAGTGAGGGTGGTGGGAATGGAGAGGAGAATAAAAAAAAAGTAAAAGTCCACAAGACTCTTAGTCCAAGGTCAATCAATCTTAGGACTGTAGGTACGTAAACAGCTAATGGATTGTAAAGACACATACTGGTGTTATGAATTTTTAACAAGCGACTCTTCAGGACAGACCCCTATAAATCAATGATGACTTATTGGCTGGATCAATTATGCAAACTTTAAAGCATTTAATGACAGGTAATGAACAAGTCTCAAGAGGGTCTGCCAGCCAACAGTATTTTGCAGTTGTAGTTACAACTCTGTAAGTGAAAAGGCTAGGTGGGAATCTGTTCCCCAGAATTAATGAAGAAGATGACTTGCACTTCTTTTTGTAGACAATCCTTGCAAAGGTATAAAAAGGGGCTACTTCAGGGCCATATATAGAATTTGATTTGCATACCGTGAATGATTATTAATCTCAGCAGGTCCCTTCAACTTCTCTTTTCTAGAAGGGGCTACTAAAATAACAAATGTCTCTCAGAAAATGACATGCGTGCAGGCTGCTTTGATACATGTAGTGGGAAACAGCTACTGGAAAAGAAGTTTGCCTTCATAGTGAGAATCCATTGCAGCAGACCCTAAAATTAAACACAACAAATAAGATTTGGACAAGCCAATGGCAAATGCAAGTTAAATTCACTTATAGCATTCACTGAAACAATATGTGGCAATAGTCACTGTCTTAGATGGTTTTAAAACGGGATTAGGAAAATAATAATAATAATAATAATAATAATAATAATAATAATAATAATAATAATAATAGAAGGAAGCTTGGCTGTAAGGTAGGGTGGCCAACACTGTGCCCTCCAGATGTTTCTAGACTACAACTCCCACCAGTCTCAGCCAGGATGACTACATAGGCTATCCTTGCTGAAAGCCATGAATCGATGGCTAAATTGCGCCCTCGGGTTCTGGGGAAGGTTGAACCAAATTGAACTCTCTAACCTGCAGCTGTTGGGGGTGGGCAAGCAATGGAAGAGGGAGGTTGCCTTCATGCACTGCTTGTGGACTTCAAAGAGGCACATCTGGCTTGTTAACGTTGAAAACTTGATGCTAGACTCTTCTTATGTAATGAGCTGACCGGCTCGATAAAATTCTGGGCTTTGCTGCCTGCCAAGGACTGCAAAAACAGTCCTACGGGGTTGTTAAGTGGGTTGCATTCATCTGGGTGGGTCACAATTTGTGTATGCCTGCCAAGACCTCTGAAAGACAGCACGTTCCTTTCCCTTCTTGATCTGTTCACCATTCCCTCTCTCACAAAAATGAGCACCCGCAATGATGTCCTTTTGTCTTTCTTTGTGCAGGGCAGCTTGAGCTATTTCCCCCTTCATGTTGGCTTTCTTATTGACCTCTTGACATTGACTTTGATGTTGTTCGCAAGGACAAAGTTGGAGAAGCCCCGAGCTTAATGAGCTGACAAAGTGTTCTGCTTCAGCATTGCATAAAGTAGGTTGAATGCTATTATTATAGAAACATTAGGGCAAAGCTAGTGGCATTACTGTACTTAAGTTTCTTATTACAGTGATTATTCAGCAAAAAAATAGAACCTTTTTTGTAAATTGTTGAACTTAATTTGTACGTCATTCCCAACATTAACCTTCCATGCTGATGCAATTTGAAGATAATTCTCTAGATTATCAGAAGGCGCAAGTTAAACAAAGGGTTTAGGAGCAAGAAGTGGTCCCTAAGACAGAAGCAGAGATGCCGTCTTTAGCAAGTCTAGGCTAAGGATCAGACCTGTTGGCTGAATCAGTAAAGTGAAGTATCTGAACGCTCCCACTGTTTGCTCTTGTTTCCAGGAGAAGACAACAAAATGAAAGAGGATTGGATTTGAGGAATCAAAGTATAAAGGTTCCCGCAGTGGAGCAGAATTACTTTAAAACAGGGTATTTCTATCCCCTGGCTATAATTCTCGTAGAAAGAAATAGAGTTCAAAAAATAAATAAATCTTGAAATATCCTAAAGTGTTCGTAATGAATCTTGGCTGTGCAAATGTGCGCGCGAAGGGGGGGGGGGGAATGCATTGCGATCTACTGCCGGCAAAAAACAAATTATTGTAAAGTTTTCTTAGGGACTGATTGCAAGGGAGAACTTTGCTCATGTTGAGGAGTACTGTTGCTCTGCCAGTAGCCCATTGATTGTAGGCTGGTGTGTCTTGTTCTTACCATGTGCAGAGACGGTGGGATCAAGCTGCTAGTAAGGGAAGCGTTTGCTTTTGATGTGCAGCCCTCAAAGTTCTACAAAGGCATCCAAGGGGAAACCACCAGAGAAATTTACAAGAGTAGGAAAAGAGGCGAGAGATCTGTACTGATTAAAAACAACAGCAACTTTTTATTTATTGATCCGTCTGCAGATTAGGCTTCCTTGGTCAGTGTTTATTAGCGTTTCATCTGACTTGATACAGCCACTCCAGAAGCTCGGATCCATACGTTCAAAGTTTATCCAGTTCCACTGTGCTCCATAAATGCCCCCCATGTGCTCTTTGAATATTGTTTGCTGTAGTTGTCAGCAGTAGGTCTCAGCAAATGTTGCAAGCTGCTTTCTCTTCTGGCAGGGAAGGAGCAAAATGGTCCGGCACCAATGGCTGCGGTTGTCCTTTTGCCACCGACAAAAAAAAGGACCCTCCATTTCAAATGTTTGATGGTCCACTTGCCTAGCCCCCATTCCCTTTCGTGAAGCTTGGATGGGACCAAGGATTAGTGGTGCTATTCCCTAAATGAACACTGGGAAATAAAACTACTAGCTAAATAGAAAAATCAATATTAGCAGAAGTTCTGGAGCTGCTTAAGGGAAGGTTGCAAGAGGAAGCAGTAATGGCCATCAACTTAGGTAAAGGTAAAGGGACCCCCGACCATTAGGTCCAGTCGTGACTGACTCTGGGGTTGTGGCGCTCATCTCGCTTTATTGGCCAAGGGAGCCAGCATGACTAAGCCGCTTCTGGCAAACCAGAGCAGCACACGGAAACGCCGTTTACCTTCCCACCGGAGCGGTACCTATTTATCTACTTGCACTTTGACGTGCTTTTGAACTGCTAGGTTGGCAGGAGCAGGGACCGAGCAACGGGAGCTCACCCCGTGGCGGGGATTTGAACCGCCAACCTTCTGATCGGCAAGTCCTAGACTCTGTGGTTCAACCCACAGCGCCACCTGTGTCCATCAACTTGGATGGCTTTAAAAGAGGATTAGGCAAGTCCATACCTACTAACAGCAATGCTTCTGAATATCAGTTGCTGGAAACCGCAGGAAGGGAGAGTGATCTTTTGCTCAAATCCTGCTTACTGGTTGCCTACTGTGAGAACAGGATGCTGGATGAGATGGGCCACTGGTCTGATCCAGCAGGCTCATCTTATGTTATCATGTTTTTAATCTTTATACTGGTTCAGGAGGATGCCCTACAGATCATTAATTAAATTCATAGACTCACAAGGAAGGAGCCATAGCTCAAGGACAGAGCACAAGGTTTGCAAGTGGAAGGTTCCTGCTCAATGCCTGGCATCTTTGCTTGAAGACCAAGGTTTCCAGTAGGATCTATCTCTAGAAACCCTGGCAAGCTACAACCGATCAGGATAGAAGCAGGGCCAGGCTAGATGGACTGACTTGTTTTGATGTGAACACTGCAAGTGTAGGAAACATGGGAGATTGGGGAAGGTGTTGACAGAGCTCAGCAGCAGTAGCAGTTGAAGCACTAGTGGGAAACACCAGCCAATCCTGCAGGGAAGTTGAGAGGAGAGGAGGACTCCTTCCCTTGCCAGTAACTCTTGAGAATGGCAGTGGAGGCACAAGATGCTTTATGGAGCACCATGCAAAACTGTGGTTGCTGATTGGCTAGTTGTCCTTGATGACAGCAGCAGAACATGTGTAAGGGGTGGCTAGACACTCAGCAACTATGCACAGTGCTGAGGTGACCCCTGCCTCCACCTCTGCCTCTCAGTGGTTAGTCAGGTTATTAGTCATTACCCCCACCTAGATGAAGCCAGTTTGTAGGAGCTGTAGCATTGCCAATGTGCTGCTCCTCATAAATTGTTCTACTACAGCTCCCATCATCCCTGAACATGCTAGCTGGGAATGATGGGAGTCCAACAACAACTGAAGGGTATCACTTTCCCTACCCTTGCAATAGTGAAACTAGACTACTGATTCATTTGACTCCAGCTGCAATAATATATTACCAGTGTCTTTTTAATTAAAATAATCTGCACATTTTCCCCATTAAGGAAAACCTTTAAGTCCCATAAAGAATGCTAGAAAGGACAAAGCAGAACAGTGTTTTAAAATGTGATGAGGCAAAAAGAGGTAATATTTTCAGATTGCTTTATACTTTTTGTCCTCTTATCTAGATTGGCATTACATACCACTCATAATTGTCTGTGTCAGAAGTTAGATCCATTCTCTGTGGTTGTCTTCTGGATGAAAGTTCTCCATCCTTCATCTGTCATGATTATCTCTTTGTAGCACTTGCAGCTGCACTCAAAATATGGTTGAATGGTTGCTAGGAGGAAAATATTAAAAATTGATCCACAGTTGGAATTAAAAAAAAAATGTAATGTACTAGGACCAAATAGTGTAGCTTGTAATCTGTTGCTACCCAACTTGGTTTCTATTACTTCAAAATAAAACTATTGCATTTAAGGCTGTTGCTGCATACAGTTGATAATACCAGGATTATTGGGGTGGGGTGGGTGGGTTTGCTTGTATTTAGCTGATCTGAAAGGAATGTTAACTTCTGCTGTTAGAATAACTACCAAGCCTGCTCTAAACTTTATTAGTTTACATATAGGAAAATAAATATGTTAGATTAGAAACACAGAGCCACCTTCTGAAGGCAGTTGGTGAATGATTCAGGGGCAGGTCTTGCCACTCTTGTGATGCAAAAGGAAGTGGAATAGCAGTGCAGATGGCAACAGTGCAGATGGCAAAAATGAGAACTGTAAAAATTAGCATTCAGTGCAAAGAGATACTTTTGAAAAAGAAATCATACTGAGCATAAGGAAAGCATGTACTGAGATGAAACAAACAGAGGTGGAAGCAACTAGTGGTGGGGACTCTATGCCTAGTGAAAAATATCTGGTAGCAAACTGCAATCAAATGGCTGGCTGATAATCATCCAGAAATGTGATTGTGTGGAGGCGTCCTTATGTTAATACCTTTGATCGAGCTATAGTGAAAGGTTTCTTTCATGCTGGAAATTTTTTTGTCAGGTTTGGTATACAAAACATGCCCTTATTTCACAGTAGAAATAGCACCATCTTTTTTCAACATGACGTTTTAAGCTTTTCAGAATATTTTCTTCAAAGACTGATGGACAAAGTAATTTGACTGACACCAGCCTAGATTTCCCTGAGATTTAAAACTTGACAGTATCTATCTCTAGCTTGCAGTGGAAGTCTCCTGTGTGTTTCTTCTGACATGCTGAATCAGAAAAGCTTGCTCCTTTTCTTATAGCACTTGTTAAATAAAAATATAAAAAATCCGTCCAGGTGGCATTTTTTTCCTGCCTACTCTAACTCAACCCTCTGATGACTTGCTGAGTGAGTCAGATTGGGCAGTAATGGGTAGAATGGCCCGGGTATCCTGCAAGCCTCCTCCATATACAGTGGTACCTCAGGTTACAGATGCTTCAGGTTTCAGATGCTTCAGGTTACAGACTCCGCTAACCCAGAAATAGTACCTCGGGTTAAGAACTTTGCTTCAGGATGAGAACAGAAATCATGCTCCAGCGGTCCAGTGGCAGTGGGAGGCCCCATTAGCTAAAGTGGTACCTCAGGTTAAGAGCAGTTTCAGGTTAAGAACGGAGCTCCAGAACAAATTAAGTTCTTAACCCGAGGAACCACTGTACTAACTGCTGATGGGCAGCTTCAAGGCCCCTGTCTTCCCTCCTCTTATTCTGTACCATTTAAACCAGACTTGAACTGGACAGACCTTCAGACAGACAGCACTTTCCAGTGTTAGTCTATCATCTGACAGCTCTTCGAACAGAGCAACACTTTCAAACAGAGGTCTGTCCCATGACAATCTTTTACGGCTATAAAGAAAGACAAAAGGAAGTCCTTGAAGTCATCTTCCAGATTTCAACACAACTGGAATGAACTTGTTTATTTTAAAGGAATTCTCAAAACTAGTTCAAAAATCTCAGAATTACACCTGAAACAAGTTCTCATAACTTCAGGGTGACCTGAACATGAATTAAGCTTAAGAGTAGAATTTTGACTGATTTCATCTTCACATTCAGTTCTTCACACCTGAGTATGGGGCCCGTGAGCCTTAGTGGAGAATTGGTTGGAACTGAGGCCCACCCACTACCTCAACTGATCCAGCTCTGGACCTTGGAGGAACATTTGGCAGCAGCAATACTAGCAAAGCAACTCAAGGTGCCCATTGAGCGCTGGGCCTATCCCTCACTGATCCCTTCAGAATCGAGAGAGAGAGAGAGAGGAGATTTAAAGATACCTGTGGGGATTCAAACCTGTAACACACAGTACCCCAGGCAGGTGGGGACATAGGGCTAAAGCAGCTCTTGACAGATCAGGTCCTGGTTTCTTTCTTTTACTTCCAACAGCTTGACATCTGCTCCCATACAAATCATACTAGCATCACTCCTCTGGCCTATCCACTGCTGGTTTTCTATCTCTTGCTGTTCCTTAAATTGCTTATAGGTACTAGAGCCTTTTCTGAAAATCCCAGGGCAAGAGAGGAGGAGGGCTAGCTGGTGAGATTGTCTCAAATTATTTACTTTGATGCAGGGAGGGGAGCAGCTGGAGAGAAAAGGGGTGTTTGGCTCATGGTGTCTCTTATCTACCCGAGGTAATGTAATAACACATTGTGAGTTTTACCCTTGTTTGATTCGCTGCGCCACCCTGCAGAAGAGGGCCAGCAAAAGAAATAAGTCCTATTTATTTACCTTGGTTCCTGTTCCATTCAAGCAACAGGTGGGAACTGACCCCCAGAACTGTGTTGTGAAATAACTTCCATTTAGGTTCCTGAGCAGAGAAGTGAACCACGAACATAAATTAGGCAAAACGCAAAATGAATGATGCACATTCACAAGGGGAAGGAACAACTGGTCCTTCTTACATTTAATCTATATTCTGCTCTGTTGGCTCTTGATTGGTCCCTTGGATTCTGACTCTCATAACTGGTCACCTTAAAAGATAGTTTGTCCAGGGTTATACAAGCAAGTAAACACACCTACATAACTTGGGAGAGCTAATCAGGCATCCAATTGGATATATATCTCCTGTGAGGAAAATGTATCTTCTACGAGTAGCGGGAAGGATCCCGATTTTGTTCTTCATCTGAGAGGTCTCTGACTCCTATGATTCCTCCGTGGCCCATGAGTAATACATTTTCGCATGTGTTCCATCTTTGCCTTTCGCAATTTGCTTATACAGCTGTTCCTGCCTATGCTGGGGAACAATAATTCCATATGTAGCCTGTTGAGACACTCAGGTAGCTGCCGGTATCTCTATTCTGTCTTTACTTTGGGCACCCAACTGGAACCGTCTCTTCTCAGGGGGAGCAGACAAGGTTTAAAAGCTTCCCCCTGCCATTACAGTTGGATGACTTCCTGCCAGCAAAGGTTTTCAGAGTGCCCTCACATCCACATATCATCCTTCTTCTACCTGCCACTCTGTGCTGGTTCTCAGACACAGCAGCCTAGGAACACCAGCATGGAATACGGTTTCAAAAATTTCAACAAATTAAACTTCTCCGGATTTATTATTATTTCCTCTGCCTTCCTCTCATTTTAACCTGTGCCCTTCAAATCCAGGTCTATTTAAATAAATACTTGTGCACATAAACATTCCCTGCTTAAGGGAGCTGGTTCAGAGCATCTTGAGTTATTAATGAACCCCCTTTCTCAAGGATTTTCTGTTTTCAGAGGTCCATTTTCAAGGTGGTGCATGGGGAGTTAGCTCTGTGACTCCCATTAACATCAATAGGAATCAGACAACTAAATTTCTACTCAGCACTGTTTTTCTTTTCTTTTCTTTTCTTTTCTTTTCTTTTCTTTTCTTTTCTTTTCTTTTCTTTTCTTTTCAGATGTAGCCTACATCGTCCCGGGGGGCGGGGGATGGGACACAATCCTTTAGAAAAGGGGAAAAGAGCAGCCATACATACTCCCCTATATTTAATTATTATACCTGCAGTCCGATACCAGCTTACCTGGCAGTAGATATGGAAGAGAAATTTAAAGGCAAATCTATCAGAGCCACACTTTTCAAAACAATGTGCTGACTGAAAAACAGCCATCCGTTGAAAATTGCAGTCAACTGAATTTTGTGATGCAGTTCTGCAACCAGTGTTTATAGAATTGCATGTATGGGGTGTGTGTGGGGTGTGTGCATAAAATACATGCATTAGTGAAAATAACATGCAAAAATGCATTATATTAGGATAAATTTTTCACAAAAATGTGTACATTCGTTAAAAGCTGCATACAAGAAATGCGAGAATTTAGGAGAATTTCGCACCCAAATGCTGATGAATTTGCTGCAGAAATCTGGAAAACTGAATTTAATATTGTAAAAAATGAGAAGTGAAATTGACAGACCCATCCGTACGTTGGAGTGAAATTTGTTGAATTAACAGGGGCTTAATTCTGAATAGCCATATGTAGGAATGTGCTGCTAGGATTGCCAATTTGTAGGACTTAATAAGGTAGGTTTGCCTTTAAATGTGAAATGAATTGGATATCTTCCCCCATCTTTAAACTGAAGTGTGCTACAGGCAAAAACAAATCATATGATTAATATTCAGCTGTGTCAAGACAGACTGGGCAATTTCTGATAATTTTTGATAGAAATAAATACCCACTCTAGTCTTCCAGCTTCTTGGTTGTTATAAATTTAATAGCTCTTTGTGGAGTCTCTCTCTCTCTCTCTCTCTCTCTCTCTCTCTCTCTCTCTCTCTCTATATATATATATATATCGGACAATAACTGCTAAAAACTTATCAGCAGAAGACATGTCAGGTGTGGAATCAATGCTGATAGAAGAATATTTCGTCTGTTTACCTTTATGAAGGATCACTGATAAAACCTTTGATCCCATTAAGGATATAAACTCTTCACATACAGTCAATGACAAGTATGATGACTGAGCTGAGTTTCCACCAGCCTGGCTGTTCTTAGTGAGTGTTCAGCTAAAAAGGGATCAATTTGACTCAACAATTTGAGGATTCCACGAAAATTACCTTTGCTAGGTGACCCAGTTTTTTATTTTATTAGTGTCACAGGAAGACAGGTCTCACTGAGAAATAAACGAGCGAGTGTCACCCATACGATTAAGTTCCTCTTGCCATTAGATGCATTCACTTTCAAATTGGTTTGTCATTTTAGCATAAACTGTATCACTTGCTTTCATCTGCAGAACACAAGCTTAGCATAGTTCAGTGCAAAAATCAAAGATGAACAGAGAAGAAGTCCCCCTCATTGCCTACTGAATCATTGATCATACAAGCATAGAGGGTATTTGCATGGAGTCTTGCTAGGAAGCTTCTGAGTTGCTTCCCGAGATATTTAGACAACTATCATATTTAGATATTCGCCCAACAAAGCCACCGCAATCCACAATCCCCATCTGTTTTAAATACTACAAACAGTCCATTTTTCTTTGCGCAGTCAAATGAGGTCTGCATTGTGAGGTCAGCGTGGTGTGTAGTGGTTAGGGTGTCGGTCTAGGACCTGGGACCCTAGGTGTCAGGCATGGAGAGTTCTCCTCTCCCTTTGGTAACTTCACAGATAAGAATTAACATGCAGTTGATATATTTATAGTCCTTTTATTACAGCATCACGTTGCAAGCACAAATACACAGCTCCCCACAAGGAGGGCTGTTGGTTACCCTAAATCCTTCTTCTGACTTCCGTAGCATTTTAGGAGCCAATGGGAAGTTCCTCCCTCCCTCTGACACCTTTGCTCTCTGATACATTTGGACCTCCGAGTCCGTGGTGGTGGTGGGGTCCCCCACACTCTCAAGTGACGTCTCGACTAGCTGCTCCCTCCCTTCTGATTCCCTTGTCATTATCGCGAAACTGGGTGACTTTTCCCTCAACTGTTCAGCTTCTGTCTCTCTCTGCTTCTGAACACTCTGTAGACAAGGGGGACGACGATGACTCTTTCCCCTCCAGCTCTCCATTGGAGAGAAGCTGGTCTGCCATAGAGTGCATTCCCCAGTCCTCGTCTTCAGACCATTCCCTGACACCAGGGTTCAAATCCTCACTTGGTCATGAAGCTCACTGGTTGACGTTGGACCCATCACTTCTTCTCAGCCTAACCCACCTAACAGGTTTCTTGTGAAGAATAAATGGCAGGCGGACTATGCACATCACCCTGAGCTCCTTGAAAAAGAAGGTAGAATATAAATGCAGCAAATGAATGAATGGGCAAATGAATGAATGAATGAATGAATGAATGAATACTGTCAGGGGTTCAGAAGCAGAGACGCAGAGAAGGGAGGAGACAGAGAGCGAGGGGGAGGAATACGAAGGAAAGATGAGTGGGGATGACGAACCGAGATCGCCGAGCTTATCCAGTGAGTCCGAGGATTCCCAGAAGGGAGCGCCAGCAGTCAGAGCAAGGGGGGAAAGCAGGGGAACACCCCAGGAAGAAGGGTCCAGAGAGGAATCAGAGAGCAGCAGTTGGAGATCGGGACCCACGTACCCAGACGGGAACAGCGGGGAGAAAGGGGACCAGATATTGGGTTCCGGAGGCTTTCAGAAGGAGGGAGGGCATGAGTCAGGAGTAGTCACGCCCACCTCGGGGAGCGACGAAACGATCAAGAGGAAGGTTGAGAGTTGGGCGCGCGCGCCAAGTTCAAATGTAGCGGAAGCTGGCGCAGTAAGCAGCCCAGAGAGTGAACCAGGTCCCAAAGCCCGCCGCAAGGAGGCGGAAGGGTCAGGGGGGTCCGCGTCAGAAGAGAGTAGGAAAAAGGAGACCCCGGGGGGCAGAAGGACCCAGAGACGGAGGGAAAGGCGCAGGAGGTGGAGCAAGGCTAGGGTATTAAGCTGGTGTGCTAGAGGCGGAGACTCAAACGGGTCTTCGCCGGTCTGACCTAGAAGAAGTAGGGCTGCATATTGCAGTTTGGAAATGGAAGCTGTAACCCAATAAAGACTCTTTTAACCTGAACGCTGGCTAACGTGGTCCTATGTGAGCTGGGACTGAGTGGCAGCCCAGACAGTAAGACCCGTCTCTTTTAAGCTTCGGACACCTGATACCTCGCAGCGGAGGCAGAAGCAGCGAGAGGAGGAAATTGGTGTTTGGGAGCGAGCTCACAACGGTTGGCAGAGATGACGGAAGCAGAGAAAATTTCAGCGCTGCAACAGGCAGTGACCCAATTGAACGCGGAGGTACAGGCATCCAAGAAAAGGGAGGAGGATGCTGCAGCCGCCTACAGAGATCTCCACGCCAGGTTTGAAGCATTGGTTAAGCATGGGCAGCCAGGACCCAGACCGGAGGGGGTTGGGTTGGCACGGAGAGCAGGAGGGCTTGTGGCTCACTTCGATGGGAATTTACAACAGTACCCCAATTTTCGAGCAGACGTAATGTGCGCACTGCAACTGCTGGCGAAAGACTTTAGGGATGAGGAAGAGAAAGTGGGGTTTATACTATCCCATTTGCATGGGGATGCTAAAGCGTGGCTACGCAATTTGTGGAGGGATAAAGATCCGGCGCTTCAGAATGCAGATGCCTTTATCAGAGCGATGGATGCGTGCTTTTTATCTACCATTGACGTGGATCTTGCCCGACGGGAGATTCATGGACTGAAACAAGGGAGGGCGAGCGTACGCCAGTATCACGCCCGCTTTTTTGCGCTGGTCAGTGCCTTGGAATGGGACCGGGATTCGCCTCCAGTCAGAGACCTCTTCTGGGAGGGATTAAGCAGTGCTGTTAAAGATGAAATTGCGAGGGGGGAGAGGCCCCGGAGCACGCAGGAGGTGGTCCAAAGGGCGCTGACTGTGGGGGTGAGGCTGGAAGAACGTCCGTGGTGCAGAGACGAAGGACGTGGAGGGCGCGAAGCAGCGAGAAGTTTCTCTTTCGTTCCCAGGGACGCTATGCGTGCGCAATCTACACCTCCGCCAGGAGGGGGAGTGGAACCTATGGAGGTGGGAGGAGCCAGGGCTCAGTCAGCTACCAGAGCCCCTGCACCGGCGGCAGTCAAGACTAAACCTCCTAGAGGGACCAGGAAGTGTTATATATGCGACAGCTCTCAACACTTGGCGAAAGAGTGTCCCCAGAGGAGCTCCAAGCACACTGCAGCCTCCGCAACGGTGAAAGTGGCCACGCAACACAGCGAACACCAGCAGGGAAACGACGATGTCTGGCTGGAGACAGAGGCACTGGGGCCCAGCCAGACGCATCACTGAAGCAGTCCCCAGCGATCTTGCAACCCACAGACCCCCTCCCACCCAAACCAGTAGTGCAACTCACAGCATCTCTCCAGCTGCCCGATGGCGTCACTATCGAAGTCCCGCTTTCTGTGGATTCTGGAAGCAACGCAGACTTTATAGCACAGGATTTTGTGGAGCAGCACGCTATACAGCTATTACCGGCCACTCTGCCCCTGCAAGTCGTCACAGTGGATGGCAGAGAGTTGCTGGGGGGGCAGGTGGTGAAGCAGACGCCGCCAATGGTGATGCGCCTTGGCAACCACAGGGAAGTCATCAGTTTTAACGTCACACGACTGTCGGACACACCCATTGTGTTGGGCATGAGTTGGCTGGACAGGCACAGTCCGACACTGGCTTGGTACCAGCGACAGCTGATCTTCGGCTCCTCTTACTGCGCAGAACACTGCATCCTGCCCGGACAGGAGGGAGAGGAGGAGGAATCACAACTGCAGTTGGGAACGTTGCAAGCAGTCCCCCACAAATACGCAGACTTTCTGGAGGTCTTCTGCGAGAAGGAGGCAGACAAGTTACCACCGCACAGGCAATATGACTGCAAGATTGACCTCCTACCAGGGGCGACGCTACCGAAGGGGAGGCTGTATTCCATGTCTGAGGATGAACTACAGGAACTCAAACAGTTCATAGATCACAATTTGGAGCGCGGTTTCATCCGGGAGTCCAGGGCAGTAGGGGGCAGTCCTGTTTTCTTTGTGAAGAAGAAGGACACGCCCCAAAAGAGGCTGGTGGTGGATTTTCGCCTCTTGAACAAGATGACCAAGCCCTCTGATTTCCCCATGCCCAGGATTGACGACCTACTGGCGACGGTGCGCAAGGGACGCGTGTTTACCAAGTTGGACCTGCGAGGGGCGTACAATCTCATCCGCATGAGGGAGGGCGATGAGTGGAAGACAGCCATGTTCACGCCTCTGGGCACCTACGAGTACAGAGTGATGCCGTTTGGATTGCAAAACGGTTCTCACTGTTTTCAAGCTTTCATGCATCATGTGTTGGCGGGACTCCTCTACAAGAAGTGCGTCTGCTTTCTGGATGACATCCTGATATTCTCCGAGTCGCAGCAAGCGCATGACCAAGACGTTCGGGAGGTGCTGGAGAGGTTGCAGCAGCATAGACTGTACGCCAAACTGGAGAAGTGCCAGTTCGACACGACGGAGGTGGATTTCTTGGGTTACAAGTTGTCGGACAAGGGGCTAGCCATGGACAGCGCCAAGGTGCGAGCGGTGTTGGATTGGAAGAGCCCGCGCAACCGGAAGGAGGTCCAGCGGTTTGTCGGCTTCGCCAACTTCTATCGCAAGTTTATCAAAGGGTTCGCGATGCAGACGGCGGCTATTACGGACACGCTAAGCTCCAAGAAAAAGAAATTCATCTGGACGGAGCAGGCAGAGCAGTCCTTTCAGGCACTCAAGCGTCTCTTCGCGTCGGAAGAGCAACTGCTGCATATCGACCCCAGCAGACCGATGCGGGTAGAGACAGACGCGTCCGATAGAGCAGTGGGAGCTGTCCTGCTGCAGAGGGACCCACAGGGGGTCTGGAGACCGGGAGCGTTCTACTCCAGAAAGCTCAGCAAGTCGGAGCAGAACTACACCATCTGGGACAGGGAGTTGCTTGCCATTCATGCAGCATTCAAAGCATGGAGGCACTTCCTGATCGGCGCCAAGCACACGGTGCAGGTCTGCACGGACCACAAGAATCTGGAGCACTGGCGCACGGCGAAGTTCCTGAACCAGAGGCAGATACGTTGGGCGGAGTTCTTTGCTGACTTCGATTTCCGAATAGAGTACGTCCCAGGCGACACCAACATCATGGCGGATGCACTGTCCCGAAAACCGCAATACCTCGAAGAGGCGACGCCAGCGGCAGCCATGCACATCTTCGCGCCAACAGCGTGGGCGTGCGCTTCAGCCACAGTAGACCTGGAGGCGGTGCGGCGGGCGCTGCAGGACGACTCATTCGCGCAGGCGAAGATGGCCGAGGTGCACAAGGGCACGGCGAAGAGCGACGAGTTCCAGATACGGGACGGCTTGCTCTTACGTAAAGGGGCCATCTACGTGCCTGGAGATGAACTTCGCGCCAAGGTACTGCAGCAGTTGCACGACGCACCCACGGCCGGGCACTTTGGCACGGAAAAAACGGTGGAATTAGTCGCAAGGGACTTTTGGTGGCCCAGACTGAGAGGGGAAGTCGCGGACTACGTCGTGAGGTGCGACACCTGCCAGAGGGCCAAGCCGGTGCACAAACCACCGGCGGGACTGCTCGAACCGCTGCAAACGCCGTTTGAACCGTGGGAGAGGGTGGCCCTGGACTTTGTCACGGATCTACCCAGCTCGAGAGGCAAGACGGCTGTACTAGTGGTGGTGGACTTGTTCACCAAGATGGCACACTTCATACCGTGTGCGAAGGTGGCCACGGCAGAACAAACAGCCAAACTGTTCATAGATCACGTGTTCAAAGTGCACGGGCTGCCGCGGTCTATACTGTCCGACCGCGGTCGCCAGTTCATCTCGAATTTCTGGCAGAAGCTGATGGGCTTCCTGAACGTCAAAATCAACCTGACATCAGCGAGACACCCGCAGACCAACGGGCAAGCGGAGAGGGTCAATGCCATCATGCAGCAGTACCTGAGATGCTATGCCAATCAACAGCCTGTGACGTGGGTGGATTACCTGCCGCTCGCCGAGTTCGCCTACAACAACACGAAGCACGTGTCCACAGGGGTGACACCGTTCTTCGCCAACAATGGGAGGAATCCCAGAACCTTCCCGGGACTGGACAGAGTGGGGGAAGGGGAACCGCAGACGGCGGACGCTTTCGCGTCTGAGTTGCAGGAGGTCCACGATCAACTCCGACGGCAGCTGGAGCTAGCGAAGCACGCATACAAGGTGCAAGCGGACAAGCACAGGCGAAGAGATCCGAGTGGGAGACTGGGTCTGGTTGGCAGCCCACGCAGTGCCGACCAGATCGTTAGCCAAAAAGAAGTTGGGGCACAAGCAACTCGGTCCATACCAAGTCGAAGCGCAGATCAACCCAGTAGCTTTCAGGCTGGTGCTCCCGGAGGGTTCCAGGATGCATCCGGTGTTCCACAGGTCGGTGCTCACTCCCTACAGGACACCTCACAGGTTCCAGGAACCAGGAACAGCACCGAGTCCGTCTCAGGAGCGGTCGGAGGCGGGAAGATTGCCACAGCAGGACCCCATCAACGAAGTCACGGAGATTTTGGACTCCAGATGGGGGGAGGACGGAGTGGAATACCTCCTAGCCAGGGAGGGCACCCGGGCTAGTGCTAATAGCTGGGTGCCAGACTACGCTTTGGAGGAACCCCTGCTCAAGGACGAGTTTCATGCCCTTTTCCCACACAGACCCATGCCAGCAGGCTTCTTCGACGACTGGTTGTTCACGCCCACACTTTCCTCCAGCACGTTCCATGGCTTCGACTCGGACGGGGAGCCCGCACAGCGCACACATTCCCCAGAGGGGTCACCGGAGGGTTCGGTGTCTGACACCTCGTATTGGTGGGACGATCGGCCAGAGGAGCAGTGGCGCCGGAGGTGGCTGGAGATGCCAGGTCAAGCGACCGACGCAGAGACTGACATGGACGTGTGCGGGGAGGATCTCGGTTTCGAGCACGGCGGCACTGAAATGGAGGCGGAGCAGCTCACCGTTGACGAACGCGAGGAGGAAGACTCGGAGGTCTTCAGTTGGCGGCCAGCAACGAGGAGCGAACTGTATCCGGCATTCACTCCTGTGATGATGGAGCACCCTGCAACCACCCTTGAAAGTGGGGAGGGGGGAAGGGGGGGCTTCGAGGGGGGGATGGATGTCAGGGGTTCAGAAGCAGAGACGCAGAGAAGGGAGGAGACAGAGAGCGAGGGGGAGGAATACGAAGGAAAGATGAGTGGGGATGACGAACCGAGATCGCCGAGCTTATCCAGTGAGTCCGAGGATTCCCAGAAGGGAGCGCCAGCAGTCAGAGCAAGGGGGGAAAGCAGGGGAACACCCCAGGAAGAAGGGTCCAGAGAGGAATCAGAGAGCAGCAGTTGGAGATCGGGACCCACGTACCCAGACGGGAACAGCGGGGAGAAAGGGGACCAGATATCGGGTTCCGGAGGCTTTCAGAAGGAGGGAGGGCATGAGTCAGGAGTAGTCACGCCCACCTCGGGGAGCGACGAAACGATCAAGAGGAAGGTTGAGAGTTGGGCGCGCGCGCCAAGTTCAAATGTAGCGGAAGCTGGCGCAGTAAGCAGCCCAGAGAGTGAACCAGGTCCCAAAGCCCGCCGCAAGGAGGCGGAAGGGTCAGGGGGGTCCGCGTCAGAAGAGAGTAGGAAAAAGGAGACCCCGGGGGGCAGAAGGACCCAGAGACGGAGGGAAAGGCGCAGGAGGTGGAGCAAGGCTAGGGTATTAAGCTGGTGTGCTAGAGGCGGAGACTCAGACGGGTCTTCGCCGGTCTGACCTAGAAGAAGTAGGGCTGCATATTGCAGTTTGGAAATGGAAGCTGTAACCCAATAAAGACTCTTTTAACCTGAACGCTGGCTAACGTGGTCCTATGTGAGCTGGGACTGAGTGGCAGCCCTGACAAATACGAACACCAGGAAGTTGGTTCAATAAGGGGAATGGGGCACTGCTCCACCAATCTGCCTGCTCTTCCCGCCTGCTTGCTTTCTTACAGCCAATCGAAGAGTGATGCTGCCTGTCATTGGCTCTGGCTGACCATTGAATGGACTTCCACCCTAACAGTCCCAATGGGCACCAGCCTTCGCTGAGCGCCAGTATTAAAAGACATTCTCAGTGGCTGCCCACAGTGGTGCTTCGTCTTCTGCAAGGATTCTGCTTCTGTGTTTGTGGCATCATCATCATCATTATTATTTGCCCAAACTGGGAATAGTTCCAGCCCAGATCTTAGCACTTGCACACCTTCCAACACTTCTCTGATGAAAATAGGGACGTCCCATTCCATAATGATAATGTTACTATTTATACCCCACATATCTTACTGGGTTGCCCCAGCCACTCTGGGCAGCTCAAAACATATATAAAAGACATAATAAAACCCATGTGTCTATGGAACCCTTTATCGGGGTTTATATTTTATGAATACTTCTCTCTACCCCTCTGCTACGTTATGCTTTGGTGTAAATACAATTCAGCAGAATGGCATGTGAAAGGAAATGAAGTAGAAGGGAAATGAAAAGTAGAATACCATAAACCTGATTCAAGCCTATGTGGTCCCAGCCCTGAGACCCTGAAGAGCACCAATTACTGATTGGTAGAGGTGGCGTGAATGGGAAATGGACAGCAGAATGAAACGCCAAAAACCACCTGGATGAGCGAGTTTGGAATAGGTGGATCTTGGGCTGCCCTGGCTGATCTGGCATTAACTCCTTCATCCCAGCTCAGCTGGGGATACGCAGGCAAAAGCCCCTCAAACCAGTGGAGCTGGAAAGTTTGACCTCCTGCATTATTCAACCTTATTAGAATCATAGAGTTGGAAGGGACTCAAGCCCAACCCCCGGCAATGCTGGAATCTCAGCTAAAGCATCAAGGCTCAACCAGCAGAACTTAAGCCTGAAGAACTTATACCAGTATAAGACCCCAAAAGGGCAGGGACGTAGGAAGGGGGGAGGGGGCGGACCGCCCCGGGTGCCCTCACTGAAGGGGGTGACATTCGGTGTGCTGCCACCCTTGACTCCCATGCCTACCCCAAACAGGCAAGGGGGTAAGGGGGTAAGGGCACCACTTTGCCGGCAGCATTCCCCTCTTCCCCCTTCATTTTGAGAGTTTGGGGGAGGCTTGGGAGTCGCGGGCAGGCAGTGTGCTGAATGTCCATCATGGACGGCTCGCTCCAACCCCGTGGGTGACTCGCTCCGCCCCTGGCTGCAGGGCACGCACACCGCTCTGGGGACCAAAGCGGCTATTCCACACCTGGGAGGGCACCCTCTGCACCACACCCCCCTTGGGAGCACGCCATGCCCCCTTGGGAGCGTGCCCGCCCTGGGCAGCATGGGCATATGCTCTGCCTCTGCAAAGGGGGGCATTCCGGAGGCATCCCCTTTCCGCTCAGTCACATGACCTTGCAACCCGGCAGAATTTACGGTAGCAAAAAGTTGAACTGTATCGTATAAGCTTGTTTTTTCCGCTGCCCATTTCAGCCCTGCTCCTGAACAGAATTAGAAATACAGTGGTACCTCGGGTTACAGACGCTTCAGGCTACAGACGCTTCAGGTTACAGACTCCGCTAACCCAGAAATAATACTTCGGGTTAAGAACTTTGCTTCAGGATGAGAACAGAAATCGCGTGGTGGCGGCGCAGCAGCAGCGGGAGGCCCCATTAGCTAAAGTGGTGCTTCAGGTTCAGAACAGTTTCAGGTTAAGAACAGACCTCTGGAACGAATTAAGTACGTAACCCGAGGTACCACTGTAGGGGTAACTTACACCTGCTTAACTTTGGCTTGTGTTAAATTCCACTGGCTTCCTCATCATAGGATTGCTTTCCCCACCTCTTTTCATCTCCCTATCCCATACAGTTGATCAGAGTCCCTACCTGTGCACAGGCCTAGCTGATGGAGCAGGTAGGGGATTTCTTTGCATACAGCAGTTTTTTGTATGCTCGATTCTCCAACCAGCCACCCAGTTACTGATACATGTGTGAAAGCTTGCTTCCACATGTGTTTGGCCCCTAGCTGGATTGGGGCAATCAGCTCTTTACTTAATACACCTTTGGTTCATGGTGTGAAAATCGAGAGAGAAGTGATATTTTTGTTAATGTGTTTGAAAAGAAAAGATCTCTCTTCAGAAGGGGGTGATAAATTCTTTCCTCCCTCTTTGTCTTCTTTCCTTTCCCTCAATTTTTTTTTGGTCTTTCTTTCCATTTTGTGAATTGGTGCTATTATTAGAGATGGGGAAGAAATTTGATTCTGTGTGCATTTTAAAGAGGAGCTATCTAATACGCAGTTCACAAACAGAAGCGCTGCTAAAATCCGTACATCTCTGCATTGAGCAGTTCCCCAACCAAAGAATGTATCCAAAAAGGCACCTATTAGGAGGATAGGTGCCTAAAATGTACATAGGAATGATTAAAAATAGCATACCAAAGGTAATTTGGGGGTAATTGCTTGCCAGAAAAATGTGTTCATTGCTCAAAATGTGTACATTAAGGGAAATTTGCACTAAAATGCTGACAAATTATCATGAGGTTTGTTTTGTAATTGAGTGAAAAAATAAGGAACTCATTTTAAGAATGGAAAAACGAGAAACAAAATGGATCAATCTGCCCATCCCTAGTTATTCATCAACCTTGCTTACCTCTGATTTTCTCATGTTAGGGTTGTCATATTCCAAAAAGTGAAAATCCAGAGCTTTTTTTTTTAGTTTTGCCAAAAGTTGTTGAGCTTTTTTCTCCAAAATCTACACTTATGACATTTCAGCGATTCCCTCCTCCCCCAACACTGTTTAAGAGGGCCTAAAATGTATATAGGAATGTCTGGGAAATTCTGGACGTATCGCAACCCTATCTTATGTGCCCGTAACAAACAAGAAAGGGTATGTGGAGTTAAATGAGAAGTGTATGTGTGCATTCGTGAGTATGAGAGAGAGAGAGAGAGACAGAGAGTGAGAGAGAGAGAGAGAGAGAGAGAGAGAGATGGGGATGATTCCATTTTATTATGTATATATATTAGCTCTGTATTGCATGATCCATTTTTAAAATTTTTAAATTTGGATTGATAAACCCATAAACATTTAATGTTTGGGAGCAAAACACAGAGAGAAAGTAATAGAAGCAGAGAGAAGACTCAGGCGGCGAGAGTCTACCCCCCAAAACTGGCTGTGAACCTTAAGCCCTCAGCTCAGCTTCAGAAACTGATTGCATCACAGAGGTGATGCCTTCAATCTGCTGGGATGAAAGTTGTGCATTATATGCTGAAGTACTTGTATCTGGGGACCAGGGTTCCTTCCCCTCACCCATCCCATTTCGGCGTGCAGAGTACCATATTGACATTCAAATAATAGCATTCAATCCTTTGAGCTCTCTGGTATCTTTGACCCATATTAGCAGCTGCCTGGCAAGCGGCCGCGGTAGTGAGTGCAGTGAGGGGGGTGAGAGCACAGAGCGGGATGAAGAAACATAAATACAAATGCGTATTCTCTCTCTTCTGAGTTGCACAACGCACACTGGTTGCTACAAGGGCTGTTCACAAGACACACATGCAGAGGAAGGAATCCACGTAGTTTTCCACCACACGCTCCTCCCCACCCTTCCCCGCCACTTCTGTGTTCACAATAAAGCAAGAAAATCTATACATATTTATGAAGCTCTGATGCCTGGGTCGTCGTCGTCGTCTTCTTCTTCTTCTTCTTCTTCTTCTTCTTCTTCTTCTTCTTCTTCTTTTTGATGTGCAGGCTTTTCAATTTTGGACAGAGGGTTTCATGGCAGTAGTGGTATGGTGACAGGAAGAGAAGGATGGATGCGAGATGGGAAGCGACAGAGATCCCCTCCTTTCATTTCTGCACTCAGCTCTCCACCTCTGCCCAGAACTCTGCTGACAAAATATTTCACCCTTTTTGGTATTCTGATTCTATGGCACCTTTCCTTAGTCTGCTTTTCAAGCGGTGGCAGCTGGTGCCCATTGGGACTGGCTGGAGGAAGGGAGGGAGGCCCACAGTAGGTGGCGCTAGAGCTAACGGCAGGCAGAGCCAACTCATTATCGTTGTATGGGGTTTGACAAGGGAAACGCTGAGATTAAGGAAGCAGCAGCTGACAAGCAATACCACCCTCTGGACTGATTGTAAGTAGGAAGGAAGGCAGTTGGAGACAACTGAAGTGAGTGGGGCAGAGCTCCATTCACCCTTAAGAACCAGCAGCCACTGTTCCCCATTATGCTTGTCCCATGACCTTTGTTCTTCCATGTTCTCCTCAGCTGAATAACCATCTGCTGCTGCCATGGGACATGGGTGGCGCTGTAGTCCAAACCAATGAGCCTCTTGGGCTTGCTGATCGGAAGGTCGACAGTTCGAATCCCCATAATAGGGTGAGCTCCCGTTGCTCTGTCTTGGCTCCTGCCAACCTAGCAGTTTAAAAGCACGGAGTGTGAGTAGATAAATAGGTACCACTGCAGTGGAAAGGTAAACAGCGTTTCTGTGTGCTCTGGTTTCTGTCCCGGTGTTTAGTCATGCTGGCCACATGACCCATTAAGCTGTCTGTGGACAAATGCCGGCTCCCTTTGCCTGGAAGAGAGATGAGCGCTGCAACCCCATAGTTGCTTTTGACTGGACTTAACCGTCCAGTGGTCCTTCACCTTTTTTTACCTGCTGCTGCCACTGCCACCAGCCAAGTCCTCCAGAGCTCATCCACCTAGGAGAATCCATCTAGAACTGATCTAGAGCAGGGATAAATGAGAGTTTCCCTCAGCGAATGTGAATAAGTTTTAATAGTGTTGACTAGTTTGACTAGTTGGTCAATAACAAAATGGAAAATCCCTCCCTTTGCATTTCCCCCCTCCCCCCGTTACACAGTTATAGCCTATTAAGACACATTTTCTATGTCTTCCCCCATCATTTACATTTTAGAGAACTCTCTCCCCCAACCCCACCCCAACGAGGCACACATTAACATTCACAAACCATTTTGATGTTTGGAGGAGGGCAAAAGGGACTGGAAGGAGACACCAAAGGAAACAAGCACTCCATTCATAATTAAACTCCTCAACACATAGGAACAGTTTACCAGTGGTGTCAAGCATCTCCATAGGCGAGACCGCGTCAATATTTTTCATAAGTAAACAGCTAAATAACCAAGTAAGAAACCCCATTCCCCTGACATGGTGGATTCATTACAGTTCAGTTTCAAAAATGTTCTGAATCTTTTGCAGGCATTTCTTGGAAATTTCCATTCTGTGATCCCCGCAGAGAGTCTCGCTCACTCGCTATGGACTAATAAACATTTAGCCAACTTAAATAACTTAGATAGATTTAAGTATTTTACAAATATGGGCAGAGTGGATGAATACTTATCCAGCACAGAAGAAACATTCCACAAAGCCCTTTTGTCTCCCTGGTTGCATTCCTATTTTTCCAGTTTTATGGGAGATTTCCCCCTCCTGACCCACCCCCCTGTCTTTTAACATTTCACATTTTGGATAGAACATCAGCTGTCTCAGATCAAAAGAGAAAAAAGGAATTGCCTAATACCAAAATGGTTTAATAAAAGTGCATATCATGCATCTCAAGTGGTTTGGTCCATGGCATGCTTTCAAACCCATTATTATTTTATTATGTTATCTACCTCCTCAAAGGCTTAAGGATTTTCAGTTGATTAACTCCCTAACTTTCAACCCATCAGTCAGCTAACTGACCAATTAATATACATGTTGCTGCAAAGGAGACAAAGACTCTGTAAAGTCTTACTAATTTATTGTGGCACAAGCTTTTCCAGGCAAGAGCCCATATTACAATAACTCATCAGATATTATAACAACTCATTTCAGATGTTATTTTGAGACAACTTTGGATCCGAATGATGAAATAGTCTCAGAATAACACCTGAAATGAGTTACTCAGGCCAGTGGTCCATTTAGTTCAGTATCCTGTTTTCACAGTGGCCAACCAGATGCCAGTGGCGTAGCGTGGGTTGTCAGCACCCGGGGCAAGGCAAGTAATTTGCGCCCCCTAACCCGTGGATTTTAGCACCCGGTGCGGCCGGCACCCTTGGCACCCCCCACGCTATGCCACTGTTCCAACGTTCAGCTTCACTGGATGCCCACGAGTTATATTGTACAGAGAGAGGGATAAAAACTTTCCTCTCTGTCCACTCTCTCCTTGCCATGCCTTAGTTTTGCAGGCTTCTCTCCTGTCGCCTCTTGCTTGCCTTTTCTCTAAACTAAAAACAAACCCAATGCTGCCGCCTTTCCTCAGGGCACCGGCTCCATCCCCTTGCTTAGATTCCCTCTACCAAAGCTGAAAGCAGCCTGAAGTTCCTCCTGATCGTGAATGGGAAACAGCTGGCGAAGCCGGCGGCCTGCCAGGGAAGGGATCTCTTCCTAACCTGCTCCACGGAGCCCGTTCCTTGCAAGCGCTCCGTGTCCCTCGGATGGCGAGCGCCTTTGGAAACGCGGAGCAGGCGCTTGCCGGCGAGCAGCCCCCCCGCCCCTTCCCAAGCTAATCCTTTTAGAACCGAAAGCCCCTTAACCCGCTGGCGAGAGGCTTAGCCGGGCCTCGCCCGCCCACCGGCTTCCTCTCAGAGGTTTTTGGGGAGCGCAGGGCGCGGCGAGGCCCGGCGGTGCGTCGGGGTGCGGAGGCTGCCCGTGCCGGCCAGGCGTCGGTGGCGGCATCGGCGCTGCTGCAGCAGCTGCTCCTCCTGCGAGCAGTGAGTGGAGCGCAGCCGCAGCGGCGGCGGGGGGCGAGCGCACGCTAGGGCGCAAGGCTGGCAGTGGCTGCGGGGAGCCCGGCGGAGGAAGGAACTTGCCCCTTCCCTCTGGACTCGTGCCCCCCCAGATGTTGCGCCCGGTGCGGCCGGCACCCTTGGCACCCCCCACGCTACGCCACTGCCAGATGCCGATGGGAAGCTCAGAAGCAGGACCTGAATGCAAGAGCAGTTTCCAGCAATTGGTATTGAGAAAGCTTCTCCTCCTCCCGGAGGGGAGGGATTGTGATCGGGAACCATTCCCACACTTTGCAGGGGGCGTTCCGGCCCCTGCTTGCCATCATCGCTGACGCGCCACGCTTCCCGGTCAGTCTTCCAATCGGTGGGAAGCTTGGGAGCGGGGTTTAGCTGCTCAAATGCGGCCGCAGCAACTCTTCCCCTCATTGCGCTGCCGGATTTCTTCGGGTCACCCATCCACCCTTCCCTTTAGTTCATCGCTTCATGCTTGACCTTGCTATGGACCTATGGTTGGTCACCTTGGTTGCCCAAGGGGCCTGGTAGGAGTTTTTACCCAATTGGCAAATTGGCACCAGCCTCTTGGTTTTTCACCTACCTCATAGCAAATCATCACAACTTTTCCGGTATTGGTGGTTAGGCATTGGAATATGTTGTTGGTGTATGGAAGGGTAGGGTGTGGTTATCACCTACCCCTTCACTTATGGGTATTCCGTTAAAGAAATCCGGCGGTCGTAGATCCTGTCCGATGCCCTGCTGTGGCTGGGGGCCATGGCACGACCCCCGGTAACATCAGGGGAGAGCTTACAGTTGTATTTGCATCAACAGGCTCCCCCTACTGGTGTTTAACCCTTGTTAGACTCACCCCTCCCTGAGTGGGTGGAGTCAAGATTTGCTGTTTTCCAATGCTTAAGCCAATACCTCTCACATGCTGTAATCAATAAAGTGGTGGCCTTTTCTAGCCCATTAACCTAACATACTGTGTCCATGTGTCTTTATTATCCCCAATTGGGGTGGGGGCGGGTCCTCGAATCACAAGCATACTGACAATGGAGATAGAACATAGCCATCAGGGTTAGCAGCTACTGAGAGCCTGATCCACCACGAATTGGTCTAATCCTCTTTTAAAGCATTTTCCCAGAGAGAAAATGGGATTCGTCGTTGGCACGGCAGCATTCAGATACGCCACTGCAGATATGGAAAGGGCTTCTTGCTCTGACTAAATTCCTAGCCTCTGTTAGCCGTTGGAGATGATGGTGCAGGAGGCCAATTGTAGTGGATTTCACCTGCTTATAAGGCTTCTCAAGGCGACGACTTCTTGTAAGGCGACGCGGGTGGCGCTGTGGGTAAAACCTCAGCGCCTAGGACTTGCCGATCGCATGGTCAGCGGTTCGAATCCCCGCGGCAGGGTGCGCTCCCGTCGCTTGGTCCCAGCGCCTGCCAACCTAGCAGTTCGAAAGCACTTTCGGGTGCAAGTAGATAAATAGGGACCGCTTACCAGCGGGAAGGTAAACGGTGTTCCGTGTGCTGCACTGGCTCGCCAGATGCAGCTTGTCACGCTGGCCACATGACCTGGAAGTGTCTGTGGACAGCGCTGGCTCCCGGCCTCTAGAGTGAGATGAGCGCACAACCCTAGAGTCTGGCAAGACTGGCCCGTCCGGGCAGGGGTACCTTTACCTTTAAGGCTTCTCAAACACGCTGGATCATTGGCCGGCCACTGTCCTTCCCTGGCTGCATGCTCTGGGCCACATCACTGCTCTGTAGAATTATATCTGAGGTGTAAAGTGCAGCAGAGCCCACAAATGTTCTGCCCAGGAATACTCAAGAGTCAGAACAGTGACTTAAAAAGGAGGGAACACACCTCTGAGAGCCTTTCTCTTAACCTTGAAGGGCTGCAACCAACCCCACAACCCCAGGGCTCTGGTCGTTGGTTCACTAGAGAGATGGGCCCCTGGCATCCCTTGTTAGAATTTGACCAGTGATCACTCTGCTCTTTCGGTGGTACAGACTGGCAAGCAGGCAAAGGCCCTGTCCAGGGCAAAGTTGCTAGTACAGGCAGACATCCTTTCCCTGGAGGGCAGCCGTTTACTCAAAGAAGGCATTGTTTGCCGTTCAGCATGACTGTGACTGTGCAGGTTAATTCACTTGACTTTGTGGTGTCAGTCCCAAAATAGAAAGGGAGCCCACTTTTGCCACCCCACCGATTCGCGTCCAGAAAAAGTCATGTGTGACTAGAAGCCAGACAGTGATTCTTGAGATGCTCCAGAGTCTCTGCCCAGGGCTGTAGGTTTACCTTGGTTTGGAAGAACACATAATAAATGCAGAATTGGATGGTGGCTGAATTCTGCTACTCAATGATTTCATCCCGCCTTCCACCATTGGAAGCTATTTTGTCATACAGTGGTACCTCGGGTAACAGACGCTTCAGGTTACAGATGCTTCAGGTTACAGACCCCGCTAACCCAAAAATAGTACCTTGGGTTAAGAACTTTGCTTCAGGATGAGAACAGAAATCGCTCAGTGGCGGCGCGGCGGCAGCGGGAGGCCCCATTAGCTAAAGTGGTACCTCAGGTTAAGAACAATTTCAGGTTAAGAACAGACCTCCAGAACGAATTAAGTTTTTAACCCGAGTTACCATTGTATAAATCACCACCACCACCACCACCACCACTACTACTACTACTACTACTTCCAATTCTGCAGGATGAACATGAAACTCCATGTGATCTGGGGCTGCCCCTTTCTTTGAGTTGTTGAAGGCTCCATGTGCACAGTGTTGGTGGAACAACATTGACTTGATCCAGAGAACATAATCCTTGCCTGATTTCCTGTACTCACTGTGTATCATGACAAAGGACCACACCAGCAATAGATGCAAAATTACAGGACTACCTCAATTAAGCTCCAGTCCAGCAGCTTAATGAAAGCTGCAATTCTAACCCCATTTACCTTGGAGTAATCCCCACTGGATTCAATTGGATTCACTTCAGAGTAGCCATGGTTAGGAGTGTGTTATTAGTCCACTAGGAGAAAACTGATGGAAATAATGGACAACTACTTATGACTAACTTAATTTCATTTATTCCAGTGGGTCTACTCTGAGTATGCTTGTTCAGATACAGCCCTGTGACTTGAGTTGGTCATAACAAACTTGTTTTAATTGAATTTACTTGGAACTAACTTCTGTGCTAATCTGACACAAACAAACCTGGAAGCCTCATTAGCACTTCATTCCCTTGTCTGGTCCATTATCCTGGCACTTTGTTGAATGACATCACTCTTGTTCTGGGAAAAAATACACTCTAAATCAGGCATGTCCAAAGTCCATTTTGGGGGCCTAATCCAGCACGCTGGTGGGTTTAATCCGGCCCCTGTGGCAGTTTATTTACTGGGGTAAAAATAAATAAATAAAGCTCATCAACCTCAATCCTTAAAAAAAGGTCAACAACTTTGGTTGGACGATGTTAGTTTCTGTTCTTATCACTGTGCAGCTGCTTGGAGTCACAGGACTCTGTTTACATTCCAGAGACCTTCCAGATTGTGGGAAGTCTCACGTAAGGGGAGACGGGATGTGACGTTAGTGGTTTCCTGTTTCCTTTGTTCCTTTGTTCAGTTGCTCTCTGCTTTCATAGAGAGAGGATGTATTTTATGTCTGCGTAGCTTAGAAATAAAGCATAGCAATGTAGCCCAAACCTCTCGTCTCTTTCCTGTGCTGGAAACTCTGCTGAAAAATGTGCCTGAGGCCTCATCAAAGGCTCAGGTCGTTCTTTGTCGGGAGGCGATTCTAAAGACTCGGGGGAAGAAAATGAGCTTTATCAGCTTGGCCGAGCAGAGATACTGACAGCACTTTGGCCGGCCCCCATGGCCCTTCACTTCATCAAATCTGGCCCTCTTTGAAAAAAGTTTGGACACCACTGCTCTAGATGCTTGGAAAGTTCTGATCCAGGTGCCAAATACAAGCTTGCAGGACATATGTACCTATTATGCATTTATGTTTCTTGTTATCCTTGCACATTGAAACATTCAAAGGTGCCCTTAGTTCTCTGTATTCATAGAATCATAGAATTGTAAATTTGGAAGGGACCCTGAGGATCATCTAGTTCATTCCCCTGCAATGGAGGAATTTCAACACACGGCCCCCTATCCAATTTGAAACCATATCAGACCCTGCTTAGCTTTGGAAGTGCTTGCAGTTTTCAGGGTGTGTTTTTTTTAAATAAAAGAAAAATACTACCTTCTGATTGTCATCCTAGGAATAACAGTGGTGGAAGAACATGCTTTATCTTTCATTTGTGTTTGCTTCCTATGTTTGCAAAGTAGCCGACCCACATCATAAAAAGAAGAAGAAAAAAATTCGAACGGAAAGCCGCTGAGGTACCTCTCTAAAAAATGTAATGGACTGTACTGAAAGCCTAACTTTGACTGATGTGAGGTTTGGGACTTTATCCAGGTAAGAATTCATGCAGCAATGAGCACAGATAAGGCAGATGACCCAGAGTAGGGCCAAACTGTTTACCAGCAGATGTGTTTTTGAAAATCTTCCTTAACTGGTCATGGCAGCGGAAAATACCCTGCTGTTAAACGCATCTGCAATCCACTGCTCTCCCAATCCACCTACAAAAATCCTGACCTTTAAAGAAATGATGGAGAAGCTGGTGATTTTTTTTATTATTTTTTTTGCGTGGCATTGAAGCTAAGTCTATTTCAGGCTCCGAGGCAATTGCAGCCCTTTTTGCTCCCTATTTCACATCACTTTTAAGTCTTGTTCTGGCCACTGTGAACCCTTCAGCACTTCTCCCTGTGCAATCACTCGAGTCAAGATCTGTGATTTGTGATTTGCAGATGACATGTACATTTCTTGGCTGATGGCTGTTCAAGCAGTTTGCAAACCTAAGGCAATAAACTGCAGGGATGGAGCTGAAACATTCTGGGGTTTGTACTAAATTGCTATTCCCATGCAAACGAGGAACTACTTTCCTATTGTTTTCAGGGGGAAAGGAACGCTTTCATATTTATAAGGTTGTGAGATATTTAAAATAAATACATCTTAGGAGCGGGTTCCCTGTATATCATAATTCAAAACATGCTGTGCTTGGAATTAAACACCATCAATTTCAACTGAACACACACCCTAGCTCTTAGGATTTCCCCTTCATGTCAACTACTAGCAGTGGAGTGGGTACTGCTTTAAGGAAGTTCATTTGGTTGTATAATTTATCCTATCTGAAAAGAGTCAATGAAGTTAACTGTATTTGGTAACAAGCCACAAAACTCCCAATGTGTTGGTCCATAGAATCATAGAATTGTAGAGTTGGAAGGGACCCAAAGAGTCATTTAGTCTAATCCCCTGCAATGCAGGAATCTCAACTAAAACATCCATGACAGATGGACATCCAACCTCTTCCTAACAACCTCCAAGGAAGGAGAGTCCACAACTTCCCAAGGGAGACCATTCCACTGTCGAACGGCTCTTACTGCCAGAAAGTTCTTCCTGAATCTCCTTGTAACTTGTAGTCATTGTTTTGAGTCCTACCCTCCAGAGCAGGAGAAAATAAGCTTGTTCCCCCTTCCATGTGACAGCCCTCGAGACATTTGAAGATGGCTATCATATCTCCTCTCAGTCTCTTCTTTACCCAGGCTAAACATACCAAGCTCCTTCATCCATTCCATGTCTTTTAATGGAAGAGCAGATCCACCAGGTATGTTCCCAGTGGAGGTGCCCCTTCCACTGAACTAAATGAAGAAGGTGCTTCATGGTCAGAACAATGATCCAAACTATATAAGCTGCTTAAAGATACCCACGGTTCATCCGGTGACCAGTGACTGCAATATACTGGCCTAAGTAAAAAATTAAAAATATTTTACAGGATCATATGTTTTGGATGATATTCAAGCTTAGTGTTTGTTGGTCCTCTGAAGAAGGGTCATTTCAAAACTGGAGATCAGCCACTGAGAATTCCCCAATATGTGGCCTCACTAAAGATGAGGGAAAAACTTGATTCAGTTCACCATTAAAGGCAAACAGTCCTAATTTGCACTTTCTGGAACAATTCGTAAACTGAAACGTAGCCATCCTTCAATATTCACACTTGCCTGATTTTTCTCTGGCTGTGTAACGTGTACAAAAATGCATATACTAGGGTAAAGAATGCATAGAAATGCATGTATACCCACAAAGATACATCACATTAGAAGAAATGATTTGCCAAAATGTATATATTAGCAGGAATGTGTGCTAAAAATGTGTCTATTAGTAGACATTTTGTACTGAAATGCTGGTGAATTTTCAGAAGGACTTTTAAAATAGCAATAATTGAGAATTGATGTGGAAAGGCAGAGAACTGAACTTACGAATGGGGGGGGGCAATAAGAAATTAGGAGCAACCAAAACCTTACAGATTTGCCCATCCCTAAACCTCCGCATTTCTCCTTGGCACAGGATAGTGTCAATAAGAGGCACCCCATAGCTAACCATAGAGATAAGAATGTGATATTGAGAAAGGAAAGACTTGGCATAGATGTGATGGCTTTATAGAACAAAACAAAACACAATATACGCACCACCTAATTTTTGCATTCAAAAAATGTAAATCCCTTAATCCTCTCGCAAGGGAAATCTGTTGCAGATGTATCATTTCTTAAGCATTAAACACAATTATTTGTGTTCATTTTCACAAAAAAATCTTTAGAAAATATGGAATGGAAATGGTATATATTTGAACAAATGGTCAGTGTTGAACCATTCTTATTTCTCAACAAAAACCGACTGTTTAGGTGGTGTTTTTTTTAATGTAGCACCTTAAACATCCAAATCTAATCTTCAGTTGATTTTATCACCATATGCAGGATTACTGAAATTCAGATTCTGGAGCACTAGAATGAAGCAACACAGAGAGAAAGGTATTTCTAATAACACATACAGTTTGGGGGGTGGAGAAAAATAAGGCACCAAATGAAGCGTCTCAATTTTATGGTGTGCCTGTATATTAATGCATTGTACAAATTCCTACCCTAACTCTGAGAAAATGCAAGTCTCAGGATTAACAGAATATATAAGGAATGCTTGTCTGTCATTACACATCAGAATAGTATTGTTAAATCAAGTGTACCTTTCATAAATCCCGACTTAGGAAAAAATGTACTTTGCCTTTCTGTAGAAAAAAATCTAAGATAGACTAAAATAAGGTTTGTCAGTTCCCTGATTTAAATTGAGTTGCCTGAACAAAAAAGCCACTGGGTATACTGGGTGGTTGTTGTTTTTAAAGCAAAGAACTTAATATTTATTGAGATTTCATGTCCATTTAATTATTAATACCAGCAGTGTTATAGTATTTCTACAAAGTTGCTCCTCTTGACCTTTTACCTGTTGTTGTTTCCCCCCACAAACTATTTTCTGTGCAAGCATGAAAGCCCACACTTGCCATTTATTCTGTGTGACAGAGTTAAAAAAGACTTGTGGTTTAGCTACCCACCACAAGGATTCCGATGACTGACATTCAAAGAACCAGCGATTTTAAGTTTCAGCTACTAGAGCCAGAAAATGTCGCATGATATCACAGCAGTTTAAAGAGAAAGATGATGAGGTGGTTTGGAGAAAAGACAGGAGAAATATCAGGGTGGAAGACAGGTACCTTTTCCAGGTAACAATTAAGGGTGGAGGTGAGGGAGGCAAAATGGGTCTGAAGAGCTGATCACCTTCTCTCTCTTTTAATAAATTTTATTTTCAGTTGTCAGTTTAACAACAATAGTCTTCCTTTACATTTGTATCCCTATTTTTGACTTCCCTCTCCACCCTTCTCTGGTTCCACAGGTGCCCATTCTGTGGAACGCCCTCCCATCAGATGTCAAGGAAGTAAACAACTATCTGACATTTAGAGGACATCTCAAGGATTGAGATTGGGAAAATTTGAATGTCTGATGTTTTACAATTTAATATACAAGCTGTAAGCCACCCTGAGTGGCTGGGGAAACCCAGCCAGATGGACGGAGAATAACAACAACAACAACAACAACAACAACAACAACAACAACAACAACAACAAATCATTTAGCTAAACTGCAACTCCCCCTTGACTTCTTTTTAAAAGATTCTATCTACCTTTCCCCTCAAATCACCTTCTAATTGCTTGATATTATATTAATCCTGCTAAGGTATTTCATTGCTTACAATAGTTCTTTAAATAACTTTGCATGACTTCCCCATTCTTTATTAAAGACTCTTTCTTCTTGATTTCCTATTCTTCCCATAGGTTTTGCCATTTCTGCACAGTCCATTAATTTCGCTTGCCACTCATCCTTGGTTGGGATGGTATCTTCCTTCCATCTCTGCGCATAAGACATCCTGGCAGCTGTGGCTGCATACATAAACAATTTCTTCTGGTCTTTCGGTATGACCTGTCCTATTCTTCTAAGCCATGGGTAGGCAAACTAAGGCCCGGGGGCTGGATCCAGCCCAATCGCCTTCTAAATCCGGCCCGTGGACAGTCCAGGAATCAGCGTGTTTTTTAAATGAGTAGAATGTGTGCTTTTATTTAAAATGCATCTCTGGGTTATTTGTGGGCCATAGGAATTCGTTCATTCCCGCCCCCCGAAATATAGTCCGGTCCCCCACAAGGTCTGAGGGACAGTGGACCAGCCCCCTGCTGAAAAATCTTGCTAACCCCGTTCTAAGCAGTGGGGCAATAATATTTGTATGAACATCTTGGCAATAGGGGCAAAGTAAAAGGACATATTCTGTCGGTCTCTATCTCTCCATCATGACAAGAGCAAAGCCTTTCGACAAAGGGGATTTTTTCTGTAGCGCCCATCTAAAATTGCAGGTGGGAGGGCAGTGTAGAGGCCTTTCTACGACCATGTATCTCTAATTGTGACAGGTAGGCAGCCGGTTTTACTATGTATCTTGCATTAGCAGTGGACAAAAAATGGGGCGCCCTCTGAATGTCAAATTGTTGCTCAGTATCCAGGATCCATGGTAACAAAAAAGGGCCTGTATCTGAAAGTTAGGCTCCCTACCTCACCTGCCTAGCCCAGGGGATACTCCTGAATGTAGCCGAGCACTGTATATTTTTATAGGATCAGAATAGTCCTGCTGTATTTTCCTAACATTTTCTAAACCCGTGTGTGTGTCTCTCTCTGTGTGTGTGTGCAATGTAAGTGATGAGGAAACTGGGTGAAGTTTGCTTTGTGTTACTCCAGGGCCATCGCTGCTGCTTGCCTTCTTCAGATGTGGTCTATTTAATCTCCTGTAGTGTGGGAAATTATGTTCAAAGTCCCTGTGATCCTGTGTCCGCGGTAAGTTATGCAAGTAGTGACAAGTACATGCCATAAGGTCTCAAGATTATATCTGTAATGTGTTACTGGAGGCTGCTGATCAAGAGAGCCTGAAAGAAAAACATTATTTTCAGGTGTGAAAAACCGTCACCTTTATCAAATAATTTCTCTTGCATTTCTCCCAAGACATTGTAGCCTTTCCACACACACACACACACACACACACACACACACACACACAGAGCGCAAAAACTTGGGAGGTTAAAGTTCTGGCACTCATGAGGATGGAAATTTTGGATCAAGCAATTATGATGCTCTTTATTAAGTTTTACTGCTAAAATTAATAATCACATTGTGGCTGGCCTTTTTGGCTTGTAGGGATTTTAAAAGATGTATCCTGATTGCTCTATTTCGGGTCTTTTTATAAAGCATTGCACCACAACCACCCCAAGTTCATGGTAAGCATGTTGGCACCACAGCTGTGAAATTTATTTGGCACATTCAGTAAGATTTGTAGTATTATGCAAGGCGATTTGCATGAAAAACTGGTGCATACAACAAAAATGGTAGTGATCGAAGATAGGTCGTGGGTAACTTTGAGAACAAAGGGGCGGTTTCATCTTTGGGCTGGCTGGAGGGATGGAGGAAAAAAATGATTGGAGTTCTCAGTTCAAGGTGAATCCATCAATTTTGTGCTTTCTGAAATAATATGAGCACCAAATCAAGGCCTTCCTTTGACATTCACAACCAACTTGAATTTTGCAATGCAGCTCTCCAGCTAACCAGTGTTTACAGAAATGCACCTGTTAGGTTAAAGTAGGCATCAAAACAAACACATTAGTGAAAATAACACAAAAAAGGCCTATATTGCTTACAAAAAATATGTACCTTAGTCAAAGTTGCGTATGAAAAGGTGTTCATTAGGAGAAATTCACACTCTAGGCGGAGGCAACTTAAAAAGGGTATCCATGGGAAGAGATGGTTCATTTTTACAGTGTTACTGCTCTTTTTCCATAACATGAATATGATTTCTTGGGATCAGGAGCAGTAGATTGGCTGGAAGACTTCCTAATATTGTGTTCTGTCTTGAAAAATTGGCCCTGCTGCGTCAAGCCACTGCTTGATATGGTGGCAAGACTTGAAGTGCTAGCAATGCTTTCCCCCCACAAAACCCCCCGAAATGAAATGAAACGAAAATCATCAGTGTGTATTAAGGTAAAACAACCCTCACCCAAGGTCTTAGAACCACCACCACCAACCCATAAACCTTGATTTGATCTGTCCTATTCTCACAAAACACTGAAAAAAGCTTGGCCGAATACTTCAACCCAGCACTATTCCACATATACATTCTTCTGCAGAATTCGAGACCCACCCACCCCTAACATGGCTATATCCCATATTTTTCGTTCTATAAGACGCACCAGACCATAAGACGCACCTAGTTTTTGGAGGAGGAAAACAAGAAAAAATAAAATTCTGAATCTCAGAAGCCAGAACAGCAAGAGGGATCGCTGTGCAGCGATCCCTCTTACTGTTCTGGCTTCTGGGATAGCTTCACAGCCTGTATTTCCTCCATAAGACGCACACACATTTCTCCTTACTTTTTGGGAGGGAAAAAGTGAGTCTTATAGAGCAAAAAATACGGTAGTTCATTAAATGTTTGTTGTGGACTACAATTCCCATCCACCCCAGCCAGCATGGCCAGTGTTCAGGAGTGGTAGGAGTTTCAGTCTAAAACAAAATATCTTGAGCACACATTTAGGTCAGGAGTAGCCACACCATGTTGGCTACTCCTGACCTAAATTGACTCCATCTTTCATTCCATCTGGTGCGTTACAGTAAATATGTGCGAGGAGTTCTGAGAGTTTGTAAACCTTGCCAATGATGTTGAGTACAGTGCAGACAGAGGTCCCTAAGAGTCAGATGAATTCGTTTCTGTATGTGACTACGACAGCTTGGATGTTATTCTCCCCAAAATGGAGAACGGACGAAGTATTGGAGAAGGAGGAATGGCATATTAAGATGTTGGAACATGCAGTTAGCTCAGGCTTCCTCAAACTCGGCCCTCCAGATGTTTTTGGCCTACAACTCCCATGATCCCTAGCTAGCAGGACCAGTGATCACGGATGATGGGAATTGTAGTCTCAAAACATCTGGGGGACCGAGGTTGAGGAAGCCTGAGTTAGCAGGTCTGACCAGCAGAATAAATGATCAAAATGATAGAATTTATAAGGAAGATTGGAAAATATTTGTAGATTATTTTATACTCGGGTAAATACACTAGCAGGATTAGAGTAGATTCAGCAGTATAAGGTAAAGAAGAGGGAGGAAAGTACGGAATATTTAGAATATGCAGAGTAGATGGGAAACCATGCAAGGAAGGGAAGAAAAGGGAAGTTGAGATTATTGAATTGTTTGCATGGTTATTGTATAAACATGAAATATGTAAAAGAAAGCAAATAAAAAAAATATTTTTTAAAAAATGATGTTGACTATAGTCTTCATGAGGTTTACCGGAGTTAATTCTTTGATGACAGAACAAATTTCTTCTTTGAGCTGATCCGAATAAGTGACCTCAGTGCACAGTGACCACATGGGAAATGAATGCACATTATTCTGTTGAATGAAGTGCGATTTGATCACTCTGCTGCATGCTCAGCTTGCAGTGCTATGTGTAGTGAAGTGAACAGACAAATGTACTCCCCAGTTGTGTATTGCACCACGATCAGTACATGTGGCAGAGCGATCAAACAATCATTTCACCATGCAGCCTGCTGTTGCTCATGTTCACCTGCTGTGGCTGCCCACTAATCGTGTGTATGGATCTTAAGACTACAATCCTATACCCTGTTTACAAGTAGACATGTATAAAGTTGTGTTTTAAGTCTCTTAACATGTCAAGGCCTTGTGCTATCAGTGTATGCCACTTGCTAAAAATGAGCATTTTGCATTATGGAAATCCCGCTTCTAATAAAAAACTAAATAAAATTTCACTCTATAGCATTGATGTTTGGAACTGAGGAGACAGGTTGCAGGTTTTTGTAAGTTCATTTGTGACTTTTGCTCCCTAGTCACTTTTGCTTTGGAATAAGACTGCACTTTTGAATGGCACATTGCTGGCTCCATAGTTTAGGTGACCCTTGGGCAAAATGCCCTCAGTGGTTGTCTCCTAAAATGGGACCACCTCCTACTCACTTCTGTCACCATTCCCCTTTTGCTTTCCTCTTCCTCTGGGTCTAGCCCACTGTTCAAAAAGTGAGCAGGCAAGCGGAGGTGGTTGGCCCATTTCCTTGCTCCTGCCACTGCTCAGAAGAAGAAGAAGAAGAAGAAGAAGAAGAGGAGGAGGAGGAGGAAGAGTTTGGACTTGATATCCCGCCTTTCACTACCATTAAGGAGTCTCAAAGCAGCTAACAATCTCCTTTCCCTTCTTCCCCCACAACAAACACTGTGAGGTGAGTGAGGCTGAGAGACTTCAGAGAAGTGTGACTAGACCAAGGTCACCCAGCAGCTGCATGTGGAGGAGCGGGGATGCGAACCTGGTTCACCAGATTATGAGTCTACCGCTCTTAACCACTACACCACACTGGCATAGAAGACTCATGTGACACCAAGGACAACCAGGTATTCTGGGGAGTCCAGGGGATGGCAGGTGACCAATGATGCCAACCCTTCATTCCAACTTGGAATAAGGACTGAACATATTGATAGTAGTAGTAGTAGTAGTAGTAGTAGTAGTAGTAGTAATAATAATAATAATAATAATAATAATAATAATAATAATAATAAATTTTTATTTATATCCTGCCCTTCCCAGCCGAAGCCGGGCTCAGAGTGGCTAACAATTAAAGGAACACAGTTTACATAATATCACAATCAATTAATTGAAATGCATTCTAAAACCAATTCATTCTAAATTCAATTCAAAATCAAATTAATGGCAACCATTGAGCTAGAGCTCTGTGAGGATTACCGAAGGAAGGGGTCAGACTGTGCCTTGGCCAAAGGCCTGGTGGAACAGATCTGTCTTGCAGGCCCTGCGGAAAGATGTCAAGTCCCGCAGGGCCCTAGTCTCTTGTGACAGAGCATTCCACCAGATCGGGGCCATGGCCAAAAAAGCCCTGGCTCTGGTTGAGGCCAGCCTACCCTCCCTGTGGCCCAGGATCTCCAAGATGTTTTTATTTGAAGACCATAAGGTCCTCCGTGGGATATACCAGGAGAGGCAGTCCTGTAGGTACGAGGGTCCTAGGCCATATAGGGCTTTAAAAGTTAAAACCAGCACCTTGAACCTGATCCTGTACTCTACCTGGAGCCAGTGCAGCTGCTATAGCACCGGCTGAATGTGATCCCATGGTGAGGACCCCATAAGGAGTCTCGCCATGGCATTCTGCACCCGCTGGAGTTTCTGGGTCAGTCTCAAGGGCAGCCCCACGTAGAGTGATTTACAATAATCAAGTCTGGAGGTGACCGTCACATGGATCACAGTGGCTAGGTCAGGGCGAGAGAGGTAAGGAGCCAACTGCTTAGCTTGGCGGAGATGAAAAAGGGATGGCTTTAATAGCGTTGATCAGATTTCAATGCAAGGATGTCCCACAGTTCATTGCTAACCAAAAACCCTGTTTGGGCATTCAAAGAACACATAGGGGATGAAGGGTCTAGGGGGTGTAGGACCCTACATGCCAGCCCCAGAAGCTCCACTGCAACTTCCCTGCATTGAGTAGGGAGGCCTGAAAGGGGGGTCTAAGCACGTCAGAACTTCCACCTGCTGCTTCATGGTCTGAGGCTAAAACCATCAGATACATTACAGGGTACGACTTGCATGCAAATGCTTGAATACTCTGCTTGTGGGATAGAATTAATTTCCTGTTCAGTAGGCTTAGGATTTGTAGCTTGCCTCAGGAATGTGACTGTGTGCACAAGCTACTGTTACCCTATACTGTAGACTGGGGTCGAGAACTTGTGGTCTTTCAGATGCTGTTGGATAACAGCTCCCATCATTCTTGATCATTGCCCATGCCGGCTGGGGCTCATGGGAACTGATGTCCAACAACAAATGGAGAGCTACATGTTCCCAATCCTTGTTGTAGAGAATAAGAAGAAATGCATTAATTAAGTACGGTAGTTTCAGTGGGGAGTAAAAATGATCAGAGATATTCTAAAATGGGGCTCAATTGTGCTTCAGAATATCGCTGGAGAACCAACGAGAAAACAATGAGCAAATTCCAAAATATGAGGTTCTTTCGGTGAAAGAAACTGAAGGAATTGCTTTGGGCAGCAAATTCACATCTTTGCCTTCAGTCTCCATCTTGTGTGCACCTTCTCAAAAATGAAGAACAGCTTGACGGAGGTGGGTTCAATTAACTCTTTTCTTCAAACGTGAAAATTTCCAGCATCTCTTATTTTAGAAATTAACATGAGCCCAGTGATCTGTGGCTTCTGGAACACAGAAGGCCTTGCATGTGAAAATGATTTAAATATACCTGTATCCATCCATAGCTGTCCGATGAGTCACTAGCTCCTGTTGGCTGGCAATTGACAAGTGGACAGGAAGAAGCCAGGGCAATTCAGCAGCAGATGACAAGCCAAGTAAATGAAAGGAACTGAAATATGGCAGTGGTGGCCTACCGTTTACTGCCAACAAGAGGCAGCGACAGGAAAGGAATCTAAAATAGGCTCTCCAATGCCCATGAAATGCATAAAGTCTCACAATGACCAATTTATTATTTTTACCCTGTCCAGTGACATGGAAGGGTTCATTGGGGAACCACCAGCCTTGTTTCTGAATACAGTCTGGCTGCAACATATGAAATAATTGAGCTGGCCACAATTTACGGCACTTGCTGGATTTTCCTTTCTTTTTGGGGGAGGGGGGGGGAGGTGTGTGTGTCATGAAATGTGGGGATGTGAAGTATCACAGGGGCATGAGGCTGTTCTTACTTTCTCATTTCTTTTATTTTTTTAAAAGTATTTTCAAATCATAGTGGTTTATGGTTTTCTTCAGAATGATCTTTGGGCGCACGTACTGCTTTTGTTTGTTTTCCTCCAGGATGTCATCTCTTGTGACACAGCCCTGAAAAATGAAAAGTGCAGAGCCATCAAGCCCACAGCTGTCAACTTTTCCCTTTTCTTGTGAGGAATCCTATTCGGAATACAGTGGTACCTTGGGTTAAGCACTTAATTCATTCCAGAGGTCCATTCTTAACCTGAAACTGTTCTTAACCTGAAGCACCGGTTTAGCTAACGGGGCCTCCTGCTGCCGCCGCGCCGCCGGAGCATGATTTCTGTTCTCATCCTGAAGCAAAGTTCTTAACCTGAAGCACTATTTCTGGGTTAGCAGAGTCTGTAACCTGAAGCGTATGTAACCTGAAGCGTATGTAACCCTAAGTACCACTGTAAAAAATTGGAAAATGTTGACAGCTATGATGAAGCCGCCACTCCAGTTCCTTAGCTTCTCTTTATTATTGTTCCTTCCCTTTCCAGACAGCGTCTCCTCTGGCTTTTCAGCTGGACCTGTCTCATCGAGTGGTGATGGTGTTGGGTAGTAATTTCCTTTCCTTCATTATTTATGGATATATTATGTATATTAGCTGCACTTGACTAGAGAAGAAAAGGGTTGCAATCAGAAAACCATGCGCTTTCCTTCTTAGGAGCCATCCTCTCTTGGTTAAAGGTAGCCTTTGCCAATCAGGTGCCATAGCCATTCTGACAGGGCATTGCAGTCCAAAGTATCTGGAGGGCACCAGGTTGGCAAAGGCTGCCTCCAGGTGTCAAGGAGCTGTCAATGAGCCAGGTCAGCCACAGGGCAGGCACACACACGGAAAGCACAGAATGCAATTAGCTCTTTATTAAGAGGGAATAACAACGCAGCAGAGTCCTCCGGTTCGCCTTAATCCAGCCTTTCACTCTGCATCCCTCCCAAGCAGATGAAGGCAGCATTGATGGGGTGCGCGCCTCCTCTGGGCCTGTCTGGCCTATGCAGGACTCTTCTCGAGAGGCGGTGGTGAGTCAGCAGGCCTGGGACTGTCCTGCTGCTGTGTAGCAGGGCCAACCCTCTGACACTTCTCCAGCAGAGTCTGCGTTCCTACTGTGACTCAGCCTCTAACCCTTTCCTGGAAGACCCACCTTTTCCTGACCCCTCTTGGCCACTCCTACCTCCAGCTTCTAGCACCTCCCAGCTCGTCCCTTCTGCAGACTACGCTTCAGTGTCCCACCACCAGGATCTGGGATTTAAGTCATCATCTTCTGTGTCCTCCCTGGAGGGGTTTGGGCAGGCAACACCCATTGCTCTTCCTCATCCAGCCAGTCCCTGACACCAGGGTGGACTTTGTCATTATGTGACTCTGACTCATGCCCTAATTTGGTGGTGCTGGGCAGGCTTTTGGGGCTGAGGTGCAGAGCCCTACTCTGCAGAATGAGTAGGAGGGCCCCCTATACAGTAGCACTGTGTAGTAAGTGAAGAAATACATCTCACTATCTAATGGGGCTTGTAAGACTAGCGATCTCAAATTACCTAACTGTACTACAGCCCTGCGCCAAAGAATTGATGCTTTTGAATTATGGTGCTGGAGGAGACTCTTGAGAATCCCATGGACTGCAAGAAGATCAAACCTATCCATTCTTAAGGAAATCAGCCCTGAGTGCTCACTGGAAGGACAGATCCTGAAGCTGAGACTCCAGTACTTTGGCCACCTCATGAGAAGACTCGACTCCCTGGAAAAGACCCTGATGTTGGGAAAGATGGAGGGTGCAAGGAGAAGGGGACGACAGAGGACGAGATGGTTGGACAGTGTTCTCGAAGCTACCTGCATGAGTTTGACCAAACTGCGGGAGGCAGTAGAAGACAGGAGTGCCTGGCGTGCTCTGGTCCATGGGGTCACGAAGAGTCGGACATGACTAAACAACAACAACTACAGCCCTGATTGGACAAAAGCAGGGGGCTGGCAATCTGGGGATGTTCTGAATGACAACTCCCAACATCTTTGATCATTCTGGCTAAAATGGATGGGATTAGTCTGACTGATGGTTTCCTTATAAACATGAAATCTCCACTGTAAACTGTTTTCCGATACACCAAGCTGGGGTCAATTCTATGGTTTCATTCCGGGAATTAAGATTCTGATCCTTATCTCTACATCATCTTTTCTGTGTTCCTAATCAGATCCAATATGTGTGTTCAAAACTATCTCCTCCCTGGGACTACCACTTCATGTATCAGATGGGAGTAGTATGTTTGATTGCCTATACAGTGGTACCTCGGATTAAGTACTTAATTTGTTCCAGAGGTCTGTACTTAACGTGAAACTGTTCTTAACCTGAAGCACCACTTTAGCTAATGGGGCCTCCTGCTGCTGCCGTGCCGCTGGAGCACGATTTCTGTTCTCATCCTGAAGCATTATTTCTGGGTTAGTGGAGTCTGTAACCTGAAGTGTATGTAACCTAAAGCGTATGTAACCCGAGGTACCACTTTATCTATATTGAAGCACACAAATACACACCTTCCTTCAAACTAACTAAGATTCTTCCTGCACATTTGTTTCCTATATATACACACAGAGTATTTCTTATGTTTTGAGGAACATCCAGACATATGATGCTCCACTTCCTCTCTGAGTTAGTACAGTCCAGTAAGAGCTTCAGAGTTCTGACTTGGTTCCAGCTGTCTATTCCACTATTACTTTTGTTTAGAATATCTTCTTGAATTCTGAAACTGAATAGTCTGTGTCCCTCCCTTTGGAAAAAGAGGCTAAGATGGAGGAAGTCATGATTTCTTCATTGACAAACTCTTTTTCTATTCTGCTTATATCTGTACTACCCAAGAGGGCACAACAGACAGGTTGCAGCCCAGCTGCTGGTTAAATATTTTAATATTCACTGATGGGCAAAGTAGCATGAAGAAATTTAATATATCCTAGAATGTAAGGGCATTAATGGCTCCATAAAATGTAAATGCATTCTTAATTATCTCAAGTCACTGCACACACAAGTGGCTCTTTTTCGAGAAACACATCTCGCCTATAATGAGCATGAAAATGACTAAAGGACTGGATGGGGGCAGATCTCATTCCTTCCTTTCCTAGGGCATCAGTATCATTTTCTTAATTTAGTCCAGTTCTATGTCCCATTCCTCCGACTGGAGATCACTTCTGCCAGAAAACTCTTTCAAGGCTTTTCGTGTCACCGAGTGCCACACATACATTACTGATGGGTTTTGCAAACCTCTTTCCCGATAACTTTTTGCTAAGAAGAATCTTTCCAACTGAGGATATACTTTGTGAACACAGCAAGCAATCGCCTCATATGTTGGCGATGCCCTACATTCAGTGGCGTAGCGTGGGGGGTGCAGGGGGGGCCGGCCGCACCGGGCGCAACATCTGGGGGTTAGGGTTAGGGGGCGCAAATCCACGGGTTAGGGGGCGCAAATCCACGGGTTAGGGGGCGCAAATCCACGGGTTAGGGGGCGCAAATTACTTGCCTTGCCCCGGGTGCTGACAACCCACGCTACGCCACTGCCTACATTTGCAATGCTATGTAGAGCTCTCTCCCCACCCCTTGCCACCCCCCCACCCCCAAACATGCCTTGTGTAGAATCCGTAGTCCATTTAGTCCAGTGATTTCTCCTGAGGTTGGGAGTGGCCTTCCAGGATCTTCAGTGGTTGGGATCGGGCATTTTTCCAACTCCACTTCCTCAGAACACTTCAGCTGGAAAGGCAAAGGATTCTAGGGCCTTCTTCATGTGGAGCATGTACTTTGATACAGATGTGCAATACACTTCACTCCTCCCCAGAACCCTAAACCAAGAGGTGTGCCTTCCCCTACTGATGAAATGACATGAATATCATGGTGAGGTGAACCTTGGATGGGAGGGTCATGCCAAAGAGAGCCAGTTCCTCCACATGCAACTGCTGGGTGACCTTGGGCTAGTCACACTTCTTGGAAGTCTCTCAGCCCCACTCACCTCACCCACCTTGTTGTGGGGGATGAAGAGAAAGGAGATTGTTAGCTGCTTTGAGGCTCCTTCGGGTAGTGATAAAGCGGGATATCAAATCCAAATCCAAAAGTTGAGGGGCCACCTCAGAGAAAGTTACCAGTTCTTCGTGCAACCATTCAGCTGAAGGTAGAAAATGAACACTTCTCCATTGTGTTCCAATACGACTTATATTCAACTTGTATCCAGTGACTAAGAGAATGTCTAATAAGTATGTTTTGAGATTTGTCAGTGTTGCTTTAGAGGGGGTCTGATGCAATTTGAGATGCACCATGCTGAATTCATCATAGGAACGTAAGAAACCCTCTTTACATTGAGTCATTCTGTTGGTCCTTCTATCTCAGAATTATCTACATTGACTAGCTCTCCAGAATTCCAGGCAGGAGTCTTCTCCAGCCCTTCCTAGCAGGCCCATGCAGAGGGAGTAGGCAGCGAGGTATACAGTGGAACCTCTACTCATGACCACAATCCATTCCAGAGGCCCGTCTGGAAGTCAAAACAGGTCGCTGGGAGAGGCGCCGTTGTGCAAAGGCGTGGGCAGCGATTCCCTACTTCTGCGTATGTGTGAACAGTGATCGCATGCGCAAATGGCGATCACCGCTCCTGCACATGAGTGAACAGCGGCAAACCCGCCGGTTACTTCCGGGTTTGCTGCAGACATTGGGCAAAATGGACGCAAGTGGAGGCGGAAGTAAGAAGAGGTTTGACTGTACTTGCCCTGGCCCTCGGAGGGCTAAGCTTGCCAGGGGGGCTCCCCAACAGGGACCGGCTAGTTTTTTGTTTGAGTTTATAATTTTATTCTAACAAGACTCCCACTCTGGGCCTTAGACAAGCTCTGCATGGGCCTGCTTCATGGGAGATACCTAGAATTTAACTGACCCCTTTGCCAAGCAAATCCTGTGTTCTAACCAAAAGTGGGGCAGAGCAGCAGCAATAGCATCCTAGCAGCAATAGGTACTGCCTCTTACAGGGAGGGGTGAGCCTACAGTGAGGTCTAGGCTGCTCAGGTAAACCAGGGGGCTTTTGCTGGTGCACCCAGCCCTGAGCTCACCAGCAGCAGCAATAACATGGCTGATGGGAGGCTATTGCTGCAGTTCCAGCCCACTGGATGAGCCACTTGTGGCTTTTTCACTGAGCTATGGCCCAACAGCTGTGTATGACAGCCCTCCAGGGTCCTAGGAATCCTTTTATTTTATTTCGTTGCTGCCTGCTTAGAACTACAACAACCAGACGATGGTGAAGCCACCACAGATGACAGGTGGGCTGGGCTTGACTTGGTGTGTCACAAGCTGTGCAAGTCTGTTTTAAAGTTGGATGTGTATCAAATTCATTTTGGTAATCCAGATCCAGCTTCCCCCTCTTTTCTTTTCTTTCTTTTCTTTCTCTTTCCTTCTTTTCTTCCTTCCTTCCTTCCTTTTGGAAGTTAAACTGATATGAAATTCTAAGCAGTGGCTGGTATCCCATGCAGTACTAAGTAATTGCTCTTGTGCAATTGGACTTTCCCCCTCTCCTTCTCCCCCCCATGTGACCCCTAAATCTTTTCTGAAGAGGTCCCCCAACTGTATAAAGATGATTTGTGGAGAATGAAGGGTGTGCAAAGGAAGGGGGAGCCCTGCTGCACAAGCAGGAATCCTGTGCTGATGGAACACTTACTTAGTACTGTATTGGATGCAAGCTACTGCCTCTTTAAAATCACTGTGATGCAGGAGTCAAGATCTTTCTCAATGTATCTCAAGTCAGAAGCAGTTCTGATTTGTGTGACTGTGGATTTTTAAAATTTCTTTATTTTATGGGGCAAGTGCACCCAAAAAGAGACCCCCAAAAGTGGCTATATGTAGGCATGGGAGAGAAATCTGGTTTGCTCTTCAATATACGTATATATATACACACACACACCAAAATGCAGTCACCCTGCAACACAGCTCTCTAGCCATATAATGTGTACAAAAATGCATGTATTAGGGTAAAGTGCACAAAGAAATACATACATCAGTGAAAATAACATAGCAACATTCATTGCATTATGGAATACTGCTCGCAAAAAATGTGTAGGTTAGGCAAATGTAGGAAATTATGAGAAATTTGCACTAAACCGCTGGTGAATTTTCACGAGGACTTATTTTTAAGAATAAACATCATTGCCACAAATTGATGTAGAAATGTAGAGGACTGAATGAGACTAGAAAGATGAGAATCAGAGAGAAACCTCAATCGACCATTTCATCCATCCTATAAGATATGCATGAGACCAAAGATCTGAGAATTTTGGAGTAGCATAAACTTCCTGGTCAGAATAAAATCCCTGAACAAGGGTGCAGGGACAGGAACCTGATGGAGATGAATAATAGTAGGAAGAAGGGGGGGAGAGAAGCCGTTGAAACACATCCGAGAAAGCAGAGGTGACTGGGGCACCCATTTGGAAGAAATGATGTACCCAGAGAAGGGTGGAGGTGTTGAGGAAAAGAAGCACCTACTGACACAGAGATAGGCAGTTAAATGTCACGGATGTGCACTGACATTTTTCGATACTGCAGAGTTACTTTTAAAAACTGCTTGACCTCAAACAAACAAACAAACTGTTCGAAATCCATTTCTCCATCACTGTCTCTCTTGCACCCTTTGCTTGGCAAGGCACTGACACAGACATGTTAGTAGGGAACATTTCCCTGGGTCTTCCACACGCCACCTTATTGTGCAGTCCATGGGATTATCCTGTTTCTTGCAGGGCAAAGATGAATGTGCTACATTTTCTGAGCCCTTGTAATTCAGCCAATTATGCAAAGGGAACTTTCAAGGGACCTAGATGTCCTCCAGGGAGCTATCCACTTCAGAACTTTAGTTCCCTTCAGGAAGTGCAGGTAGCTGTCCATGTGTCAAGGATGCACCATGAGGCATGCGAGTTTTTAAGTCAGTGTTTCTCCATGTTATGTGAGGGCTAGGCTAGTGGAGATTACTAGAGCGTCCCTATCCCATGCATGGTATATGGGAGCATCCTTGTGCCAGCCTGTGCCTGAATTGCAGCACCAGGTAGACAATCAGGAGGCAGGTTGAAATGGTGGCTTGGAGATCCATCCACCCAAACTTGGCAAGAGCATTTTGACTTTTGTGAGGGAGGTCTTGGCATTTCCTGACTAGTGGTGGAGTCACCTTTTTTCACCTGCTCTACACTGCTGAGTGTTTGGGGATAGTGGTGTTCGTTTATTTGCTCTGATTCAGCCTTGCAACCTGTTCATAGATCACAATAGGTAGGTGAAGTGCAGAGTTGGAGGCGAATTCTGGTGGGGGTTATGCTGGCAAGTGATAGCCTTAGGCACCCTAATGGTGAAGTGAGGCTTACGCACTCAACCTCTTATGGTTTCCCATCTTGAAGGTATTTGAACAGAAAGTGACCTTTGAGTGGTCTTCTCACCAGCTGTGGTGTGAAGTCATTGCCTGGAACCTCCATGTAACACTTGTAAGATAAACTGATTATGAGTACTAATACATCCACACACTGATCAAATGCTTGGAGCCCATGTGGAGACACCCATGTAAGGAAGACAGTGGGAATGAGGTAGGCAATCTTGCTTAAGAGGGGGAGAAATATCACACTGCCGATCCTTTTGAGTTATCAGTAAGGTTATGGCACACAATGATGTCTTCAGTCTGATGTCCAATTGGCCCACTATTGCTTTGCAAATCTGCCTGAGGATTGGCATGACTAGTGGGACTGTTCCCCACTCTCCTTTGAGGATCAGGCACACAGTGAATTGGAGAGGCCTATTGGTCTCTAAAGAAGTTTGACAGAAGTGTTAAACACACCTATAAGCCAGCATACGGCAACTTGGTGCCATCCAGATGCTGTTAGACTCCAACTTCCATCAGCCGCAGCCCAGTGGCCAATAGAGCCAGCTTGGTGTAGTGGTTAAGAGTGGTGGACTCGTAATCTGGTGAACCGGGTTCGCTTCCCCGCTCCTCCACATGCAGCTGTTGGGTCACCTTGGGCAAATCACACTTCTCTGAAGTCTCTCAGCCTCACTCACCTCACAGAGTGTTTGTTGTGGGGGAAGAAGGGAAAGGAGATTGTTAGCCGCTTTGAGACTCCTTAAGGGGAGTGAAAGGTGGGATATCAAGTCCAAACTACTACTACTCCTATTCTTCTAGTTTAACAACATCTGGAAAGTGCCATTAAGGTGAACAAAGGCTTTAGTTATGACTACATAGTACTAATTCCTATACTTAGGGCATTTTGGATGGAAAGGAAAAACCAGTGAGCCTTCTAAGGAAGGAAATTCCAGCATGGTGTTGTTGTAGCCCTCACCATAGCCCTGTCTGAGTCCCATTGCCAAGCAAGCAGGGCCTAGGAGTCTCTCAGGAACACTGGCCTGAGAGCAGACTCCACATCCAAAGCCAAGCCAATTCCGAGGGTTGGGCAGGCAGCAATCTGCATAGTCAGACCGTCCAGAGGTCAGGGAATCCACATGATCACAGAGCCAAGGGTCTTGATGGATAGCAGGAAGCAGCATGATAGGGCCAGGAACCACAGGCATTGTTTCCAGCATCTGATTGCTGATGAGAGCTCTGTTTAAGAAGGCTGGAGCCAGCAGGCTCTCACCAGTGCTTTCTCCTCCTGTCCTTGAAGGCTGATCAACTGCAGATGGAGTCATTCCGCCTTCCCCCCTTCAGGCTGCTGTTCAGCAGGTGAATGACTCCTGTCCCATGAGATTGTGTGATAGCCACCCAGACTCCTCTCTCAGCAACGGGGACTTCATTGGTATAATCAGTGGGGAATTCTGGGCTGATCTCACAGCATAAGGAGGGATCGCCTCCCCAGTATGGAAGGCCCAAGCCACGTGGACTGGCTTTGTATCTTTCACTTTTCTTGGAACGATTCAAAGCCGTGGCCTTTTATAAAATTACCTTGGGTCCCACTGCACTATAGAAAAGGATTGGTTACGACCTAGTTCTTTGTGATCCATGAAGCTGATAAAAGTAACTCAAGGCTAAGTTATTTCCTCTTGAGTGTTATACAGCAGAGTGGCCCACAGCAATAAGTGCCTAAGTGACATAAGGGACTCGAGAAAGCATATATAATGACAGATGATAGCTTTTCTAATAGCTTCTTTTAAAGAATTAAAGAATAGTACTTAGGAAATAGGATAACTGAGACACAATGAGCTAGAAAATAAGAACCCTCTCATTAGGGAAGCATCTAAGTCTGACTGCTTTGCATTGCTGTTGTTTTTTTAGAATGGGTTATTGGACGCTTTTCTTGAGACTTATTTTTCCCCCCAACAAAGGCTTCTCGCTCTTCCCAACCCACAAACTGTCCTAATGTATAAGTATGGCTGAATTCACATTTATAAGATCTGCTGTGAATGGGGAGAAAAGTGATACGCAGTGTACACACACTGATAAAAACATATGGGACAATTATTCTCCTTTTGATTTAAAATCTGGAGAAGATATAAAACTACTTTACCTTATATTTAAATGACTGGAGGCATCATGTTAGAAAAACAACAGCGAAGGAGCGTTTGAGTTGTTATGCAAACTTGTATTTCTAAACACAGCAGAGTTGGAGGGGCTGGGATTTTAGGGGTGGGGGTAGGGGTAATTCTGAAAGTGTGCATTAGCACACAGGATTATTGTTGTAGGAAAATTCAATCTGTTGATTTGACTTCATGGTGGACTCTTTACAGTCTCTATTGTTTCCACTCCACTTCACTGATGGTGGAAAAGCTTTTTTCATGGTTTATTTAGCAGAAAGTCATTTTGATTAGCAAGATGAGTAATACTTTACAGCTGTTTGCAATTACGGCATCTGTTCTATCAGTGGGTCCAGCTATTGAAGACTATATTGACAGAAATGCAAAATACAATGGAAGTGGGTACAAGAGAGGACATGCAGACATGCTTCATAGATCTTGTCATGTCAAGAGAAAAAAACCCAACATCGTGTTTCTGCTCAAATCTGTGCCGCAGATTCCAAGTCAGAAACTGAATATATTTGAGGAGTAGCTGTTTCAACTAACATGAGCCATTTTTATTCCACAAAGTGCCTTTTGCCAAGTCCTCCTCGTGCTCTAATTGTAGTTAAGTCGTTTTTGTTTTCCTTCAGTCTGAAGAGGGTGTAGGCCAGACAAGGTGCAAATGCAAATCTCAGACCATAGGTGGAAAAGGTAAGGAAACTGAGGTGGGTAGGTGAGTCCTATCTGCTGACCTTGACACAGCCCTGGGTTGGATGGAGAGAATCTTGATGACGATGAGGATGGAAACTGCCCTTTTAGTGGTCATCAGGTCATGTATTTTTCTGTTGTGAACTGCCCTGCGATCTTTGGATGGAGCGCAGTATAAAAATTTAAGAAATAACAGCAACAACAATCAAGTCAATAATTTGATGAGTGGGGAGGACCTTCCTCACTTGACCTGCACAGATCATCCAAGGAAATGAACCTCTCTGTGTGTTGGTTGAGAGTTTGGTTCCGGAAGTCTGGAAGTCCGGAAGACAACCAAGGCATGGCTTCCAATTGGCTGCAGCAGCTTCCTGCACACAATCAAAAGCTATGGAAGCCACGTCGGATGTTCGGCTTCCAAAGAACATTCACAAACTGGAACACTCACTTCTGGGTTTGCGGTGTTCAGGAGCCAAAACATTTGACTCCCAATGAGTTTGGCTTCCAAGGTACGACTATTTAACACCAAACAGACCAGTGAAGATGTTTAAATTGGAAACAGGTAAATGTGGGAAGTGTAAAGAGGTTGAAGGGTCATCCTTCCACATGGGTGGTCTTGCAGCGTACTTTTAGATTATTGGGAAATAATATATAATGAATTAAAAAAAATGTTTAAAGGAACATTTTCCCAAAACTCAGAAGCTTTCCTCCTGGGCATAATAACATCAGAAGTCCCCCAAAATCAGAAGAACCTATTCATGTATGCGACTACGGCCGCAAGGATGCTACTAGCAGAAAAATGGAGAACAGATGCAGTACTAACAAAAAAAGAGTGGCACCTTAAAATGTTGGAAGAAGTGGAATTAGCAGGAATGACCAATAGAATTAGAAATCAAGATGGAAAAAATGGTTTAAGGAGGACTGGATAATATATGTATAGATCACGTGATAAACTATTATAAACGGACAATTAACTCAGCAGAATGTTAGTAATTTCAGCAGTGTAAGTAAAAACAAGAGATAAAGAGAGTAAAAGAGAAAGGATTGGAAGGCTAAGAAGACGCGGGAGGGAGCGGATTATAAAAGGAGCCATGGAAGGAGAGAAATGAAGTCCACTAATGTTTTTTATCTTTGAAAGTAATAGAAGATGGAACAATTTTGAATTGTATTTGAAATGCAAATAATATGAAAAAAGAACCTCTGTTGTGTGTGCAGGAGAGTTTGGGCCACACAGACTGCTGGCATGTGGACCCCAGAGGGTTGGCCAAGGTGGAAGGCAGTCCTTGGGCCAAGACAGGTTAGTCATCACTGGGCTATAGGTAATGCCAGAGAAGAATCATTGTCACCCAATGTGCCAGGGGCAGGCTGGATGAGGAAGAGTGGTGGAAGCCTGCCTCCCAAGAGCCCTCCAGGGAGGGCTCCAAAGATGACACCTTAGAGCCCGGAGCCCGGAGACTGAGGAACAGTCAACAGAAAGAATGAGCTGGGAGCTCATAGAAACAGGAGGCTTGAGTGATCAAGAAGGGGTCAGGAGAAGGAGGGGCTCTCCAGGACAGGAATAGAAGCTGGGAGACACAGTGTGTGCGCAGATAATCCCAGTCCTGCTTACTCTCCTCCCCCTCTGACTTCCCACTCGAGGAGGGTCCTGCACATTGCTGAGCAACACACCAGACAGGCCCAGAGAAGAAGCCCACGCCTTTGATGCAGGCTTGATCTGCTTGGGAGGGACCCAGAGTAAGAGGCTAGAGAGGAAGGACATGCCCATCGTTCCATAAATGCCTTTGTTCCAGCGCGCTTAGTTCCAGCAATGCCTTTGTTGAGTGAAGATGAACCAGGGATATTGCTATATTGTTGTTTTTACTGCTAATAAAAAGCTAATTGCCTTCTGTGTGTGTGCCTGCCCAGTGGATGACCTGGTTCGTTGAGAGCTCCGTGACGCAATGGTGCAAATTTTACTTCGGCAGGTGCATTGTGTGAAGGGTACCTTAAAGGTAAAGGTAAAGGGGCCCCTGACCATTAGGTCCAGTCGTGACTGACTCTGGGGTTGTGGCGCTCATCTCGCTTTATTGGCCGAGGAAGCCAGCGTACAGCTTCCGGGTCATGTGGCCAGCATGACTAAGCCGCTTCTGGCAAACCAGAGCAGCGCATGGAAATGCTGTTTACCTTCCCACTGGAGCGGTACCTATTTATCTACTTGCACTTGCACTTTGACGTGCTTTCAAACTGCTAGGTTGCCAGGGGCAGGGACTGAGCAACAGGAGCTCACCCCGTCTTGGGGATTTGAACCGCTGACCTTCTGATCAGCAAGCCCTAGGCTCTGTGGTTTAACCCACAGCGCCACCCGCGTCCCTGAAGGGTACCTTAGCATTGCCATAACCTCAGAGGCCAAGACACAGTCAGAGACTGCAGTTTCTGTCTAAGGAGCTGGGCTCAGTATCTGACTCCAAGTCTGGTGTTGGTGACCAGGGCAGGGACAACAAGAGGGGCATGCAACAAACTGCTGTGATGTGGAATGTCTCAACTTCAGGATACTCTATCCTATTATCCTTTCCACCCAATTTTCAACCCTCCTCCAGCAGTTAGTTGGCATTTTATAGCCACAGAACCTGATAAGTCCTTCCTGGGCTGTTTTGAAGGACCACCATCCCATAGGATTTTGAAAAAGAATACTCCTACAAAGTTTGGGGTTCCCTCAAACCTGCTGATATCTGCCTCTTGTGTATGAGTGGTGCCATTTCGTCTACAAAAGGACAGGAACTTAAAGTTTTTAGTATATGTGATGATTGAAACCTAGGCAATTATGTCTTTACATACTGTACATAAAGAAATAATTTTCCAGCTGAGTCTGGCATGGCTAGAAGACAGCAACACAAGGTTGTTTCACATTCACATCCACCCACAAAAAACACCCCGCTTCACATTACAGCACACTGTTAACAATTCTTATTTCAGCTCGGCTTGGTGGGCAAGTTGATGCAAGTTTGTCTAAGAAAACGTAATTTACTTCTGTCGGTGGCAGCATTTCCGACACTTACTAGAAATAGCTGATAATCTGACACCAGAGAGTTAACGGATTACTGTGCAGTATTTTGTTTGGCTAACAAGACAAACTGTTTTAAAACGATATCGGAATGATGCTTAATATATATTGATGGAGCGAGACTTTAATTTATTCCATGTCATCCTTTGAATAATGGTCTCCCTCCTTATTATGCTGCCTTTTAGTCACTATAACATACAGCCAAATAGATGTTCTTTTAAAACAGATTCCAGCTCTGTCTGCAAAAGAGGGTCAGCCTGATTTCTATATAGGTGGGAACAGCTTAAAGAAAGGATTCAGTTCGAAGCTTCGCTACGCAGGAAGTCTAAGGTGATTATTAAAAGTGCAATTATATTTGGAAATAAAAAGAAATAAAGTGCCACTGAGCTAAAATCCACAGATGTTTATTTGTTGTGAAGTTTTTATATTTCCATACATAGCCACCTCCTCTAGCACTTGCAATGTTAGTTCACATGATTAGGACACATTACACAAGGCCCTTGCAGATGCTTGTTTAAGGAACACTCATCCTGATTTGTTTCTGGATAGATTAAGCAATGTTGGCTCCTCAATGAACATTTATTCTGGATTGTTTGCCTCAGTATGGTGACTGTTCTCATGTAATAAACTGTTTGAAAGCAGTAGGCGTCTACATAAAATTTTGGGTGGCAATCATACATGTGGACCCTTATTGCCTAATGATACAATATTTGTGGGTGGTGAGGGAAAGGGGTTATTGGTTTGTGTGGGAGGGGTGTTCTTGTTTTTGTTATGTATTTTGTGTTTTGATATTGTATTTTTATGTTGTGAACCACCCTGCAATCTGCAGGGTTGTATACAAATTTAATAAATAATAAACAAATAAAAATACTTGATCCACATTAGGCTTATGGATGTCAAGGAGGGTTTCTAAGCAGTTTGAGTTGTGAAGCTTCTTAACACGGGGCTATTGGCAAAGATAGAAAGAATTAACATTCTAGTGGGTTGCCTCTGTTCACGGAACAAGAAGGAAGTTTTCTGAAGTATCCTTTCTTCAGGAATAACCCTACGAAGGAGTCAGAGGTAGCTAATTAACTGTCTGCAAAACCTAAAGATCCCAGGTGTTGTCAGCTGTCATTGAATTAGTTGTCATCATTGTTCTCCTGTGTTTGGCCATTAAATATCGGGATAGACACTCTGCGCTGTTAGGAGTCGTGGCAGCTGCCTATCAACACATGGGTTTAGTGCAACGGAAAAACACTGGAGGTAATTAAGGTCTGCTGCTGAGCCGGAATGACTGCGTTTTGTGAACATTTTTGTCCCATGTGAGATGTACATGACACTGTGGCAATTTCTCCCACCCCTTTGCCAAAGGGAGCAAAGCCACCTGTCAGGATTTGGGTCTTGGGAGAAGAGCTGCCAGTGACAGCAGCTATGGTGCCACATGACTGAGGTCTTCTCAGGATTGTAGTACACATGGTGGTCTGAGTGCCAGTCCACCTAAAAGGGATGCGGGTGGCGCTGTGGTCTAAACCACTGAAACTCTTGGGCTTGCTGACTGGAAGATTGGCGGTTCGAATCCTCACGATGGGGTGAGCTCCTGTTGTTCTATCCCAGCTCCTGCCAGCCTAGCAGTTTGAAAGCATGCCAGTGGAAGTAGATAAATAGGTACCTCTGTGGTGGGAATGTAAACGGTGATTCCATGTGCTCTGGTTTCTGTCATGGTGTCCCGTTGTGCCAGAAGTGGTTTAGTCATGCTGCCACATGACCCAGAAAGCTGTCTGTGGACAAACGCCGGCTCCCTTGGCCTGAAAGAGAGATGAGAACCACACCCCACAGTCGCCTTAGACTGGACTTAACCATCTAGGGGTCCTTTACCTCTACCTTTTTACCACCTACAACCCATTTGCTGAATGATTCATGCGCTACATCACCATGGCATGTAAACTCTCTGGTGGGTCTACCTCCAGTTGCATAGCTGTGCTGGTAAAGAGAGAATGTGGCCTGCTTCTTGGGTTGCATCTCTACCCTGTCAGCCTTCCTGCTTCCTAATGGATGTCAAGGGCTTGCAGTTTTAAAAATCCTTTGCATGCTGTGATGACAACAGGTACACCGGCATTGATCTACTGTGTTGTTCATCCCCCAGTTGGACGAGCAAATCAACTCACTGCTTGGTTGTCTGCATGGAGGTCGTACTAATGTATACCCCCTGGAGGTCCCATGCTCCTTGGGGATTTAAGTAGGCCTAAGCCTCTCATAGACTCTAAATCCGGTTTATACACGAGGTACTTTGCTGCCCATACATTTTGGAAATTAGAAAAGGTTCACAAACCCTTGAATTTCTCCCCCTGCATATTTTTATTTGCAGTCTAGACCTGTGCGCCATTTCAGAGACTAGCAGGACAATTAGGAAATATCAATTAACTTTCTCCTCAGTTTTCTCCTCCCTACTCCGTTTGCTTTGCTATACCTCTTTTATAAAAGCTCGTAAAACAATAGTTGACCCTCTCATCTAGAGTAAACGTTGACTAATTAGTGCATAATTAAAGCCGAAAATCCCCTCTTGTCAGTTTGAGGCTAATGTGTCTTAGCACTTTTTGCCTGACACTTGAAATTTCCTAGTGGATTGACAAGGCTCAGTTTCCTCTGGAGCTGATCTGAAGGATGCTCTCTATGTGGCCAGTGGCTGGTTCACCCTTGCCAGAGGCTGCTATGCAGTGCTATTTGCAGAGGGCTTTTTTGAGTTGGGGGAAGGGGAAGGTTGAGCAAGATATTCTCTTTGTGTGTGCCCTCTGCCCTCTGTTGCATCCATCCAGTTGTTTGCAGCACTCCAGAAGTGGCTTGCTGTCGGATAGCTTCCTGATAGGTGGGCCATTGCTGCTTACTGGGACAGAGAATGGCAAGGCAGCAGGGAGTTTGGTGTGGTGCAAACTTACTGGCAGGAGTGCTGAACTGGCAGTGCTGGTGCATTTGCACTAGATGATCCTCAGGGTCCCTTTCAACTCTGAAATTCTACAGTTCTATGGTAAGACCAATCTCTCCAAAGTAGGGACAACTGTGACCATGAGACCTCTGTGCCTGCTCAGTCTGTTGTCCAGGTACTAACTCTTGATGAACAACTCCAAGGGCCATAGACTGAGGGTTCGAATAGGAGATCTCCAAGGACCCTTCCAGTTTCTAAAATTTCATGGGTTGGATCCAGACTAAGCCAGTCTCATTATTTTCAGTGGGATCTAAGGGTAGTGAACTAACTAGTCTGGATTCTACCCCACTATTCTAAAGGGTTTCAGCCTGGAAACAAGTCACACATGGCAGCCTCTCACACACATCACACAAAGAACTTTAATAATTATTTATGAATGGGATTGGCCTATTATGAATGGGATCTGTTACAAGGGCTTTGAACAGTTTGCGGGCCACTTTTGCAGTTCAAGATTTTCTGTGCCGTCAAAGCTGTCCTTTTTCTTTCTTTCTTTTTGCATCAGTCTCGAAGCGAAAACTTTTGAGCTGTGCACCACAGGGGATATGCAATTCCGGAAAAGGGCAAAAGCAGATGGAAAAGTGGAGTTTCAGCCTTTAAAGAGGAGACTGTATCCCCACCCATTTTAAAAACAAACAAGCCCCCAACATCCAACTAACCAGATATTGATATAGAAACCTTTGGAAGTTTTGAAACCAAGAATGGGATTGTGTTTACTGCAGCTCAAGGGCATCAGAAAATTACACCATGACCTGTGGCAAAAGGAGTGGTACCCAAATTGATGGTGACGTTGAATAGCAGCTGTGCCAGGAGTGCCATTGCAGCTCTTACACTTGCCATACAATGGACTACTGGATTATGATAAGATAAATGTGACCTTGAGAACAAGGGTGGTGGTGGTGGGGATAAAGTAATGTGATATGTGAAGAGAAAAGGAAAATACTCAGGAGAGGTGACAAAGCATTTCTCAGTCATTAAGATTCCTTAACTCACAAAAAATACACTTCTAAAAGAATTCTGTCCTCTGGAAAATATACATTAATGCAACTATTCTGGGTATTATATCTTCATCTGAATTCAGAGACATGATTCACCTTGATCCAACAAGGCTGATCAATGAGCAGAAGCTGGTTTGCATGCATAGAATGTCCTTCATCCTTAGCCACACTGGCCATGCTGGTTAACAGTGATAGGAGTTGAACAGCAACTGGAGAGCAACAAATTCTGTACCTCTGAGATAACACTCACACCACTTTAGAGCTTCCATAATTATGTGTGTGTGAGAAACCTTCCAATAACATCTTGTTCCACATATTTTCATCTGAACCAGGCTTGTGTATGACATCTGCCTGCCTGCCTTTTTATCTCATCCTTACCCTAAGGAGCTCAGAGCTGCAAATGTATCCCCACCCCTTTTAGTCTCGTGACATAGTGGGAGGCAGGCTAGACCGAGAGCTAGTAATCAGTTCCTGGTCATCTAGTAAGTTTATGAACCCTAATGAAACATATGCAGGGTGAATTGGTGGGTGGCGTCTGGACCTCAAGCTCGAGGGGGGCCTCCAATTTAGACAATAGCGTTGACATTTGGTAAGTTTCAAGGACGTGAGTGTGCTCCTGAGGATGGACTCCTAGGGTCATTCTGGAGTAGGTGTGCAGGAAGTTTGCAGGGGAGGTGTTGTTCCGTATGCTCCAAAGCTAAGTATTTAGGAACACTGAAAACACAAGGTGCCTCAGGTGCCTCAGTTCAGGTGCAAGTTCTGTCGGGCACACTACTTAAGTCAGTCCTAAGGAAGACATTAAAAGGTAAAGGGACCCCTGACTATTAGGTCAAGTCATGACCGACTCTGGGGTAGCGGTGCTCATCTCGCTTTATTGGCCAAGGGAGCCGGCGTACAGCTTCTGGGTCATGTGGCCAGCATGACTAAGCCGCTTCTGGCAAACCGGAGCAGTGCACGGAAATGCCGTTTACCTTCCCGCCCGAGCGGTACCTATTTATCTACTTGCACTTGAAGTGCTTTCAAACTGCTAGGTTGGCAGGAGCAGGGACCGAGCAACGGGAGCTCACCCTGTTGCAGGAATTCGAACCGCCGACCTTCCGATCTGCAAGCCCTAGGCTCTGTGGTTTAGACCACAGTGCCACCCGCGTCCCCCCCAAGGAAGACATTGGAACACTCCAAACCATTTGCCCAGAAAACACCCAAAGGACAACACCTGGAGATCTGCACCGACGATTGTATTGCATCCCTAATTATTATCTTAGAAGGGGACATAGCTACAAAGAGATGTGGCTGTGGCTATGATGGATCCTGCACTTCTGAATTTGCCACTACACAGCTGAGGAAGAGGTGATATTTAACCGGGTTTAGTCTTCCTTCCTGCAACATGGGCAAAGGCATAGACTATAGGTCTCATAGGAAATCCATACAGAACACCACAAGTTCAGTCCCTGGCATCTTCAGGTAGAGCCTCTGCCAATCAGCATAGTCATTACTAAGTTAGATGAACCAATTGTCTGATTCAGTATAAGGCAGCTTCCTATGTTCCTACTTCCGTGCTCAACGGAGAGACCGCTGTCTTCCAGTCACAGAAGTTATTCTGATGGTTAAAAGTACCCTTGGCTCTCTGTTTAGCCAGGCAAAATGAAAGGTAAAGAAACATGTGTATTTTACACTAGAAAAAAAAAGAGTTGTACCAAACTTGAAAACAACACAGTTGTGACAAGAGAAAAGGGCAACAAAGGGAAAGGCCAGCCCTGATTTGATGGACTTATAAAAGTGTGAAAAGATTTACTTTGGCTGCCCAATATCTGTCATTCATTGAATCAATTCATTTATTTCTCACAGCCAAAACACTGCCATTAAAAAGGCTTACTCATATACTTTGCCCTGCTCCTATTGATTCGTTTTGAGTGAAAATATCAATAATTTTGTATAGATCTAGCCCTTAAAGTTACTTAATTATTGATTGAGAAACAGTTGCTCAGACTGAGCAGGCAGGTTTCTGGTGTGTTCAACAATAACAAGAAACAGAGTTTTGTGCATGGCTAGCAATTGAATGGTGGAACACTCCTGCTCATCACATTTGACTAGTCGATGGTGAAAAGCAACATTTTCATGATGCACTTTCTTTGATCCAGTGTAGCTGAGGTTTGTTTACTTCCTTTGTTGGCTATGGAAAGCTAAATGAGAAGACCGGCCTCTGCAGTAATTAATGCCACTACAGGGAGTACCATTAACTGTTGATAATAACCATAAGCACGCAGTTGATTCTAGCAATTGATTATCCAGGCTTTTCGTAAAGGGAGGTCTAAATTACACATTTAGTAGCTACTTCATACAGCTATTTCGCTTGGCGGATCATCTTATGACTGCAGGCAAGAGTTGAATTTGCCATCTCAGTGAAACTGATGCAACAAGAATTTCAAGTCTGAGGGCCAAACAAGACAATATGTGATCTGTTCCCTTGTATTTAGTAGGTTTTCCCTCCACTTTCCAAGCAAGAGCTGTGGTGTGTTTGCGATCAGGACCGGAATCATGGTACACATAATGAGTCTTTAACTCTCCTCACCATGGTTCCAACAAAAGTCCCTTTCCATGTGCTATTCAAATGGTGCCAATGGCGATTTCCATTCTAGGATGGGTAATGGCCTCAGGGAGCCATTTTGAAGCCCCTGTGGTATGGTGGAAGGTTTATACTATGGTTCTGCTCCCTGCTCTGTGATACGTATTTTAATTTTTTTTAAAGATGCAAGTCACAGAAAAGCTTCCAATTTATTTGAGTTACGCTAGCTACGCTTCAGACTGTAGACCTGTGCAACTTGTGTAAACCAAATTCAACCACTGAGACTCCTTTGTTCACATCAGGAGTCCTTGTGCCCATTCGTGCAAGTATTTCACCCTCTAGAGGTTTTAATGTGAAAGGATCTTGGTTTCCCGAAGTTCTACCTGATGACTCCATGCTGGCATCTCAGCAGGTTTGGACCAATTCATGTTTCAGCTTCACTGTCTAGACACAAACACTGCTCATGCCAGAGAGCAGCACACATTTTGATGAAGACTGCGTGCTTTTCCTTTCCTCTGTGCTTGCATCAAAAAGGATATCTCCATGCGCATGTAGCGTGCAGGAAGTAATTGGTTTTAGGGAGCAGTGGAAGCGAACAGCCTCAGCAAAATCTCCCTATACTAGCATTCCTGATGTTGCCATTTTGAGATGCCTTCAAAGGCTTCCTCTATTTTTTGTTCTGTCGGTGTCTCCAGAGAAAGCCTTTCATATCCTTGCATGCTAAGATAAGAAGAAGAACAACCTGATTGCAGTATTCAAGAGAAAGAACGTCTGGTATTCGGTGAACACCATCAGTTACTCAGACAATAGTGGGATCCAAAACATCTTAGCTAGTTCCTGATTGTTGTAACATTTCCTCTAATACTCTAAGGGCTACTATACTGATACCGCCCAGTTAGCATGTAACAGTGGGAAGGGCAGGTGTTAGAAAAGGTGAAGTGATGAACTCAGGTGGTAGATTCTGGGGGGGGGGCATTGAAGGCCCCCTAGGTGAGCCTCCCAAGACTTCCTGAATAGTCCCCAGCTGGAAAAAGCCTATGCAGCCTTTTCCTGGCCACCCTAAACCAGCCCACTGCCTCTTTCTTGCTTAGATGGAGAACAGAGACATGTGTGTGTAGAAATGAACCTTCTATCCCAAATCTTTCCTCCTTCCCCCTGACATGCTCAACTCTAAGTCCCACTGATGTCCAAGGAATATAAGTATGTATCATTGCATACTGGACTTTAGATAAATTACCAGGGGACAAATCCCTATGGCTCTTGACTATGTTCTCACTCAGATTTTCTGTTGCACCATGAGAAGCAGAAAAGCTGTCTCTTTATAAGAGACCTATGAACTCATACTAAGAAATCAACTGTGCAGGCTATTGGTTGCAGAGCTGGCATCAAAGGTTGGCATCATTGGGTACCCGCCAAGGCCCACACATATGCCAGGGGCCACTGTCTATGCCAGATCCTCTTGGGGTTATTGCTACTCCTCTTTGCTTTTCCTTCCTATTTACCTGCCGTTTGTGGGCATGCAAGCAATGTAAGGAATAAAGAGATGGAGCAGCATTCTTCACTTATATAGGTTGTGCAGATTGGGCCCAGGAGGATGGGCAACAATGAACAATGGTGAGAGTGGTAAGGAGGATTTGGGCCCACAGCCAAGGGGAACCCATTGCCAAGGGTTTGTCAAAACCTGGAGCCAGCACTGATTGGTCACACAAGGGTGTCCTCATCATATACAGTGGTAACTCAGGTTACATATGCTTCAGGTTACATATGCTTCACGTTACTGACTCCACTAACCCAAAAATAGTGCTTCAGGTTAAGAACTTTGCTTCAGGATGAGAACAGAAATCGTGCTCTGGCGGCACGGCAGCAGCGGGAGGCCCCATTAGCTAAAGTGGTGCTTCAGGTTAAGAACAGTTTCAGGTTAAGAACGGACCTCCGGAACGAATTAAGTACTTAACCTGAGGTACCACTGTATGAAGGACCAGTGGATTAACTTCTGGCACATGCGATGTGTTGGGAATTTGTTGCCTTACATGAGTAATTATACCAAGAAAGAAGACATAGGATATCATCTCCAATTGTTATCTCTGTTGCTGCTCTAAGATATGGGATTTTGATGGTATTTTTTTGTTTTTATTTGAGATTTTTTTTCAGATATTGTAAACCACATAGAGATTTTCTTTCAAAAGATGAAGCAGCATATACAGTGCCAAAATAAATACATGCAAAAGGGGATTTCTCGTTGAGAAACCCCTCCCATTTAAAGCAGTTGACTGCCACCATTTGAACAACCTGTTTAGAAAACAAGTGTGTGCTCAAACTAAATATAACAAAGCCCAGCAACAAATGGCTTATTATCACTATAATACTGTTCTGCTTCAATCGTTTGAAGATTATCCTGTTATATTGCACAATTTGCATTCAAAATGTACAATACTTCTTCTCCCAGTACTGCTGTGCTCATAGTATAATGATTATATGTGAAACATTAAATTGGACACTTGACTTCATTGATCTTTTTTTATGGACTAATAGAATAGGGAGTAATTATCTGCCCAGACTAATTCATTGATTAGGTTCTCCATATGACAGCTAGAATGGTCAAATATTGGCTCATTCTCATGCAGTGGTATTAGTTTGCACCAATTACTTCAACTGTTTCAGTTAAGCAATTATGATGACTCAAATGCACTTGGACGTAGCCTCCATGACTGTATCCAAAACAGCAGCAAAGCTTGTGGCAAATTAAAGACTAACAAATGTAGCGTGGTTGCAGGCAAGAGCCCACAGATGTACAGGGAAGATACTGGAGTTGATAGATAGATACAAAAATTCATGACAGACAGACAGACAAAAGGCATAGAATCATAGGATTGAAGGGGGCTCTGTAGGCCATTTATTCCCACCACTTCTCATTTTACGAAATCCAGAATTTAGAGCAGGGTTGTTCAACCTGTGGTCCATGGTAGGGATGGGCTTCAGGGAGTCTGTGAACTGGGAGCAAAAGAAAATGATTTTTCCAATGCAATAAAATAAGTTGTATGCAAAAATAAAAATGTGTGCACATGCATTTTTCTGGAGAGGAGGTCCATAGCTTTCGTCAGATTATCAAATGGTTAAAAACCTCTGGCTTACAGCATCCCCAACAGATGGGGAAAGTCCACCACCCCCACAGTAATAGTAATGGAACCAGTTACCTTTCTATGGTTTTTCAGTGGTGGTGGCAAAACTGCCTTTTTCAAGGGGGTTTCCTTTACAGATGCGGCAGCTGAAAGTAAGTTTCTACTCTTTTCGTAATGCTTAAAAAACCTTGGCCAATGTTTCAAGCAGCATCTTTTTAAAATTCGAACCAATGGCTTCAAGTAACAAGAAAGGAGATTTCGACTAAACACTAGGAAGAACTTTCTGTCGGAGAGAGATGTTCCACAGTGGAATGCTCTCCCTCGGAAGCTTGTGGTCTCTCCTTCCTTGGAGGTTTTTAAGAAGAGGTTGGATGGCCTTCTGGCATGGATGCTTGAGTCAAGATTCCTGCATTGCAGGGGGTTGGACTAGATGACCCTTGGGGTCCCTTCCAACTCTACAATTCTATGATTGTATCAATCTACGAGTCTACGAATCTATGAGACCCGTAATTTAAATGTCAACCATAGTACCAATTTAGCATGCAAACAGAGAAGACTACACCATCAGAACACATTAACACTTTAACAAGGCATCCCCAGCAGGAAAAGTAGGAACAGAATTACTGGTGCTAAAAAAATTGGGTTTGTTATGGAATCAGAATTTGATTGCTGTGAATTCTGATGCAAACGGAGGGCTCGTCCAGACTTCCTGTTGTGCCACACTTTCCAGGCATAGATCTGCACTTTAAGCTTCATGTCCGAGTTTGTTTGGGTTTCCCCCCCTTTCTCAGGGAAAACCCATATTTTACCACTGAATTGGAGCAAATGGTAATCCACTGAAAAGTGGATGCTATCTATCATGGATGCTTGAGCTGCGATTCCTGCACTGTGGGAGGTTGGAACTGTAGTGTTTGTAGCGTCCCTCCAACACTACAATTCTACTATTCTATGATTCTAGAAACTAAATGCTCCATCATCATGGTCCTCAGAGGCATTGTAAGGTTGGATGTGGGGGTGGTTTCTCCCAAATGGAGCCCACAAAGCCATCATCTTTCCCCCTAATACAGTGGTACCTTGGGTTAAGAACTTAATTCGTTCCGGAGGTCTGTTCTTAACCTGAAACTGTTCTTAACCTGAGGTACCACTTTAGCTAATGGGGCCACCCGCTGCCGCTGCGCCGCCGCCACACAATTTCTGTTCTCATCCTGAAGCAAAGTTCTTAACCCGAGGTACCACTGGATGCCTCATTTATAAATATAACCCAACTGGGGGGAAATGGAGAATTCCTCATGTCTCATATCCACTGGCAGAGGAAGAGGGGGGCGGGGGGAGAGCACCGCCCCTGGTAGCGCAATCCCAGTGGGGTTCCATCATGGCTGCCCCCTGCCCACACCAGCCCCGCCTGCTCTCCGCCCCCGGTGCCAGAGCATGAAGCTCCACCACTGCAAATATCTCCAGGGTTATTTTTCTTGAACCCTGTGAATCACTTGGGGGGGGCAGGGAATTGAGCATTGAAAAAGCGCAAGTAAAGAATTTTATCCCATTGTCATTCCTATCTTTAAACCAAAAGCTTCCATCACAAAATCACACAAGTGGGGAGTGTTGCACCAGGTTACACTAAAAAATGAGCAAATGCTGAAAACAGTGGCAACATAAATGGGCTGGTGGATCAAATGTGGTCTGGGAATACAGCCAGTGCTTGTGCCAGAAGTCTGCACAACATAAAACAATTCTATCCAGGAATTCATATGAAAGAACAAAAGCTGTTTGGAAATAAATTCACACATGCACAAATGATATCTCGGTGTCTTATGTTCTCACAAGCAAAAGTCTCATGTGTTAGCTGAATAGACTGCAATCGATGAACTCCTTCTTAAACACAAAAATAGGTAAAGGAATATGAAAACTTCAGATATATGCAGAGATTGCATTTTGTCAACCTTAGCGGTATATTTTTTTAGCTAAAATAAAAATATAAAATAGTAACATAATAGAAAGGGAAAGGGAAAGATTTAGATAATCTTGAACAGTAGGGATCCCCCCCTCCATTTATCGAAAGCACATTTCTTTAAATGATGGCTATACATAGGTTGCCTCTCACTCCTTTTTCACTCACAATGAATGCTAACTTTGCAGCAGATAACAAAATAAGCAAGTCTGTAATTCCTGAACCACTGTTCCTGTAGGACGAATGGGGCTTTGGTGAATACCTACATTACTTTTAATGTTGGACATAACCTTTTAAGTTTTTCTGTCCATTCCTGGGCTGGAATAATGTTCTTTAAAAGCTCAGTCATCTACAGAACAATAATGTGTGACTTCATGTTTCATATTCCTGTATCAATTTTTCTATTAAAAATAGATTAAATTTTAAGTAACCAGTGATATGTTCAGTTAAGAGCTAGCTAGATGAAAAATTAATGTCCACAGTCTTTCCGGTTTGCAGGGACTGATTGAACTAGTTAGAACAAAAATTCAAATGCACCTGATTTTCATGTTTAGACAAATCCTGCCTAAAGCTGCTGATTCTTAAAGGACCTAGCACAAAATACTGGGTGCAGGAGACTGTCAACAATCAGCTACACAGAGGTAGAAATATTCTTGCCCCCGAATGAATTGGGGTGGGGCAATATTTACATGGGCTGATTAATTGCTTACATTGTATATTATCTTCGTCTGATCTGCTCCTAGATAAGGGCAATTTTGATTTCTTTCAGGCTGTATTCAGACATGGTGTTTATCGTATTAGCTTTACTGGTTACAATGCTAGCACTTCTGTCCCAATTTCTAACACCCCTTTTACACTGTGGTACCTGCTGTGTTATAAAACTGTGGCTTTTTGAGTGATATACTGCCATGTCATGATAAATTTTGAACAGCGGGAAAGAACTGTATTTGAGGATATCACCTTGATTATTTTTTTCCATGTGAAGTTACAATGCAAAACTCCCATGATTTTCCAAATTAATGGGAAACATTTTTTGGGGGGGGGGGATTTAACACAGAAATGAGCACTAAACTTCCACTCCAGAAAACACAGAAATTGTCAGGGGTTTGGTTTTTTTTTAAAAAAGAGGAAAATGGAATCAAGTTTTGTCTGACTGCAACCTCAGTTTCTCATTTCTCCAGTCTTAACTCTCTATTCCCACACTAGTAGGAATATTTTTTTAAAAAAATCATCATGAAAATTCATTACAGTTTTTGTTGTTGTTTAGTCGTTTAGTCGTGTCCGACTCTTCGTGACCCCTTGGACCAGAGTACGCCAGGCACTCCTGTCTTCCACTGCCTCCCGCAGTTTGGTCAAACTCATGCTGGTAGCTTCGAGAACACTGTCCCACCATCTCGTCCTCTGTCGTCCCCTTCTCCTTGTGCCCTCCATCTTTCCCAGCATCAGGGTCTTTTCCAGGGAGTCTTCTCTTCTCATGAGGTGGCCAAAGTATTGGAGCCTCAGCTTCAGGATCTGTCCTTCCAGTGAACACTCAGTGCTGATTTCCTTCAGAATGGATAGGTTTGATCTTCTTGCAGTCCATGGGACTCTCAAGAGTCTCCTCCAGCACCATACTGTTTTAGTGGGAAATTTATCTAAATATGCTTAGGAAGGCGGTGAAAATCCTGAAAAGATGCTTCCTAGCTTTGGGATGGTACAAGCTGAAGCATAACCTAGACATGAGAAAAATGCTGTTGGCAGGTGAACTGTCTGATTCAACTTGGATGTTCAGCTGTCTTGGATTGGGATGCAATACTCCTAAAATCTTAGGTCCATGACCCAAAACTCCTGTTCGATGTCAGCAGGAGCATCAGGGCCAATGAGTGGCACTTCTTCTTATGCTAGATTGCAATATTTAATTGCTTGGCTTTTCACAAAAAGGCTCCAGGTCTGTCAAATCCAAGCCCCTCATTTCTGCCATGCAGAAGAAAATCGAAAACTTCCAAAGGATGAAAATTTTGCTCATAATGGATATATAAATATATCCATTTAAAAACTGTGCTTAGTGACTCATGCAAAAGAGTCTTGAAGAGTCAATTAGACATGCACAAGTTAACGAACTGCAAAAAAAGGCTTTCCCTCCATTAAATGCCTCTCTACAATGGTCAATATTCTTAAAAAGTGTAATGATTTCTTATCAGTGCTTGAATGAACCGTAAAACTACCTTTTGAAATATTGACATTTCCACAATTTTGAGCACAAGAATGTTTTTTTCTTCTATATGCAAGCTGACGGGCCATTGTCTTGGAGGGTGTTTCCCCCTCAAGGTGGTCGTGCAGACTGCCATTAATAATACCATAATTAAATGGGTTAACTCTACCTGTATACTTTTTTCTTCTGAAAGGTTGTGCTTCCTATTTCAAATTACAGTTTTGTGAGGGCAATCTCCATGTAGAGACTGTGGAAGAACGCCTATGACAGGAAATACCGGTAGATGTTTTTGTCCAGCTATTTACCTTCTGACTCAATCCTATGCATGCCTACTCAGAAGTAAGTATGGTTTTAGCCTTTTATTTGATGTTAGTAAAATCGAAAAATTCATTTTAAAATTCCTAAAAAATAAATAAAAGAAGTAAGTGTCATTGAGTTCAATGGGACTTACTTCCATGTAAGCTTATCTTTTTTAATGTAATATTTTTTATTTGCTTTTACAAGTACAAATTTATAACAAAATTGTTTAGGTAACCATACTCTGAGATTCTTTGAATCTCCAGACTTCCCTCCATCCCTTACATGGGTCCCTGTACCAAAATTTACAACCACATATCAGACTATTCTCCGTAGTTTTTGTATTCCCGAATTGTCCATAATTTCTGTTACATTCCAAGTGAGTCTTAAAGTCCAGCTAAAGTTTTAATTTGTTTACAATGGTCCCCTAGGTGAGTTATATTCCCCCCCCCCATTCTTTTTCAAAGTCCTTGTCTTCTTTATTCCTGAGTCTCCTGGTTAGTTTTGCCATTTCAGTGTAGTCCAGCAATTTGGCTTGCCATTCTTCCCTAGTCAGGATTTTTTCTTCTTTCCATCTTTGGGCTAATAACATCTGTGCAGCTACTGCCACATACATGAAAAGTCCTTTCTGATCTTTTGGAATCTCAGCACCTATAATTCCTAATAGAAACGCTGCTGGGGTTTTTTAACAAAAGTTATTTTGAACTCCCCCCCCCCCCATTATACCATGTAAGCTTATCTATAGATGTGAAGCAGTGATTTTCATGAGAATTATTCCATAGGTTAGGAGTGAGGAACCTGCAGCTCTCTGTCAGGAATGAGCCAGCTTCCAGCAAAGGTTTGCAGCCAACTGCAGAAAGCAGTCAGGAACAGGGAGACTTAGATATTAGTCAAGCAGAGGAGAGCCGGCAGCTGCAGACTACGACTCTTCCTGACCTTGATGAACAAGCTGATAAGGCAGTAGCTGAGAGCAGTCTAGAACAGCAGATGTCTGCTTGTGCAATGGACCTTTCAACCTCCACTCCCCTGCAGCCGCCCCACCATGCATCCTGAAAATGCTCTCAAAAGAGTTTGGAGACCCTCCAGAGCAAATGTTGAATGTGCATGGGGAGTGGAGAGAGAGGCAGTCACATGTGCCAGTGGAACAGCATTAGGTGCAACCCAAAAGCTCCAGTAGATAGTAGAAACAATGGAGGTGTCCCAGATTGAGTGGGGAGGGGGGCAACTACTGTAGTACTCCCAGAATATGGTCTACCTTGCTGGGGAGAGGTGGGTCTGGATCTGATAATGCCTGGATGGGAGACTGCTTGGGAACAGCATGCATACGAATAATAATAATAATAATAATAATAATAATAATAATAATAACAACAACAATAACAATAACAACAACAACAACAACAACAACAACCCACCCATCTGGCTGGGTTTCCCCAGTCACTCTGGGCAGCTTATAGCATATAAAAAACATTTAAAAATGAAACATAAAAAACTTCCTGTCTTCAGTTGTCTTCTAAACGTTGCTGAGTTCTTTATCTCCCTGACATCTGAAGGGAGGGCGTTCCACAGGGAGGGCGCCACTACCAAGAAGGCCCTCTGCCTGGTTCCCTATAACTTCAGTGAGGGAACCAGCAGAAGACCCTGGGAGGACGACCTCAGCGTACCAGCTGAGCGATGGGGGGTGGAGACGCTCCTTCAGGTATACTGGGCTGAGAATGGGAGAAAGACTGGATATAAATGTGCTAAATACTCAAAGTCAAAAGATTATAAATGATTTTTTGTATACTTCCTCCCCATTATCTGAAAGCATGATGTCAACCTGAAGATCAACAGGGGAGAATATTCAGGATAGATGCTCTCCTTCAAGAAAAACCTATCACAAAAGCACATGGAATTCACAGAGTACCAGTTAATTATGACTCCAGCTGCATATTTATCATGCACTCTGCTTTGCTTTGTCAGTTAGTGTGACTGCAAGGTAGGCGTTCGGATGTGCCCCTACACAAACACATCACATAGGTGTGCTGATTTCCCTCCCAAATGAACGAAGATGCGCTCCCTTGCCCATCGCGGAACACATAATCCCATGTCAACTGACTGGAGCATTGGTAGAAAATAAAAGTCAATGGCACCAAATTTAATTATCCAGTACCGCTATTGTTATTATGTAGCAGAGCTGGCTTATTGATTAATGAGTCGGCGAAGTGTTTGCTCACAGGAATATTAATATCTTGCACACAAGAGGAGTCATTAAAATGGCCAAGGCAGTCCTTGACGTTAAACTCACTGTGAGTCATGGCTCTGGCTACCTGAGCGACTGTGTCAGACACAGGATCAGACTTATACATTTTTAAAAACCCAATAGCTGAGGCAGAGATGGCTTAAAATAATCCTCATTTGAATTAAAGTCAATACATTTCCCCCCCTCTCCCCTCATTATATCTGACAGATAATTCATAGGTAACAAGGGGAGGGGGATATGACAGAGGTCAGATTGGTCAAAAGCCTTATTCTTCAAACCCTCTTGCATGCCTAAAGCAAAAATCAACGGAAGCTGTTACAAAATGAGGAAGAAGAACAATAGCAGCAGCCGATTGAAGCTGCAGTGCAGTTTAGGAGAAGGTGAGCTACACAAGCTGGATAGCCCTTGCTTGAAAGATCAACTCAACCATCTCTCTTCGTCAGCCACACAACTGTAATCTGGGGCTCGCCTGATACATCACTGTAAGGAACATTGCAGGAATGCATTTGAGGCACTCTGAAAACACTGGTGGGACTCTTCAGGCACTATTTAAGTTGAGCACTTTTTAAAGTTTGATTTCAGTGAGGAAATGTGCTTAAGGCTCCAATCCTGTGCACGCTTCTCCATGAGCAGAGATGGGAGAAAACTGGTGTTTACTGGCATCAGGCGAGTTTTGGTTTAACACAATGGAGCTTGGGTGGTAGAACCGTGTGTTTGAGAGAGAGCTTGTTTGTCGGGCCTTCACTCTGAAGTGACTATGTTGCATCACCATAAGGCCAAATCTGATTGTAAGGGTGCAGGAGAGAGTTTGAAGGTTTGCCTTTTTGATACACTTGGAGGGATTAGCATATGCAAGTGATCACTTGCTGTGTGAGAGGTAGAAACCCCAAGCGCATAATGGCGTCCGATGGGGATGGGGTAGAAATGAATGAAGATCCCCTCACGATACACGAACACTGTTGCTTTGTGAAGGCTCAAGTTGTCTGACCTTATTAGGTACAAACTGCGGTGACATTAAACAAACAAACAAAAAGTATTATGCTTACACTGACATGGAAGACACACGAAGGACATGCAGTGTGTTCTGATGAGGCCTGCTAGATAACGGAGATCTGCACAGCATAAATTTCATCACCTCTATGTGCTCCATCTGTTCCTCATTAGATGTTTTATGGAGTCCCTGGTAAAATCCTGACAACCATCTGAGGAGGCTCACTGCTTTAATCCATCTAGATTACTGTTATCATTTTGGCTGAACAATCCATGGAACAGGGCCGCTGAGCACGCACTTTTCTCCCATTGCTCTTTCAGCAGCTCAGTTTGATTTGCTTTTACTGTCACAGCAGATCTGTGTAGGTAAGACAGGCATCAAAACAATCACCAAATAAATGCTTATCTGCCACTCACAAAGCTGCAAAGAGAAGAGAAATCTAAGCTGTTTGGAAGATGAGACTAATGTTCTTGAACTATAGCTCAGCCATTATTCTTGCAGTTTAGCCTAGGGCTCACTTGCAAAACTGTGTGGCCCAAAATTAGCATCGAGGAGGCACAAAATACCCCCTGAACCATGTGAAGTACAATAATTGAATTCACTGAAATTGTAAATGCTTGCGTGCGTTTATATGTTTAAATTTGATTGGTTGGTAACTGAATTCTAGAGAGTTCTCTAATAGTTCTCATGGGACTGGCCAACGTTGGTTACACGGGAGGTATCTAGTGAAGAAGAGACTCCATTTTATGTGAAGCAAGATGGCAGCATTTTAGACTCCACTGTGAACACAACTGAGTTGAATAGAGTGTTGGAGTGCTTCTTCTCTGCTTGAAAGGAGAGCAAAGCTTCAGGAGAATGACCGCTCTCCACATCAGAAGGAGAGTGCTATTTGTGTGGCTGCACGCAGCACCCCCGATCCTAATCAACTCCCAGGTAAACAGCACTGGACTGTCTCCCCAAGTTGCAAACCTGAGGTTCCTGCCTAACTCACCTCAATGAACCAATCGCAACTGGGGAGTGTGTAGCCAGGGGAGTAGACCAGGTAAGGGTAGGGACCATCCTCTTGGCACAATAAAAATCTCTCCTAGGAGCTGCAAGTTATTGCCTAATTGAGATACAAAAGGCTGAGTGCTGAGTTCTGTAAAGAAAGAAAAATACAGTTGTTTGGAAGTTAGAAGAAGAGACTGCGAGCCCATGTTTGGAAAAGCATGTGATTGTAAATGTTATATTTTAATTCATCTATAAGTTTCTGCAAGTAAAGTTTTTGAATGTTAAAGTCTGGACGTTGGTTTAATTTCCAAAGAAGAGTGTCAGTCATAGATATTATTTGAGATTCTTAGCTGCAATTTTGCTACTCTTACTTCAACAAACTATCCACCCAGGCCAGGGGTCAGCAACCTTTTTCAGCCGTGGGCCGGTCCACCGTCCCTCAGACCATGTGGTAGGCCGGAACGTAGTTTGGAAAAAAATATATGAATGAATTCCTGTGCCCCACAAATAACCCAGAGATGCATTTTAAATAAATAAAAGGACACATTCTACTCATGTAAAAACACGCTGATTCACGGACCGTCTGTGGGCCAGACTGAGAAGACCCACGGGCCTTAGGTTGCCTACCCCTGACCCAGGCACTTTGTTTTAATCCTGTTTGTGTTCCCTCTCTTTTCCGCCACTTCATGTTATCTCCTGCACTGCACAGTCCCAGCAATCAAGGGTTGGCTGTGAGTGTGATAGCATCATGTCACTACATAGCCAATCAGATTTGGTTATATGAAAAGCTGATAAAGTCAAGTCAGAGTGAGACCAGGAAGCAGCATTGTTCTCACTCTCAAATCCTCGGGGCATATATTGGGGGTCACGCAGAAGACTCAATAAAGATCACCTAAAGGACGGTGCTTTTTGTGAGGTGCTAGAATGTTTACAGAACAACTCAGCCCTCGATCTTTTTAGCAAGTATCAATTGGAAAAAAATGTCTTCAGCTATAATCTCATGCATCTTCATTATGGTAATCTACTGGCAGGAAAGACAATCAATGCATTCTATTGACTTTAACTGATGAATATCTTAAATTCTGCCCATTGCATTTATCCATCACACTGGCAGAGAGAGGGTTTTTTTAAGGTTAATAGATTACATCTGAGCCCCGAGGAAATGATGTTTCCTGTGCCTGCCTGTCATTTACTAGAATGGTTACTTATCTGTCAATATTTCTTCTTCTTTTCAAGTCCCAGGCCTACTTGATCTTGTCCATTTGGCACTACTTGAGGAATAACAAGTTTCTTCCCATCATGCAATGTTCTGGGATACATCATGACAGAGAAATCTCAAAGCCCAGGTCAATTATAACAGAAGATGTGTAGCACCTCTGCCCCAGCACTGTCTATTGGGGCCTCACTTGGCAAAATGATATAAAACTATTTAAGAAACGAATGCCTCCCCATCATCCGAACTGGCTTAGAACTAAGACACCTGGAAAATAATTTGGAAGGGACCCCCCCAAAAAGAAATGGAAATATTATATGCTGTCTGCCTTTTGATTTTCTTTTTTGCAATATGCAAAAGCAGTCAGCTAATTCTGTGTTTGGGAACGAAGCTGGCAGAAACATCATTGTGCAATAATTACTTTTTAATTAGAATTCATTGAATACAGATGGATTCTCCCTGTACTTTCTCCAGCTGATGTTTTAATATTCCCATGTCAGGTATTATGAGGCTGTAACTGGCAGTGAGCTACATCGAATAACTCTGTACCGGTAGTGACTTACATCAAGTAACCAACTTTATCATTTTTCTTAGATGAAATATGATCTCACTCCTTGTTCTCTTTTTGTAGAATATGTCACCAGCTTGTTGATATAGTGTTTGTTTATTCTTGCTCCTGCAGGAGGAAATATTATAGTTCATGCATCAAATTACTGTAACTGACTGGAACATCTTTATTTAAAATAATGTACAGCGCTATTTTCTCCTGGTGACATTGACCAATTTGCAGGGATTTCTAATATTTTCGCAAACAAATAAACTGGTTGTCCTTTCTAGGAAAGTGCACATCTAAAATGAACCATAATATCTGATCTCATTAAAGCAATCAAGTCTAAAACTGACTGGATATTTGCAGCACTTTGATAGAAATGAGGAAGAATTTCAGTGTGTGTGTGTGTCTTATTGCTCCAGGGCCTCTAAACAGGAGCTGACATGTGATATATTTTTGAAGTCAAAGTTAATAATTCTCTTTATATAAGAAATAAATACCCCCCACTGAATACAGAATAAGGTCTAAAATTAGAATAGGATTTCTCCAAGTAACATACCTTTGGAAAAAAGTGATTTATTCTAATGCAATAATGGCATAGGTTTACAAAGCTTGAGTGATACAATGTTCCTCGTTATGGCTGTAAAATATTTGTTGCCACTAAGGGATTTTCTAGATCATTATTTTAAAAAAAGGAAAAACTCATTTTGACAGATGAACTGGGGCCATTCCGAGCAAATCACTGATACTTCATATAACAAGGCCTCCAAAGAGGGGAGCACAGACTTATTACTATGGCAACCCAGATCAAAACACTATTTTAGTGGAGACTTTCCAGTTTTACAATGCAATGATGATTGTTTATAGCGCCGCTGAAACCAGATTCAGCAAAGGTTCAAGAAATGAGCTGACAAGAGGAAAATCATTATAGATAAACTGGGGATACCTGAATGACATATTGTGGAAATCTGCTGTTATTTGATCAAATGATGAAACTGTGACACAAAGAGAGATAAATAAAAGGCGGGCGATACAGACCGATGGCCCCCACGCTATATGCTAGTTTGCATTATATTGCCTGCACCAGACGGTCATGATTGATTCTAGGCATACGGAGTGCAAAAGTAGAGCTGGTAGCAGTAGACTATACATTATCTCTGGGATGTAGTTTCCTGCTCATTCAAGAGGTCTAGGCTACATAGTAATTATCTGCATTTTGGCATTTCGGAGCTGGTTCATCCTGCCAAACGTTAAATGCCAGAGCGCTAACCAACTAACTTCAAGATGAGTGCTGTGTTAATATAAGACTTTCCACACATTTATTTACTTTTTAATCAAAAACAAAAGCTTAACCATTTATATGCACTTGGGATCACCACCAATTCTCAAGGGAGCATTTAATGCATGTAAAGCTTTTCTCTTTAAAATGGCGCCACTTCATGTGCCATGTGCCCCCCAACAACACAGAGGTCAAGTTCTTTGGGATGTTCTTCAAACCCCTTCACTCCATTGTGGTTTTTGTTTGTTCAGTGTGAAAATTTCACTAAGAGCACCACTGGGACTGTTTGGAGCCCAATTCATGTGATAGGGAGGAGAATGAAATGCTTTTTTTTGGTAGGGGAGATGGGTCTCTGCCATTGGGCAATGCCAGAACTACTTTATGTTGAGAGCAGTTGACATGAGGAAGTGTTAGCCCTTTCATTTCAGCTATATTTGCACTACTTAATCAAGTTTCCCAGTGGATTTATATACAAATTGCAAAAGAGCATCCTTAAAAGGCCTGCTGAACTTGAAAGGCCAAGCACCTGAAGTTCAACAGGAAGGAGCCATTCTGATGTTAGCTGGAAGGGAGTTGCACAGAATTAGGCCCACAGTACTAAATGCACAACCCCACGTGCATTCCAGCTATGAGTCTGAGCTCTTATCCTCTTGTACCGTCACTAATTATCCTTAATGCCATTTCTTTTCTGAAAAGAGGAGACTGAGAGGAGATGTGATAGCCATCTTCAAATATATTAAGGGTTGTCACATGGAAGATGGAGCAGGCTTGTTTTCTCCTGCTCTGGAGGGTAGGATTCGATCCAATGACTTCAAGTTACAAGGAAGGAGATTAAGACATAGGGGGAAACTTTCTGACAGTTCTTTGGAGATCACCCGTAGCTGTATAAGATTGTATTCCATGAACAGTCTTAACAGTGAGTCCATAAGTGACTGTGGAAGCTAATTCTGGATCCACATGTCCTTCCACGGTGGGGACATTGGTTTCCAGGTGGGAGTTGATCATGGTGAGGATTTGCCAAACATGCCTTCCTCTTAGCATGTTTCTCACTTTCGTCCTGAGTTGAGATTCTTCAAAGTCCAGACATCTTTGGCAAAGGCTGTTCTCCAATTGGAGCACTCTGGAGGATAGGACTCAATCCAACGACTTCAGGTTACAAGAAAGGAGATTAAGATATAAGGAAAGAGCTGTTTGACAGTGGAACAGTCTCCCTTGGGAGGTTGTGGACTCTCCTTCCTTGGAGGTTTTTAAGCAGAGTTTGGATGGTCATCTGTCATGTATGATTCGATACATGATATCCAATCACGTAGCATTATCAGAGTTTGGGCTACTGGCATTGGCTCTTAAACTCTGAGTTACGATTCGCAGCTTGGGAGTTTAGACAGCCAATCATGTTGAGAGTGGGAGTGGCCCATGCCTTCAGAAATACATAGAAGCAGCTGCTTTGCCCCTGTTGTTCAGTTCCGTTAGCTCAAGTCTCTTGCTGTTGTCACAGTATCTTGCCTCATAGAAACCCACATACACATCATTCAGCATGACTCCATTATTCAATGCAGTGATTGTGTTGGCAAGTTCCTTTAAGAGAGTACAGGCAGCCTTTCCATCATGTACCCCACAAAGTCCCTGTGAATGCTAACCCATCTGCTAGCCTGTGGCTCCTTCTCCTGGCCACAGCCAACACTATGATGTTGAATTTAATGGATGGGCAAATTAATCAAATGGAAGTTCTTTAATCAGTTGACATCCCTGATCAAATTCCTTGTTACGGGTAAATGTAATTATGCTGCGGTATAATTCAATATCAGGTAAGTCTTTCTCTGCATCTCATGGAAGCCGCTAAGTGACCATGTGGTGGGACCTCTCTGCGTTGTAAATGGCCCTGGCATTGATTAGCTGGGCTGCAGCATTGCAGTTGGCTAATCGGGATATGAAAATAGGTAATCTAAGCAGGGAAGGTCAAGGCACTTAAGAAGTGGATCAATTCCTCACATTTTCAAGGTCCAGTCATTCTCCTGGGAAAATGTGGAAGAGGGTGATAGAATTTAAAACTAATTTCTCTGCCACAAATGCATGTTCGCCCTGCATTTAGAGGGGAAAGGTCTAATGGTGGCAAAATCATTGTATAAACCAGCACTTTCTAGCTGAAAAACAGTTTGTTTTGAAGCAATGCTATATCCTGTATTATCTATACTTTCAAATTGCCTTGCAACTTCCAGGAACCATTTTTTACATGCTGTTTCCTTGTTTTGTTTTTAATCATATTGAGTTTTTGTAATTAATTGAAAGGGGGAAACCAGATGCCCTGAAATTTATTGTAGTGTGCTTCTTTAAAAAAAGAAACAGACAAAACCTTTAAAAAAAATATTAGGGTGTTCCACGTGACCTGGGGTTTCTGCTGGTACATTCATGGTGCAGGATAAAGCAGCTTCCACATTGTGAAGGTAACATGCAACTCTATCATCATAGAATCATAGAGCTGTAGAATAATCCAGTCCAACCCCCTGCAATGCAAGAATCTCAGCTAGGCCGTACATGACAGATGGGCACCCAACCTCTGCTTAAAAACCTTCAGGGAAGGAGAGTCCACCACCTCCCATGGGAGTCTGCTCCACGGCCAAACACAGTACACCACACTTTCACATGGGAGTGTGATACAAGCCCTGTCAAAATAGAGGATCTGCAGCAGTAGTTCTCCAAAATTTGCCCATCAGGATTAACTGTGAGGTGCTACAGGGAAGTACTACAAGGAAAGGCTATGGCTTAGTGGCAGAGAATCTGGTTTGCATGCAGAAGGTTCCAGGTTCAATCCCTGGCACCCCCAGGTAGGACTTGGGCAGACTCAGTGTGGAACCATGGAGAGCCACTTGCCCATCAGTATACACAATAATGAGTAAACCAATGGTCTGACTTGGTATAAGGCAGCTTCCTTTGTTCACCAGGGCTGAAGTCAAACCACTGTGTAAGCAGTACTAAAGTGACCTCCTTGAGCAGAGTGTATGGAGGTCCTGGGCTGCCCAGATGACAAGACCTCCCTTTGGCCTCCCTGATGTGGTCCAAAGGAAAACAGAGCAATATGTCTGGCACCAGCTTGGCTGCAGGATTTGCCAGAAGGAGGCCATCCAACTGTCTTAGGAACTCCACTCTGGACATGTGTAGGGTTTACTCCTTAGCCCTTTCTTCTCCCTAAAGATATCCCACAAGGCAGCGCAAGTTCAGCATCAGAGTTTACCTTCTCCTAGATGGGCTACCTTCCTAGGTTGACAAGCCCCATCTGCCCCTTCTACAGCACATGCAGAAACCACATTCTGTGGCCAATGGACCCACTATTGGTCTTGTCTACTCAATCCACTGGAGCCTGTCTTTGCATGCAGGGAAGTCCTTAACTCACTGAGGGTTTGAGACCTCATTGGCTATCCTTACCTGGTCGAAGTTGTTCCCAGGTTGTAGCCACTGTTACATACTGACAGCTTCTAAGAGCTACAATGAGAGCAGAGTGCAGGGTGGAGACCAAAGGTGGACAAAGTATCCAGAAGATGCACAACATGTGCTCCACCAGAGGGACTACCCCACCCCCCGTACACCCCACGTTCCTATGTACTGTTGTTATCCTGCAATAGCAAATTTCAATTTGTTTCCTTTATTTCCTTCCATCTTAATTAATTTTTTATATTTAAACCATTAAGTTGTCTAGCTGCAGACCATGCAAGTCAATTTATGATGCATTTTCAATTTAGCGGAAGATGTTATTTGTTGTGGATTCAAATATAGACCTGGTGGTTTCGCAAATAAAAGAAAACGACCTAAGAATCTGCCCACATACCGTATTTTTCAGTGTATAGATTTTTTCCTAAAAAATAATGTCAAAAATTAGGGGGTATTATACACGGATACATCTTCCCCCATTTTCTTAAATCTGAGTCCCCCAAAATACATGGGGGAGTCTTATAGACGGGGAAATATGGTACATTCTTTAAGTAATAACATGAGCACATGTGCATTTCACAAAGAACTTGGTTGGCTTTTCGATGAACCTTGCACTTTCATGCTGTCACAAAGGAAGACGGAGGATAAAAGGTCTGGGGGTTGGAGCAAAGGACCGGAAGCAAGTTGGAACTCAAATGAGCAACCAGTTCATAGTTTGCCCTTGAGAAAATGGCATAGATAGACCTGCATGTTCCTTTGGGTGACCCTGAACAAGTCTCTTAAATCTTGTTCCTCTTCAAGCCTGCTGGCAAATATGTATGGCTGGGTTGTGCTGGAGGAGGAGAATCACTAGCATGTCATAAAGCAGCAATAAATGAACCACTCTTCTCAGCTAAATATACCATACCCCCTTGGTCACGCACACACGCTCCACAAGCAAGATGTGCGGCATCACGTCACTTCACTGTAGAATCACGGTTCTTAAGCTGCAATCTTGATGGAAGATCATCAGTACCGATTCAGCCGAATTAAGTTCTCTTTTCACCTGTCAAGCATATGATGAAGGCCTGTGAGGGGGTCTGTTCCCCCACTCCTTGTCATTGTGCACTTTTCAAATTTGGATTGTTTTGAATTTGAATATGAGAGATCACTATGATCAGGGCTTTTTTCCCAAAGTGAACTCACAGGAACTCAGCTCTGACACCTCTCTGCTGGGCGCCATTGCCATTCTAAGAGAATGGGGGAGGTGTTCATGGTGAGTTTCGGCACCTCTTTTTGTAGAAAAATAGCACTGAGTATGATCCTATGTTGCACGTAAAGGGAATATTTAAATGACCTTCTCAGAGATAGTTCTATATTTTGTTTTGTTTTTTATAACTAGTCAAGGAAGGAGGTACACACACACACACATTAACAAAGAGCATTAGGACTGCACTTAAGGACAGAAATTGTCATTGTTCTGTTTGCAGTCTCTTCTAAAAAGAGTGCCTCTCTTTTCCATACCTAGAGGTAAGTTTTTACCCTATCTCTTTGAATTACATGGGTGGTCATCAGAGTGGTGGTAGAACATGAACGCGATGCTGGAGGAACACTTTGGTTACTTAACTTGCTCAGAGCACTGCCAGTACAATTCAAGAAGAAGAGAATAAACGCTAAAGTGGGCATTCCAGGGTGGAAGACACCAGGGTCTTTGTTTACTGTCCTCTCCCCTCTACCCTTTGGGCAACGTCCAGCATCTTTGACATCTGTGTTACTAGGTACACTCATGTTACTGCACCAATTAGGCCTGTTGGATCATACAAGCCAAATTAAACACACAGCGTGAATAGCAAGGGATGGCGAGGATGTGACAATGGGGGGGGGAGGGAATGTCCCCAAGGACCTTTATCTCCTTATACCACTAGAGCAATTTTGATTCTGAATAGGTAGAGCAGCTGCAAGCTACCTACTGCTAGGACAACATTTCTGTTGATGGAGGACAAACTGTATTTAAAGTTGCAAGTAATATAGGAATAATAGAAGGGAATCAGAAGACATAAAAAAAATAGAAATGATTTGATTGGACGTTAAAATTAGACTCCAGCTTCTTAGTTCGGGCTCTGCGTTGGAACAACCAGTGATCGTCTTAATTTACCCATATACATAAACAACTCATTGGTTACTGTACATATGGTGCTATTATGACATTGTCCCTCAGTTCTAAAGATTCCAAATGCAATTTAGAAAAATGAAACTTGACACAATGATCACTTGGGGATACATCATGCCTTTACAACATGTGACATTCCTCCCACCAGCAAATGCATGCCACTATGTGTGGGCACCTGTTCCCTTGCATAGGACTGCTAAAACAGGGATGATTGTTGATGCAGGACCTATTCATCTTGATGGGCCACGAGTTGCAGAGTTATGCAAGAAGGCATGTTGTGAGATCAATGTGATGCAAATCTGAACATGTGATTCCAGCACCATACTGGAAAGATATAGATGAACACACCCATGTCTTATGATAGCATACAAACATGATGGGTTGGATACAAACTAAATTAGTTGCGCTTAATTCCCATTATTGAAAGTATGGACGGGGGAGAAATTTGTTTCAGCTTGCATTTTATGCCAAATCTAAAATAAAATGCAATCTGAATTTTTGGATGCAGTTCTTCAACCAAACAATATTTACAACAACAAAAGTAAAAAGAATATATTAGGGGAGCGTGTATACAAATGAATATATTACTGAAAATATACTAAAATGCAATATATTAGCAGAGATTGCTTACAAATTGTATACGTTAATTGAAAACTCATGCAAAAATGTGTTTGCAAGGAGAAATTCACACATAAGCACTAAAAATTTTTTCATGGTGATTTAGTTTTTTGAAAAAATTGCAAATGGCTGCAGAAGTGTGGGGAATTCAATTTAAGACTGGATGAATGAGAGACAGAAAAATGAAAATAATAGATCTTTCCATCCCACCACATTTCAGATTTCAGTTAAGCCGGTGTCCCATTAAGGGGAAATAAGTTTAACTAACTTAGCCTAGATCCAACTCAATATGACGAAAACATTTGCTGTTCCACACTTCCTCTGTTGAATTCTCTGACTATTGCAACTTCTACCATTCTCTTTTTTTTTTATTGCTGCACCAACTTGGTGTATCATCCACCATCTCCCTGTCCCCCCCCCCCAAGTTATCATGCAATACCCTACAAACACAAAAGTTTTATTTTCCAGGCAACCTCCTCACCAACCCTCAAACCTTGCCTTCATTGCCTGAAAAATTGGTGGCTCCCTTTTGGTAGAGAAAGAAATAATATCATGCTCACCTTTGGTACAAAAACAAACCAATGGAAGCAGAATGGCGATGCATAAACATGAAAGTGCCGCTTATCATAGGAGGTAGCATGAACATAGTGTTCTGCCACTGCTAGCCTTGAGAAAGGGCTGGAGCTCGAACATTGGGAGAGTCGCACAGTTAAATTACTCACTATTAGCCCCTATAGTGTGCTTCCGACCTGACGAGAGAGGGACACACATATATATGCTGAGAGATGGAGCGATAGAATGTCACAGTTAAAAAAACCACATTTTTTTTACTAGTATAATGAGGAAAGAGACCAAGAGAAGAAGTTCCCTTGGCTAATTTTCCAGCCGGCAACTACTGCAATGTTCCCACTAGGAGAGACTGAAGAAGTGATAGAGTGATGTAATAAATAATGACTAGCTCTGCTGGTAAGGAAGAAATTATCACTATGCTTGGGGGATCTAAGTATATGTTCACCCAGGATGTGGGGAAAAATGTGGAGGGGGTGGGGAAGCCAGCCTGAACCCCTCTGATGTGTTTCTGTTGCTACACCAAAACCTATTTAAATTAAAACACAACAAAAAGGTATTGGTTGTTCGATCATAAATCGATAAAAGGGAGAGAAGTTCTAGACATAGAAAAGTGTTGTACGAAAACAGTGTTGGCCAACGGGGTTTTAAACCCACCGAGACACATTGCTGTTTGGAGAAACTACAGGAAAATGTACTGAATGCACTCGTGGTATCAGGCAAATGTATCTGATCACAGCAAAAGGCATGAAGTCCTGTCAAATTCCTTCCAGAGGGAAAATGATACACTGGATCCAATTGGAAACGACCAAACATGGGAACATCGAAAGCTGGCTGATACCAAGTCAGACCAGAGACCCAACTAGGCCAATATTATCCATGCTGATTGGCATTTGCTCTCCGACAGCTCTGCCTGCTGGTGTCAGGGACTGGACCTGGGGCAACGGATAATCTGTACTACTGAAAGGAGTCTATTATCAAAGTACTGGCCAGAAAGGTACCTGCTTCTCAAACAGGTGACTGCATCCTCCAGCTCAGACCATACCACAATCAATTATGAGGATAATATTAAAAATACTTCTCCTTTTCTTAACAGCTCTTGCATATGGTAGAAAGACTGAAGGGATCAATTATATAGAAGTAGAGCTCAGCCACATATGCATTTGTGGGCACACAGAAAGTGAATATTTATGTTCCAGCAAATGTCTGGAATTTGGGAGGTAAGAATGATCAGATGTGAACATTCACAATGCCTGTTGAGGGTTGCAAAGTTTGAAAATTCAGAGAAACAGAGCAGACTGTTGGCAGTTATTGAAATATGATTGTCGGCATTCATTGAAAACTTCAAGTTTTTCATAGTTGGCGTAATGTATATCAAGCTCGTGAAGTGAAACCATAAATATTGTGGAATCACTTGTGCACTGATGGCTTCTACTGTTTAGCAGAAATGTTTTACAGCTTATTGAGATTGGAACAGTCTCCCTCGGGAGGTTCTCCTTCATGGTTGGTTTTTAAGCAGAGGTCGGATGGCCATCTTTCAGGGATGCTTTAGCTGAGATTCCTGCATCGCAGGGGGTTGGACTAGATGGCCCTTTAGGTCCCATCCAACTCTATGATTCTATGCTAGAAGATGGTCATATGCGGGCTATGGCTGATGGGAGTTGTAGTCAAAACATTTAGAGGGCATCAGGTTGGAAATGGCTGATCTACCTAATGCCCTATTGACAACCCATTTGCCAGTTTACACACATTTTTCAATAACCTTTATTCCATTTCTCATACACACACACACACACACACACACACACACACACACAGTGGTACCTCAGGTTACATACGCTTCAGGTTACATATGCTTCAGGTTACAGACTCCGCTAACCCAGAAATAGTACTTTGCTTCAGGATGAGAACAGAAATCGTGCCCCGGCAGCACGGCGGCAGCAGGAGGCCCCATTAACTAAAGTGGTGCTTCAGGTTAAGAACAGTTTCAGGTTAAGAACAGACCTCCGGAACGAATTAAGTACTTAACCCAAGGTACCACTGTGTGTGTGTGTGTATGCTGCAGAAAGAAATAATATGGGATTCAGTAACAGATTTTTAAATTACGCTGTTGTCATACATAAATATTATTATCTTCTCTGCTGAGGTTATGAGTCAGGTAAGGAAAGGTGCACTCATTTTATTCACCAGCAGCAACATTAGGGAAATGGTGAGATGTATTTTTCAACAGGTGCACATTTCAAATCACATTCAAAAAAAGAGAAATATTAATTAAGTGAGCTTCACTGGTTGGTTGGCTTGCTGGCAGCCAGCACTGGCAGCAATTGCAATAGTAACTCACATTCCATATACAGGAACGTATTAATTCCAGGCTGATTTTATTGATCGATTGATTCATTCATAGTAAGGCTGTGTACACATTGTCAATTTTAAAACTGGATAGGTAGTTCTTTTTCTCAATTTGGATCAAAACTGGTTTGTGGGGGTGAAACGCATCAAAATTTGCTCTGGAGTATAGGAGGAACCCCAGGAACAGATGTAGCTGTCTCGGGGGGCAGGGAGAAAGGATGGGGAAATTCCACCACACAGCTAAAATTCTAGCACCACAGTAGATTGAATGAGGACCTTAAGAATTTTGGAATTGTAATTTGTTTTCTTCTTTTCTTGTTTTTAACTGTTTTGTGCTTGATGCTGTTGTAAGTCACTTTGAGGCGCTTTTTGGGTATAAAATGTTGACTCGATGCAATTATTACACTGGTCAACAACGAATTTGTTGTCTGCGTTTTTTCAGTTGATTTAGGACGAATCTGATGCGCTGAATCCAAAAATCACATTGGTTTTGCTCAATCGGGTCAAGTTTTTGAGCTATGGCCACATGTCTTTTTTCACGTTTTTGTTCACATGTACGCTTGTGTGGAGCATTTTAGAAGAAGTTGGTGGGGGTAAAATGCCATGTCGAATAATTGTTTTGATTGGAAATGATTATTTTAATGACAAGAAGTATTCAGGTCCGATAGTTCTGGGTGATTATGTCGAAAAGAGAGTTTGAAGTCATAAAACCTCGAAATCTTCCATAAATTGGTGCGGCAAAGCATAAAGCTGGGGGATCAAAACTAAGTTAATGGGGCAGCCGCCCCACGAAGTATCCTGATCTTCAATCAGCACGTCGTCCTGTAGCTCATTGTATTGAAATTCCAGTGCCTATCTTCGGAGAACTTCCTAACATTAGTGACGAAGATGCCTCCAGTGTTGAAGGACATGAAGAAGAAGAAGTGGTTCTTGAAGATGATGCTCCACATCCATTTTCCCAAAAGGAGTTGAATGATCTAGTTCATGACCTCAGCTTGTCAAAGGACTCTGCCGAACTGTTGGCATCCAGATTGAAGGAAAAAAACCTCCTCTCTGACAGTGCTCGCATCAGCTTCCTCCGCAACAGGCATCAAGAGTACCTCCATTTTTTCTCGGAAGAGAAGGACTTGGTGTACTGTGCAGATATTGTGCAGCTTCTGCTCAAGCTTGGAGTGCCACAGTACGAACCCAAAGATTGGAGACTGTTCATTGACAGCAGCAAGCGATCACTGAAATGTGTTCTGCTACACAACGGCAACCAGTTTGCCTCTATACCCCTGGCTCACTTGAGTACACTGAAGGAGAACTATGAAGCGGTGAAGTATGTGCTGGAGAAAATTGGTTATGATCAGCATAAGTGGTTTATTTGTGTTGACCTGAAGATGGTGAACTTTTTGTTGGGACAACAGTCTGGCTTCACCAAGTACCCATGTTTTCTGTGCATGTGGGATAGTAGGGACCGTGCTCAGCATTACACGAAGAAGGACTGGCCTGTGCGGGAGGAATTGGTGCCTTGCAAAGAAAGGAACGTCATCAACGACCCTCTGGTGGACAGAGACAGAATACTTTTCCCACCGCTGCACATCAAGCTCGGCTTAATCAAGCAGTTCACCAAGGCTCTGGACAAGGATGGTGACTGCTTCACTTACTTGTGCCAGACTTTTCCAGGATTGACCATGCAGAAGTTGAAACCTGGCATCTTTGACGGTCCTCAGATCCGTCAGTTCATCAGAGACCCAGAGTTCGGAAAGTCAATGAACGAAGTGGAACTGGAAGCGTGGAAGGCATTTGTTCTGGTAGTGAAGAACTTTCTTGGCAACAATAAGGCCAGAAACTACGCAGAACTTGTCAACAACGTGCTGACTGCTTTCAGAAACCTGGGCTGCAACATGAGCGTCAAGATGCACTACCTATTTTCACATATGGACCAGTTTCCTGAGAACCAGGGTTCAATGAGTGACCAGCAGGGGGAGAGATTCCACCAGGACACGAAAGAGATGGAGACCAGGTATCAGGGTCGCTGGGACACAGTCATGATGGCTGACTACTGTTGGACTCTGAAGAGAGACCTCCCTGCCACTGAACATTCCAGGAGTTCCAAGAAACGGAGGTTCAAGCCCTGAAGTTTGAAAAATTGTGAAGCGACATGCAATTTACGTGTACTTACCTTTATCAATGCCCACCATTCAGTTTACAGTAAACCTGACCTGATGGAGAGAAACGGATGCCATTTCCTGATTCAGCAGTGCAAAAATACCCTAAATCAGTTGTAGAAATCTAGACAACATTCAAAAAGTAAAAAATTGTTGCCCAGTGTTATTAGTAAGGATAATACTGTGCTAAGGGTGTTTTTGTTTTGAAGGGGGTTAGCCCTGTAGCCTGAAAGTAGTGATGTTGTTTGTCTGTTGAACATGATGGCATTCTGCTAGGATGGAAAGCCTCAAGAAAGCTCGAATTTCTACTTCCTTTCTGTTGATTCCCTCTCGCTCTACTTTCGGCTGCTTTCCTCATGCCTCATGTTCTTATATTTGCTTTCCGTTTGTAAACGTAATTTCATATAAGCCTCAGACACATACTAGTGAGTGTCTGTAATCACATGCAGAACACACGCAATCTAACTCCGGTGAAATTGGGAGGAAAGCATGACCTGGGTTTTCCTTTTTATTGTTATTAAGAGAGAAATTGGCTGCATATTTAATATGAGGTGCTTGCCCAATCATCCTTTCTGTGTTACAAAGGTTAACAGTGTAAGAAGGACCTGAAAAGGAAACAAATCACAGTGTAACTTTTGTTGTCTTTAAATTATTATTTGTTTTGATCTTAGGAAATGATCAGGCAGAATTCATTCTTCTTTAAGTCTGAGGGATATCGGGTGGACTTGAATGTTCCGTGAGAGGACTTCTGCTTGTGCAATGGGATTTTACCTTTCTTTCCTCCCCTGTGTAACAACTCATACCCTGTCCCAAGTATCAGGAGTGCTTAGGAGTGCTGGCTAGTGCACATTGGGACTGGTTGGGCAGAAGGCAGGGAGCCCACCAGTAGGTGGCGGCAGAGCCAGTTAGAACTACCCCTAACTGGTTGTAAGTAAGAAGGCAGGCAGGACCAGTCTCTACATCAGGTGTGAGATAATTTGAAAATTTGAAAATTCTGTTTTGGAAGACTATTTGCCCATACAAACATTTCTCTATTTCTATGAAAAAAGGGGGGTGATGACTTGTTATGCTGTTTTATTGAGGTGTGATGGAGGATGATGCTAGTCACACGATATGGGTGAATCTAATGATAATGATGATGATGGTGATAATGATGATGATAATTGTACCCTGCCATTTTTTTGTACCCCGACAATTCTGGCAGCTTCTAACGTAATACAGTGGTACCTCGGGTTAAGAAGTTAATTTGTTCTGGAGGTCTGTTCTTAACCTGAAACTGTTCTTAACTGGAGGACCACTTTAGCTAATGGGGCCTCCTGCTGCCGCTGTGCCGCCATCACACAATTTCTGTACTCATCCTGAAACAAAGTTCTTAACCTGAGGTACTATTTCTGGATTAGCGGAGTCTGTGACTTGTAGCGTCTGTAACCCGAGGTACCACTGTATAAAGAAACACATTAATATAATATAATATAATATAATATAATATAATATAATATAATATAATATAATACAACAAGAAGAACAAGAACAACAGGACACCACACATCAAAAGTGTCTCTATACAGTGTTATCCTCAGATATCCATGGAAGCTCTTATAATTATTGATCTCTTTGACATCTCATGAGAGGGTGTTCCACAGGGTGGGCATGACTCCCAAGAAGGCCCTCTGCCTGGTTTCCTGGTGGCCGGATTAAGCCGCAGAATGGGGCATTTGGAAGGCAGGGAAAGGGGCAAGCAGAGCCAGCATGGGATCTGCTGGATCCCCAGTCTGTTTCACAGATATTGATGGCTGGCATCGGGTCAGAGCTGATCAGTGTGCCAGCCCGGAGCTGGCACAGGAATCAATCCTTCTGCTTCCCCCTCCAGCATCTGCTGTAGCCACTGAGAACAGCTGGGCTGTAGACGCAGTAGTGGCTCAACCACTCTGCAGATGATTGGAAAGGCTGGTACAGAGTCTGGATTGCACCATTAACCATGGGTAAGCCTACTGCTTTTCATATGGATAGATAGATAATAGATAGATATAGATGATAGATAGATAGATGATAGATAGATAGATAGATAGATGATAGATGATAGATATAGATGATATAGATATAGATATTCAATTTTACATTTCAAAATAAACATTTTACAAACCTTAAAATATCCAATGACTCCTCTTCTTCTCCTTCCATGGTTCGTTTTACATATCATACATCCCTGCATATTTTACTATAACCATTCAAATCAGTTTTCCATGTTTACAGCCATCAAAAATTATTTACTCTGTTAATTCAGGTAGGTAGCCTTGTTGGTCTGACACAGTCAAAATATATAAAAAAATTGTCCAGTAACACCTTAGAGACCAACTAAGTTTGTTCTTGGTATAAGATTTCGTTTCTGAAGAGGTGTGCATGCACATGAAAGCTTATACCAAGAACAAACTTAGTTGATCTCTAAGGTGCTACTGGACAATTTTTTTAAATTTTTTAAATATTTTACTCTGTTGAATTTATCTTAGTGCTGCCAGCGTTTCAGCTGTATACAGTTATTTTCTATATATTCAATAAATGTTTTCCACTCCTTTAAACATATGTTCTTCTTGCTCTCTTATTCTATGCGTTAAATCTGCAAGTTCTGCATGTTCTGTGTCAACTTAACTTCCCAGTCCTCCCTAGTTGGGACAAGCCCAGTGGTTTTCAATGGGCCTAGGCATTGAGAAATCCACACAAGATCAAGCGGCTAGGCTAAAATCCCAAGCAGCTTTAACAAGGAAACAAACTCTTCAGTTTGACTTTCTTCTGAGTAAGCATACTTAGGAATGTGTCGTCTGTCTATGACTCTAAACGCTTGCCTGAAAGTAAGTTCCACCAACATTAACTGGACTTACTTCCAAATGAAGTTTTTATTTATTTATTAAAGATAGTTTATTATCATTAGTTATTATTATATAGTTTGCTTATTTAGCGTGTGCAGAGAGGGAGAACTTCCATCATAGCTAGCATTAGTGGGATGCTATAAGGCTCACAGCGTAGCCTCCCTGTGCAAGAGCCACCTAGTGGCTCATTGCGTGTATAAGCAGCAAATACCACTTTTTTCTCTCTTAGGCTGGGTGAGAACAAAAAAAGAAAAGGCATGTAGGAATACTGAAATGTTTTAGTATGTCAGTCTACTGGTGCCAGTAGATAAACTACTGAACCAGCCTCCTCACATCAGTAAAGTGGTCACTTATAGATCCCCAAAGAAGGGGACGAAAAGAGGACACCGATTTGCATGAAATTTGCATATGCAAATTTGCATGCACAGGTGCAAATGCAGAAGTAATTGCCATAATTTAAGTGGAGTCACGGTTCATCTCATCATAGCAGGAGGAGGCTGTGACTGAGTGACCTGTGTGCCTGCACAGTCAGCTGCCATTATTATTATTATTATTATTATTATTATTATTATTATTATTATTATTATTATTATTATATTTGTATACCTGCAGGTCTCAGGGCGGTTCACAAGATGAAATCACAATATAAAAACACGAAATGCACAATCAAGATAAAAACAAAAACTACCCAATAAAACCCCCAACACATTTTAAAAGGGCATAGGATGCTGATGGACAATATCTTTCTCCCTGTATCTTTAAATACAGACTTGGGACTCAGCTGTACAGCTGCAAATAAAACGTTTTAAGTGTGTTTTAAGTGCAATATACAATGTGACACTAGATGGCAGTGGTGAGCCTTATGGAAACTTCAATGTATTTTTAAAAATGCTTTTAAAAAAAAAACATTTTCAGAATGGTTTTTATACGTGTGCAGATTCCACCTTGGAATGGGCTGCTCTTCGGAGGCCTTTCCTCTGACAACCCTTCAAACAGCAGATGTTCCTCTGTAAAATGGGACATGTGGCCACCTTACACGTCATGGATTACCATACTTTTCTGTGTATAAGACGAGGTTTTTTTACTCAAAAATAGTGTAAAAAACCAGGGGTCATCTTATACATGGATAGTGCAGAGGGGGGCTGGGTGATTGGTTGCAGCCACGATTGGGTGGGTGATTGGTGGCTGCGGCAAGGGCTGCTTTCGATTGGCTACCGTTGCGGCAATTGGGCATGCGACTGCCTGCTGCATGATTTTCAGTGCATTCCATTTGTGTGAGTAATTTTTGGCAACCCCCCCCAAAAAAAGCTCAACAATTCTGCCCCCCCCCATTTTCTTAAATTTGAGTCCCCCAAACAGGGGTAGTCTTATAAATGGGTGCGCGTTATACACAGAAAAATATGGTACAGTGGTACCTCAGGTTACAAACACCTCGGGTTATAAACACTTCGGGTTACAGACTCTGTTAACCCGGAAGTAGTATCTTGGGTTAAGAACTTTACCTCAGGATGAGAACAGAAATCGTGCGGTGGCAGCGGGAGGCCCCATTAGCTAAAGTGGTACCTCAGGTTAAGAACAGATTCAGGTTAAGAATGGACCTCTGGAATAAATTAAGTTCATAACCAGAGGTACCACTGTATGCTGTTTACTGTTCATTCACAAAGAATGAACTCCAGGAGGAGATGAAATGAGTGACTTCACTCTCCTACTCAAATTGTCAAGATCCCCATCGATGTGCATATGCAGCTCACTCCACAAAAGACAGCTTGGATCCCTCTCAGGTCCTGGACCTTGAAGCAAATCTCATTGGCGTTCTTCCCATGCCCATCTCCGTTTGCTTCCAAATCCTGGTCTAGCCTTTGCTAACCTTGTTGACTCCAGCTCCAGTTTAGTCTCATCAGCATGGCCAGTCATCACTGATGATGGGAGCTGTAGCCCCAAACATCAGGACGGGCACCAGACAAAGGAAAGATGGCCTCGTAGGCGACTTGATTTTATCCTCTGGCATTTCAACTTACCTGCTGGATAGGTAAGAGCGACACATTTTGCCAAAGCAGGGGGAGCAGAGCATACATTGAGAAGAAAGGAGATGCTCTCAGAACACCTAAAAGTCCAGACCAGGCCTACTTGTGGCACTTGGGAAACAACACAAGGCTACGCTGCTTTTTCCTTCATCACCTGGGTTCTTTACTGTAAATTATCAGATCAGTCAGGGCCGGCTCTACTGTTAGACAGAGTTAGCCATTCCACAACTGGTTTTGTGGTCCATGAAAGAAAAGGAAATTGTTATTTGACTTATTGCGGTCTCCTCTGGCAACCTGCACAGAATTTTGCTTAACGGTTGCCATTAATTTGATTTTAATTAATTTTATAATGAAATGTTTTTAGAATGTTTGATTATTTGATTGTTTGATTATTTGATTGTTGTTAGCCGCCCTGAGCCCGGCTTCGGCTGAGGAGGGCGGGATATAAATAAAATTTGTTGTTGTTGTTGTTGTTGTTGTTGTTGTTGTTGTTGTTGTTGTTGTTTTTACTGCCAGTGTCCAGGAGAGGTGCTAGTGGGGTTTTCAAAGGCCTCCCTTGTTTCAAACACCTCCCTTGTTCTCTCGTAATGCCAAGGGCGCCCATCTGAGAGGTGCCGGAACTGAGTTCCAGTGAGGTCCAGGCTGGGGGAAAAGCCCTGGGCGTGGCTAAAGCGTGAGAGGTGGATTCCCAAGTTGGAGACTAACAGAACACTACCCACAAGAGACTTGCACAAAGACTCATACACAATTAAACCTGTTTCCAACAGCTTCCCCAGGATTGCCAGATCCTCTAGAGCAGATGTGGGGAGCATGTGGGAAGGACTGGAAACAGAAGTCACACAGCACTGGTAGAACTATATATATGGCGCATTGGTACAAAGTCACCTCTTTTCTTTTGCTTCCCATAGTAGCCATTTTGTGGGGGCGCTTTAATCCAGATACCTGCGCCTCCTTTCCACCCTTGCAAAAGCTCTGGATACGACCTTTGTACGCCATGTTATCTGGTGCATAAAATGTGCCACCAGTGGCACTGAGTGCAATTTTTGATGTACTGTGTGATAAGCAATCGCTGGTGTGAACAAATAGACTGCAGGACTGATCTGACAGCCTGCGCTCGAGTTTTGCATGTGTAACACATCTCTGTTTATGTTGAGTAGGGTCCTGAGTGGATAGTAAAAATTAACATCAGGTTCTGCTGTAAGGAAGGAATGTTTAAACAGTCTGGTAGTACACACATTGCTACTTCCCTGTATTAAGAGTTAATCACTTTTTCTTTTCTTTTTTTACTGAGGGTGGGGCACTTAGATTGCAGCCCATTCCCTGAGAATAATTACAGCTATTTAATTGTATTCATAATTTAGCATACACCTGGAAAATATGCTGTAAAGTATCAGGGGGGTTTCCTTTTAATACTTGGCATGCCATTTACAAACTGTCACATTTAGAATGCATCTTTAATCTTCTATGGTCTGCTAGAATTTTATATTAAAAGTCTGCTTTGTGCTTTAAATATTAAAGATTCCACAATACTTCAAAAGGTGATAATGCCTGATGCTCTGCTGGTGCTGAAATCTCAACAGCTAAATATATTGAGGAAGGTTCAGTGGCCCTAGCTTAATTAAACATGCATGCGTATTTTCAAATGCAATCTTTTTCTGCTTGTTAGGTTTTTGACAAACCTCCAAACAGGTCCAGGTGGAACGGCGCATGTAAACAAGCTTGTGATTGCAAGCTTAAAACACTGAAATTAACACCTTCCGCCAATTAATATGCAAACTCTGGGACTCTGCTATTGATAATGCCATTTAATATTATTTGCAGTTTAGTGACATATTTTAGCCTTTCCCTGTGCCCCCCCCAAAAAACCCCCTCTGTCCACTTTAATTATAGGGGAAACATCACACTGGAGATTTGCTATCTGATGGGATGCTTTTGACGGTTTAAAAACCCTGGATAAAAGGCAATACATATTGCAAGGCTGTGATGAATGTTTCAATATGTCATTAGCTTTAAAGTGATGAAAGAGGAGCTTTGCTCTGATTTTTTCCCTGTCTCAAGTTGAATTTGGAACCATAAACTTGAGCTGAAACAGAAACGTATATGAATATCAAATCCTGCTTATTTGAACAAATGCACAAGTATGGTATCTCCAGGATTTTTGTTCCCTGACTTTGTGTGAGGATTCTGAGGTCCCTCAGACACGGCACCCTAAGTGAGTCCCCCAAACCTTGAAGAGTATGGCATGAAAACCGAGGATTCTCATAGGATCCAATCTCTTGGGGCACTCTGCAAAATGGAAGTGGTCTTCGTTGGTCTTGAGGCCAACCTGACCTATGCTCAACCATGCCACCTTCTGGACTCAGTCCTGGTATGTGCACAAAAATTCTGGTTGTGATACTAATGTTGCCGTGTGAATTCTGACCCCTGATTCTCATTTTGCTGAAAGGGCATCATGCAGAAAACCACTGCAAAACATTCTTCTGTTCTTTGGGGGAGCAAAAGAGGAGTCGTAGGCTGACCTAACTACAAGGTATCAGATTAAAGAGGAGAATTTCAAGCCGTGGACCTTTTGATTTAACACAGAAGCTCAAAGGCCACAATGCATATGCTTTGGATATCCCAAGGGCTTGTGAGTGCCCAGTGGGGCTTTTGACAGCTCTCACCTCTCTCACGCTTGCACGCACACAAACTCTGGGTGTATCAAAGCCTGCCGTGGGAACTCCCCTGAGTTTCAAGGGAAGTTTGCCGCAGGAAGCATTGTTGTCATTTGAGAGACCCAAGTCCGAGTCCCAGTAGGGGCATTCCCTAGATCCCTGCAAAGCTGCCTCATGTTGAATCATACCATTGATCTATCTGGGCCACTATCATCTACTCTGACTAGCATCTCCCCAGCATCTAAAGCAGGCATTTTCTTCATTTCCTACAACCTGATGGTTTAATTGAAGATGCTAGGGATTGAACTCTGGGACTTTTCAAATGCAAAGCATGTGCTCTACCTACCACTCAGCTATGGTATTTAACCAGTGCCATCCTTTGTTCTACTTCACACTCTGAATTATGAGACCAGCAGTGCATGCTGTTTACTCAGAAGCTAGTTCCAGGATCTAAGGCTGTCATCCAAAACACCTTTCCGAGTTGCAAAGTCCAATTGAACTTATGTAATAAACCTTGTACAGTTGTACCTTGGTTCTCGAAACAGAATCTGTTCCGGAAGTCCGTTCGACTTCCAAAAACGTTCAGAAACCAAGGCACAGATTCCAATTGGCTGCAGGAGCTTCCTGCACTCAATCAGAAGCTGCAGAAGCCACGTCCGACGTTCAGCTTCCAAAAATCTTTTGCAAACCGGAACACTCACTTCTGGGTTTGCGGTGTTTGGGAGCCAAAACGTTCGAGTCACAAGGCGTTCGAGAACCAAGGTGCGACTGTAATAAACTCCACAGAATTATTTCTGGGTAAACATGGAGAAGATTGTGCTGTTAGATGGACTTACCTCTGAGTAAACAGGTTTGGAATGTTGCTGAAAAAGTGTAACCCTTCACACAGTTGCACAGGACTAAAGATCCTTATACAGTGGTACCTCAGGTTACATACACTTCAGGTTACATACGCTGTATGATTAAAGACTCCGCTAACCCAGAAATAGTGCTTCAGGTTAAGAACTTTGCTTAAGGATGAGAACAGAAATCGGGCTCCGGCGGCGCAGCAGCAGCAGGAGGCCTCATTAGCTAAAGTGGTGCTTCAGGTTAAGAACAGTTTCAGGTTAAGTACGGACCTCCGGAACGAATTAAGTACTTAACCTGAGGTACCACTGTACATGTATTAGATTGGACGCCTACTAAATGTGTGGAAGGCTTATGACTGCCTTACCGAATCAGTCCACAACCCAGTGAAGCTAAAGTGCAGGTTTGGGGAACCTTTGGTCCTCCAGAGGTTGCTGAACTACAACTCCCATCAGCCCCAGCAAGCATGGCCAACAGCTAGGGATGATGGGAGTTGTTGTTCAGCAACATCTGAAGGAACAAAGGTTCCCCTAACCTGCTAAAGTGCCAAGACCAATGCTAGTGCTGACTGATAGTTGCCAACTTCTTCAGACCCAAGAGCATTTTTTAATGCAAACATGCATTTCTTAATTTTCCCCAATCTATTTATTTGATGATAACGCTGTCGTCATGTCCCATCTTAGCCCAGGTCCCACTGGGTTCCAGTGCATCAGCTGAAGACACTTTGACTCAGGTAGGAATATATCCAGTACTGCTACTTAAGTGAACTGTGGATCAGGCAGACCTGAAAGTTGTCTGAAAAGACCATAGCCAGCTACCCTGCATATTCATACATGGATACATGCACATGAAATATTTCGTATCTATACCTAGGCCTGATTGTATTTCTCTGACATTCAATAAGACAAATGATCCAACCAGTGTCCTTTGGGTACAGAATATGGGACAGGAGCATTGAACACACACGACATGTGTTTCTTTGCTCCTTTCGCCAGTCCGGATCCCAATTCATGCACCTACATTTCCTCATTGGATCAGGGCCATAGCATCTCTGCCCTTCAAAGCTTGATGTGATAAAAATGTATGCAGCTTGTTTTAAATCAACTCCTCTTTATGAAGAAGGCAATTAAATATCATAAAAGATACATACAGAAAATGAAATCCTGGTGAAACCGTGCAAGAAAAGGGCGTTTCTTAAAGCATTTAAGAATTTGCAACTTGCATTTCTTAACTACACACAGGTACACAGACATGTAATATGATGTAAGTCATCTGCCAGTCTTGGAGCAGTACGTTACAACCAGGAATCATGTTTAAGAGGTGCAAAAGCTGTCTCCTGCCTGACAAAATATAGTAGACCCTGCAATGATTCCATTTGCTTTTAATGCAAATGGATGATTATTGCTCAGATGCATGTAACAAAAATGTGTGTGTGTGTGTACACAAACACAGGCAAAAAAAATTAACAGGTATTGGTGGGGGGAGAGAATTGTTGCAGGAACATTAAAACAGAGAAGTGGTTCAATGTTAGCAGGAAATGACAGGTAAGCTATAGTTCTAATACCCGAGGCAAAGCAGTAACCATGCAAAAATGATGGACAAATTTGAATTAATGTGATATGATGGGTGAGGTGGCATTTTAATGCAAGCTGAATTGCAAGAGAAAGTTGTGTGAATTCTACAGTGCTTGGTTCAGGGGAAGCATACAGGGCAAGAAGCTGATTTGGAATTAAAAGAAATAAGGATGATGAGTATATTGGTATTTATATTTGAGCTATTAGTAGGTCAGTAATCCTATGGTCATTGAGCAAATTAGGGGGTTATTATATTATTTTAACTGAGTGGCTAGGCTAGCCAGCATTTAACCCTGGCCATTTTACTTTAGATGTATGAGCCAAAATAACATGAGGTATTTTTAAAAATAAAAATAAAAACCTATTTTCAGATGTTTACTTAATCCTTTTTTATTTTTACTATTTCTGGATCATGGTCTTTCTTTCTTTCTTTCTTTCTTTCTTTCTTTCTTTCTTTCTTTCTTTCTTTCTTTTTGTCTTCACAACTGGGAACGCCAATACGACGATCATAAACTTCGTGGGAGGGAAATTTGCTCCGTGTCCCTGCTGGATTCGCCCTGGCTTTCTCGAGCGGCGGCCACCTTGCCTAATTAAAATGTCGGCTGAGCTGCAGCACAGTGCTGCGAGGGACTCCAGTCAGATCACCTCAGAAAGTGAACACTTTATTAGGCCAATTCAAACCCTTGTAAATGGAAGCCGGTGGAAGCTGCCTCCGCAATCTTTAATGGATTTTTAAAGATGACAAGAAAGGAAATGGGAAACTTAAGCAACGGAGGACATAAATTCCCCGAAGGTGCAGTCTGAAGTAAATCAGAGCAACTGAAAAAGTGAGCCCTGGGATATCTCCTAGAGGGGTGTGTGTGTGTGTGTGTGTGTGTGTGTGCTTTTTTTTCCAGCTGGACACTTACAGCATGTGGATTCCCTGAACACCTCAGCTCTGGGCTTTGACATAGCAAGTCAGGAAAAGATGAACAACATCACCTGAAGTAATGTCGGAGGGGCAGAAAATTGCTCCCTTTGCATGCTGCGTTGCCTTTGCTTTAAATCACATCACACACACACACACACACACACACACACACACACACACCAGTTATGTGTGTTAACTTTTCCAGCCGTAACAGGCCTCTCCTTGCCCACACTCTTTTTCTTCACTATGGCTAACCAGCAGTCGGAGGAAAATAAAAAAAACAAAACAAAACAAGGAAGGCGTGAGCATTTTCTATGCAATCTGAATTCTCCTCTATTGTCATTATTATATTATCGCTGCAAATTTTAATGTGAAATAGTGAAACAAAATAATGGAACGGAAATAAAATACTAGCTGCGTATGATAAAAATCCTCGTTGTTTTCATTCTCCTTTCCTCGCCCAAATAATCCAAATGGAAATGCCAGCAAGTAATACATATCATAATAATAAACAAAGAAACTGGGGGTTGGGTTGTAGGGTTATCTCTCTTTCAAGGCAACACGGAAAATATTGCAGGAGGTTAGCCTTTTAATGCAAGATTGTTTTTCAACTGCTCTGTGTGTGTCATTAAAAGTGATGTAATATATCCAAATAAGGTAGCCAAGGGTTTATGCATACAAGAGTCGCTTCTGGTTTTTAAATTAAAAACTGCCTTTACCTTTTATCATTCTGTGTTGGCAGGTACTTTTCTTATTATTGTTGCAACACCATAGACTCAACGTTATTATCGAGATATAGGGAGGTGGTAGCACTGCATTATTTTGTACGGGTCTCTGTTTGAAAATGACAAAAAGAATAAGGATAGCAATTCCCAATATCCAGCTCAAGCAGGACAGAAGGTCAATTAGTTCCCATTTACTCACATCTATTCAAAGCCTATGGAAAAGTGAAATGCTATATTGGGAGAAGGAGCAACCAGCTTCATCACTATTTTAACTACCTAGTATGCAAAAGAAAACTTACTCTGAGATTCCTCTCTCACCTCAAGGTTCTCTACATCTGTGGTGCGTTCAAACTTCAATTGATGCTTGTGGACCAGTGGGGACCCAAATGGCCCCATCATCCCTGCTGTGGGAAAGGCATCTAATGTTGATGCAATGCAGTAGAAAGCAATGGTCCTTGCTAAACCACATTCTAAATGGACTGCATTTATCTACAGCTTCTAGAAAGCTTTTGCCTATCGGAAGCTGGATGCAAAAGGTGCCCCATTATTTTGAATCCAAATCAAGGTTTTGCTTCCCATTATATTCAACCAGGGTTCACAGAATCTAGGTTAGTTTGGAGAACTCACCCAGAACGACTCACCAAGGCAAGACACAGCAAATTCTGTCCCAACCTGGATTCCAGAATTCTACCAATTCACTGCATGACTATGCCAACTACCAGTGTAAAGTATTTGGTGCTCTGCACTCATATATTACTCATGCTGGCTTGCGGTGATGGAGGTTGTAGTCCAGAACACTTGGAGGACACTAGGTTGAGGAAGGTTGGTCTAGTTGCCCCCCCCCCAACCATAAAAGGAACTGACCTCTGCCTTAGGAGTGGGTGAATCTCTCTATTTCAGTTTGTCATTTTTCCACACTTAACTTCAGGTTGCTTCATTTCCACATCAGTTTGTGGGTTAAAAAAAACCAAACCTTCATGAAAATTCACCAGCATTTTAGTGAGAATTTCTCCTAATGGGCACATTTTCAAAACCATTTTTCAATAATATAATGCATTTTTCTAAGCAATTTCCTCCAGTATTTTGCATTTTTATGTGCACCTTACCCTAGTGCATGCCTTTTTGTACATATTACTTGACTGGAGGACCACATTGCAAAATTCAGAAAATGTGAATTTCAGGGGGTGGCTGCGTTTCAATTCATGTATTGTTTTAGAAGTTGTGAATTAGGTAGGCTCCTCTTTAAATGTGAAGTGGATCAAATTCCTCCACCAATCACACTCTGTTTTCACCCTTTTCATTCTAGCTATAGTTTACTATCCTTTGAAAATAAAATGGAAAACCCCCAAACAGATTCTGATTGCTATAGCCTATGGAACAAGGCCACTGGAAGGAAAGAAGCTCTGGTATGACTTCAGATGGGAGACCTTCCTCAGCTATGAAAAGTCAAAAGGAGTCTGTTTTAAAAACTGCAGATACACTGCATCCCTCCTACTGTCTCTTTTTAACCCTGTTCCCAGTTTCATTGCAGCTGGCTTTTGAGAGCATTTCCTTTTAGGAGATAGTTGGGTAACATTACTTTGAGGATGATATACATGGACTCTTAGATATTTGAAAAAGAAACAACTGGTTCCACCAAGGTTATGGTTTACTGCGGATACAGCATGGTTTTAGTGGACAATTCTCATCTCACTTTCCAGGTGGTTTTTTAATATATCTTGAATATTTGACTAAACACACTGGTCATTTACTCTTTAGGAGACCACCTCTTTGGTTCCAGATACCTCTTTAGCCTGCCAAATGGCACACAGCCAGTTGGAGCAGGTTCTGAGGTGTGACACCTGGGACGCACCTGAAAACAAGAAGTGCCTGTTGCCCATCACATCATCATCATCATCATCATCATCATTATTATTATTATTATTATTATTATTATTATTATTATTAAAAATAGAATTGTATCTACTAAGGTTCAAAAAGCATAAGAAATCCAGGCCTGTCTAAATTAACTGGCACCATAAACTGCAGCTTTAAAGGCTCATGTGTATATTCTTATTTGGGTCTTTAAAATACAAGCGAGTAGCAAGTCACCAGACTCAAGCTAATGTTCGGCTAGGAGGAAAAAGAGAGTGTATTATTATGCATTACCCAGCTACCGCTGCCTATTGAGCATGTGGTACTTAATTGCATCTACAATTTCCTTAAAAATCCAAAAGTATTTCTGTCAGGTTTGCTTTTCAGTCACCACAGATTGTGCACTGACTGTGCAGCAACCTCACTCGGAGTTGAAATATGTAATCACTACCCACGGATAAACGTTTCCTTACTTTATTCTGTGTTGTTTAGAAGTGAGCAGTATGGGAAGAACAAAAAAACCTGTCACTGTTCATTTTCCATTGGAATGGCGCATAGGTTTTTAATTGGGAAATGGGGTTTTAAAGGTGATCACGAGGTGAGGGTGGTGCAAAGTGAGGTTTCCATGTGATTTCCCCCCCTCCCCATTTCTTAACTTAATGAACCTTTTTGTGTCTGTCATGGAAAACATGGAAATTTCATTCTCTTCTCTGTAAAACTATAGTCACTTAAATGGTTTAGGTTGAAGTAGCTTAGCAAGGAACCTGAAGGGCTGTGTTAATATTAGCCTGCAGTGAGCATGTAACCGGTACTTTGTTGCTCTTTGGCGAAATGACCAGTTTACTTGGTTATATTGACAGCTCTACTGTAAAATTTGCTGGCATTAAAGGTCAAAAAGACCCAGTTTCCCTCTCATTCAATCTATCCATGAGAGAATAAATCTCAGAGCAGAATCACTTCTCTGACAATAATTTATGAATTATGCACTGACTGTGTTTGAATTGAGAATGGCTTTCATATCCTTTCCATTAGCTCAGATTAAGTTTTCATATAGATGCTGGGAAGCATGCTAGCAATATCCTCAGCTCATTTTTATGAAAATTTTATCAGTCCTCCTTCTCTCTCTTTTTTTCTCTCCTGTACTACACTCCAATTGGGATGTCTCAGAATCTAAAGCTCAGCTTTGGACATGAACTTCTCTCAACCTGGCTGGCTGCTGCTCTAAAGGTTTCAATATTTTATGGGCTCTGGCTAACTCAGCCGTGAGATTCAAGCTGCAGAGATTTAGCTCTAATGTAAAATCATGAACGGATGAAAACTGGGATGTCATAAGTAATACATCTACAAGAGCAGGATGCAGTTACCATTTTTAAAAGGGTTTTTAAAGGAAAACAGCATTCTCTGCTCCCTCTTTGTATCCCAAAATGAAAAGCCTCTGAGCTATTGTACTAATACATCGCTGTGATTCCTTGCCTGCTTTTCTTCAATTGCTGCTTAATTGTTGCGAGGGGTTTTTCCGTTGTTGTTGTTCTGTATAACCCCCCCCCCCCGTTCCTTGGGGGGGCTCACCATCAACAAGAAAGCTCCTAATGTCGGCTTTCTAAAGAAATGGGCATCGCGTTGCCTAATGTTTATAGGCCAAATCCATTTCTTAGCATCTTCTCTTTTTGTCTCAAAACTGATTTAAAACATTTGGAAAATCTGTCTATTCAGCTGGAGTGTTCTGGTGCATTCTTCCTGAGACACAGTGGGGTCATACGCGATCTGTCTGATGGACTCTTCCGCTGCAATCTATAGCCATTTCCCCAGAGTCCGGTGGAGTGTAGCAAAGCAGAACAGCTTTATAATGGGCCCGATAACAATATGTTCTTTGTGTGAAAGAATCCAGGGGGAAGTGCTGGAAGGTGCACTGGTCAGTTAAAACGCGCGCACACACCCACCCACGCCCAACAACTAGTTCTGGTGGCGGTAGTAGTTTTAGTGCGCTCTGGCTGTTATTTATTTATTTGTTTGCTTTCCTCGTTACGTGCGCTCGCATTATTTATTTATTTGTTGCATTATGCACTCTGCATCCACTGGAAAACATTTTCTTGACAGGGGATAAGCGTCGCCCTAAAAGTGTTAAGAAGCATGAAAGCGTACAGATAATGCAGGGTGCTTCCCCCACCCCCAGTGTTTTAAAGGGCTTTTGATTATTAAATGTCCATTATTTAGCACGTTTTCGTGCTGGGGCGCCACACAGGAGGGCCTTATTCCTTTGTATGTTTTGTACTTGCAATCGAAGGCACAAATCTTTTTCAGGCCTTCTTCCCCTCGGAAGCACCGTCTCCTCCACTGAATATTGCAGTGGCTGGAATATAATATATAATTGTCCTGTGAATCTGCCCTATTGGACTTTAGGAATCAGTGCTAATTCGAAAGATGTGCCTCCTTTTGATATTTTCGTTTTAAAATCACCTCAGGCAGCACACAGTTACCCAGTTAAATGAAATCTTCATCACCCCAATCCAGCGAGAGAGATGTACAAACATCGCCAACCTTCTGTGCATTGTCCAATGTGCATTGCTCACTCAGAACTGGATTGGCTGGCTGTGTCACCTGGTATCCTGATATACATTGATATGCATGCAGTTGCCTATTTGCTCCCAGAGCCACCAGTAGGACTGGTTATTCATGACTAGAATTGAATGATAGCCACGTTCTACTTTGCAGTAGAAGGCTACATTAAAAGGCTAAATTATCTTGAGCCAGGATGCTTCCCACCACTTCAATGTGTTGGAGCCCAGTTAAGTTAGTTGGACTTTCAGATAAATCATGACTAAGTTGTTCCATTGACTGCAATGGCACCTAAATTCCACCAACAATGCAACCCTAATCATGTGTACGCAGAGGTCAGTTCTACTGAATTCAATGGGGTTTACTTCCAGGTAAGTGGGGTTACGATTGCAGCCTTAATCTGAATCCATAACAATGAGGAGATAGATCCTCGAGGTACAATGGAAGGCCGCTAATTCTCTAATAGTTGTCCTGGCTCAAAATTAAAACTGACGTGCTCTTCTTTCAAATTCCCTGTTTACCAAATGAGACTCAAAAGACACAGAGAAAGAGGTTATAAATGGTATAAATGGGGCCGTTTTAGCAACCATCTTGCTGATTGTAACACCCCTTGTAAAACTGTCATAAAAATGTACATTTTGTTGTGAGGGAGCACCAACTAACTGTTGTGGCAGGACAGGAGAGAGGCGTTTTTAAAAGGTCAGTAATGCACCAGGTTTTACCATTTAAGTTACATTACCTGCTTCCAGGAAAAGCAGAACATTTATTGGGTCTGGCTGTGCCTAGCGGTGCTTTCCTTCAGCACCGTTATGGGTTGGGCAATACTTGCAAAGCCATTGGGTGCAAAACAGATAGGGAGACCCACTTATTCTTCAGTGCTGACGTTCCTGAAACAAATCCCACAACAGATTTCATCTGGAAGGCCTTAGGAGAAAAGGGCCATCTAACATGTTTGGATCTGTGGACTTTCAAATAGATTCAGTATTGTTTATATCCAATGACACTGACACTCATAACACAGGGGAAACTTAACTTTAGACAACCAAGGATATAACACTCACTTTTTAATGTAGTATATGCTCTGTGATATGATTTCTGTCCAACTTAGTAGCCTGGAGAGTGTATCTTCTGAATGATCCACCACATGGTATGCTCTGAGATTTAACACAACCTGGAAAATTAGCTTCCAGTGGATCTCCATATTCTGCATGGAGGACTCATTCCAAAGACATATTAATATACCAAGCGATAGCGTCCCCCATCATCCACAAAGTTGGAGAACAGGTATCTACACATGTATATTATTCACATGCCCACCTTTTGCATGCACGGCCATCTGGTTATAATCCTAAATATATATGTATGTATTTGGCAAGCAATTATTGTTCCTTTGTACTTGGTGGAACAGGACGTAGGTTCAGAAATGCCTTCCTTAAAAAAAAATAAAAAATACTTTACCAGTCATGTTGGTTTTCAGGCAGTAAAAAAAAAAATGCATTTAGCATAGGCTTTGTGGCCAGAGCATCCTTGCTGCTCTTCTCTGCTTGTATGCCATTAGAGCATGCAAAATTTAATTTCCATTTCATCAGCATCAAATGCTTATCAGAGCCTTCTATACCAAAACCATTGCACTGCTGGGCAAATCAAGAGCATATGGGGGAAAACGTTAGTCACCGTAGCTCAGCCTCCACAGATCCTCCAGCAATTATCATTAAGGAGAAGATGTGTGTCGTATATTTTAAAGCATGAAGCACATTTTGTCAAGCATCTTCTTTTGTGCATCTCAACTGAAGCCCAGTAAGACACATTTGGGAGGGGGGTGAGGGGGAGTAGAGCTTAAGCAACCCATCACATGGCTTTAGAAACAGACCCAGTCATCACTGTAAAACTATAAAGCCCAAGGGATGTGCTGAGGTCTCTTTCATAACCATTTAGTTCAGGCCAGTCCTACCGTACAGACAGACCATTCATGTGCCCAAGGCTACGAGATGGGTAGGGTGGCAAAAAGAAGAAAAGCCTAGATTCCTCTCTTATTTGAACCAGATTCCCTTTTCTCCCTTGATGTCATTAAGTGATGACACATCCCTCATCCCCCTTCTGTTCCCGTGGGGCATTTTCTCTTGGCTAAACAAAGTAAAATATGCCATTTTATTGAGACCTCCTCGTATAATTGAAACAGGAAGCTGCCGTGCCAAATTGGTCTGGCCCCATTCCTATTCTGAACATTTCTTCTTTCTTTGTAATAAAATGCAGCCATTATGCCATTTAGCTGACATAGGTGAGTGAAGAACATTAAGAAGAGTTAGGTAGGTGAATTCTTGCATGTGTCTACTTGGAAGTAAGTCCGACTGGGCTTTACATCCTTGGAGCAGTGTAGATTTTCAAAAAGTGAAAATCCGGACACGAAAGTTGTTGAGCTCTTTTTTTGTGTGTGTGTGCAAAATCTCAAGAAAAAATGTTGTTTTTTACCTATTTTTTAGGGAAATCGCCAAAAATTGAACTCTTCTGATATGGGCTGCCATACACCTGGGTTTTCCCAGGCGCTTTAGCCGCCTTTCAAAAATTCCTCCCAGACGCATCAGGTAGCAGATGCTGGGGGGGTGGGGTAGAAAGGGCAGCTCCCCATCTGATTTCCTGTACTGAAGAAAGAGACCTACATTGGTTCCCACTACATTTCTGAGCACAATTCATACCTGAAGGAGTGTCTCCACCTCCATCGTTCAGCCCAGACACGGATGTCCAGCTCTGAGGGCCTTCTGGCAGTTCCCTCACCACGAGAAGTGAAGTTCCTGGGAACCAGGCAGAGGGCCTTCTTGGTAGTGGAGCCCACCCTGTGGAACGCTCTCCCATCAGATGTCAAGGATATAAGTAACTATACAACCTTTAGAAGACATATGAAGGCAACCCCGTATAGGGGAGTTTTTATGTTTAATGTTTAATTATGTTTTTGTATATGCTGAAAGCCACCCAGAGTGGCTGGGCAACCCAGTCAGATGGGCGAGGTACTAATGCTGTTGTTGTTGTTGCTGCTGCTGTTGTTGTTCAGTTGCCACTCTGGTCATCTTTAGCATGTGGAAATGAGGTCTTCACAAGAAAACCACCAAGCCAGCTTCATTGTGAGATAATGTGGTTCAACAAATCATCCCTTTCATATCATTAGCTTACCACCATGTGTAGAATGTTGCTTGCTTCTCGAATCCCTTGAAGTCAGTTCCAGTTGCTCATGTGATCTGATGAGCTGTTGACATTGGTTTTTTTATGTTTTGATTTAAGATTACGCCATGCCATTTCTTTGCTCACCCACCCAGATACTTCTTTTAATCTCTTGTAGGCAGGTTTGGGCCCTGTGCTATCCAATCAGATAGCAAGCATTATTGAAGGCATCCTCCTTTGCACCCCCTTGCTATCTCACTTCCCACCAGCTTGTTTGCCCTGCCACAACTTTTTCCACTTGACATAAGAGCACAGGAAGAATCCTGCTAGATCAGACTGAAGGCCCATCTAGTCTAGCAACCTGTTCTCACAGCAGCCAACCAGATGCCAGTGGGAAGCCCTCAAATAGAACCTGCATGCAACATCGCTCTCCCCACTTCCGATCCCCAATAACTTACATTCACAAGAACATTTGATTTCTATTTCGAGGAGACAGTTCCCAGAATAATTGTTGCAGTCGCCAAGTGCATGCCCAGTTAGCATAATGAATGCCCTGATTCAGTTCGTTGCAAATTCTAGATACACAATAAAACTTGATTCCCGTAATATCCCAACAACAGTCTCGGCAGTGATCAATTGCAAATGATCTGATTAGCAGTCAGCTGCTGATTCCCAGTTTAATTAATCCTGATGGGCTATTGATGCACTGCAACAGTTTGTCCTAATAATGAGTTTTGATATTAGACTGCAGCGAGCCATTTAGACAGCTGCCAAGAAAAATAATCATTTCGCTACAGGACCAATGAAGACAACAGAGAAGGAATGGCTGCAAATTTGACAGAAAATTCACATGGCTGCGTCACATGTGCTTTATTTTTACATTTGGAACACATTAAATGTACCAGCAGTAAGTGGTGATTTGCAAGGCGCGTAACTAGCTTTACAATTAAGAATGTAACTTCTCATCAGTATACAAAAGGCAAACATGAAACATGAAGTGTGTTAATAGCAGAATATATGTAGCAGCAGACCAATGCACAATTTAGGTCAGTTCCTTGCAATGTTTAATTAGACTAATATATCTGTTTGCAATTAATAGCAGATGTGACAAGCTAATGTGTCCATGTACTGACAAATTAACCTTTGCCCATCAGCTGCTTGGATCTGTGAGAAAAGTGCCATGTTTTGCCTATGTTCAAATGAACTCAGCTAAAACTGCAGCATAATTATATACATAAATGTTAATATAACAGGCATTTCATGGGAACCACAATCCGGGGAACTATCTCTCGGCCATGCCATTGTTCTGTAATATGAGGGGTGGGGGTGGGGGTAAAGGGTGATTTTAAAATATTTTTTCATTTTTCATTTGTGAAAGGGCAATGGATGTGACAGATGAATGGCCCCTTGGTTGTCTGTGGGTAGAAGGCCAACCAACTGAAGCTTGCAAGCACTGCCAAGGCAGCTGAAAGAAAACACATATAATTTAAAGCTGACATTCATTCCACCTCCAGAATTCCTGCTCTGAACATGCTGGTGCCCCATATTCTAATTCACCAAATATTTATCAAATATTTGATATCTATATCTAGCTCACACACACACCCCGCCTCCCAGTGTTCGATATCAGACTGTTGATACATAGAAGAATCACCCACCCAAGAGATGATATTTTGTGTTTGACAGAAATATGCCTGGATTTGTCGTCATACTTGCCATACTTTCTCTTTTCAGGAAACCCTTTCTGGACTGACTTGCCTGCTACAGAACAATCGCATTGCTGACAATCCTAGGGCATTTTCTAAGGTGCACGCTGAATTCAGATTGGCCTCAAGGTCATTGTCTGTGAGTTGAGAATGTACCTGACTCCACCAACATTCTGCTTTGACTCAGCATTGCAGAGGAAGTTCAATAATAGTGGTCAAACTACTCACCCCCCCAAGTTAGCCTGACATTTCTGATCTTCTCATTGAGATACCCTCAAAACACCACTGGCATATCAGATTTATTTTATTAAACTCATCTCATCATTGTTTAAGCATTTCCAGCTCTCAAAGCAATTTTTTTAAAACTACTAAAAATTACAGCAAAAGTTTGATAGAATTTGATTGTATTTGATTTCAAATGGGCCAAAATCACAACAATCAAGAGGAGCCAGCTACAGAGAGATTCCCATTTAGTCTCTGTAGATAATAAATTTGGCTAACTAGACTATTGCCGGGGTGGGTGGATTATAACTACTTTTTCTTAAGACAGATATGAGCAAATAAAAGAACAGCGTTGACTGTCTAAGGTTGCGATCCATTGCCAAGTTTCCTGGGACTGAATTCAATGGGACTTACTTCCAAGTAGACATTATAGGAGTGTGCTGCAAGATACTTGGGATGGGGGGAAGACTCCCAATAACTTGACTGAATCTACTCAGTCATGAGCAAGTGATTTTAGGGTTTCAGGGTTCGCCAGAAGTTGAGTTCTACTTTCACAACAGGCCTTTATCTTCCCCTCCACTCCTTGTGTTCCCCCAAAATCAGCTTGTAAGTATTCCTCAAATGCTTTGTAGCAGATTTTGAGGATGATTGTTGGGGATGCAAGTCAAAGGACAGGCGAGGGGAGCCCCATTTCACAAGTGGAAGTCTGCAAGATTTGATACAACCCATTATCTAGCCTAGAATGCAATAATTATGCAGGTTATATATAGCGCTCCTTTTGAGGGGACTCTTCTCTTCTATCAAAGTATCCCATTAGAATGATTTTGCACATGGTAGGGATTTTGAAAAATTCAAATAGTCTTCAACAGTCCTCTGATTCCAGAGCCCAGACCCACCTCCTTATCAGACAGGTTCTGATGGTAGCTCCCTGAATTTATTATCTAAAAGCTCCCGCCTGGGGTTGCATGCACCAACATGTCATCAGCATTCAGCACCACAAGAATCGCATAAAGGGAAAACAGTCAGCCACATAAAAAGGAGAGTTAAAAAGGGAACAGCAAGCAGAAAAGAAAATGCCCTAAGTCTGTGTTGCAGACTCTCCCTCCTCCCTGTCCCATTTATCGATCATCTCCCCCATCATTCTCAATCAAGCAATTGGCATCTAGAGAAATCTGTAGATAGACACAAATGGCACAGCAGCTTCAAATGCAGAGTCAAGTATGGAGAGGGAACACTGGGAGGAGTTCAACCCAGAAAAAGGCGGTGCTGCATAAAGTTGGGCCCACACATTGAAGTCAACCCGGGCTGATTTCACCACTTGAAATGACATTCGTAGGATTCCTTCCATATCTTGAGAAAGGTTCCAAAACCAAAGCTAAGGTGAATATGAAGAACTCCACTTGAAAGAAGTCTTGATCTTGGTTGGTCAACAATGCAACCGTGTTTTGACACTGCCAAAACAACAACACACCTGTGAATGGTCTGGAGCTGAGCAATCACCAGAATGCATAAAAATCAGAAGAGCCCTGGTTGCGGAGTCTATAGAAGTCTGCACCCAAATCCCAGTGTAAAACAAATGCTATTCATCCTAGGACCTGAAAAGTGGAGCAGGTCAGAAATCTCTACCTATCCAGAGATAGGTAACCACTGGCAGTCATCTTTGAGAACCACTGGCAGTCATCTTTGAGAATTCCTGGAGAACAGGCGAAGTCCCGGCAGACTGGAGGAGGGCAAATGTTGTCCCTATTTTCAAAAAGGGGAAACGAGAGGACCCAAATAATTACCGCCCAGTCAGTCTGACATCAATACCAGGGAAGATTCTGGAGCAGATCATTAAGCAAACAGTCTGTGAGCACCTAGAAAGGAAAGCTGTGATCACCAATAGTCAGCATGGATTTCTGAAAAATAAGTCATGTCAGACTAACCTGATCTCGTTTTTTGACAGAATTACAAGCCTGGTAGATGAAGGGAACACAGTGGATGTAGCCTACCTTGATTTCAGCAAGGCATTTGACAAGGTGCCCCATGATATTCTTGTAAAGAAGCTGGTAAAATGTGGTCTTGACTATGCTACCACTCAGTGGATTTGTAACTGGCTGACTGACCGAACCCAAAGGGTGCTCATCAATGGTTCCTCTTCATCCTGGAGAAGAGTGACTAGTGGGGTGCCACAGGGTTCTGTCTTGGGCCCGGTCTTATTCAACATCTTTATCAACGACTTGGATGATGGACTCAAGGGCATCCTGATCAAATTTGCAGATGACACCAAACTGGGAGGGGTGGCTAACACCCCAGAGGACAGGATCACACTTCAAAACGACCTTGACAGATTAGAGAACTGGGCCAAAACAAACAAGATGAATTTTAACAGGGAGAAATGTAAAGTATTGCACTTGGGCAAAAAAAATGAGAGGCACAAATACAAGATGGGTGGCACCTGGCTTGAGAGCAGTACATGTGAAAAGGATCTAGGAGTCTTGGTTGACCACAAACTTGACATGAGCCAACAGTGTGACGCGGCAGCTAAAAAAGCCAATGCAATTCTGGGCTGCATCAATAGGAGTATAACATCTAGATCAAGGGAAGTAATAGTGCCACTGTATTCTGCTCTGGTCAGACCTCACCTGGAGTACTGTGTCCAGTTCTGGGCACCACAGTACAAGAAGGACACTGACAAACTGGAACGTGTCCAGAGGAGGGCAACCAAAATGGTCAAAGGCCTGGAAATGATGCCTTATGAGGAACGGCTAAGGGAGCTGGGCATGTTTAGCCTGGAGAAGAGGAGGTTAAGGGGTGATATGATAGCCATGTTCAAATATATAAAAGGATGTCACATAGAGGAGGGAGAAAGGTTGTTTTCTGCTGCTCCAGAGAAGCGGACACGGAGCAATGGATCCAAACTACAAGAAAGAAGATTCCACCTAAACATTAGGAAGAACTTCCTGACAGTAAGAGCTGTTCGACAGTGGAATTTGCTGCCAAGGAGTGTGGTGGAGTCTCCTACTTTGGAGGTCTTTAAGCAGAGGCTTGACAACCATATGTCAGGAGTGCTCTGATGGTGTTTCCTGCTTGGCAGGGGGTTGGACTCGATGGCCCTTGTGGTCTCTTCCAACTCTATGATTCTATGATTCTATTACCTGTGCTGAAAGAGCTGCACTGGCTCCCATCACCCACCAAGCTATGTTCAAGGTCTTGTTGTTAACATATAAAGCCTTGGAATTCCAAGATGCATCAGGTGGCATCACTGTGTTGGCTACTTCTGCTCTCTGATAATGTAGATTCACTATCTAACAGGCCATCCCACCTCCTTTCCCACGTCCCAGAGAAGCACCCAAGAACCATCTTCAGTTCACTAAACAATAATGCTGGACGCAACCCTATGTTGATATTTGTAGTTCATCCTGGGGATCTCAGAAACTGCCATATATCATGTCATATCATTAGTCCATCTAGCTCAGAGTTGTCCATATGGACTGGTTTTGTCCAGCTGTCTTTTCCAGCACTAAAGGTAAAGGACCCCTGGACGGTTAAGTCCAGTCAAAGGCGACTGATTATGGGTTGCGGCACTCATCTTGCTTTCAGGCTCAGGGAGCCGGCTTTTGTCCACAGACAGCTTTCTGGGTCATGTGACCAGCATGACTAAACCGCTTCTGGCACAAGACTGTGACAGAAACCAGAGGGCACGGAAACACCTTTTACCTTTCTGCCACAGCAGTACCTATTTATCTACTTGCACTGGCATGCTTTCAAACTGCTAGGTTAGCAGGAGCAGGGACCGAGCAATGGGAGCTCACTCCGTTGTGGGGATTTGAACCACCGACCTTCCGATTGGCAAGCCCAAGAGGCTCAGTGGTTAGACCACAGCGCCACCTGCATTTTCCAGCCCTATCTAGAGATGACCCAGGGATGGAGCTCAGACCTACTGCCTGCAAAGTGTATATTCTGTCACTGAGCTACAGTTCTTCCCTTTTTTAAAAGGCAACAATTCCATGGCATTGTATTAGAGTTCAAGGATTTATTTATTTCTGCTTCAACTTTCACTTGCGCTTTGCAGGAGCCTCTCAAAACCACCCATTTTCTCTGTGGAGTCACAATCAAAGGCTACAAACAGAAGATGGCTGGTAATTTTCGGAGACTTTATTTGAGACCATTAAAAAGAAGAAAGAAAAACATCATTCCCTTTCGAAAGCTCTCAGGAAAATAAGCAGATGAAAGCTCTGTTCTTGTTCTTCTGCTGAACAAATAACATATAATAAGATTCATTTGAAAGGTAGTTATTTTGCCCTTAGTACCTTAAAACAGTATCAACAGATGCACTGCAGATCAGCCATTCAAAGTTGCTTTCACGTTAATTTGCAGCAAGGCGGCCTAGTGCTGGCCAAGTTACATTATGGAGAGAAAAGCTTACTTCAGGATGCATTATCATACGAGATGACGGTCTCCTATCAAAAACCAAATTTTAGTCCGACGAAATTATGATTCTGTATGTGGCCCTCTTGCTCTAGTATCAACATTGATGCAAAATTGATGAAACTTCCAAGTGAAATTGCATTGTTTGATCTTCACAGTCCTGGAATAACATAGCCTAAAGCTACAGTTTCTGTAAACTTACTTTGCACAAACGACTTAGCCAGGACTGATGTATTGACACAGTGTGGCCATGAATGACATTAGGGCTATTTAGAAAAGACACAAAAGAACAGAAAAAAAGAATGTGGCAATTGGTTCTGAAATTACCTTTTTCCAGTGAACCTCTCTGAAAAATTACCTTTTCCTGCTGAATCTCCCTCCAAAATTACCTCTCCCAACTGCAGCTTGCTCAAAGTGCCTTGATGTTAAGCAATATAGTTTTAAGTTGAAAATGTCAGGAGGCCGTGAAAAGAAATTGATAGAAAATTTCAGGGTTCCTTGTTGATATTTGAAGCAGCCTGTGGATTTTTGTTCTTTAACACAGATCTTCAGCGCTGCGCTAGCACTTTGATTCCTCTGTTGCCAAAACCAGCATGCCTCTAGACTTAATGGCTTCACGGACAAGAAGGTGAAGGTGATTTTAGTTATTGTGCTTTGCTGAGGTCTTGCTACTAGTGCAAAAAATTGGTAAACAGACGTCTCCCGAATCCTTCTCTATTCACTGGTGGACGGTCATTTGCTTTTCATGCTAAGCGGGACAGAAAATTAACTTCAAGTTTTGTCTCAGTTTTATTTCATCTAAACAGCAGCATCTAGAGTGTCTGGATAGCCCCTTATTCAAAACTGTATCTATTTGAATATTTGATAGGAATGCCCCAAGTGTCCCACAGAGTCCTTTCATATATTTTGTGGCTTTCCCTATTGCAAAATGTTCTGGTGGTGTTCTTACTCGCTTGTTTGTTTGCTTATTTGTTTATTTAAGATACTTGTGACCTGAAGGTCGCTGGGTGGGGAGCACATTTAGATTAAAACCATTCTAATAATATCTCAGCTAAGAGCAGAGTAAATTGATCGCCAATATAATCTCAATGAAAAATGCATGGCAGCAGGAAACAGCTAGCACACACCCACAGACACTGTTAGATTTCATCCTACCCAAAGAACTGGGACAAGAGAAACATTTATACCTGTCGGCACTCCATGAAACGCACTTGGGGGCAGCACTGTAAATTCTTAATTCACAAACAGGCTGGTATGGGTGGAATTGCCTGCAGAAAGCCACAGGTAGGGCTGAGGGTAGGTCTGGGAGGGAACCTTGCCTGAAACCCTGGCAAGCCACAAGTCAGTCAGTGTGGACCACACAGAAATAGATGGATCAACTGCAGTTTTCTATGTTTCTTCTTCAGGCATTCTCTCAGATAATTGGGCCCAAGTCTTCTGGGGTTGCGATGTGACTTTGCTTTGCTTGGGTTATCTTTCTATGGAAGTATCTTTTGTATATGTAACTGTATAACCAATTTGGTGTATGCACCAATTTGGTGCATTGGAGTCTGATCTATGGAGCATCAGTTAGGGACTTGGGTATGGTCTGTAGGATGTTAGGGGCAATCACTAAGCCTAGGGGCCCATGAAGTTAGATAAGAAGCCTTTTGGTCATCATCAAACCATCCATTCATTCCAGAAATCCCAGTTGCAAATCAGGACTTGGAAACTGGGCGTTAGAATTTGGTCACAACCATTTACGTAAAATCCAGTGATTTCAAGGTAGAGCAAGATGAGGGAAGTCAATCTAACTTGCTTCTTCTGTAACCATCTTGTTGGGTTTTTCTCCTCTTGAAATTTGTGTCTCTCTTCTTAGAAAAAACTCTCAGAAGTGACCTTCAAAATTAGCATAGAAATGCAACAGCCACAGAAATCGGTGGCTTTTAAAATACATTTCATAAGGGAGAAATGGACTAGGAAAGGACGACACTGGGAAGTATATCACATCAGTCTGGAGATGCATGCAAGCACCTGATATGCATGGCCAATAGTCTGGTATGATGGGAGTTATGATTCTGCAACATGCAAAGGGTCACAGGTTCCCCACCTCTGATTTAGGGAACTGTGGGTTGCAAGACAATCACGCAAGGTTCTGGATTATGGGAGATCCTAAATGCATTGTTCAGCAACCTTCCCCATTGCAGGCAATCCCCCAACTTGTGGATAGTGTTGGGTTTTCAGAGGATGGAGTTAGTGCGAGAAGGGGACACCTGGAGCAGGCTTAAGTGGTATTTAAATAAGCCTAAATTATTAGTGTTTGTTGGCTCACACAGTCTTTAGTGATTCTGAGCAATTTCTTCATGCATTGTGCAGATTTCATCCCCTTAATTTGTGTGGACACTTACAGACCAAAGTCTTTCCCCGAAGTATCTGATTGTTAACATGGAGGAACAGATGGGGGTGGGTTGAAGCAGTAATTAATAAGGTGAGCCCATGTAATCTGGCATGTGAAGATTTCCTCTTAACACTCAACTTCATTTCATGCTGAAGCAAATCCTATTGCACTGAGTCTGTGATAACCTATGGCATCTCTCTCATTATTACCTAGTTAATGTGATAATGTAGCCATGAATGGTCTCATGGCTGTAATTACCTCAGATGCGTTGCTTTAAAGAAGTGAAAGGAATGTGGACATGATTAAAGATGACATTTTTTTCCTGAGCTTTGCTTTTTTAAAGAGAATGCTCTTTGCATTGGCTTCTAATTTGCCATGTAAACATATACTGCAGATTCCAGTTTAGCTTTGCGGTGCATCACGAATCTTGGATAGAAGGCTAGCAATGCCATACCTCTCTACTCAGAAATCAGTCCCCATGAGTTCATCTGGAACTTACTCACAGGTAAGTGGTCATAGGATTGCAGCCTAGACATATTTGGGTGTTTTTACACACCGAGAAACAAAATTGCTGAAGTGGAAGTCTTTAATAGTCCAAATTCCCACCAAATAACAATTTTATTACTTGTTTATGTATTATTGCCTACAAAAACTAGGTGATTTGCATAAAAAAGAAAAAGACCCTGAGGTGGATTAAATTAAGTTGTTGTGCTAGTGGAATCCAACACAAATTCCACTAACACAATGGGATTTTCCCCCTTCTCCTCTATCTCACGCCCTCCATGTGCTCCTCAGATCTGCTCAGGGGAGTCACCAGAACAGCATGGAGGGAGAGAAAGGAGATGGTTCCATCTGGTGAGCAAAAATGCTTGCACCGACACAACAATCTCCTTAGCACAATGTTCAATTTCACCTCCTCCTCTGTAGGGCTGGAAATCGGCAAAATGTGCCGGGAAACCCAGGTGTAGGGTAACCCATGTTGGAAGTGTATGTTTCTTGTCAAATTTCATAAAAAATAGCTCAAAAACTTTGGTGGGTGGTGTGTTTTTTGCTGACTGTAGTCGGTCAGCAACTGACTACAAATTACTTTGACTTACAAAGTTGTAAGCAGCTCCGGACCTCAGTACCTCAAGGACCACCTCTCTCCTCGTAAACCAACCCAGACCCTTCATTTGCCTCCGTCTTCACTTAGGGCTGCCCCACACGTCACGGGGTTGCGGCGCTCATCTTGCTTTATTGGCCGAGGGAGCCGGCGTACAGCTTCCGGGTCATGTGGCCAGCATGACTAAGCCACTTCTGGTGAACCAGAGCAGCACACGGAAATGCCGTTTACCTTCCCGCCGGAATGGTATCTATTTATCTACTTGCACTTTGACGTGCTTTCAAACTGCTAGGTTGGCAGGAGCAGGGACCGAGCAATGGGAGCTCACCCCATCGCAGGGATTCGAACCACCGACCTTCTGATCAACAAATCCTAGGCTCTGTGGTTTAATCCACAGCGCCACCCATTTCCCTCGTTGTCCCATACAGAACAACAAAATTGAAATTGTGTGTGTGTTAGATTAGCCCCAGATTAATTGTGGTTTTAGAGACCTGTGGGTATAGGACAGTATACAAATTTAATTTAATAATCATCATCATCATCATCATCATCATCATCATCATCATCAACCCCACCCTGGTCAGGTTAGCCTCACCCCTGCTGTATGTGTTCCTGGGTACATCACTGAGGACAGGTCTAGTGTCCACAATTCATTCTTGCACATTCTTTCACCCCATGGGTGCTCGTTGCTCGAACCCCTTCATGCCATTCTTTGGCATGCGTGGAACAGCTTGTACAATAAGACTTTTGGTGCTAGGGTTTCGCCGGAATGTGCAATGACTATTCCCCACGTCCCCCAAAAAGATCAAAGCGGCCATGAACCAAACCTCTATGAGTGCTACTGACCACCAATTCACCACCAATTTAAATGGAAATATTGGGATTTAAGGCAACATAAATGCAAGCAATTTGAACTTCAACGGATTGTGAATGAAAGTGCAATTGGAAACTTCGCCACTAGATGTCCTGTGGAGTAAGCCAGAAAATCTGAATGAATACATTTGCATTTCAGTATAAGCCCAGAAATGTTTTCCAGCTACAGCATACAGACTTACACTTATCAAGCACTGGTGCAAAACATTAGGATACATTCCATATTATCAAAAATAAAGGCACATGGTAATCATATCTGTATAGTATGATCAAACAGATATTTGAACATGCCTCCCAAACAGAGCTGCCATACGTCCGTAAATAGTGTCTGGGAAAAGTGTATTCTTCTTTTTTTAGTGAATTTTTCATTAAAACCAGCTCATAAATTTCATTTTGGTGGGAAGATGAGAGATTTATTTTTTTAAAAAAAACACCTTTGTGTCCAGATTTTTGAAATATGGCAACCCTCCTCCAAAGGAACTCTTTAAATAAGCATGTACTGTAGCTGATAGTTCTTAATTAAATATTTTTGTGAAACAAGCATTCGTTAAACCGGACAACAAAAATGAAGCAATCTAAACTCCATCTCTCTTTCATGCATAAGGAAGAGCAGAACCTTTGCCTCTTGGTCAGGACAAAGTGTGTTTGCATGTGTGTGTCTATGTCCCAGTGCTGACCTTTGACAATTCTGACATGGATAGAGGGTGATAGAACCAAAATGTCTTCTCTAAAGGATACCAATGGTGGTTTTGTTGTGGGAGGCAATCCCAGGAATCTATCCCTTAGGGGCAGGCAGATCAGTCTACTTCAGGTCCCTGGCTATTTTGCATGCACTCATTCATAATAAGTGCATCCCATCCCATTTTTGCATTGATCCATGCATTTTTTGGGGGGGAAAAGATACATATGGAAATTCATATATAGAAATACATTTAAGCAGCAGGTTATTGAAAAATATGTGTATTGAAATGCATATTTTATATACAATGTATTTTAATCCCAACATATTAAAAATGGACCTGGATTCTTGTAAAATATGGAGAAATGCACAATCTAGAGGATAGTAATGTTTTGATTTGTTTATTAGTCAAGCAGCTTTGAATTAAATTTACAGTACCTGAAAATGTGGATTGAATAAAACTATCTTTCACCCCTACTAGGTGCTAGTGTCCTTTCCATTAGAGTAGAACAGAGAAAACTGGAATATGCCTGGGGGGCACTTTATCCCTCCAGCCCCACCCAGGTGAAATAAAAGAGTGATGTGGAAGGGAATATAGCCTACAAAGACTAAAGGCCTCCGCAGTTTCTTAGTGGAACCCTATTGAAAATAGTTAAAATATACCTGCTGCCCCAAGCTTTGTGAGTACAATGACAAATCACAATTGACTTTTACTTAAGTGTCTCGAGCTGCAGAATCCAGCATGAATCCTGCACTTAAAAAATAAAAAAGTATGATGCTAGCAAGTGTCTTCTTGAATTTTTTGCGTTTCAGAAAAAAAAGCTGCACCTTGGGATTCCTGAATTCGTTTTTCGACGGTGATGTCCCTGAAGAGAAACAACAACTTAAATTTTGAGAGTGCTTCTTCCGCTGAAGTGTCTCCAAGCACTTTTCACAAAGTCAGAAGAAGAAAAAGGAACAAGGAGAAAACGCTTGACATCTGTTGATGCAAAAAGAAAGCATTCAGGTTTCGGTTTAGAATGAAAATAGAAGATGCTGCGAGCGCTCTCGGTGGCATTGAACCATTATCCCATGGAGGAGGGAGCTCTGGCTGCTGGAACAATGGAAAATGGCAAGTCAAGGGCCGCTTTTTGGCTTACAAACGGAGCATTTGCTCCCATATCTTGGGGTCCAACAAGGAGGGCAGCCATGCAATATGTGCCTATCCTGTTTGTATGTAAAGGGAAGGTCACAAACAAGGCAGGTGTGCAGGACAAAAACACTTTTTTTTTAATTGCCTTGCCTTAGATCCAGGACAAAGCACCCCATTGCGAAAATCCCCCGTGCTTTTGAAATCCCGGTAATATCCAGATACATATATGGCAGCCCTATCCAGCCCTGCTCTGCTACCCAAGTGAACTGGACAGGAGGAGGGAAATTGCTTTAACCAACAGAACACAGTAAAAAATATATGTGTGAGTTGGTGGGGGGGGGTGTTCCCAGTTTGTAGCTCAGTTCTCCACATTTCACAATCAGTTTGTGATTTATTTATTTAAAGTCCGCATGAAAAATGCATTGTGTGAATGTTTTATATGTCATTATGTCTCTCCATTTTGATTTTGCATCGATTGAGAAAATTTGTGTGTCTCCCTAGTTGGGTTGCATTTTATTGTGTAGTGCGTACACATTATTATTATTATTATTATTATTATTATTATTATTATTATTATCATCATCATCACCACCAACAACAACAACATTATTACCATCAGTGTAAATTTCTCCTAATAAACACAGTTTTGTTTGCAATTTTGCCTAATATACACTCAAGGGGCTGCCCATCACAACTAAGTTGCTTTTAATGCCACATTTTAAACTTCATTTTGTCCTGAGGAATTCAGACACGCTCATTTCCAAATGTACGGCATGGCCGTTTTAACAAATGATGAAAATGTCACACTAGTTATCCTCTCTTGAGATGCTTCAGAATTAACAAGGAATGGTTTTTTACAACAACAACAAAATCCTTCCTAGTGGCGTAGCAATAAAACTGCTAGCACATTTGAAAATCTAAGCCTGGTCTGGTTTGGTTTCAAATTGGATGGGAGACCATGTATTGAAATTCCTCATTGCAGGGGATTGGACGAGATAACCCTTGAGGTGTTCTCCAAGTCTACAATTCTAAGATGAATGGTCTCTGAGTCCGCATGGATGAGCTAGTTAAAGTCATCCAGGACATAAATGTGTAGCTAGGGAGCCCTTTAAAAAACACACAAACACCCTTCTCTCTCTGCTGACCCTAAATTTGGGGTACAGAATTGCTTCCGACATTCAGCACAGACATTGCTGAAACCTAGGGCTGATCAGTTCTGCAACTTCTGCCTTGTGGGCTGCAGGAAAACAAATCAATCCATCTGATTCCAGAGAAAATGTTCCCTCCATGAAAAAAAAGCTTGTGTGAACACAGCCGGTTGCTTATATTCCAAATAACAAAATAGTACATTGTATAGTAAAGTGGAGATCACATACGTGCAAAAGGGGGTGGGGGACCCTTCAACATGAGCAACTATGTTAAGACATCACAAATGCACCCCTTAAGTCCTTAAGCATAAAATAATCTCTTTATACTCTTTGAGATAGCATGCTTCATATGTGATCAAATATTGTGGGAGGAGAGGGGAGAAATCACCCCCGTTAAAATAACCATTAGTTTATATGAGGCCAGGGATTAAGGATATCTCCAATGTCATTTGCCATCTTGGTTTGCTGAGTTAAGGCACCCTTGAATATCTCTGCAATAGCTACAGGCAGTGTCATATACCAAGAAGGGCAGAAATGATCAAGTGTAAGCTTTTCACATTGCTTCTAAACTTAACTGATAAGTATCTCAAGAAATGCTGCTTCTTTAGCAAAAGAATAACCCTCAGGCTGCCATGGGCACTTGTGGGCAATCTCCTACCATGATTCTTTAACCAGCAAAGCAGAAGAAAAGGCAATGGTGGCACTTGAAGAGTTAACTTTTTTTTTCTTTCCAAGAGGACTTTGCAGATCTACTGTTACTTTTAATCAGACTTGATGCTCTTCGCTTCCTCCTGTCCTCAAGGAGAGAAAAGTAGGGCTAAAAATTGGACATATTTAAAATGCTTCTACACTGCAAGAATAAAAGGGGGGAAAGAAAAACTCAACCCAAACGTCTTAAGGATATGTCTTAAACTATGGGAAAATGCAACGGAGTGGAAGGGAGAAAGGCCCCAACTGTATTTGTATGATAAATTTCAGGACTGGGATAAGTCTATTAAAGAATCATAGATCAGTGTTTCCCAACCTTTTTTGGGCAAAGGCACACTTGTTTGATGAAAAAAATCTCGAGGCACACCACCATTACAGCCCCGTGACATCAGCGCGCAGCGTCACGCCGGGAGGGACGCACGAAAGTGTAAGTTTCAATTTTTTCCCCTCCCCCTTGCTGGGGAACCTCCAAGCTTTGGGGGTGGGGGGGGGAGGAGGCAGCAAAGCGAGGCAGGAAGGAGAGCGCGGCTTGGCTGGGTGAGCTTTGGCAGGGGCAGGGAATGAGAGCCGCGAGGCGGGCGCTGCCCACCGAGCTCGCAGGCAGCCAGGCAGGCAGACGGCGAGAGCCCCGCGCTGGGCGGCCTCTCCTCGCCGCCGCCGCCCCGCCTCTCGCCGCCCGACTCGCCCGCCTCCCTCCAGGCAACATCTCGTGGCACACCAGGCAACATCTCGCGGCACACTAGTGTGCCGCGGAACAGTGGTTGGGAAACACTGTCATAGATCAATAGAGTTGGCAGGCACCTCGCAAGTCATCTAGTCGAACCCTCTGCCTATGCATAAAATTCAACAATTTAAATGCTTTTAATGCAATATGAGGATACCGTAAGGGATGCCCGGGTCCTTATATCCTACTGGCTGCATATACACTGCATCTTTAAAGCACAATCAGAACACATTTCCTCCCTCAAAGAATTCTGGACACTGTAGTTTGTGAAGGGCTGCTGGGAATTGTAACTTTGTGAGGTGGGAACTACAGTGCTCAGAATTCTTTGCAGGGGATGTGCTTCAAATGTGCTTCAAATGTATCATGTGTACCAGAGGTGCCAACATGCATAAAATATTGTGGGGGGCAGGTAAGCCCCACCCCACATAACTGATCACAAGATGCACCATTTGAATGGCAATGCCCATCAAGTTTGGGGTGCCTGGCCCTCTCAAATATTTTAGGGGGGGCAAGGGACTACAGCCCCTAGGTGTTGGCTCCTATGGTTGTGTACACAGCTTTTCAGGTTGAGGGATCCATTTGTCTGCAGACAGCTTTTCCGGGTCATGTGGCCAGCAGGACTAAACCACTTCTGGCGCAACAGGACACTGTGACGAATTTCAGTGTGCATGGAAACACCATTTACCTTCTTGCCCCAGTGGTACCTATTTATCTACTTGCACTGGCCTGCTTTCGAACTGCTAGGTTGGCAGGAGCTGGGACAGAGCAACGGGAGCTCACCCCATCACAGGATTTTGAACCGCCGACCTTCCAATTGACAAGCCCAAGAGGCTCAGTGGTTTAGACCACAGTGCCACCCGTGATGACACCCCGATTGTCTTTACATATGCTGGCGCTGCCCTTCAAGACTTCAACTGTAATGGTTTATATTCATGCACGTACAATCCAATGGATCCACAGCTCTGCCGAAATGACTGCTCAGTTTGCCTGCATTTGGTAACATGTAGCAGTGGCTTCACATACACTGAAAGCAGGTCTTCATTTTTAACTCCAGGGATTAGACACAGTACAGGTTGGTCTAAGCATGCAAAGCCCTTCATCTAGCTAGAAATACCTTGCCCTTTCAGACAGGGAGTAACTAGATGTTGTAGAAGCACAGAATCCAGCCCCTTCTCCAAGTTATCTTCTGTTATGGTCCCCTTAACTACTGTATTTAGAAGAATATGGACTGGGAGCATTATTTTGGGAGAGTCACAGGTGGCACTTGCGGAATTAATTAAGGGCCCCCTATATTTTCCCATATCAGTCCTGGAGCAGCAATATTTGTTGTTAGTCCCATTCAAGTATAAAAGAGAGGAAGGAAGCCTAACATCGACAAGAAAATGTGTGTGTGGCTGAGGGGAGCTGAACCCATACACCCTGCCAGCTCTAGCCCTTATTGTGTGCTGTCATTTTTCTCACAAGTCAGTCCTGAGACCAGAAGTGAGACAACCTGGGAGTAAAGTGACTAAACAACAGAACTTGTGAGGTAAATCCTCATTCACATTTTGCTATAAAAAGGAAGACCCTGGCCCACTTGGCTTTCACTTGAATGTGGCAGATGTGAATAAACAAAAATAGCTGACTACCAGAATCGCCACAAATTTGATTCCCAGTGTTAGTGGTAACAACAATAACAACAACAACAACAGAAAGATAGTGATTCATCCAAGATCACCCAGTGAACTTTATCAGAGCAACCATTTGAAGAGAAGTTCTCCAGATCCATAGGTAACGCTCTTTCTTTTCCCCATCTAGCTATACCTTGTGAATAGGTATCACTTTCAATTTATCACTATGTGTACCGGTTGCTAACATGTACTAAGTCCGTACCAAATAAAACATCACATCCTCAAATGGCCCGACTGGGCTGCTAGATTGCCAGCTTTCTTTCAATGAGTACCGACTGAACAATATTGTTAGTGCATAGCGGGCTTGTTCACACAACAGATGTGAACTTTCTCTGGGCAAGTACTTGCAGGGCAAAAAGTATTGTGTGAATTGGCCAATCATAGATATGGCCAGGTGTGATTCTCAAAATTGGGATGTCAGTAAAAAGCAGCTCTGTGATGGCTAGAAATTGTTATCAGCCATATCTGCTGGTTATCACAATATGTTTTTCTACACTGATATGTGCCCAAGAATAGGTTAGGGTGGTTTGTGTGTAACATAACAACAGTTGTGTGAACCAGCTCATTAGGTTCTGGAATTCTGAAACCTGTAATAGCTGAAACTAGATAATGATAAATTGTATTTCGGGTCTAAGTGTTCTGTTGGACGAATGTAGAGCGGACTTTTTGAAATGAACTTGAATACCCTATGGAATGAGTTTGTTCATACTACTCCAATAACAACAGCTCAGTGACATTTCTTTCTTTTTCTTTTAAAAAAATATTATTTATTTAAATTTTACATAACATATTTCCCTTTAAACATATCAATCACCTTTACATTTAGGATTCTCAGAACCCCTTGACTTCTCTCCACCCTTCTCTGGTTTCCAATGTCTATCCCTTTTTACTGAGCTTATCCCCCCCCCCCGAATTTGTTATATCTATTATTTACTTTTCCATTATATTTTGTCTTTTACAAGTATTATTCAAATCCTACCAAAGTTTGTAACTGTTTACAATGTTCTCTTAAGTAAACTATAATTTTTTTCCCATTCTCTCCTAAACTTCTTGTCATCTTGGTCTCTGATTCTCCCGGTCAATTTCGCCATTTTGGCATAGTCCATCATTTTCATCAGACATTCTTCTCTGGTTGGAACTTTGTCTTCTTTTTATATCTGGGCCAGTAATATTCTTGCTGCTGTCGTCGCATACATAAATAGTCTTTTCCGCTCTTTTGTCATCTCTATACTTATAATGCCTAACAAAAAAGCTTCTGGTTTTTTCACACATGTTATTTTAAACATTTTTTTCAGCTCATTATATATCATTGCCCAGAATGCTTTTGTTACCTTGCACGTCCACTACATGTGGTAGAACGTGCCTTCTTTTTCTTTACATTTACAACACACATTAAAAGCAGTTCTATACATCGTTTCCAATTTTACTGGTGTTAAATACCATCTATACATCATTTTCATACAATTTTCTTTCAACGAACAGCACGCTGTAAATCTTAGATCAGTGACATTTTTTTCAACAGAGATATTGGTAGAAAGGTACACTTTCCACTTCACCAACTTCCATCCCCTCCAATGATCTCATTTTCCTGGCATTCTGTGGTTCATATGTTGTGCATATAGAACATTTGCACAACATTTAAGAAGTAAAACATTCAGACAAACGTTTCAGGAAAACAAGTCAGAATAGAAACTTAAATACTAGGGGCATTTTCCAGCTTTCCCCAAGAGATGCAAATGTGAGCTTTCTAAAATATCTCTAGACACCAAGAGACAATAGAGTCAAGTTACTTTAGGGCTGCCATATTTTGAAGAGCAAAAAAGAGGACACATTTGCCAACTTCTACTTTTAACTATGGATCGCTATGACGACTCTACCCATGAAAAAGAGGACGTGTCCTGGAAAAGAGGACATATGGCAACCCTGCTTTATGTCCCAAGCCGAAATGCAACTGCTCACCCAAGTCTACAAGTTTTGGCAAATCCCATTCAAAATTCTGGAAGAATTTGAGTTGTTTATATGTACAAGTTGATAGCAGCTGTTTTTGTACTTTAGAAAAAGGTGGGGTGAATCCCACGTTGACACTTTTTTAAAAGACTTGGAGTAAATTTTTTAGAAACCAGAAATTTACAACTGTGGTTTCATGGATATCTTACTGCCAATGTACTACATCTGCAAACTTATTTTCAGCACAGTGTCCACACTTAGTGAGACCATGAGTGCAATTCCATCTTGTTCTCCCGTATTCTTTTACATGAAACCACCAGGAGGGGAGATCTGGGGATTTGCAGAAGACAGAACCAACTTGGTGTCTAGAGTTAGTGATTTGCCTGCCAATGTAAACCAAATCTTGACAAGAACAGAAAAATGAAGGTTAGTCTCCTGAAGGACATTAGAATGTAAGAACAGAAGACAAGCCCTGCTAGAACAGAACAAAGGCTTATCTAGTCTCAACCAGATGCCACCATCTTCTGAGGTATATTGGATGGCAAATGAAGAGAGGGTCTTTCAGGTGGTAGTTCTCCATTTATGGAATCTGCCCCCACATGAATGGAATTCCCTCCTTTTACAGAATTCCTGGTGCCAACATTGCAAAGGTTTTTGATGCCAGGAAAAGAACTTTCAAAGTTCTTTTGGGTTTTAATTGTTTCACTTTGATGTTTGAGTTTATCATTTCCTTTATGTTTGATCTTGACTTGATTTATTGGTAAAATTGTTATTTTATCTTGTGAGATATCCTGGAAACTGTGGCATCTATATGCATATCTGTACATCTATCTATCTATCTATCTATCTATCTATCTATCTATCTATGCTCAGAACCAGGAGGACAAATTAACAAACAACAATGAAAAGACAATCCATCAAGAAAACACCCTCTGTAAGCCCTATAGGAAATGAAACCAAGCTGCCACACCCATTGAATTAAGTGGTGCTTTTCTGGGAAAATTTTCTCGTTGCTTGTGCCCTAGATTTCAGGTTTGAGTATTTAAATTCAAATGGCATGAAATATTCAATTAATTAGCTGAAAATTAGACCAGAATGTGCATCTAACCTGCCACTGCTAAAGGGGAAATATTCTGAAGTGAATAGTGCTCAGTTATAAAACGGTGGTAGCCAATCTAGCAAAGCCTTACTACAAAATAAAAACCTATCAGAAGTCTTTTCAAGGCACCTTCTTTAGAGAATGCAGGTATTTTATTTTATTTCTGTTTTTCTTTTCTTTCCTTCTGTTCCGTTTGGGGAAAGGAAACGCAAGCATTAAAAAAAAGCAAGCGTTGGTTAGAATGATGTGCGGCTCCCCATTATCTTTTGATACTTCCTTGATTTCTAATTGTGTTTTGCACATTTTTAGCAAAAGAAATACCAAAAAAAACCAGATATATAACCTATATTATTATACTTTAATGCGATGTTCTACTTTTCTGTTTGTAGTTCTTGAAGTTTTTGTCTTACTTCATTAAACATTTAATAAATCACTGCCAGTTTTGTGACAGATTTTAACCATAACACAAACAGCAGGAGGTGTAAACTCAGTTCAGTTCGGAAAGGCATATAATATCCATGTCGACATCATCCTCCCCTCCAGGCATATTGGCAAAACGACCAATGGAAGCTAAGCTTTTTCCGACAAAGCTTCGAAAATAAAGTTTTCTTCTTTTATCTTACTACAAATCAATTGGAGCCCTTACAGCAAAATCCTATAAAATAACTTCAAACACCACTTCTTAGTCTAAAAATTTGTATTATGGCTAAAACTCTTTGAAGATTTTATGACTGAAGTTTGGAGAAAAATGATTTAAGTACTATCTGCTAGACATCAGAGTGTCAAAATTTCGCTCAGTTTTTCTTGACATATAAACTGCTACCTACTGTATGTTTTTAGGATTTTTTTTGTACTCGCTTTTAACCATCTAACCCAGTTTGCTTGATAAAAGTTACTTAACTGCAGTTTATCCCACTGAATTAATCCCCTTTAAAGGTTCAGCAGCCTATAACTGATTATTTTGCATGTTTGGGTTAAAAAAAAAAGAAGCCACCTTCACGATCCAGAGAATTTTAAAAAAATCATCTTCTTTGTCATGTTGATTTTAAAGGTAGGGAACAAAGCCAGTAGAAGTATCAGTGTCTTCACAGAACTGCAGCAAAGCTAGTCCTGGGCTCCTAGGGCAAGGGAAAAAGTGGGGACATCATAGAAGATCTACAGTCCTAAGTGGATTCTCAAGGAAGGTGAGACACTCCTTAGGATATTTTTCTACAATGGGACTCTGAGGAAAAACAGAAGTGCTGGCAGGAAGTTCAGGTCACTGGGGTTTCATAATGCTGATTTTGAAACAAGAAAATGAAATGTGTGTGCCTTATATACCTTTCAACATCTCAAATAAATACTGGAGAATGATCTGAGAGTCATCATGTTTTTCGTTGACAGTTGAGTAACAGAGGCTATACTATATTTTGCCGTTATCTGTCACTATCTAGACTTCCCATTGTAGGACTCTTACAAGTTGAGAAGGCCACCTCCAGAAACCATGAAAGGTGCCTTGGTAGGGATATGGATCATCTCTGGTGATTATTATATTGGGTTTAGCTTCAGAAGACTGGAGGGATCGCTCTTCCCAGGATTCTAACTGATGCCCTAATCTTCATTTTAAAAGAGCTACAATAGCTTATGTTGTGAAGTGAAAAATGACCTGAGTTTTGGCCCCGGCATTGACAACTAAGAGTTGCCTCCGTTATTATTGTCAAGTCTTTCATCTTCAGGATGGGAGCTCCTATGTATAATGACTTCAGATCCTCATTGTGAGGCACACACCACATTGACTGTCTCATTTTAGAGGTGTTTTCACTTTTCTGCACTGGTTCTGCCAAGTTCTGTCACTTGCTAAAATGCAGGATTTAGAGAATGGTGGGGACACTTTCAGCTAGGCCGTGTGGATCGTAATGTAAAACTGGAAGTGCAACTGAAAACAAGAGTTTATAGCAAATTAATTTGACTCAGGGCATACACCTGTGCATCAAATCTAGCTCCTGTGTAGGGTTTCCATTAAAAACCACCAGCAAGACCCAGCGTGCAGTATGTGGGCTAGATTTCTCCATACAAATGAATAAGAAAACAGTTGCAAATAGGGAGACTCCACAGCAAATGAATGGATGGTGTTATGAACCAGCATTGTAATGTTGATGTGTGTGGTCAGGGTACATGGGAGCACAAACTTCTGCCAGGAAGTCTAGTGTGCTTCTACTTTGGACAGTGCACCAGAAGCACCAAACAGGCTGAACTTGATGGGTGGGCCTGGATGTCAAGGGGGCTTTTAAATCCAATACATTGCCTGTGTATGCTCTCAAGCAAATATTTGTGCAACTAAATGTTCAGGGGACGCATAGGGAACTCGGCAACGTAATAACTTGGGAGCCACTGAAGACAGTGCAGGGCAAGTGAAACGAAAACTACAGTTCCCAAGAGGAAGTGCAATAATGAATATGTTTGCAGTAGCACCAATATGCTTGCATGGCATTAAGTACCCAGAGAAAATGGTAAGAAAACTGAAGCTTCCCTTGAATTTTCTCTGAGAAAAGTCAAAAGCCAAGTGGCGTTTGCCCATCACTTACCTTTCAAGGGTGATTGTCCTTAAACATGTCGTGGTGAAAGCTGGTTGCAATATCTGCAGTGATAGAGAGCAAGGAAGGAACATGCATCTAAAAGACTTCCTCGATAGTGCTCTTCAACTGTGATATTTTGGATCTGAAAGTACTCTCAGATGGGATGGTGTAATCAAAAAGTAACTGCTCTGGGAAGCATCTTGGATATACTCGCTCTGCCTTCCTAGCACCCTAAGCTCTGTCAGTTAAAAAAGCTTTTTGTGTGTGTGTGTGGCAGTGATAGAGGGAATATAGTATCTTGTCCACCAGGAGCAATTTTTCCACAGAATTTGGAAGGATCCTCTGTGGCATCTTTTCAAAGGACCCTCTTACTATTTCACTCCACAAATCCAGCTGTGTATCCTCCCAACTTTACACCGCTCTGGGGAAGATTTTGATAGCAAGCCAATTTAAGGCAATATTGTCATTCTTTATGTTTCTAACCTCAGATAAGATTTCAAAGTTATCAATGGTATGACAAATAGATGGATTATGGGTAACATGCAACAGACCGCAGCAAAGCATTTCGTACTATGTACAGTCGTACCTGGGCTCCCAAACGCCTTGGGAGTCAAACGTTCCAGCTCCCAAACAATTAAAATCTAACATTCTTTCAGAAGCCAAACATTCGATGGGACTTCCGTGGCTTCTGATTGGCTGCAGGAGCTTCCTGCAGCCAATCAGAAGCAGCACTTTGGAAATAGAACATTTTGAAGTTGAACGGACTTCCGGAATGGATTCTTATCGACTTCCAAGGTACAACTGTATTAGCCCAAAAGTACCTTTGTGGGAGGGATGCGGGTGGCCTAGGACTTGCCAATTAGAAGGTCGGCGGTTCGAATCCCCGCAACGGGGTGAGCTCCCGATGCTTGGTCCCTGCTCCTGCCAACCTAGCAGTTCAAAAGCATGTCAAGGTGCAAGTAGATAAATAGGTACCGCTCTGGCGGGAAGGTAAACGGCGTTTCTGTGCGCTCCTCTGGTTCGCCAGAAGCGGCTTAGTCGTGCTGGCCACATGACCCGGAAGCTGTACGCCGACTCCCTCAGCCAATATAGCGAGATGAGTGCCGCAACCCTAGAGTCAGCCATGACTGGACCTAATGGTCAGGGGTCCCTTTACCTTTACCTTACCTTTGTGGGAGTGCTGAACACCATCTTACCCATGTAATAGCCACTTGGTGACCTGATTACATGAAATGAAACACAAAGTTTGGAATGATAAAACTTACCTGACAATACAAATTAGTCTTCACACCGCCAGTTATGTATATCAACCTTTTAGTTAATTTCAGAGGCTTCTGTTGCAAATGAGCTGCAACTCTGAGAAGTATTGCTGTTACGAGTCACACAGTTGCAAGAAAGGTAGAATGAATGCCAAGACACCTGTTCAGAAATTTCATATTACCTAGCTGCAATGGGATTTTATTGTTCACTTATCTCTATTATTTTATTAATAATAACAGTAGCAATAACAATAACATCATTTATATACTGCTCATTGTCATAGTGGCTGCAAAGTGGTTTACAAGCAAAAATAATTAACTATAAAATTCATACGTAATTACATTCACAATAAAACAATTCCATCAAAACAGTAAAAAAAAACCTCCCATATTTTAAAAATACAACAAAACAAGCCTATCAAAGAATAAAAATTAAAGTTAAAACTAGTAATAAAGGACTTGGATAATAAAGAAGTTCAAATTCAGTGGAAGGCTTGCCTAAACAGGTGTGTCTTCAAGAGGCAGCAGAATGCTGACCATCCCTACTAAAGTCAGAGTTAGCAGCTTGCAATTTTTTTTAAAAAGCACCTGACCAGTAAGAGACGGTGTGGGTCAGTGGGAAGAGCCAGAGGTGGACTTCAAATTAATTGGTCAAGAAACAGAATCTAGTGAGTATGAGTAGCTCAGGAGGCAAAGCCTGATGGATTTTATCTAGTCAGCTGACAAAGCCAGGTGAATCTGGGTATGAGTCAAAGACAGGGGTGGGGGACCCCAGCTAAAAATATTTGATTCATCAATACACCTAACACAAAGTCACCTTATTTTTCGCTCTATAAGACGCACCAGACCACAAGACGCACCTAGTTTTTGGAGGAGGAAAACAAGAAAAAAAATACTCTGAATCTCAGAAGCCAGAACAGCAAGAGGGATCACTGCGCAGTGAAAGCAGCAACCTCTCTTGCTGTTCTGGCTTCTGGGATAGCTGCGCAGCCTGCATTCGCCCCATAAGGCGCACACACATTTCCCCTTACTTTTTAGGAGGGAAAAAGGGAGTCTTATAGAGCAAAAAATACGGTATTTAAAAAAGAAAAACCATACTGGATGGGCAAAAAAGTTAATACTTGGCCACTCTAAGCAAAACAACCAGATTGTGGAAGCAGCTTTGATTTCTCAAACTGAAGCTGACGAGCCTGGCCCATTTATCCTAAACGGACACTGTCTTTGTTTTATTCTCTTAATAACCTTGTTGGTTTTTTCTTCCCTCTCTTAAATATGCTCATCACAACACAACAAATTATTTGCCCAAGGAGATACGAAGCTGTACTTTTGAGAAGGTGGGGGTGGTGCTCCTACGATCCATTGTGAGAAAAGTTTGTGTGCGGTTTAATGCTGACTTGTTCACACCACTCCCCATGTTGAACTCAATTCTTTATGATGCTAAGGGGAAGGAAATGCTACACTGATCACACCTACACTACAGTCCTAAGCAGATTTACATGGAACTAATTAAAAGCCCCTGAAATCAGTGGGGCCTATTATTATGGAGCGTGTTTAGAAACTAAAGTGTTTAGTGCACTAAAGATTTAACTGGCTTTAAAAATGTTTTCACTCCCATATTTTCCTGCAGTCTTTTTTTTAAAAAAACAACTTAAACCTGTTAATAATTATAAACCACAGCATATTTTTTAGTTCAGCTCACATTACATTTCTTGCAAGACTTGCAATTTCTGAATCAATCAGATCAGTAATTCATTCTTGATTTAAGATGCAGGCCAAGATCAGGGCCGGATTTAGGTTTGATAAGGCCCTAAGCTTCTGAAGGTAATGGGGTCTTTTCTATGTCCAGCTGCCCTTTGTCAACAACAAATTGTCGCTGTTTTTTGTGTTGAATATATGCCATATGGTAATTTATGGACCTAATAGGTCCATGCACAATACAAAACACTGTTGCTGTATGAAGGTTTTACAGTGGTACCTCGGGTTAAGTACTTAATTCATTCCGGAGGTCCGTTCTTAATCTGAAACTGTTCTTAACCTGAAGCACCACTTTAGCTAATGGGGCCTCCCACTGCCGCTGTGCTGCCGTTGCACGATTTCTGTTCTCATCCTGAAGCAAAGTTCTTAACCTGAGGTACTATTTCTGGGTTAGCGGAGTCTGTAACCTGAAGCGTATGTAACCTGAAGCATATGTAACCCGAGGTACCACTGTATTTTATTTGTTTTTTATCTTATATTTTGGAAATGTACATCCAGTTCTTTTCCTTTAATTTTTTGGGGGGCCTCAAAAGAGTGGGGCCCTAAGTTATAGCTTGTTTCGCTTATATGTAAATCTGGCACTGGCCAAGATAGTCATTTGGGGGACCAATATACAGCAGCATAGCTTCCAATAGTTTTCCGGCAAAAATAGGAACGTCCCATTACTATTTATACCCCCACACATCTTACTAGGTTGTCACAGCCACTCTGGGCAGCTTCCAACATATATAAAAACACAACAAAACATTAAACATTAAGAAAAATCTTCCCTATAGAGGATTGCTTTCAGAGGGCTCAGGGGTCGGATAACTCCATACCCTCCAACATTTCTCCAAGGAAAACTGGGATGTCCTAAGTAAAAGTGGGACATTCTGGGAACAAATCAGAAACAGGGACAGCTTCTCTGAATCAGTGACATGGCTGGAAAATAGGGGCACTTGTAGGGTCTGCAGCAGAATTTGTGCTTTGATAACAAGCCCATTAACAATTGTTCCCACTGTATTCATTGTACATAAGTTTGTTGCAGTGTCCTGAAGCTTGGTTTGAGTATCTCAGGACTGCCTGATCTCCACTCTCAGAGGGTTATAGTCTTGCCCATAAGCCATCTTTTCACTCTTACATCTCAACCCATCCCTTCCTGTGGCTATTACAGTGGTACCTCTGGTTATGAACTTAATTCGTTCTGGAGGTCTGTTCTTAACCTGAAACTGTTCTTAACCTGAAGCACCACTTTAGCTAATGGGGCCTCCTGCTGCTGCCGCACCGCCAGCATGCGATTTCTGTTCTCATCCTGGGGCAAAGTTCTTAACCCGAGGTACTACTTCTGGGTTAGCAGAGTCTGTAACCCGAAGTGTTTGTATCCAGAGGTATTTGTAACCCGAAATACCACTGTACTTATCCAGCTCCACCACCCTCAAAGGCTTCTGGCAGTAGATCTTCAAGATTCCACTGGAGGTCTCTGCCAGTCGAAATTGGAGATGTTTTCCCACCAAGCTATGACTTCCCCCCTTGCCTCTCCATAAAACAACTCTGCACCTTTTCTCTTCCTGCCTTTCTGGCCTGGAACTGCCTTCCAGAATGCAGCTGTGACACCCCCTCACTTCTTTCTTTCAAATCCCTCCTCAAAACTCGCATTTTCTGGGAACAGCTGTAAACACCAATTCTCTATCATAGCCTTCGCCAGTCTCCTCAAGACTACAGCTCCCATCATCCCCATCCAGCACGGCCATAGTTGGCATCCATTGTCCCAAGAGGCACCTCCAGGGGTGAAGTCAAACTGTTGGAGAATCACAGCACCTGCTGTAGCTGCAGAGAGACCTGTAACTTGTAACTGCTGCCTCCTGCTTTGTTTTCTCTGTGTCAGCACCAGGAGGAAGTTGCTGCGTGCTTCTGCAACCACGACACAGGCACAGTTCAGTAAAACTGCAGAAGAAGTCAAGAAGCTGATGACCCAACCAACCGATCCAGAAATGCTGGCTATCTACAGCCATTACAAGCAGGTCACAGTCGGAGATGTAAATACAGAACGTCCTGGGATACTTGATTTCAAAGGAATGTCCAGAGAAGATGCAATGAGAGCACATACTTAAAAAGGAGGAGAGCTGAAGGAAAAATACAGAGTGCAATAAACTCCTTCCTTCATGCCTTTAAATAGAAACATATCTTACTGTACTAATGCTGTAGATAACTGAAACTGTTACACAGCATGGCAGTGCCAAGATTTGGTGCCACTTTCTATAATTAATAGCTGTGTAAATTTACATCTGATGGTTTATATAACAAACATTATCTATTATTATTATTATTATTAGTAGTAGTAGTAGTAGTAGTAGTAGTATTTTCATTTTCAAAAACAACAACACAAAAACACCATACAGTTTTTACATTTATCATTACCTATATTTTGACTCTCTCAAGTCATCGAGTTCCCTCCAACCCTCCAAACTGACTTTCTAACTTCAATTTGTAGTTTCATCCGCATTTCTCATTCCCCCTATCTACCTTTCTTTTTACTTTCATATTCCTTATAATTATAAATAAGCTTCTACTTTTGACTAGCAAACCTTTAAATCAGTCCTGTTAGTGTTGTTAAATGTTTACAATGTTCTTTCAAATACATAATAAAATTGCTCCAGTCTTTTTCAAACCGTTGGTCTTGCTGGTCTCGGATCTTCCCTGACATTTTTGCCAGTTCTACGTATTCAGTCATCTTGTTTTGCCAATCTTCTACTGTTGGAATTTCTTGCTGCTTCCATCTCTGGGCTAAAATAATCCTCACCACTGTTGTAGCATATAAAAATAAGGTATAGTCTTTCTTGGGAATCTCTTCTCCTAGAATACCTAGCAGGAAAGCTTCTGGTTTCTTATGAAAAGTTATCTTAAACACTTTCTTAAGTTCATTATAAATCATATCCCAGTATGCTTTCACCTTGGGGCAAGTCCACCACATATGATAGAAATTCCCTTCTATACAACAAGCATTATCAGTGGGAATTGTAAACCCTCCCAGATCTACTACAAATCACACAGAGATCTATCAGTAGAACCCAATCTACCACTGCTGTAAGAGAACCACTGAAGGTGCTCTGTGTCATAATAATAATAATAATAATAATAATAATAATAATAATAATAAATGTATTTATTTATTTATACCCCACCCATCTGACTGGGTTTCCCATAGGTAGGTTCCATTGTTAATTCCCTAGCTCAGAGAAAGGTTTCGAATCAGAGTCTACATAAACAGCCAAAGAAAATATTAGAGCTGTCACTGATTGTTAGCTTAAAACACCAGCGTGTCTTTTCATGGGATGCAGATGTTTTGCTCTTTTGAGCTCAAAGCGCCTCTTTTTGTGCTGAGCTTGCCCTTGCATTTGGCACGCGGTCTCCCTTGGGGAAAACAAAGGGAAGCAGATCACCTTGTGCGCCAGCAGAGACTCGTTGTAAACATTTTAAAAACCGGTAAAAGGACTGCAAGGATTAGGAATCATTTGGTGTCGGGGAAAAGCAAAACCTAAGAGACAGTTCAAGCTATTTCCTTGAAATTCGGTCTAAAATTTAGCTTACAGAATTTGCTGTCATGTGAAAAGCAAGATGAGGACATGCATTTTATTGGAGATGGATTCCCACTAGAGGTTGGGAGATAAATTCATTTCTGTTTCCCTTTCAATGAGTTCTCACTCTTTTGAAACATTATGCAGAGCGAAACACAGCCATCCTTCAAGTTGCTTCCTTCTCTGAATTCTGTGGTGCATTTCTCCATTCAAATAATGTGTAAATAAATACATATACTAGGTGGAAAGATCAATAAAAATACATTTATTAGTGAATGTAACATAGAAAAGATTCTTTTAGGGGAAATTGTCTTGCAATTGTCTGTTAGGTAACATTGCATGATGACATGTCTATTATGAAAGATTCACATTGAAATGCTGATGAATTTTCATGACGGCATTTAAGAAGCAATCTGCAAATTTCTGAAGGAACATGGAGAACTGAATTTAAAACTGGGGGGAAAAATAGAAACTGAAAGTACTGAAATGGACAGATTCTCCACACCCACGTTGTTGTTGTTTAGTCATTTAGTCGTGTCCAACTCTTCGTGACCCTATGGACCAGAGCACGCCAGGCACTCCTGTCTTCTACTGTTTGGTCAAACAGTTTGGTCAAACTCATGCTGGTAGCTTCAAGAACACTATCCAACCATCTTGTCTTCTGTCGTCCCCTTCTCCTTGTGCCCTCAATCTTTCCCAGCATCAGGGTCTTTTCCAGGGAGTCTTCTCTATAATAATCACCTCTATAATAATTTAGGTGTATCTAGGGGTATCTGCCTTTGAACTGTGTTCATCTGTGATCACAGAATATGATTACAACACTTTGGCTTCAGCCTACAGCATGATATAGCATGAGGCAGGTGAGGCCTCACAATTAAGAAGTAGCATGATGACCTTTGGGCTGTAGACCCTGAAGTGTGCACAGCCCATGCTTCTCCCTCAGTGATCATGCTCTAAACGGTGCCAAAGGAGCATTCTCAACCAGCATCTCAACCTCACAGGGTTGTTATGAAGATGAAAAGTGGCATGAAAAGAATCAGGTAAACAGCCCTGATATACATACTAAATAAAGCAAGTACATAAACTGAGGAGTGATTGGTCTTGTGCATGCTAGTTTCTCATTTTTCAACTCTAAAGTTTGGTCCATCCCATTTCCACATACGTTTTACAGGTTTTCAGAAATGAAGTCCTCATGAAAACTCCCAAGTATTTTCACCTGCAGTTTTCCTAATAAATGAAATGTTTGTATGCAATTTTGTAAGCCTAGTAAATGCATTTTTGTAAGTTATTTTCCCTTAATAGAGTAATTTTTTTATTTGTTATTTTCATGAATATACACATTTTAGTAAGCATGTTTTGCCAACATGCATTTTTGTAGGCTTTCTTTGGATGGAGAACTTCATTGCAAAATTCAGTGCAGTGTGACTTTTTAAGCGAAACTGAGTTTCAGTTTATGCATTGGTTCAGGAAGTCCACATTAGGTAAGGTCACATGACATCTGCTTCATCGATAATGCATGCACAGTTTCTTCTGTCATTTCTTTATTTCTTTATCTATTGTTGCTTTTTATATTTCACCTTTCCTCCAAGGAGCTCAAGTTAGCATATGTGTTTCTTCCCCTTCCTTATTTAATCCCCATAGCAACTCTGAGAGGTAGATTAGACTAACAGTTGATGAATGTCCCAAGGTTCATTGCTGAGTGGCGATTTGAACCCTGCTCTCTCCCAGGTGCATGCACAATCTGCGCCATCAAATTCCACTCTAGGGGTTGTATCCAACAAAAGTCTTCTCAGAGCAAACCCACGAATGGCCCCAAGTCAGTCATGTTCATTAATTTCAATAGGTCTACTTTGAGTAATCTATAACCTTAAGTTACTGGGGTATTTTCCTCAACTGACAAGACACACCTCTATGGTGAAGTATATATATTTTTAACTGTGAAGTATTAAAAGCGTGATAGGTTGGCTCCTTACCATTGACAGCTAGAAGCGAAATGCTTCTTTTTAGGACCAAAGTCATCCAATTAAATGTTTGAAGCACATCCAAGGAAACCATTTGCACTGTAAACGATCCATTAAACGCATTCCTTTCAAACACCAGCACCGTTACTGATGGCCATATCCAATTTCTGGTTTACTTTGAAGGGGCAGACAATGGCGAGTTTTGACTACCACTATCTTATTTTACAAGCATTAATGAACAATTAGCCAGCAGCAGCACCCTTTCCCTCCGTAATCCCATAGTAGGATCACTAATCTCCGCCACTAGCAGCTAATGATGAAGGTCTCTTAAGCTTCACTTCTTATCTCAGCCAGTTCTTAATACTTGCATAAGTCTGTCTCTCTGAAAAGGGGCACCCCCTACTGCTCTGTAACTTGAATACAAAAGACTGGTGAAATTTTTGAAGGGTTTGCTGTTCAATGACACTTCTATGCTTGTGTTTGCCTTCCTGCTACAACAAACGCAAGTGATCAGCAGAAGACGACGGAGGTCACTAAGGGCCCCTTCGCTTCCATACGGGTCCCAATACTTATAGGAATGTATTCATGCTCTTTTCTCTGCAGTCCAGTCACAAGAGCTAAGCTACTTCCAGACACAGGGATGGAAGATGAGCAGAAGAGGCGGTGTGAAACAACAACACCATTTTATATCATGCTATATCTGCACCGAACAAAGGGGAATCCGAGATAATAATTGCTTTTAAAAGTGCAGGGACGTATCCTGAAATTTTTAACGCACTTGATTTGCTCAGCATATTCTACCCCTCCTTTGCTTTGTATCATTTCGACCTGCAAGCCCCCACTTTTGCAACCATGGCAAAACATCTGATTTGTGAAAAGTGAAATTTCTCGTGAGTGTTCTTTATATCCCTAACACCCAAGAGAAGCTGTAAGAATTTCAGTAAGATGCGGGGGGGGGGCTTTCAGCAGGGGTTTGCCCATCCTTAATACTCCACCCCTCCAAAAAAATAAATAAATTAGCGAATGTATGGTAACGTTTTAGCAAAAAGTTTCAGAGGGAGGAAGTGGACAGAATGGTTTCTTTTTAAAAAAAGAAGCAGCTTTGACTAAGCTGGAATCTGCTCTTACATCTGCATCAATGTTTTTTAAAAAATATTTTTATTCATTTTTTTAACATGTCATTTTCAACAATTATTAAACATACTTTTATATCTAATACAAATTTTTTTGACTTCCATCAAGCACATCTGAAAAATTTCAAATCTTTTCTCTTAGTATACATTTCTTATTTTCACTATTACATTTAAATCTCATAACTATTAGCTCTCTTCTTTGCAATATTTCATATATTTCTCCTTACAAAACTTCTTGTAATCCTACTAGCGTAATTTGTTGATTACAGTTGCTCTTCAAACAGTTCGTATATTTCTTCCAATCTTCTGTAAATCTCTGGTCCCACAGGTTTCAAATCCTTCCTGTCATTTTATCCAATTCTGCGTAGTCCATCAATTCTGACGTCTGTATCAATGTTAGGGGTAGCTCTATAGCTTAGCTACAACAACGTAAGTCTGAGCTGTCTGTGGGGAAAATGGAAAATAGGATCCAGTTACTGGGTGAGGGATATATGAGAGAATCTAAAGTAGTGGTGGTCATCTAACCTCTGGCTTACCAACAAGATCACCTTACCCCATATGTGCCCTCTTGAATGCTTCGAATGGCGGAATTGGCACAGCTACTCTAGCTGCCACATAATACCCATTCCGTATTTGTCAGAACTGTGTCATTAGTGTGGCAGAGCTTATACAGTGGTACCTCGGGTTAAGTACTTAATTCGTTCCGGAGGTCTGTTCTTAACCTGAAACTGTTCTTAACCTGAAGCACCACTTTAGCTAATGGGGCCTCCCGCTGCTGCCGTGCCACCGGAGCACGATTTCTGTTCTCATCCTTTCTGTTCTTAACCCGAGGTACTATTTCTGGGTTAGCAGAGTCTGTAACCTGAAGCGTATGTAACCCGAGGTACCACTGTGCTTTGGGACTCCTTGCCTTACTGCAGTCTTTTGGGCACCTGCTAAACATGTTCCTATTTAGACAAGCCTACCCAGATGCTTAGAAAGTTGAGGTAGTTTTAGTCTGTTTTAGTATTTTAACTTCTATATTTTTTTAAAGTAGGGTTGTGAATTTTTCTGGATTTTACTGTTTTCTCTTTTGTAAACCACTTGGGTTGTTGTTGTTTTTATCAACCAAGCAGTGTCTAACCTTTGTGGAATAAGTAATTAAGTAAATCTCTGGGCTGCAGCATAAATTAAATCTAGCAGGCCTTCCCATTTGGTCTGTGAGGCTGTTTCAGCCAACCCACCACCACCTGCCCTGTGCCTGATATCATGGTGGAATCTACACACATTTTAATAATGCTGTGAAAATGCTTTTTTTTAAAAAAAATACAATTTGATAAATACATTGATTTTTTCATAGCTCACTGTCGCCACCTAGTGTCACATTTGTATATTGCATTTTGCAGCACACTTAAAATGTTTTATTTGCAGCTGTATAGCTGAGTCCCATATATGACATCAACAGGTGTTGGTCAGGTCAAGAGGTAGCTGGGCCACAAAGAGGGCTGCAGGAACCAATGAAGTGAGCATTGGGGCTTGCAACACTTTGTGTGCTAGGCTTCATAAGCACTGTGAATCAACTGGTTGCTGGTACTTGCAAAGTGCTGTGCCCATGCCCATACAGATTGATTTCAGCCTAAGGCTTTGAAGACATGCTGCCAATCAGAGTTGGTGCTGTTGAACTATGTAGAAAAATGCCCTGACACCTTATATCAGGTTGGGGAACTGTGGCTGTGTTTGGTGGTAGTTCTGGTTGCATGGTTTTTACACTATGAGTTGAATGAATTCTTCATCTTCTTAAGATTTACAGTATAACAAATGATATTACTGATATTATTTTTGTTTGAGACGGAAAACAGCTGCAGTGGGTTGGATCCAGAGGGCCTAAGTCGTGCTTTTGTCCTATTACAACAAAGTAGTTGTAACTGATTTAAGTCTCATTGATTTTAATGGGAACAAAGTGTTCCCATGGAACTGCGTTGTTGCTGTTGTTTGACATCTTTAAGCTAGGTGAAGAATTGATGCTTTTGAATAATGGTGCTGGAGGAGACTCTTGAGAGTCCCATGGACTGCAAGAAGATCAAACCTATCCATTCTGAAGGAAATCAGCCCTGAGTGCTCACTGGAAGGACAGATCATGAAGCTGAGGCTCCAATACTTTGGCCACCTCATGAGAAGAGAAGACTCCCTGGAAAAGACCCTGATGTTGGGAAAGATGGAGGGCACAAGGAGAAGGGGACGACAGAGAATGAGATGGTTGGATGGTGTTCTTGAAGCTACTAGCATGAGTTTGATCAAACTGCGGGAGGCAGTGGAAGACAGGAGTGCCTGGCATGCTCTGGTCCATGGGGTCACGAAGAGTCGGACACGACTAAGCGACTAAACAACAACAACAAGCTAGGTGAAGCCAGGTGGATATATTTTACTTTAAATTGATTTTACATATCAAATAATATGCACTCATATTTATTTATGTCTTCGTGTATCAGGGAAATATCAGTTTTTCTGCCATGCTCCTTGCTGTTTACAACAGTGTACAAGAACAGATTTCATCATTAACATAAAAGGGCATTGTAGCATACTGTCCCAAGAAAAGACAAGGAGATTTTAACATTGAAATGGTATTGTAGGGAATCTTATTATTGGAAGGGACTTCACAGATGGGACCATTAAAAAAAATGCAGCTGTCCTTATATTATGTATTAAAGAATGAAGTAAAAAAAAGATTTCTGATTAGCATTGTAAGGAGGAAAAGAAACGGTGGGCAATAAGTAGATCCAGGGAATCAAAATTAAGCAGGGAGCCCATATATATGGAAGAAAAATCATAATGCAAACTTTCCACTTCACAGATATCTAATCTGCTAAATAGTCTTTTCATTTTTGCTCTCTAAATCATATATTCATTATCCAAATTGCCTGTTCCTGAAGTGATAATATAGTGTGTTGTAACATGCCCTGACAGGACACAAATTGACTCTTTGTGCTGAGATTCTACCCAGGCAATGTAAAGGAAATATCTCACTCTATTATCTGTTGTCTGTATGAGCCAACAGATTACATGGTTCACTGAGTAGCTGAATAACTTTTAGACAGTTTGCTCATATCTATTTACACATTTCCCAGGAAAAAAATACATTAGCACCAGAGAAAATGTCTCATTTTCTCTTCCCCTCCCTTTCACCCTCTCTCTCTCTCTCTCTCTCTCTCTCTCTCTCTCTGTATGTGTGTGTGTGTAATATATTCCAAACAAAGCATACATGAGAAAAAGCCAAAAACGTTTGCTTACCTTGTGGAATGGTCTAGTAAGATACCCTGTGTAAGGGCCAAAGATCAGCGGAAGGACACCTTCAGGCAGGTCCTAGGCTCAATCCCCAGCATCTCTAGGTAGGACTGGATTCCTGTCTGAAATTCTGAAAGCTGCTGTCAGTCAGTGGAGACAATATTGAGTTAGATGGACAATGGCCTCATGTGATGTCAGGCAGCTTGCTATGTTCCTAGATGCAAACTAGGAAAGGGCTCTTGTATCTTTGATACATGTGTAGAAGACAGAACGGGGGCAGCTTGTCATACAGTGGGAAGAAACGGTGCCCTGGCAAATTTATGCCCTGGTAAAAGAAGGAGGGAGATAAAATAGCATCTTCTACCCAACACTCTTAGTAGAGGTACCAGAGTCCTCATCTGCTTATGGTAATGTTCCGGTGCTTCCAAACCGGGACTAATATTGTCAATGAATCGTTCAGATATCAAAAATGAGTCATTGGCAACAGGTTTTTTAAATTTTGTTTTATCAGATTTTCCCCAGAAGCGGAATATCTGCATGGGATGAAGGGAAATATGGAAATACAAGCCGGCATTTTGATGCATGGGGGCCTCAGTCCTGTATACCTGAAGAAGCGTCTCTACCCCCATCACCCAGCCCAGGCACTGAGGTCCAGCACCCAGGGCCTTCTGGCGGTTCCCTCATTGCAAGACAGGGAACCAGGCAGAGGGCCTTCTCAGTAGTGGCACCTGCCCTGTGGCACACACTCCCAGCAGATGTCAAGGCAATAAACAACTATTTTACTTTTAAAAGACAACTGAAGGCAGCCCTGTTTAGGGAAGTTTTTAACGTCTGGTGCTGTATTGTTTTTAATATTTGGTTGGAAGCTGCCCAGAGTGGCTGGGGAAACCCAGCCAGATGGGAGGGGTATAAATAATAAATTATTATTATTACTGTTATAAATATACATGCATAAGAAGCAACCACCCCACATTAAACACCCGTCTGGAAGTGCCCTTGATGAGTGGGGATGGGAAAGCTCTCTCCCATTTGCCTCATGATTACTTTGGGTTTTCCATAAATTCTTGGCATCTTTCTCACTTGCACATTTATCTTGCCTTTCTCTTGTTGTCTCGCTCCTTTTTTTCTTCTAATTGTTCTCAAATGCTCTCCGTAATGTCCTCGCAAATCTGATTGGCTGTGTACCATGGTGATGCCATCCCACTCGCTAAGTGATCCCTAACAGACTAATCTAGGAAGCAGCAACCAGGTGGAGGACAATGCCTAAACAGTATCTGACAGTGAAAACAATTATGTTGAAGAATATATACATATACAAAGTGCTTCTTTTCTAAATAAATGTTTGGATTCACAACATGTTTAGGGTTATGTGTACCCCTGCGTCCCCCCAGAAAAAAGCACTACATATACATATAAATATACATAAATGTGTGTGTGTATGTGTGTGTGATTTTCAGGAAATATTTTCCCCACAAAAAAACCCACCCTCCAAAATTACTAGTTTGGTAACAAAAATTTAAATTGGGAAATGTTTGGCAGACGCCTATCATCATCCATGGTCATTCATGTGTGTTAAGGTATAGCCTTTACTGATCATTAAGGACAACCAAAAGTATTTATTTATTTATGTTTTATATCCCACCTAGTAACACAAGTCCTCAGTGCAGTTTACAAGTTTGCAAAGGACGCAGGTGGCACCGTGGTACAAACCAATGAGGCTCTTGGGCTTGCCAATTGGAAGGTCGGCGGTTTGAATCTGTGTGACAGGGTGAGCTCCAGTTGCTGTGTCCCAGCTCCTGCCAACCTAGCAGTTTGAAAGCACACCAGCGCAAGTAGATAAATAGCTACCGCTGCGGCAGGAAGGTAAACAGTGTATCCATGTGCTCTGGTTTCTGTCATGGTGTGCTGTTGTGCCAGAAGCGGTTTAGTCATGCTGGCCACATGTCCTGGAAAGCTGCCTGTGGACAAACGCTGGCTCCCTCGGCCTGAAAAGTGAGATGAGTGCTGCATCCCAAAGTCCAGTCAATCACCCAGGGGTCCTTTACCTTAACCTACAAGTAAAAATTAGAACCATAAGATGCAGTATTAAAATAAAATCTATCCTTATAGTTATGATCAGGGCTTTTTTCTAAAAAGAATGTTCAGGGGTACTCTCATTATCCTACTCATATTGAAATACTGCCCCTCAATGAGGCCAAACTTAGATTCTCAAAATGTTTAGGGGTTTGCTTACCCCTGCATCCCACCAAAAAAAAGCACTGATTATTATGATTTGTAAGGTTCACCCCAAGAACTAGGTCTTTGCAGAAGTAGAATATTCACTCTTCTCTATCACCCCTTGGTCTGTGACAGCGACTCCCTGTTTGGAACAAACTGCAGAGTTCATCAGTGACGGAGTGACTATTGTATTTATTTATCAGGATACATTGAAAATAGATCTTCAGGCTAGGAGAGTCCCCTATGTAAGCCTTGAACGCAATCTACCAGGTTTCACGGCAGTAGTACCTGGCTGATTGGTTCCCTTGCCTGCCTATTTGGGCAACAAATCTGGCTAATGCAATATGTTGTTCTGACAGCCTTTGGTGCACCATGATTGAAAATTCAGCTGCATAACCCTCCTTGAACTGTTTTTCTTATGTACTTATTTAAATAACATTCAGACTGACAGGTCTCTCATGCCTTTGCTTTCTTTTCTACTCCTTAATGTATGCCTTATCAGCTGAGGCGCTGATACTACCAAACTTTGCATGTTTTTGATTTTGCACATAAACGGAAAGGAAGAACTGGAGCCCGTGTCCTTAGCCATTCGCTTGTTGTTTTTGTGAGCCCTTTGACTTCAAACCAGGCACACACACACAAATTCAACCCAAACACCAGCTCACTTCTGCATCTACAAATATGCAGGAAGACGCTGGGAATGTCAAGTTTGAACATAGCCAGGTCTAATTGAAGCCTTAACCACATTTGGAACGAGAGGCAGCCCAAACTAGCAAATCAGTTTTATTCAAGGGCAGGAAGGCTTTCAGGAACAGAGCTGTGTGCAAATTATTCATTGCGAATAAATTATCCAATTAATTGAGCCCCCTTTTCAGTTCATGAATCATTCAGAAACAGCTCCCGACATCAGCAAGTGCAGTTCATTACTTGGAGAATATTTGCCAACATATTTAGATGAGAAGGCTCCACCTTCCTGGCTAGTTTGTCAACAGTTTGTTGTTGGCATTATGATGGGATTGCTTGTTGTATTTGGTACATAAAATACATGCAGAGATATGTCCGTGCATGGCTAACTGTCCAACGTGAGTTCCATTTAAGAATGGATTACGAAGTTTGACCTCCTGAATTAATCACCCTTATTAGAATAAAAAAATCATAGAGTTGGAAGGGACCCTGAGGGTCATCTAGTCCAACCCCCTGCAATGCAGGAGTCTCATGTAGATCATACATGACAGATGGCCATCCGTTCTCCACTTAAAAACCACCAAGGAAGGAGAGTCCACCATCTCTCATAGGAGTCAAACAGCTCTTATTGTCAGAAAGTTCCTCCTGAGGTTTAGTTAGAATCTCCTTTCTTGTAACTTGAATCCGTTGTTTCGGGTCCTAGTCTCTGGAGCAGGAAAGAACAAGCTTGCTTTATCCTCCATGTAACAGCCCTTTAGATATTTGAAGAGGGCTTTGATACCTCCTCAGTCTCCTCTTTACCAGGCAAAACATACCCAACTCCCTCAGAAGGCGTGATTTCCAGAGCCTTTCTCATCTTGGCTGCCTTCTGCACATTCCAGCTTGTCAATATCCTTCTTAAATCGTGGTGCCCAGAACTGGAAAGATGAATACTTGGTGGATCATATTTGTATTGATACTGGAAAGCCCATTCAAAACAGTTATGAGCCCCATGTTAAATGAATAATCCATTTACTACTACTACTACAATGAGAAAGCCACACATCTTTGTGGATATGGAGGATAAACCTTAATAGAGCCTTGAATATCACTTCCTAAACACAGACTGTCCAGAGCTAACCTAGATGCCCTAACCCCTAGAATTCTTAGAAAATTCTGACAAAAGAGCAGAGATGTTGGAGAATTCTGACAAAAGAGCAGAGATGTTGGAGAATTCTGACAAAAGAGCAGAGATGTTGGAGAATTCTGACAAAATCAGAAATTGCCAGTTTGCTTACTTGTCCCCTGTTGATAATGGGAATCAGTATGATCAGTACTGAATGTTGTTGTTCTCTACAAATGATATCTAATTGTTTACATCCCTGAAGCATCTGCATTGTGTTTCTTTTGCACTGAAATGAATAGGGTGAGATAACATAATGACAGTGCATTTTACACAATTCGCATAATTTGCATAACGAATTACGTAAATTATGTAATTTCGTCACAGCAGACGGCAAAATTGGCATCCTTTTGGGCAGAAGACAAACTGCAGCAGAATAGAAACAGGGCTGCATGCAACGAATACAGGGAGGAACAGACAAAGATGCCTTCTTGCATCCCTGGTGAAGAACATCTGATTACAGCACAGTCCTTATGTCATCATGGTAACGTGATTAGATGAGTTTCCATGACCCTGATCCACGTCACTGCCTACCTCTTGGCAAAGGGAAAGAAAAGTTTTTCAGTTTTGCTAGATCATGTGCCTAGTAAAGGGAAAGGGACCCCTGACTATTAGGTCCAGTCGTGACTGACTCTGGGGTTGCGGCGCTCATCTCGCTTTACTGGCCGAGGGAGCCGGCGTACAGCTTCCGGGTCATGTGGCCAGCATGACTATGCCGCTTCTGGCAAACCAGAGCAGCGCATGGAAACGCCGTTTACCTTCCCACCGGAGTGGTACCTATTTATCTACTTGCACTTTGACGTGCTTTCGAACTGCTATGTTGGCAGGAGCAGGGACTGAGCAACGGGAGCTCACCCTGTCGTGGGGATTTGAACCGCCAACCTTCTGATCAGCAAGTCCTAGGCTCTGTGGTTTAACCCACAGTGCCACCCATGTCCCAGATCATGTCCCTAATTGCGTTTAAATGTTGTTTTGTATGGGGGTGGGTACACAACCAGAGTACTAACAAAACTGTATCTCACTTCCTCCATATGAGATTCATCCTATATGGCAGGGGTAGCCATCCTGATGCCTTCCATCTTTTGTTTGATTGCAAGACCCATCACCTTTGTCTTTTAGTACACTGGCTGAGTCCAATAGCATCTGGAAGGAACTACACTGGTTCCTCTGGAAGCATGATCTGAAAACCACCATCTTGCTTTCAGGACTAGTCCATACCTAGCTGGGAGACTAGCTACAGATATTTCTGTCGTACTCTCCTTACCTTGCCCGACACGAATCTTTACTCTCTAATATCCTTTAGCGAGGTTTGACTGTTCATTATCCCTGACCCTTTAACTGCACCTTATTATGAGCTGCTTCTGAAGGGGGGAAAATAATTGTTTTTATTTAGTCAGGGTATAATGAGCTCTTTGGAGGCCCTCTTCCCGTTCCTCAGCAGGTCCAGCCATTTGTACCTCAGTTAACACTCTCTCGGATATAATCAAATATTGCAATAAATCTCCCACAATAAGGCATAATTAAATGTAACAATTCCGTTCAATGGCTTAAACAATTATGCAAATCCAGCAGCGTGCGGGTAGAGAGATGGCTTGCACAGAATAATGCCTAAGCTGGATTTGACTTACCTGCGTAGCACCGACTCCATCCTCCATTAATACGAGCATAAATTACAGGCAGCTCGTGCTTGTCTCTGAAAGACACCGTCAACCATAATGTGATTCGCGGAGAGCTGACATAACCCAACATGATAGCTAAAACACAATGGGGGGAAACACATTTATTTTTGTATCCGATATCTGACAACAACTTAGATACAGTGAGGAGCTGATTCAATTTTTTCTGTCAGCTGGCAGTAGAGCAGAGGATAAGGTGTCCACAGTGCTTTAAAGTGGGCAAATGCTACAGACCACTGACTAGGCAAATTAATTTGAGGTAGCGCTGAACCTGTCCACTTACATTAGGTTGGGCCATCTTTTTGCAACCAGTACAAACAGCGTTGTTGTTTTTGTGCTTTCGCGAGAGGCCCGATGGCAGTCTCTCTTTGCTCAGAAGAACACTTTAAACATGAAACTGTCGTGTCACCAGGCAGAACCAGGGACCTTTGGCCAGGAATGTAAGAATGGAGAAAGCCTGCAGGATTCAAAATATCCCCTCCAGAAATGAATTTTTAAAAATATGACAACCCATTGGAGGCCTGGTTGATGCTTTGAGGTTTATCAGTTGATGACTGTATGTTTCAGGACTGGAAACTAAGGGCAGTATTCAGATAAATTACTGCACTTGTGCAAGGATTAGCACAATGGGATTTGCTCCCTTCCTATTCCCCCCATAAACACCCTGCACCATTCTTAGATCTGCTCTGGAGGATTGGGAAAAACTCTAGAATATATTTAGGGGACTTGGAGGGGAATGTTCCATTGCACAAGGAGAAATACCTTTGCACACTCATATCTGGCCCAGAATTAGTGCATGGCACTCCTGGGCATCCACTGCCACACCAACCTCTGCCCTCTCAAACCTGCAGCTAGGCCCTCTACCCTGGGTCCCCTGTGCAAGGCAGCTTAGAGCAACCATTTTAACTTCCCACAATGCCCCTGAAATAGTGTCACAGCAGGGCATTGTGGGGGATTTAAATGGTGGTGCCCAGCCAACCATCACTGATTGCAGCAATAGCAATAGCAGTAGGCCATAATCACAACCAACATCCAAAATAATTTGCGGGGTAGTTGTCTCACTCTGCCATTGGTAGGGCCAGCTCTGTATTAAGCTGGATCAATACGTACATGAGAATGACATGAGATAGGAATGAGACTGTAGAGAAAATGGTGGGCTTCAGACCCAACGCTGGTTCAAGACATTTTGCTGTCACTTCCGGGTTGGCGCCATCGCCGAATGGCGGACTCCCTCCGAGCTCCGGAGGGAGTCTGCTCGGCAGGGGTTGGGTCCTACCGCGCCGGCGACGCGGGGACCCTCAAAAACCACGGGCACGGAGCCCGTGGACATGGGGACTCGGCTGGTACCGTCAGCGCCCTCCCGACTCGTGAAGGAGCCTTTTTAAAGGCTACGGATCGGGTGCCGGGGAGCGGCGTGGTACTGTGAGTCTATCGCTTCCCCTGCCGAGCGCAGCCGCATGCCATTCGTCGGAGAGCGCTGGCTTCTTCCATTGGAAATTCGGACATTTAACAACAACCCGTGAGTAATTGGGTAACCGGGTATAAAAGGAGAAAAAAAGGAATTTTTTTCGGATTCGGCACGAGCGGGGGGGATCTAAAAAGGAAGTCAGTCCCCTACCTGATTGTAAACATGCTAAAACAAGGACTGAGAAACCAAGATCGATTCAGAAGTTTATTGCTGACAAAAAATATCAATTCCACGATGGGATATTACAAGAATTGTGCTGGAGGAGAAAAGTCGAGGGTGAGAGGGAAAAGGCAACCCCCCCTGGGAACCGGGGCGATTCGGAGAACCTGGCGGAGAGAGATGGAGAGTTTGACAGCTGTCAAAGTAGCTGTCAAATCTTGAGAATACAAAGAGGACTTTGTTACAAGTATTTTGCTGGTTAATTTTGTTACAATTGGACATAAATATGGATACAAAATGTCGGGGGGGGGAAGAAACAACAACTTGACTTTTGGATTAGAGGACACAAAGTTACTGCAACCCCCCTAGAGGGGCTTTGGGACATTACAAGTGGCGTATGTGGAAAACTACTCTGGGATGTGTACTGGTCTTAGCTCCTGGGAAAGTAGCAAAACTGAAATATTGTTTTGTCTACAGAGGTGACAACACAATAGAATCTTTCTATTGAAGTAAGGTAGGAACTGGACGTAAGTTTTTGTTCCTGAATAACAAACCTCTGTAGAGATACTAGATTTCAGAATAAGAATGGTTTTGCAGCTGAACAAGACAGAAACCTGAGAAAGTAAGAAACAAAAGAGCAAAGGACCAACTATGCCACGGAAAGAATAATGGGAGGAGCAACAATGACCAAGGGAAATTAAAGGCCTCTATTAGACTGGATTTTTGAAGTTAAACATTATCAAAACAAGCAAATTCAAAGAAAACCGGCAAGATGGATTGAGGAAAATTTGGTTGTGGACTTGAGACCTCCAGGCCGACAACATACAGACTGATGGACATGGGGAATCCAAACCGGGGAAGGGAGGGGGAATTCTAGAATCCAAAGGCTATGTAACCAACTTTTGGAATCTTCTTCTATCTTCTATCTTTTATCTTTCTATATAACTTTGGTATTTTGATTTAACATGTTTTGGAAAAAAAAGGGGGAATTCGTGGAAGGAAACGGGGCAGATCTTGGGGGAAAAATCTTTGTTCTATTTTGTTAAAGATGAGGAGTGATGTTAAGATTGTAATTTAAATTGGCTAATAGGTACAACATATTAGGTTTAAATTGGGAATGAGAACTTGTGGAACCAACGTAGGGAAAGGGGAATACAGTCGGGAGGGGAAGGAGGGAGTCCCAGAAAGAAGGTTATGAAAATAAGGGTTTAAAATTGGTCTTTCTTTTTCTTTCTTTTCTTTATCTTTTCTATTTTCTCTATTCTGTTATTATTGGAAATTTTAATAAATATGATTATTAAAAAAAAAAAGACATTTTGCTGTCTGAGGTGAAGCACAAGATGACTCCACCATCCACCTTAATTCCAAATATGAAATCTTGCTAGACTGACAGTCAGTGTCTGACAGAAGGGGGCATTTTTCACTCCGAGCTCACAAAAGAGGCAGTTGCTTTTCTGCCTATTTTGTAAAGAGTGGGAAGGGTGTCTGGAAATCATGGGGAAATCTCAGGGTTGCATGGCTTTGGTGTGGTGCTTACCTCAATATTATGAGGCGGTTGAGGAGTATGTATATTCTTCCTTTAATTTCAAAAAAGAGGGTCCTCTCATGAATCTGTGGAACCTCACCACCTGCCTGGAAATCCCAGAATGCATTTCCTGACAGAAAGACCTATGGACACCATATTCCTCATCTTAGGTGGCCATTTCAGTTCACCCATTATCCCTGCAAATGGCAAAACAAGTTTCTGAAATATCAGCATTGACAGACCCTCCAAGTGTCCCTATTTCCCAAGTAAAGGTAAAGGTAAAGGGACCCCTGACCATTAGGTCCAGTCGTGACCGACTCTGGGGTTGCGGCGCTCATCTCGCTTTATTGGCCGAGGGAGCCAGTGTACAGCTTCCAGGTCATGTGGCCAGCATGACTAAGCCGCTTCTGGCGAACCAGAGCAGCGCACGGAAACGCCGTGTACATTCCCGCCGGAGCGGTACCCATTTATCTACTTGCACTTTGACGTGCTTTCGAACTGCTAGGTTGGCAGAAGCAGGGACAGAGCAACGGGAGCTCACCCCATTGTGGGGATTTGAACTGCCAACCTTCTGATAGGCAAGTCCTAGGTGCCACCCATGTCCCAGGTTTCCCAGGTACAGTCCCAGAATTACAGAAGCCATCCCAGTTTCTGATTTGATCCTGGAATGTCCCGCTTTTCTGTAGTGCGTCCCTATTTTCACTGGAGAAAAGATGGTGGGTATGGAGTTATATGACCCCCAAACCAAGGAGACAAGTAACTATACAACCTTTAGAAGATATCTAAAGGCAGCAGTAATAATAATACCTTTATTGTCATTGTACTACCTGTGTACAATGAAATTAAACGAGCAATCATGCTCTACATAGCCCATGGGCTTAACGCAAAATAATATAATGGTTTGCAGCAACACAAAACCAACAACATAGAAAGTGGAAAACCCTCCAAGTTTCCCTATTTTTCAGGGACAGTCCCAGATTTACAGAAGCCACCTGGTTTCTGTATCCTGGGATGTCCTTCTTTTCCTTAGGATGTCCCTATGAATGAAAATTGAAGAAATGTTGGAGGGTATGGAGTTATCCAACCCCCGAGCCTTCTGAAGGCAATCCTGTATGGAGAAACATTTTATAATGTTTAATGTTTAATTATGTTTCTATATATGTTGGAAGCTGCCCAGAGCAGCTGGGACAACACAGTTGGGTGGGGTATAAATAAAATATCATCATCGAATAGGACACCCCTATTTTCATCGGAGAAATGTTGGAGGGTATGCATTGTTGAAATCAAATGCAGAACAAGCTACAAATGATCTACAGCTTTCCTGTGGACAACACCTCCCCCCCCCAAAAAAAATAATAATAGAGAGGTTGTGGATCATTATTTGAGACCTTCTGCTTTAGATGCTTGAAGGGGGTTAGATATAGGAAAGAAAATGACTGGGAAAGAAACCACAAAGCCTAAAATTCACATTGCTACACTGAACAGTTTCAACAGGACTGATTTGGCTTCATCAAAACTGATGTCATAACTGCCACTGATTCTCATTCTGAACTGCACCCACTTTCTGCTCACCTTTCCAAAATGGAAAGGCTGATTTTGCATAAATTAACAAACACATTTACATTTGCACCTTGACCCTAAACTCCCTTGTAAAGGTAAAGGTAAAGGGACCCCTGACCATTAGGTCCAGTCGTGACCGACTCTGGGGTTGCGGCACTCATCTCGCTTTATTGGCCGAGGGAACTAGAATACAGCTTCTGGGTCATGTGGCCAGCATGACTAAGCCGCTTCTGTCGAACCAGAGCAGCGCACGGAAACGCCGTTTACCTTCCCGCCGGAGCGGTACCTATTTATCTACTTGCACTTTGACGTGCTTTCGAACTGCTAGGTTGGCAGGAGCTGGGACCGAGCAATGGAAGCTCACCCCGTCGCGGGGATTCGAACCACCGACCTTCTGATCAGCAAGTCCTAGGCTCTGTGGTTTAACCCACAGCGCCACCCATGTCCCTTTTTAAACTCCCTTGTAGTCAAGTCTTTATTTATTTATTTTGAGAGACTGGGAGCAGTTCCAAGCATGTTGCTTCAGACTAGAGTATGACAGCGAGCTGTGTAATTTTTACAGTGCCTTCCTGTAACAATAGTTCTGTTCTCCTTTGTGCAGTGTTTTGTAAATTATCACGTGATACTCTCCAAGGGTTTTCCTTTATAGCCCTTTAAAAAACAAAATGGTAGGAGGTCTCCAATCCTTTGCACCACACCGCTATGCTCAAAGGTCTTTGCCTTAACACCAAACTCTTCATCCCAACGCTTCAGCTGCCATCAATCGATTGACGATATTTTTCTTCATTTATAAAAGTGATAGGTTTCCCTATATGGCTTATAAGTTAAGAACAAGCCAAAAATAATTACAATACAAGAAAATGCATCAGATAAAATGCAACTATAGACTCTGGAAGACCACTTAAAAAAAAAAAAAACTTTAAATGATTTTAATGCCTTCCCTGTCTTCTAATGACTTGCCCTGTCTTCTATGAGCCAGCCAGAAGTGTTTTTTTTAAAAAAAAAAAATCAGGAATAAGATTCAAAGAGTTGCCCTGCAGCAATCTCATCCTGTACTTCTTTGTCAGAATCCTAATGACGATTTATATATACATAAGAGACAATCTCCAGCTGTAAGACTGGAAAGCTTCTGGGGGTCTATACAGTTCCTTGACCCCAGACCTATTTTTATATTTTGATCTTGGGGAGGGCGCTGCCCAACTTTCAGAATCCTCCAGTTATCCCTGCGGTAACAAAGCGCTAGCTTAACCGGCAGTAGCAAGACTTAAAACAGGGCACTCAGGATCAAAGTGCCTAACAAAATAGAGCATTAGCCATTGTGTCAGCCCAGGGAGAGCCACATTAAACTGCAACAGGAATATAGCAGTGTTCGCCCACTTTTGGAAAAACAAAACAAAACACCAGATCTAAACATCCAGGTTCTTTGGGAGCAAGATAACTGAACATATAGGGCTTTCCCCCCTCCTCCCCTAGCTGGAAAAAGATGGCTTGTTTAAAATGTTAATAAAGGAGGCTGTTCCGAGTTGATAAATACAGAACAGCTTCCAGCAAGGATGGGTGGGGGTTCGCCCCCCCCTTCGACCCCTTTGAATTGTTCTTCAGAGCTGCCTCCAGAGCTTTTACCCTTTTGACCCTGGGCCAATTGTCACTCTCTTTTCCCTCTACGTGGGAGCAGCTTTTTCTCCATGCAGCCCATCCTCGGGCTCACCGTTGCATACTTTTGTAATTCGGCCTGTCCAGATGTTAGAGACATTTCTGTAGCCTGTCATTTTGTGACCGCTGCAGTGGCCGGGGGAAGCATCATTTGCAATGGCAGAAGTTGCGAAAAGCAGCATCCGTCAAGGACCTGGTCCAGGCTTCTGTTTCTTCATGGGTTGGTGCTGATGTGGCGACGTCCATAAGGATGGTTAAGGCAGGAGTGGCCAATGTGGTGACCTCCAGATTCTGCTGAACCGCGATGCCCAATCAGCTTCGGTCGGCATGGCCAATGGTGAGGAGTGATGGGCTACACTGGCTCCCAGTACATTTCCGAGCACAATTCAAACTGTTGGTGCTGACCTTTAAAGCCCTAAACGGCCTCGGCCCAGTATACCTGAAGGAGTGTCTCCACCCCCATTGTCCAGCCCAGACACTGAGGTCCAGCTCCGAGGGCCTTCTGGCAGTTCCCTCACCATGAGAAGTGAAGTTGCAGGGAACCAGGCAGAGGGCCTTCTTGGTAGTGGTGCCCGCCCTGTGGAAGCCCTCCCATCAGATGTCAAGGCAATAAACAACTATTTTACTTTTAAAAGACAACTGAAGGCTGCCCTGTTTAGGGAAGTTTTTAATGTCTGATGCTGTATTGTTTTCAATATTCAGTTGGAAGCCACCCAGAGTGGCTGGGGAAACCCAGCTAGATGGACGGGGTATAAATAATAAATTATTATTATTATTATTATTATTATTATTATTATTATTATTATTATTATTATTATTAACTGTCTGACTTTTAGAAGACATCTGAAGGCAGCCCTGTTTAGGGAAGTTTTTAATGTTTGATATTTTATTGTGTTTTTAATATTCTGCTGGGAGCTGCCCAGAGTGGCTGGAGAAACCCAGCCAGATGGGCGGGGTATAAATTTTATTATTTTTATTATTATTATTATTATTATTATTATTATACAGGGTTGACATGGTTAGGAGCAAGGATCCATCTATTAAGCAGCACAGCTGCTGACAGAGTCATCACTCAGCCTTCCTGCTGGGGCCACTTTGTGGGAGTTTGCCAAGCTGTTACACCTAGCACAGGCTTTTCCAGTGTCTTCCAACTTCAGGGTCCTTGCTCTTCCTTTCTTAAGGTTTCTCATCCTTAAACCAGATTTCAAGGAGGTAATAAAACCACAGAATTGTAGAGTTGGAAGGGACCATGGGAGTCATTTAGGCCAACCCCCTGCAATGCAGGAACCTTTTGCCCAACGTGGGGCTCAAACCCACGAGCCTGGGATTAAGGGTCTCATGCTCTACTGACTGAGCTATCACAATGGAAAGATGACTTCCAACAGAAGGTGACTTCCAATAGAGGATGGTTCTCTGTAAGGTTGGGTACTTATCCACCTCCCACTATTATCACTTTCAGGGCCAACACCAGCCTTGCCATTCACAGGACGTGTTTCTAAACATCTAGGTGGAAGAAAATGTACCTCCTTTTACCAAATGACTGTGCAACAAGGTTGGAGATTGTAACTATCAAACTGAGAACATGCAAAAGATTTCAGGTTCAAACCCTGGCATCTCTAGGTAGAATTGGAAGAAATATCCTTGCCTGAAACTCTGGAGAACCGCTACCAGACACTGTAGACAACACTAAGCTACTTAGACCAATGGTCTGACATAGCCTTGTTGGAAGTGCAGCAGCAGGGATATCACACTTTGTAACTTAAGGGTTATTTCTGTTAGTGTTGAAGCCAACGGCCATGAGGGGGGCGGCTGGAAGTGTTGCTTAGTAACCAGACATGCTGTGGTAGCACATGCCCATATTGGCTATGCAGTTCTGATGGAGTTTTCTTCTGTGTATTTGATTGAATGTCTGCCTGCTGTGTACAAGGCCTGAACTAAGAATGACAAAACCACTCTGTCCCTTTCTCTAATTATGCACTGTTCCCCACACACACTTGACTTCAGTGAAGTGTTATTAGGATTTCTTTTCTCTTAGAATTCTGTCTGCATTTTCTGAGTGCCTTTGCCATCAGGTGCTGTGGTCTAAACCACTGAGCCTCTTGGGCTTGCCAATCGGAAGGTCAGCGGTTCAAATCTGTGTGACAGTGTGAGCTCCTGTTGCTCTGTCCCAGCTCTTGCCAACCTAGCAGTACAAAAGCACACCAGTGCAAGCAGATAAATAGGTACCGCTGCAGTGGGAAGGTAAACAGCATTTCCACGCACTCTGGTTTCCGTCCCAGTGTCCTGTTGCACCAGAAGCAGTTTAGTCATGCTGGCCACATGACCCGGAAAGCTGTCTGTGGACAAACGCCGGCTCGCCCGGCCTGAAAAGCGAAATGAGCGCCATACCCCATAGTTGCCTTTGACTGGACTTAACTGTCCAGGAGTCCTTTACCTTTACCTATAAGGTGGCTTTCTACGTCTCTGCAAACTGAAAGTGAAAACCATATAAAGAAGGAACCACTCTGCTGAGGGGGTGGAGGAGTCCCAAAAAGTGGGTGCCAAGCAAGAGAAACTGTGTTTGGTGCCTTCAGTTCTTCTAGCCGGAGTAAAGGAGGAACACGGAACAAGGCCTCTCCCCATAATCTCAGTGACTGAGGAGATCCATTTGCAATACAATGTGCAAATTGCTTGGAGCAAAAGACCCCCATTTTTCACCTTCACACACCCCACATGTCCCAAATGTGTCATACCGATTTGTACTGCATATTCATCATCTTTATTTATTGCATTAGCCGTGTGGCCATAGCATAATATACATTGAGATAACAACATAAAATAGGGGTGGGGAGGTAAAGGTAGATATCGTCCTGGGCGATTACTTTAACAAACAAACAAACAAAAAACAACTGTTGAGGCTGGAGGAGGACCGTTAAAGGGTCCTTCAGCTCCTCAGATATGTCCTAGTTCGATTGTCCTTGTACAATAAGGCTACTTGGGACTTCGTTCGGTTGTGCGGCGTATCGACTGCAGCTGTGGTGTTAAAGAAGACGTTGGTGCCGCTTTCCTCTTCATCACACTAAGCAGGAAGTTTGCTGTCATCTCGGTAATCCAACAATCAGAATCCTGCAGAAAGAGGGACACTATCCAAGGCTGGATTGGGAGATGAAGCTTATTCACTAGGGTGGTTAAAAACCGAGATCTTTCATCTGTCCAGTTGGGACAGAAGAGCATTACATGGTCCATAGTCTCCAGGGCCGTGTCATTACAAGAGCATGTTCTATTTGCAATGGGAACTCTGGAATAACGACCCGACAGAACTGCTGTAGGAAAACAGTTGAGACGGCACAGGTAAAGGCCCTACGCTTAGCCTCCGAAGAAATTGTGAAGCAGTATAGAGGGATCCCTTCAGGATATTTAATTTACCACAAGGGAACGAAATTTATTTTGAGGTGGAAGAAGACTTCTGGAAATGAATTTCAAAGTTCACAAAACCTTCCCTCCCGCCCCAAGTGTCTTGTTCGATTCTTCCTTAGAAGAAATAATAGATGGGGATGAGAGAGACCTGATAAGTCTGGATTAAGACCCCCAAAAAGGGGGCGGGGGGGGGGAGAGAGTAAGATTCTGTCAATGAACTGACACTTCATTTTCCCTCCTTTGTTGGCACCCTGAAAAGTAGCATACGAGCAACTGGGATGATCAGATGAAGGCGGGAAAACACAACAGTTCGGCTTCAAACAGGACAAAGTCTATTCTTACAATGCCGTTCCTTAAATCCAGATATTAGAGAAGAAGGCGGGTGGAGGGGGAGAAGGGGAAAGCAATGAGAAAAAAGCAGCTCACTCTTGGATAGCTTACTGGGGATCCTGCAAAAGATTATGCTAATCCCGTCTTCATTGTCCACTGCAAAATGTTTTCATACCAGGTCTTTTATCTGTGGAAGAAGAGATGCACAACCTCTCAACTCCGTGACAGCGAGCACTTTCTGTGTGGTTTCTGAGTAATTAACACCAGCCCTGGACCTTTTCATTTTTGCTACTCAAGCTTATGGCCTTTTAAAGATACCCACAGGGGAGTGTCCCACACCCTTTGCAAGTGGCCTAAGTCATAGTCCCAGCTTATCCCCCGATATAGAGAACATCTGCCAATTGCCAAAAGGCATCAAAAAAGAGTTTGTTAAAATCGTACCCTTGCCGGGAATTTAACTGGTCAGCACCGCACAGAGGCCCCGGGGATTTCCTAGAGCTTAATTTGGTTGTAGGGAACATATCGCAAACTACGAAAGGGGGACTATAATTTCAAAAACAGCTCTTCTACTTTAAGATACAGGTACATTGTTCTCCAATTTGTCCAAATTATACAGGCACGTACAATCAGATTAAGGAACTGTCAGCCCAATTCTCAAACCATTCCATCAGCCCTGGCATCCATTTGCATTAGGATCGCAGCCTTTTCTGTTTTTTACTCTGCAACCTTTCCCTATGATCTGCCAAAAAACCCCAGTTTGACCCACATGTTAAGGCATGCCAAGTAGCCAAAAATGGAAAATCATGACATTTCTGCTATTTTTAGAATTGATGTCAGACAACAGCACTTCTAAGAAGTAAGGTGAGAGCTTTAAAGAAAAAGAAAACCAATCATTTACTATGAGGGCCTGATTATGACCAAGAATAGTATTCTGATTAAAGTTTAGCACATTGGCTGGTTCACACATAACACTAAACTGTGGTTAAGGCTAACTTTAGTTAATAATGCACAGTTAAAGTTGAGGCATCTGACAGGACAATCACTCAAGCCTTGGTTTATGACATCACAGAATACTTAAAAGCACCAGCAAGAGCAGCTGAGCTTTGAGGGTGGTTTGGACATTTTGCCACTCAGCTCTACAGCTTTTTTGAACAGGGTTTGCACATCATGCTAAGCTATGGTTAAGGTTGACAAGTTTTATAAACCAACTACAAACCTTGATTAACAAGCAATCTTCAAGTCAACAAACCACAGTTAAGATGCTGGCATGGGTAATGCTATAATGCTAAGGCAGGTTTTAATAAACCATAGTTTAATAAGCCATGGTTTAGTGTTATGTGCAGTGAGATAAGCAACTGAAAATTTTGGTTCCAGACCCTCTCTCTTATTATTCAGTGTATGTGATATACATTTGGGCAAAAATTACACCATCACCACTTACTCTAGGTTCTGCCAAGTTGGATAAACTTGCATATATGCAGCATAGCTACCCGTGTCAAATTTGCATTGCTTTCCAGATCAGCAACAGGGTTGTATTAGCGCATGAGCCATGCTTCAAACCCAGTAGGAAAACCTCTTTAACATTCTCCAATATGGTAGCTTGTTGCTCCTTCCAATGCAAAGCAATGGCTGTAGACATTATACCACCTCTTCAAACTCCTTTCTCATAGGGCTTTCAGATAGTCCATTTCACTGGAATGCCTAAAATTGGGGGTGGGGTGGGGTATGTCTGCAAGGGTAGTATGTAAATTTTCATCTTCTGTTGTTAATCACAGCGGGGGCAATGGGCTGTGTTCAGATGTTCAGTGTTCAAACAATACCCCATCCTGAGCATTTTATAGAAAGATGGGTTAGATATGTAACCAAATGGCTCTAACCATTCCATTCTCCAGGGACAGTCATATCCTGAGCCACGTGGTATCACATGACCTCGTGAAGCCCTGCATCCAAATGAGTCTTATTGCTCCCCGAACCAGCACAAATGAGCTTCTATCTGTCCTTATCTTGGCACTTCATAGCATAACCAGGTCCTTTCAGGCTTTTACCAACCTGATCTTCATTCCTTGGGAGATCCCAAACCTAAGTCCTTCAGGATGATGGTAGCGGTGGTGGAAGACTGCCTCCTGTGTAAAGTGTGAGACTCCCTTCCCCCAAAGTTGGCCACCATGTCTCCATTCTTCCTCTTCCAACCAGTTTCAAGCCAAGATTTAAACAATCAAAGGAGATAAAGGATAGATGAAAAGCAGTTTTTTAAAAAAGAGGCCTAACCTGTTGCTCAGAAAGAATCAAAAGAAAGCAGTTACACAGGAATCTCGAGACTGGACCTCTTCTTTGGATTCCAACATCCTCTTAAGGCATAACAATTAGGGTAAGGTAAAAATGCAAGGGGGGCAGTGGGAATGAGTATATTAGCTCCACATCCCTTCCATCACCTTCCAAATCATGGGAGGCAAAGTTCTGACTCAGAGAGGAGGACTTAGGTCCCTTTGCTTGGGGACTTGGGGAGACAAAGATTCTTCACGACTTGTAGTACCTGGCCCACATTCTGCTTCCAAGTGGGAACAGAATCCCATTTCCTTTACTAAACCAAGCTTTGCGGTTCTCACACACCTGCAATTAAGTATGCGTGGGAGAGCAAATTAAAAGCTGTGTGGCCAAAATCTTTAGAAACAGACGAAACCTATGACTTGCTGGGACAAATGTGTCGACACTGGCCTTAAGCCAACCTAAAAGTAGAAAAGCTTGTAGTAAGATGCCTCCCACACCTCCTGCTCTTGGTCTCAGGATGTGAATCAGTGAGTGCTGTGAATCTGTTTCCCCGGTTTGTTCATTTCTCCCTCTAGTCAGGAAAGACTCCAAAGCAGTTTCACCCTGCTTTGGGCATCATTTCTCTCTGGCAGAAAGAATGCATCAGATAAAGAGAATGACTAACTCAGTGCTGTGGAGCTTTTAAAGTCATGGAGCCTCTGTTTGCAGTGTTTCTCCCTAGGAAGAAAGGAAGGCACACGGTTCCACAATTACAACTTCTTTAACCTGGAATCAATTTGTGTTTGTTGTAGAGCCTAAACTGCAGTCCATTAAACTCCTTTGTAGATCAGCTGGTACTCTTACAAGTAATCATCCTTAATCAGTACTACTTTTCTTTAAAAATGTTTAGGGGTACTCTCATTTTGACTCAAGAAAATCATCATTTTATAGTTCAAATTGGGAAAAATAAATGCAATAAATGGACAAAAGTACAAAGAACATGCATTGCCTCATATTGCACAGCTGACAGCTCACAGTAACTTCCACATTGGCATGAGGTTGTCTGAGACTCAGGAAATGAAGCCACCATCGAGGTGGTAACAACGAAACTGACCAATCACTACGCTAGATTCCAACTCCTACTTCACACATTAAACGCTCACTTCCATCTGAGACTTAGGAAACACCGTGACAGGAAATGAGGCCGCCATTGGGAGTAGCAACGGAACTGATGATTCACCGTGCCAGAGAAGAAACCATCCTGTTAGATTCACAAAATGTTTAGGGGTACGCTTACCCCTGCGTCCCCCCAGAAAAAGCACTGTCCTTAATTATTAAGTGTGTGATCAGAGATACACAGGAAAATTTCCATTTGGACACGCATGTGCATCACATTCTACATGAAAACAGGGAGATTGTCTTCTAAAGCAATAGAACGCCCCTGTTTCCATGAGGAATGTAGGCGGGAGTGTGGCCCAGTTGCGCATGGCTTTGATTGAGAGCCAAAACAAAACTTGAGATGTGCTTTTTGGATGTTTCTGAAGGCAGGCCAGCATTTTCCATTTAGAATGGCGATGAGGTTGAATCCGGTGAAGTCATTGCATATGCAGAACAGCTCCCACTCATGCGACGGAACTTCCCCTCCCTCTCCCATCGCCCCCCCCCCACTTTGTTGCACCTGCTTCACCACTCCAATTCTGCTCCAGAGGTTTGGAGGAATCCCCATAACTGATGGGGGGAGGACAGGTTGGGGGCAGGTTGGGGGGAGGAGAAGGGGGGAGTTCTGCTGCACAAGGGGATGCTGTGCTGCTGTGCCGCGTCTTCGTTGACTCTAGCCCTAACTAAGCCCTATTTATTTATTTATTTATTGCCTAGGAAAAAGATTTAAAACCATGCTTTGGCTCTGAAGCCATGTGTAATTCCTGCGAGGCCCAGAAGCCACCTGTTCTTCAAGTCTGCCACACAGTTTTAAGGAATTGCATTATCCAGAAAAGATATGGCGATGCTACGGGACGGAGGACGGCATAGCTAAAACACCACTTACTGACTGCCTAGAGTTTTACTTGCTATAAGCTGTTAAGGCCACATGAAACCTGCAATACACTGTTAGATCTTTACAAATATCATGAAATCTTTTTCGGATATCCAAAAAATCCTGAACTGCTTGAATCTTTTGTCTCCTGGCACTGGGGACTGACCCATAATCTCTTTCCCAGCCAGCCGCCCAATTCCGAAGCCAACCTTGTCGCTGGCTCCAACAGCTGCCTTAAATTCACCGGAGGGGATAGCAGCATTTCTACTTCTGAAAGAAGACCACAAGGCTTACGTTTGCAATGCCTTGAGGAGGCACTGAAAGGAAGGTCAAAGGTGAAGAAAGAAATAAAGTGCCGTACAAGAAGATCAGCAAAGCTGAGTCTTCTTGATGAAAAAACTGGTGTCTGTTTCTTCATGATGCAAACAACATAACTTCATTTTTTTTAACAACAAAAAAAGAAAACTTCAGGTCTCCCCCTCCTCCGTCTTCTCCTTCTCCTTCTTCATCTTCCCCCTTTTTTTTAGGTCAAGCCACTGTGCATCTAAAAGCCTTATTCAGTTGTACTTGTCACGAGTACTTTGTCTGACGCTGGCTGTATTACTCTTGTAAACAGAGGCAGCATCAAAGTGAGAGCACATAGAGTCAGATCAGTGGATTAAGGCCTTCTGCATGATAAAGTAGCTACCTAGGGTGGGATAAACCTAATATGTGAAAGAATGTTATTGAGGAGGAAGAAAGTGCCAAAACTCTGTCATTCTCTCTGTAATGTCCTAATCTAATGCCTGACACTGAGGCCTTAGGCCAGTGTTAGTGTTAATCAATGAAATACCCATCTGTGTTCCCTGTCCTTATCGCTATTTAAAACTAGCCTAAACTCAATTATTTTCCCTTAGAGACCAAGATGGGATATTAAGTAGAGTGAAAAGGATTGCATCCCACAAAGAAATCCCAGTGCTCAGATGCAGAGGTGTCAACACTGCCGACTAAATTTCAGTTAAACAGAGATTAAACACCAGTTCTTTGGACATGAAACGTTGCCAGAGAGAGAGAGAGAGAGAGAGAGAGAGAGAGAGAGATTAAATCTAGTTCAAAATCTTTCATTTTGAGAGAGATGCTTCTGAAATAAAAAAACGAAAAGCTCACTCCTGAGCAGCGTAATCAACTTATCATGTAAATTTGGTTCCCTGCTATATGTTATTTCTTCTCTGCAATAAGCAGTGAACAATAAACATCAGACAAGCATGTTCAGCTCTAGCAGTAGGAAAGCACAGCCTCTGACTGTTCCCCAAAGCTACAATGAACAACACAGACATTTTCAGATACATAATGGTTAGCCAAGGACTGTGTAATTTATCCCATGAGTGAACGACACATCTCATAACTCAAAGGCTGCTTCAGACCAGAATGAATGATGAAGGTGTTTGTCACAAGTGGGCTAAATCCATCATCCCACAGATGCTCATTATTGTATTTTTGGTGCATACCCCATAGATCTAAAATATTAACTCCTTGTTTAATTTTATAACTCTTCTGATTTTTTTCTCCATAAAAGCTTCCTCTTTTAAAAGATTTTTTTTTTAATATAAAAAAAATGAAGACAACTTTGTGAAGACAGGAGGTAACAACTCCTTGCCCCTTACACAGATGTAAAGAGACTGGGGGTATTCTAAGTCAAAATTAGAACAGACTCATAAATTAGGGTTGAGTCTCCAAGGCTGTTTTCCCCCTTGCAGTGCAGTGCTTCAGCAACAGTCTGGAATTTTTGAAAGAACAGCCTGAAACAGAGTATTAAAACGGCACAACACAGTCTACTGCCAATGTTACACCTTAGATTGTGAAAGAAGCATTGCTGTTCCCATCTTCTGCAGGTGAGCAAGTGGTCAGCAGAGGTGAAGAGGGTCCCAGGTAATGAAAATCCCTTGATTTCATCTCAGTTCATCTCCTGTGCAACCATAGCAGAGGCATCAAACAACAGAAGCATATAACGGCAGATATATATAGACGGTGGTGATTTTGATAAGCTCTACCATGCTGATTGTCAACTGGTGGGTCATGACCTGAACACAGGCATCTAAAGTAGCAGCTGATAAGGAGAGAGAGAGAGAGAGGGAGGGAGGGAGGGAGAGAGAGAGAGAGAGAGAGAGAGAGAGAGAGAGAGAGAGAGGTTAAACAAGAGGAGAGGAGGGGAGGAGGGGAGAAAAAGAAGGGCAAAAGGAGCATGAAGAACATACCATTAAAAAAATGATTGTGGTTCCGATTTCCAGATTAGTCTTAGATTTGAAAAAAAAATTGTTGATTTTATTGAAAATGGATACACACACACATATACAGTGCTTTTTGTATAAAAACAATGTTTAGGGGTCCTCTCATTTTGACTCAAGAAAATCACCATTTTATAGTTCAAATCAGGGGGAATAAATACAGTAAATGGACAAAAGTACAAAGAACATGCACAACACCACTGTCCCATCTTTTGTTATTACAGAGTCATCATTAACTTTATACGTATTTGCTGGCTTTGATGATGAAAAATAGTAATTTTCCTACTCATATTGAAATACTGCCCCTCAGTGAGGCCAAACGTTCATCAGTAAAACACCACACATCCACATTCCACACTGCTTCACACATTAAACGCTCACTTCCGCTTGAGATTCAGGAAACACCCGGTAAGGAAATGAAGCCACCATCAGGGGTAGCAATGGAACTGACGATTCACCGTGCTAGAGAAGAAACTAAAAAAAATCAAAAATTTAGTTTCTTCTCCCATTAGATTCACAAAATGTTTAGAGGTATGCTTACCCCTATATCCCCCCCAGAAAAAAGGAGTGTGTGTGTGTGTGTGTGTGCTGTATAGCTGAGTTATAAGTTGAAGGGACTGTAAGTAGAACCTTTCTCTTTTATCATAGCAATTATGATGGTGGGAAGAGCATATGGAAGTTAGAGCTGTTGGTCGCAGGCCATGAAGGGCTTTTTAAGGTTACAGGTTCTCACTAGAAGCAGTGGAGCTGCCACAAATCAGAATTCTAGATTGCCGCTGCCAGTCAGTGTAAATGGGACTGAGCTACATGGACCAATGATCTGACTCGGTGAGGATTAAATGCAGCGTATGAGCAAATCTACAAAGAAAAGTTCACATCATGTCCTTCACACAGGGGACCTGTCTTAGTCTGTTTTCATTTTGGTTTTTTGCTCTAGACTTCAGCATTAAGCCTATTATGAGCTTCCTGTTTGGTAACAAAGGGACGATCTTAACACCAGGAGCTGTTTTTTATGTGGGACATAGTCTAGAGCCAAAGCAAATATATACTCAGGATTTTCTTTTTCCAGGAGGGCAGGATATAATATTATAAATCTGTGGGTTGCGGTGAGGTGTTCCGTATTTATTTTACATGCTGGAGGAAACAAGCTCTTCCCGGGCCACTTAGCTCGGTCACAATTTCACAGGCAGGCAATGGGAAATGTTCTGAAAATTCACAAAGAACTAGTTATACCGAGGACCTCGGCCTCTATGCAGTATGTGAAACCTAGGGGGGCGTTTCAAAAATCTGGTCCTAAAATACCAACCTGGGATTGGAGTTTGCACTTCAGTAAGAAGTCTGTCCCTACCTTACTTGGCAGAAATTCTTACTGATAAGTAATGAATTGGATAGTTGTCAAGAGAGTATCTCTTAAAAAAATATGAGGCATTCCAGGCATATACTCCCCTCAAAGGTCCCGTGATTTCCTTACTCAGGTTGAATCAAATTGCTACTATCGGATTGTGTTACAAAAGGTGAGCCTTTCTGTCTTTGATGAAGGGCCACAGGAAAAAAAGATATCTGCAGCAGGACCATATCCTATAATGAAGGGATATGGAGGAGAGCCAGCGGCAGAAAATAGGAGGAGGGAGGCACAGAAGGAGCAAAGTGCATCTCAGGGAGGGGATTGCTTTGTCTGAGAAGTTAGATTTCTGAAAGAGAAATTGTATATACTGGGGATTAGTTGCCTTTTGGGGCCTGTGGGCAATTTCTGGACAGAGATGACAAGAAAAACAGGGTGTAGGAGATTTAGGTCACCTCAAGGACCTCTTGCCATATGAACCGACCCAGACCTTGTGATCATCATCTGAGGCCCTTCTTTGTGTGCCTCCTACATGAGAGGTCCAGAGGGTGGCAACATGAGAACGAGCCTTCTCTGCAGTGGCCCCCTGTCTGTGGAATGCTCTCCCCAGGGAAGTTCGCCTGGCACCTTCATCATACACCTTTAGGCACCAGGCAAAAACGTTCCTCTTCAACCAGGCCTTTGGTTGATTAACATATAGGGTTGCCATGTGTCCTCTTTTTCCAGGACAGACCCTCTTTTTCATGGGTATGTAAAATAAGAGTCATCATAGCAATCCATAGTTAGAAGTAGAAGTCGGCAAATGTGTCTTCTTTTTTGCTCTTCAAAATATGGCAGCCCTATAATGTGGGAAGGGGGTTATTGGTTTCTTTTGTTCTTGTTCTTGTTTTTATTATCTTTATGCTATGAACTGCCCTAAGATCTGTGGGTGAAGGGCGTTAGACAAATTTAATAAATAATAACAGCAGAACAGGGCCAGGGCTTGGAATGAACACCAGTGGCAGAACTTGAAGGAGATCTGGGACTCGGCTACATTAGTAAAAAAAAACAAAATGACGTTTTGAATGCCTTATAAACATGCAACACCAGATGGCACTGAAGAGTAAGAAAAAAATTCTATGTGGTTTTCCATAGCGGTTTTCTTCTTCTTTTGTTATAACGATTTAATTTCTGACTTATTTATAACACTTTCCCCCCCTTTGTGTAGATCCACCTCTGGGCAGGATTGAGAATCAGGCAGACTGACCAGTGGTCAAAAGCAATTGGAGACCCAGGTTTGGGGAACACTGGTCCAAAGTCTAAATCATTCACATTGAAGTATGTAGATGTCAGGCTTCAGGGAATCGGCTCCCCACCCCACCCCTCCCGGTGGCAGTAGATAAACAAAACAAAGGAAAGGGAGTCTTCTTACCAGTTAGAAACTTTAATAATCACAGTGAGAGAACAAAGAACCGATCTCCTAGAAATGGCAGTGCTCCCAATTAAGAATTCCACCCCCTTATGTCCTTATTATTCCACGTCACTTCTACGTCTTGTAATATGAGCTTGTCCCCTCTGTGCTTTGTGTGCTTTCTCTTCCGCCACTTTCTCAGCTCTTCTTGACCTTGGGGAGAGCGGATAAATGCTTTCCAGAGACAGTGAATCTGTTAACTCTCTCTCAGTATTTCCCAGCTTCCGCCTTCTGAACTATGTCCCTCAGCAAATCACTGTTCCAAATCTATACTGTCCTCCTTCTCCTGGGAAGATTCAGGACCCGGAGCAGGAGCAGGGGGAGGGGGAGGCTCCCACCATTCCTCCTCAATACAGCCCTCTTCTGCATGGTCCCTGGCACAAGAATGTATGAATTCCTGCTACTATTGAAATACATAAATTCAGGAGCTGTTAGGTAAGAAAGCTGGGGAGTACATGTATCTAAGCAGAATCCCCCTACCGTGGAATTTGCTGCTTTGCTGTTTTCATGGGAGTGGAAGCACATTTTTCAGATGCTCTGCTCCTGTTCGTCACTGCCAGGAAATAGTGACTGTGACCAACATAACAGGCTACATGGCTGTATTCCTGGGAGTGGCCAGGTTGCTGTGCCCGGGGAAATGATCAGACTGCTGGACCAGCTTAGTAGACACCTACACAGCCAGTGTAAGATCACAGAAATCTCAGCCACGGCCTAAAGTGCCTAGTTTTGAGCCTGCCCCATGCGTTCTGAGCATTCTGGCACAATTTACCATAGTATATAAGCAAGAGCCCATTGGGCAGGTGTTCAGCAATTCAGTCACGTTTGTCATTACTGTACCGTGCAAGGTGTTGCTTCCCGTCATGAGAGGGGGACAGTTCCTAAGTCAAGTGGATCTGAAACTGTCTAGAAAGTGCCAGCTGAAATGAGGGCCGTTTTCGCTTGGATGAAGTGGAGAGATGAAGTGTTCTTTCTCAATTAAGGAAATCGTGGGTACAGACAATTAACCTGCCTGTTACCTTGGTAACCTCAGATTTAAATCATAAATGAAAAGGTGTACCCATAGATAAGGTGTGTTCTTTAAAAAAAACCCAAAAAACTCTTGAGGTAGTAGAGTTCAACAAGCTGTTTGGGCGACAGAGCCACCAAGCTGAGTGGTTCTGGCATTTAGTCCTTTAATGAAACAACACTATTCATTATTAAGAGCCAGAGTTAGCTGCTGTCACTGTATAAAGCTAGGCAAGCCATGTAGACTTCAAATGTGGATGCCAGGAACTTTGCACACAGAATATTCCAGGTTTGTTTGTTTTAAATAGAATCAGGTAGCAGATGACGTGGGTCAAGATCTTGGCAGACCTGCAGTGTCCAAAAATCCCATTGTTCTAGGCGCATTTTGCGACAGGAAATTTCATTAGTGCAAGCCATTTCTGAGCTCCGTGCACAATACTGAGCCTAAGATATCCGATTAAAACTGCAGAGTGGAAGGAAAGGAGGAGCTTTTTCTGCCTCCCCACTTCCAGCTACTCTCTGAAGACTGGAGAAGAGACCATCTTAAGAATATTAGTGAGGTGGGCAGGGGAAGGACTGGACTCTGTGGAAATGAACATGCTGCAGTTTATTCATTTCCAGCTTTGTATTCTTCTTATAAAAAAAGTACGCCCAGGCATTCTGTTGTTGCGCCCATAGCCTAGGTTTAAGGTGCCATTTAGCTCTTAGCTTCCATATCTCAGTTTCTAACACTGGAGACCTGCTGGTGGTCAGAGGAGATCGCATGGGCTCGGGTGAACAAATAGTCTGAACTGGGATTAAGCAGATCCCTATGGTAGGTAAGGTAAAGGTAAAGGACCCCTGGACAGTAAAGTCCACTCAAAGGTGACTATGGGGTGCAGCGTTCATCTCGCTTCAGGCCGAGGGAGCTGGTGTTTGTCCACAGACAGCTTTCCAAGTCATGTGGCCAGCATGACTAAACTGCTTCTAGCGCATAGGTAAAGAAAAAGTGGTGCCCTGGTTCTTCACATAAATTACACATGATATTGAAACATAAACAGCAGTGTCTGCTGTGGGTAGCTGGCAACGGAAGGGAGATGGAGAAGGAAAGGAGATTTGCCTTAATGCAATGCTCCCCTCATGGACCAACTGAAAGTTGCCAAGAGTCTTGGTGGAACACCTAATGACTTTTCTGCCTCTTGTGACAATTATAATGCACTGTGCTGGATGCTATCTGGTTTTCAGTTGTATAGTACTGATTTTAAAACTTTTTTTTAGGTATCAGCTTCTTCTCTCTCTGTCTTTCATGCTCCTGATCTCTCCACTCCTTTCAAATGCCTTCCCTGCCCACCCCTCTATCATTTCTGTTCCATCCTGCTCACCTGGCTTGTAGATTGCTGGGTTTTTAGAATGGAGTAGCTGCTCTGCCCATCATTCACAGTGACTGTTTCCACCATTTGTCACAGATATGATGTGGAGCACCTGAGTAAATCTTGTGCACCAATGGTGGACCACAGATCACAGTTTAGGAACCCCAGGCTATCTATCTATCATCTATCTATCTATCTATCTATCATCTATCTATCTATCTATCTATCATCTATCTATCATCTATCAATCTATATCTCCTTGAGATATAGGTGTGTAGCTGCCATTGTCAGGTGTGGAGAGTCCTCTCCTCCCTTCGGTAACTTCACAGATAAGACTTAACGAGCAGTTGATAGATTTATAGTCCTTTTATTACAGCAACATGTTGCAAGCACAAATACACAGCTCTCCTAGTCTAATCCTCTTTCCGGTTTCCACAGCATTTTGGGCGCCAATGGGAAATTCCTCCTTCCCTCTGACTCTTTGTTCTCTGATACGTTCGGATCCCCGAGTCCAAGGGGAGGGGGGTCCTTCATGCTCTCAAGAGACATCTCCACTAGCTGCCTCCTCTCTTCTGGTTCTGTCGTCATTAACTCATAACAGGGTAACTCCCCCCTAAGCTGTTCAGCTTCTGTCTCTCTCTGCTTCTGAACACACTGTGGACAAGGGGGACGAGTCTTCCCCCTCCAGCTCTCCATCAGAGAGAAGCTGGTCTGCCATAGACTGCATTCCCCAGTCCTCATCTTCAGACCATTCCTTGACAGCCATCAAATACCACTGAGGAAGGTAGATATGGGGCTTCACACTGTTGCCAGGAATTCATGCGTTGTTTATTATATCACTTTGCTCTTGCCTCATGGAACATCCCATATCAGCATCTCATCTCTTTGGGGGCCACTTCTCAATTTCAGCCAATCTAGGATAGCATGGGAATGTTCCACATAGTGGGAGGGAAAAACCTTTCATGTGATGGCATTGAGACCCTGCTATGCCAGTGTTACCGTCCAGGTAACCAAACAACCAAACAAGGGACACGGGTGGCGCTGTGGGTAAAACCTCAGCGCCTAGGACTTGCCGATCGCATGGTCGGCGGTTCGAATCCCCGCAGCGGGGTAAGCTCCCGTCGTTCGGTCCCAGCTCCTGCCCACCTATCAGTTCGAAAGCACTCTTAAGTGCTAGTAGATAAATAGGTACCGCTTTATAGCGGGAAGGTAAACGGCGTTTCCGTGTGCTGCTCTGGTGCCGGTTCGCCGGAGCAGCTTCGTCACGCTGGCCACGTGACCCGGAAGTGTCTGCGGACAGCACTGGCTCCCAGCCTCTAGAGTGAGATGAGCGCACAACCCTAGAGTCTGTCAAGACTGGCCCGTACGGGCAGGGGTACCTTTACCTTTAACCAAACAATTTAACCCCTGTGTTGCAAACAATAGTCAGTAATATCCAAGGCAACACAATTATTGTAGTTTATTGTAGTTACCATGCATATGCAGGTCATTGTTTTAATATTCTTTTATAGTTTATGAAGTATTTTTGTATCGTTTTGCTGTGCTGAAGAAGAATTCCACGAAACAGGGGGTATATCCGGAATCACTGTTCACAACGTCTGTTTGCGAACTACTTCGGCAGCGTTGGATGCCATAAACAAAGCTTTGCAGCCTGTTTTCACCAGATAAAAATCTGATACATTGCTTCTTTCAGAGACTTCCATAGTCTTCAAAGACTTTCAGAGACTTATAAGACTTTGGTTTTATGTTTTCAAGAGAATCCATTAAGAGTGCATATTTTGTGACTTTCAGAGATTCATAGGTTTTCTGTTTATGTGATTTCATATATTTCATATTATATAAAGAGTGTATATTGATATCGTATCATTGTATTTGGTCATCGTGTTGCCTTAGATATTACTGTTACCGTCTATTCAGGCTGAATATTCACACACCTGCTTGCAGCACAAACAAAAACATAGGTGCCAACTCCCTGGGGCCCAGGGGCCCGAGCACCCACAAAAATCCCCATGAAGGGGCTGGGTACCCACAAATTTTGGTGCCAGGGCCATGCACCCTTCACGGACCCACAGCCTCAGGGACCCACAGTCACGGGGCCAAGTTGGCACTCCTGCACAAAAACGTAGGCTTTTTCTCAACCCAGAATTATTCATGCTCATCCTCAACATGCTGCTTTCAATCTAGATTGATTCTAGAACCTGTCATCCACAAGGGGGAGGTGTGGTTAGCTAATATGCATTTGCTAACTCTTGATTAGGTTACCCATGTCTTTTCCTTCTTGCACATGAATGAAGAAGGAAGTGGTGGTTGTGGTCATTGGGCACACTGCCATTGCCAGGACCTTTGACATCTATTTTTATCTGTTTTCAAATTGCAGTGTAACGGAGAATCAATCCACAGTTAGCTTTTATTTTTGGAATGAAGCTAATTTTTCAATCAGCATTTTTCAGAGGCAAAAGATATGCAATCGATCTTGACTGTGTGTGGACTATGTAGGAAAAACAACTGCTCACTGTCCATTGATTCTAGAATAGAATGTTGGGTGTACAAAGCCTAAGTATCTCACACTTTAAAGAAGGGATGGGGAACCTGTGGCATTGCAAATGTTGTTGGACTACAACTCCCATAATTCGTGGCCATCTGCCATGCTGGCTGGAACTGAGGGGAGATGGGACATCAGCAACATCTGGATGACATCAACGCCGTACTGGGAATTGTAGCTCTTTGGGAGCTAAACAGTACCCAATATTCTTTGGGGGAAGCCATGTGTTTTCAATGTATGATGAGGATGTGACTTAGGGGTAACAACTTCCTTACTCCTGGTTTAAAGGATTTTTAAACACCTGTCCTATCTCAACTTGTTCTGGTTTAATCAATACCAAGTTCTTCCTTTCTCACACTTTTCCTATTCCCTCCTGCTTGATGCATGACACACCTTCCAAAAGGGCCCAAGCTGGTTCTCATTCTCAACCACAAGTCCTGATAAACAGAACCAAAGTGGTTTAAAACAGTGCTGATTTAGTGCGGGCATCCAGTGGAATGGCTTTTGTGAATACTGCTTCTCCCCGTATTCAAGTTGATTGCTTCAAAATGTGCCCAATTCCTGGTCTGGAATTCATGATTTCATTGTTACTGTGCTCCCGAGAATGGCACATTAAAATGTCTGCCTGCAATGGAAGTTCAGGACTTTAGGAAACCAGTGGAACAAGGTGTACCCATGACATAATGCATAATTCCCAATTAGCTAATTACTGAGAACCCCCTATTTTCAAAAAGCCAAGCCACAGACCCTGCACTTTTGAAAATTTTGATAACTCTATGGTAGTTACCTCTGCAAAGCAATTTTCTGAACAAAACAGACCATAAAATTTGTGATATTACCATGCAAAAATGACAAAAAAGTAGTTGGGGGGAGGCAAGGGATGGGGCTGTGGACCCCCTGGGTGAGTTATGTGGGCTCCAGGGGGTCCCCAGATCCCTAATTGGGAACTACTGTCATAATGGACCAATGATTCAGGAAGCAGCTGAGAAGCAACTGCTAGGAACACATAGCAGGAAAAAGAGAAAAGAGAATATGGGATGAAGGGTCGGGTTTCTAAGTCATTTTAGTATATATTATGGCTGTATTAAGAATTTTTTTCCTTCTCCCATGTCTGGAAGCCAATTCACACATTTTTCATAGCATGAGCTGACCTTTAGCGGCATGGTAAAGTCTTTGATTTGCAAGTTGCCAACTCCTGGTTCTAACATGTCCTTAGACACATTCCACTGGTCAGCCCTCTTCACCAGATGGCATTGCCACATAAAAAGCAGTTATACAAATAAAACCTCCTTTCTCTTAGGAGGCCTGCTAAGAAAGGGGGCTATATTGCTGCTGTCATATAACCAGGGCCCTTGGGTTTGATGTTATAAACCAAAGCTCAGCCCCTCCATTATGCCAATTTGTTGCACCAAATATCCATGGGTGCTTTCTCTTTATGCTAATGAATAAGCCCATGTTGATCAGTGTTAAGTGCGTTTCACCAGGTAACCCATTTACAGAAAATGCCTAGAGCTAAATTCTCCCCTCAGTTAACACCTGTCCATTGGTATTGCCATCAATGGACTCAGAGAGATGTAGCTGAAGAAACAATCTGCCCCTAGATGCCTAAGGACTTCATTGAGCTGCATTCACCACCACATCAGGACGTGTCACGAACCAGAGTAATTAATTTATATGTTGTCTTGAAAATGAAACAGATTTATAGTTTATCTCCAAACACAGGTTGTTTAATGGAGAGATGAATATAGAAGATTCCTGTGGGACACGTTCTAGTCACCTGTAGCAACAGTAACCATCCCTCACAAAAATATATACTGGATTTATTTATTTATTTACGGTTATCAATTATTTGTGCATTTTCATGAGCTTTTTAAAATCAAGTTTCTACCTATTTCAGCATTCATCCTACGTCACTTTTCTGCAGCAAAGTCCTATGCTTGTTTAATCAGAAGTAAGTCCCACTGTGTTCAACGAGGCTTACTCCCAGGTAAGTGTGCACTGAATTGCAAGCTACCCTTTTTTCAAATGCAGACTAGCAAAATCAGCACCAGTTATCTTCCCATCAGGCAGCAAACTAACTTTCAATTATTATGTTGGAACTGGGAGGCATTCTACTGCCCCATCTACACTAAACATTTAAAGAAGTCATCGTGCCACTTTAAGCAGGCTTCCACCCAGAAATCCTGTGAAATGTAGTTGTTAAGGGTGTTGAGAATTGCTGGGAACTATAGGGTTGTCATATTTCAAAAAGTGAAAATCCGGACGCAAAGGTTTTAGAGCTATTTTTAAGGAAGTTTGCCAAAATCTACACTTCCCGCATGAGTTGCAATACATCCAGATTTTCCCAGACATTTCAGCAATTCCCACCCAAACACAGTTTCTGACTGCCGAAACCTGGCTATCTCAACCCTACTGTAATTCTTAGAGTGGTTTAACGGTCAATCCCTCTTCACAGTGAATTTGGGAACTGTCACTCTTTGAGCAGAATAAGGGTCTCCTAACAACTCCCAGGACCCTTAACAAACTACGCTTCCCAGCATTCTTTGGGGGGAAGCCACAACTATTTAAAGTGGCATGATACTGCTATAAGTATGAAGTGCAGATGGGGTTTACATTCCAAATGGAACACTTTCAATTGGATGAATCCAAATAGAACCCATTAACAGTTCTTTTAAAACAGTGGGGGTTTGTTTGCAAGGTAATTTACAGTGAAATCCTACACATGGCTACACAGACTCAAGTCCCACTGAGTTCAACGGGGATTACTTTCAGGTAAATGGGTACAGAATTATAGCTTGAAATATGACACCGTGGTATCATAGAGACAAGTTGCGAGGACCCCCTTGTCAATTGCTTGTTACGTCCACCAAAACAGAAACGATCCACAGGTAACTCTGTTGCCTTGATACAGCAGGCAGCAGTCAAGGAGTTAAAAACACAAAGGGTGCGCATGCCCAATTATTTTGTTTACATAAAATAAATCTGTGGTACAGCCTATACTAGGGCCTTTCTTGAGAGTTTGGGATCCTTTTGCTTTACAGATATCTGTTTTGCAAACTCCAGATACATAATTATGATTATTTTACTGTGGAATATTTTTGCAACCTTCCAGGCGTATGGCAACCCAACCAGCAATCCCTTATTAAGCTCTCGGTGTCATTTATAATACTACCAAACAGAACCAGCTGCTAACAAATGAATCAGAGGCAGAAGAGCCCTTTGTCTCCTTGAAACCTGAAGCCTTTCCAACAAGATTATGGTGACTGTTTCTTTGATCGCCGAAGCTTCTTTCTTTCCCAAGCAACCAAACATCGCTTAGAAGAGTGCAGTGCTCATCAGGGCATAAACAGAAAACAAACCTATTAGCATTAGTGTTAGTAATGATAACCTTCCACTGCACTGATGAAAAGTATTCATCAGCAGAACAGAGAGGGAGGCAAACTTTTGTGATTCCTTTCCCCCTTACAATCTCTGTTCCCCCCAAACTTCCCCAGAAGGTCCCTCAGCACTTCAGAGCCAATTCTGAGGAGGTTCAAGGAGCTTCTGGGACAGAAAGAAGCACTAAAACTTTTCTCCCCTCTCAATTCTGCTAATTGGTGCCTTGTTAATTTTTATTTGTATCATGCCACTATTTATAGGGGGGAGGGATAATCCCCTATCCACAAATCTAAAATATGGCGGGGGGAAAAGCCAAGATGGATAGTAAAGGATTAATGTAGACTGGAATCGAATGGGCTCTTCGCTATAATGTTTCAGTATCTTTCATAGCCATTGCTTGCTTCTAATATTTACTTTTTTCCTAAAATGTCCATTTTTCCAATTTTGTTCAAACACTGATAGCAAGGAAAGCTCCTTCACTCGCACTGCTGTTAAGAGTATCTTCCTAAAGGTCTTGATGTCAGCACAGACCCAGCTAACCAACCCAAGACTCATTTTGCAATAAAAGCATGCCTGTTTCTCTAAATATAGAGATTTCATACAAGGCCAGATTTAATGGACTTTGAGAGCTTGGTGCCTAATTAAATTTTAAAAGAACCAGAAGACCTCTCTCTTATCTGCTTTTAGGGTTTCTGCCGCTAGGCCCTTGCAAAAAAATAATAATAATTCACCAGTCACCAAATTTTGACAGGGCCAAAAATTTTCAGGAAAGAATTTCCTGAATCTCTACCCAAATTCTTGTCCAGTTTTCCTCTGGACAGTTGAAGAATTACTCTCACACACAAACATACAGGAGAATATTCAGTGAAACATGCCCCTCACCATCTGCTTATGAATAAAATGCTGCTGTGAATCTAGCCTTCACTATTGTATCTTTTAGTATAACTGTAAGTAAGTAAGTAAGTAAGTAAGTAAGTAAGTAAGTAAGTAATTTTTTTATTTATACCCCGCCCTCCCCAGCCAAGACTGAGCTCAGGGCAGCTAACATCAAATATGAAATACATTAAAACACAATCGAACAATTAATTAAAATACAGCTTAAAAATTAGAATCAGGATAAAATTAAATGACTGCCCACGGATTACAACCATAGGGGTTGGGAACCTCAAGTATTCATCAGGGCCAGCTATCCATGTTGGTCCCACATGAGCCAATAAAAGGGCGAAAGAGGTAACTTACAGGGTCCCATAGAGGGGTGTCAAACTGGGCCCGGACCGAAGGCCAGGCGAAACAGCTCCGTCTTGCAGACCCTGCGGAAGGATGTCAAGTCCCACTTATTGATAGAAGCAATGGGCTTCACCCCTACTCCTTCCAGCCTTACTCCTCTCTTAACCATCCACCTGTCACTTCCCTCCTCCTCCAGTATGAACTGGTTTAATTAAGCGAGCTGAAATTTATCAGAAGGTAATTGTCTTAGATTTTTCTAAGCAGGGAAGCTTGAGAATTTTCCACCCCGAAATTTCTGGTATACTCCATTACCCTTCCACTAACTCTCCTTCAACCAGAGAATACGCAGACCCAAAAGTCATAATCCACAAATATTATGGAGAAGTTTTGGGGTGACATTTTCATACCTTCCAATATTTCTCTAATGAAAATAGGGACATCCTAAGGGAAAGCGGAACATTCCGAGATAAAATCAGAAACTGGGACTTCTTCTGTAAATCCAGGACTGTCCCTGGAAAATAAGGACACTTGGAGGGTTTGCCACTTTCTGTGTAGTTGGTTTTGTGTTGCTGCAAACCATTATATTATTTTGTGTTAAGCCCATGGGCTACGTAGAGCATGATTGCAAAGCTCCCAGGTATTGTCAAATGAGAAAGTGACACGAAAAGGCTTCCATGTGGGCTCTTGCCCACACTTCATCCACATGGCGGCCTAATGATGTTCAAGGTCTACATGTGCAGTAGCTCACCTTAAGGTCTGGCCAACTGTGAACAGCCATGACGGGGCAACTGGGCAGCAGTGGGGCTTGCTTGAACTTAAAAAACCAACTGGAGCAATCGAGAAGTGCATGATGAGATAGTGTCCCTGTCCCAGTTTCATGCGAGGCAAATGCCCTTCTGCTAATGGCTTGCTCCAGATGATTCCTCTGACTTTGTGCCACACTCAAGAGATTAGAAGCCAATGCATTATATATACCCTATTGCTCTAATAAATAAAGGATTAACTTATTTTACTACTTCTGTTGTTGTCTCCATTACCGCAAGGCTTCTACTGACAGTTTTTCACCAGAGAGACCGCAGCTAAGACACGCAGCAGGATCCAACCATGCAAAGCATGGTGTTTTCTCTCCCCTCCCCTTCCTCCACCCCGTATTTGTTTGTTATTTAATGAAAAATGTATCATTTCATCAACAGTCCATTTAGATAGCATGTCGTGGCTTATTTTTGCAGCTTTGAACAATGTAAGAATGCCTTTTCCATTATTTAAAAAAGAGGGAAGTGCTTGTTACTAGAGAGTCCCCTAATTACAATCCACTCCAAGACCTATATTTAGAACTCCCAAAGTTTGTTCTCAATGGAATTCTCTCTCTCTCTCTCTCTCTCTCTCTCTCTCTCTCTCTCTCTCTCTCTCTCATTCACTGAATGCATCAACACTGAAACCAGGTTGAAGAAAGACAGCTTGGGGATTCCTTCTCTCAAATCCCATATGCCCCCACAATGTAACAATTTTAGACAAGTTCAACGGGAAATTTCATTGATCAGGTAACTTGTTGTGAAAATAGATGGATAAATGGAAAATGGGAATCTTGTCGGAGCCTCACTTGTAGCTGGCTGGTGGCAATTGGCTGACTGGGTGTAGTTGATAGATAAGCATTATTTCTCATTCCTTGTGTGTGCATAGCACATCTGAACACAGGACACTTTGAAACTGAGGTGGTTGGAAGGCACCAGCTACAGAAGAGGACTGGAAAAAATTTAAGGACTATTTACAAAAACAGCATAAACTGTATGAATGTTAAGAAACTGCACGATTGAAAAGAACATGGTACCAGCAACTTAGCTGAAAGGCATAAGAGACTAAGTGATGTTTAAGAAAAAGATGAAATTTGAAGTAATATTATGTTTGAACTAAACTGATAAGTATTGGACAAAAATTATTTGAAGTTTGAGACATAATACTTGAGAAGTATAAATTAAGAACTGAAACAAGGTAATAAATTGCTGTCTATAACTTTATTATTGAGAATGCAGGGAAGGGAGATGTGAGGAAGTCCAGTTAGGTATGAAAAAATGTGTTATGAACAGTCATGAGGTTTTTTTATTTTAGATTTATGTTCTTGTTTATGTATGTTTTTCTTTGTTTGTTATTTCTTGGTGAAGGGATTGCAGATGTTTGGTGACTTTTCTTTGTTTGAAATTTGCAATAAAAAATATTTATAAAAAAAAGGAAGGCACCAGCTACAACACACATGGGCAGCTCATTGTTTTGTTCCATGGGGAAGCCCACCGCCTCCTTCACTCAAGCAAGGAGGAGGTCTATAGTCCCAAGATTCCAGGCAGACAGGAAGGCAAGGCAGGATCAGCACCTTGGAGAGGGAGAATCAGCACCTTGATGGGAGGCTACTTAGGAATGCCATGGAGGTCATCTTGAGCTCCCCCAAGAAAGGATGGTATATGAATGAAATGAATAAGTAAATAATAAACTGATGATGACAAAAAGTACGTCTTTTTGCCTTTTGTTCCCCCTTCTAAGATTCTCTGTAACATTTGTAATTATTACTCTCATTTAATTGAACAAGAAGAGAATTTTAGCTACGGTCCTGTTGAGTGGTCAATATGTGTCATATAAAACACCTTTATTTGGAAGTGAATCGCATTTTCGTTAATGGAGGTACGCTGGTGGCGCTGTGGTCTAAACCAATGAGCCTCTTGGGCTTGCTGATCAGAAGGTCAGCAGTTCAAATCCCCACGGCGGGGTGCTCTGTCCCAGTTCCTAGCAGTTCGAAAGCACACCAGTGCAAGTAGATAAATAGCTACTGCTGCAGCGCGAAGGTAAACATCATTTCCGTGTGCTCTGGTTTCCGTCATGGTGTTCCGTTGCACCAGAAATGCTTTAGTCACGCTGGCCACATGACCCAGAAAGCTGTCTGTGGACAAACACCAGCTCCCTCAGCCTGAAAGCGAGATGAACGCCACAACCCCATAGTCGCCTTTGACTGGACTTAACCATCCAGGGGTCCTTTACCATTTTGCCTTTTTACCTTTACTTTCAAGTATCTGTATTTAGGATCGCAGCCTCTGGGTTTGGCTAATTCTGCAGGATTTCTCTTTTTCCAAAAGAATGAAGCAGAAAAGAATTGTTAGAAATAAATACAAAAGTCACAGAAAGGAAGATGGGAACCAGAGGGAAACAATTCTAAACAATCAAACCATATCAGAAAGGAAAAAGTGGAGCAAGACTAGAGGGAAAAAATAAGTAATGTAGCCAGAGGCAAAGCAGAGAGGTGGGGGTATATGGTGACAGCCAAAAAGAACTTGAGAATGTGAAAATGTGCTAAGAAATGTTACGGGCAGGAGGGGAAATGGCCTATTTCTCTTTAATAATGGTTAATTGTCATTTTGGAAACGTGTGTGTGTGTGTGTGTGTGTGTGTGTGTGTGTGTGTTCTGTTAAGGGGCCTGTGATTTATTGTGGTAGCACTCCCATCTAATGACATTAGTGATGACCACCAACTTGGTCAGCTTTCAAAGAGGATTATATAAATTCGTAGAATCATGCAATCATAGAATTGTAGAGTTGGAAGGGACCCTTGGGGTCATCTAGTCCAACTCCCTGCGATACAGAAATATGCTGCTGTCCTATATGGGGATTGAACCTGTGACCTTGGCATTATCAGTGCCACTCTGTAACCAACTGAGCTATCCAGTAGGCTTAGGCCGCATGGATGGTAATGCAATCAGTGGGGCTACTCACAGTGGTTGTGTTCTGGCTCCACTGTCTGGGGCAGTATGTGTCCGGATATCAGCTGTTGGGAATCCTACTTGTGAGCCATGAACAGCTGGGTGTGTTGCAATGATGAAGTAGAATGAGAACATTATGTGTCACCACAACTTCATATATGCCTGAAAGACCTACACTGGCTCTCAGTATGTTTCCAAGCACAATTCAAAGTGTTGCTGCTGATCTTTAAAGCCCTAAGCGGCCTCGGCCCAGTATACCTAAAGGAGCATTTCCACCCCCATCATTCAGCCTAGACACTGAGGTCCATCTCCGAGGGCCTTCTGGAGGTTCCCTCCCTGAGAGAAGTGAGGTTACAGGGAACCAGGCAGAGGGCCTTCTTGGTAGGGGCTCCTGCCCTGTGGAATGCCCTCCCATTAGATGTCAAGGAAATAAACAACTACCTGACTTTTAGAAGACATCTGAAGGCAGCCCTGTTTAGGGAAGTTTTTAATGTTTGATATTTTATTGTGTTTTTAATATTCTGCTGGGAGCTTCCCAGAGTGGCTGGGGAAACCCAGCCAGATGGGCGGGGTATAAATATATTAATATCTTCTTCTTCTTCTTCTTCTTCTTCTTCTTCTTCTTCTTCTTCTTCTTCTTCTTCTTCTGGGTTGGCATGGTTAGGAGCAAGGATCAATCTATCAAGCAACACAGCTGCTGACAGAGGCATCACCCAGCCTTCCTGCTGGGGCCACTTTGTGAGAGTTTGCCAAGCTATTACACCTAGCACAGGCTTTTCCAGTGTCTTCCAACTGGCAACTGAGGTGTATGGCCCTATGGTAAGTGCTGTTTGGAAGAACCACTTCCCAAGATGGCCCATTTGTTCTGGTCCATGCCTGAAGCTCCACCCCATAGGAGCCATCCCAAGCCTCCGGTTGGCTACCATAGCATGGCAGCGTCAGCCACTAGTGGGGTCAAATGCGCCCCTGGCTTTACACCACACAGTGCACACAAGTCAGCGCCGCTGCATAATGAAAGTAAAGCAGGACTTGTGGGCTCCCCACAGCCATCTGGTTGGCCACTGTGAGAACAGGATGCTGGACTAGATAGGCCATTGGCCTGTTCCAGGAGGACTCTTAACCACTGATGTTTCTAAGAGCCAGTGTGGAGTAGTGGTTAAGAGCGGTAGTCTCGTAATCTGGTGAACCGGGTTCGCGTCTCCGCTCCTCCACATGCAGCTGCTGGGTGACCTTGGGCTAGTCACACTTCTCTGAAGTCTCTCAGCCCCACTCACCTCACAGAGTGCTTGTTGTGGGGGAGGAAGGGAAAGGAGAATGTTAGCCGCTTTGAGACTCCTTCGGGTAGTGATAAAGCGGGATATCAAATCCAAACTCTTCTTCTTCTCTTCTCTTCTAAGCAGTCACAAAAGACTTGAAGGGACTTGAAAAAATGCGTGCACACAAAATTAGTCTCTATAATGCTGAACGACCATCATAAACAATAACCGGAAATTGTGTGTGTGTGTGTGTGTGTGTGTGTGTGTGTGTGTAATAGACAGAGACAGTGGTATTAGATAGTACAACCAAACAAAATCTGAAATGGAATTGGGAAGGAAGGAAGGAAGGAAGGAAGGAAGGAAGGAAGGAAGGAAGGAACCCAGCCATTTTCCATATGAACCTACCCGGACCCTGAGATCATCTTCTGAGGCCCTCCTTCATGTGCCCCCTCCTCGAGACGTCCGGAGGGTGGCAACACAAGAAGGGGCCTTCTCTGCAGTGGCTCCCTGTCTGTGGAATGCCTTTGGTCGATTTGATTTACATCCAATGCTCTTTTAAAATGTCTTTTGTTGGGGGGGGGGCTATTGGGTTGTTGTTTTTATTTTTATTATGTATTTTATGGTTTTATATCTTGATTTTATTCTGTGAACCACCCTAAGACCTCTGGATATAGGGCAGTATATAAATTCAAGAAATAAAATTATTATTATTATTATTATTATTATTATTATTATTATTATTATTATGGCTTCAGGTGTGGGAATTGCTTGCATGTTCTCTTTGCATCTGGCTAATATGTAGCAAGAAAGAGAGTTCTCGTTTCAAAAGGAAATGTTAAAAAGCAGCAATTTTTTTCTCTCTCTCTTCCCCCTCTCTCTCCTCTTATACTTTGGAGGGAGAAGCAACCCAGCAGAGTCTCAGCAATTCCCAGGCAGCAATAGAAAAGGTTTTGAAGTAATGACATTGAACACATCCACGGGATGCTACTGACTCAGCTTACTGAGTCCCCAGAAACCCAAATCTGGCTTTGCAGGTATTATACAAGGGGTTTACTGTTAACTAGGAAATGCCCTAATAATTGAGAGCAGCTGCACTTTATCACATAGGGAAAGCACTTTGCCTGGGAATCTACAGAAAGAACGGAAAACTAACACAGAGTTCTGTCTACTGGGAACGCAAAGCCATCAAACTCATTTGAAGGAAATCTGTGCCTGATCCACTTATCACCACCATGCTTATAGAAAGGGAGAACTAGTTGACTGATGAGCTCTTCTCCTCTTTTCATTTTTATTCTTAACAAAGTGCACATATATGTTTTCTCCTATTCCATGAGCTGTCGTGTGCTCCTGTCCAGGTACAAATAAGAATTTGGGCAAGGTCATTGGGCAGTGCTTTTTAAGTCATAAGGCTGGCTTTCTTAAACAAAACCAAATTGCAGAAATGTGGGAAAGCAAACTTAAAAGACTGGGGAAACAGGGGGGAACTGAAGTTAACATCTTCATCCATCTCATCACCTCCAATGTACCTGACACACCATTTGAATTCTGTGACACCTTAACCTGCGTACATATTTGGGCCCACATATGCTGCTTCCCCCCCCTTTTTTTTGGTCTAGTCCTACATACCAAAACCCTCTTACTTTGAGAATGGAGTGGGCTTGCCCATACTGCTGCTGCTTCCTAAGCTGATTTTGAAACCCTTTTTGGTTCATCCTGTGCAGAGGCAACTGGTTTGCCTACACTGCGCACGTAGCCAAGAGGGCACTGCAACAATAACAGGAGCAAGGAGTGGCTCAGCTATAACTCACAGGGCTTCAATGAAGTTAACTTTTCATTCAAAGAAACCAGACAGCTCAGGAGGCCAGGCCTAGGGAGCACAGCAACTCTTCCTGGTGGAACTTGCCCCTATGAGGCAGTTGCCAGGACTGAAGTTCTCGTCTTCCACAGCTCCTTAAGGCTCCTCCTCCACTGGTTCCTTCCCAAGCAATCTGAGGCTCTGTTGTCTTTGCTCCACCCTCTTCATACCTCTTCTGGACCTGGGAGACCAGAGGGGAGAGGAGCTTGATGCAGAAGGAGGGGGAGACCCCCTGGCTTCTTCACAGCCTGCCTCCACTCTGCCTCTTGCCCCTCCCTCCTCAACAGCCTCTGCTTCTGTCTCTGATTCTGGACTGCTCTCTGCCACAATCTCTTCCTGCTCACTGAACCCTGTTACCTCTTCAGCTTCCAACACCTCCTTCTCTCAGTCTATTCCCTTTTCTCCCTCTGATCACTATTATTGTCCTACCACCAATCCCCTGGCTCTGAGACCTCTTCTCTTGGGGGTTCCTCTGCTGGTAGCTCTCACCACTCCTCTATATTCTGACAGTCTGTGACAAACAATGATGAGCAACAGTAGGCGAGAGGAGGGTGGGGGCACCAAATTTTGGCATTGTACAGGGAGCCTCTGAAATGTTAAAGCCCAAAGTCCTCAACTAACCTGAGACTGCTTGGGTCTGGGAAGAATGCTAAGGACCAGGTAGGTCTCCACTTGGCATGGTAGCAGAATGCTTGACAGAGGGTCCTCTACACGAAGAGGTTTTGTCCAATCCACTTCCAAGCTTTGTTTCATAGGGAAGGTAGACATCTTTTTATCCTTCATATGTTATACAAAACTACTCTGAAGGCAGCAACAGCTGCTCATGAGTCTTATTCCAAGGAAGGGGGAAGTGCTCAAGAGTACATTATTTCATTCACAGAGACACTAAGTATGCCAGCAGCTGTGAGCCAAATGTGGCATCAGGATCGTCACTTTCAAGGTTCAACATCATAAAACCTTCACAAAATGTGAAAAACCACACTCAGACTCCTTTCTCTGTCAAAGTCACTGATAGTAAGCGAGATTTAAGAGTGCGGTTGTGACCAAATTAGTCCAAGAGGCTTTCCTAAGGCGATACAAGCTCGCCCTGCGAACACAAATAATGCAAGATATGTACATTGCTTCCTCATTTATACATGAATGGTGGCGGGGCGGGGAGAGTAACTTCCAAAACACATGATAATCAGCATTCCTATTGTGTTTTTACTTAGGATTATGTTGGAACCACCAAGGATTTGCTGCTCAAGGTAGAGGGAAATAATGTTGTTGTTTAGTCGTTTAGTCGTGTCTGACTCTTTGTGACCCCATGGACCAGAGCACGCCAGACACTCCTGTCTTCCACTGCCTCCCGCAGTTTGGTCAAACTCATGCTGGTAGCTTCGAGAACACTATCCAACCATCTTGTCCTCTGTCATCCCCTCCTCCTTGTGCCCTCCATCTTTCCCAGCATCAGGGTCTTTTCCAGGGAGTCTTCTCTTCTCATGAGGTGGTCAAAGTATTGCAGTCACAGCTTCAGGATCAGTCCTTCCAGTGAGCACTCAGGGCTGATTTCCTTCAGAACGGAGAGGTTTGATCTTCTTGCAGTCCATGGGACTCTCAAGAGTCTCCTCCAGCACCATAATTCAAAAGCATCCATTATTCGGCGATCAGCCTTCTTTATGGTCCAGCTCTCACTTCCATAGAGGGAAATAACAGGACCTCCTAAATGAGTCTATTGTTGCATGCTCTTGGCTTCCCTAAACCATAAACAGTTTCCTGGGGCAGCCCTACCCAGGTTAGGTTTCATTGAATGAGAACAGAAATGGTGGATGTGGTGTAGTAGTGGGGCATCACTAGTCCCACTGACTTCCATATACTACATCCCACTGGCACTTACCAGAGGAAGAAGGATGAGGTGTGGGGAGTTTGGCGCTGTGCAGATACACAAAGGCAAGGGTGGCAGATTGAGTCTACTGCAGCACACAGCACTGCCTCCCTTCCTCACTGCCTCCCTTCCCTGTAAGCATTGTACACCATGTGGGCACAACTGATTAACAAAAGAACGGTTATATCAGTTAGTTGCAACCTGTATCGTGAGCATTTAAGTATGGCCCTCAGTTCTCTCTCTCTCTCTCTCTGCCAAATTTTAGATTCTAAGCTCTCCAGGAGGGATATTGCTTTATATGTCACTCTGCAAGGTGCCGTGGACTCTGGTGGCAATAAGCAAATGGTGGTGATAGCACCACCACCAATAATAAATAATAAGACATGGTAATAAGTAAGGTAGGTGACAACAACAATGATGGCGATGATGATAAGAACAAGACTCAAAAGAGATAGTAGTAAGAGGATGGTGACAACAAAGGACATTGCACAAATTCTGTTCCTCCAGAGTCTGTTTTTAGAGCAGCAACTTGCTTGGATTAGATTACATTTACTAATTTATCTTTTCAATAAATTCAGAATATTCACTATCGGTTTTTTCCTTTGATGAGAACATATGAAGAGCCCTGTCAGAGCAGACCAAAAGTCCAATAGTGAAGGGAAGTCCTCTTTCTGCACATAACTGTTAGTTCTCCTTCTGCACAAAACTGCTGCATTATGGGGAAGCCTTGCTTCTTTTCTCTTGCATTCTGGGAAGTCTTGCTTGTAGGCTTTTCTCTGCTTTTGCACACACTGTACGAACCTGCTCTTCATGCCTAGCTGTTACACCTGCCTCTCTCGTCTCCCGTGATTTTTCATTCCTACACAATAGTTTTATCTTGCTGTTGCCTCCTGCTTCCCCTCACAGTTCACATTCAGTGGGATATAGAACACAGATGCATCTTCCACTTAGACAGAATATTTCGAATCCCAATCTAGTGTTGCAGTCTGGATTGTCAGCAAAGCAGGCAAATCATCATGCGCTCATGAAAAATTTGGTGCATGGTTTTATATATTTAATCTTAGTGGAGAGAAGTAGAGAGAAAACGTGGCAGGGTTGCCATTGTTTCCCAGTGGTGTCATCAAAATCTGTGTAGCTTTGTGTGGGAAAGGGAGTCAATCCCCTTTGTTCCCTGAAAGAGGAATTAGCCATTTTGAAGCCAACAGCCATCATTTTCTGAATACTAGAAAGTATTTTGAACTGTTGAACTGGATTAGTGAACTCTGACTGGTCAAGCTCTTAACCCATGGATAAAGAACCTGTGTGGCCTTCCAGATGTTGTTGGATTCCAACTCCTATCAACACCAGTCAATATGGCCAATGGCTAGGGATGATGGAGGTTGTAGTCCAACAATATTTGATGGCGACAACACATTCACCATCTCTGCCTTAGGGACAGGTCTTTCAGAGCCCTGCTATCTGAGATCCTTCACCTAGAGATACCACAGCTGAACCTATCCTTTCTACATGCAAAGCATCAGTGAACTGGGGAGTTTCCAAACACGACCCATCTTGTATTGACCAATGCCACAAATTCACTCCATTGTATTATAGGTTAATTAAGTACAGTGGTACCTCGGGTTACAGATGCTTCAGGTTACAGATGCTTCAGGTTACAGACTCCACTAACCCAGAAATCGTACCTCGGGTTAAGAACTTTGCTTCAGGATGAGAACAGAAATTGTGTGGCGGTGGCAGTGGTAGGCCCCATTAGCTAAAGTGGTGCTTCAGGTTAAGAACAGTTTCAGGTTAAGAATGGACCTCCGGAACAAATTAAGTTCTTAACCCGAAGTACCACTGTATGCACTGAGAGGGTGGAAAGACCCCCCTTTTCATCCTGCTGATTTTAAACAAACAAACCAACCGTGGGTCAATGAATCCATGTAAAATGGACTTTAGCAGGGCTTTGTTTTTCAGCCGGAACTCAGTTCTAGAACTTCTCAGATGGGTGCCATTGCCATTATAAGAGAACAAGGGTGAATTCCATCACCTCTTTTTCTAGAAAAATAGCACTAGGCTTTAGTCTGTACTGAAAATCAAAAGAACAGCTGAAAACTAGTGAACAGCAAGGGGGATGTCATTTTCTAAAAAGTTTAGCAAATGAATCAATGTTTTCAAAACCAGACAAAGAATTCTTTTGGCATCTGGGGCTGGGGAGTTAATGAGCTCAAAAGTCAATATTCACATGAACGTTCTGAGTTACTGGTTAAGCTTGACAACTGTAGGGTAGAACAAATATAGGAACGGAGGGCCTTTCGCTACCCTGATGAATCAAATTCCTCTTCTTCAACTGGGCTGTGTCAAAGTTCTACAGAGACTTTTCCAGGTGGATTGTGATCTACACCAGCACCCAAACACCGATTAAAACAATTAGCATCTGTAATGCCAGGGCAGTGCCGTTCTGCAAGGCGTGAAGCTCAATGTTTTGCTGACTGTGGCTGGAACGGGAAACAGACTTTACATATTATATCACCCATTTTGTTGTTGTTGTTGTATTTCACATGCAGTGTTTCCTCCCCCCCCCCCCTTTTTTTGACTTTGAGGTGCGAGGGTGCGGGGAAGGCTCTAATCATATGGCCTCTCTGCAGATGTGCCATTTGCATTTCTATTAATCTGGAGCCTCCTGGAGATGCCTGAGCATAAGCACAGCATGCCTTGTGTTTCAACTTGTGAGAATCTATACCGCAGCTTTAATAAGTTAATACATATGTATAGCCTCCTTCAGACAGCCCACTAGGAGGCAGAAGATGAGGGAAGTGCTGTTTGTGCCGAGGCGGTGGGACTCCGCATAAATGCATTCTGACATAAAGGAGCAAGTTGCAAAGGAAGAGAAACCAGCCTGTTGTTGTTAGGCCAGGCAGGCTGGGCCAGGTAGGTGGACCGTATCCCAAGAAGGGACAAAGTTTGTCAATGGTACTGTCAACTGACTGCTTATTATTCAACCATGGCCAACTACAGTGGTACCTCTGGTTAAGTACTTAATTCGTTCTGGAGGTCCGTACTTAACCTGAAACTGTTGTTAACCTGAAGCACCACCTTAGCTAATGGGGCCTCCTGCTGCTGCCACATCACCAGAGCCCAGTTTCTGTTCTTATCCTGAAGCAAAGTTCTTAACCTGAAGCACTATTTCTGGGTTAGCGGAGTGTGTAACCTGAAGCCTATGTAACCTGAGGTACCACTGTATTTCATGGGGCAAAGGACAGCCTTGTGGAAGCTTCCCTTTCTTTTTAAATTGGAATATGGGGTCTTCTGATAGACATGACAGGAGCACTAACCCCCTTCTCCCCAGCCCTGCAAGACTCAGGGATCACACACCAGTGACCAACAGGGAAGGACAGTGCCATACTGCTCAACTGTCCTGATTTAATAGGATATCCTGGAATTACAGAAGCTGCTCCCGGCTTCTGGTTGAATCCCAGAATGCCCCTTTTTTGCTCAGGTGCTCTGGTGCAAGCCAATTGGCTCCTGCAAGAGCTCGGGACCAAAAAAACAAGCATTCCAATTTGGATCACTCAGATGTAGGGTATGCAGTGCCCCCTCAGTGCCAATGTCCCCATTGCCTCCCCCTAACATTAAGCATCAGAGATTCCTTTGAGAGTTCAGGAAGTGATGAGACGTTTTACAGGTTCCTCTTCTACATCTCTTATGCATTCCTTGAGGTGCTCACGTTGATAGCTGTGATGGACTCCTTGTAGTAGGACCTTGACCTGGACCTGAGAAGATTGATCAAATAAATTGAGGCACTCAGTGGCTTTCTAGAGTAATTCTCCATGGCACTACCCCCTCCCTACTGGCAGCTAGTGGGGTCACACATGAATACACTCCTCATTAAGAAGCAGCCATGCTATTGCCCCATAAACTAGCATCCTTTCCCCTCTAAATTTAGCATTAGTAGTAGTACAGTGGTACCTTGGGTTAAGTACTTAATTCGTTCCGGAGGTCCGTTCTTAACCTGAAACTGTTCTTAACCTGAGGTACCACTTTAGCTAATGGGGCCTCCCGCTGCCGTCGCACCGCCGGAGCACGATTACTGTTCTCATCCTGAAGTAAAGTTCTTAACCCAAAGTACTATTTCTGGGTTAGCGGAGTCTGTAACCTGAAGCGTATGTAACCTGAAGCATCTGTAGCCTGAGGTACCACTGTATTTATATCCAACCTTTCTCCCATACTCAAGGTGGCTTACACAAATGAAAACAAAACAGATGAAATACAGATGATGAAAAACATATAGAAGATAAAAGTAGTTAAACTATAATAGAATGAAAGCAATTTTAAAAACATATCTTTTAAATGCACATTGTAAAAACAGCACAGCCCTATTTAAAAGCCCTTTCCTTAACAATTAAGCCCTTAACATTTGCCCGATTAAATCATGCACTCCCCAAAGAGGCTCGCCTAGCGCCATCATTGCATTTATTTGGACACCAAGCAAAAACATTCCTCATTACCCAGGCCTTTAGCCATTAAATAAGCTATGGCCTGTTAAAGCTGGGGGGGGGCTGTTATTATGATTATTTTATTATTGTGCTGTCTGCTGTTATGCTTTTTATTGTGCTTTTATTATTTATAATGTTTATAATAATAAAATGTGTTCTTAATGTTGTACACCGCCCTGGGATCTTTTGATAAAGAGCAGTATATTAATTGAAATAATAATAATAATAATGGTCCTCAGCAACAACAACATGGCCTGGTTTCTTTCTTCTGCTGGCCATATGATGCAAACCTTAGTCATCAACGAACAGGAACACAGGGCTGGCGAGGAAGCAGGACAATGGCAAATGCTGCATAGGATGCCACATACCGTGATCCATTGCTGTCAGGCTTCAGGGAATCGGCTTCCTCCCCGCTCCCGCCCCATGGCAGTAGATAAGCAGAACAAAGGAAAAGGAGTCTTCTTACCAGTTAGAAACTTTAATAATCACAGCGAGAGAACAAAAAACCCATCTCCTAGAAATGGTGGTGTTCCCAGTTAAGAATCCCACAGTACAGTACGTCCCTATTAATCCACGTCAATGCTCTGTCTTGTAATAGAGAGCCAGTGTGGTGTAGTGGTTAAGAGCGGTAGTCACGTAATCTGGGAAACCGGGTTCGTGTCTCCGCTCCTCCACATGCAGCTGCTGGGTGACCTTGGGCCAGTCACACTTCTGTGAAGTCTCTCAGCCCCACTCACCTCACAGAGTGTTTGTTGTGGGGGAGGAAGGGCAAGGAGAATGTTAGCCGCTTTGAGACTCCTGAAGGGGAGTGAAAGGCGGGATATCAAATCCAAACTCTTCTTCTTCTTCTTCTTAATATAAGCTTGTCCCCTCTGTGTTTTGTGTGCTTTCTGTTCTGCCACTTTCTCAGCTCTTCTTGACCTTGGGGAGAGCGGATGGACGCTTTCCAGAGACAGTGAATCTGTTAACTCTCTCTGTCCCAGTGCTTCTTCTCCTAGCTGTTCCCCATCCAGTATTTCCCAGCTTCTGTCTTCTGAACTATGTCCCTCTGCAAACCACTGTTCCAAATCTATACTGTCCTCCTGCTGCTGGGAAGATTCAGGATCCGGATCAGGAGGGGGGGGAGGCTCCTCCTCAGTGCAGTCCTCCTCAGCACAGTCCCTGACAACTGCATTTCCTCTGGGGAGAAAATGTCTCCATGTCCCCGGGCTTGGTGCTCCTTAGAGCGTCTGAAAGAATCTTTGGAATCCTCTGAAAGATGGATTGTTGCAGAATCAGCATGCTGCTTTAAGTTATATTGTCTATATTTGACCAAGTTGTCTAGACTGATGTTGACCCTATGGTCTTGGTGACAATCTACATACCCTCCAACATTTTTTCCGATGGAAACAGGGACATGCTATCCCATAATAATAATTTTGCTATTTATACCCCACCCATCTGACAGGGTTGCCCCAGCAACTCTGGGTGGCTTTCAACACATATAAAAACATTATAAAATGTTTAGAAAACTTCCCTATACAGGGCTGCCTTCAGATGGCTCGGTGGTCACATAACTCCATAACCTCCAACATTTCTCTGATGGGAATTTCTTGTTGTTTAGTCGTTTAGTCGTGACCAACTCTTTGTGACCTCATGGACCAGAGCACGCTAGACACTCCTGTCTTCCACTGCCTCCCGCAGTTTGGTCAAACTCATGTTGGTAGCTTCGAGAACACTGTCCAACCGTCTCATCTTCTGTTGTCCCTTTCTCCTTGTGCCCTCCATCTTTCCCAACATCAGGGTATTTTCCAGGGGGTCTTCTCTTCTCATGAGGTGGCCAAAGTATTGGAGCCTCAGCTTCAGGATCTGTCCTTCCAGTGAGCACTCAGGGCTGATTTCCTTAAGAATGGAGAGGTTTGATCTTCTTGCAGTCCATGGGACTCTCAAGAGTCTCCTCCAGCACCATAATTCAAAAGCATCCATTATTCGGCGATCAGCCTTCTTTATGGTCCAGCTCTCACTTCCACACATCACTACTGGGAAAACCATAGCTTTAACTATACGGACCTTTGTTGGCAAGGTGATGTCTCTGCTTTTTAAGATGATGTCTAGCTTTGTCATTGCTTTCCTCCCAAGAAGCAGGCGTCTTTTAATTTATAGGGGTGTCCTAAGGAAAAGTGGGACATTCCAATATCAAATCAGAAACTTCTGTAAATCCAGGACTGTCTCTGGAAAATAGGGACACTTAGAGCGTCTGAAAGTACACACCCCTTTTCTACACAAGAAAATGGCATATTTCACTGCCAGTTGTTGAATTTAGAGTTACTTACACCTGACTTCCTCTCCCACTTGCTACTAATAGCAGCAGCCAGTTTTATTAATTTACATTAAATTCATTTAACACCAATGAAATAGGCCAGAAATGTATAATGAGTATCATTTAACAACTTCCAGTGGCAGGACTAATCATGTTCCACTTAGCAGCATCTGTTTCGGTCTTCTAGAATGTGATGGTAGAGTAAATGCTAAGTTCTTTCGTTACAATAGAAACGAATCCATTTTGCCAGGTAGCTTCCTAGCAACTAACAAAGAAATGAACAGACTTAATAATCTTCAATTTGGCTTTTTTTTTTCCTCCTTCCCCTCGGCACATAATGATACATACACTACGAGATCTATGTCCAAAGTACATGAAGAAGCGCCCACAAGTACTGAAAATTTAATTAAAAGTCAGAAAGCCATTGCAATGAAAACTCAGCAGAAAGCCATTTATTTTTAAAATCTAATATATTCTTCATGACTAAAGGCTACAGCACACGCTGACTTACACATTTAGCTGTAACTGATTTAAGGTACTTCATGGGAGGGTTTTTTGCACACAGGGTGGTGCTCAATTTGCAATGGAGTAAATTGGCAGAAATTTAATTTGGTGGGTTTTTTTAACTCTGCAAAAAAAAGAGGGAGAGAGAGAAGAAGAATCCTCATTAAAACCTCACGATGGGCTGCTCGCTTTTTTCATCATTAACAAGCCTAACTGCAGGTAAAAAGATACAATTATGGATTTATATAAATCCTATTGTCAATTTACAGCTCAAAGACTGGTGAGTTACCTCATTTTAAATAGGTTATTTTTTCCCCTTAACCTTTCTTTGTTTTAATGAGGATTCAGTTTGTCAGTGTCTCATATTCTGTTTGCCAGAAAGTTTCCCACAAATTGCCAGGGTTTGGTGGGACTAAGGACGAAAGAACATCTTATGTTAAATTTCATGCTCAAGTGATAAGGGTGAGCTGGAGATTCAGCGCTGGAATTGAACATTTCCATATCAGATGTTCTGCTTAGGAAGCTTTTGTGTTCCATGCGCCTAGCTTTGCGGTTCATTATAATGGTAGTTTTCATCCGATAGGGCTTTGCGTTGCTTTCGCCGCCTGTCGCCTCCCTGGACTCCGAGGAACCGCCAAGCTCTTTGCATTGCCCTTGCTCCCACTAGGATGAGCAATGTGGATTACTCAGAGACACCATATAGGTGTCATGGGCAGAAAGCAGAAAATGGCCACATCTCATCAAGTGTGGGACATGTTGGATATCTATCTACATCCCTGGTGACCAGGTCGTGGGAGTTATAAACTGTGGGCCACCATTTCAATCAGGGCTGTTCTGGGGTTGAGAAAGAAAAACAAGGCTGAAAAAATGAATATATTAACCAAGCAAACCAAACTACTACTACTACTACTACTACTACTTCTTCTTCTTCTTCTTCTTCTTCTTCTTCTCATCATCATCCAACCTTTACCTCAGATAAGGACTCAAGGGAGCTTACAAAGATTAAAACAACACAGAGAAAATGCAAAAAGCTAGAAACACCTAAAAGATTGTTGTTGTTGTTGTTGTTACTCTGCCTTTTTCTCTGACAGAGACCCAGGGCAGCTTACAGATATAATTGAAGCAGCTAAAAACATAGACGGGAAAACAATAATTAAAAAAACCAATTAAACACAGAATCTTTAAAAATTAGTTAAACTCTAATAGAATTGAAACAATATAAAATGGCAAATCTATTAAAATAATAGATTTTATTATCTGCATTAAAATACAGCTCTCTTAAAACCCTTTTCCTTTTTTAAAAGAAAAATAACAATGGTCAGTTCCCAAAGGTCTATCAGAATGAAACAGTTTTCACCTATCGGCAGAAGGACAGCAAGGAGGGAGCTAGTCTAGCTTATCTAGGGAGGGAGTTCCAAAGTATGGGAGCAGCCATCGAGAAGGCCTTTGCGTACATCCCTACGTGGCCTGTGAGGGTGAGGGAACTGAGAGAAGGACCTCCTCTGAAGATCTCAGAGCCTGGGCAGGTTTGTGGGGGAGACTATGGTCCTACAGATAGGCTGAGCTCAAGTTGTATTCCTACTGGAATCCTTAGAAGAGAGGCAGAATTCAGTGAGGTAGTTCTGTTAGTGCAAGGATTTCAATCTGTGCCATGGAATTTCCCCTGCCTCTCCTCTCCCTGTGTCCCCATCCCACACCCTCCTCAGATTTGCTCCAAATAACTGTATGTTCAGTGTAGTATTAAGTGGAGGAGGGAAGGTTGTTACAACGTGCATAACTTTTATTTAATTATCACCTCAACATAAAAAATAAATAAAAGTAATTTTTTGTTTTAGACAAAACTCAGAAGTACTTAGAGATATGTCCCCTACCCACTCTTCCACAAGATGAGTTCTCAAAGCTCCTTTTGTTTTCCTTGAAAACAAAACCCAAGCAGGAACGTCCACATTTGCCTTAAACCCTAGCTAGGTAAAAATCAGTAGTAGCTCAAATTTCTTCCTAACTAGAACAGGCTATGGTGTGTGTGTGTGTGTGTGTGTGTGTGTGTGTGTGTGTGTAATTTTTATTAAATTTTCTGTTTTACAATTTAGAATACTCCTTCAAACATCCTTAAAATATCAATGACTTTCCTTCTTCTCTTTCCATGGTTCATTTTGCATATCATAAATCCCTGCATATTTTACATAAACTAAATCATTCAGTATTCTATTATTACATCCATCAAAACTTAATTACACTGTTGAATTTATCTTAATGCTGCCAACGTTTTAAGTGTACACAATTTCCCCCCATATATACAATAAACATTTTCCAATCTTCTCTAAACATGTGTTCTTCTCGTTCTCTTATTCTATATGTTAAGTCCGCAAGTTGCGTTTAGTCCATCAGCTTACGTTGCCATTCTTCTTTAGTCGGGACCTCGCTCATTTTCCATTTTGGGGCTAACAAAACACAGGCCATAGTAGTGGCATACGTAAATAACCTTCTTAACAAACCAGAACAGGCTACATTGTTTTAACCCAATTTGGTTGGAGTTTTGCTGAAAGGGGACAATATACATTTTTTCCTCCCTCCCTTCAAGTACATGGAACATATCAGCATGAAATCCCTGGTGGAAGTTGATACGTTCAGTGATTCAGATTCTAGAGGGCTTCTGGAAGCATTCTTGCTCATGTGTGGTCTACCTCAGGGATGGAGAACCTGTGGGCCTTCAGATGTTGTTAGACTCCAACTCCCATCAGCTGCAAGCAGAGTAGAAGATGAGGGAGTTGGAATCCAACAACTTCTGGAGGGCCCTATAACACTGTCATATAATCAGTAACACATTCAGGACAGATAGTTTTCCATCTCTGATGCCCCACATCTCCTAGGGGCATATCTTCCTGAGAAGACTAATGTTTTTATGGTCATTTTTAAAAACATCGTTTGTCTCCACTTTCACCATGATTCTCCATTCCTTTTCAACTTTACGAAAAAAGTCTGAAGACATGAGGATATTAGTGCAGCAGAACCACTTTCCTTCCTCTGCTACTTTAAAATGTTCCCTGCTTCTTTGAACTCTAAAATCTGATGTGTGAATTAACTCATAAAGTTGTCTCTGTGCCGCTGGATGACGAGTTAATTACATGCCAAAATTAACCTTTGTTAAGCTCAGTAATAGGACTTCTTTTTATCTCCACAGCCAAGGTCTGTGTTAAAAATTCTTAATGATCTTGGATGAAAATCAATAATTTGTATGACTTCCATGTATGAACCAAGGAATGATATGTATCATTAAAATGTACTCTAATGATAACCTCAAGCTGAAATGGAAAGAAAGAGCGATTCCGCAGAGGTTTCAAGGACAAGTCTCTTACCAGCCAAGGGGCCATGGAGGCCTCTAATGGGATGCTGCTGTCGGGGACAGCTCATTTGCCCTAGAGCTCACAGAAAGATCAAGCTAAGAAGACGAACTCCAAGATCCAGACTTGGCACACGTCTTGCGACATTCTCCTTTGTTATATCCCTCTCAGATTGCATGATCACTCTAGTGTTTAGCTTCAGAATTTTTAATTAAAATTGCACATTCTTAATACTGTGCAAACAAGTGGGACCCCTTCTGCAACAAAATGTTGCCATCTGGAGTGCTCCTCTTTCCTTTTCAGGGATACTCAATGCCAACAATGGATCACTGTTGCTTAGAAGGAGGACTAGTGGAGAGGTCAGTATGGTACAAACTTACCGGCAGGAGCCCCAGAGTGGCTCTGCTGCTGCCTTTGCACTGCATGAACCTCCCAGCTGACTCTCCCACATGTTAAGCGGCAGTGTCCCACCTAGTGGGAAGCTAGCACCACAGCTCCTCTGCACCTGGTGAGCCACTTCTGATAAGAACACAGAAAACTGACTTATACCACGTCAGACCACTGGTTCATGTAGCTTGGTACTGTCTACACTGACAGAGGAGCTGCTCTCTTTCAAGCAGGGTTCTATCCCAGACCTACCTGGATATGTCACGTGGGTGGCGCTGTGGTCTAAAGCACAGAGCCTAGGGCTTGCTGATCAGAAGGTTGGCGGTTCGAATCCCCGCAACGGGGTGAGCTCCCGTTGCTTGGTCCCAGCTCCTGCCAACCTAGCAGTTCGAAAGCACGTCAAAGTGCAAGTAGATAAATAGGTACCGCTCCAGCGGGAAGGTAAATGGCGTTTCCGTGTGCTGTTCTGGTTCACCAGAAGCGGCTTAGTCATGCCAGCCACATGACCCGGAAGCTGTACGCCGGCTCCCTCGGCCAATAAAGCGAGATGAGCACCGCAACCCCAGAGTTGTCCATGACTGGACCTAACAGTCAGGGGTCCCTTTACCTTTACCTTTATCACTGAGCTACAACATTTAGGCGTGGGATTTCCCCCCCCCCCTTAACCGTCTAGTTGTTTCTTTTTCCATTGGGGCATGTTCAATTACGTCCTGCTGAAATGCTATAATTTTTTTATATCACAAACTTTCTGGGTGGGCTGTGTGTATGTGCTCCACTTTTGTTGTGTCATTTTGCAAGTGTGCCACTCCCAGTGGAAATGAAGTTGGGAAAGCAATGCAGAACAACCAGGAAAGGAGACCATTGTGTGGATGGTCCAGTATAAATCCACCATGAATGCACAACTATTGTGTCAATGTTGCAGAACACCCACCAAAGAATTCCAGTCCGGAGTGGCCCTTAAGATGTTATGCTTTACCTACTTGTTCAGTTGAAAGTCCCAAACTCTGTTGGGTTTACTTCTAAGTAGATGTGTGCACAACTGTACTTTGAGATCATACATGGCCATTTGAATGGCGCACAAGAAAATCATCTCTCCCCTCCCCTTTCACACCTCCCTCCCTCCCCTAATTTCCCACAGAGTGCTTGCTTTTGATCTTAAGCTTTTGGCCAAAGTTATTGAAGGAAGATAGATGAGAGTTCCCCAACCTAGTTCACAAGAATCTCCTCTATCAGCTTCATATCAAGCATTCTGAATGACAATCACTCCCCACCCTTTCGTGGGTTGGGAGCGAAGAGTTTGTGGGTTCTCGGATTAGTTAGAAATTGGGATTTTAGACAGGAGAGAATTGTTTCTAAACAGTGCAGCAAACTGGATTGTTGTTATTATTTTATCAGATTGGGCTGCAGTCTTCTATTTTCTTGCCTAGGAATTAGCAATGTTGTACTAAACGAGATTTACAGAAACACAGTTAGGAGAGTTGCAATATACCTGCAGGTGCATTGTGGGAAATGAGCCATCTCTGCTGAATCACGGAGAATTAACCCATTAACTGCATTCTTTAACAAGACACCCCCTGGTTTAGGTGAGGATAAGTGATCAAAAGAGAACAGAAAAATGGGAGAACAATGCATAGTGGAGTGTTAAGGAAGTCTGATAGAGTTCTGATTTTCCCCATGATGACTACTTCAAAGCTTTAGCTTTTCTTTTTTGATGCCAAATTATTTTTAAAAGTTGTCATTTTTAAAATCTGTGCCCCTGCTTTGCTGGTGTCCTAAGCATGAGCTTAGTTTGCCTATTGCAGACCCTCCAAGTGTCCCTATTTTCCAGGGACGTCCCTGATTTAGAGAAGCTGTCCCGGTTTCTGATTTGATCCTGAATTGTCCCGCTTTTCCTTAGGATGTCCCTATTTTCATTGGAGAAATATTCAAGGGTATGAGTTATCCAGCCTCCCAGCCATCTGAAGATAATCTTGTATAGGAAAGGGTTTTTTAAAAAATGTTTAATGTTTTATTATGCTTTTATATATTGGAAGCTGCCCAGAGTGCTGGAGCAATTCAATAAGATGTGTGGTGTATAAATAGTAAAATTATCATTATGGAATAAAAGGTAAAGGGACCCTTGACCATTAGGTACAGTCATGACCGACTCCAGGGTTGCGGCGCTCATCTCGCTTTACTGGCCAAGGGAGCCGGCGTACAGCTTCCGGGTCATGTGGCCACCATGACAAAGCTGCTTCTGGGGAACCAGAGCAATGCATGGAAACACCATTTACTTTCCCGCCGGAGCGGTACCTATTTATCTACTTGCACTCTGACGTAATTTCGAACTGCTAGGTGGGCAGGAGCTGGGACCGAGCAACAGGAGCTCACCCCATCGCGGGGATTCGAACCGCCGACCTTCTGATCAGCAAGTCCTAGGCTCTGTGGTTTAGCCCACAGCACCACCCGCATCCCAATTCAATAAGATGTGTGGTGTATAAATAGTAAAATTATCATTATGGAATGGGACGTCCCTATTTTCATCAGAGAAATGTTGGAGGGTATGCTGTTGGGTAATCCTCACAGGAACTATCAGGTTATAAAATCCAGCCTTGATTGTGTTCCAGAATTTACACAATTATGGCCAGCTTGAACAACTTTTAGGGAGATGAAGATGGTGAAAGGGCATAGAAATCTTCCGAATTCAGATCCCAAAACTCCTCAAGTCTGTCTTAGATATGTTCACCTGTGAAAACTTTGTTGCCTTTTCTCTTTCTCTTCCGCAACCGTGTCATAACAGCTTCCACTGATGTAACCTCAAGGTATCCGCAGGCACGTTTGCCAGACATGATAGGAGAGGGGAATTTGAAAGGGTTCGCCCTGTAGCTGCACCTACATCATTAAACAGATGCAAAGATAGGACAAATGTGGGATGGGTTTGTAAGGAAACTGAAGTGAAAAGGAAATAGATTGTGTGTGACCTCATGTCACATGTCATTACTTTCCAAGGTAATATTTACTGCATTCTTCCTTCAGGCTTTTAAAAAACTTTTTTTCCCACGTTGCAAAAAGTTAAAGTTTCACAGCTGTTTTCTGAATTGACTACTATATTTCTAAGTATCCAAACATGTATATTTCTGCTAGTTTAAAGGCACATTCCTATGCTCAGGCTGTTGTAGGAGTCTAGGTAGGCAGCTGTGAAATTATGAGTATTGCCATGATTGAACTGGATTTTTCAACAGAAATAAATTATCTTAATTCTTGAGGTTTATTGTTGCCCACTGTGGTCTAAACTACTGAGCTTGCCCATTGGAAGGTCGGCTGTTCGAATCCCCGTGACGGGGTGAGCGTCCGTTGCTCGGTCCCAGTTCCTGCCAACCTAGCAGTTTGAAAGCACGTCAAAGTGCAAGTAGATAAATAGGTACCGCTCCGGCGGGAAGGTAAACGGCGTTACCGTGCGCTGCTCTGGTTTCGCCAGAAGCAGCTTAGTCATGCTGGCCACATGACCCAGAAAAACTGTCTGTGGACAAACGTCAACTCCCTCAGCCAGTAAAGCGAGATGAGCGCCACAACCCCAGAGTCATTCGTGACTGGACTTAACTGCCAGCGGTCCTTTACCTTTACCTTTTTTTTTACTCTGAGGTATTATGATTATTAATATGTTTGTAAAGGCAAGCATGTAATTAAAACAGCTAAAATATTTTTTAAAATAATAAAAAATAACTGAAGATAGATTTTTTAAAAAAAAAACCTCTACAAAATGAACATCTTTGGCAAAGATCTTTCTATTGTTTATAGAAAGTGCATCAAGTGGGTGCCCATCATATCTCGGCAGAAATGCCTTTCTGCAGGAGAGGGGCTGTCACACAGAAAGTTACTGTGATATTTTCAGGACTTGAAGAAGAGACCCTCCTGCAGAACTGACATACTGCGTTTACAAGGGATTAAGGTACTCTCTCAAGTATATGATCCAGGGCAGGATAGAAATTGAATAAATAAATAAATATATGCTACACTACTGCGTCAGAGCTTTCAGTAGCACCTGGTAAGGCTGTTCACTACATACCTTCCCACAATGTATTTCACTCCTGGTGCTATGTGCTGTCTTCAACGTGATGTTTCAGGTTCAATGTATTAAACAGCTGAGGACCACAATACCTCAAGGACTGCCTCTCTCCATATGAACCTACTCAGACCCTGAAATCATCTTCTGAGGTACTTCTTCTTGAGCCTCCTTCAGGAGAAGTCCAGACAGTGGCAACATGAGAACGGGCCTTTTCTGCACAAATAGTGGCTCCCTATTTGTGGAATGCTTTCTCCAAGGAGGTTCAGTTGGCGCCTTCATTATACACCTTTAGGCGCTAGGCAAGAACGTTCTTCTTCAACCAGGCCTATGGGTTTTCTACAATGGGTTTTCTGGATGGCCGCAAAACAGGATATTGGACTAGATGGGCCTTTGGCCTGATCCTGCAGGCTCTCCTTATGACAGCTAGCAAGAAGGACTTTCTGCTTCAAGAGAAGAGAGACAAATCACTTGTGTCATGTTTAGACTCTAGCGTTGGCCAAATTAAAATTATCATGTTTTCAAGCATCATTTTTTAAAAAAATAAAAAATCACCAAGCACAAAGAGATTGTTGGATGCTTGCTAAAGCGGCAGAATGGCAATGAGAGCAGTTCAGGATTCGTGGGGGGTTTTCTTTTACGGTTCCCTGTGCTTTTCTTTTACTGGAAGGTTGCTTGAAGGGAAACAAGTGAAGACATCACAAAGCAAAGCTTCTACATTTCAAAGCCACTGTTAATATTGTATTACACGTTGGTTGTTGTTCTAGCAGCACAGCACGCTATAATCCTTTTTTTTTAACCAAAAAAAAAAAATACATCCCTTATACATTAGCTAAAGATGGCAGCCAAATGGTGTAATATCCTGCGTCATAATTATTTAATAACTGTAACATAATAGGTTGCTATAAATATGCATAGGCTCCTCAAACGTGCAGTTCATTCTGGGCTTTTGACAGTGCATTGGAAATGCAAGAGACATTGGGAAATTGCCCCAAATTACCTACCCCCTGCTTAAAACACAGAGCTGTTCTCAGCCATTATCCCAATACCTGAAAAGACTTTTTCCTAGATAACATGGCACACAGAGACCTGATTAACTCTAGTATCTGTTTTTCCTGATTTTTATTTTATTTTATTTTTTTGTACAAGTGTAGCCCATGACTACGTATCATTGAGCACATCTGCTTAGTGAAGGTCAACCAACCCAGATGTTGAGCTTCATATAAATCTGCCATTTGCAGAGTCTTGCTAGGGACCAGAAGTATGGCTAAAAGAATGGTCTGGCATTTCAGAGGTGGGTAGAAGCTGTTTGTGTCACACACACACACACACACACACACACACACACACACACACACACGGTAGTGCAATCAGGGCTACCTCTTATCCATGCCTCAGAGGGGTTGGAAAAGGGGAGGAGCAGCAGAAGTAGGGTTGCCACATGTCCGGGAATTCCTGGACATGCCCTCTTTTGGGCTCTTACATGCCCATCCAGGGGGAATTTGACATTTTAAAGCAAATGTCCTGGATTTGGGGTGTTGTTGTTTTTTTAAGTGCTAGCGGCTATGGTTCAGACCCTGGCTCTGGTGCAGGTAACCTGCCTTGGGCTCAGTGGCAGTGGTGGGGCTATTGGGCAATCCCCCTTAAAAAACTCAACAACTTTTTGGGTCTGGATTTTTACCTCTTGAAACATGGCAACCCTAAGCAGAAGCAATACAGAGAGCTGATGAGCATTAAATGATTGCCTGTACACTGAGTGGAGGGATGCAAGTTTTTGCACAATCAGGGGAGTCTTAACCAAGTCAACGCATTTCAAGTATAGATTTCCTGTGCTGGGAAGGCAGGGGCAGACCCAACCAATTCCCATGCAAACTCAGAGGTTGGTGGTTTGGCTAGGACTGAACTGAAGGAGCCTTAAGTTTTTGTGAAGGGAGAAATGCAAGCCTGTATTGCCGCTTTGGTGAAGGCTGGAAAGCAGGTATGACAGCAAATCCTTACTTGGGGTTGTTGTTGTTTATTTTAAAAAAGCAAAAAAACAATGAATCCAATAGGTTTTTCATGCAGAGAAATGAGGAGCTCCAGCTTTTGTTTTTTGTTTAAATATTTTTATTAAGCAATTTCAACAAAACAAATTATCAATCCAAATAATCAATTACATTATTTTCCCCCCTTTTTTATTCTCCCCCACCTGAGACTTCCCTCAGCTCCCCTCTCTGATTTGTTTGCACATATTATTCCCTGCATGTTAAAAATTGTGCATATCATTGCGTTATCTATCATTTATTCTATTAATAAATTTGTGGATGTTTATTCAAAACCTGCCAAGGAGTCCAAATCATTTTGGGAGTTTTTTAAGTAGTTTGCAAAAAGTTCCCAATCTTCCTTGAAGTTACAATTGTCCTTCTCACATAATTTATGTGTCAACTTTGCCAACTCTGCATAACTCATCAATTTTTCTTGCCATTGTTTTTTTGTTGGGATTTCCTCCTTCTTCCATCCTTGTGCTAACAAGACTCTTGCCACTGTTGTCGCATACATAAATAAATTCTTTGTTTTTATTGGCAGGTCTTGTCCTAAAATCCCTAACAAAAATGCTTCTGGTTTCTTTACAAATGTCATTTTAAACATTTTTTTTTCAGTTCATTGTATATCATTTCCCAAAAAAAATTAACTTCTCTACATTCCCACCACATACGATACATAGTACCTTCTTTTTCTTTACATTTCCAACATGTATTTGGCCCAGTTTTATACATTTTTCTTATTGGACTGGTGTGATATACCATCCGTACATCATTTTCATGTACTGTGTTTTTCACCCCATAAGACGCACCAGACCATAAGACGCACCTGGTTTTGGAGGAGGAAAACAAGAAAAAAAATATTCTGAATCTCAGAAGCCAGAACAACAAGAGGGATCGCTGCGCAGCGAAAGCAGTGATCCCTCTTGCTGTTCTGGCTTCTGGGATAACTGCGCAGCCCGCATTCGCTCCATAAGATGCACACACATTTCCCCTTACTTTTTAGGAGGGAAAAAGTTAATCTTATAGAGCAAAAAATACAGTAATTTTCTTTCAGAAGACAACAATCTGATAATTTCAAATCCACTTTCCACAGCCTTTCCCAATCCTCAAGTTGTATATTATGTCCTATATCTTGTGCCCATTTGATCATGACTGATTTGACCTCCTCATCTTTTGTTTCCCATTCCAGCAGTATACTATATGCTTTCTTCAGCAGCTTCACTTCTTCAAGGAGCGCCAGACTACATCATGCATATAGTTTGAGACCATGTCATATGCACTTTTTTAGTGTGCAAATTGTAAACATGGTGCTTGCAGGGGTCTTGCTAGATTTTGCTAGATATGAACTTTGCTTTCAGTCTTCAGTTGCTGGATAAGGTCGGTCCATATGTTGTCTTGTCAGCCTGCCAGATGTCCTGCCAGTTCACAGGAAGATAAACTGCAAGAAGTTGCCATAAACCACCTAGAACAGCCTTTCCTAACCTAGGGTCCCTAAACGAGGTTGGACTACAACTCCCATCATCCTCGACCACTAGCCCTGCTTGCTAGGGATGATGGGACTTGTAGTCCAACAACATTTGGGGACCTGAGGTTCGGAAAGGCTTTTCTTGAACCTTTGTCCACTTAGAATGTCTATTCCAATTGGCAGCAGTTCTCCAGGTTCACAGGGAAAAGTGTTGAATCGCATCACCTTTCTACCTGTTGTTTTAAGCTGGACCCACTGAGAATCAATCAGGGGGACCTTTTCCTTTCAAGACATGTGCTCTTCCTTTTACCACCCATTGCTGAAGCCACGGTGCTAACTGGGCAGTGGAAGTACAAGTAAATCAGCCTAACAATTTTGTACAATCAAACCACTGGGTGAAATGATGATGAGTAAGGCCCCTCTACTAGACCTTCATTTCCAGTTCTGAATTTCTTGATTTAGAGTCACATTTAGACAGATCTCAAACACCCGAAGAATACGCATGCACACCAAGCAGCTTCAAGGGGAAGAGAATCAGATGAATAGCTTCTGCAAAAGCTGCAACCTTTCCCAGCTATTCTAGTCGTCTATTCTTTATAAGAACAGGGCTGGTCAGAAGGCATGCACCTTCAATTACGCTTTGTTTCCAGAGACCAGAAACCCAGGCTTAAATCTCCACAAACAATTTAAATTGAAATGAAGGAGGCTGTTGTAAATAAATAAAATAAAATAAAATAAAATAAAGGTACCACAAGATTTAGCTGTGTGATCTATTTGAAAGAACAGTTTTTTAAAAAAGGAAAAAAATCTAAAAGACAAATTTGTAAAAGAAAATCTCTACAATAATTGTAAGTTTTATTCTTGGGGTGGGGGAGTTGTATATTCATATAAAACAATTAACTGTGTTAATTGCTTTCTTTTACTCTAACACCTTACCAGCAATTACTGCATTTGGATTTAATGTTCTATTAGCAAAATTAACAGTAAACAGGAACTAAAACCAAAAGCAGAGGGTTTTTATTTTCAAAATGCATCCAAAGTGTTCACTTTCATTAACAAGAGGGTAATTGTGTCTATTTAGTAATTTGCTCTACGATATATTTTTTAAAAAGGAGTTAGTTAATAATTTATACTGTACTATTTAAAAAGAGGCTGTGAAAAGCCTACGGAAGGATTTGAATTAAACAGTCTTTCACCCTTTTAATATCTCACAAGAGATTTTTCTGCACTGATTCATTTAATTTAGTGGACACAGCAGTGTGGCCCATTGATTGTGGACAAAACTTCTGAAGGGCCTGGTGTGCACCCCTGTTAAAACGTGGGAAGAGAGTAAAGTTGGCCGTGAATTAATTTGATTCTGTACATAATTCTTTTTTCAATGGGATTCTGTGTCCCATTGCAGAGGCATGAAAAAAGGAGACACTGAGTTTGATTGCTTAATATTCATCTACATTTTCCTCTCTATGGGCACAATATGCTTGGCTTAATTAACTTTTCTCAAAGGTGAAGCAGTGCGCACCATCTGCTGTGAGACAATCACATTTGTATGCCTCTCAGAATAATCCCTTTACTACTGAAACTGCTATCATACAGGAGCCAAATCTGAAAAACTTTCAAATGGCATCGCTCTCCATTGAAACCCAATCGCTACTTTTGCTCCATCGGCACAGTGCAGGCATGGTTCGGTCAAAGGAAGAGGTGGGCCGGTTGTTTCGTTTATCTGCTTGCTTGTTTTTCCAGGTTTGTAGAAATGGATCTTAACTTTGTTATAATCTGCCTCCTTCCTGGTCATTATGTTGAGCAGAAGCACTTCCCTCATCCCCACCAAATTAGAAATTCCACATGCTTCGTTTGAGACCCTGCTCAAGAGCCCAGCAGGCTCATCCTTCCATTCTCTTACCTCCTCATGTGCGAATATATATATATATATATATATATATATATATATATATATATATATATATATATCCCCCAAAACATGGCTGTCTGCAAAGAACCGTCAAGTCACTCAAAATTCCGACGTGAAATATTGAGGCAAAGTTTAGCCATTTAATTTTTTAATCAAGTCTCAAGGACCACACAGTGCTATCAAGGGCCTACTGAACTTGCTCTAAAGCTGGGTCATTATTTGATCTTTGTGGCTGGTAATCTGATTATCTCATTGTGGAGGTAAACTTCAGACCCAATCTTGTTAGCAGCTGGCTAGGCTGCATTACTCCAGCTACTGAGCTGGAAAATGAACTGAGCAGTCCGCCTTTGGCCTTGTTCCCTTTGAGCTTCAGGTTGGCTACTTCAAGACGTCTACTTTTGTGTCTGAATCAGCACTTTATTCTTCAGTCTCCCTTGTGCAAGGCAAACATATTCTCTAATGGTAATGTCGAGGCAGGACTTTCAAACGCCCGGGGGGAGAGGACCTCCAGCATTTGGAAAACAGGTATTATCGGAGATTTGCCAAAACTTGACTAGGGCGGGGAGTTTGGGGGGAGTTATTTAATTAAAGCCATCTAATGAAGGAGGCGGTGTCCTTCTTTACTTTGAGATTCACACTGGCCTGAGTTGCTAAAATATGCAAATGTGCGCAGGATTTGTGTGGTCTCCCCTCCTTAAGACACTCGCAGTTTTGCTTGTGGTCTCCTCCCGGCTTTGACCGCTTTTACAGTGAATGCACAGCACTGTCAAAGCACAGAAAGTCTCGGAAAAATAGCCTGAAAGGGTTCAAAGGATCCAAAAGACAAAAAAGGACTAAGCTGGGATTTTTATGTACAACTGAAAAGAAGAATAAAATATAAGTTGCCTAATGCAGGCTGTTATGGCAATGTTACCCATATCAAAGCATTATGGTGCTGCGGAAGGGCGTCGAAAGTTTTCTAGCCCACCATATGCAAAAGAAAAAGAGGGAGAAATAGGAACAATTTAGGCTGGCGGTGATTTTGCTACATGAGCCATTGAATGCTCTTTTTTGACACACTATTGAGTGAACAAGGAATTCAAAGAGTTTGAACTCGAACAAGTTTTCTGCCTCAATAGGCCATAATCAGTCCCAAAGAACTGAGTATTACTCAGTGTAGTGGTCTGCTCTCAAGGCTAACCAGCGTGGGGGTTTTTTCTCGGCCCGCTATTATAATGCGCATCAAAGAAAGAGCTCTTATGTTGCCTGTCCTCTTATCAATCCCGCTAAAACCTAAATCTCTTTAGGACAGTTTTTGAAACCTTAAGGGAGCGGGAGGGTGGGGGGTTGGAGTTAGGTGCCATTCTCAAATGTATCGGCAGGGCACATTGCTAATGTTACCAAGTATACAGAAGCAAAATATATAAGCACAAAGCAGACTGCCATTGCTAAAACTGGGAAAGCTAAGGCTGGATTTGTAAATGTGTGCAAAAGTGTTAACTTTAAAAAAAGGAGCTTTTGAAGATTGTCTTGACCCTACTGCTGCTTAAATAACGCATTTCCAAATCAATTCTGAGTTCAGCATCCCTGTTTTATTATCAGATTTCGTTGTTAATGCTATGTCAAAATGTAGAACTACTACTACTATAAAAATAAAATGGGCATCTCCTTTGAAATAATGTTACATTAACAGCACTCAGGCTAGACTTTGCACTTTCTGCTCTCATAATACTTATGATTATATTCGGATCCCAGTTTGTGCATGTTAATTGCAGTCTCTGCACATAATGGAAAATGACAACAATGAATTTCATCAATCAGGATGCAACTTCCTTAATCCTCGGAAAGTAGTAACCCATGACATTGTGACATTTTACAATTATTAGACTTTCTTTTAGCCTCCTATAATGAAAAAGAATAGTGATTCATAAGCTCATTGCTCTTGCATTTTTTCTGCTTTAAAGAATCATGGATATTATTAATTATTATTAATGTTATTATTTTTTCAAAAGTCATACATAGTTAATGTGACACACATGAAAAGGTAGGATGTCTTCGTGGCAACACTTTAAATTCCTTCACTTGACCTTTCTGACCATTTATCTTATGCCTAAATCCATAGCCGTTTGGCTTTCAAGTTCCTGCTCACAATTTTCCAGTGCATCTAAGGACTTGCAGGTGCCTAACAAGTCTTTTTGTCCCTTGAACAACAACCTCTTTCACCCATCTACTCTTGCCATATTACTACTGTTGAAATTTGCTTTGATGCATCGTCTTGTCTTGATCCTGGGGTCGCAGTCCCCTTCTCCAGGGAATGAGGTCAAGGACACTGAGTCAGAAGGGAAACTTTACACAGGGTCAACCCCAGGAGCAGTTCTCTGGTTCGAAAGCTTCAGCTGGTGAAGAATTTGGCAGCCAGGTTGCTCTCTGGGACAAGATGGTTGGAGCATATTACACCGACCCTGGCCCGACTGTACTGGCTGCCAATTAGCTCCTGGGCCCGATTCAAAGTGCTGGTTTTGACCTATATCAGTGTTTCCCAACCGGTGTTCCGCGGCACACTAGTGTGCCGCCGAACATTGCCTTGTGTTCCGTGGGAGGGAGACGGGCGAGTCGGGCGGCGAGAGGCGGGGCGGCGGCGGCGGGGCTCCCGCACGCACCTTTCTGCGCCGCCGCGTCCCGCCTGAGCAGCAACAGGAGGAGGAGGAGGGAGGCCAGCGCCGGCCGGGTCCCCCGGGGGAGCGGGCGCTCCGGGCTGCTCACCATACCCCGCGTCTCGGGCGCAGCAGCCGGCAGTCTGAATGCATCCCGAGCCGCGCTGCTCTCGCCTTGCCTCCTTCTTCGCGCCTCCTCCCGGCTCGCGCGCCGTCCCTGCGCGGATCCGTCCAGCCTCCGGCCGCCGCCGCCGCCCCCTCCTCTTCCTCTCCTTCCCCCACCCACCAACCCGCACGGCGCGCTCCCACCGCCCCCGATGGGCGCAACCACCTCCGGGTCCGCTGCAGCCGCCCCTTCCCCGGCTCCGGCAGCCGAAAGTCCCCCAGCGGAGCCCGTCTGGCCGCTCCCCCCGCTCCCTGCCCACCTCCCGGAGTTGAGGCGCCCTCTTTCGTTGCTTCGCGGGGAGGGAAAAAACTTTAACTTTTGTGCGTCCCTCCCGGCGTGACGCTGCGCGCTGACGTCACGGGGCGGGGCTTTAATGGTGGTGTGCCGCGAGATTTTTTTCCGATAAACAGGTGTGCCGTTGCCCAAAAACGTTTGGGAAACACTGACCTATATAACAGCTCAGGACCGCAATACCTCAAGGACAGCCTTTCCCCTTATAAACCATCCCGGGCTCTGCATTCATCACCTGAGGCCCTTCTTCAGGTGTCTCCACATAAGGTCCAGAGGGTGGCACCATGAGAAAAAGGCCTTCTTTGTAGTGGCCCCCTATTTGTGGAATTTTTAGGTGCCAGGCAAAAAACATTCCTCTTCAACAATTAATATTCTACAGCCTTTTAAATGTGTCTGCGGGAAGGGGGTTTATTGTTTCGCTGTTCTTTTTCTGTTTGATTGTTTTTACTTGATTTTGTCCTGTGTTTTATGCTGTGAACTACCCTGAGATCCTATAATAATAATCTTCCACATGGAAGCTGGAGCATGTTTGTTTTCTCCTGCTCTGGAGGCTAGGACCAAAACCAAGGTATTAAAATTACAAGAAAGGAGATTCTGTCTAAACATCAGGAAGAATTTTCCGTCAGTAAGAACTGTTCGACAGTGGAATGGACTCCCTTGGAAGATGATGGACTCTCCTTCACTGGAGAGGTTGGATGGTGATCGGTCATGGATGCTTTAGTGACAATTCATGCATTACAGGGGGTTGGACTTAGATGACCATCAGAGTTCCTTGCAGTTCCGTGATTCTAAAGAAATTTTATTCTGGCAGACTATTATTGAATGTGGCAGACAAATTTTACTGTCTACTCAGTTGATTCCCCCCCCCTCCCCACAAGATAGTCAATTTAATGAAATCATAACATTTAATGTTTTTAGATTCCCCGAGTGGTCCTTTTGCACCAGATGGGTAGGACAGGTATGTTTAAATTAGCTAGGTTTGCATTAAAATTCGTACCAAACTTCTCTGTTGTCCCTATTTGCTATTGGGCCCAATTTAAAGTATTGACCTCAGCCTATATCAGGGATGGGAACCTCCAGACAGTGGGCCAAATTAGACCCATTAGATATCCCAGTTTGCCTCATGGGGCCATTTTCCCCAAGCCCTCCTCATCAAATCACAGTCCCAATCCTGTTGTCATATGGGATGGACAGTGAGAGACATCCCTTTGAAGTCCCTATACAAGCAGTATCTAATGAACCTGCTTGGAAACAGTCTTCAAAGGCAATGTTGTCACGTGATGTCATAATTATGCCAGGTGATTGACAGGTGGGCAGTCCCACCCACCTGTGAAGCTTGGCCCCTCTGCAAAGCCCTGGGGCCAAAATTAAATATTCACCTCCAGGCCTCGGCATATCGCATTAACCCAGCAGTCCTTTCTAGGCAACAGGAGCACTCCTGTAAATCACATGTCATTTGAGTCGGCTGGTAGCCACTGATCAGCTCAATGTGAGTGTTCCATTTTCATATCTTCAGTACATACCCTCCAACGGTCCTGATTTTCCAGGGACAGTCCTGGAATTACAGAAGCTGGCCCAGTTTCTGGTTTGATCCCGGAATGTCCCTGCTTTCCTTTTTCCTCCCTTCCATGTCTTGGATAACAATTAAATCTGGTGTGTGTGTGTGTGTGTGCGCGCGCGTGTGTGTAGGTGCAAAAACAGAGTCCTGTTTATACTGAAAATATAATCCCTGCACCAAATGAAGGAAATAGTGAAGCTGACATATGAAGCCCTCCCTCTAATTTTGAAGGAAAATGGGACCAATCCGCTTTAAATTCTCTCATTGCATTGCTTCTGCAGCTAGCCATTTTTTTAGGAAACGTGTGAAGTGTTTATTCCTTTATTGTAAATTGACCCTTATACCGTCTCCTTAGAAGTAAGCCCCACTGTATTCAATGAAACTCACTCCCAGGTAACTGGGTAAAGACTGGGCAGCCTTACGCTGCAATCCTAGGCATTTTTACGCAGAACTAAGTCCCAATGAGAGTTCAATTGGATTTGATTTCTGGTATGTTCCTGATCATTCTCACACTTTCTGTTGTTGTTGTTGTTGTTGTCATCACCATCCACTTTTTACCCTGACATGGACTCAAGGCAGCTTACAGCTAAAATTTTATTACACAATCCCCTCCCTCACGCATTTTTTTTCCTTTACAACAATCTTGTAGGTTTGGCAGAGAGATTGTAATTGGCTCCAGGTGACAGATGTATATGTTTATATGACGTATATGTGTTCAGGAAATCAAAAACGGGATCAACTTCCTGATGTAGAGAAGAATGTCCCTATTTTCATCGGAGAAATATTGAAGGGTATGGCAGTAGCCACACGATTAAAAAAGGACAGATTTTTGGAGTGTGGCTTTTGTACCTTTCTGTGTGCTGTTAGCCAGTTTGTCTGCACAGGTACCAAAAACACATGGCATAGAAAAGGCCCTAAGGTAGCTTCATCCTACCCTGATTTTGAACACATAGTAGCACTTGAAGTAACTTGAAAATTAGGCAGAGTGGGGATCATTTCCAAACTCTTATTTAATTCTAGGTTCTGTCAACTTTGTGCATTGAAATTGCTTCTCACATGTCACACTAACTGCCAGAAAGTGTATCTCATGTGTCTGATTTTATTTTATATTATGGCTTCCAGATGGTAGACTACTTATGGAGTAATCCTCACTTTTTGATCTCCTTTGTTCGAAAAACTGAACCACGTACTGGTCGCAGCATAATAACCTAATCTTGCAAATTGATGCATCTTTTCTTTTTTTGCTTACAATAGCATGGATCATCTGCAACATTGCCTGAATAAATGTACCATTTGTCACCAGCTAAAAAAGCTGTCATCATTAACTTGATTAATCAAATGCTGCTGTTAAAGATGGATTGAAAGCACAAAATAGTCAGCCCAGTGCCACGTAATGAAGAGATTAATTTGAACAAGACAACCAATTTTGTATAACAACTCTCATGCTTTACTTAGAAAGCCATCAATTAGTTGTTGTTTTCTCCCACTTGGCATACTGTTTTGTCTTTCGGAACAACAAAAAGGCAATTTGCTCAAAAGTCAATCTGCTTTGTGTGTTGTTGTTGTTTTAAAAAATGGCGGAGTTAAGTACCTCCGCCCTCTTTAGTTCTGTAATCTGAAACCTTGACTTTGATAGCCAAAAGGAAATTAATGATAGAAGAGAAAAAGTTACAATGGATTTATTCCCCTCTCAGGATATCACTAATCATAATTCTGGTAGCAGGAGTTGCAACAAGGAAGGCCTATGAAGACCTTCATTCCTTCATTATCTTGGATGGAGATGAATGTATCCCATGCTCAGGGTGCCAACTTTAGTCATTAAGAAAGTTGCTAACCCACTTAATCAGCTGCTATTGTTTAGGCCACGGGGGGGGGGGGGGTTTGAAAAGGCATTTTAAAGAGGCAGTGCTCTGATCATTTATTTTTATGCGTACAATAGCCCTGTCCATGTTGTATTAAACAAGAGCATATTCTATGCATTATGGGCCCATCACACCACTCTCATCAATATGCAGGGTGGCAAATCTGTCTCTCTGGGGTTCTCTTTCTTCCAGTCAGTTTGCAACATGTTCATACCAGTTTACAGATCTTTAGTGGGCATTTATTCTAACATGTGCATTTTTGTATGCAATTCCCCCCTAGTAGCATGCAATTTTGTTTGTTGTTTTCAACAATGTACATATTTTTATACACATGTTAGAGCTGGAAAAGGATGTCACAGATTTCAGAGAAGTGCAAATTTGAAAGGATAGCTGTCTGTTGGTTCACATATTGTTCCGGGAAGTGCAAATTAGGTAGATTTGCATTAAAATGTCATAGGAATGAAATGTGCCCTGCTCTCCTGATGGCAGGTCATACAAGGATACAGGTGTGCAGGAAAGCCAAAAGTTCCTCTGTCAATCCCAAAGCAAAGTGTGTAGAATCTAGCAGAACTGTGCAAGTCCCCCCCCACACACACACACTTGATTTGGGACCCAGTTTCATGATTCTGATTGGCCTGGCCCAGCCCTAATGTTCAATCAGAGTTTTAAATCCACATTAAAAATGTAGTTGCCAGTAACGAGAGGGGAAGAAGAAAGAGACGATCCAAGCACCAGTCTCTGTCTATAGTGTCTCTTTCTCTCCCTGACCCACCATTCATTCACTCATTCATTCATTTCATAACACATATATACCACTTGATAGGTTTTTTTAGAACAAAAAACCCAGAGGTTTAAAAAACTTTTTAAAAAAACTATCACTAAGAAAAATTAGCAACTACAATTTAAGACTTTCAAAAAGTTAAAATACCCATGGACTAAAAACAGATTAAAATTCATATCAACTTTCTAAGTTTGTCTGGATAAGTTTGTCTAAACAAAAACATGACTTAAACCCTGGCACCTTCTCTTTCATGATAGTCTGTTTTCAGAAGTGTACGGCAGCACACACCCACCCCAGCGCTTTCTCTCTCGCTCTCTCTCGCTCTCTCAGTCTCTCTCTCTCTCACATACAAACACTCACTCACACACACACACACACAAATTGCATTGCTGTATTAGTCCAAAGCTACCTAGTGTAAAGGTAAAGGTAAAGGGACCCCTGAACATTAGGTCCAGTCGTGGCCGACTTTGGGGTTGTGGCGCTCATCTCGCTTTACTGGCCGAGGGAGCCGGCGTACAGCTTCCAGGTCATGTGGAACTGGTGACATCCTGCCTCAAAGCATGGCATTTCTATTTAGCTATTGTTGCAAACAGCCACTGATAGATATAAGAGAATTTTGCATTCCATCCTAAACTATTGTAGAGTTAACTATCCTAAACTATTATTGAGTTAACCATGAACCACCATGTTATCAGAGAAGGAGGAAGAGATCCCTATCTGTCCGCTTTGCTCACAATCTTACAGATACCTATTACAGGTATCTTCTTCTACCACAACCCATTCCATATACAAGCAACCACCATGTTCTCCACTTTTAAGAAATCTCTTTTTAAAAAAAATAATGCTTTATTATGCTTACGCACCAACAAAACACAAAAAAACATACAATTATGTCATTTGTTACAAAGATACAAAGTTAACAAATAAACTCGTACGTTTTGACAATGAATCTTCTTAAAGTACATGTAACTTCCCATCATCTCCGTATTTCATTTCATATTTACTAACTTGTTACAAAAACCTATCCAATCGTTTTATAATAAAGTATTATTTCTCCTGAGTCCTTGTTTCTTACTTGGTACAGCTACAGAAGTTATTCAAAGGCAGCGACCGAGTTCATGCTGCCACAATTGTTCTTAAGATATGTTTTGAAAACTTCCCATTTTGCACTAAATATTTGTTTTGAATTATCTTTCATTTTTTTGGTTAATTTGGCTTTGTTGTTGTTGGCTTTCTCGTTTAGGCGTTTAGGCGTGTCCGACTCTTCGTGACCCCATGGACCAGAGCACGCCAGGCACTCCTGTCTTCCACTGTCTCCCTCAGTTTGGTCAAACTCATGTTGGTAGCTTCAAGAACACTGTCCAGCCATCTTGTCCTCTGTCATCCCCTTCTCCTTGTGCCCTCCATCTTTCCCAACATCAGGGTCTTTTCCAGGGAGTCTTCTCTTCTCATGAGGTGGCCAAAGTATTGTAGCCTCAGCTTCACAATCTGTCCTTCCACTGAGCACTCAGGGCCGATTTCCTTAAGAATGGATAGGTTTCATCTTCTTGCAGTCCATGGGACTCTCAAGAGTCTCCTACAGCACCATAATTCAAAAGCATCAATTCTTCGGCAATCAGCCTTCTTTATGGTCCAGCTCTCACTTCCATAGCTTTAAATGTATGGACCTTTGTCGGCAAGGTGCTTTTTAAGATGCTGTCTAGGTTTGTCATTACTTTTCTCCCAAGAAGCAGGCATCTTTTAATTTTGTGACTGCTGTCACCATCTGCAGTGATCATGGAACCCAAGAAAGTAAAATCTCTCACTGTCTCCATTTCTTCTCCTTCTTTGGCTAGCTCTGCATATTCAACTAATTTCTGTAACTATTCTGACCTGGAAGAAATTTTATCCAGTTTCCAGTTATTCACTATTAAGATTCTCACAGCGACGGGCATATAAAAACATTTCTCTTACATTCCTAGGACACTTTTAAGAAATCTCAGAGCAGCCCATCACAGGAAGCAGAGTAATTACACTTGTCACATCAGGGCGCTCTCAGATTACTGGGTTCTGGCTGGATCCTTGATTTGACTGGAGCTCTACTCTGTGCCATACTTAACCTACTGGTTAATTCAGACCTGGTATTATGAAATTATCAAGAGAACCACTAATGCCATAAATCTAAATACTGTGACATTTCCAAATTATATACTACACTGATGGGGAGACACTAGATTGGGTAGTTAGACGATGACTCTTGAAAATGACCTTATAGAAACATTTATTTCACAACACTTTAGCCTCATTTTGATTAATTGGATCTAGACATTTTCCTCATTGGGGAACTGCAAAAGATGCCAATCAGCTGAGATCACACACAGAATCCATGTAATTTGCCATCTGTCCCAGGTTAGGAAGCATAACAGGCTCTCCAAAGACACACAGGTAAACTCTCGTGCTAAATAAACTTTCTCTTTAAAAAAAAGAGAGAAAAAGAGTGCTTGCTTATCAAAAATACTCTAGAGGGAAAAAGAATCAGAATGAATGTAACCTACTCCTAATGAGGCAGTAATGCATAATTATCATAATACACACACTTCTCTCCATAGAGGAATATTTATAAACACGAGAACACTCTGGTTTGCGCGAGTATACAAATTGTTGTACCTCTTGTGGTTTTGTCTCATTGCAGCAATGTTAATGAATTTTGTTAAGTCTAAGCTCGGTCATTTGGAGAGCGAGAATAAAAATGGGAAATCTTACGTCTTCTTTTTTTAACTCTTGCTGTTGGCTACAGTGAGGATGTGGCAGCAGAGCCCTGAATGAAATCAAGGCAGCACTGATCATTCAGGTAGGGCTGGCATACATCTGGGAATTGGACTGCAAAATTGTGTCTGGGGAAACCCAGGTGTATGGCAAGTAGGGAAATATTTTGACAACAACTTTCAGAAGAAGGGGGGGGGAAGAACTCAACAACTTTGTCCGGATTTTCACTTTTAGGACTATGGCAAGCCTAATTCAGGTACTTATTTGTCCTGTGAGCCCGGCTTCGGCTGGGGAGGGCGGGATATAAATAAAAGTTGTTGTTGTTGTTATTATTATTATTATTATTATTATTATTATTATTATTATTATTATTACTTTATTTTTAGTTTCTTTTTTTTTTTAAATATTTTTATTGGGTTTTCACATTTTATATAAACACAAACAACACACCAAAACAAACATAAAAAACAACAAACATGAATAGTTCCCGAAAATCTTATTTTCTAACCCTAGTCCTTGACTTCCCCCCACCCCCTCCCCTGCATCCCTATTCCCAAACTTATGTCAGCAAGTTGGCATTTCTTCCATCTTAATATTAGTCCTTTTATAAAAAACAAAAATAAATTTTCCCTAAGTTGGACCCCAATTCTCTTCCCTCGATTTCTCATTTTTTCTTACATAATTTTCTTAATACTAAACCCCCTGGTCTTGAGTGTTGTTTAAATTTAATACTTCCCTCCCTCCCCTCCCCGCTTTGCGTCCTTTCCCAAGACATGTCCAAATTAACAGTTTTTAGCCTGGATTCCGGATATCCGAGGCTCTCAATTCTCTTTTAGTCCCTCTCCGCCGGTTTTGTTGGTAGTCCTTTTTGTCTATCATCGAGTCTCGAAAGATTTCCTTAACAATCAATCCAGTCAGTCCATAGTCTCTTCCCATATTTAAAGGCAACTGCTGAGGAATTTCCACAAGGCCTAAGTCTTGCTGATAGTCAAAATCAAAGTCTATGTGGAGGCCCCAATTGTACTTCTTTATTTCGAGCTCCTGAATTCCATAAAGTCCCAGGGCCTCCACTTTCATCTTCTGTATCTTTCGTAGGCTTAGAGTGGATTTAATCCAATAGTCTCCTTGCTTGTGTTCTCCAGATGCCGGCTTCTGGTTAGTACTTTCCCAGATAACTTGTTCTCTTTCTTGTTTTGTCTTCTCCTCTTCTTTGTTTATCGTTTCAAATTCAGCTGTGGGTTCTTTCTCACTCAGGCCCTCATTACTTTCAGCAGAACTACTTGTTTCCAAATCTAAGGTCGTCAATTGTTTACTCATAGCTGTAGTCTGCTCCTGTAGGGTTCCCACCAGTGAGAACATTCTTTCGATTTCTCTCAGTATCTTTCCACCCACAGCCATTGTAATTCCACAGAATTCCCCCTAGAGGGAATCTGGTTACTGAGTAACCTTTTCTCCAACAATCCTCTGTCCTATTATTGTTTCTTTGTTTCTCAAGATTTTAGTTCAATTGTAACTCCTTTTAATCCGGAGAGGTCTTAAACAGCAATTTTTTTTTCCACTATTAATAGTCCATTTGACAGCTTTTGACAGCTGTCAAATTCTGCTCCTCTATACAGGCTCCAAATCAGGTCGCTCCCGGGCCCGGGAGGGAGGGTTGTTTACCACAAAACAAAGACTCTTCCAACACTCCACTCTCCTGCTCAAATTTACCTTTCTAAATCTTGGAAGTTACTGTCTTTTTAAAACTCACCCTTTACAGGGTAGGCACTCCAGCTTAGTTCTTATTTCGTTGCTCTGGATCGTCTGCAAGGGGGGGTGTGGGGACTTCCTTTTAGCACACCCCCCGGTCGTCTCAAATTCAAAAGGTAAAAGTTTTAAAGTTCAGTTCCAAATTACTCACGGGTTCTTTTTTCAGTCCGAATTTCAAGGAAGGAAGTCAGCGCTCTCCGGTTATGGCTCGCGGCTTCGCTCAGCGGCGGTAGCGGTCGACTCTCAGTGCCACGCCGTCCCCTGTATCCCCTCCGTAGCCTTTAAAAAGGCTCATTGCGAATCAGGGGGGGCGCTTAAGGCACCCGCCGAGTCTTCAGTCCGCAGGCTTCCGCGCCTGCGGTTTTTAAGGGTCCCCGTGTCGCCGGCACGGCAAAGACCCATCCACCGCTGAGCCGATTCCCTCCGGAGCTCGGAGGGAATCCGCCATTTCCCGATCGCGCCAACCCGGAAGTATCAACTTTATTTTTAGTTTCTCCTACTGTTTCGTCAAGATGTAATCATTAAAAAAAGCATCGAACATGGTTTTTGTCAAAGCTAGGATGTACAATGAAACAACCTTCAGAATCAGCTTCCTGTTTCAAGGCTGCTTGAATGAAAGTGTAGGCAAACAGTGAAATCTTTTATTGAGGGCTGCAATGTTAGATAGATTGATCAATTAGACGAATTGATTTAACTGTGCAAGCCATGTAGTGATGGTGCCAGGCAAGCGTCTCTGGGGAGAGCATTCCACAATTGGGAAGCCACTACGGAAAAGGCCCATACTCTTGTTGCCACCCTCCGAATCTCTCTGGTAAGACCCCATTTGCCCTAATGGAGCAGTCTCCACTGCTGCCTCTTTTGAGAATTCTTCAGTTTCACTGTATATTTTGAAATATTTGTGGGTTTTTTGCTCATTCCAGGGCCAGCGGTGGAGCAGTGAAAAATGAGGCTAATCAAGCATACCTCTGTAAAACCGAAAAGAATGTCAAAAGTCAGATATGTAGTGCTTGCAAGATGGTTTCAAAGTATTCCTCATTGCCCCAGAACAAACCCTCCCACACTTCAAATACTCATCATGCCTTGAGTTAACCCCTCAGACTTAACCTTGGCCTGTGGTCAGCTTCCTTTATTTATTATTATGTTATTTGTGGCATTTATATACCACCCACTTAGGAAATTTAAAAAAAATCAATGAAATGCAATCAACTGAGAACTGAACCAATCAATCTAAAAGCTGTGCTAGCGCAAAATTTTCATAAAACTATGGTTGACATATTCCTAAAAAATCTGGACAAAGTTGCATAGCAGCCCTACTTAAAACCATACACAGCAGAATGAGATCAATAAAAAAATCACTGGAGGCTTCTTGTTTCTGCCAATGCCATGAATGGAGGTCTCCCTCGACATCGCAGGGAGAAACAGATGGAGATAAGCAAAGAATGAGGGGGGAAACTCATTCTTTGAATTCCTCTCTGAGTGGGAGAGGAACGGGTTCTCACCTGCGGATTGCCCTGTGGTCTGGCACTCGCTTCCCTATGAAATACGAGGGCAGGGAAAGGCACTGGGTACATGGAGCACTACGACTGCTGTGACCGCCCAACTCATTCCTGGAAGCAGAGGATATCCTGCTAACTGGGCTTTACTTGGAGTAAAGCACAGGTGCATGCTAGAAGCGATGAGATGACAAACTGCGGAACATCTCGGCTATAAGGATTTAAAGGTTGGAATTGAGATAAGGTTTCATTCGGTGCCAGAGATGGTGAGGAGAGGGGAGCCTACAGTTGATTTTTCAAAGTTTTCTTCTACATTTCTGATTCGGCAACCCTCCTCGGAATGCAAGGTTAAAATATAATATAAAAAGTGAGGTTGGGTTAATAACATGAAATTTAACATTAAACTGGAACTGCATGTGTGAGAGGAATGGAATGGAATGGAATGGAATGGAATGGAATGGAATGGAATGGAGAGAGAGAGAGAGAGAGAGAGAGAGAGAGAGGAGGGGAAGTTTCTCCCTTTGAAAGGACTATGTTGGAATATAGAACGAAACCACCCCACTCTTCGTTATTTTCAAAGGAATGTGAAGGAGACTGAGACAATTTGGAATGTAATCTAGCTGGAAGGATAACCCTCTATAAATTTTCAGCTGTAAGGAGGAAAGGAGTCTGTCAGCTGCAAGGTCAGAGGTTTTCTTATTAACCATTGGCAGTTTGGGATCAGACCGTTCTTCCTAGGTTGAAATAAAAATGGTGATGGCAGTTTATTTGTTGAAACAGAGAGGTCTCTAACAAGCTCCTGCTTCACAGGACAAAGCAACACAGGGGCTTTGGAAAACTGTGAGACAATCGCTTCCCCCGAGTCATGATGGGAAATATCAACAGATGGAAGAATGAAGGACATAACACCAGCCTTGAAAAGTCCAACCTTTCGAGACAACCTTTCTAACATAGATCCCAGGTAGGATTGACCACTTAAGTCCACGTAGGCCTCATGATCCAAATATCCTTATACCACTCTAAGTACACCATCTCAACACTTTTACTGCGCCCTACCAACTCTGCTCATATTATTAAGAGCACGAGATACAAAAAAATGCTAATGCAATGTTTCATTTTTAAAGTGCATTTTTAGGAATGTGAAAATCTGAGGGCTTTGCTTGATGAGGTAAGATGGCTATAGCAAAGAAGGGTTAGTTGTGTGCACATTAAATATAGATAGACGGTATCATATTACAGATAAAAAGAGGGAAATTTGCATTGTAATAAGCCCGCTGTTAGCATCTTAACATGGCAGTGAAGTTTATTTACTGCAGTGGAAATCAAACTCATTTTACTGGGGCTGGGTTATGAACCACAGTAAACTAAGGAAGCCGGGTGGGGGTGGGGGTGGGGAACGTAACCAGTGAAGTGAAATTAGGGAAATAAAAAGCCCTTGTTGACAAAGGTACAACATTAAACCTCTCTGCATTCTTCTGTTGCCTAAGTGTACTTGAGGAAGGAGTCTCCATCACCTTGACAGCCCGCTTTATTTCTGCACTGCGAAGTTTATTTACCTGAATTATTAATGCTGCTTTTGTTTGTAGCGATATCTTAATTTTTCCCCCCTTTTCATTCACCTGTCACAATTGTTTTTGATTCGCATCTCAGAATGATGCGCAAATCTTTAGGAAGCGCTTCAGTGTCACCCACATTTTTGCTCTCTTATCGCATGTTGCTTCTCTCTTCATGGTAAAGCTGGGCTGTTCTGTGGGGGGGTTATCCCCCCCCTCCATGAAGACTGTCAGTCACAGAGATTATGCTTTAAACTTAACCAAGTGGATACAAGATCGAATTTAAACGACGTCTCATATGTCAGCAGATAGTATATCATGTAGAACCAGCAGAGCCAACGCACACATATCTTCTTAAATGATGTAAACAGTTTCTGTAGCCTATAGTGTGATCCAGAAACTGTTAGCCAATAGTTAAGCAGAGGCTTGACAACCATATGTCAGGAGTGCTCTGATGGTGTTTCCTGCTTGGCAGGGGGTTGGACTCGATGGCCCTTGTGGTCTATTCCAACTCTATGATTCTATTATTCTAGGGTTCATAGCACAAATAGTTAAGAACATAGGAAGATCCCTGCTGGATGAGGTCAAGGACCCATCTAGTTATAGAATCACAGAGTTGTAGAGTTGGAAGGGACCCTGAGGATCATCAAGTCCAACCCCCTGCAATGTAGGAATATGCAGCTGTCCCATGCAGGGATCGAACCTGCAACCTTAGCATTATCAGCACCATGCTCTAACCAACTGATCACCATCCTGTTCTCATAGCAGGCAGACAAATGCCTGTGGTAAGCCTGAAAGCAACATCCAAGTGCAACAGTATTGTAATAAATTTGGGAGGGGAACCCCCCCCCCACCTAATCCCTATAAATTAATAAATGATTGGATTTTGATTATTTGGGGTGTTAAGGGAGAAATACAAACTGCCGAGGAATTCCTGGGCTAGCCTGTGCCAAATGACCTGGCCAACTGTTTCTTAACATGACAGGGCCATGGAGGGCCATTGGTAATGCAAGAGAATTGTGTTATGTACTTAAGTTCTCACCCTAGGCCAGCAGGGGGATACTGTAGATAGTTTTCACTCAGGTCCACATATGCAAATAAGGGATCGAAAGTGACGTTCAGTGATTGGATAGTTACAGAAAATGGTTACTGTTGCGTTCTAGTGGAGCTGTATATAAGCAGGATGGCTGAACCCTTCAGTTCAGTTCTGTTCTGGCCTGTGAATAAACATGAGCTGTTTGAAGAATCGCTGTGTCGTCTGATATGTTCACCTACAACTTAACAAATTGTCCTTTCCCCCGTTGCTCCGAGGTGTGGACAGTGACAGGGGTTGGAAGGCTGCCAGCATAACGGGGTGTGAGGTGATAGGAAGAGAATCCTGAGCAAGGTTCGCTGGGAAGAAGAAGAGGAAGGAGAAAGACTAGGATCCATCTTGGGCAGGCGGGCTGCTGGCGGGCTGCTGGCAGGCTGCAAAAGATGCCTTGGGCTCCATGGTTGCCCTGCTGTGGTAGATATGCCCCTCTTGAAATGACCATGCCATAAGATCTGGACTCCCTCCTTGCAGACTGAAGGTGTAAATAGGTGAATAAACCATAGTTCTTAAGGCTATGACAGTCTCCGCCATGTCTCAGTGCTACAGAGCAACACAGACCCTGGCTGAGTGCCAAGAACCCCATGGGTTCTTGCCACCACTCAGCAAAGGGGGGGGCACCTGACTTTTGCAACAGTATCATTCATACTCATGACACCCAGCAACTGTTATTTAGAGGAATACTGTCACCATCATGGCTAGTAGTCACTGAAAGCCTTATACTCCGTGGATTTGTCTAATCCTCTTTTAAAGCCATCCAAGTTGGGGAACATCACTACAGCTTTGGGGAGTTGTCTAAGGAGCTCAGTGTTGCATTCCTGATGTGTGTTATTTCACACCCCATATTTTTCATGGCGCGTGAGGAGGTGCCAGAGCTGTAACTCAGTGGTACACCACAACACACACATATCTGGCTGTAAAGTAACATAACATTATATATAATAAAACTGTAATTGTCACATCAAAAAATTGCAAAGCACAGTTCCTGGTGGCAATACCATATCATATTACTATTAACCTTCTATATGCTTTTATTGTCGTAAAGTCCAAGGATAGTCAAGACCAGTTCTCAAGATACACCCTTGTTTTGCCCATTGGGCTTCTTCAGCGACAAGATTTCCAGGAGAAACAAGCTGTATTCGAAGAACTAGTCTATCATCAGCTGCCTTATTGTTACTAAGTAGTTCTGTTTGTTACACTCTCATAACATATAATGTTATGTTACTTTACAGCCAGTTGCGTGTGTGTTGTGGTATTCTGAACATGATTTACGTAATGAGGCAATTGTGGCATGTGTTAACTCAGTGGTACACAGCAGAATCAGTCAGTCCCCAGTTAAAAGTTAAGAGGTTCAAGTGCGTATTTTGCAGAAAACACAAGTTGCAATCCTGTTTGCTATTGAGCTATTCCACTTTCCCTCCTCAAAGAAGATTCTGAGAACTGTGGTTTGTTAACTGTATCTATGTGAATGCCCAGAATCCTTTTCTTTTTTGGGGGGGGGGCGTCAAATGTCATTTAAAGGTACAGTGTGTACATAGGCCGAAATCGACTTCCATCAGATTTAAGGAGCCCAGTAGTGAAGCCAGCAGCTATGATCCAAGCCAGAGTTTTTAGCACTGTAATCAATGAATTAAGCACATATATAAATTGTGGGTTGAACTGCAGCCAACTTCTTGGCAGCAAATTTTTCTATGCATTCAAGAGCATTCTTTTAGAAAGCTTGCTGTTTTAGAAAACTGGGCCTCCTTTGAATTTACACAGCACCTTTTTGTTTCAGAGCCCTGGAAATACATTTCAAAATGACGCAGGTAGAAGAAAATGGAAAAAGGGACACTTTACTCATCTGCAAGTTACTTCAGGCTCATGTGTGCTTTTTGAACTCCTATCTCACACCCAGGTATCACAAAGATTCTACTGAGAAAGTAATATTGGTAGAGACCATATGTTCAAACGCCATACCATTTCAAACAGACATGGCTTGTTGAAAGAAAAAATGAAAACTTTCCCCCTTCCCCATCCCCCTGCCTTTGATTTTTTCTTCCCCCAGAAGGATGAAATGAAAGGGACAGTGATACATATTTTAAGCCCTGTGAATTCACAATGGGGCTTTAGAATAAAGAGGGTTTTTTTAAAAAAAAGAGAGAAAGAAAGAAACCTTTGAACTAAACAAAGGTCCATCGCTGTGCACTTATTTTGCACAGCCACCTCGGAAAGGAAATGATGCTCAATGGAGGGACCAGCTGGCTTTTGCCATTGCACCTCTCCTGACACCAGACAGAAGCATCATTCCAGCCACTATCAATCCACTGTATGTCATGTCATTGACTCCTCTTGGTCCTGATCTCTTATCTCGTAGAGATTTCTTTTCTAGTCAAATGCCCTGTGAAAGTATCCACTCTGGGCCTTGCATCTGAGTATCTCTTTGTACTCCCCTGTAGCCTAGCGAGCTGCATTAAGTTGATTAAAGTGGCTCTATAGACAGTTGCTTAGGCTCTTACACTGCCCTTAGATTAAAGACAAGGCAGCGTCCTCCTTTCTCCCCTCCCTCTCGCAAAACTGCAAGTTTCAAAAGGGGTCAGTAAAAGACAAAGGCTCTTATGAACCCGAGTAGGAAAAAAGGCTTTTATGACAAATGATTTCTAATTTCCCCCTTTGTTCCGAAAAAGGCACCAGTTATGCTGCCAGAAATGTAACAAGCCATCCATGGGCCTTGATCGAAAGCTCCTCTTGAAGGCTCCCGCATAAGAGAGCCAGACAAGTAGCCATCATTTCCCCCTAAATAATAAGAATACTCCATCTGCTTTGAATCTGGGGGGAAAGGGGAGGGATGTCAATTCTAACTATGCAGACTCAACCTAATAGAGAGGACAAGTGGGAATTGTTTTCATTTTGTGGGTGGTGGTGGTTGGAAAGAAAGGGCTGAAGTGTTTGTGTGTGTGTTGCCAGAGTGGAGCTATTGATATTAATGCCACTAATTCAGGGGTGATCACACACTTTTAAACTATATTCCTGTGATGCGAGGTTTAACAGGTGGGCAGCAAAAGTTGATCCTGTGAACTCATAGCATTGCCAGGAGAGCTATTGCAAGGTTGGAAGGACAAGCAGCCACCATCCATTCCTCGGGACTAAAGATTTCACGGCACTTTCTACAGTTTAAAGGTAAAGGGTAAAGGGACCCCTGACCGTTAGGTCCAGTTGCGGACGACTCTGGAGTTGCGACGCTCATCTTGCTTTATTGGCTGAGGGAGCCGGCGTACAGCTTCCGGGTCAGGTGGCCAGCATGACTAAACTGCTTCTGGCGAACCAGAGCAGTGCATGGAAACGCTGTTTACCTTCCCGCCGCAGCGGAACTATTAATCTACTTGCACTTTGATGTGCTTTCAAACTGCTAGGTTGGCAGGAGCAGGGACCGAGCAACGGGAGCTCACCCTGTCACGGGGATTCGAACCGCCAACCTTCTGATCAACAAGCCCTAGCTAGGCTCTGTTGTTTATCCCACAGCGCCACCCATGTCCCTACAGTTTAGCACATATCTAATAATTGTCAATGTCATTTGAAAACCTATTTGGACATGTGTATTATAGAATCATAGAATCGCAGAATCTTAGAGTTGGAAGGGACCCCAAGGGTCATTTAGTCACACCCCTTGCATTGCAGGACTCTCAGCTAAAGCATCCATGACCGATAGCCATCCAACCTCTGCTTAAAAACCTCAATTGAAGGAGAGTCCACCACCTCCTGAGGGAGACTGTTCCACTGTTGAACAGCTCTTACTGTCAAAAAAATTTCCCATTTGTTGAGTTGGAATCTCCTTTCTTGTAACTTGAAGCCATTGGTTTGAGTCCTAACCTCCAGAGCAGGAGAAAACAAGCTTGTTCTCTCTTCCATGTGACAGCCCTTATATTCAACTTAGGATCAGTGGGTTATTCTTACCTTTGTTTAATGGATTGATGGATTATTCTTACTGTTAATGGGAACTCACACTGGGTTTTATTTGAAGTATTTTTCCTCTTTCCTCTTGTTATATTTGCAATAAAATTTAATTAAACAGAAACAAAAAACCTTAGCCAATATGTTTGTTTTTGCTTGTTTCATTTCCCAGAAGCGCTTCTGAACCATCAACAGCATTTTACTCCTGTCCTGAGTTCGCAGCACTCAAATATTCACCACACTTAAAATTAATCACATTAAAGTCCCATCTTTCCTCCAGTTAGTCCAATTCAACATACATGGCACTGCCCCGTGTTACATCTTCACAACAGTCCAATCAGGTGGGTTCAATTGAGAGCTAGTGACTGGCCCAACATCACTCACTGAGCATTTGAAGTTGGCGCTGTCAGGCCCTAGACTGACATTCCTATGCTATACCACCCTTTGTACCTAACCACAGGGAAAGATGGAAAGTTGTGGCATGTAGCCATATCACAAGGAAATCTTTTGCCATCTCTTCTACAGCCAGTCTGAAATTAGAAAAAGATTTCTTTTAATTTTATTTATGCATTTTTACAACTTATATCTCCATCATACAATATTCATCATTTATCTCTTATCCTCGGACTTCCAAGTCCACCTCCCCATTGCATTCTAGGTAGTCTTTTGTTGGCTGCATATTCTATTATTCCACCCATTTTCATCTCAAATCTTTATTTAGTGTTATCTGCTATTCGTATGTTCATTCCTGCTGAGTTAAAATTGACTGCTATACCCTCTAAGATACTCTTCAAAGCACTTCCACTCATCTCTTATCTGTGACTCATCCTTATTTCTTAATTTTGCAGTCATAGTTCATATGTGTATTCTATCCGTTTATTCTGCCAAATTTATTTCATGGGGATCTCTTTTTCTTTCCATTTTTTTGCATATACCACTCTAGCTGTGGTGGTCACGTATAAAGAGATTGAGTGCCTTTTTCGGGATATAATCACTTGTTATCCCTAATAGAAATGCCTCAGGTCTTTTGGGAAATGTTATCTTAAATATCGTTTTTAATTCTGTATGAATCATCTCCCAGTATTCTCTAGCTTATTTACATGGCCACCACATATGCGTCAAGGTTCCCACTAACACATGGGACATCCAGCATAGATTTGACCCATTTCTGTACAGTTTCACCAGTTTGTTGGGTGTCAAGTACCACTGGTTCATCATCTTTGGTAAGTTTTCCTTGATAAGGTAACAAGCAAAGAAATTCATAGTTTCCCCCCATAATTTCCCCCACACAGTCATTTCTATATTATAACCAGTATCTATAAAATTAGATATTAGACATTGGAAAAACAAGGAGGTGGATAATGGTTTTGTTATTACACTGTGGACATTTCAGGCAAGCAGCTTTTCAGTGATGTGATCACTGCTGTAAAGAGGGCCAGCCCTACCCTTGATTTTGTTTCTCTACATCTGAGCCAGGTCACAGGCAAAATGGAAGCCTATTGGCAGCTTCTGTGAAGCAGGCCACCCTCCAGAGTTAAGACATCAAGGTGACATTCAGCACATTCTGTTTCCCATCCCTGCCGCATCAGGGCACAAGGACCAGGCATGTACGAGACACACCTCCGTACTTTACATTTCACACTTCCTTGCCTAAATCCCTTTCTGACCCTGCCTAACTGGTACATAAGCATTTTAGTGTCTCGGGTTCCTGGATTTTATTTTCGTCCGAGAAGGAAATGTGATGATACATACATGTGTGTAATGTAGCATAAAACTATGCTTACTGAGGCATACAATCAGGATGTGTCAGTTTTTCTTTAAAAAAAAAGAACCCCCCCCCACACACACACACACCAAACCTGCTTCATTCGTAAACAAATATTCGGCACACTACTTCACTCTTATTTAGATCGTGGGACAACAACTCAATAATTTCATAAAGATACAGAGTTTCACCTCCTATTCTAATACGTTCCAGTCTCCCCCTAGGTTTCTTCCATACCATAATTATTCCATAATCTGCCATTAAGATACACAGATGCTTCTGTAGACATTTCAGCTTGGAGATACTGTCATCTCTGTGTCCTTATGTATTGAAGCTTTGTTTTATTTCATAATTCTTTTAAACGTCCATAATTATAAAGAAGAAATTGGCAGCAATAAACCACATAGGCCAGAATGATATGTGATTAACACAGTTGTATAAATATGTTCCTTTTTTTAATAAAAAAAGGGAAACTAGAACAGCCTCCCGTTTCTACCAGTGAAAGGGATACAAATGGGCTGCCATTAAGTTCTGTAACTTGTGTAGGTGCCTGCAAAGGGCCAGGTGGTGTTTATGCAGATGAACGAGCATGTTACAATGTGTTCTTCCTTTTGGATAAAACATTAGTGTATCAGATGTGACAAATCAGATGTTCATCTTCCGCACTCCTGCATTATTTTACATTGAGAATTAGATAATGTGCTGGCTTAGCTTTTCGTGGAGGCTTTTTTCTCCTCCTTCCCTTTTTCTGGAGGTTAAATTTATATACAATGCTCTTGCCACACTCCGCATAATCATTGCTGTGCAGTCTATGACAAGCTGGCTAGGTACTATAGTGAACCTCACGCCTACAGGTATCCTGCCTTTTGTATTCCAGTTCACACCTGGCATGGCAATTCAGAAACAGAAATACTATCATGATGTGATCGGCGGGGCGAAATGGAAAGCAGGATCTTTCCTTTCCTTTCCCCTTTTTCTTTTCTAAATTACCAGGCATTGGCGATGCTAATCCCTTTGACATACGAATGCATGAGCAACATTTCTCGGATTTGCTTTGCAATAACTTGGCAATAGCATTGCAGTTCCTTCCTAAGCCATTGCACCACAGCTCCTGCGCATCTTTTCTTGCCAAAGGAAGGAGCTCTCCAACCCAGCCTAACCTACATAAATACAATAATACGACACGGTGTAAAAATAACAAATGAGGCTCAGTTTCTTGAGTGGTTTGTTTTATCTTTCTTATCTTTATTCTCACTCTTTTTCTCTTTTTTTAGTTGTATTTTTCTTTTTCTTATGCAGAATATGTACAATAATTGTAATATGGTAAATTTTTGTGTAAATTTGTGTTGAATGAAAGATTTATTTTTGAAAAAAGAAAGAAAAGGGGGGGAACTACCGTATTTTTCGCCCTATAGGACGCACCGTCCCATAAGGCGCACCTAGTTTTTTGGGGGGGAAATAAAGGGGGGGGAATTATTTCCCGCCCCAGGCTGGGGCGGCCCGAGCTTCCCCCGACCCCAGCCCCCAAACAGGCAGCTCTCTGCAAGCCGTGGGAGCCCAGCGCTGGCTCCCGCTGCTTGCGGAGAGGTCCGCGAAGCCTGGACGTGCTGATCTCAGTGCGCGCAGGCTTCGGGATGCCGGCAACTCTCCCCAAGCAGCGGGAGCGTTCCCGCTGCTTGCGGAGAGGTCCGCGAAGCCTGGACGCACTGAGATCAGCGCGCGCAGGCTTCGGGATGCTGGCAACTCTCCCCAAGCAGCGGGAGCGTTCCCGCTGCTTGAGGAGAGGTCCGCAAAGCCTGGACGCGCTGATCTCAGCGCGCGCAGGCTTCGGGATGCCGGCAACTCTCCCCAAGCAGCGGGAGCATTCCTGCTGCTTGCGGAGAGGTCCGCGAAGCCTGGAGAGTGAGAGGGGTTGGTGCGCACCTACTGCTCTCGCTCTCCAGGCTTCAGCGAAAGCCTGCATTCGCCCCATAGGACGCACACACATTTCCCCTTCATTTTTGGAGGGGAAAAAGTGCATCCTATAGGGCGAAAAATACGGTACATAAATATTCTCTCTGTGGTATCTGTTGAGGAGCAGCCTCGGTGTGCAACATGGTGTCGTCCATTGTGACAGAGCATGATAAATATTAGTTTATGATTTATTAGGTGAATAAATATTTTTGGGAGAGAGCTTTCAGGTCTCCGACTTCCGCTGCTGGAGGCAGTATGTTTCTAAATACCAGTTGCTGGAAGCCACAGGAGGGGAGAGTGCTGCTGCGCTCAGATCCTGCTCGCTGGCTTTTCATAGACATCTGGTTGGCCACTGTGAGAACAGGATGCTGGCCGGATGGGCCACTGGCCTGATCCAGCAAGCTCTTATGTTCTTAGCGAAATAAATTAATATGAAAATAGCCAGAACTGTGTATGCAGTGTGCTGTGCTTAACCAAATGAAAACTGAGCATATGAAGTTGGCATATACTGTACGGGGGGGGAGGGAGAAATTATATTCAGTACACTTTTAAAGCTGAATCAATCAAATTTTCACTTTATGAAACAATATGTGAGCCCAGTTATCCTTCAAAATCTGCACTTACCTTAATTTTGCAATGCAGTTCTCCAACCAAGCAATGTTTATAAAAAAATGAACATGTAAGGGCATTAAAATGAAGAGATTTGTGAAAACAATATACAAAAATGCATCACATTAGGGAGAATTGCTTGCAACACTGTGTGCTTTAGTCAAAACTGCATATAAAGATGTGCTTAAAGGTAAAGGTAAAGGGACCCTGATCATTAGGTTCAGTTGTGGACGACTCTGGGGTTGCAGAGCTCATCTCGCTTTACTGACCGAGGGAGCCGGCACACAGCTTCTGGGTCATGTGGCCAGCATGACTAAGCCGCTTCTGATGAACCAGAGCAGTGCATGGAAACTCTATTTACCTTCCCGCCAGAGCGGTACCTATTTATCTACTTGCACCGACTTCTGATCAGCAAGCCCTAGGCTCTGCAGTGGGAAGGTAAATGGCATTTTCATGTGCTCTGGTTTCCATCACGGTGTCCCATTGCACCAGAAGTGGTTTAGTCATGCTGGCCACATGACCCATGTGAACAAACGCCAGCTCCCTCGGCCTGAAGTGAGATGAGGGCTGCACCTCATAGTCGCCTGTGACTGGACTTAACCATCCAGGGTTCCTTTACCTTTACCTTACAATAACAACAATACTATAATCTCTCATTCCTACTGTTGCTTGTGAGTTCATCATACTATAATATTTCTTTTAGTAATCCAAAAAAAGCTTTCCATTCTTCCACAAAAGAATCATCATGAGGTTCTCTTATTTTGGCTGTTAACTTTGTCAAGTCCAACCAATTTGTGATTTCCATCAACTGGTATTCAGAGGCATACTGCCTCTGACAGTGGCCATTGTAGCTAGTAATACAGTGGTACCTCAGGTTACATATGCTTCAGGTTACATGCGCTTCAGGTTACATGCATTTCAGGTTACAGACTCCGCTAACCCTGAAATATTACCTCGGGTTAAGAACTTTGCTTCAGGATGAGAACAGAAATCTTGCTCCGGTGACGCGGCGGCAGCAGGAGGCCCCATTAGCTAAAGTGGTGCTTCAGGTTAAGAACAGTTTCAGGTTAAGAACGGACCTCCGGAACGAATTAAGTACTTAACCTGAGGTACTACTGTACACACATTATCATCTAAAAGGGGGGGACCTCTATGTACTTCCCCTCCTTCTTGGTGCCCAGATGGTAGCTTTCCTTTTGAGGTTCAGTGCTGTAGTTGCCAAGGTGGCCAATGTGGGGCCCTCCGGATGAGGTTGGGACTGCAAGTACCCGTTGGAGTTCACAGTCTATGTGCAGCTTGGCAAGTGAGCAATTAGTGTTTTGACTACAGGCTAGGGAGACAGAGCACAGGAGGAATTTGCCTGGAGATAAGAGTAACAGCTCAGTGACTGGCTGAGGTCTGTCATATAGGCAGCATGACCTATGACATTTTTTGGCTAGGTAGGAGTATTCTGGAGTGCTTGGAGAGTGATGAAGTTCATGTCTGTATATAGTAACTTGTATATAGCTTGTGAGTTTACTGCCGTATAAAATAAACTACAAAATCAAGTTACTAGTCGTCAGCTTTGTTCCTGATCGTCGTGCTGACTGAGCAGTTTTGATCGTTGCCTGGGAAAAGCTGCACTACTCTGCTAAGTTGTGCATCATTGAAGAAGTTCAGAGGTGAAGAGCCTGGTCCTAGTAGCATGCGAAAGGACTTCAGAAAGTGTTCACAGACTTTGGAGTTTTAACATTACCATCAGACTCAGTCTGCGTAGCCAACGGTCAGGGATGGTGGCAGGTGTTGCCCAGCCGTGCTGGCTACCCCTGCTGTGGTGCATAACTTATAGTTCACAGGAAGTATTCTAGAGAAAGACACACACAGGGAGAGATAGCAATATCCCCTTTCTCTCCCATCTCATGTAATTGCTGTGCTTTTATTATATATTTTACTATTTCGTGTTGTTCACCATCCTGGCATCTGCTGACCCAAAGGTGGCATAGATAAAGAAATTCAAGACGTCCTGCACTGAGATCAGCCCTCCTTGCTGCAGATGGGGCCCTTGTATGCAGAAGAGGACTTGTGCATCCTTAGAAACATTTGTCTCCACCCCCATCGTTCAGCTGAGATTCAGCTCTGAGGGTCTGCTGGTGGTTCCTTCATCACGAGAAGTGAGGTTACAGGGAACCAGGCAGAGGGCCTTCTCTGTAGTCACACCCTCCCATCAGATGTCAAGGAAATAAACAACTATTTGCTTTTAGAAGACATCTGAAGACGGCCCTGTATAGGGAAGTTTTTAATGCTTAATGTTTTACTGTGCTTGATGTTTTAATTTGCTGCAAGCCACCCAGCGTGGTTTGGGCAAGCCAGTCAGATGGGAGGCATATGAATAATAAGGCTGTTGTTGTTGTTGTTGTTGTTGAGGTTGAGGTTGAGGTTTCTTTGGCAATGAGATGCTTATTTTCAACCAGGCACAGAATCTTACATAAAAGTCATGTCTGTTGTTTTTAATGGGATGCATGTGCTTTATTTACAACACCTTGAAAATCTCCATTCTTCCTCGATGCTAGGGTTTTTCAATTTACCTAAATCAAAAAATCTTGAGAGAGCACAAGGAGGGGAGGGGAGGGGAGGGTGAGAGGTAATGAAACAACCATCATCACATTATCTTCCTGTGACTGCAGGGAAAAAAGAAACTTACCCTGTGTATCCGTCCTTCAGTAAGACAGCCTTCGATTTGGCATCGCAAGGCAGGTCTCAGCATGTATAACTATGATTTCTGCTAACTGGTCACAGCCTTCTACTTTCACACCTTTTTTGCACTAAATGATTAGAACCGATCGCTGTCGCTAGGACGTCATTATTTAAAATACTAATAAAGCCGGCGGCAACAGAAAGGAATAGCCAAACAATGTTCCCTCTCCCCAATCTTCCTTCCCCTTGCATTATCTGTGCCTCACCAAGCTCCTGCAAAATGCACCCCTTCAGTTTTATTTATTTATTTACTTATTTATTTAAATGCAATTAAGGGTGCGTCAAATGTCTTAACAGCCAGGACAACATCCCAGCCAACAGCCTTGGTCACGTGCTTCTGGACAGCATAATCGCAAGAGTCCTGTAACAATAATTACCTGGAAGGGTGAGCAGGATTCCTTGCTGGCTGGCTGGCTCACTTTCTCTATCAAGTGGCATAGATTGCTCACACACACACACACATACACCCAAACTGGTAAAAAGCTGTTTGCAAAAGACGCCGTCGCAGAGCAAGCGAGACACCAAGCCTTGCTAATAAATTGTTCTCAGAAATATCAACTCTCAATTTACTACTTGTACACAATGGGCCAGTCGAAACTTGTAGGGTGATCCAATTTGCCGCCGCTCTTGTTTTCAGTCTTTGTGAAGCTGCCTAGTGAGCTCAGCAGGAGCTGCTTGCTTCTCTCCCCTGAGTCAATCAGTGGGGTTTTGTTTCCTGCTGGTCAAAAAAATACCAGGTGGCTTTGAGAGTCTAATTATCAATGAAAAATTAAATCCAGGACAAGGATCTGACCAGGAGTTGCCCCCACCGCCACCTCTCCTCCAAGTGGGCGGTTGAGACGAGTCCCAAGTTATTTTGTTACCCCAAAAAAATGTATTTTCAAACCATGCATAAGGCAAGCGGATAGGGGGGATATATCTAAACCTGATGATCCAAAAGGATAATTGATTTTTACACCCTGCAAATTTCCTCCTCTGCTTTATTGGCAGACTGAGGTGCACTCTACTAATTACCAAGGACTATCTCAAAAATTAGCAAATGATCAGGGAGTTTCTAATTAAGAATTGTTAAGCCAAGCTTAGCTCAACATTGTTCTATAATTTGCCGGCCTTGGGGAGTCTTATTTCCCAACTTACAAGATTTCTTTTTTATAAAAAAAGAAGAAGAAAAGAATCAGACTTCTGACCTCAGTGCTTATGTAGTAAGGAATTGAAAGAAGCTGAAATGTGTTCCACAATTAACTGATTTAAACACGGGGAAATGGAATGAAATTATTATTGAGCTCATTCTGGTTTTAGGTATAAAGATGAGTCTGAACTAAACGAGGCCAAATAATCACTCCCTCTAATAGCAAATTTGGGTGTTGAGTGCTGATTGCTAACTAGCCAAAAAGCAGGGCCACTGAGAAACCAGAGGGGGCTATCATACTTGGGAGAATCCCAATGTTTGTGAGGTACAAAACAAAAATGCATACTTTTAAAGAACCTGGTGGGATAATGCCCACCAAAATAAAACAGCCCAGTGAGGATTGAGCTTAATCAGTGATTAGCAAACAAACAGTTTTGGAAGTCAGTTGGAAAATAAAAATGAGAGAGGCTAGGGTAGAATGACCTGGAAAGGGCCAGCTGGCAACCTGAAAAGGTGTGACCCTATTAAGAGGTGAGGATCCACTACAGCATTTTGCTGCAGGTACCTCTTGAATCCTCTAAATTAGGGTTAGGGAACCAGCAGCCCTCCAGATGTTGTTGAACTCCAACTCTCCTCACTCCCAACCAACATGACCAGTGGTAAGAGATGAAGGGCATTGTAAGCCCAGAAACACATGGAGAGACACAATTTCCCCCACCCTCGCAAACCTACATGGGAAAGCAATGGGTGGAATCCAACACAGCGCTAAGTCTCTCATTCTCAGCTCAAGGATTTCTGCTTCTGCAAAGGAACGTTCTCCCTATCTCCATTCCTCCCATCTGGTCTAGGGGTTTCCCCAACCCTCTGGAACTGATTTGGGGGGTGCAGAGTTCACACAAGGGAGAGGGGGGAAAGTCCCATTGCACAAGCCGATGGGACACAGGACATAGGTGCTTACCACCCAACATTATGTGGCATATACCTAAGAGTAGCAGAGCATCCATTTAAGAAATTGGTATCTGCCAGCCACTGCAAGCTGATCAGAATTTTGTTCTGATGCTGATTTGTATCCCAGTGGACAGTGCAATAGAGTATTGTTCTTCTAACGGAAAAGATTTCAGTGAAATTTCTGTGGGTGAGATGTGGAGTTTCGTAGTGCTTACCTTACTTTCAAGATGGCCAAGGGGTATTTAAGTGTCCTTTATTTCAGTCTATGGGTCCTTTGTGGTCCATACTTTGCAGCCTTCTTGGGTACTCCCCTTTCCTGAAAACCCCAGGATATCCTCAGCTGGTCTGTCCTGCCTATTGTGCACCTGACAGGTGCCTGTTGTTATTTCTACAGAGGAATCTTTGTACTTTTTCAGGAAATCAGAGTGGAAAGGTTTCTTTCAGGTTTATTGCAGGGAGTTGCACTAGATGAGCCTTTGGACCCCATCCAACTCTACAATTCACGCGGCAGCAGCAGGAGGCCCCATTAGCTTAAGTGGTACCTCAGGTTAAGAACAGTTTCAGGTTAAGAACAGACCTCTGGAACAAATTAAGTTCTTAACCCGAGGTACCACTGTAAGGAGCTTTCTCAAGATGGTGGAGGGCATGTGTGCTGTGTCCTGTCAGTGTAGTGATGGCGGCACTCGGCCTTCTGGTGATAGGAAGGAGGACCAGCTTGTGGGGAGAGAGAAATGTCCCTATTTCCATCTGAGGAATGCTGGAGGGTATGCATTGAGCACTGGTCCTGATTTATATGCAGGGAGATTAGAAGACATTGGTTACTGAATGACCTTTCTTTATTGGTTTTGTTTAGAGCATTTGTACCTGACCCTTCAGCCAAAAAAGGCTCCTGAGGAACTTAGAGGTAAAGGGACCCCTGACCATTAGGTCCAGTCGTGACCGACTCTGGGGTTGCGGCGCTCATCTCACTTTATTGGCCGAGGGAGCCAGTGTACAGCTTCCGGGTCATGTGGCCAGCATGACTAAGCCGCTTCTGGCGAACCAGAGCAGCGCATGGAAACACCATTTACCTTCCCGCTGGAGTGGTACCCATTTATCTACTTGCACTTTGACGTGCTTTCAAACTGCTAGGTTAGCAGGAGCAGGGACCGAGCAATGGGAGCTCACCCCGTCGCGGGGATTCAAACCGCCGACCTTCTGATCGGCAAGTCCTAGGCTCTGTGGTTTAACCCACGTCCCTTTGAGGAGCCTTACATATAATCAAATAAAGGCACTCCCCACCCTCAGGCTTACAATCTAATTACATTAGGGTTGGTGGGGAAATGCTGTTGCGTTAAATCAAGGTTATCCCATGCTATCCAGTGCATTTCGTCATTGCTTTCGTTATCACAAAAAGTCTTATCTTCTGCAGGCTCCCCACGGGCATCTGGTTGTGATGCTGGACTAGAATGGGCCATTCGCCTGATCCAGCAGGCTCTCCCTATGTTCTTGTGTTCTTTTGCAAGACCTCCCCAACAGCTCCAACTATGCAACCTGAATCTGCCACCCCAAAATGGTGGCAGTCTGGAAGTGCCTTCCTCCCAAGATAACACACACACACACACACCCAGAAAAATGAACCAGTTGATGGAAGGCAACTGGTTCATTATGAATCTGTTTTATGCTTCTTCCAATTCCCGGCATCACAACTAGAGCACCCCAAGGTGGTTTTATATGCTATTTAGGGTTGCACTGCGCAATTTATGTCATAAATTATTAAATGACTTAATGGACAATGCATTAGAAAGAAAACAGGCAAATTACAGAATAATTTAACTGTTGCAAAGAAGCAGAGCAACACGCAGGACGTAAAACACTCTCTTTTGACACAGAATGCCCGAAGCTAAAGCAATTAAGGCTGCAAAATATTGCCGGCTGACATGACGTGTATGTAGATTTGTCATTCATTGGCAAGGCTTGGTAACAATCTCAGGTTATGTGCACAATAAAGCAATCCGTGTGGTAGAGAAGGCTTTTTGCTGGGAGTGCCCTGAAGATGCGGCTTTATGTATCATTTAGGCACATCACCGTTTTTACAGATAGTGTTTGCTGACGACAAAAGAGACTTCATCAGGGCGAGCATCTCCAAGCTGGTCCCTTTAGACGTGGCTTGTTGTTGTTTTGCACTCTCTAGATGGCAAAGTAAATATTCTGATCTTCCTAGCAGCTGCATTTAGAACTCTGGTGAGCAAACCCCATTTGGCTGGCTTAAAATGGAAGCTCTGAAATGCAGGCTGTGTTTCACCTATAAGAATTAGGCTGGGGGGGGGGAGCAAATCTACAGAACAAAACTGGCCTACAAAGCAATTTTATTTAGGCACCAGTGATTACCATCCAGGCTTGGCAGTTTCCCTCCCAGAATAAATAGCAGTTGGCAGGGGGCATCGTTGGGACCACAGGCAGTGGGTGTTAGATAAACACTGGGGCCTAATTTGAATAATAGACTGCCTGTCATCTGGTGGGCAGGGCTTTTGTGTTGTGCTCCGGAATTGGCCCCTCCCTTCAGGTGTCCAGTTAAGTTCAGTTGGAGAGACCAACTGTCATTCTTGCTTCTTGCCTCATTCTTGCCTCATGATGTTCTTTTAGTTTTTCTCAGACAGTATGTTATTTGTTTGATATATGCTTTGTTTGACATAGACATAAGGTTGCCATATTTCAAAAAGTAAAAACCAGGGCTCCTTTTTTTAAAGGAAACCCCCTAAATTGTTGTCCTGGGTATATAGCAGCCATACATATATGTGAGCCACATACTTTGCTGGGGGGGGGGAGAAACCCTGCTAAAGAATGGTGGAATATCCTGAACTGGCACCCTGTGCAAGGCCAAAATTTGGTGCCCAGAAATGGATCTTCTCAATTTTGGATCTGCTCAATTTTGCGCCCCCTCAGCTCAGCGTCCTGGGTGCCCTTGCCACCCTCCATCTGGCACTGGTAGCCCCCTTCAGACATTCTCTCCCACACCACGGCCGGCATTACCATTAGGCAGAGGGAGGCTATTGCCTCAGGCATCAGATGCAGTGTCACCCCCCAGACATTACTCCTCATCTTTTTATTTTAAACTTAGATGTCAATAAGAATTGTTCTAGGTTAATCTTCTGCAAGCTTCCCGCATTCTTGGTCATTTGTTAACTTTGAAGTGGAAATATGACTGTTGCTGTTTCCGTACAATAAAGATACGGCAACTTAGTAGGACACCCCTGCTGATTCAGAACATATAGTATCCCCTTTTACTACCAACCACATATTCCTATTTATCTCTAAAGCACCCGGAGGACTCCTGAGGATGAGGTGCCCAAAATTGTACAATTCATGGAGGGAAGAAACCTGGAGTGGAGGAAGCCTCACGCCTCCTTCCCAAAGCCCAGCACCTCGCTTACTGGGCTTTGAGATGGTACCCCCTTCAGCTCAGCATCTAGTGTGCATAAGGATGTGGGTAGTGCTGTGGTCTAAACCACAGAGCCTCTTGGGCTTGCTGATCGAAAGGTTGGCTCTTCAAATCTATGCGACAGGGTGAGCTCCCACTGCTCTGTCCCAGCTCCTTCCAACCTAGCAGTTCAAAAGCACACCAGTGCAAGTAGATAAATAAGTACCGCTGCGGCGGGAAGGTAAATGGTGTTTCCGTGCACTCTGGCACTCTTTACAGTTTCCTGTTGCACCAGAGGTGGTTTAGTCATGCTGGCCACATGACACGGAAAGCTGTCTGTGGACAAACACCAGCTCCCTCGGCCTGAAAAGCTAGATGAGCGTCGCAACCCCATGGTTGCCTTTGACTGGACTTAACAGTCCAGGGTTTCTTTACCTAGTGCACATGCAACACTCATACAGACCTAAATCAACCCCTGTGTGGTGCCCCATTTATGAAATCTTCTGCCATAGGAGGTGTTTATGTAAGACACCCTAATAAATGATAGGATATTCAAGTACCAAGAAATAACTATGGATACTGGAACAAACAAACAAAAAAAGATGCCTGTGGAAGGAATTTGGGAATACGCTATAAGCTTGGATTCACTCTTGTTTTTATTAACATGCAGAAAGGATGTAATAAAATGAGAGTGCACAGGACAAGCATGCTATATGGCGATCACTATTAGGCTAGTACAAGCATGGGAGCAAGATATTGGGGGCAAGAGATTCATTGACCCATGATCAACCCTCTTCTCAAGTTTGCTGCTTACAGATTGATCAGTCGGCAGCGCATGAGACTCTTGATCTTAGGGTCATGGGTTTGAGGTCTACATCGGGCATCAGGGCCGGATTTAGAAAACAAGCCCTTGAGTCTGTACTCTGAATAGTGACACCAGCAACCTAGAAGGTGCAGGGCTTGTCAGTCCATCCCCTGCACAGTCTCATCAGGGCTGACCTTAAGGCAATTGGAGCAACTGGGCCAAATTGGGCCCCATGGGCTGCTCCTAAGGGGGCCCCCACACCAGGGCAATCTAGATGGATTTTATTTATATCTATAAGATTTTGCAGACTTTGGCTGTGAACTGGGGCCCTACAAAAAAAATTTCAAGTTGCGCCCCACTGCTTCAAATTGGGCCCCACCTGAGTCTCATAGTTGCTGGGTCTGAGTTGCCCTGTCCTTGCATGAAGTCTTGGGTTTACAATTTTGGGAGAGGGGAGACCGCAGCACTGGGGAGAGGGCAGGCTGGCGAGGCCCCCTAGATTTAGAGGCCCTAGGCTTCAGCCTACTTAGCCTATACAGTGGTACCTCGGGTTAAGTACTTAATTCGTTCCGGAGGTCCATACTTAACCTGAAACTGTTCTTAACCTGAAGCACCACTTTAGCTAATGGGGCCTCCTGCTGCTGCCACGCCACCGGAGCACAATTTCTGTTCTCATCCTGAAGCAAAGTTCTTAACCCGAGGTAATATTTCTGGGTTAGCGGAGTCTGTAACCTGAAGCGTATGTAACCCGAGGTACCACTGTGCATAAATCTGGCACTGTTGGGCAGAAAAGATGACTGCATTGCAAGGGGCTGGGCTGGGTGGCCCTGGTAGTCCCTTCCAACTCTATAATTCTATGCTTTAATATAAGAAAATTCACCTGTGATTTAGAATCTTTAAACTAGAAAGCTTGAAACCTTCCCTGATGTGGTTCTCGGGTTTGTGGCACTTCCTTTTATTGAATGGTTCGGCATAAATATTGCACGTATATCTGCTGCAGGAGATACATCAGTAATTAATAACAGTTAATAGTATTATTAGTAATCAGCTTAAAAATTATTTAATGTAGGGTTGCCATATTTCAAAAAAGGGAAAACCTGGACACAACAGTTCTTGAGCTTTTATTAAATTGCGCCCATACAGTACACGATTTCCAACGGACAAATCCCAAATATGTCGGGACATATGCCAGCCTTAATTTATGGTTCGTTTCTGCATTGTTCTCTAGCCAAGAAAGCAACAAAATCTTCTATTGGTGAGAAACTATAAAGGGCACAATCCACTGGGAACCTCCGCATAAACTCCACTGTAACAAATGGGAGTAGTGCACACCTCCTGTTCATTGCAGTGGGTGAAGCACAATATATTGTGCCCTATTTCTATTGCGCGGCTACCATTTGTTTCAGATCTGTTTCGCACCGGAGAACCAGCTGGTGCCCTGTGTCTCGTACCCTTGCCATGGGGGTGTGGTTGAACTATAAACCAGGGACAGCATACAAATGAGTGGCTGGGTGCAAGGGAGCTTCGGACTGAGATCCTATGAATGCTTACCTGGGAGAGTAAGCCCCTCCAAACTCATGGGGCTTCACTTCTCAATAGGCATGTACATGATCGCACTGCAAGCAGGTGTATTCATGGAGCTGCCATTCTTCTTTTCTGAATGAGGTCTACCCCCATGCCACATAAGCATAAATAAGATGTAAGGGGTCATTCAGTGGATCTTCTGTGAGATATTTCTGTATGTCATCCCTGAGCAGAAAGAGATTTCTTTAGCGCCTTTAAAGATTTTCTCCTGTAGCAGCTCTCCAATTAATTGGGTTTTAGAACACAGACAGGATTTGTATTTATGTAGGAAGAAAGCATGTTCTCATTATACTTTTATTCTCATGTTAGATTTATTACATCTCTCCATTATAATTTATTGTACTGCCTCAGTCTTATCTAATTCTTCATATTTATGCGTCTCATCTAACAAGAATAATAATACATAAATAATACCAGACAACGGTGTGTTTTGGGGGGCGGGGGGTTGCAGATCTTTTCTATTTGTATGCTTTAATTCTCCAAACATCTCGGAGTGGAAGCTTAGTGAACTACAAAGGAAAATCTCCACGTGATCTCTGCAACATGAAAAATTATCATTTGAGTTTCTCTCCGCCATCCTCATTCCAGATTCGAAGCACAATAAAAGACAAGAAGGAACAGGCTCCGCGCCAAAGATGATTCTCTATGGTTGCTTGAAAAGCATTTTGTTCCGGGGCAATAGGATTGCAGCATTTCAAAATGGTGCAAATCTCAAAGCTGGGGCTCTGGCACTTTAGCAATGCCTCTGTAGAGGTTTGCCAGTAGACAGAGCTCATACAGCTGCTGCCACTGCCTCATGTTTTCATCAGCTGCTCTTGGGCGCCACCAGCACTGGTGGCCAGAAGGAGGTACTGCAGGCAGGCAGCAGTTGGCATGCTCAAGTGACTTTCCCAGCGCCAGGGACTGGCTGGGACCTGTAAAGTGACCTCCTATTTTTCGGATGATAGGGGCACCGATTGGTAGCAGAGGGAGAGGTGAAACGAGCCACCACAGAGAGTCTTCTGTAATGTGAGAGAGGTATCCTGAAGATATTTTTGCCCAGTGGAGGGGGAAGAGAAGTTCCTCTTCCTCTTCTCTAGCACCATCATGAGAGCCAGTGTGGTGTAGTGGTTAAGAGCGGTGGACTCGTAATCTGGTGAACCGGGTTCGATTCCCCGCTCCTCCACATGCAGCTGCTGGGTGACCTTGGGCCAGTCACACTTCTCTGAAGTCTCTCAGCCTCACTCACCTCACAGAGTGTTTGTTGTGGGGGAGGAAGGGAAAGGAGAATGTGAGCCGCTTTGAGACTCCCTCGGGTAGTGATAAAGCGGGATATCAAATCCAAACTCTTCTTCTTCCTCTCTTCTTCATCATAGGAAGGAGGAAATACTACTGCTCCTGGCCACCTAGACCAGCCTTCCTCTTGGGACCAACAGAGTTATGCTGTTCTTCCCCTTTCCCCAGCCATGAAGGGCTAAGAGGAGAGCTTTCTCTTCTTCTGCCCCCGTGCAGAGATGAAGAACCAGTTCTTTTTCTGGTAGGCAGCAAAATAGGTGGGGTCTGCCTCGGGGGGGGGGGCACTTCTGAAGTGTGTTCCTTGGCAGCCAGATGAACCAGCAATGTGGCACTCAGGCTGCAACAGTTTAAAGTCCTGCTTTAAAGAATGGAAGCACCATTTTTCATCTCTCTCTCATCCTGCCTAGAAGTATGTGCAGTGTGTCCTAAAGGCTGAAGCAATCTTACCATCCTCTCTCCCAGGAATGATGCCCAACCACCCTGAATCCCCGGATTTTACCCTAACGTAACCTTCCCTCTTCTTAGCCCTACGACACAAATCTCGAGGTCATCAGCAATATTATGCCTAGGACAAGCCAATACGAGAGCAGAATAAGGTACCGTATTAGCAGGTGCGCGACCAGTCTTGGCTTTCACCCAAACATTCCTGCTGCTTTTTGTTTTTTTTAAAAAAAAATGATTTCATGTTATATATCAGAACTAATTATTCCTGTTGGGCCAACCTCGGGAAATGTCAACAGTACATTGTAAGTGCTAATTGGGGTGTCCATGCTCTTCGGCAGATTTGGGATCCAGCGCTGCTCTGGATTGGTGAGGTTAGGCATGTTTTAGAAGACTGCAAGATAATGAGCTTAGTCTCCATGGAAGAAGCATAGATTTGCTGCTCACACTTTGCATTGCATTCGCACCAGCGCTTTTGCCAGATACAAAGGAAGCCTCCCAAGTAGGCCAACAGCCCAAGGCAAAAGGCAGGCAGGCAGGCAGGCTACAAGGAAATCCAAAGGCAGAACTCTAGGCTACTGTGAGTAGAGGCAAAACACAAAGATATTTGCATGGCGTCGGTTTGTTTGCATGTCTTGAGTCAGGATAGTTTATGCAAATATTATCTTCTGAATTTCTAAGCACCTGTTGGGGGAGGAAGCATGCCATTTGTATCGGAAAGGCGACTTTAGGAGAAAACCTGCTCTCTTACTGATAATAATAATAATAATAATAATAATAATAATAATAATAATAATAATAATAATAAATAACAATTTATTATTTATATGACGCCCATCTGACTGGCTTGCCCCAGCCTCTCTGGGCAGCTTCCAACCAATTAAAATGTTAAGCACAGTAAAACATCCCTAAACAGGGCTGCCTTCAGATTTCTTCTAAAAGTCAGAAAGTTGTTTATTTCCTTGACATCTTACGGGAGGGCGTCCCACAGGGCGGGCGCCACTACCAAGAAGGCCCTCTGCCTGGTTCCCTGTAGCCTCACTTCTTGCAATGAGGGAACCGCCAGAAGGCTCTCAGAGCTGGATCTCAGTGTCCAGGTTGAATGATGGGAGTGGAGACCCTTCTCCAGGTATACAGGGCTGAAGACATTTAGGGCTTTAAAGATCAGCACTAACCAATTTTATTATTATTTTAGTTATATTTGAATTCACCCTACCCCCAAGGAACTCAGGATAATGTGCGTGAAATTGTCTCATTTCATCTTCACCACAACCCTGTGAGGTATGCAAGGCTGAGGGTGAGTTCTGGCCTAAGGTAATCCAGCAACAATTGTAATCTTGGGCTCTCCGAGTCCAGCTCATGGTTCGCTGTAAATATTTAATGGAACAGATTCCCCAGTAAAACAATAAATGCGAATCAAATGGGCAGACAGCTATCCTTCACCATGAAAAGATATGAGATTTGCACTCAGAGTTGTTTAAATGAATGAATTGACACAGTTGTCCACTGGAACCCCCAAGTATGCATTATGGGTAAGATAATGCCTATGCCCTTTTCCTCCATTGCTGCTCATGAAGATGGATTATCTTGACCACGTAGATCAGTTTATCATCAGTTACCAAATACAGTGCTTTCATATCGTGTTAATGCATCTATCCTGCGATGGAAAGGAGACTATCAGTAGATAAGCCGATAAAAAGTCACCTTGGCCAATTGTTTGAATTGACCTTGGTGTTGATGGGTTGCAATTGCATAATGTCCAAATATTCCCAGTGGAGGCTCTACAGATAAATAATGACAGACTTATGGGGCTCATGTGTAGGTATTTATTATACAGAATACAGGGAGGTCTTCTTGAGCCCTGATCAAAATTAGTGGCTTTAACTGTCTGGTGGTTAGACCTCTGCATTGAGACCTGAGTAAATTGCAGCTTCTCTGTGATCACATTGTTAGGCCAATAATAATGCAAAAGCAATTGGGAATCAAATGTGATTCATCTTCTAATAATACTGTGCTCCTCTGCAGTCAATGGAATAAGCTCCTTCCATCTGGGTAGGCACTAAAATGCTCAGAATTCCATCTCTGTCGAGTATCTCATCACCTTTCTTGTATATAGTGGGGGGGGAGTATTTACATGTTAGTTTATCTATCCCACCAAATGTATCACCATATTTTGTGATTATTAACACCAAAAAGAGCCAGTCTTTCACATGTTTTTCTGCTACCAACAAAGAAGAAAAAAGAAGTTGAGTTCTAAGAAGGAAGTGCTGAAGAAATACTCCGAAAATATACAATCAGGTCTAAGATCTACCATGTAGACATTTCTCATTGTCCTGTGTAGAACAGCCAACCTATATCTCCTGGGCAGGGATCCACACAAGCAAATAATGTTTTGGAGAAGAACAGAGAAGGTATTTGGCAAGGTTCAATGGATGTACTCTGGGATATATTCAACCTTGCAAAAGTGTGATGCACTTTTTTAAAAAGCAAAAGGATTTGTGCCTCTGGCATGCAAGTCTCATAGACAGGCCCATTTCCTTGTTTATAATTATGCTCCCACCCAGAGGGCACAATCCAGTCCGTGCCCTTTTGAGCCCTATTGAGTCAGTACAGAAAAAATGTACAGTTCAATTCTATACTTGACTACTGAGAAGTAAGCTGTAATAGGCGTAGGCCTCTCTTGCCCATGGAATTCAAGCAGACTGGAAAGTGCTTCACTTTAAGCCAATTGGGCCCACAGTCCTTAAAATGACTATTAAGTTTGCAGCTGGGTGCTATATAATGCCATAATGAGCATAGGTGCTAACTTCCTGGGGCCCTGGGTGCCCGAGCACCCACAAAAATCCCCATGAATTGGCTGGGCACCCACAAATTTCAGTGCCAGGGCCATGCACGCTGCATGGCACCCATGGCCCTGGGCACCCATGGTCACAGGGCCAAGTTGACACTCCTGATAACTAGAACTATTGTTATATCGGATTCTCTCTTCGTTTATATACACAGTGTTAATCTTCATTGGATCTTCTCTTCCCAGAGTGTCTCCTCACCCTTCAGAGCAGGTTTTGGGGTGGTACGAGATGGGTGTGAAGGGAAGGGGGGAATTGATCTACCTATGAGGATTGCCATAGGTAGAATCCCAGTCAAATAGATTTTGGATCCAAGCCTGTGTACCATCTCACTGAAATTGGTTCTTGGTTGTCATTTCATGAAATAATTGAGGTGTCATGTGGGTGCTGAGATTTCCCCCTCCCCACTCAAAATAAAAAATTAATTTGGATGTGTGTGGTTTCAATCACTTAGGCACAGCGTCATCTATAATTTATTAAGCATATTATATGATATAAATAAGGGACATCCTCTCATGAAAGACTCTCTCAACTGCAGAGGCAGAAAATGAATTTGTCATGCAGTTCTGAGCGGTGGCATCCTGAGGCTGGTTGGCTGGGGACTCTCCTTGTCCATGATGGGATCCTGAGGGACTCATCCCGTTTCCTTTTTTGCCTTGCTGTGCATATTCATAAAAAATTAGGGTAGGTTATCTGATTGAATCGTAAACGGTGATAAGTAGTGCTTCAACATGCCCATGTGCAAAATAAGTGATAAATGTATGCTAAGCAGACAACCTGCCCCAGATTGCTCGCTCTCTTCCCCCCTCCCTCCCTCCTTCTCTCTGTGATGGATACAGAGATAGATATAAACACATAATGGCCTGGAGATATTCGGCAGATCAATGAACTCTTGCAGCTCTGTGGAATTCTATTACTATCCAAAATCTACATGCAAATAAATGCAATGAGTGAAAAGGTCCCCGATATTTAGCGAGACGTGTGCCATCGTTTTTGTGCAAATCGGCAGGTAGCGGAGCACATTCAATAACTTGTTCTTGGAGACACGGACAGAGCCTAAGTGCAATGAAAGATAGCCACAAGTGAGAGACTGGCAATTCCCAAATTGTAGCACTCAGGGTGCCATGAGAAAATGTTAAACTAAATAACCCAAGGCCTTTCGCAGAGAAGGGGCCCCCACTGCATTTCTGCGAGATTTAATGCTTTGGTTTTGCCGCCTTCCAGTTGCTCTCTGCTGGAGAACAAGCAGTTCTGACCCTCACAACCCCCAAAGTTTACCATTAGAAGTGTAAAGAAGAGCAGTGCCTCCATTTTTAATAGGGTGGAGGGAGTGTGTTGTCAGATATTTGTGTTGTCAGATATTATGCTTGGTTGGCGAGATAGATTGACAGACGTCTATATACCGACTTGAGAAAGGGTGGTAAGTTTGTAATAAAAATTAAAGGCTAACTCAATATTTAATCTAGGGTTGCTTACCATTTAGTTTCAAAGCACTCCTACTATCAACTTACCTACCGCTCCTCTTCAACAGCAGCCAACTTCATTAAAGAACAAAAGTAAAGTAATAAGTCATTTCACACCCTGTCTGACCATTCTCCGGTAATAGCAAGATTTCATGGAAGGGTACAACATTACGCCCATCTGCAATCACAGTCTCTTTGCAAAAATCTTAATTCACACTTCACATGCCGCTAACCTTGTTACCATCCCTTCGTAAATCCATCAGTGTTGCAGCTGCGCGTCTTCACAGCCCAACATCTTAAAATTCATCACTTTGGCACCTTAGCATCACTACAGGTCAGACTAAGGAAGCCAACCACGAATAATTAAGGGTGCCCAGATGTTTAGGTTTACTCCTTTCAAACATTTCTTTGATTCGATGGGGGTGGGTGTCCCTTTCCCCTTCCTCACTTCACATTGGAAATATATATGCAATTAGATTAAGAGGGGGGAGGCCAAAACCAAGTTTCAAACTCTTCCCCCACCACCACCACCCTCCAAATCGTCGTCTTCTCTTTTTCTCCCCCTTACAAGTATAGCTCTTTGTAGCTGGAATCTGAACAAGAAGCGCGATAATGAGTAGGTTGAGGGAAGGAAAGGTGTTATCTCATTAAGGTAATTACCAAGACATCCCTACCATTATATCGGTTTGAAAATGTGGCAATTAAAGAGCCCTACATGGGTTCCTGGAGACAAGGGAACAAGACAATTCTCTTGGAACTCCTGTGTTGCGGTTAATGTGTGTCATGTAAATGAAAAGGCAGGAGATTGCTTGCAAAATGACTCTCTCTCCCTCTCTCTCCCTCTCTCTCCAACTCTTCATATACATACACATATCAGAATTTCAGCCTTCCTTTCATTCATGCCATATACCTAAATAACAGGTGTCATCCATCTGCTTTCGTTGAAAGGCTCCCAAACACTCAGGCTGCGGCCACAGAAGGTTGTTTGAAGGGTCCAGGACCACAGATCATTGTCATCAAGTTTCATGAACCAGACGTTGTTCCCAAAACTCAGAACTCAAATCCAGTCTTCTTCTTCTTCTCCATCCTCATCACGCAGCTTCTGCCTACCCAGGAAACATCAGAACAGCCAAGCCAATGGCAGCCCCAGGAGCCATGACTTCCAGATTTATGGAAGATCATTGTGATAATATCAGATCAGTCCTGTCCTGACTCCGGGTTTCGGGGAATCTGAAAAGGAGACCCAGCCACTGCACTGGCTCCTATGCAGCCACCTCTGCCACTCAACTGTATGGTGGGCTGGCTGTAGCACCAAACAGAGCTCCCACCCTGTGCTCACATGCTGGCCAGCAACACTGCGCCAATACAGGTAGACCAAGTAGGCCTGAAGCCTCACTATTCCAGATGCTGGTGCCAGACCAAGATTATATCCACAGCAAACCCATAGGATTTGATTATGCTGATCCACAGGTGACTGAGCATATGTCCCTCCAAACCATCAAGTGTGTCACAAAGCATTTTCTTTAGGCTACAGTAAAGAGGCTACCTGAATTCTCCGCTGGAGATTCAAATAAGCCCTGTGTGTGGAGGAGTGAGGAAGGCCATATGGTATTACTCCATCCCCAATGCCCCATTCCATCACTGGCTCCACCCCCACCCCCAGATCTTTACACACACCCACACCCAAGTGGAGAAGCTATGCACCTTTTGCTAATCACCCAAGCTCAAAGGCAGCACTCCCAACCCCATGGAGGACATCTCCAAGACATCTTCCACAAGATGTGCATAGATTCTTAATTCAGACCTTCTGTCCAGTGGTCTGGAGGTGAAGCTGGCAGGAACAGGGATGGTTTCTTGGAATGAATGGAGGATAACTGCTGAATAGGGCTATAGTCATTTTCTTATGTCCTCATAGACAAGAACAGGACCAGTTTGCCGCTTCAAAACCTCTTAGAAAGGAAAGCACACGATTACAGATGAAACTATAGAAGAGTTGAGAGAATTCTCAAGGGGGGGGGATCTTAACTTCAATCGCTTGCCCAAGAAATTGAAATCTGTATTCTAACTTATTTCTTTTTTAATCTTTTGAACTATGGCTACTTTTGAATTTAGAAGGAGGTATAAATATATTGAAACCAGCAAGTTGATATTTCAGAATCTTGTTTACAAATCACAACATCTTGCTGTTCTAGCTTTTAACTGTGTATTTCAAAACTTAACTTCCAAAGCAAATGTTGAAGATTCAAATACTTAATTTTAATCTTGACGATTTGAAAAGTTTGAATAAATGTGACTTATCACAAAGAAATGGCTATGTGAACCAACCTGGCACTTCCAATGAATATGATTCACAGTTGTCACGCAGAACTACAACCAGAAAAGTGCAGCTCTGGTATAGAAACTTTCCACATGGTGTGGAGGAACTAACTGGTTAGTAGTTACATACATTAGAGCAGTGTGTGAGAACATTTCAAATGAGTTTCATGTGATAAAAAATAACATTTAGACAGCTCTAATGATCTCATGACCTGAGACAAAGCAAACTCTAAATCAGGCATAGGCAAACTCAGCCCTCCGGAGGTTTTGGGACTACAACTCCCATCATCCCTAGCTAGCAGGACCAGTGGTCAGGGATGATGGGACTTGTAGTTCCAAAACATCTGGAGGGCTGAGTTTGCCTATGCCTGCTCTAAATCATGAATGCCACTATAACAGAATAAAGTGTTAAATAGCCTCTTGACCTCCGTTAGCCAGAAGTAATCTTGAGTAGAACGAAGAGCCAACGGCTCAATGTATTAAACTTGAGTGTATTGTATAGATGGGTTGATTGTAAATTCTTCAACAAGAATCTGGAAACAATCAAACACTTACAGCCTCCAAACCATTCAGAGCAATGCTGTAGAGAACAGGGTGGCCTGAGGGTTTACGCCTTGTTGGCACTTTTTAGATGGTAAGCTGTTTCTTTTCTCTCTCTTAGGCAGGCATCCCTAGTCTTCTTACTAAGTAATCTTGATGCAATATCTTGAATGCATTTTTGATGCAATTCATACAATCCAAGCATGCCTTCTAGCCATGCACAACCTAGGCCAGTGATTTAACTTTGAATGCACCATGTTTCTCTGTTCTCAGCTTGAGTCCTTGAAAATGCTTCTTTGAATCTGTTCTCTATTCTCAGTCTTATTCAAGGTACCAGTGGTATGTACACCACTGCTTATTATATATGTCATGCATTCCGTATGATACATAAATAATAATTATGAAAAATGAAAGAAAGCTACCTGATATTCAGGAGTTAACAAATTTGTATTCCCCACTCCAAAAAAGAAGAAGGCCTCTTTGCTTATAAAGAACTATCCCATGGACATATTTTTAAAAATTTCCAAAATCTCAATGTCTCTTTTAGAGCCAGATCATTATATTTTAGAGATAGCTATCCCTTGAACCTTACTAAACAAAACAAAAACCTTGATCATGCTTATGAGCATGGATCTAGAATCTCTATTGATGTGATATTTTGAATTCATGTTAACAAATCAATTGTGATTTTTTTTAATCTGGAAAGCTGTGAACTAAGTCACCCTTTTCTAATATTTCCATTCTTCTTTTTCATAACATTCTCCTGAATCTTGAAAGATAATAACAGTTTCAGTTAAGTGTTGTATCAAAACCTATTCATCCATCTTTGGTGTGTCTTAGGAATTGCCAAACAAACAGTCGGAAGAGTCAATAACTTGTCAAAGGAACAAGGCCAAAGATTTGACTCCACTGCAATATTCACACATCTGGACACTTTTTTTCAGGGAGATGATATCTTCTACTAATGCCCCTATACTAACATAATTTCTTATGCTAACATAATCCTTTTCTTATTGAGAGAGAGTACCCCCCGGTTAATATCCTGAGCTTTGTCTTAATTAGCTGTAGCCTACAATTCTGCCTTAAGATTTAATGTGCTTGTTTTAAAAATGTTTGGCAGTAAATGAAAGAATCGTGAAGGAGAAGCCAGGAGGGAGTGCAGAATGGTTGCTTTTTGAACTCTGCAAATGGCTGCAAGTGTCCTAGCAACACCCTTCCAGAAATAGTTTGCACTTTTTGCATGTCCTTTCTTTGATAATCAAGAAATCCAGGCCCATCAGCTCTGTAAGCAAAGCAAAAGAATGCAGACCTTCACTTGGGATTGATTTTAGTTTAAACTCAGCAGCTGGTCACTAATAGGGTTGCTCATAATCATCACTGTAATGTTAGGGGATGCAATTAGTACCTAAGCCATTTCTGTGTGTCTCTTTGAAATCACTCCTAATTTGGGCAGGGGGAGGATGTGTTGGTAAGCTTCCATTAACAGGCGGGCTGGTGGGAAAATAGGGCATATTAATATGAAAATCAATGGCACTGGTATGCGATAAAAGTTGCCAGCTGGTAATTGGAGTCCTGTTAATGCCCCAGTCCAGACTTTAAAAAACCAATCAAACCTCAGGCTGTCTATCCAGTCAGAAAGTGTGATGCCTGGAATAAAAGTTCAGCGGGCATGGATCTGAAAAGAAACACCCAAGAATTCCTCCTTAATATGTAATCTTGCCGGATCATAGACTGATCCCTGCCTCTCTGCAAAGAGCCCCAGGTATGATGTGAATAAGACCTGAGGTTTAATCCCCTACATAAAAAGAGAGGAAAAACTTGGAGGACCCTTGAATGCTTCAGTCAGTACTTCTTCTCCCTTATCAGAAATGAAAAATATGAAATATTGCCTGCCTAATGGAATAACACAATGGTACGGTTTGAGTAGCGGGCGTGTTGCAAGGAGGAAGAAGGAGAAGCGTCGTATTTAATTCTGATCAGCTTGTTTAAATACGAGTTGGAATCGGAAAACAAGAAAGATCTAGAAGCTCCCAGTACATTTCTGAGCACAATTCAAAGGATTGGTGTTAGAAGACATCTGAAGGCAGTCCCGTTCAGGGAAGTTTTTAATGGATGATGTTTTGCTGTGTTTTTAATATTTTGTTGGGAGCTGTCCAGAGTGGCTGGAGCAACCCATTCAGATGGGGAGCATATAAACAATAATGATAATGATTATTAGGATGATTGAAAAGGCATCAGAACCTGCTAGATGAGACTAAAGGTAAAAGTAAAGGGACCCCTGACCATTAGGTCCAGTCGTGACCGACTCTGGGGTTGCGCGCTCATCTCGCTCTATAGGCCAAGGGAGCCGACGTTTGTCTGCAGACAGCTTCCGGGTCATGTGGCCAGCATGACTAAGCCGCTTCTGGCGAACCAGAACAGTGCACAGAAACGGCATATACCTTCCCACCGGAGCGGTCCCTATTTATCTACTTGCACTTTGACATGCTTTCGAACTGCTAGGTTGGCAGGAGCAGGGACCGAGCAACGGGAGCTCATCCCGTCAAAGGGATTCGAACCGCCGACCTTCTGATCAGCAAGTCCTAGACTCTGTGGTTTAACCCACAGCACCACCCTAGGTCCTAGATGACCTAGATGAGACTAGAGTCCATTTAATTCAGGGAAGCCAGCTAGACAGATGCCCCTGGAAACACATAAGCAGAGACTGGAGATGATGGCTTCTCCTTCTTCATTTCATTCCAGCATCTAGTGTCCTGAGGTAGAGTATCTCTTCATTAAACTATTATGATTAACAACCTTTGAGATACCATCTTCTGTAAATCTGTCTAATTTATTTCTAAGCCATCAAGCCAGAGGCAAGCACCATGAGGTTGTATTCAGCATAGTGCTAAGCAAAATGTTCCGTCAGCACAAGGATTTCTCCTGCACAACAGAATGTTCTCCACCTCTCCTCCCCACTGTGTGCCCCTAAATCTTTTTGGGGGGTTCCCTCAAACCTCTGCAGCAGATTTGGGGATGGTGCAGGGTATGTGCAAGGAAAGGAGCGGAAGGGAAAATCCTACTGTGCTGGCGCTATCCTTGCAGAAGCACAACTATTTACCGTATTTTTCACTCTATAAGACACGCCAGACCACAAGACGCCCCTAGTTTTTGGAGGAGGAAAACAAGGGAAAAAATATTCTGAATCACAGAAGCCAGAACAGCAAGAGGGATTGCTGCACAGCGAAAGCAGCAATCCCTCTTGCTGTTCTGGCTTCTGGGATAGCTGCGCAGCCTGCATTCACTCCATAAGACGCACACACATTTCCCCTTACTTTTTAGGAGGGGAAAAGTGAGTCTTATAGAGCAAAAAATACGGTAATTGAATACTGCCCCATAGCTTGCAGTAGCGACTTCCAGGAATTCTTGATCTTTTGCTGGTGTAATAGCTTGACAGTAACTTTTTGAAAAGGCCTTTTCACATACGACGCTAAGAAGCTTGTTTAAGCAACTTTCATACAAATGCAGCTGATGTCTGCTTGTCGGTAGTGTGGGACACATCTGTTCTCAAATAACTAGACAATCTAGTGTGGGTGTACATTACAGAATGTGAAAAAGAGGAAGAAGAAGGAAAAAGCTCTATAGTATCAGGTGTGGAAATGCCTCAAGCCTTTTCAGTTAGGCTAAAAGTACCTTTTGACCATCGGGGACACTCTTTGTGTACATGTATGAATATTACTGATGTGGGTTGAAGAGGCAGGAAAGAGCCTTTTAAAAAATGAAATGTACATCCATCCATCACAAGCAAGTTTGGCGCTGTGTTTCAAGCATTGCTGAAAGTGCCTTTGAGCCACTGTCCTCCTCTTTTGTATGAACTGTTGTCCATTCTGCATCAAGCATATTCTAGCCAACGTAGGTGTTATATTTGTTTAGCAGGCAAGGAAAATGAAAGAGCCCCACTTTAACATGGGTGCCCTCTTTGATTTAATGGGAGCTTTGGCACCAAAGATGGGATCTGTTGCTTTCTAGGAATAAACCGTCATGAGGAATGGAGACTAGGATAGAAACAAAGTCTGATCGTTTTTTTAAAAAACAGCTTATCTCAAGTTCTGCCTCTGCGGCAAAATAAACAAAACAAATGGCTCCTCACTTCTTAGTTCAGAACAGGGGTCAGCAACTAAAATTTCCTCAGATAAACTTGACCCCCTAGCAGATAAAAACCCAATGGATATTTTTTTTTCAGTTGGAACTCAGTTCTGGCACCTCTCAGGTGGGCACCATTGCCATTCTAAGAGAACAAGGGAGACATTCATGGCGAGTTCTGGCAACCTCATTTTCTAGGAAAATAGCACTGCATACACCCCAACTGTTGCACTAATGGAAGAGGACAGAATGACACGATACAGAAGGGTTGTTTGAGAGAGGTGCAGCTAAACACTTATTCCATATTATGCATTCCCTTATACAACAGTCCACCTTTTAAAAAATGCACACAACTAACTGCTGCTAACAAGGACCCAACTCTCACTGAGGTAGGAGACAGGTCTAGGCTGTACCACTTCAGGTGGTGAAGGAGGGTAGGTCACATGATTTAATGCAAAGCATCCCCTCTGCATAGAAAACTAGCTTGTCAGGGCAGAGGGAATCTAGCCTAGCTTCTGCCTTATATTCTAGCTTCATATGCGCAGACATAGCTTTGCCACATCAGTCAGGCTGAGAATCTAATCTACAACATGCACCACCCCAGTAATTTCAGCCACCGTGAGATTATATCAGATTTATGACATTTCTCTACCACCACCTCATACCAGCTTTTTCAGGGGTGTAATTTCAAAAAAAGTAGAATTTCCCCTATTAAACCTTTAACATTGTGCGGGAGAAGGGGGCATTGGCTACTCCAATTATTGCAATGCTTTACAGTTTCTCCAGCCATTCTTTCTGAACGCCTACGACCTTTTCAATCTTATGTGTTTCCCTAAAGATGTAACTTTGAAAAGCACCTAGTCCAGCTGCCTTTTCTGTTCAGAATCTGGATACTGCGGGGGGGGGGGAGGAGATGGGGAGACAAAGAGTTTGTCATTAAAAACAAAGACACAGAAATACACCAGAAATAAATATCTGTGTGAGCCGCCATTTGTTAGCTAACATGAATCTGAGATCAAAGGAAGATGCCTTATACCAAACCCATCTAGTTCAGTGTTGACTACACTGGCAGTAGTTCTCCAGGGATTGAGACAGGAGTCATTCTCAGCCTTACCTGGAGATGCCAGGCATTGATTCTGTGACCTTCTGAATGCAAAGTGTGTCTTCTTCTTCTACCTCACTGTTTCCACCAACACAACTGAATCTACCATTTCCTACTAATGCACAGCATATGTCCAGTGTCAACCCACAAAGTTCCTCAGGTATTCAGCAGGCCCTTTGGGGGCAAATATACCACAGTCCTTCTGACCGGACATCCCAGATTAATTTTCCCAAAGCAAAAACTAGACCAGTTTGAAGAACACAGGTCTCCACTGGTAGCAGCAGAAATGTTGATCCACTGCATTAACCCTTCACCAGCAATATCTTGCTTTGAAAGGAGCATTTGTTACAGGAAGGGGAATTATGTGGGGGAATTATGACCCCTTACACATATGGAAAGAAAGAAGAAGAGAAGATATGGGGTGGGGTGCAACTGGTGTTTACCGCTTTGTGGTTTTCTACAACCAAGCAGTATACATACATACACACACACACACACACACACACTCTGCTTTATATATATATATATATATATATATATATATATATATATATATATATATATATATATATGCTTTCGTAGATTTTCACGGGTACAGGAATGCAGGTTTTGGTGTCTTCGGGTGTCTTCCCGTGTAAGAGTTGGGGTGTCTAGGCGACGTTTCGACGAGGTCTCACTCATCATCTTCAGGCTGGTGCTTTCGGCTTCTTATTATATATATAATCTCAAAAGCAGAGTGTTTACTTCTTTTTTTCCAAGGCAAAAGGAGGAAGTTAAATGCAGGCGCATACCGAAGAAGCAGCAGGCCTGATCTGAAATTTTGCTCTGTTCAAGCAACACTTCACACCCGCTCTCTTTTCTCCCTTAGACTCACTGGTGTCAATCCGCATCCCGGAGTGACTCCATTTAGTGAGGCTGCGGATTGGTTTTGCGCTTTCCTAAAACAAAACAAAACAAAAACAAAAAGGTGCTCCTGCTTTTTTAAATTAAATAAAGAAATCCCTACTACCTTTCTTACCTGTTGTCTAGATTGCAAGAGGAGCGTGCGTCTCCAGTTTGTGGCAATAAAACATGTAACTTACCCCTCCTTAGCCTGATTAGGTAAGGTAAGGGCGTTTCGGGGTTTTTTTTTCTGCTTTAAAGGCCAAAATCTCCCTTGGGCCAAAAGGATACTTTTCACCATCTGTATTTCTTCGGAATAAACAGCCCGCGGAGAACGGCGTCTCTAACAGGTAGAGTCTCGTGTGTGTGTGGTTTAAATTTGGGTTGGATAACGCGTTAAGAAACCTCCCGTTTGATCATGAAGAGGAAGGCGAATTAAAGCACTCATCGGAAATCTTTTCCTCTCTCTTTCAAACTGAGCCTCTGCCCGCCTTATCCTCATATCTTCATAATCGTTCGCCACTAAAGTCGCCGGGAAATCGTCTTTCGCCTTAAGAACATTAAACAGCGTCGGTTTAGCTTGATTTATGGTTGGGAACTCCTCGCTCTCAGGCTCTTGTCTCTTGGCTTTCCCTCTCCAGGACTATATTGATCCTGTTTGGGACTTAGCGACTAATCAGCAAGAGCTGTAAGAGAGCACTTTTGTAATGCACCTTCCGCGCCTACTTTCTTTCTCCCTTGCAGAGAGAAAGAGCCAAGCAGGAAGAGGCTAGGGAGACTTCGGAACTGTCCAGAACCAACTTGCGTAAGGCGTCGCTTAGCGCGGCAGCCCTTGGAGCTGTCCGTGGTGCTGCAGGGATTCTTGCGCCTTCGCACGCTCCCGTCTCCCGCAAAACCCTGGGGACGGTCGTATTCCGTGTTAACTGATCCGGGGGAAGTGCCATCTCATGACTAATGCGGAGTAGACGCAATAGACTAAGATGGCTCCTAAAAGTGGATGTGTGTGTTGGATCCACGTGGCGGAAGAGGCGTTAACCCACTCTTTGTCATAACTACACGCTGTTTGTGAACACGACAGGGTGCCGACGGGTGAGTAATGGCCACTCGTCGACCTTGGGTTACCTTTGAGTATGGGTCCCTTGGCAGACCGATTCCGGGCTTGACTGCTGGGAAGAAAGTAGTTTTGTTAAGTGGGACTTCCTTCCAAGTGTACCCAGCGACGTGTGCAGTTAAGCCCCGGTGGTCCCTCAAAATGGGGGTTCCTTAGCAAAGAGTCCAGTGGCAACAGACCTACATCAGTAGAAAGTATTCCAGGTGTAGGTGCAAAAGGAACAGCAAGCTACTTCTCCACCTTCCCCACCCCAACAGCTGCAGAGATCCTGGACACGCATCCGAGCACCTTACTCCTCTCTCCCTCCCTCTTCGGTAGATTTCTTTGGGGTGCGGGAGAAGGGTCCTGCTTCTCCTCGTACGCTTCTGCGACAGTTCCTCTGCCTTGCCCTACTAATCGGGCATCTATCTTCCGGGTTGACGTTAGCACAGATAATGGGGCAAGAGAGAGATGAAGATGTTTTTAAGAAGCAACGGGCTGGCACCGTCCGGAGGCCACAGGAAGTGCTGACCCCAGGCCTCCTCACCAGGACAAAAAGGAGTCTGGCGCAGGAGCTGAGCCTCAGCAGGCTACTCCATCGCTCTCTCCAGGCCGCCTTCCCTAGCTAGCGGTGGCCTCTTCCACGCACTGGGTGTCTCTGACCGAAGGGAGTCATCCTAATAGGTGAACTGATAATCCTAGTACGTACAGTAATAGTATTATTGAAAAGCAGACATGGAGCTGTCCAGCCGGAGGGAGATCTCCTTGACTTCCTCCACCCGGGGAGTGTTAATGTGCTAAGGAAGAAAGCCCATCCCATATTAGCAAGCGAGTCCCCTTGAATTTCCACCGATGGCCATGAAAGGCAGCGGTGTATCCCCGACGAACCCGGGGAGAAGCAGGGAATGGGAGGTTCTGAAATATCCAACTGCTGAGGCTGTGGAAAAGGCAGGAAGTTTTTAACTTGGGGGCTGAAGGGAAACGCTGTGATCAAGGGAAACCCGGCCGAGCAGCAAGGCTCGCTAGCAGAATCCAGCGCCTCGTGGCCCCAGTAGAAGTGCAGAGATGGCATCGAAGGGGAGGGGGAGAGTGATTTGAACGTCTGTCCTGGGAGAATGGAAGGGGAAATCTCTCTCTCTTCTCTGAACTAGAGGAAGGGCGTGTTTGGGGAAGTCTGTTTAATGGCAAAGCAGCCTCGATTCCTTTCCTGGCTCTTTTGATAATGTTCACTTGCGAGGGAGAAATTGTTACCCAGGAAGAAAGAAAACTTGCAGGATCTGCGCGCGCGTGTTTCTTCCTTGAGTGCGTTTAAATGAGCGCGCATCTGTAGCTTTTTAAACCTCAAGCCCACCCCTTTCTTCCAAGGAAAGCCTCTTTTAATTAGCTGTCGAAACCAGCAAACGCGTCTAATGAAGTAGGTTTATTTAATCTTGCTCATGATTTAAGTGAGAAGCAATCAAGATTGTTTATCAGCAAAAGTGAAGAGCTCAAATTGCACCGTAGGCAGGGAAAGAGCTAAAGACAGAGAGGATAGGAAAGCCCGGTTTGGTTTTCCAAGAAAAATTCCTGCGTTGTTAAAAGAGGATGCTTTGAAAAGGAAAGAAGTGGGAAGGGGAGGTTGAAAAATAAATATTTGGGGAAATTTGATCGTTATTCTCAAGCTGCCGCCCCCTTCCCCCCCCTCCCAGCACCACTAAAAAAAAAAAGTTTGAGAAAAATCCTTTTGGTATAAAAATATATCTTACCACCACCTAATTCTTCTTCATTTTAGCCTTCTTGCTGGTGTTAGGGGAAATGTTCTGGAGGAAAATACTAAAATTCTTCTTTTTAAAAAAGGAGGGTTAAATGCTTTGCGATTTCCAACACTATCTGAAGAAGCATAAAGGAAGAGATTGCAGCGTTATTCAGTGATTTTGACCAAAATATCAGCCGTTCTAAGATAACTTCCCCTTCTGTTCTATTTATTATTATTTTGGGGGGGGGGATAATATAGTCATAGATCCTGCTTCGGTGCCTCAAGGTGTTGATGAGGACGACGGTTTTAGAAAAGAGGATCCTTATTTTAGCAACTTTCCTCCTTCCTAATAATAATTATAATAATAATAACCAGAACTCATCTAAGATCCAGATTTATAATAGGCTTTCAAAACAAAGCCAGCCGAATTATTCCCGGCCCATGTGGCTCATCTCAAAAACGTAACCCGAATAACTTGGCAACCATTTGAAAACACTCTGAGGCCTCCTTTCCCCACCCCCCACCCCACCCCCCTGCTATCCACCATTCATTTTATGACATTTAATACCAGGGAGTATTTAAAAAAAATAATTCTAAAAAAACTTTAATTTAAAAAATCGCTATGCGCGCTACTCAGTCAGCTTAGTTAGATCTCTGCCACGGAGATTTAAAAGTTGGGCCCTTTCTCTGGGACTGGCTGGCTAGTCAATGTCTCTCCCTCGCTGGCTTGTCGATTTCCTTGGCCACAGGCGCATCTTAGCGCATACCCGCAGAAGGGCTTCTTTTTGGCTGGCTGTTGGGGGGCGGGACACGACTCCGCAGACCCAGAGCCATGTGGGTCATTAACAGTTTGATCCAGTGGGGGGGGCGTGGGTAGGTGGGTGGGTCCCCCGACTCATTGTTATTATTTATTTCCAAGCCCTAATTAACACGGGAACCGGGGAATCGCGGGGCTGGGCAAAGGGTTGGGTAGGTTTGGCTGCGCTCTGTGTATAATTTCGTCGCCCGCAGCTCGGTGGCCGCGTAATTGTCCGCTGTGACATGAGCCGAAAATGAGGTGGGCGTTTCCGGGCCCTTTTGTGAGGACGCGGCCAAGGTCAAGATGGTTTTGAAGGCGAATTTATTAGCAGGAGAGGTGAGGGAGAGAGGGAGGGAGGGAGAGAATCAGCAAACCATTCTCTAATTAGCAAAGCCCAAATAAAATGTGCCCGCAGGCTTTTGTAGCTGCTTCTCTCTTTCTCCTCCTCTCCCCGCTCCCCATCACCTCACACTCGCTTTCTCTCCCCCCCCCCCGCACCCTCCCCTCCTTTAGAAAATCAAAAAGTAAAGCCACACAAGCAAAGAGAATCAACCACAAACCTCAGAGGAGGTGATAATATTGGACGGGCGTTATGAATGTTTTATAGGTAATTGCTGTATATCTTTCTAATTTTAAAGAGGAGGAGGGGAGGGAGAGATGCGCGCTCGTTCTTCCAAGGTTGGGGCTTTCTGATGGCTTGGAGGGCTGATCCGGATTGGCAGAACGGACGGGGGGGGAGAGGTAGGCAGCCCCCCCCCCAACTCAGGCCAAAGAGGCCAGAGGGAGGGAAGGAGCCGCTCCGCTCGCCTCTCCTTTTGCATCACTTTCATGCGGTTATCCCCCCCTCCAGTTCCGTCGCAAAGCCAGCCACAGTTTCTCCTTTTCACACACACACACCGTTTTGTTTTTTATTTTTTGTTCCCCATTTCCCCCGCCTTCCCTCTTGCTCCTTCTCAACCCAGACCCCGCAAAGTCCTCCAGTCCGCACACGCACACACACACACAACCGCACCACCGAATTGCCTGCCCCTTTTAAGAAGGGGAGGTTTAAGAAGAATTAAAAATAAAAAGCTGAACAAAAAAGATTTGTAGAGGAAGAAAAGGAGAAGCGGGGTCTTTGGAGGGAAAGGGAGAAAAAAGACCCCTGGGGCTGGGGAGAGATCAAAGATCTCCAGGTCTCTCGCCCGCCCGCCCCCCTTCCCGCCGCCCCCTCCACGCAAACATCCCCTTCGGCTGTGAACCCGGGGTGGGTTTTCTCCTGCCTGGGGTCCACGCTCCTAATTGCCCCCCTCGAGCGTCTCCCGCTTCCTGTCTGTCCTCCGCGTTTCTCCCCAACGCTTCTGCGGCCTCGGAACAGCTGCCAGGCCGGGAGACCACATTTTGGTTTCCCAGACATCCGGCCACCTTTAGCAAACCATTCAAGTCCTCTCTCTCTCTTTCTCTCCCCGCCCCCTACTTTTAAATATTCAACAACGGGAGCCAAAAAACAAGAGAGAGAATTGTACACAGCAGCGAAGGAGGAAAAGCAGCCCCAACATTCCCAGGTTATAACGGCCTATTTAGAACCAAATCCACCCTCCTCAATTATTTTTTTAAAAAGCAAAACAATATTGCTTATCATGGATCTTTCACCGCACAAGCTTGAAGTAGCAAGCCCCCCTTCCCCTCTCCCCTCGCCCAAAGAAAACACTTGATTCTCCCTTCCAATCTGTTGCTTCGAAAAGTCACAAACTCCTATCAACTTTTCAAAAACGGAACGCCAGCAGCACACGTTTTGGTGGGGTGAATTTGAGCATCGCACACAGACGCAGGCACGCTCTGCGCATTTCTTCGCAGAGTCCCGCCCCCCCCCCCGCGGCCAAGCGCGTTTGACTTAAGAAAATTAGCTAGTTTGGACCTACGCATTTGTTTAAAAAAAGATAAAAGTTTATTTCCTTTTCCCCCCCTTCGTTTTGTCATTTTTCAGTCATCAAAAATCTATATAATTTTTGTCGTCGTCATCTAAGCATTTATTTTTTCTTTTTTACTGAATCAAAAAAAAAAAAAGCATGGAAAAGGAGAGAGTAGAGGGGGAAGATTTTTTTGTTTTGCTTTGCTTCGTTGCCGTTCCCCCCCCACCACCACCACTAATGTATATGTGACTTTTCTTTTTTCTTTTTCTTTTCTTTCTTTTTTTCTTTTCTTTTTTGGAACAACATATAATAAATATGATATATCACTTCGCACACCAGCCTGTTCAAAATGTACATTTTACATATCTCGTATATATCTATATATGGATATAGATATAGATATATAGATATATATATAGCATACGGAGCATGCCACTTTTCGGTAAGAAAAAAGGTCATGAGAAATTCAGTGCAAACTTCTCCGTCTCCCCAAGACCGCCGCCGTCTCCTCATCTTCTGGGATCAGTGTTGGGGGGGGAGGGGCGTCCTCTCTCTCTCTCTTTCTCTCTGTGTGTCACTCAAAAGTCTTTGCTGCGACTGGCTGGATCTCAGTCTCTTTCTTGCACCCCCTCCCCAATTCTCTCCTAGAGACGATCGCAAGCAAACCCCCCCTCCCCCCGCAGTTCTCTTCCCCCCTCCTCCTCCGGCCAAGGGACGGACTGACGCGGGCCTGGCTGGATGTGAAGATTCACTTACGGGTTCCAGAGTCCCCGCTCTCGCTCGGAGCCGGTCGCCTCTCTCGCTGCTTGGAGAACCTCTCGCATCCACCGCCCCCCCTTCCTCCTCCTCACTCGGCTGGGCTCCATCCTTGGCTGATTAGCAGTTGTCTTAAGTGAGGGGGAGTGAAGCGGGGGAGTCTGTTAGCGGAATGCGCGGGGGCGGGGAGCTGGGGGAGGGCGAAGCTCCCCTCCCCCCCAGGGGGAGCGCTTTCACCGCGGGTGGGGGGTCCCCGGGAGAGGGTTGGACAAAGGGTTGAGGGCCGGCTGCCCTCCGGGTCCAAGGCCGTGGATCAGCACCCGGGGGACCAGAGGCCTCTGCAGCTGGGGGTGAGGCGCCGGAGGAGTCCGGTACATGCTACTGTACATAGCTGCGGCCGCCGCGGCCGCCGTGGTGCTGTCCATACTGCCTAGCAGGCTCGGGTGGTAGAAGTAGGGCGACGGGAACATCCGCTGCAGAGCCGAGTAATTCCCCGCTTCGGCCAGGAGCTCCAAGCCTACGGCCGTCTGCCGCTTCCACTTGGTCCTGCGGGAGAAGGGGAGAAAGAGACGCCGCTAGGCCGGGGCCACAAATTGCGGGGGGGGGGAGTCGGTGGGGACAGGAGGATCAGATCGGAAGGACAACTCCTCACCCTCTTTTTAAAAAGCAAAATAAGAGGGGAGCCCTTCTTGTAGGAGCAGAATCAAGGGCGCCACTTGGGTAGATCTCTGATTTATTTCCCTCCTTTGAATGATTACGATGATCCTTTCTTCCTTAAAGGTGATAGCGACTCTAAAATTATTGCATCCACCGTCCGGATTGCATAGGCATAAAGGGCAATGGTTAATGAGGAATAACCGCTTCAAAATAATAGAACGTACGAAGCAGTGAGTTACGCACAGATAGAGCCATCCATCCTCCATTTCTTCCTTCCTCTGGTTCTAACTCGTCCTGTCTCTGAAGCTGAAGGCAGGTGACTTGAAAACTACCCACCTGAAAGTCTGCTAAAAGACAGATTTCCAAGCATACAACAAAACTTGAAACCTCTTTTTTTTCCTTTTCATTATCAGCTCCTCAAACCAAACAGTCACTCTCTTTCTCCCGCCAGCCTCCCCTCTGTTAATTTTCTGCGCTTTAAAACCCGGAAGGCACAGCTCAGTCCGACTTACTAAAATACCCATTTAAAAGGGACAGCTAAAATACCCCTAACATTTCCATTCCTGAGGCAATTACTTCGGGGGGGGGGGCAGGGGGTAAGCGCCTCCTCCCTTATATATCTAAAAAGAGAACCGACACAGAAGCTCCAACTTTTACCGACAATTCAGATCAAGATAATTTGATTCTGCAAATAATCTCACCCAATACCAAAAAGACGACAAAAACGCTTTGCGTCTTTATTTTGACCGTTTTAGAAGACTTATTGGGATGGGAAGTGTCAGCCTGGGTCATTGGGTCCTCCTGCCACTGAAGTTGATTTTAGACTAAATGGGTTTTAGACTAAATTCTGAGAGGATAATTTAGAACGAAGAACTGAGAATTCTGTTCTTCCAAAATCCTAGTCTGGTGTGTGTGTGTGTGTGTGTCTGTAATTCATAGCAAGCATCACCCAACCGAAAGCAAATTAAGTCATTTGTTCGAATATTTCAACATACACACATCCAACTCCTGCCAGCCGACTTAAAGGAACGCTGATAAATAATCAGAGTATATAGCGAGTCAATTATTCCAGAACCTTAGTGCAGTTTCCGTGTGTGTGTGTGTGTGTGCTACACACACACATACACACACACACAGGTTCCCATTCTGAGTCTCCATGCATCTCTCTCAAGCCCCAGTAAGCTGCCGGAGCTGGTGCATCCTGCACACATTCGCTCTTTCGCTCTCCTCCTCTCTCTCACACACACACACACACACAAAATCACGACCCAGCAATTGCAGCCAAATTAATAAACATGGCGCTGCTGTTTAGATTGGCGATAAATGACACTAATGTTTTCCGACAGAATTAGGGTGGCTGCGACCGTATGTAATGAGACAGAAAATTATGGCAAAGACGACAACTGGACGCGCTTTTCCAACGCAGCCGTCATCGACGAGAAGCTAGAAATCCCCGCTTTCTGCTCTTGCAGCGCCTTTGTTGTTGTTGATTTCTTGAGGGGAGGGGTGGGGAGACATACTCATTTAAGACTTGGTTTCTTCATCCAGCCCCCCACCCCAGTTTCTTATCCACAGGCGCCAAGAGCGAGGAAACGCTTGGAAAAAGGGCAGCGCTTTCCAAGTGGGATGGAGAGGCGCGCCAAGAACCGAATTTTTAAAGGGGGAAAGAAACATGGGGCGAAGGAAGATGGGGGGGTGAGGGGGAGAGAGAAACTGGGAGAGCGACCAAGAGGAGGCTGGGGCCTTAGGGAAAGGGGCCAGACCCTAGACTGGAACTCTAAGGTCACCCGTCCAGGCAGGATCCCTCCACGTCGAGATTCCTGCCATGTTAATTAGCTTTCTCAAGAAGCCACGCCACTGATTGACACGTTAACTCTCCACCACTTTCCATCCTTTGTTTTGCTGTGGGGGAGAGGGGGTTGGTTCCTGTCTTTTACTTACTACCACGGTACACGTGTAGGAAAGGAGTGGGGCAAACTGGCGGGGGTTTGCGGGGCCCACAGGGAGAGAAGGCAACCGTCCCCAGCTCGATTTGGCGTCCTGGTTGGAGAAACCCAAACATAGAGCACGCGTTCCTTATCTGCGCTCTCTTGGTAAAGAACCTTGGATTGGGGCGATGGAGTGAAGCGGTTTGGAAACCGCAGACTTTATTTGGCTTCCCTGCTCCCCAAAAAGCAGACTTACGCTCAGGAAAGTCCTTTTTAGGGTTGCAGCCAAATCTGCAGACTTTCCTGGGAGTAAAACCAAGGGAATTGGAAGCGGGACAGCAACTTCCCAGGCTGCGGGTTGCTTTCCTGTTGAGTTCCCCCTTCCTTCCTAAATTACGGTTTAATTCAAACATAAGAGAGTCGGTGCGTTGGGAAAACTGGGGAGGGAATGCCAAGGAGAACCAGGGGAAAGGCCTTCGCCCCCTCCACGTGCTTCTGCCTGCCCTACCTTCGGTTTTGATACCAGGTTTTGACCTGCGTGTCGGTCAGGTTGAGGGCCGCCGCCAAATCCATGCGGTCTTGGACGCTGAGATACTTTTGCCTCTCGAAGCTCCGCTCCAGCTGGTTGAGCTGATGATCCGAGAAGGCCGTCCGCGCCTTGCGGGGCTTCTTGGCTCGCACCGGAGGGCTGTCTCGGCTGCTGGAGATCTCACGGTCGCCTTCTTCCTTTGTCCCTACGAAAGAACAAGACGCAGAGGTCGGGTTTTAGTGCCGGAGGAAAGCGCGGAGACAGTGCACTGGGGCAGCGCAAACCCAAACACAATATTTCCCCAGCCTGGTCTGGAGACCTTCCTTGTTTTGGATCTTGGTTGGATTCAACCGATTTGCTCAGTAGAACTAATTATGGTTTGTTTATTTATTTTGCTGGGGAGCGGTTGTATTTTTTCGCCGCAGTCCACAACACCTCAATTTAGTTGGCTGCAGTAGGGTCCCATGGATTAAGAACTGAATCTCAGGGAGGAGGTTGTGACTCAAAAAAGGATTTCCCAGGAGTGGTGATTCCTCCCGTCGCGCACAGATAACACCCGTCTTTCTGGAGGGGCTTGATTTCCCTCTCCGTCCGGCAAATCCCTATTTCTTTTCCCCGCTTTCGAAGTGCACTTGGGGAAACGGTTATTATAAAACCAAGCCGTGGACTGCTACGTCACGGGGGAAAGAAGCAAAGTTGGACTTCGCCTGCCCAGGTGACGACGGCGCAAGGGTTGCCGGGTTCTCTTTGGCAACTAGGAGTTCTGTTCTGGGTTGGGTTTTCTGGTGCTGAAATGTTAGGAAATCGATATGTCAATCCATCTGTGTTCGTACTGGGGTGTTTCTCTCCCTCCCCCCTTCTCTCTCTCTCTCTCTCTCTCTCTCTCTCTCTCTCTCTCTCTTTCTCGGCGCTCCTTGATCTTCCCTGCAGGAAGAACAATAATCTCTCTAATTGACCCACTGGGGAGGTTGGTGCACCAACTAACCAACAAAAAAAAATTGCTAGACGAGGCTGTACATCTGTTTTTGGACACTCTTATGCTAATGCTAAAATGGCAAAATGAATAGCATACTGGAGCGCCCATCTATTAGCCACTGCAAAATATCTGAAGGCTGTAAAATTAGCAAAATGTGTCTGCTCTTACCTCCGCGTTTCAAAGGCTCCTGCCCTGATAAGTGGGATTCCCTTGGCAGCAGCTTTTTATTATTATTATTTTCCCCAGCGATTGGCAGAATGTTACAGGGTTGCACACACGCGCCCTTATATATTTGGATTTTAGAAAATGCACATTTCTTGCACACTCCTTAAGATAACCCACGGAACCAGCAATACAGTATAAAATCAGCTGGCGAGGCTGCTTCACGAGGGTTATAAAATAAAAATGAAAAGGGGGTTCCAATCTGATCAACCATCTTTAAAAAAACTTTTTTTTAAAGATCACTTTCTTTGAACGCTCTTGGAAATGAGTCTTATTAATTAATAGTTCCTAAACTTCTGCGAGCTGTGTTTTTAAAATAGTGTAAACAGGAGTAATAATAATAATAATAATAATAATAATAATAATAATACTTATATGCATTTTAAAATATCTAATCACACCCAGCTATTTATTATATTAGTGTTGTTGAAGAGCACACTTTCAGAACACAAATTTCTTGCACCACTACCAACTTTTTAATGGGAGGTAAAGGAAAAGATGCACAACCTTACGGACAGAGAATAAATATTCCCAGCTATATAAATATCCTTTAAATATTTAATTCTTTAAAATGCAAAAAGAAAAGTTTGAGAACTCTATTTCTTTGCAAAAAAAATAAATAAACTGAAAGTGCTTTTCAGTTTCCTGGCCGGGCTTGGCTTTATTTTCCCGGTGCTTTTTTTTTCTAAAACGTCTCAGTTCTTCGCTTATGGCCAAATCATCTCAATGTTCCAAGTCGACGTCCAAAGTTCCGAGAGGAATTTCGTGCAACAGAAACATTCGAGGACGGCTTGATTGGACGCGAAACTCGGGGGAGCGCCGCGAGAATGTACCGAACGTTCGAAACATAAACAATGGAACGCCGGGAACGTTCGAAGCCTCCTCGCGCGTAAAAAAAAAAAAAGGAAGGCGAAGGAAGAAGGACGGAAAAGGCGCACGCTGCCTTTTACTCACCGTGACATTTGAGCTCGTTCTGGGAGTCGTCGCGTTTGTCCAGTTTGGTTTTGCTGTCGTCCTGCTCCAGCTTTGGCCGGAAGCTTTCGCTGGCCGCGTTGCTCTCTTGTTTGGGGGTGTGATGCGGGGACGAGACGCTGGTGCTGTAAGGTGCACAAGCCGCCAGCGGTTTGCTGTCTCCCAAAATGTCTTTGATGAGAAACGAAGAAGTAGAAGTCCTGGGGGCACAGCTGCCCGAACCCAGTTGCTGCTGCTGCTGTTGCTGCTGCTGGGGAGATGGCTGCAAACTTTGTTGTTGCTGCTGCTGCTGCGGGTGATGGAGGTGAAGATGCTGCGCAGGGAGCCCGTCTTGCGCCAAATGCTGCGGCTGCTGCTGCTGCTCCGGATGCTCCGCCGTGACCGAGATGGGCGACGAGGGAGCCGTCCCCACAGTGTCTATTTCCGAGCAGGGGGAAGGGGTGGCTTGGCTGCGAAAATCCGCCGCGCGGGCCTCGCCGTGGGCCGCTCGGAAGTCCCCGTTCATCATGCCCGGGCTGCCGGACCTGGGATTAGACAAAATCGTGTCTATTCCAAAACTGGAGCCGCTAGACCCTTCCATGGTCGCCGTTCCAAGAAGCGCCTTCGATCATCCCCCAGACCTCCCCCAACGCGGCTCCTTTTCTCTCTCTCTCTCTCTCGCACGAACAGGTTTTCTTTTCTTTTTGTTTTTTTTGCACCGAGTGGAATCTGGAAGATCGACCGACCCACGGATTTCAAAACAAAACAATCGACGCCGATCAATCCTGGACGACTCGGGAGCTCGCCAAGCACGGCTGTCTAAGGCCGAAATTCACACGGGGGAAGGAGAGGGCTTGGGGAGGCAGAGCGCGGAGGGGGGGCGACGAGATGCGGACATGAACAACACACAAAAGACGGAGAGAGACTCTGGAGAGGAGGGGGGGATAACGATGGAGCAAGGGGAGCGTTAAGGAATAGAGGGAAATTGGGGGAGAAATCGGAGGGGAGGCGCGAGATCGGCACCCTCTGGAAGAGCTGGCCCCCCACACTCGCCCCCCACCACACACACACACGCCCCCCACCACCCCCAGCCTGACACACGTGTTTGGCGTCTTGTTCAGGCAGCGCTAAGAGAGAGCAGCCGCGCTCGCCCCGGTGGAATGGACGGCATCGCCTGGGCGCTGTGGAAGGGGGACGCGCGATGCAGCCGGAGGAAGAAGGTGGCTTGAGGAAGAAGAGGAGGAGGAAGAAGAAGAAGAAGAAGAGGCGCGATGATGCTGATGGCGAAGGCAGAGGCGCAGCGGGGCGGGCGAGCCGGCGGGGCTGCCTGGTGCGGCACTTCGGTCTCCCAGCGCCAGCCTCTCGGCTCTCCAGCTCGCGCGCTCTCTCTCTCTCGCCTGCGCCCAGGAGTTATTGAACTTTCTTGGAAAGTTGAGGCGTGGTGCAAAAGCAGGAGGAGGAGGAGGAGGAGGAGGCGACGCCGAGCCTCGGCCACTGCCTGCCTCTTCCTCGCGCCAGCCGCCTTCTCTCCTGCCACTCCGCCCGTGACGTCACAGCCATTGCCATCCGCCTGCGCGCACTTTATTCTAAACCATCCAAGAGGGTTTAGGTTTGTTTGGGGTGGCTTTCCTCCCCCCCCCCCACCACTTTGTGTGTGAGTGGGGGGGGTGTTTCTTTTCGGTTTTGGTCCGCCGTAGAATAGGAGCCCCCCCATTGGCAGCCAGGATGGTCGAACCTGACGCTTTGCAGTTGGCAGCCAATAAGAGTGAAGGGAAGCTGGAGAAGGGGCGGGGGCGGGGGGGAGATGGGGGAGGACAAGGGACCTTGTCAGTTTCAGAACTGGGACTGTTCTTTTTTAGAATCTGCAGGCTTCCACCCTCCCTCCTTCCCTCCCCAATTTTATATCTGGGTGTAAATGGTTAGCTATTATCCACACTAGACGCCAATAAAAATCATTAAGAAATGCAGGATTTGTTTTAAAGGACAGAGTGAGAGAGAAAGATATTTAAGGGGTGAGACAGAACAGTTACAGTTCTCATATATATATATATAATGTTTGCCAGCTGTTGGGAGGTGTGAGATCTCACGTGCCCTAGATATTTAAATCAAGGCGATGCATTACAAAAGCGAAACAAGCATCCGCACAGGGGATCCATCCATTCCAAAGAGGAGGCGGAGAGGGGGGGGGTCAGTTCAGCTTTCTAGGGATTCCTTACTGCTCTCCCCTATTCCCATATTTTCTTTGTCTGGGAGACAGGTGAGTATGGTGTCTTTTTTGTTTTGCTTTTGTAATAATAATAATAATAATAATAATAATAATAATAATAATAATAATGCAACATTCCTGGATGGTGGAAACTAGGAATGAGGAGGCGGAACCGGGAAACAGGTATGAGAGCTGGACCAGATGAGATCTCGGTCGGGAGCCAAGTGGGGAAACGGCTCGCTTCGGTTTCTCCAAGAGGAGAGCGAAGAGAAGGGAGCAGCCGCGCCTGGTGAAAAGATGGGAATCGGGCAAAGAGATGCCCATTCGCCGCCTGCACGCCTGGTCCTTTGGAGAGGCAGCTCACCGGCGCTGCGAGGCCCAGGGCCAGATGCAAAGTGTAGGGCTCGGGTGCCGCCCGCCAATTCCACTCTGCCAGATTCTAGGGGCCTCTGGTGCTCCCCCCCTTTTCTTTTCCTTCCTTCCTTCCTTCCTTCCTTCTCACACTTCACTCCGGTTTCTACCCTTGTACTAAGCTCCCATGGCTTAAAACCGGAATAGTTCCTACTTATCCGCATGAGACTCCGGAAGAGAGAGAGTGAGAGAGTGCGTGCATATACGTGTGTGTGTGTGTGTGTGTGTGTGTGTGTGTGTGTGTGTGTGTGTGTGTGTGTGTGTCATTTTCCGCCGATTCTTTGGAGATCCTCAACTTGCGTCACTTTCTCCAGGACGCCACGACTCCGACCTGTCTCTTGTTGAATGTCAGTGTAATGCGAACTGCCAGTGACAAGGCGACGTATTACTCCCGATTAAGTGCCGTGTCAGCCTAATTAGCAGAGTAATTATAAGGTGCTAATGAATGATTCAAAGTTCGGCGAGATACAGTTCACTCCGCATTGCGCCCTCCTGAAGGACTCGGGGAATCGAAGGTAAACGGGCCAGGAGTCTCCCCCCCCCCCTGCGACACACACACACACACACACACGACAAAATGCAAACCTGGGGGGGGGAGGGCTTCTCTCAGCCATTATTTGTAGTGAAAGCGAAAGGACATTAAAGTAGAAACATAGAAAAGGAGGGAGGGATGTGGATGGGTTGACACACACCTCCTTTTTTAAAAAGAGAGAGATGGATGTAATTTACAGTGGAGTGAGGAGCTGGGGAGACGCAGCGGTGCACCGTATACTTTTCCCTGCGTGCGCCCCTGCTGCAGCGATGGTTCGCTTTTCAGAAAGGAAGAAGCAGATTTAGCTCCTGGCTAAAATATTGGAGAGGGAAGGGGCCGATTACGGTAGCTTGCAAGGGACGCGGGCCGGTTTAAAACACCCCCTTGTCCAAAAGAAGAAGAAAAAACTATAGAGAACCTCACCATAAGAGGGTGGGGAATGCAAGGGAATCGGAGAAGGAAACCAAATACCTGAGTTAGGTCTCGTCCCCTGCGTCTGGGCAGGTGTTGGCGAAGAACCCAGCGCCAAGCGGCTTGGGACTACATTGAACAGCTAGATCCGAGAGAGGGGAGATGCTTCCGTCTTGTTTGGGCGCCCCCATTGCTTAATCTCTCTCTCCCACCACCCCCACCACCCGCTCACATACACTGCTCTCCCCTTTCCCTGCCCTCCCCCACCGATGATCTCCCATCGCAGGTCTAGCTGGGAATCGCTTGTAGTTATTGGTGGGTTGCTAGCTGGGGGAGGCAGAAAGCAGCTTGGAAAGTCGCCATTGTGCTCCGTTCTGTGACCCTTGGTGTGTTTTTTTAAAGATACCCCGGAGAAGTGCGTGCGTAAAAGTAAGGAGATCGGCCTTAAAAAGGTGGAGGGGAAAGGGAGAGAGAGTTTTAATTATGCAGTAACATTGCAAATCTAGTGTCATTTCAACCGCAGGAACGAATGCCCCTAAAATGACACTCATTGCCTTGGCGTTGTGCACCTTACATACCCGTTTGTTTGTTTGTTTGTTTGTTTGTTTGTTTGTTTGTTTGCATACGTTGCAATCTTCCCAAAACACCCACCGAGGAGCGTGCTTCCTCGGAAGTCTCCTTTATTTCCACTCGAACCCCAAATATATAAAAAAATAGATTTAGGACCGCTGCATTCTTGAGAACTCAAGTTTAAATCAGTGGCGCACGCTTTCCAAGAATTGGTTTGCTCGGGCGTCAAGGTTGATGGCCAAATGGTTTTGTTTTGGTTTTTCTCTGTAAAGGGACACTCTCTAAAATATCAGGCAGCCTTTCTCTTCCCCCAAACTCCTCTCTGAAAACAATTCAGTTCCGATGATCTGGGTTTATTTGAGAAGGAATGGAGAGGGTAGCTGCGCGGTTAGGAATATATTGGACCAAAGACCTTCCTTTCCTTTGGCAAAGATGGAAGAAATTTCTCCCACAAGACGAGATAATGTAACAGGCAGGAGAGCGCTCTTGCCAAGAGACAGGTGCGTGGCCCACGCGCCAGAGCGGCCCACTTTCAGGCCACGTCTGGAGGGCGTCATAATTAGCCGCTTAATCTTTATTAATGATATTTGATTTGGGCGGAATCAGAAACGGTTCCCAGGCGGAGCAGGACCTCCGAAGAGCACGACGAGGCGCTCAGACTGATGAAGTGAGAACAAGGAAGAGAAGCCGGAAAGATAGAAGGAGAGAGAAAATGAGGGTCCGATCGAGGTTCTCTAACATTCGCGTAACCTACAAATGGGATTCGCCTGCTTCTGCCTAATTTACGCGCTGCCCTGAACAAAACCCACGTCGTTGTTTTTCCTTGATGGGCTACATTTTAAAGTCAGGAGTTTGGGAGGGTTGTTGTTGTTGTTGTTTAATTGGGCTTGCTATTCCCGCCCCCCAGTTCTGAACTTAAACTGCAGAATGACCTGGGAGGGGGCCCTGGGTGAGTGAGGATTATTTGGGAATGTTTATTCTGTGAGGGGGGGTTGGGACTTTCAGAATTGCCATCCAAACCGACTTTTTCCTCAAAAGCTTCAGTTAATAGTGTCTGAATGTGTGTCTGTCACATAAGTTTCACACACATGCACACAATTTTCGTACAGTTAAGGGCTTGAGGGGAGGGCAGAAATCAAGGAAGTGAGGGGTGGAAGCGGGGGAAAAGCCTATTTAATGCGAATCAATTTGCAGATACGGGTGTGTTGTTCTTGTTCATTTGGTTCAAAGCTGGGCTTTCTGTTGGGTTATATTTCTGTATCTCCATATTAGTACAATTCTCCCTGTCTCTCTTTCTTCTCTCCTTCATTCTTTCTCTTTAGGGGAAATTCTGGACAAAATGGACAGCACCCTGGTACGCGCAGAAAAAGTTTCACAACCAGAGGGTAAACTCGAGCTTCCAACTCCACCAATATGTGCGGCTAGAAGTCCATTCCTCTTTCTCCGCTCTCCTCCCAAAATCGAGGTTTACATTAACTTAAAGCAATTTATAAAATGTGAAGAAGGCGAGACCGCTATAGTTCCTTCCTTTCACATGTGTGTTTTTTAAAGGAGATTTTGAATTGTGGTAGCTTGAAACCCGTTTTTTATAAAGCCCACGTTCTCTGCTTCCACAGTGGGTTTCGGATTGGCTTAGTGCCATGGAATTACTAGAAAGGGTCAGGTGATCAACAGTCCAAGCCCCTCATCCCTTTGCCTACTCTCTCTTAAATTTAAATCTCTCCCACCCCACCGCCGCCAAAACAAAACCCCCACTCTGTGATCTCCACATAGCTCGTTTGCATTTCTTGTTACCAAGAGAAATCGCTTAAAACGCGGAAGAGGGAGATATTTTGACGTCGGCTATGAAATTTCCAGAACCTAGGGTTGAGTGACTGTTTTAGGGTTGGGTTACCCCGGTTTTAAAACAAAGTTTCAGCAGCCGCTGTCAAAATTGCTCCTATAAAACTGCACTGGCCTATTTGCCCACTAGGCGGCGACAATAGAGGCTTCTATTGTCTCTACAAATCTCTTGGTCTGATTCTATTACATTTAAGGAGAAGAGCTATAGAAAAGAGAGGTACTTTTGATGCTCTTTTGCTAATAGTTGGCGATGGGATTGCAAGGAGGCAGCGACTTGATATTGTTTTAATCAGAGTTTCACAATCCCTGCGGCTTTAAATAGGAAACTTTCACAAGGCAGCAGGGAAAACGGACCGGGAACAACGCCTAGTAAATAACCCCAAAAGGCAGTCCAAAATTCTCCGGAGCAAGGCAAAAGTATCCTCTAGTGCCGCCTGCTTGTTCTGCTCCCATTCGTTTCAGTGGAGCTTGCGGAGGAGAACTTCCAGGTGGCTTCTGGAAGTTGTGACGGATCCCAGTGCAATTCTTATCCGCATTGCAACTATCCCGGTCCTAATTAGTTTTGGTTTCAAAGACGGAGCACCCAGCTCAGTGGAACTTGCTGCTTCCTCTAGTCAAGGTGAGGAGGTTGCAGTTTAAATATATAAACTCTACTGGACGTCCATCCAGCGGCATGACCTGGAGTTTGAAGTCTTTTTGATCATTAGGATGGCCGTATTTTTACACCAGGGAGGAATTTGTTTCCGAAATAGACAGGGAGAGGCGGGTGGGTGGCCGGCCGTCTTTTGTCGAGATGGGTTAGCTGGGTTCACTTTTTTGAGGAGCTGTGTGCTCTTTGTGACACACGGTGTCCTGGAATGGGTAGGCTAGGTGGGAAGCGGAAGGAGATTGGGTGGGAAGAACGACTAGATGGCCTTTGGAGTTCCTCCTCCATTTACTGATCCTACAGTCACCGGTTCCCTACTCCATGGGCAACTAACTGCATAGAGAAGAAACAAAAGGAATCCCCCGCCCTTTCGTTTCAGAGTTGTTCAACTCTCTGGAGTTTCCTAGTTACTCTCCTCTCTCTCTCTATGTTTGTTAATAATGAAAAATAATAAATAAATAATAAAAAGCGGGTTGTTGTTTTTTGGGAGGTCTGCTTTGAAATAGCAAGCCAGCTTAAACTGAAACCTCTTCTCTATTGCTTCGCGGGGAAATAACCAGATTCTAGATCCGGATTCTGGATTTCCAATGCAGGGCATGAATTTGGGGTGCTAATCGCCAGGATATGGTGTACAAATTTCTCTAACGGTTTCTCTTTGTTCCTCTGTGGCAGATTTAGCAATAAAAGGAAACTCCCCTGCTCTCTTTTCTCTCCCCCCCCCTTCCTCCCCACTGCTCTCTTCCCGTCGCTTTTAACGCTCCCTGCTCAGTTCCTCGTCGACTTTAGGCGAATTACGGTAGGTATCCTACTGCCGACTGCGCATAGGATTCCCCTGGGCGCCTGATATTAACAGTGTTTGATTTGTGTTTAGCTCCCCCTCCCTTTCTTTTTCTTCTTCTTCTTTCTTTTCAAGAGCCAAGCTCCACCTCCGGGGCCCCAAAGGAGCGGCCTCCTACCAGCTTCCCTGCCTCATTATTTTTGGTGTCTCCACCCAGAAGAAGCCGAGGCTGGGTTTTATTTTATTTTTAGTTTGTTTGTTCCAACTTCTCTCTTGGAAATAAAGGGGTCTCCTGCGTGGGTGAAAGACCTAAGCGCGCGACTGCTTACAGGCGAACAGCGAACGCGCCCAAATGAAGGTTCCCTTCCATGAAGGCAGATCTGTCAATTTCATTGCGCCTCCAGCGCGCACGAAGTTGCAGCGGACCCCGGCTAAGGCAGAGTGAAATCGACATGGTCGCCTCTTTCTGCATCTGGCAAGCAAATCACTTAGACTGTGCTGGGGAAGGTTAACCAGGGGCGACGTGGCCCCTCGCTCTGCCATTATGGATGTCCACCTTGGGCAGAAGTTCTCATTGGGTCTCGAACTCCCGTCCGACGGGAACGATGTGAAGAGTGTGGGTGAATTCTCCTTGCAGCCCGGATACTCCACAATATGTTTCTGACTCTCAGTACATCCCTGTTAAATGCCTTGTTTTATAGGATAGGTTATTGGCTTGTGAGGGCGGGGAGGAAGAGAGAAGATGGGAATCAAAACCATCTGTAGAGGTGCCACCCTCTCTCTCTCTTACACACACACACAAAAGGGAGAGAGAAAAGAGGAGGGGAAACCCTTTCTCCAGTGTTAATTAACAAGCAGCTAATTAAAACGGCACTTTGAGCGCTAATCAATCGCTTTATTAAGCCGGGAGTAGTAACTGGAACAAATTGAATGCTACCAGTTAGAGTATCATGCTATTGAGCTGCTAAGGGTCGATGAAGGAGCGAGGGATTGGAGGGTTGAGCAAATCGATCCTCACCCGATTGGTGTTGACCGAGGTCACGCAGAGACATAGAGGCGGGCAGGATCTCTCCCCACTCACCCCGCCCATCGCGTCCCGTCTTCTGGAGCCCGCCATCCTGTGTAACCAAACGAAGAGGTCTGCGCAAGCAAGGAGCCGGTTTCCGGAGCCAAAGTTTTCCGAGTCCTCCTCTCCCCAGTGCGAAGGACCAAAGTCGTGGGCTGATGAGGAATGAGAAAAAGCTCGATGGCCCTTGATTTCGACGCGATCAGAAGGACAGACAAACCCCACCGTAAACAAGAGAGGATCTTGCGGAGTGGCCGACCTCCATTGGAGTTTTTGACATTGGTTTTAAATAGGGTCGCGACGAAGAACCATCCCGATCCTTGGTTGGCTCAATAAGCAGGAAGCCCAACAGTTGCAGAAATTCTCTTTTTAAATGCACAGAATGTGTGTGTGGGGGGGGGTTCCTTTTACTGTAACCTGAAGGCGTCGTCATGCGCGCGCGCCCTCCCCAAAGGCCAGGCCATTGCGCAGGAGGAGATTACCAGGAAAGTTTGTAGGTGCAGAAGGGGTGTTGAGATTGAGGCAATGATACAGTTATAAATACAGTAATAAAAATACTAGGGATAGATCAGTGTGAGGAGGAAAGCACCAAACCTGGGAGCTATAAATGAGGGCTACAAATGAGGGTCACACAATTAGTAAGCCGATTCAGGTACCATTCAAGGAGTGTTCCAGTTCTAGAGGAATCACATTCTCAGATGCTGAAGAATGGGCTCCCCTTTCACTCCTCCTGGAGGAGCACCAGGGACCAGCCAAGATAAGACAAGCCATAAGAGATTGGTCTGCAAGTGCTAGGCCTGTCCATGCAGAGCGAAAGAAACTGTCCTAAAGCAGCGCCACGGAAGCGTCCAAGGCGCCCCTGCCCCTTTACTAGGCTCCGCCGTACCTGCCCTCGATGCTCAGCCACCTTCCACGTTGACCTCGCTTTCTAAGGTGCCCGATTTCCACCACCACAACCTTTCGAAGAACCAACGACCTGAAAGGCAGGCGCTTTCTGGTAAACGAGGTCCGGACGTTTCCAGAGAGAAGACGCCGTCGGTTTCTGTTTTGCAGGAGAGAAACAAACCCTCGCCAGTTGTGAACGCATAGACGTCTGCCATGGCAGGCAGATCCCAGAATGGTGGGGTGAAGCAAGGTGGGATGTGATGGACATGAGGAGGGAGAGGGAACCCGGTAGATTTTAATTGTAACTGTGTTTAGAAGGTTTTATAACATGTGGGGGGCGCGTTGAGATTGTGGGTATCTTTGATGCTCTGGGCTACTTAGAATCATAGAGTTGGAGGGAACCCCGAGGGTCCTCTAGTCCAGGGGTCAGCAAACTTCTTCAGCAGGGGGTCGGTCCACTGTCCCTCAGACCTTGTGGGGGGCAGGACTATATTTTGAAGGGGAGAAATGAACGAATTCCTGTGTCCCACAAATAACCCAGAGATGCATTTTAAATAAAAGGACACATTCTACTCATGTAAAAAGACGCTGATTCCTGGACCGTCGGCGGGCCGGATTTAGAAGGCGATTGGGCCACATCTGGCCCCCGGGCCTTAGTTTGCCTACCCATGATCTAGTCCAATCCTCTGGCCATGCAACCTATGCTTACAAACGTCCAAAGAAGGAGAGTCATTGGAGTTAAGGAGGAAGGGTGGATATAAAATGATGGTGGTGATGATGATGGACTCCAACTCCAACGATCCCTGACCATTTTGCCATGTGTGCTGGTGCTGAAGGGAGTTGAGGCCGCAGCTTCCTCATCCCTGGACTAGAGGTCGCTGGAACAGCTAAGCGGGCAGAGCGATCCAGTGAGTTTGGATCAGTATATGCAGTGTATAGGCACCCGAAGCTGAAATCACTCTGAGGAAAAGACTTACCTTTGCAACCACATTCAGCCTATTAGTATGGAAAATTTTAAAAAGCTAAATTCATTATAGGAAATATCTGTCGGGTAGTAATGAGTTCCTGCTTCTAAACTGGAGATGCAAAGGAGCCGTGCTTATTCTTTCATGTCAGCAGGAGAGAGAGGCAAAGACAGACAGATGTCTCCTCTGCCAAGGTGGGACTGGGAAGAGGAAGTTAGGTCAGCAACCTTAGCATCAGTCTAGGCCAGGCATAGGCAAACTCGGCCATCCAGATGTTTTGCGACCACAACTCCCATCACCCCTGACCACTGGTCCTGTTAGCTAGGGATGATGGGAGTTGTAGTCCCAGAACATCTGGAGGGCCGAGTTTGCCTGTGCCTGGTCTAGGAGTTGAGGAAAGGTCCTCACTGGTTTGGTCAGGCAGACAGTCTAGGAAGCTTGGGGGCTTTCTACCTCTGTCTACTACCGCCTTCGTAGCTCAATCTGTAGAGCCTGAGACTCTTAATCTAAGGGTCGTGGGTTCAAACCCCATTGTGGGCAAAAGATTCCTGCATTGGACTAGATGATCCTTGTGGTTTCCTTCCAAGTCTATGATTCCCCATGCAAGCCTAACCAGCCTTCAATACAAGTATCCCAATCACTGTAAGAGTTTTTGTGTGCGCGCGCACAGAAAAGCTACATCTTCCGGATTCCTACTGCAGGCGAATTTCTCTTCTGATCGTGGTGGGATCAGTATGAGCATTAATTAGGCCTTTTCCTGTCTCCTCCCGGATCCTTTTCATTGGGAGAGTATAACTAACTCAACGAGGTACACCTGACCTGGGCGAATCCCCAGGTTCACCCGTTCCGCTGTGGTTGTGGCGCGCGTGTACGAACCAACCGTCTCAAACACACAGCGTCAGGTGCGTCCGTTCAGCCAGTGTTTCTGAATGGAGTCAGACGCCATCACTCTTTGCACACCGCCTTTGGTTTGGGCAGGCGGAAAGGCGGTCAGCAGAAAAGTCCACAAAAGCACACAAACAGAAAGACACGGTGCCCTCAAGATATGAGTAAACCGTCGTTTCTTGAAAGGACGCATAACAAACTGCGATTTTTTTAGGACTGGCCCTCAGGACAGTATGTCAAAGGGTCCCATATTTTCCTCAAAGGGACCATGTGGCGTTTGTGAGGTCATGAGGATACCCAAGACCACAAACGTTTTTGGCCTGCATCTCCCATCACCCCTAACCACTGGTCATGCTAGCTGGGGCTGATGGGAGTCTGAGCCCCACAACACGTGAAGGGGCCACGGGATCCCCACACTTGCTCTGTGCAGACGACTCCCCTCTCAACACGATTCTCTTACTCCTTTGTAGACACACTCTCAAGAAAAGTGAGGGATTTTCCCCCAGTTGTTTTTTAAGCACGTTTAACCTAATCTGGATTAGCACTCGCAAAAACAAACTAAAATCAGGAAGTGCTAATTATTTCACGTCCCTTAATCCGGATCAAACGCTTCTTTATTGCACTGAGGGCTTTACAGCCCGGGTCTCCAGCGCTAAACGCAGGAGGGGGCGCGTTTCTTCCGGGTTCAGTATATCCCAGTGCGCGGAAACTGACGTTAAATCGGATTCACCAACTTCAGGACAGTTTCATTCCTGCTATAAAGCCCTCTGCCCGGGGCGCCTCGATGGCACTCCGGAGTGACTGGAGGGCCTCGCAGGTGGCGATCTCGACCTGGACAGACGTCGCTCCTTTCCCCCCTCTCCTCCTTCTCCTGCTGCTGTCGCGGTCACGTTCTTCCAAGGAGTTGTGGCCATTGGGGTGTGTGTGTGTGTGTGTGTGTGTGTGTGTGTGTGTGTGTGTGTGTGTGTGTGTGTGACCTGGGGGAAAGGAGGCGAGAGGGAGGGAGGGAGGAGGGTCGGGCGGTTGGGGCGGGTGTGGATGGGTGGGGGAAACAGCACTTTGGCGTGCCGTGAAATGTAACAGTCTGAATGAACATCCGCTTTATTAAAAGCTGCTGCTTGACATTTACACTGTGCCAACAGCCTCTTTCTGGTAATCCGGCCGAAAATAGACGGTACCTCCGAGTAATTGCTGCATTTCCAAGGGAAGATACAGAAATGTTTCTATGAGCTGAAACAAACGACGAAGAAGAGAGCAGCGGGCGGGCAATGGGTAGGGGGGCGGCAGAAGCTGGAAGGGGGCGCTCGGGAGAAAGGGGCTGGAGGGGTGGGGGACGGGGATTTGAAAACCAGGCAGATCCAGAATCTAGCGATTATGCCCTTGCTTGATTATTTATTATTTATTTACTTTTACATACTTATTACTTCTTGACTTACTGATTGATTGACGGATTTAAAAAATATGTATTCTGTCTCTCTGCTCCCCCCCCAAAAAAAAGTTACAGCAGGATCCAGGCGAAGTTAACAGCGGAATCCTGCGCAAACTTTAGCTGGGCGGGTGAGGAGCCCAGTAGGACTAGAGTAGGTGCAGTGTGCAGCCTTCAGTATTTTTAAAGGGAGGGCTTAGATCTTGGTCTCGCCCAATAAAAGCGGAGGTAACACCAAAGCCTTTCCCTCCGGATTCCCTAAAACCTTTAAACTCCCTCTGTGTGAAAGAATTTAAATGCACCACCGACGGTAGCTTTGCATTACCTTATCCTCTTTCCTCTGCCTCTCCCCCGCCCCCTCCAGAACGTTAACTCGGGTTTAATTGAGCAGAGAAAGGTAGGAGGAAAAGTTAGTGGCTCATCTTTTCATTTCTTTTTTTAAGCATCAAATATATATATATCATGGGCGTAGCCAGGGGGGTGCAGCTGCCCCCCTAAATCAAGTAAATAAATAAAAATATTTAACAAACTGAAAAAAGGTGGTCGCAGATAACTCGGTTCTGCCCCCCCCCATATAAAACCTGCCCCCCAACAAAAATAAATCCTGGCTATGCCCATGAAAAATATCCCCCTTTTTGCCTGCCCGTTGTTGTTGTTTAAATCGTGTAGTTATTATTAGTTTTTATTATTATTATTATTATTATTATTATTATTATTATTATTTATTATTAACAGCAATAACAGCAACAGTCACAATCTCTATCTATCTCCCTTCTCTGTTGCTCAATGTAAGTCCGGAATACATGATCAGAAATGCTCAGGGAGCAGAAAGCACATTGATTCCAGCTTGTTCCGTCCGCAGACAGGCCCTGACAAGGTTGTTAGAACAGTTGGAGAGGTCTATACAATCACTTAATTACCAAAACTGTCAGTCAGGCGGGCCGCGGCTGGCCGCCTCCATGGCTGCGAGGAACATTCCACTACTGCCTTCTCCTCCTTGATTGATCTGTGCTGATGGCATTGCAAAATAATTAGAGTGAATTTTCTGATGTGTGATTTTATCCCAAGTTCATGCTTCAGAAAGGTAATCGGGAGGATGAGAGGGGTCAGTGCCATTTCAGATTACCTGGAGACCAAGGGAAAGGGTAAAAAAAAAGTGGGGGGGGGGGAGAAAGAGAAAGTATATACATTTTTATATATAAGTGTAGAAAGGAGGGAGAGAAAGGGTGGTGGTGGAGGAGGAGGAGGAGGAGGGAGGGAGCAAATGGGCCGAGGAAGACGGGAGATGCGATTAAGGATCGCTGAAGGGTACTGCGAGCCCTTCGTCAAACTCCGCAAGTGATTTCCTTCCGAGCCAACAAATGGCAGATTGATTTTGTCCAACGCGGCTTTAGCCACATTTCAAATGATCCAGCGGTTATTACAGCGATTGGCTTCGGAGCTGACAGGCGAAAGGAGAAGGAGATCCGGTTTTACAGCGGAAAGGAAGCCGCGTTCTTAAGCGCTGTCAGCTACAGTTAAGTAAATATCATTAGCAGGAGGAGGAAAAGACCGGCGGTCGAGACGCGCAGAGGCGCACACGCTCTCGGTCCAAAGAAGACCCCCTCCGTGTCTCTCTCTCTCTCTCTCTCTCTCTCTCTCTCTCTCTCTCTCTCTCTCTCTCTCTCTCTCTCTCTCCAGGGGCTCCCAATCCTGCCTCTCTCCAGACTCTCCTGTCTCTTGTTTTTTGGGGCGGGAGATGGAGCGTTCGAACACTTTCACTCGTCTTGGAAGGACTTTCTCTTCCTTCCTTCCTTCCTTCCTTCCTTCCTTCCTTCCTTCCTTCCTTCCTTCCTTCCTGGGATGTTGATTGAAGCGTGGACCTGTCCGGGGAAGTGCGGGGTTTTGATTTCCCACCTGCTGCTTTCCAGGGACTCTCTCAGCATTCGCCCTAAGCGCGTTCCTAAGTCAGGAATCAGAAGTCGACTCCCCCCGCCCCATGAGGACAGCCTCACTAGGGCAGCCTTGCTTTGAAGCGGGATAACCCTTTGTCACCCACACCCACCCGATAATCCTTCCCCAGCCCAAGAACTTCGTTGAGAGGCAGTCAGTGGGTGTTTAAACAATTAATAATCATAATAACGATCAATCCTGCGGCAGTCAGTTCCAAAGATCGCTTTAGGATTGCGGTGTAAACTTCATGATCCAGATCCCTGGAGACGTCCTGAAGGGCTCTTTTGGGGCTGAAGTCCCCAAATTAGCTGGAAGCCAAGTCTTTTGACCCCACGTCCCTCCTTGCCTGTTATCCTGGCTCTCTGCTCATCCCCTCACCTTCCCTGAACACGGGTGTATTTAGCCAGGAAGAGCCCTCTCTGGTTCCAAAGGTCATATTTCCACGCGCTTCTCCCTGATGGTTGAAATCCGGTTAAATCAGCCCAGATCCCCCTTTCACTTCTCAACTGTACCGCACAAGCAAGCAGTGAAAGCGTGATAGACGCGGCGTTAGGTGTCACCACCCCGAGGCTTCTCAGCGTATGTTTTCAGGCAGTGGGGACTCTGGCCAGAGGTTAGTGACCATGATTCGAAGCAGATTCCTTATTATGGAGCAGAGGAAAGACGGCAGGGCCTATGCGACCTTTGGGGAAGGAAGAGCCTTTTCCTCTTCTCCGGTGCGGGGAGGTCAGGAGGAAGAGGAGCAAGGTCGGTTTCACAACTCTTGGGGGGTTTTTTTTTGCTGTTGTTGACTAAGACGCACAAAAACTCATTGGGGTTGCGCAAGGCCAGTTCCCATTATCTCCCTCCGAGATTTCCAGCCTGAAATCGTGGACAGCCTCTTGCAGTCATTGAAGCCAATACTGAGCTAGATGCATTCCATGGTCTGACTCGGGATAAGGAAGCTCCCTCTGTTCCTGCGCTTGTCTACTGCCACTTGGTAGTCTGAGTTGACGCTCCCGTGCTTTGAAACAGGTATCCCTGCGCTGCGTGGGGCTTGCTCCCCTGTTACGAATGTTAGTAGTATTTCTAGCGCCTTCAAAGCACTCTGTAGCACTCATTGCAGCAACCCTGTATGAGAGATAACAGCTGTTGTGGCCTACTTAAATAATCCGGGCCTTGAACTTGTTTATTTGAGAGCAAGCGCAACCGAGCTCCCTAGAATCCAATCCCCAATAAAGGGTCGCCTTAAACGGAGATTCTCCTGATTCCATTTTTCCTGGATTTAGTGGTGCTGGGAGGGGAGGTGTAGAAGGCGCAGGAGAAGCGGGGAAACGGGTGTGCTTGTCCTGAGGATCAGATTTAAGGCCAAGCGGCCACCGCTCGTGGCAATCTGGGCTTCAAGGGGATCAGCAGGTCGGTGGCTTTTCATTCGAAAAGAAATCGCCTTGGTTTCAGTGTAACGTCGAGGTTAGGCCGGGGTCAACCGGTTTCTGTTTCGGTTTCGCTTCTGGTGTGCTAGGGTTGTCGGTTGAGTTGCAGACGCTTTGCAGACGCGTAAGGTAGCTCTCTATGTTTAGGATTCGGGATCCGAGCGCCTAGGAATTGGGCGCCAAGAAAAACGCGACCAATCCATCCTGCGTTATTTCTCTTCCTGTCGCTCTTCAATCTAGCAAAGCCAAGGCCGTCTCGTAGGCTGGACAGCACAACCGAACCGCCTCTTCGTTTCTCTCTGACGCAGCGAGGACCCCAGTTTTTGTGCGGATCTCGAGAAAGGGGTTTTCGGTTGGGGAAAGATGATTCAAATTGTTTTGCTGTGGGACACACGCTGGGAATCAGGCGCCTGTGGTGTTGCGATCTCAGCCCCTTCCCACACACCATCTGTTTTTAGAGGACGGTGGGGGAAGAGGCTGGAGTCGAGGGAAAGAGTAGGGGGTCCCAATAACTTTAGACTAGATGGTCCAGGAGTTGGTCAGAACAGGGATGGAATCGTAGATTTGGAAGTGACACCTAAGTCAGTGTCATCTAGTCCAAACCCCTGCAATGCAGGAATCTCAGCTAAAGCACCCGTGACAGATTACCACCCAACCTCTCCAAAGAAGGAAGGTCCACCACCTTCAGAGGGAGTTTGTTCCACTATCGAACAGGTCTTACCGTCACAAAGTTCTTCTGCTGTTTAGCTGGAACCTCCTTTCATGTAATTTGAAGCCAATGGTTTGAGTCCTAGCCTCCGAAGAAGAAAGCAAACTTGTTCCCTCTTCCATGTGACAGCCCTTTATATACTTGAAGATGGCTATCGTATCTCCTCTGTCTCCTCTTTTCCAGGCTAAACATACCCAGCTCCTTCAACCATTCCTCATAAGGCTTGGTTTCCAGACCCTTGATCATCTTGTCTGGTCCCCAGCACATGTTCCACCTTGTCAATATCCTTCTTCAGTTGTGGTGCCCAGAACTGAACACAGTATACCTGGTGTGGTCTGACCAAGACACCATAGAGCAGGATCATTACTCCCCTTGATTGGGACACTGTATTTCTGTTGAGGCACCCTATGACCCTCCTGGCCTTCAAGGTGTTGCTGAACTACCACTCCCATCATCCCTGACCACTGGCCATTCTAGCTGGGGCAGATTTGATCTGGACTCTAACAGCATATGGAGGACCTCATGTTCCCCATCTCTGCAACAAAGGATTTCTCCAATTAGACCTGGAGGCTCTGAGATTCTGAGGCAGCAACAGACCTATAATATCTGTTGTGGGGACACCAGCTCGTCTCCCCACAAAATAGCACATCTGAAAAAGGAAGATTGGCTGTAGTCAACCCTCCACCTAATAATATAATGTAATATAATATAATATAATATAATATAATATAATATAATATAATATAATATAATATAATATAATATAATATAATATAATATAATATAATATAATATAATATAATATAATATAATATAATATAATATAATATAATATAATATAATATAATATAATATAATATAATATAATATATAAATACCCCGTCCGTCTGACTGGGTTGTCCCAGCCACTCTAGGCAGCTTCCAATAAATATAAAAGCATAATAAAACATCAGTAGGCAGAATATAGCCACTGTGGCTAATAATAGCCATTAATAGTCTTCCATAGAACTGTCACTTCCTAATTAGACTAGATTGAATTAGATTTCATTCAACTAGGGGGTCCTCTTGGTTTCGGGTTAAATGTCTTCACCTGGACCCACCTGCAGCTCTCCAGCTCCGATTTTTAATCCGGTGTAATCTCACTCAAATCAAAGGGCCTGTTTCGGC